>NC_134949.1:125405968-126605968 GCF_965638725.1 Aptenodytes patagonicus
GCATTAAGGTGAATAGCCTTGAAACTTCCAATACGGTCAGGTAATAAAGCCATTGAAACATCCCATACCCACACCAAGTGTGCAGCCTGTAAATCACTTGCCCTCTTCAGCTGCAGGTGCTTCTCTGCCTTCCCCCCCGAGTTGTCTTATCAGCACATGCGTTCAGAAAAACCCAAGGACAGAGCTCCTATTCACATTTTTCATAGTGCTACAAAACAAAACGCGGCAGACCTAAACCCAAACCAAACAATGGCATCTTTTGATGGGTGTTTGCAGTCTGGCCTACTCTCTGACTGCCTTATGCTTGAACAAGCTCATATGTGGAAATATTAACTGTCACTTAGCGAGGCCCCACCCAACCAACGTTACTTGTCAGGGGAGATGACAATATAGAGCCACCAACGCAATCGGTGTTTCAAGCTGCCAGTTTTCTGCTTGAAGGAGAAAGGATGGGGGTGCTGGGGGAGCTGAGTTTGGGGGTGACTCCGGTTTGGAAGGCAGAAATACCCCTTGGTTCAAGCCGGATATCCTGCTCCGTGAGCCCCACCTCCTCCTCAGCCAGCTGAGCAGCATCTACGCTCTCTTTTTTTAATTTGATCTAGCCTCTTTTGATGACTAAGGGAACAGGAAGATTATAGTTTAAGTATATAATTTTCATTTGATGTGACAGGTTAAAGCTATGTGCATTTAGAGAAGGCTTAGATTATTTTAGTTTAGTTACAACATTGATTTAGGCCCTGACGCACTCTTTGAGGCCTGACTTTGTGTAGACATATGTTGACTTAAACTTACTGCTAATAAAATATAGGCAGGTGTTTACATTACTCTGCTTAAATGCTTTGCTAGTGTAGGGGTGGACTTATGCAGCAAGCGCAGTCCTGAATCAGGGGTACAGAGAAGTAGATTTTGCTTGTTGTTTTTTTCCCAGCACAAAGGCTAGATATTTCAGAACTTAATTTTCTTCCTCTTCTGCCTCTCCCAGACATTAGCCTGTGTAATCTCTGAGCGCAATGTGTGCTTTTCAGTGTGGAGTCCTGCCAGAGACTGAATGCCCTCAAGTCCCCCCGGCTTTAATGACAGCTGGGCAGGCTAAGAGCTGCGGAGAAGCAAACTGCTGAAACTCATGTAGCAAGCTGGGAGCAGTGATCTTTCCCTGGCATAGCTGAAGGAAGTGGAAACAGGTTTGATATAAAACGGCAACGTGTTCCCATTTCAGTACGAGGGAGGCACAGGCATTCTAGGTGCCTTAGCTAATGCTTCCTCCTTAGAGGAAACTCAGGCTGCCTGGGTTTGGCTTTATGCCTTAAAAAAAAAGAAGAAAAAAAAAAAAAAGGCAGACCCCTCCAAACCCCCACGCTTTTTGGAGCAGTCCTCTCTGCAGCAAATCTGGAAGTGGATCCGAACCTCTCCTCTTACTTGTATTTCTCCCACAAAGTAGAACAAGCAAACAGCATTTTGTACGTTGCCTTCACTACCTCTATCCATCTCTAGCCTTGGAGCAGAGGGGGAGGAGACAGGGAGCTGCCAGCAGCTCATAGTGATTGATTTGTCTCTTGTTTTTCATGCTGCGCTAGAACAACCTGTTTCAAAAATGACAATGACAAATCAAAACGAATGTTTCTTGCTACAATTCCAAACTCCCTGAATTGTTAGTGGGTATGTTGCTATTAAATGGGCTGCTTTATCCATAACACTTATTTGGAAGTATTCTTTTCTGCTTGAGCTTGCAGCCCTTAGGAGAGAAATATTATTTCCCCAAAGCCATTTGCTTCAATAATTGTTGTCATGTGAAACTTTCCGTCATTGATTGCTATCACCGGGGGACAGTTTCCATATATACAAAGGTAAAAATGCTGCACTTCTCCACCTGCACCAACAAGTACCGAAAGCGGCTCTGGAAAGGGATCAGGCGTCCCGCCCAGACTTGGACCAGCCCTGAAGCGAAGGCTTGGCTAAGCGCGGGGCCGAGCGCTGTCCTGAACGGCGAAGTGTCGGGGGTCAGGCAGGCATGGGGATCCGAGGAGAGGGGCGATGCAGTGACGGGGCGGAGAGCGGAGACTGAGGACTGGGGTGCTGCCACCCCGCCGATGCTGCTGCCCGGGGGTGCGCAGGGCGGTGTTTGCTCCCCTTTGCTCTTTCCACCGGGTTGTCATTATTCATCAGGGAAAATCCCGTGACTCCGAGGGTGCCTCGGTGCTCCCTTTTTAGCAGAGGGAGATTTCTCTCCCGCTGTGCAAATCAAGGCAGCCTCGCTCGTAATTGGGAGCGCGGAGCCGAACTTCCCCCGCGCTGGGAAAGGCTGGCTCTGCCCTGACACGATTTCCAGCGCCGTGAGCACCGCTCCCGCGCCTGGGAGGCCATCGCCTCGCCCCTCCCATCCAAAATATCCAAAATAAAAACATTTGCAGGCAGTTACTAACTTTCCCTTCCCTGCCTGCAGCGGTAGAGTTGGTCCCGTACCTACGGGGGAGAGGGAGGGAGAGACAGGCAGGGAGCTCAGCTTACCGCTGCCGCATCGCTGCCTTCCCTCGCTTCTCCCTCCGGAGACGCAGGCGATCGTACACCGCCTCGCTCGGGATGGCTGGGCTGCGGCGGGGGGGGGGGTCCGGGTCGGGGGAGACTTCACAAACTGTAGCCGGCGCCTCCCGCTAGGAAGGGCAGCCCGCCCGCTGCAGCTCCCGCGCGAGGTGGCCGGAGCCGGCGGAGGATGCGCTGCGGGCGCCTGAGGCGAGGAGGTGCCCGCTTCTTTCCGTAACTCCAACCGCAGGTGCGACCGCGGGCGGGGAAGTCCGTTCGCCGGGGGACGCCTCGGACCCGCCTCACCGACCTTCGGAAGCTGGCCGACCGCCGCGGCTGGGTCAGGAGAGTAAGGTAAGAGGGGGCGGTAGGTGTGACCCCGCTTCGAAGGCTGGGATCAAAGTCCGGACCTCCCTACCCGGGGAAGCCGCTCGCCCGAGCGGAGCGGCGTGCGGCCCCGCGGCGGCGTGGGGTTCGGCTGCCGGCTCCGGACTGCGACGCCCAAGCTCTGGTGAAAGGGGCGGCGAGGTGCATCGCCCCCCTCGGCGCGAGGGGCGGGCTGGTTTGACGGTAAGAAGGTAGTAATAGGTAATCTCGTTCGCCAGAGGATTCAGTGCGTGTTTTAACGCGGGGAGACGTTTTGGCAGCCTGTGGACCGGTTCCCAGATAAAGACCAGGATCAATTAGGGCAAACACAGGGCAACGTTTTCCTCGCTGTCCTGCGTGTTTGCCGAGACCTTGGATAAAACGCTTAGAAAGAAGAAGATCTGTGAGGTACAGGTAAGTAACTAAAGAAGCAGCTGTTGGGCCTCATGCTGAAAACATTACTCTCTATAATCAGCACTTTTAAAGCCAAGTAATTATTTACAAAGGATTTGCCAGTGTGAGGGCCCCACAGTGGGATTTCTGTTCCTCTGCTTTCTACCATAGCCCTGCTAATCAGAAGAGGAGCTGGATGCCTGTCCTGGTTTCAGCTGGGATAGAGTTAATTTCCTTCCTAGTAGCTGGCACAGTGCTGTGTTTTGGATTTAGGAGGAGAACAATGTTGATAACACACCCATGTTTTAGTTGTGGCTGAGCAGTGCTTACACTAGTCAAGGGCTTTCCAGCTTCCCATGCCCTGCCGGCTGAGAAGGCTGGAGGTGCACAAGAAGCCGGGAGGGGGCACGGCCAGGACAGCTGACCCAAACTGGCCACAGGGACATTCCATACCATGTGACATCATGCTCAGTACATAAACGGGGGGAAAGCTGGCCGGGGGGGCCGCTGCTCGGGGACTGGCTGGGCATCGGTCGGCGGGTGGTGAGCAATTGCACTGTGCATCACTGGCATTGTATATTATTATTATTATTATTATTATTATTTTATTCTCTTTCAATTATTAAACTGTTTCTATCTCAATCCGTGAGTTTTCTCACTCTCACTCTTCTGATTGTCTCCCCCATCCCACTGGGGCGGGGGGGAGTGAGCGAGCGGTTGTGTGGTGCTCAGTTGCCGATTGAGGATAAACCACGACAATGCTGTCCCTCCCGGGTAGCATTTAGCACAGGGCTGGGGTGGTGAGGAGAGCCTGAGTGTCTGTCCCTGGGCTGTCTCTGCCCTGGGTGGAAGCTAAAGGATGCCGAGGAACATTATCCTCCAAAAGTACCAGATTGCCTCTTTAAATAGACATGTAAGTGCAAAGACTTAGTTCAACCGTTGTGTTGACAGTGGAAGACTAAAGCTCCAAACACTAAAATACCGTTGTGCCAAGAGGCAGCATGAAACGAAAGGGCACAGAATGGCACAAGCTCTGGGCTCACCTACTCCGTGCAAGTGCTGCCTCAGCTTAAAATAGGGAAAAAAGAAACATCTGAAAGGTAGCATCCTGACAAGTCCTTGTCCTACAGTGATATTGGCAGGGCTGAGCAGCACACTGTTTCTGAGGGATTTAAGAGTGACATTGGAATGTCTTTATTGGTAATTTTTCCTCTTTTGAACAGTTTTTATACAAACTCCTTAGCTATCTCTTCTCTGCAGTGCTCTTTTCCTTCTTCCTTCATGTATTTTGAGATTGCTTCCAAGGGAGAGCAAGACCCTCATCCTGTCTGAAATACCATTTTCAGGTTCACTTTTCTTTTTAATTAACATGAAAAATCCAACTTGTAGCACTACTAAATGAGGGTACAATAAATAATTTGTTTTGGGGGACACAAACACCGTACATACAATTTTTGAAGCACAATGTTCCTATAGGTCAGAGAACCAGCCTTTTGGAGTCATAGCATTAGCAGTAAGAGCTTAAAGAAGAATTTTTCTTATTGCTTTATTTGTTTATGAGGATAAGAGAGTGGCTGTAAGTTGGATTTTGTTCCTATCGAGCACAATGAACGACATGGGTTTATACTGGTTAAGGCTGCTCTGATTCATCCCATCATGGACAATTGCTTATCTTTGGTGAGATCTGGAGTTTTGAATATAGCGAGTAAACCAGTAATTGTAGTAAAATTGCTGATTCATGAGGCAATTCTTAAAGAAGTTAAATATGGTCATTAGCATCAGTGATAAATGGAAGAGGGGGGTATTGTAGGAACAGAGGGAGCATTAGAAGAAGCAAGTCTATTACCATTGAAGAGAAACCCGGAAAGGGACGTTTGGTACACAGGGAGTGAAGGGAAGACAGAGACAGAAAGAGAAGACTTTTAGGCTGAATGTTTGGAAAAAATGACTACCAAGATGAGAAAAGGTCCTCCTGGGAGAACAAGGAGGGAGCACCCCAGAGGCACTTGCACTGGGCACGGACTGTAATGGCTGTCCCGTACAGTTTCTCTGCTTTGATAGTCTGAACTTTGCAACAGGGTACCTAACAGCCCATATCGCAACCTCCACTGCAACGTCTTTCTCCTTCCTGGAAAAGGGATCTGGCCTTACAAAATATCCAAGCTAATATTTTGGTGGGCTTTTTAGGGCCAGGATTCATCAAGAGAATTTTGCAGGCAGCTTGGAAAAGCAAAATGATATTTTAAAATAGAAGTAAGCTTTCTTGACTTGGCTAAAGTCCCTGGAAATACATTTCTTTTTGACTCTTCAGCCGCAGCACTTCTTTCCTGTGACATTATGGGAGCAGCTCCACATCCTGCCAAACTTTTTGCTGGTTTTGAGAGCAAAACTGTATTTTGGTCTGAGGATGCTGTTTGGCTTTTCCAAACGAATGTCATGAGCAAGTGCTCATGGTTGGGTGGATGAGATCAAGGTGTATCAAGACCTAATGGCTTCTGATGATTTTTTTAATAGAGAGGAAGATGCAGCCTCTGATTCAGAAGGTCTCTGTGCCACAAATGCCTTCCCTCTGTGAGAATACGCTCGCCATGGTCTTTATTCTCCTTTAGGCGTTGGCCACCTGGGTAGTCTCAGAGGCGGAACCCAGAGGCCACGTGGACCTCTGGTCTGGGCCATTGCAACCATTTTAGTAATGGAAATCTCCACAACCAAGGTGACACTTCCATATCTGAACTGGAAAGACTGTTTTTGAGTGGACGAGACCTGTGAATGTTTGTTCTTTCCCTTGTAATAATAAAGAAGCACCTTTCTAATGGGTGAATGTTGCATGCAAAACTCCTCCTGTGCCTGTGCGTTGCCCCTGAGGGAGCTGCCGTGTTAAGGTTATGTTTATACGTATATGCTGGCGCTGTAATTACCCCCCAGTACGTTACCCTCTGCAGTACAGAAAACATGGTTCAGAGCAGGAAATGGTGGAAATTTTTCTTTGAAGAGAGAAAGTTAAGGAGTTATAGTGGGTCAGGTGGCTCTTCCGAAGCCATCTGTGTCATAGCACGATGGGAGGAGATCTGGGGCAAGGAGGTGAGTCTTTTAGGAACTCTTACTCTGTTACTGGATTTTAACTAATTTTATATTTTAAAGTCTCTTTTTTTGTCATGGTTTTTCTTTGATTGCTGGGAAAAAAGTTTCTTTGCTTATTATAACTATACCAGTGTTTAGGCTGTGTTGGTCATGCTGCCAAAAACAATACAGTTGTATGCATATGTCTGTATACATCTGTATTACATATATATGCATGGCATTTCATTGGGATTAATATTGATCTAGAATTTAACATATCACTCTTATACGTTTTTTCCCCTAGAACTATTAAATACAAAACTTGACTTGTTCCTACTCTTCATCTTTTTTTTAAATTATTTTTTTTCTTATTAAAATCCAAAGTGGTAAATAATAAGGTCCAACCTTCTAGAAAGAAGATTCAATCTGCTGTTAAAGTTATGGGGTCAATCAGCTAAATGGGTATTAGTAACAAAATGATAGAGCATAAGCCAGGCAACACAGTAGGATTTGCAAATCAGTAACAATAATGCTCCTTTTCTATCTGTTGTCTAATTGATTGCTTAGGGTTTGGAGATGGGGACTCCTGCCGTGGGTCTGTGACCACGGGTGAATGGCTCACCCGCTCCCCAGAGTCAGCTCCCCGGCTGTAAAACATCGTGGCCTTCCTGGAGAGCCAGAGGCTTGTTTTAAGCATCAAAAGCACCCACGCCTCAGAGCCCCTCTCCCCATGCACACCCCATCGTGGCAGGCCAGGGGTGGTGCAGAGGTGCCTGTGGAGGAGCTGGAAAAGCTAACCCCTCCAGCAGCATGGCAAAAAAAAAGACCAAAAAAAAAAGAAAAGGAAAAGAAAAAAGAAAAAGGGAGAGGATTTGGCTGTAAATAAAGTGCCTAGCAACTCAGTGCTTAAATAGTAGAAACTGGCATGTATGAAGCAGAGGAACAATGCCTTGCTTTGACTTGCTGACAGACTGACAAGGAGAGACAATCCTGATAGCAGGGGCTGGTGAAAGGTAGCATGAGGAAAAAGGTTTTCCATGGTCTGACGGTAAGGGCGGCAGAAAAAGTTTTTCCCTTGTCCTGTACCCTTTTCAGGTTTCCGCCCTTCTTGCGTGCCAGTCCTGACATTTGGTTTGGGTGAGGACATTATTAATACACGTTGCTGTAAAAACCTCCCTCTGAAAAGTGGCATTTTAGAGTGCGGGGAAGGAGGCATTTAGCCTCATCGCCTCGGTGGCTGTTCGTGTGCAGTTCTTTCGGTTGGAAATGGCACCACCAGCTTGGGAGGCTCCGCGAGATGATGCCACTGAGTGCACGGGGCAGGAGGAGCTAGCCAGTGCTCCCAGGGGAAGAGGCAGGGTAGTCTGTCCCCGTGCGACCCTTTATTTCGAGTAGGGGTTTACCACCACTGTTTTCGGTAGTCCTGTGTGGTACCTGAGCAGGTGCTGCTGTTCCTGACAAGGTCTGGTAGGCGCCAGGCAGCGTCTTGCTCCGGGAATGGAGAGACAGCCGAAAGCTGCTGGGCCAGAGGCACCTGGTCATCCGTCCCTGACTTCTGAGCTTGGGCTAAAGGGGAAACCCGGCTACCCACATGTCTCCTTGTAAAAACAGTAGCCCGGCCACTGCTGAATCCACTGCCTCGCCAGAGATGTCATCTCTGAGAGCTCCAATCTCCTCTGAAATGCTTGCATTTAGGAAAAAATAAATGTTTCCTGCTGTACTTGACATTTTCTTATTATCTACGCATGTTTAATCCCTCTTCGTGTCCTGCTGATCTTCTGAGAAAGCAATTTAGAGGCTTTATTCTGAGGGAAATAAAAAGTTAGCAGGTTTTATTAGTACTTATACCAGGGCATGTTACTTTTGATTATTAGGAAAGGCAAATGGGAATATTGCTGCTGACTTTAACTGTGCAGTCTTTGAGGTCGTAACTTTTGTTTGCGCACTTAAATCGTGCCTCTGCTTTTGGGTCTGCCTTGCTGCAGCTGCTTGTGTCTCTGTTTACAAAGCGGTGACTCTTGCAGATGGTCAAAAGGACTTTGGTCGTTTGCACTTTGGGTTGTTCCCTGCCTGATGTGTGTGACCTCAGTGCAAAGCCAATGCCGATCGTCCACTGAACTCAGTGGCATGACTGTAGCTTTGCCCCAGAAAAATTAAGAAAACTATTTCTTTAAATTGGTATTTTGAATCTGTTTCTCAGGGGGACTCTAGACCTACTTACCTCTCTCTGCCTCAGGCCAGATTGCTTTTCCTGATCTATATGGCATATAGTCTTGATCTCTTGGTGCCGTTTAGATAATTATACTCATTAACAGACCTCAAGGAGGTGTCAGATTAATTTTGATGGAATAACTAGGCTTCATCACAGGACATCACCATGGCCCTGTCACCGTGCAACATGAAGGAGTTACACAAGGGTCAGTGGTGTGAACAGAGAGACCCTATAGCCAACCTGCTTACCACAGCAGAACACGAGAGGTAATTCATGCCACTGGTGGAAATAGTTACTTGCAAAGCAGAGGGCTGAAGTTCAGCTGATTTGGATCACAGACCTTGACTGCCGCCTTCTTTTCTTCACGTGTTCGTTTCAGGCATGTGTAAGAGCAGCACCGGGCTGCAGGCTCCTGTAGCCCACGTCGCTTGGGTCCCAGGCTCTAGTGCAAACCTCGTTTGGATCTGCGCAGAGCCATGAAACACCGCGCCGGTCAGTTTAAACAAACTGCTCTCTAGGACACGAAACAGGTAATTTTTTGGTAATGCCCTACATAAAATATTTTGCAGTTGGAACAATAGGAGACGGGAAAAGCTTTGAGATAATTACAAACTGCAATTTCTGACTCAGATCAGAGAGAAAACTCAAGTATAACTTCATGCAAAAGGATTTTCTGTAAAACCAGAAAGATTTGTTTTGATGCTAAAATACTGGCTGCTGTTCAAAATGACCGCTAGAAAAGAGATTGGTTGCTAGTAAGTCTTCATTGCTTTCTGGACCACCTCCTGTAGACTTAATGTTCACTTAATATTAACATCTCCAGGACTGTTCCATGGAGATACGTGCACGCAGGCTGGAAATCTTGAATCACACACTGTATTGTTTGTCAGATGCAGGCAAAGGAGGAAAAATACAGTGACATAGACATAATTTAGAAACCACAGGCCTTGTCACACCTAACCTATGCTCATATCTCTGCTGTAGAGCAAGATACTTCAGGTTGGATGGTGATGGTTTTGCTAAATGCAGTCACAGCCGTCTTGACCTGTTGAAACATAATAGAAGCCATTGTTTCCCATACGTTCTTCATATATAGCAGTTCTCCCAGGCAGTGGGGGAGACAGAGCATTTGCTTCACTCAGGAAGCTAAACCTGCTGTGCGCAGGTGGGGTGAGGGATGGGACGGGGTCTGAGCATCCCAGGAGGATGGAACCAATACCAGGGTGATTTAATTCCCTGATATACCAACTTAAGCAGTCCAAGGAACTGACCTGCTTGTGTTAATATAAAGTGTTTTTTAACTTCCAAAATTTTCCCTATTCACCTGAAAACAAGAAGGAAATTGGTGGTTTTAAGAGAAAAATGGCCTCAGCGAGATGAAGCTGGTCGTCTCTCTGTCACCCTTTCCCTTGGCGTTCTTTCAGTAAATGCCAACCTTGTAACGTATTGCCAAGCTTGGGTGCTTGGGACACCGAGGCTGCACCTGTGCAAATGCATCTTTTCCAACAGCCCCCCCATTGCACCACGGGCTCCCGCTGGCATCTGGGGCAACTCTTCCCTTCTTGAGCTCTGAAGGAGAAAAAATTAAAGACAGGGCCATCAGATGAGACGCCTGTGTGCACTCCCACGTGTTTGCTGAGTTTACCTGGAGAGGGGAGTTTGGGGAACTGGTGCTATACTGGGGAAAGACTATTGGAGAGTGAAACAGGGAAGAAATGGGATTGCAACAGATGATGGGGCACAGTCCTGTACAGAGAGGGAGGCTGAGACTCCTCCACTGCACCTGGTACGGGGGCTTGCATGGCTCTGCAGGGCTGGGGGTCGTGGTAAGCAGCTGCAGCTGGGGCGAGTCTCCGGAGCGGCGTGCAGCATGTTACCTGGATGGCTCCCTCCTACATGCGGCTGGGGAGGCAGAGGGAGCTGAGACACCAAACTGGGAACGCCCAAGGTGCTCCTGGTACGATCCGGGTCCTTGCAAGCCCCCCGCCCAGTCACTTCCACAAATACCTCTGTGGGTGATTGCAAATGTTTCATCTGAGAAAAAAAGAACACCATTCCTTCCCGTTCCAGATAAGCCCAAAGTTGCTTTTGGTGATTAAACCGATGACAAAAGCTAGTATTTTCCAACTCTCACGCAGTCAGAACCAAATGGACTTTGCTCCGGTAAGTGTGCGTTTCTTATCAAGGCCACAGCCTACCCATTGGGGGTAGGCAGGCACCTGCTGTAAAATGATACATGAACATATATGTGGTTTGCAAAATTTATAAAATATGTTTTACAATTTACATAAATTTACAAACATTTGCGTTGCCCAGACATGGGCATGAGTGTTTATCTGTAGAAGGTATGCTGCTTCATACACGGACTGAAAAAAGAAGACGGTCTGGCTCTGGGTAGGCAGTATGGTAAATACATGCCGGAACGTACGCTGGGAGGCTGCTCTCCCGGCCGTGCAGAACAGGGACCTCTGTAATTTTTTTTTTTTTAGATCTGTTACCAGTGACCAAACCCGGAAACAAGTAAGAAGTAAATATGGTCAAGTCACATTAGTCTGATTCTACTGAAATCTGGTAAAATATCTTACGTTATGGTTTCTTGCTCTTGAGTATTTCTGAAAAGGTTTTAATGGGTTTTAATAGAAAATTGTTCTCAATTACTTTCTTAGTTCAGTATTGGAAGGACTTTTGTACATGTTCTGGAATTCCTGTGACAGAGAAATGTCAGACCCTCGAACAGTCTCGTGAGGAGTGAACCTCTTCTGCAGCTCTGTTGTCAACCTCAGAACATCGTCCTTTCCTGAAAACACTATTTTCAGGATATTCATGTGCTTCCTCCCAGGCCACTGAAGAACATGAGAACAGATGCAGAGCAGATTTTCGTATAATCTTTTGTGTGTGTGTGTGTGTATATATATATATGTATGCATATGTATATTCTCACACAATTTTACATATGTAAATGTAATACATACATAATTAAAGCAATTTTTAAGTTAATCGCAAGACTACTGTGAGATATACATACAAGAAAAAATAGACCTGTGGAATACTCTATTTAAAGATAAAGTTAATATAAGTGGCAGAAGAAATGTGAACTTTTGAAATATTTTCAAAATTCATTAGTGAATCATCGCAAAAATGCATTTCACTGTGGGAGGAATTTCAGTAAACCAGGACTTCAGTTCTACTTGTTTCATGCTTTTGAGAATACTGACTGAAGTTAATGGGACTATTCTCATGGGTAAAATGAGCTGGATTTGGTCCCAGGAACACCTGGCTGGACTTTAAAATGAACTTAAACCTGCAACACAAAACCTTTTCATTGCTTGGAAAAGGGAATTTGAGCAAAAGGAGGGCACTAACGTGGTTTTGGGGGGTCTAGGCAGAACATTCCTGGTCAGAAGGCAGAGATCAAATTTCCATGAAATTTGCAGCTCTGGGGGTTGTAAACTTGGTTTGCTGTATTTTTAGATGGGAAGCCAGATCCAGTTCTTTGTTAAGAAAGGGGAAGGGAATGCCCTTCCCCCTGGTAAAAATTTCCCCATCCTAGTGCTCTAAAATAGTAGTTGGTGGGCCTGTGGGTTAATGGAATGAGTAACTGCAGCATTATACTCTTCTCACCAGGTTAATTTATGGAGATGAGTAATTTTTTTGGCACTGTGACCTTTTTGGGTTTGCTTTGATAATTTTTCTCTCTCTCAAAGTTTATACTAGATTTGTAACAAGATACACAGCACATTAATCTGTTACAAGGATGAATCAATGAACATTGTTGTTATTGTTTGGATCTCTTTCACCTAGAAAGGAGTGGGGGGTACGGACAACCCCCTTCTCACCTCAGCATGCCCTAGTGAGTCACCTAAACTCTGCAAAAGGTGAAACATCCAAATAATCTGACCCACTGTTGTGTTTTTTTCTGAGCAGCTGACCCAGCGTCAAATTCGTGACTCATGGCCCCTCCAGCAAAAAGATTGGGAGCAGTTTCTGGGTCGGTGCAAGAGCCCCACAGGATCCAAAGAAGATGAAGATGGGAGGAACCTGGCTGCGTCTGCCGGTTGGACAGTACTTCCTGGCTCTGGGACACAGGCACTTTTCAAACAAATAGAGAAACATGGTATTTAAAAAAAAAAAAACAACTACTGCTGTTATTCTCTTTCATCTGGCATGGGCACATATCTGCTGCTTCTCCACTCTCTGGCTTGTGAGAGCCCTGGTGGGTCTAAGTCATGGTTTGTGAGATGCTGAAAATGGGGAGGAGGTCTGAAGCATCAGCCAGGGTAACCTGGTATCAGTGGACATGCTTGTGTGGATTTCTGAGGATATGCTGGCTTGGGGGGCAGATTCAAATAAGCAGGAGTGTGAATTTGATTGCCAGCAGAACATCTTGTGGGAATGATACTAAAAGAAATGCGTGTGGGCAAGTGCCCTGAAATAGGTAGCTTTCAATTAGAGACGACCTGGCTTTAAATCCCTATGCAGGGAGTTTGGTTTACAGCACTAAAAGGAACTAGATATTATTTTTTTTTTAATGTGCTGCTCCTTCTTGTTTCTTTCAGATGGATTTCAGAAAATTCGGGCTGTTTGTTTGCCTTGTAGGGCTCAGTTGTGCTAGCTTCTGGTTTTTTTACAACAGTTTGACCGAATTCTGTGTATTCTGTGGAAACAGCCAACATTACATATTCCTCACAGAGACTTCTAGGAGATTCAGCGGAAACTTCTTGCAGCTCCCAGATATAGACTGCCATAAGAACCCACCTTTCCTCGTCCTGCTTGTGACATCCTCGTACCACGACATCGATGCCAGGATGGCCATCCGGCAAACCTGGGGGAAGGAGAGAACAGTCGCCGGCAAGCGCCTGGTGACATATTTCCTCCTGGGAAACACTGTGAATCTCAGCCAGCAGGCTGGTATCACTGCTGAAAGCCAAAAGTACAAAGACATTATTCAAAAGGATTTTATAGACACGTATTACAATTTGACTTTGAAGACCATGATGGGAATTGAATGGATTCACAAATTTTGTTACCAGTCCAGCTTTGTGATGAAAACTGACACAGATGTGTTTGTCAATGTTTTTTACCTCACTGAGCTTCTTCTAAGGAAAAAGAGGACCACTAGAGTCTTCACAGGCTTTTTAAAACTAAATGAGTACCCCATACGGAGAAGAGGGAGTAAGTGGTACGTGAGTGAAGAAGAGTACCCGGGAAAGACCTACCCACCATTTTGTTCCGGGACTGGCTATGTTTTCTCCACCGACGTTGCTAGTCAGATCTATAATGTTTCGGATAATGTTTTGTTCATTAAACTGGAGGATGTATTCATAGGACTGTGCCTTGCCAAATTAAACATTCAGCTGGTGGAGCTCCATTCAGAGCAGACGTTTTTTCCAGAAAGGATTCGCTTCTCTGTTTCTCGCTTTAAGAAAATCGTGATGTGCCATAAAATAAAACCATCTGAGCAGCTGAGCTACTGGAATCAGTTAGTGACAGAAAATGACGGAGGAGTGCTCTAGCACCTTCCCTGCTCGAATTAACAAACTGAAATGCTCCACAGTTACAGGGCTGCTCTTGACTCCAGCAGAACTCCCAATTAACTCTAGATCCACCACATTAAAGACTTTTTAAATGGTTATCTTAATCTCCATTTCTGCCCAAGAACATGCAAACCTCTTTCTTTCCCATTCACTCCCACCTTTTTGCATCCCTTCTCTACACAAGTTACAGTTATTATTTTTTCCTGAAGGATGCAGGCCTGCAAACCTGCCCTCCAAATCTCGCTGCTACAGGACTGGGAACATTTCTGCAGTGCCAAACTAAAAGTCAAAGAACTTTTGTTCAGAGAAGAAAATTTGCACCCTCTTCCTGGTCCCCCTTGATAGATTACTGCATTTGCACCCATCTGTGCAGGCATTTAAGAAAAGGTGTTTGTAGCTGTCAGGACGTTCCCCTCCTGGCATAGGGAACTGCAGCCCTGCCCTTGCAGCCAGGTCTGTGTGGGCAGAACTGCGTACTGGCACAGATCCCTCTTTCAGTCTACCCAAATTTTTTGCAGAGATGGAAGAATTTGCCCATGCAGCGCTCTTGGGACAACCTTCACCAGGTACTGCAGGTGAATGTGTAAGGCTACTGCATCTGTTTCCCTATACGTGCCTCCTGCTGAAAATGATATGTAGTGGAGCCGGATCCATGCTCAATGGAGAGTGTCCTGGTCTTTCTATTAAAATAGGCCCCGGAGACATCTTTTGCGTTTATGTCTCACTTTGATTGCTTGAAAGCTACTGTAAATGGTTTGCCAAGGCTGAACCAGAGTCACTTACAGTGAGATAAACAGTACCTCTGATTTAGACATTTTTCCCTATGAGGAACTGGGTGTGTAAGGGAGAAGACAGGAAGATTTTTCTCTTTTAAACAAGACCTAGTGGGAAAATGTTCCCAAGTAATCATTCAGGCTGGGAGCCTCATTTCTTATTTCATTACCAAGAAAAGACTCATGAAATCACTAGGATGTTTGTAGGTTTCAGAGATAAGGAATTGACTCTTTACAGTAGATGCTGTGAAAAATACATTTGGGCTATGAGGAGGGAGAAGGGAGTTCATAAAATCACGCCTCATGCAATACCCCTATTTGATTTACTTTCACGCAAAGAAAAGGTCAGTTTTACCAGCAAAGAAGTATCGAATGCCTATACTATGTGTGAAATGTTTTTTTAAGAGAGCGGTAAAAGTGGGGCGCTCCCTAGGGGAAGATGAGCCGGGAGCTGAGGGGATCCGACAGCCCCACACGCCCCACACGCCCACACGAGGGAGCAGGACAGACCCACACAGATGGTGGTCAGGTCCAACCAAGAGTCCCAATCATAAGGAAGTATCACGGTGATGAGGTAGGTCTGAGGTCAAGCCAGCGATGGCCGGGCCCTGGTGATGACAGGTGGGGGTCAGGATGAGGCCCAGTGAGGGGAACCAGGGCCAGACACTGCCCCGGGATGGCAGGGCAGGGCCTTGGGGATGGGGATATGTACTGAATGTGGTAAAAAGCATGGAGGAAAGACAGGGAAAGATATTTTATTACTTTGGGGTTATTTACTTTTATTGTTTCTTTTCTTTTTACTGAAGTTTGTGAGGATTGTCCAAGTGTCTCTTTTTACTTGCCTGTGTCTGAAGAGCAGGATAAATACTTTCAGCAGGAATATGCCCCATCCTGAAAAGTGTTTAATAACGGTAAAAAATATATTATTTAATTTCTTCTGATGTAACCTGAGCTCATGCACTTATTTTTGACAACTGATGATGAAAGAAATAATGTTTATTTGTTTGGTAGAAGAGTAATCTTTATTTTAAGTTTCCCATTCAGCAAATAGCTGCGTATATGGTGTTTGCAGGGATATGGCTATCCAGGTGGGTCGGATGGGTGACCAAGGAGGTGTTTGCCTTTCCCTAACACGTACCCTGTGCCAGGGGGTGGGCAGCCCAGCTCCGGGTTGAACAGCACCTCTCCGCCTCCCATCCCAACTTTGCAGCTGTATCTGCCCTTGGACTCAAAGCCCTGCTGTAGCACATCTACTTTTGCCGCTGCCTTCAGTAGGTGCGATGGGTCAGACTGATAAAGCCTAACAACAGCATTTTAATCACTGTTCTTTCCATGTAACCTGTAGAAATGTCTTCTGGCCATTCATTGCTATTGTACCCAAGGTGCAAGCTGGCTATTGCTTTAGTTTGTGGAAAAATGTTGAGCATAAAGGAATGCTTCCTGGCTGCTCCTAGCTCCCTCTCTTGTGGGGTGGAGAGTCTGTGAGCTGGGACAGCATAATGCAGCCTAATGTTCATCCTGGCCTCTTCTTGTTCCCAGAGAAATAATCCTGCAGTCCCTTGTGGGTCTTACTTCCACCTCTATGCCTTATCCCAGCTGGCAGGACCAGTCCAACCGTGCAGTCCCCAGGGAGCCTGTATCTCTGCAGAATAGCTATTCATTTACATACGGATGTGTTGACTTGTTCACCTCCGCTAGGTGCTGAGCTCCGAGAAGTGTGGTGGCACCTGGGATGGCGCAGCTGCTGGTCTTCTGTCAGGCTGAGTTCACGGCCAAAGGGTAAAGTTTCCCATCAGGAGACAGTATTTTGGGTTGCTTCCCTGAACGATGGCTGCTTGTGAGTGGCATTAAAATATGTCTTACCTGAGCAGTTTGTGGCTTTGTATCATCATAAAAAAAGTTACCCTTGAGGGCCAAGTTCTGCTAGACTTCTTGACTGTGGCATTTATTTTAGTTCAGGAGTGTTCCTAATTACTTGAATACAGCTACTAACGGGGAAGTTGGTGCTATTCTCTGTTAATCACATTTGCAGATGCTACCACTATATTTTTGGGGTTCAATTCATAGCTGCCGTGCCATTGGGAATAAGGTCCTCAGGCATGTTTTAAGAAACCATCCCATTCTGGATACTGTTTCCAGGGAGTCCATTTGTAATTTCAAGTGACCTGTGCAAGATGCCTCTCTTTATTACTGCATTCTAAATATTTTGTCCCCACTGAATATATGTTGTTAAGCGTCTTAATGCCTATCTATCTGAAGCATTTGGCTTATCACTGCTAAATCTCGGATGAGGAGCAAATGAGTACAGGTTGAAATGTTACGGATTCAGATAGCCTATTCCTCTCCTTTTTGCAAATTAGCTTCCCAAGTGAATGCTTTAGGTTGCCGCGCATTATTTTCCTCAACATATGATTTTCTTTGTGCTCACATAAATTAGAAATTGATTTCATAATTCTCTCCATTCAGTAGGCTGCTTTGAATAAGAATATAGTAAATGAATAATTAATTACTTAAAATATGAGGTTATCCTGCTGGAAAAGGTGATTTAAGAGAAGTAGATGATTGCATGTAAGGCAAATTCATTTACTGAAACAAAGCCACTGTGCTAGTCAGTTTATACGTATCAGCTAAATGAAATTACCTTTTGCAGTTTAGGCCTCAAATCATGACTTTTAACATAATCAAAACTGTATTAGTGGCCTTTTGCCAAATTATGTGTATTTTCCTATGAAAGATCATCACAAAAAGATCAGAAATATAACTAGAACTGTAAACACAATACTGCAGTGTACATATACTTATTTTTAAAATTTTGTATAGGCTAATAAAAGAATTTATGCAATTTTGGGGCAGTTTATCTGTAAAAGTAGCGCACTATGCTAAAATTTTTATGCTTTCTGGGTCAGATGATCATTAAATCAGTTTTTTATTAATAGCTTTGGAAAGTTACTCTGAAAAGTTACTCCAGTGCTTCTCATTTAGTAGGAAGGAGTGTACAAATCAACAGAGCTGATAGTGTGTTACAGTTGGTTAGAGTTGTGCATTTCAGCATACTCCATTTCTTCCAACACAAGATCAGGTTTTGAATACAGAAAAATGAATATATTTTTCACAATTCTAACTCATCAACTAACATATTCTTAGTTTAGGCTAGGATTTTCAAAAATGTCCATGAAGGATTTGGTCACACATCTCACCTGATCCAGTGTTGCTGAGGAAGTATAACCTTTCCAGGCACTTTTGAGAACACAGAGTAGATTTTTGTAATGAAACATTTGCCTTACGTAAAAGCTGAATGGAACACAAGGGCTATCCGTCTGTAATGGATCTGACAGGAACGCTGCTCTTCTTGGATTTGTGCGGGTTACTATATAATGTTAATTTAAAATGCGTGACAATGTTTGCATTATTTGCATAGAACATGAGAATATTGAGCTAACTATTCAATGTATGATATTTTAGTAAAGTATTTTGTTACCACAGTTTTGTGTGTTCACTTATCTTTTCGGTTGTGAATGTATTAACATTTTGGGATGTAGTCAAGTTAGGAGGCTTGCTCTTTTTCCAGTTAAAATGAATAGAATTATAGAATCATTTAGGTTGGAAAGGACCTTTAAGATCATCAAGTCCAACCGTTAACCTAGCACCGCCAAGTCCACCACTAAACCATGTCCCTAAGCGCCTCATCTACACGTCTTTTAAATACCTCCAGGGATGGGGACTCAACCACTTCCCTGGGCAGCCTGTTCCAATGCTTGACAACCCTTTCGGTGAAGAAATTTTTCCTAATATCCAATCTAAACCTCCCCTGGCGCAACATGAGGTTGTTTTCTCTCGTCCTATTGCTTGTTACTTGGGAGAAGAGACTGACACCCACCTCGCTACAACCTCCTTTCAAGTAGTTGTGGAGAGCGATAAGGTCTCCCCTCAGCCTCCTTTTCTCCAGGCTAAACAACCCCAGTTCCCTCAGCCGCTCCTCATAAGACTTGTTCTCCAGACCCCTCACCAGCCTCGTTGCCCTTCTCTGGACATGCTCCAGCACCTCAATGTCCTTCTTGTAGTGAGGGGCCCAAAACTGAACACAGTATTTGAGGTGCGGCCTCACCAGTGCCGAGTACAGGGGCACGATCACTTCCCTACTCCTGCTGGCCACACTCTTTCTGATACAGGCCAGGATGCCATTGGCCTTCTTGGCCGCCTGGGCACACTGCCGGCTCATGTTCAGCCGGCTGTCGACCAACACCCCCAGGTCCTTTTCTGCTGGGCAGCTTTCCAGCCACTCTTCCCCAAGCCTGTAGCGCTGCATGGGGTTGTTGTGGCCGAAGTGCAGGACCCGGCACTTGGCCTTGTTGAATCTGAATCTGTTGAATTTTCTCCCCTTCTCTAAAATGCCTTAGTATGTACATCCTAAAATGACTGGTGGGTTCCTCTTCCTAAGGCAAATACGTAATTCCCATAAAAGAGAAAGAGATCAAGAATGGGGGTGCTTTCCCAAGTATTAAGCATGCAATCCTGCCACAGTAGCCACTCTTGCCATTAACGATCTACACGTGGTACACCTTTAAGTCAAAGGCATCTTAAAACAAAACCTTATAAACAGGCTGTGACCTGAATTCAGAAAGTTTTTTACAAATGACAAGAGTGTCAAGTGCAAGATTGTTAAAACCATAGCAAGGGAATTGATAAAAGACAATTTTAACCACAGTTGATACCTTCTGGAAGATCAAGATTCAACCTGAAATGGTTTTGCCTGTGTCACCATAGCCAACACTGTTTGACTGTGGCTGAACGGCATGCTCCTTGGGACCTGGAAGCAGAGTGCTGTTCCCCTATCACTTAAAAGGGAAATGTCAAATAACTGAAGGCAGTCTGATTGGTTGCCAAACACAAGTAGTTATGAACTAAAAACCATAACTAGAAAAGGTCTCCCTTACTACCTTTATCTTTTGTTTTATCTTTTTCCCTCGCTTACCTTTCTGGTGTATTTTGCTTGTTTGTTTGCA
Organism: Aptenodytes patagonicus; assembly: GCF_965638725.1. NCBI lineage: Eukaryota > Metazoa > Chordata > Aves > Sphenisciformes > Spheniscidae > Aptenodytes > Aptenodytes patagonicus. Next base: position 125,425,827 of record NC_134949.1, read on the forward strand.
GCTGGACTTAAATTCATTAGTTCATTCCACCAATATATTTCCAAAAGTATCTACAAATGTTATCACGCTGGATAGAGGAAAGCATCTGAGTGACAGGACTTAGATATATGCAGTGCATAGGAGATCCAGCCTGAAAAAACAGACTTGAATTTGCACATGTTCCGGCTGAGCAAATAGGGATTTTTTCAAAGCCTAGTAATACAGTGGTTTTAAGGCTATCCTTCTAAAAAAGTTTGCTCAAGTACATTTTCACTGAAAAATGTAATTGGACAATTTCAATCGTTGAGAAATAACCTTGTTGTTGCCTTACATTTCACAAATTCAAAAATGCATTATTTTTGTGGAAAAAAATAATCCAAGTCCCTTCTTAGAATCTCTCCAACTGAACCATGTACACAATATCCCTTATGTTCAGCTACTGACCTAACCTGACCTCATTTAATTTATGACTTTGGGTGCAGGGATAGAGGCCCATGTAATCAGCTTCCTGTTCTTTTGTCACCAAAAGCACTTAGAAATCACAGCCGCCCTTACGCTTGCAAACCGTCAGCATACAGCTGTAGGTGCAGAATGTCATAAATTAGTTATGCAGTGTGATTTACACCTCCAGCTTGTAGATCTTCCAGGCAGCAATATTCCCTTCATGTTTAATTTAATTGTTATTGCTGGAACAGCAGTTGTAAGTAAATGTTTGACTCCAGTACATAAAGGGACCTGCAGCTTTTACATGTGCTTCTCCTAGTAAAGGTTCAACTAGGGAATAAAAAAGAAGATTGAGCTGAGCTGGGAGGCAGGAGTAGGAGTGAGACGCGGTGTGTGTGCGTAATGCAGCTTGCTCCTGCTGGGGGTGAGGAGGTGGCAGGATAGCAGCGCTTGTTGCTGGCAGGGAGAGCTCGGTGCTGTGGGCGAGGGTGTGCAATGCACCTCTGCGCTCACCTGCGCCCCCCCAGCCCATTTTGGGGATCCCATCCCCTTATGCTGAGGCCAAAGCGTGCATGCCTTGCACATATAAATCAAGTAGCAGGAGGTTTGCTGCTGGAGGCCACAGTAACTGAGCGATATCACCTTCTCCAACTTTACTGAAGAAAGTGCTGCATGGGATAGGGGAGAAGAGGAGACTGGAAACTTTAGCCTATAAACATATCAGTCTTCACTGTATTCTTGAGATCTTTCCGTGCTCACCAGTTCCCTAAGCTTTTAGGGAATGTTATTTTATATAAGAGTGTGGCAAAGGAAATAGCTGAATATAAAAATAAAGTTTACTGCTCCTCTGTAAGAGAAAGCCAAAATACAGCAGTGATCATGAGCACTTCCATTACTCTGCCACATAAAGAGAAGTAGAATATCTGCAACCATCTCTACCAGGGACTTATGTTCCCTTGCTGCAAAAGGGCAGCTTTCAGTCACAGACTCCATGTCACAGGTACAGTGCATAGGAGACATTTATTTCTAAGAAAAAAATCCTGCCATTTCTACTTGGTGATCTTAACTGAATGCCCAAAGGGAGGAGTAAGATGTCAGTCATAAGGATGCATTTAATGAAAATGCAAATAAGACACAGCATTTCCAATATAATGCCTACTTTTATGGTGATAATCTGCTCTCTCATCATTGCGGTATCAGTTTGGATCCTGCCTGCAGGTCACTTAGGGAATATTCATTGGTATTCTATTTTCAGAGGTGTATTAATGTTTCCCATAACTGGTAACCTTGCAAAATCACCTGGAAAGAAAGAAAAGGGGTATAGTTTCATACTCCCATGGTAGTTTTCCTGGCATTATCAGGAAAGTCCCGTGGGATTTGGAGCCCTGGGCATAGTGCTTGTGTGTGTGTATCACTGACAAGGCTTGTGCACTGTTCATCTGACACGTCCAGAGCTGGACTTAACGTGCACTGGCTGATAGGTGTTGAGTGCACCAGTTTTAAAGGAGCTCTGGATAGATTTGCACTTTGCCTGAACTCCTTGAAGAATCTGGCTGTGCATATAAAGCTCAGGAGGAAGTCTAAAATCATGACCCTAAGCAATAATGAAAAATGTAATAGTGATTATAATGAGTGTAGAGCATGATGTTTACTTTTTCTTGGCACGTTATCGTACATTGAAAAGTTCCTTAGAATAAACTGAATGATAACCAGACTAATTAAGCTAACTGTTTGGACCAGAGACAAAATATTTCTAAAGCTAAAGAAAATGTTGCCAGGGGAACTGATGTACTAGAGAGCACTAAAAATTTCCTTCTTAGATTTACACTCCTCCTAACAGCACCAAAGCTGCATATTCTTTCATTCTGTGATAAACTTTCTTACTTACTTATTGTTGCCTGGACTCCATGATGAATGTCTTCATCTGCGTTCCCTGAATTATGACATTTTCATTTCACCAGCTACAACTCATCACCGATTTCAGTGCTGAAGAGGAGGAATGCACCTGCCAAAGGGGAAACATGGAATGCGGTTCAGAAGGAGTGTGGGCGGGAAAGTACTGGAGAACTACATTCCAGTTGTGCAGATTTATTAACGCCAAATAAAAACTGCAAGGATATTCATGCAAATAAAGTATTTAATCCTGTGGCCTCCTGTGTGTGAAAGTCTGGAAGAAGATTCTAGCCAAAGCTTTCCTCATTAAGGGCCCACAGCAATTCTTCATAGAGTTACGACTTTATAATAACCTGCAAGAGAACACTGAAGAAAAAAATCTGAACAAAAAAAATCAGATGAGCTGTATTGGTGTTAGGAGGTTTCTGAGGAGTTACCCAGGCCTCAATTCACAGTAGCATCACTTCATGAATCTTTAGGTCAAGACAAAGATGACCTGCCTTCCCAGGAAGGAGATAAAACAGGATTCCTCAGATCAACATGAAATATTTTCTGTTGGTGGGATTGGTCTCAGCTAACTTCTGCAGCCTAAAACAGCACGTCCAGTCTAACCCAGTCTTTCAGACTACTCGGTAGTCAAAATAATGAGGCAGGCCTAACCAAAGGGTGACAAATCTCGCCTGCCTTAGACCCTCATGTCAGGATAGGTGAAGCATCATCTGGTAGTGCTTTTATATCTTTAATGACTACAGAAAAAATCCTTGATAAATAGTTTAGGATAGAGGCCTGTGTCTTAGCTGGCTAGCAGTAGCTGAGGAGGGGGTCCTGCATGCTGTGTATGGTTACTGGTATTCATAAGGATTGCAGCTCCTCTGGAAATGCCCCCACAGCCCCACTTTGCATCACGTCATCTATTCAATGGGGATGTCACAGGATACCATCAGTATCTTTCAGATAATTAATGTATCTGTCCAGTAATTCTTTTTTGTTCACTCAGCAAACCATTTCCTACAAACTGAGGTTTCTTTTAAAATATGGAGACAAACATTACACTACTGTTTGTGCAACAGAGGGACATTTGGGGTATCCTAATTTTTCACATAAATATATATATATATGTAGTAGACAGCAAGGACCCCAGCTTTCGCTGAGTCTTCACTGTGCTTGATGTTGAAAGCAGAAACGGGTCTCCGGACTTCTCATACCCTACAAAGTGGAAACAAGGTGGGGGAAAATGCATCTCAATAGTCACAGAGGTAATAAAAAGAGGAAATGGCATGGCCCTGTTATTTCTAGAGCTTTTCCTCTAGTGCATTTGGGTCCTAATTAAGGAGAAATGTGAACCAAAGCTTAAAACTGTGATGAGTCTTCAATACATAAACAGATTAATGAAAAGATTTTAAAAAGTAAAGCTTGTGAGAGAAGGAGAGGGATCTGTGTATCTCACTTTTCTATAGCTAACACTAATAAAATCTGTTTTGAATGAGAAACGTGCCTTTCAGAGCACCGAATATTTTGGCAAACAGTAGAGGAAAGGTGTAAGAGCATAGAAAGAGGAAAAGAAAAAAGGAGGCACAGTTGAAAAAGTTATGGTTTAACATCTCTTTGGCCTGCTCAGCTACTAGGGAGAAGAGTCCTGTAGGTGTCAAGATAGAGACAGCTAATTCAGTCACTATGTCAGCTTGTCTCCTACCTTAGTCTTTTCTAGATATTTCAATTCTCCTGTTCTTCACTAGAGAAAAGAACATTTATTTTTTAATAAGGAGCCATTTCTCAAAGTTTTTGTAATGTTCAAACCCCTTTTCAAGCCAGTTTCCATGGGGAAATGAAGAATTTTATTCCTGTTTCTAGCACTGACCTCAAATCAGCTTTAACGTTGTATTTGTAAGTGTCTCTCCTCTGCTATTTTAATGCCCGCATACTCTGATCATATTTTCTTTGACTCAACTGAATAAGCTAACGTACAGCATGGAAGTGTAGGGACTGGTGGTTTCCCCTGCTGCATTCTCACTCATTAGAAGTAATTTACAAATCAAAGTGTCTAAATGCTCTTCATTTTCCATCATGACAATTTGTCCAAAGTTCCTGTGAGAAAAAGAAAATTACACTTACAGCCACAATGACAATGACAGAAGGCTTCACTAAGCGACTCTCAGAAAGTCCATTTCACTTGGAGCTTCTTGTGTGGGTTTGCACAGCAAGCTGAACAGACATATGTTTCAGACTAACACACCCTAGAACAAAAAGTGTTGAGGGTTGCTCCAGCAGTTTACACAGTCTACACACTACACAGAAGAAATTCTATGGTGCGCAAAAAAGAGTTTGGAAGGGTTGGGGGAAAAAAAAAAGGGCAAAAATCCTCCTACTCACAGGCAGAAGAAAAAGGAAGAATTGGAAAGAAGTGTCTAGAGAAACTGGAGTGGGAGGTAGGAATCTGCCTGGTATGCAGGCTGATGATTCACAAAATGATTTTCCATTTGCATCAGGCTGGCAAACTTAGGACCTGATCTTTTGAACAGTCATGAGCATGGGTAGTCTTGTACATGCACGATGTTCTCAGCAGTTGGGGATTTGGACACTTTGCCATGCTGTGTGATGTCTTATCCCACGCACATCCTAACCAATGCCAATGGTTGTATTCATCACAATATCTCAGTTAATTAGGAAAGTCGAAGTACAGAAGGAACTAAGAAGGGCAGTGAGAAATAATTAATAAAATATTAATACGTGTTGGTTGTCTAAGCAGCCCCAGGGAAAAAAAAGGACATTTGAATCCAGTCACTGTGTACCAGATTCACCCAGGAGGATTTCAGCTGATGAAGCCAAGCCAGCGAGTGTGTGGGTGGAGGTGACAGGTGCTCTCCTGATGACTCCCACTGGGGTCAGATCCAGAGCAGGATGTAAACATGGTGGATGCTCTAGGCCACAACGCACACAGTTCCTGCTGTGGGCTTCAGCCTGTCCTCTCTACGTTGAGGGGATGGGAATGAAATGCCTGTGACTGGGGCCAGCAGAGTGGTGTATGCATCTTTATGTGCGTACACGTTTAAGGATATGGCTAATCTACAGACCATGACAGACTGCAGTGTGTTAAACTGATAGCTGATCAGCCTGTGATTAGCTAGTGTTTTAACAACAGCTGTAGCACAGGTGCAGCAACATGACATCCAAAGTGACATTGATAAGCTTGAGGACTGGGCCAACAGAAGCTTCTTGAAATCCAGTGTGAAGAAGCACAAAGTCCTGCAGATCAGATAAAACAACCCTGAGGTACAGGCTGCAGTGGTACCACCTAGGTGGCAGTGGGTAGAAATCTTGATTTCTTGAGAAAATTTTTTGAGACCTGGGTGAAATGAACACCAGGATAACTACAAACAAACAGTGCCCTCTCACCGCAAATATGGCAAACCAGGTACTAGGCCACATTCAGAGAAGTGTTGCCAGCAAATGCAGAGAAACTATTATTCTCCTCTACTAGACAAATCTGGAAATCTGTGTGTGGTTTTGTGTCCCTCAGTTCAAGTTGGATGTAGAGAAGCTAGAGAGGGTCCAGTGGCAGGACATCAAGGGTCTAGAGCACAGCACTGGTGAGGAGATGCTAAGGGAGCAAGGCTTTAGTCGGGCAGAGAAGAGGTTAAGGGGTGATCTAATAGGAGCTTAAATCTACCTGAAGAGCAACGACAAAGATGACAGAGACAATCTCTTCTCAGTAGTGCCAAATGATAGTTTTGTAGAAGTTTTAAAAGCAGTTATTACCCTTTCCAAAGCATTTTTACGAAGAGTTATCGTTATTAAATCAAGCTGAAAATCCAGTCAATCCATTTTAACTTTCTGCACTTTTCCTACTTGGACAACCAGAAACGGAATATGCTTATTAGATGTTTTCCCTTTTCTTCCTCTAGCTTTATTTGGATGGAAATCAAACTATACATAGAAGGTATTTCAAGAATACTGTTATGAAAGTAGGGCTGTTGGTTGAACAACAGTGTGAGATTTTAGACTTAAAAAAAAGGGATGTTTGGAAAAGCAAGAAAGCAAAAAGAAAAAATTACAACTGGTCGAAAAACTTCCTGCAGGCTTCATAGCTTCTTTTTTTTTTTTTTTTAACAAGTCAGGGTGATATTTTTTCTAATAAAGCAAAGTTCCTGAAATTAATTTTGGAAAATGATCAAAATTCCCCAAACAGACTGTTTCATTTCCCTTTGCTGAACTGAACCTTTTCATTTTGAGTCAGTGTGGCATTAATTTCTACTTGCTAGAACTGTTACCATGCTTAGTAGGAAATATAGTTCAGGAAAGTCATATGTCCCTTTATGATTTAAGCTTCCCGGCAGATGGACTCATCATAAAAATCTCCTGATGTGTCACATCAGTTCAACTCACTGACCAACGATGGCGTAATGCGAAGGATGCTGTTCAGCTCTCAGAGGAAGGCAAAAGCTGCAGCCATTGAAAGAGCATCTCTCATGAGGCATACGGCAGCTTTGGTGAGCACACGCAATTGTCAAAGTGGCAGGAAAAGGTGTGATTTAACTGAGCAAACAAACACAAAATATTTCAGAATTAAATGAAATGATTTAATGAACATTTTCCTGACGTAACATAAAAAAATCCCCAAAATAAAAACTGAAAGGAGGAAAAGAATATGAAAATAAAAAAGGAAAAAAATAGAACACTTGGGGACTGTATTTTCCATTAAAAGATGGAAAACCAATTCAGTTTTCTCACCGGCTGCTTATAAAGTTGCACTTCACAGTAAGGGCCCATTTTGCCAGGGCCCTGGGGGCACCAGTGGGCCTCACCCTCCCTCGGCAGCCCCCCAGGGCTCTCCCACCCTGCCCACGGCCCAGGGCCCCACATCAGTCACCTGGGGCTGTCGGCCCCTGCCCCAGCGATGCCTCAGCCTGCCCCGTCCCTGCCTCTGGCCCTGTCCCCTGGCTGGGCCCCTTGGCACCATGTCGTGGCCTTGCCTCCAGCCCTGTCCCCAGCCTCGTCTCCTTCAGCTCTTGACTGGACCCCCTGGACATTCCCTGGCCCTGGCTCAGCCTCTCACCCTGTCAGGGGCTGCCGATGGACCTCAACACCCCCGGCTGAGGGTGACAGCGCCTGTTGGTGAGGGCACGACTGGCGCAGGGCCCACGGGCGGGCACTTCTGCTCTCTCCCATGTTGCCTGCAGAGCTGTAACAGTGGGACGAGCTCCAGCCTTGGCCCGGGGCACAGACACACTCACCTGCGCAGTTATAAACTGGGGAAAATAAATCCTGCGCTTCCTGTTGCGTCCTGGCAAGGCGACGTGGCCATCCTCTGTGAGACATCAGGCGGCGGCACCCATCCAGCTTTTCAGGTTGGGACGGCGTGAAGTTTGCTCCTGCGTGTGTGTCATTGGCTGTGCCTTACTTCCTGCTGCAGGACCGGTTAAATATTAACACAGCAATAGGCGTATTTGGGTGGGGGGAAGGGGAAAGGCAATCCTTACCTCACCTTATCGCGGGGACAATGTCAGGGTGAGTACCTGCCCTGGGGGCTGGTGACTGAGAGGCGGCAAAGGTTGGCACTCCTTCCCTGTAGCACCTCGGGCAGCCGGCCCTGCCACCTGAGGGAGGTTTCCTCGGGGCGAGGAGGATAGGGCTGGCCTGGGGCTCCTCGCTTTGAACACCGATGGTCTCCTCCTGTGTCCCCCGGGCAGAGGGTGTGAGCGGGCCTGTCGTCAAAGGGCAAGCGGTGGGAGACACCCTCTCGGCGCCTGGGGAAGCGATCCAGGTAACCCCTCCGGAGCCTTTCGCTTCCCAGCAGGAGGAGCTGGCGGCTGAAAGATAATTTAACCCTCTCCCCTGCTCCTGCCTCAGCAGGGAAGTCTGCCGTGGGCCAGCAGCAGCGGGGTGAGCAGGGGCATTTTGCAGCCCCCATCTCCTGCTGTGCTTCCCGACCTTTGGGGTGGATGTCTCCTGCATTGCGGGGTGCCCAAAGTATCCGAGCCCCGCTCCGTGCCGGGCTGGATCCGGCTGCTGCTCCTTTAGGGCGATATTATCGATATTATCCCCTTGCCTCTGGCGCGGATGCCGGAGGTAGTAGGCTCAGAGCCATGCATGGCAGTGCTGGTGATGCGAGTCGCCCCATGTACCTGCGGAGAAGGTGAAAAGCAGCTCAGGCCAAACCCCAGGTATTTAATTCATCGGCCAAAATATCCTGTTTCATCTGGGGATCAGGTGATATTTCCTGGCCCTTTGAAAGTCCATTTTGAAACAAAGTAAAACAAAACATTATAGATTATTTCCTTTCCTGTCTTGCTTTACTTCACCCCAAGCTATTTACTGATTTTGGCCTGAATTTGGGCATAAGATTCTAGCAATTTTATTCTTCTCCATAAAACTTTGCTCAGCTCAGCTTGCGTTGGTGCAGCTGGATTTGTAAGTGGAGGTATGAAGGCTGCTGCCCTGGCCGGCGGGGACCTCGCCAGGCCTGTAGATCCTGCCTGGGATCACAGCTTCCTGGAAAAGGACATGGCCCTGACTTTTGGATTTGTTTCCTGGTGCTTTACTTGGGCTGTTTCACTTCATATGACAGATAATACTAACTCTTAAAAACTACTGACTGATTTGTGTACGTGCTGAGAGCTATCACAGTGACAGAGCAAGGAGAAATCCTTCCAAGCTGTGCATGGTGACCCTCTCACCCCTGCTTCCTGCTGGGGACTCCTCCACATACGAAACGTGGAGGTGAGAAAAAACCAAAACCTTTCAAAATGCACTGGGCAAACCCAAACCAGCCTACAAACTAGCCCCCCTCCCAACATGCACGTGAAGAAATCAGCACACAGGTTCGGCTTAAGACATTGATTAGTTGACAGGGCTTGACTGAAAGCTTGCTAAATGGGAAAACGCAGAGCAAGCTGCCAGCCGAGCCAGTCAGGTCACAACTGCTGCAGTAAACTCAGCGAGACCCCCTGCCTAAAGCACTGAGCAGTGAACAGAGCTCCAATACAGCTTGATGCTGCAGCTGAACATGTTTGGAAAGACAGCAGAAATGTTTTTTGTTGGTTGCAGTGGTGCAGCGGGCAGGGAAGGTCTGGGCGCGGGGCATTCCTCCCACACGGGGACCCCGTGAGAGGCACTGCCACCCACCCCTGTGCCATCCCACCACCACTGCTTTCACAAAAGCCCTGCTGGGAATTAATGCAGGCTCTTCACACAAAACTGCAAAATGAACTGCTTGCTTAAGGGCAGCAAAACAGCCGGGCCAGGGCTTTTGTGTTTTGTGCTTTGGTGTGGTTTTGGTTTTAGTGAAAGGGCGGTTAAAAAAGTATGCTTGTTACAGGAAATTCAGGGTACCTCTGTGGTGATACTAGTATTTATGCATTGCACAGACCTGCCACAAAGAACACCCCTGAAATCTAAAACACTTTCCTGACAAGAAATTTGGGCTGGCCACAAAACCACATCCTTTGACCCGAGTCCCTTTCATGAAGGCAAGCTTCAATTTCCTAGCTGAGACGTTTGTAAACCAAGCAGTGCAGTCAAACTCTCTCCCACATAGTTTGAGGGGGAGGAGAAGAATATCACACAAGTGAATCACAAATGCTGGAAAAGCAGAAAATGCAGAAGTAAGGTGATGGCTCCCACCCAAGCTCTGTATCTTATCTCTGACCATGGTGGAGAGCTGGTGGTGTTTTATTTTGGGGTGTAAGAGGCACTCTCGGGTTCAGAGAAATAATTCTGGGGACACTCTTTGCACTAGCAGCCTTTCTGGGCACTCAGCCTGAGGAGCTGGGAGATTTTGTGTTTCTCATCCTTGCCCCAAGGCAGGTGGGATGGAGAGGCCAGGGTGGCAGGAGCTGTTCCTCCCAGCTGCGGTGGCCCCTGTGCGGCGAGGGCCTGACGGGACCGCTGCAGCAATGATGGTACCAGGCTCTGCCTGGAAAAGTATGAATAGGAATCCTAGTTTTGGAGTAAAGCACACAGAAAGACATCAAAACAAACTTTCTGTGTGTAGCGGCGCATTGGGATATATTCCCGCTTCCTCTCCCGAAGGCTGCCTGGCACAGGAGGCATTGGTTTCCCGAGGTGGGGGTAACAACCCCTCCGTACAGAGGTCTGCTCCCCTCCGACCCCAAGAGAGCAGCTGGCGCCCTGCGCAGTTGCCCTGCATGACAGTAAGTGATGGAGCACAGGGTTCATTAGTCTGCCATGACGCCGGCGGCGGCACGGATGGTGCACCCACAATACACATGCAATTGCGGGCAGCTTAGATAATTAGTTTTCCCAGCTGCTCATGATTAACTTTGCTGATGCAGATGGAGCTCCCCTGACACAGTCAATCCTGAAGCAGTAGTGTTGTAATAGCCAGGAGGGACTAAGGGCGTGAGAGATGCAAGGTCCATAGGGGCAGGTTTCTCTGCTGAAGAAAGCTCCTCTACTTGTTTTGAAACAGTTGTTTTGAGAAAAGATACTGGTCTCCTTCCAAACCCTCCCTCATTTAATCTTCTCCCCTTGTTGGTAATACAGGTCACATAAAGTCACATTTTATCACAGGACGCAAAGCAGCAGCTCATTACCGAGTTTCTCGATAAGTTCTGTCCTTCAGCTTCTTCTCAAGTATGCAGTGACCGCTGGTGGCTTTCTGCCTTAGGGACCAGGAGAGAATGCTCCAATGGAGAGGTTCCAGCAACTCATTTTAATTCCTCTCATCTTAACTGCCTCGCTACCAGGTAGGACACATTCATAACCCGTGAAATGAGCCACCGTGGACAAAATGTGTGAACTAATTTTAAAGCTGTGTAAATGACAGTTACTGGTGATATCAGATTGAACAGTCAGTCCCAAAGGGGGATTATTTAAAATGTTTGAAATGGTTAAGTTTGCATTTCAAGCCTGAATGATCTGATGGCTTAGAGTGGGCTTCAGTATGCATGAGTGAGCAGTGGATGGGGTGGCGAGGAGGTGGGGAGGCTGTCCTCTCTCACTTCCAGTGAGCAGGGATCTCCCACTTGTTTCTTCCTCTCCTCGCGCTCTTCTTCCTCCTGTCTATTTGGGAATGCTTTTGAGGGGGCATCTGTAGAGAACTCAATATCAGCAGCTGATTTTGCTTCCAGAAATATGTGCAAATTATCATTTTGCTAGTTTGCCTCCAATTCACATTTCACATGCCTGAGTTTCAAAGTGAATTCAGATAAAAGGTGATGGCAGAGCTTTAAAGAAAATGTGAATATAAAGTGACTGGTTGGGTAATGGACACAAGGCTGATTTATTTTTTTTTTATTATAGTCTAGCTGGGGTTTTAACAGGCTCTGAAAGGAGAGAGCTGCAGTGGAATGAGAGGGAAGGTATTGTCATGGCTTAATAACTGGTGAAAGGAAACACAATGCAGGAATAAACGGTGAGTTTTCTGAGCAGAGTGGTGTTCCCAGTGGAGTTGCACAGGGATGTGTGGTATTCAACAAGCTCTTAAACAACCTAGTGAAGAGGAGTGAACTGTGAGGTGGCAGACTTTGCAGGTGGTGCAGAATTAGTTAGGGCAGCCAAATCCAAAAAGAGACTAGGAAGATTTGCCAGAAAATGTCACGATGCCAAGTGAGTAAGTAATAAAGGAGCAGAAAACATTCAATGCAAAGCATCACTTAACTGAAGATGTCTGGTGGGGGAAAAGAATAGATATCTTGGAAAGAGAGTAAATTGCTGAAAAAGAGAGAAAATTTCACCACTTAGTGTCTTCAGCAAGGGAAATACAATGAAACATGGCATTATATAAATCCGCAGAAAACTTATATCTTGAATACTGGATGTTTTGTTAGCCCTTCCATTTCAAAAAGGACATATTACGTCTGAGAAAGGTATAAAGTGTGACAGAGGTGATCAAAGGTATGAGGAGGCCTTCATTAGACTGGGATGTTTTTCTGCTTGTGAAAAAGAAGAAATAGTAAAGATTTATTAAAATAATTAATTATATGGAGGTGAATGGTGAAATGTTTTTTCACAATTTCCATAACAAAAAGAAGTAGTGGCAACCAGTAAAACTATCAGAAAGAAGGTTTAAGGCAAACCAAAGAATGTACTTTTCCTCACAGTATGTAATTAAATAGTAAAGCTCATGGTCACTGGATATGGGGGATACCAAATTACGAACAGGCTGAAAGAAGTTAGAAATAAATATCATGGAGGGTAGATGCAATGCAATCATTGGCTCTGGAAGTCCCTAGATCTCTTATTTTTGGACACTGAGAAGTTATAACACGGAAGTTTCAATTTTTATTTGTTCTGTTTCTTGCACTCTCTTCCTAAGCTTCCAGAGCAGAGTACTATGTGTTTGAGAGGGTTTATATTACCCTTCACTAATGATTTTAGTCAAGCACCCCTGCAATGGGCGTTTTATTGCCTCACCTGCAAGCCGTACTGGGGTAGCAGGCATTGCCCACACTGTGCGGGGCAGCCATGGGAGCACACCCCAAAGCAGAGACAAAAAGTGTGTTGTGGAGAGTCAAGTGTTGCTCTTGAAGGAAGTATTGCTGCTCTCAGGATACCAGGAGTCACAAGGCTGAGTGGTGTGGCTAGGCTGCCGAGATGGCTGCATGGCACAGCCAGTTTGAGCATCCCCGTGGAGGGGCACCGCATGCTCTTTGGCAGCAATAGTATTGCAGACCACAGAGCTGACGTGCAGTGCAGGGTCCCAGCCTGCTGCCAGGATATTGGTGGTGGTGCTGCTGCGGTGCTCCCAGCCTGGGGACCCTTACCACTAGAGGCAAGAGACAGTGCAGGAGGAGAGGAGGAGTAGTCCAGCAGCAGAGCCAGGAGAGGCTGCAAGGGACAGCTGTCAAACAGTGAGTAAGAGAAAAGATGGGAAGACACACTTCTGTTCCTGTGGAGAGGTTTGTATGCAGGTGGGTGGAAATTTTGGTTTTCAAAAAGCTCAGCTTCCGGGTTGTTGGTTTTTGAAATAAACTGGAGATGTGCTGAAAAAAAATCTTACCAAATCCAGAACAATTTATTGCAGAGCTGTTGCTAGAGCAGTGGGCCAGCAATGAGGCAGGAAAGGCGGAAGGCAAGGTGGGCTGAGCAGGAGACTAAAGAAAGAATGAAAAGAAAAACAAATTTAAAACAGACTGGAAGGAAAAAAATGTGGAAATCCAAACAGAAATAGCAGAGAAGGAAGGGAGGAAGACAGAGACTGGACACAAAAACTGAAAGATAAAAGGCAGGGTTTATGGAAGGGCGATACGGGTATAGAGGGGGAGATTATTTTGAAATATGATAATGAGGCTGAAAGAAAAGGAATCATTATGGCAAAAGGATAAGTCCATCCTGTCCTTCACTGCACTGCATCCAAATTGGTCACTTATAAAAGAGGAAAGACAGAGTCAGCAGAGGAGAGGAGGGAAGGAAAAGAAGGTAGCCATGTCTCTATGCCCTTGTTGCTGAAACCTTCAGCATGAAAAACATGCTGAACAACCCCAAGGCTGAGAGAGTTGGGGTTGTTCAGCCTAGAGAAGAGAAGGCTTCGGGGAGACCTTATTGCAGCCTATCAGTACTTAAAGGGGGCTTATGAAAAAGATGGCGGCAAACTTCTTAGCAGGGCCTGTTGTGACAGGACAAGGGGGAATGGCTTTAAATTAAAGGGGGGTAGATTTAGACTAGATATAAGGAAGAAATTTTTTACACTGAGGGTGGTGAAACACTGGCATAGGTTGCCCAGAGAGGTGGTGGATGCCCCATCCCTGGAAACATTCCAGGTCAGGCTGGACGGGGCTCTGAGCAACCTGATCTAGTTGAAGATGTCCCTGCCCACGGCAGGGGGGTTGGGCTAAATGACCTTTAGAGATCCCTTCCAACCCAAACTATTCTATGATTCTATGATTCTGTGAAAAAGTGGTCCTTTAAAGTTAGTTCAAGTGAGGAAGAAAAAACATCAGTGACAAATGGCAAGGGCGGTTCTTTGACAAATGAAGTTCCCTCAGTGCAGGTTTCATCCAGGGAACGAGATGCATTTTTGTTTCTTCAAAGCCCCCAGTGATGTGACAGTGAATTTGTGTGACAGAGGAGGGAATAAGCAGCTCATAAAGGGGTTGGTATATGCTGCGTGCTGTTGGGAAGGACTGAGCAACTGAAATACCATACTTACCAGTTTAAGCAAACTTTCACCACTGGTGACTGCTTTATAAACATTTAGTCATGTGCCTCAAAGAAGGTGTCCTAACTCAGCTTTGTTCTTCAAAAATCAAGGGGTAAGGCAATATCATGAAGACAGCCTAACATTTCCCTATTGCAAAGATGATATTTGCCTGGGTGGGATTCCTCATTGATTGTGTGTGGGGAAGCAGATGTTAAACCAGCTGTGAAAAGCAGAACACGTAATTCCTGTAAAGTGCAATGACAGTCTAGCCTGAGACCTTAATTTGTCTAAAAGCAACCATCTGCAAGGTATTTTTAAGCAGTATGTAAATGAAACTAGCACTAAAATTTTCTCTTTAGTGCAAGAAGCAAGGCCCAGCAAAAGGACTTACAGCACTGGCTTAAAGCACTGGTAACTGGGTTTAGATCCCATTTCTGTCATGAATGTCCTCTTTGACCTTACACGAGTTACTTTATCAGTGTTTGTACGTGGATTGGACAATGGAACGGACTGTTGGTTCAGGACTCCATGTTCTATTGCAGGATAAAAAATAAAAGCAAAAAGATAAAGAGGTAAAGTTAAAACCACCAAAAATGTTTTGGCAGCAGGTGGAGAGGCTCATGAAGCTCCTTTTTTGGTTGTGCTGGGGCTTTACTTAGATCTAAATGGAGGCAAGGCTGTGCTATGTCCCACCCCTCAGTCCTCCTGCTGCCCATAGGATCCCCATACAGGGCTTATGGACCTGTTCCCTAGCTCACAGAAGTCAGTGAAAGACCATCTATTGCTTCAGCAGATGTGGTTGGTGGAAGAAGATGTAGATCCTACCATACCTATGGACTGATAAAAAAATATTATATTAGATAAATGAAGGAATAACTCATACCTACCTGCCTATACTGTCCTGACTGTCTGAAGAAAACAAAAGCAATATCAGCCATGTATTTTAGAGCTGATGATCACTGATTATTCACGTTTAGGGATAAATTTCAAGACTATAATGGAACTCACAGACATGATCTCATAGCAAATTATTAATTAACAGCTAGCAGTGTACTGAAAGTCACATCATTTATTCAGAGCCGTGGCAAACCACAGCTCCTTAAGAAAGTAAAATGTTTGCACAGGCATAGAAATAAATTACAAATGCACAGAGATCAGTTTGCATTAAGAAGAGCAGTATGGATAAGTACTGCAGCTCCTGTTTCATGAGCAACTAAATGATTTTGGTGTTAACTCTAAGGAATTTTGTTCATGGCTGTGTCTATCATCATGGTAGCTGTTTATGACCACTTCAACCAGTCAGGAAGAATTCAAAGTGTAAAAATCAAAAAACTCAGCACAGGAACATGTTATAGACACCATAGATGTACAGGGAGTAGTATTGTAAAGGCTGGCTACAATATGAGTCAAGAAAAAATAGATAATTCAAAGACATGTTTGAGCTTAGGACAGTGTCTCAACCTTGGTAATACAAGTTATGAATAGAAATCATGACAACTAGATGTTGAATATCAGGGAAGAGGGCCATATTATGTGACAAATGGTCTCACTAGAATGCACTTCATCAGTGCACGTTCATTAGAAAACCCATAGCTCTGTAAATGATGCCATCCACAGATATGTGGCCAATCTCTAACACTCAGAACTGACAAATAGAAAAGAGAGGAAAAAAAGCAACGTATTAAGGTATGCACATAGATTTGATTGCCGAGTTCGTCTTCAAGCTGTTTCATGTTTTCAAGCATTTCAGTTCACCTTTACAAGTCTGAAGAGAGCTTTGAATAAATGCTACTGGAAAAAATGAGCCATTTAAGTTGAACAGAAATATGCTTTACTGTATCTTATCTGGCTTTATTAACTATCAGTAGAAGTGAAGTTTGCTTTTCATTTAATGTTTTATTGCTCACACGCAGATATACTTTGGAGAATGAGGTGCATGGCAGAGGTAACATAACCCAGGAAGGTGGAAAATTTTTGTAAAGGTTTTTGTAAACATGAGAGAACTCAGAGTCAATCATACAAAGAACCAGGGAGAGCTAGGTTTGCATAATCCTGCAAAACAAAGAATGAAAAGGCTCTTGTCTGTAAATACATGTGGCGGGTGGGAGGAAAGAGAGGAGCTATTTATATTAAAGAACAATTCTTGGCACAAACCTGGTTAGATATACACTGCCTAGGATTAAATGTGATCTGCAAATTGGAGAATGATGTTGACATTGGAGCAATGAGGTTACAGACCCTATGCCCTGGGTCCGTTCACAAAGGCTCTGGTTGCAACGTCGTAACTGAGATTGGGCTCTGTTTCCATTTATAAAACTACCAAGCATCTCTTTTGTGTGAAACAATACAGCATTTTCTCCCGTACTCACGTCAGCTGTTGACTGAATGAAAAATGAATTTTTCAATAAATTGTAATTAATCTATAAATGAATAAACTACCTAAAATGTACAAAACCTGGGTTGAATGAAACCTTTAAAAATCACTTCATTGTCCTGAATACTCTTAGCGAGGCAGCAATGGCCATTTCAGACTTTCTTTCTCCTGGAAAATAATTGAACACTTATGCTCAGGCCAAATTTGCAGACACAGGGTCTTAATTAGACTGCTATGGAGTGTAGTATCTAATTGCTGTAATTACGCAGACTATAGCCTGAATCGTTAGGGGTAGCACTGGCAGTCCTGGTGCTTCCTCAGCATGAACGTTTCCCAGTAGGTGGTGAAAAACACTGGTGAGGTAGATCTCACTGGCAGGACTGCTTGGTCTGCAGAGAGCTTGTGAAATCTCCATCCTTGGAGATATTCAAAATTTGACTTGACAAGGCCCTGTGCAAATGGCATAACTGTGAAGTTAGCTCTGCTTGGAGCAGAGAGTTGGACTAGAGATTTCCTGGGGTCCCTTGCCACTGAAACCTTTCAATGCCCCCATCAAAGAGCAACTCTGTCACAGTGAGGTGCAGGTAAGCACTAGGCCAAAAGGGAGCAGACCCGAGCTTAGAGGCAGGTGAAGAGACGATAGCAGCTGTGTGGGATGAGAAAGAGCTGTGCCTGGTGGGATGTGTACAGAGCACGGGCAGTCCCCTGAGATGAACCTTGGTGACAGCAGAGCCTGCAATGGCAGTCCTCTCCCTCCCCCTCCACTCCACCTGCAACCAGCAAGGCTGTGGGTGGCACTGACTTAGTTAAGTGACTGGCTTATGAGAGCGTACCATTTTGGGCTCCCCAGTACAGGAAAGGCATTCATAAACTGGAGCAAGTTCAGTAGAGGGCCACAAGATGGTAATGGGCTGGAGCACTTGTCCTGTGAGGAGCAGCTGACGGAGCAGGGCTTCTTCAGCCTGAAGAAGAGACGGCAGCGGGGTCTCTAATGGCAGCCTGCCAGTACCTGCAAGGAGGCTGTCAAGAAAATGGAGCCAGGCTCTTCACAGTGGTGAATGGCAAGAGGACGAGAGACAACAGGCATATGTTGAAACAAAAGAGGTTCAGAGTGGAGAAAAGGAAAAGCTTTTTCCCCATGAGGACAGTCAGGCAGTGGAGCAGGTTGCCCAGAGAAGCTGTACAGTCTCCATCCTTGGAGGTTTTCAAGCCCTGACTGGATAAAGCCACGAGCAACCAGGTCCAACCTCAGAACTGATCCTGCTTTATCAGATGGGCTGGACTGGAGACCTCCTGAGGTCACTTCCAACCTGAATTACTCTATGGCCATTTGGTCAGCTACTCCTCCTGAAAAGCATCAATAGTACCTGTGCCTTTGCTCTACTGCACATGGACATAGCCTACTCTGGAGAACTGAGCCAAAATCCAAAGGGATTCACAAAGAACAAAGACCCAGAGAAGTAGGTTCCTGATTTCATACAACACTGCTCTCTCAAGTCCTGTTCCCTAAGACATCAACCAAATAATCTGGGTTGTTCTTACAGTTTGAAGTTTTGTCCCTCATGAAGACTAGGGTAGTGATGTCCGTCTCTGAGAAATACTTTAAAATTTGCCCACCTTCAAAATAGCACCCATTTCCTCTAGCTATTTCAGGGACTGAAGTCACAGCTGCTGCTCTGAAAAAAAGGTCTCTGCCTTCATCCTTCCTTCACTTTCTGCTTGGTAGAAGCGAGTGCTTCTGCCTTCCCACGCGCAGTGGATCCACCATCTGCCTGGGCAACAGCTGCACATTCGTTCCTCTGAGGGCAACGGGAGGCCCTGGGTCTGTTGAGGAGGAAAGGAAAACAGAATGCCTTCATTAGAAATGAGCTTTCAGTTCTGAAGAATAGTAGCCAAAATTCATACTACCTTTTAAAGAGAAAAACTCATGAATTACAGCAGCTCTGGCTAACAGAAAGCCTGAGAAGGTGGGGAAGGATGTATGTGATGCATGCATGAGAAATAAGGGAAGAGGCAGATGAATAGGGGAAAGAGCATGGAAGGATATATGCTGAGGCTGCAAAAAATCAGTGGCAATCTCAGGTATGGAAAAGGGACCAGTTACATACTCCTTTATTTATTTAAAGTCTAGAGAACTCATGTATTTTCCGATTTAAAAGTGGAACTTTTTTCTTTCAGCAAAATGATAAGCGAGCTTTTTAGTGAATCACTGAAAAGAGAAAGTTAGTTGATTTTGGAGTGGGAGGAGGAGAGACCAAAAATCAAATGCATCTTTAAAGAAAACCATTTAATCTAAGCTGGAGCTGAAAGATTAGATTGTACATCTCCATCTCTGAACTGCTTAAGATCTTTTAATCTATATAAACCTGTACTTCTTGGGTCTGTAATGATTGGCTTGGGGATCCATTATAACAATGTAGCATTTGACCACTGTTTACTGCTGTGGGATTAACATTACTCAGTTGCAATTTCAATTCACCATACATATCTTTTGACTACTTACTGACAGGCATTACAGAAAATGAGACAATAATCTTTTCCTGAAAGTATCAGGTGCTGGCGACTGTCAGAGGTGAAGTGCCAGCTCAGCTGAATCAACAGTCTTTCCTGATACATGACTAAGTGCTTAATACCCCAGTGTTCCTAGTGAATAACACTGTTTGAACCGAGGTGCCTGGCTTTTTAGCCTTAAATTGCTGGCAGTAAAAATTAAGTCAAAGGCCTTTGGTGGTGGTGTTGTATATGTATTTACAGACTGTGGTTTTTTCTTCCTTCCAGGTCTTGGCTTTTGTTACTCTATTATAAATGGCCCTACTAATGCAACAGTCCTTGCTGGTTCAGAAGCCCACTTTAATTGCACTGTGTCGGTGGGATGGGTAATTCTCATTTGGCTGTCCAATGGAAATCCTGTCCTCACTGTCATCAATTCTCAAGGAGCTGTTGAAACATCAGACCGCTTCACCTCTCAAAATTATACCAGTAGCAATGGGTTTACCTCGGAGCTGATCATCCACAACACACAGCTGAGTGACTCTGGAAAAATTGAATGCAGCATCCAGCAACTTAGTGAGAGCAGCTTTGCATTTCTTTCTGTTCAAGGTGCGTATAGCCATCAATAGAAAGCTATTTTATTATACGGCACTTAAAGGAATCCTCTGATGCCTTGCCCAAATTATCCCTGTGAAGGAGTACATGCTCTCATTTACCATCCTTTGCCTCCTGTCCTCCTTGTCTTAATTTTACTGTCAAAGCAGGTTTCAGAGTCACATTCAGAGTGCCATTAACAAGGTTTTGAACTGCCCTTGTTTTTTCCTGTTACATCTCTTATTCTTTATTGGATTGCATTAAAGTGCCTGAAGGTTATATCAGGCCCACCAGCAGTCAGTCAAAAATGATCTTTTGGCTAGAAACAGTATGGATCTTTGTGCATGAACCTTCTGCTGTCTTTAGGGCAGATCTCCTTCCTGATTTCTGACTCAGGAATCAGTCTGTATCCAGCTTATTTGAGTTTGATTTAACGGCGTGTAGAAGTAATGAGACACAAAGCGGTAGTCTTCATATGATTGTTGCTGCAAGCTACCATTTCCAAGGAACAAAAAGTTCCTGTGTATCAAGCCCCTGTGTATGAGACCTCTTCCTCCTCTCTGAAGCATCAGTAGTGACAGAGTGCAGCCACTAAAGCAAGATCTACCAGACACTATCCATTTTCAAAGAGATGCTCCATGTAATGAGAACATCTCATCATCTACCTGTAAACCTTTCCTGATAAAACCCAAGCATATTTAAAATTTAGAGAGAAACACTGTTATTTCATTATGTTGTCCTTCAGCTGGGAATATATCAGGAAGGCTAAAAAGTATAATTTCCTGCTTGTTATTGTGAAGGTACTGAAAGCCGAGACTTGTGCTTTAGACATACTGGACAACGTGTCTGCGAAGTTGCAATATCTGTAGTTTATATTATGCATACGGTATATCTGTGTTAATAATGATTGTTTTTAAATTCATGTCTCAAGGCATAGCTAATTTTGGGCAGCAAGATAAGATTTAAAACTATGAGCAGGAAAGCAATGCAGCCAAATATTCTGAAGGAACAAAACATCTTTTCCCTCCTACAGTTAATGGATCTTTATTCATCAAAAATAGCACCTTAGCAGTAAAAGAGAACAGCACAGTTGAAATTGTTTGTGAAGCCTTAGGATGGGCTCCAGCTCCAGACATTGCCTGGATGACAAACGACTCTTTCATTGATAAGTCGAAGTATGTTACCCAGCAAAGTCAAGGATCTAATGACCTCCACAATGCCCTGAGCATCCTAACTTTGACTCCGACAGACACTGAGGTTTTGACTTGTTTAGCTGACATAGAAGCACTCCCTAACCCTCAGAATGCAACTGTAACTGTTATTTTTGTCAACTCTACTATAGGTAAGTGAATGTTTGTTGTACTTTGCCTATACTGTTTTCTCAGAACTGTGCTCTTTGTTTTGTTTTGCTTTGTTTTATTTTGAAAAGTCTTGTATTTGCAAATGAAATACTATGAGATGTGCGAAGGTGATAGAATTAAGACCCAATAGTCACAACCTGATAGGTAGGATTAAATTCACATCTGTGAGAGGACTGGTACAAGTCTAATGAACCACAAAGTCCAGCTTAGGACTGAGCAAGACAAACGAAGCAGTACACCTGCCACTGACTCCTACTATGGATTCACTGCTAAGAAAACCGGCCTTTGCTCCTTGTCCAGGTAAACATCTAATCAATTTAGATGTTAAATATCTTTGATTAGGCCATGCCTGCCATATGAACATAATTTGTTAAATCTCATTTACTCAAAGCCAAACCGTCAGGTGAAATTTTTCTCCATAATGTTCAATACCAGTTTTACCACTGACTTGGAAAAAACCCCTGGATTTTACTCCCTGTTTCCACACACAACCCAGAATAAATTCGGTACTAGCACTTCAGATGCAAATAGAAAGTTCTCCATATGAGCTGTGATCAGATGTTGCGGAGCTATTGTAGTATGGTGGTAACATCCCCAGGGCTGCACTGAGGCTGGCACCTAATTGCAGATGGTAACATTTGTATGTAGGAAGTTCTATACTGTATACCTATCATCAATCTACTATAAGAATGTCTTTGTACGTGGTGTATTCACCCATTACAGAGCAAGGATCAGGTCATCAAGAGAAGCTGTGTATCATGGGCTTTATCCCAAAGTCTACTTAGATCAAAGAGCCATTGGGCCTGCTTACCTCTTCCTGATATGGTCTCTTTCACGTCTTAGAGGAAGGTAAAATTCGTCCCGCAGCAACATATGTGGGATTCTTTGGATAGTGCATTTGGTTGCTTTTTATTGCCTTTTATTTAAGGTAATTCAAGGTTACTTTAATCCAAGCATGGCTGTTGAGCAAATCTCTCAAGAACAGTTAGACCTTTGATAACCCTAAATATTTTCGCTAACATTGTCAGCATTTTTTGTAATGCTGCTAATCTTTGGCCTCA
Organism: Aptenodytes patagonicus; assembly: GCF_965638725.1. NCBI lineage: Eukaryota > Metazoa > Chordata > Aves > Sphenisciformes > Spheniscidae > Aptenodytes > Aptenodytes patagonicus. The sequence goes on from NC_134949.1 coordinate 125,448,123, forward strand.
GTGACAGTGGCCTTTATCCTATGACAGTAAATTCCATAATTTAACACATTCACAGCATTAGGAGGTTTATCAGGAAAAGGGTGATTTTATCTGATCTGTGCCGCCAGCGTGGAACAAAGCAAGTGAGACTCACTACAGATCTGCCTCATAATCAAACAGAATCCTATGCAAAAAGTTTTTCTTTTCCAAACCGTAACACAATAAGAGCAAGTAAGAGGAAGTATCTCCCTGTGGCTTAGCAGTGTTTAATGCAGACGAGGGAGACAATACCAGACAATTTCTCTGTTGGGACCAGCCAAGTGTGTCAACTGTAAGGTAGAGGAGCCTCAAGACAAACTAAACTTGAAGCACTAATTGCATGGCAGGGAGCTGAGGTTACTGGATATAGGTACACTGCCACCTATGGTGACATAGTCCACCATACAGTGACATCCCTTTTATTAGCCTTATCCTGTGGTATGGGAAATGCATAGATTATATGGATTTTTTTTGCAGTGAGTCTATGCATCCCCAGCTGTCTTCTGTACAGAGTAAGGCCTCAAATCCACGTTTCTTTTCATGATGTGGTGAGCATTGTGAACTTCTATGATCATGCTGACAGCTTCTCTTGATGAACTGATTCTTCTTCTGTAATGGGTGAACACAGCACGTACAAAGATATTCTTATAGTGGGTTGATGAGGGGTTTGGTATAGAAGTTTCGACATATAAACAACCGAGGAGGTTGAATAACTGTGCCTTTTATTTTAAGTATGAGTCATTATTAGCAAGCCTTTTTCAGAAGTACTTGCTTTGTAATGCAGTTGAAAAAGGTCATTTCACCATTCTTAAGATGACTTTTTTGTAGTCAAATTGCTCCTAATTACTGACTAAGCAAAATAGAACTATCCTGAGGAAATTAATAAATTCCCCTGCCTACTCGTTTGTGAAGTACTGAGGTATCCACCCTCAGTTTCCATAGCTACTCATTGTAAATCAGAAGAGGAGAAAAACAGATGTCATGAAGCACAATTAGTGTATAATTAGTGATTGTATAGGACCATCATTCATTTCTCTTTGGAAAAATCATTGTGCAGCAGCAGACACTCAAAATTTGTCAGTATATGAGAATATGAAGTCTTTAAATTATTAGAATGAAATAAAGACATGGCATTTACGACAGAGGAAGATATATAATGTATATATCACACTTGAAATCTCAGAGCTTGTCTGACTTTTCATGTACAGACTCAGCCTTAGCTAGCTGTTGTCAGGAAAGAATACAACTAGCTTCAAACATCTAAGGAGTCCTTCCCAAAACTACTGTAATATCAATTTCAGCCTTCCATTAAAAGCTTGAGGAATTGAATTCCTCCATGTTCCTCACAAGCAATACCTGTCCATTCACAAGAACTGCAACCAAAAATCTGAGCTCTCTTCAGCCAGCCATCTCCTGGGCAACGAATGTCCTACCTTCCTGCACCTCTAGATCAGTCTTAATCTCAGACCTTTCCATACGGGGTGATGCATTTTTATGTCAGTCACTCCTCCTCCAGAGTTACCTCAGTCAGAGTGGTGTTTGGCTGAGCCCCAGATATGGGAACTCCTATGGAGTTATCCCAGCAGATGCGTTCACAGAGCTGTTATTGGGAAATGGGGTCCATGGCAGAGTCCCTGAGCTGGGCCCAAGCTCTCTTTGGCGTCAGTGTTGACTTCATGTGGCCTTTGGTCTGCAAAAGATGAAGATAGGGAATCTGCCCTGAGCCTGATCTTCCTTCACTTTTTTAAGTTAGCCAGAAAGCTCCAAAGTGGCCAAGAAGCGATGTGCAGCTTTTTCCGGTCTCTCATTTCTCCTTGGTCACCAGCATGTGCCAGGGAAAATCCCCTTTTGTGCAGATACTTTGCCCAAGTAAATTTTTGGGCAGCTTTGGGAGGAGCCAGAGGTCAGGATAGCAGCAGAGGATGGGCCCTATAGAATGAGGAAGTGGCTTCGTCCACACTAAGCACCTCATGTAACTTGGTGTGGATTTACTAATAGGGCTAAAAGGGGTTTAATGCCCTCATGCCTTAGTGCCCCTCTGTTGCACCCCCACTTGCGTGTTGAGCTGGCAGCTCCTGCATTCACACCTGCTGGTCCCAGCTCCAGTTTCTTTCTGGATCCTCCAAAACTGGGGAGAAACTACAGTGCTGAAGTGCCAGGAGTGTTTGTGTTGTATCCTGTCCTTCTCGCTTCAGCTCTGTAGATCCTCTTTTGGCATGTAACCTGAAGCTGACAGGGAGCAAAATGCCTTGGTGTGGCAGCCAGCCTCGAGGTTTGGGCCAGTGCAGGTGTGTTTAGCTCCTCCCTTCACACTAAGGTTAAGCTTTCCCCTATAGCTAAATAGCTGTCTTTAATATGTTAGGCATCTTGAAATCCCTGTGGCATGCTTTGTGGAGCAAAACATGATAGAATATAGGTATTTGTTGCAGTACTTCTAGATAAAAATATTTCGAACAAGTTTATCACCAATTGTAATCACAACTGATTACAGCCTACTGAATTAACTACTAGTTTGCAGGTTACTGAGTGCTTGTTTTCTCTAGTAGTCAGAAGAAATTCAAAATGTGCTGATTGAGCATTAGGATTAGAGAAGACTGGAACAAATCGCTTAATCATAATGACCTGAGCTTTGGAGAATGCAGACTCCTAACAGAGGTTCAAGCTTTGTAGGAGGCTCTGGTCCTGTATCTCTGCAGTCTGAAACCTCCAAACCCCAAACACATGCCCAGGCAAATTTGTAGACAGAAAGGTTTTACTTCTTTATTCTCTGCCATAGGTAAACCAGCAGATACGCTGGTTCACACATCAGGGGCATAGCCCTGACCCTGCGCAGCTACCAGTCACCTACATTGCTGCGGTACCTTTTCCAGAGGCTGCCAGCTAAATGTGGCCATGCAGTCGTTAACTGGGACCTCTAATGAGGAAATGACAATCATAAACCCAGTACAACAGAATGGGTTTTGTCAAGTTTGGATGCGTCTCACACCTGTAATTTGGATTGGAAGTTTGTTTCTAAACATCTGCCAAAATGACTTTGGGGCTGCTTTTCAAAGGATAGCCAAACTAGAGCTCCTTCTGAAATATTTGGTCAAAACCAAAGGGCAGGATGATGTGGCAATCAGAACCGACATCTTCCTTGTGCATTCGGCTGCGTGAGAAATACAGGATATTTTTAAGATTCTGGGTACGTTAGAGCTCTGTAGGAAAACTGGTCATAGCAACCGATTTCAGCAAGATACTGAATTGTCTTAAAATCACCTCATTTAACTCTGTAGATTACAGCAAAGGCAAAGGAATAAGTTAATGTTGTGAGAATGTCAGTAGTGAAGATGGGTTAGTCGCTGCATACTCCCAAACGGTGCTACTCTTTACAGGTTTTGCTCTTCACTGCTTTTTAGGTGGATAACAGATGCCCTACCAAGTATGTCCCAAAATCAAACACCTGCTGAAATCAGTGAAAGAAATCCCAGGATGAGATTCATCAGAAAATCATATCTACAGGCTAGAGATCTCCATCTGTACTAGTCACCTAAGACTATCGCTGTAGTCTGTGGGGAGAAATGGACACTTCTTCAGAGCTGTTCATCTTATCCAAAGGGACACATACACATTTGGCCAAATGAACTGTGGCCCAAAATACCCATTTTCTCTCCACTGACAAGAGCAGCTAGGCAAGATGTTTAATATCAGCAGTATAGACATCTAAATTGAATCTTAACCCCTTTTCCCAACCCCAAATGTCTCCGAAGGGTGTTGGGAGGCCCAGCATATCTACAAAATAAAGTTTAGGTTGGAAGATTGCAACCCTGTGTTTTTCGGAAGAGAAGTAGCTGTGGGAAAGTTACAATTGCAATAAAGAATTTCTGTTTGGAAACATTTTAAATTCTTGGGCACCATCCATAAATACAGAGTCTGTCATTTGGAAAACACAGACTCCTTGTTAAATAATCAACGAGCAGTTAATAGCTTCTCGCAGAAAAGGTAAATATTCTGAAAAGGATGTTTTGAGGCTCTAATAGTACAATGTTTCTCCATTTAATTTAACAGAAAATGATTACAGTGAAGACAGCAGAAGCACGTGGGTTATTGTACTTGCAGTTGTGCTTTCACTTGTTGGTATTATTCTTCTGATCATTATTATTGCGGTCGTTGTACGCTGCTGCTGCCTAAAGAAGAAAGGTAAGTGAACCTTCACAATTGGTCTATATGTTAAAAAGTATCTTCAATTAGATATAAACCTCCTAGTTGTGCCAGCTCTGGTGCTGTGCAAAGACCGTGTGAGCAGAAGCGTGAGCAGACAGATCCCGCTCTTAACCATGACCTGCTTAAGATGCTCCTTACTTTCACCTTGCTGTTTCTCTTATAAATTGGTTCCAAAGTAATCGGTGTCAGCCACTCGCATTAACTACAAGGGGGTCGCGTTTTTCAGGAGTACGTTAACTTTCAATGACGTGTAGCTCCTAAGCTGAGGTTCTTTGTTGAAGCACACCTTCAGTGCTGCGTGCCCAATTTCCAATTTCTGTGTGAGCTATTCTACAGGGACGTTGCACGATTTTGTAAACAGGGAGGGGAGATGCCCCTGTGGTAGCTGGAACACAGTGCATGCTCTAAGAGCAGCTCTACAGTAGGTGGCATTTTAGTTTCCTGCATTTTAAACACATCTCTTTTTTTCTTTTCTTTTTTTTTTTCCTTCTCAGGATCTACATATCAAAATGAAATAAGGTAAGCTGGAAGAGGTTGGAGCATTTTTCCCTTTAACTGAACTCTTTCAGGCTGCTGCAGGACGGCGAGAGGGACGTGCCGGTTCCCGTGGCCCACCGCCCAGCACTCCCAGGGTGCGCGGGTGCTGCCCTGCTGTGTGACCTGGCCCATCGGCAGGCACAGCAGGGGAATTGGGGGGGCAGCCTGCAGGGAAAGGGACCGACCTTAGGGGCGAAAGGCGAGGGCCGCAGCTAGCCACTCTGTTCCCACAATAAACCGGGTGAAAAGGATTTTGATCAAAATCCTGCCAACGCTCCCTCCCTGATTCAGCGAGCACAGAAATTACAAACTGGCAACGCACTCCCGCTGAGGCTGATGCGCAAAGCAAATCCTTGAAAGCCGGCTGTGCCCCCAGGCGCCCGGGGGAAGGCGGGGGGGAGCCCTGCCTGCAGCGGGCTGGCTGCCGGCAGCGCGCCGGGCGTTTGCCCGCGCCGCCACGGGAGGTCACTGCGAGCCCGGCGGCTCCGCCGGCGCCGCCGCGGGGGGGATCCCCGGGCCGTCCTGCGAGAAGCCTCGCCGCAAGCTAGTTGGGGTAAATTGGCAGGCCAATTAGGCGGGCTCCCCGGCTCTTTTAAGGCTCGTTAGCGTCAGGGTGATAACGGTTAAATAAATAAATAAAGCTGCCCCGATGATGAGTGGCGACACTTAATCAAGCGATTATCAGAGGCGCTTGAGTACGAAGCTGTCGGTACATTATTGCATTGAGTTGGAAAACCTTAGAAATCATGAGCTGATGGTTATCAGCATTAAGATCCTATTTGTCGGCGCCAGCGCGGCTGTGACAGCAACGGCAGTGGGGTGATTTGGAGTTATTTTTTCTAAGCTTCTAGGGAGCACGGTAAATTCATACTCTTGCCTAGCTTGTGGGGCTTTTAACTCCCCTTCTCTTAATGAGTTTACAGAACGTTCACCACAGTTGCCTAGCGCTTCAGTAATACCTAGCTTCATTAACGGCCTCTTTGTGGGGAAATTTTGTGAAGGTCTGTTGACAGATTTCCTTTTATAGAGCACTTTATTGATATGAAACAAAATAAGGAAATTAGGTAAACACTATTTTCTCCTGAGGAAGTGATGCTAATTATGCCATGCCAGACCAGTAAACTTCCATGTGATTTCTTAGTCTATGATGCTAAACTGATCATTTTACCAAGTGCAGCTATATAAATAGGGCAGGACTAAATCAGCAGGGAATGGGAGGCCAAAAGCAGGTGCAGCTTGCGTATCGGTTTTGCTATGAATAAAGTCCTACAAAGCCTTTTTGCTTGGATCCTGACTTGGTTCTGCCAAAAGCCTTCTGCAAGGGTCAACCCTGCTAAGGCAAAATCAATTGAACATGCAGGGAAGCATCTGCCCAGCAGTGGGGACTGGTACGGCCGGGTCCGGGTCCTTCCCAGGACCCTACCTCGCTGATGCAGGTCTGCACAGTGCTTTCTCGCAGACAACCTGAACAGGTCCAGAACAGGACATAACGTTACTTTCCCCCTGTGTCTTTGAATCTGGTCTGGGCAAATACAATTCTATCTTCATGACAGAATGTGTGTTTTTAGACCTCAGCACAGTAAAGTTCCTATTTTCCCATTAACTTTAAACATGAGTTGTCGTACTGACTTCATAAATGTTGCTTACACTTTGAAAGTTTAGCAAACGCTTAAGCAAATACTTAAGCACTGGGATGAGTCCAAGCTCTATGGTTCAGCTTGGACTTAGAAACTCAGTGTTGACAGTTCTGCAAAATTTTGGTGTGTGTAAACAATGACACTGAGATCACAGGAGTTATTTACAATCACTTACAGATTCTATAGGTTCGGTGTTTTTTTTTCTTGGGGGGAACCTACCTGCAGTAAAAAGAATGATGATTGTCCAGATTTTGGAAGCTGTGTTGTGGTAGTAGCAAAGAAGTGATGAGACCAAAGATACATTGTTTTACTTCCCACATTTATTTTTAACTTGGCTGGCTATCTTTCTGTACCTCCCATACTGCTTTATAGCTGCTTTCAATTTGTCTACTACACTGAGTTTGTTGAGATCTAATGATCACATAAAATAGACAGTACAGTATCATGTAACATGTGGAGGTGGTATTCCTAAACAATTGCTCTTGTCTTCTAGCAACCATGACAGGTTTCTTAGTGGTATCTAACATGTTTGTCTCCTAAAAAAGCCATGTAGTCATAGCTGGCTCGTCAGATTTATGTGTGCATCAGTAATGCTCATCTGAAGCTCTATGGGCCTGCAAAGTAATTCCTACTAAACATAAAAAAGCAAATGCAGCATTTTCCACAAATATTGCTGACCAGGGATATTTCTGCCTTCCCCTACAAATCCCTGGGTTGTCATAGTCCTGCCACCAATTTGTGCTTGCCACACCAGAAACCTAGGCAATGATGGACCTGGGACTATCCCGGAGAGGAGTCCATGGTAAGAACAGATGAATAGTAGCATCTTCTCTAGCATAAGGGTTTTGAGTAAAAAGGCACTCTTTTCTGGCTGTGCAGCTATACAGATAACCGTTCTACGAATTCAGAGATGTGTAACTTTAACCAGGGAAGTTCTGTCAGCTTCACTGGGGCTACGCTCACTTGTAAATTTCAAAGTGAAAGATTAACTTTGGAGCGTACAGATGAATCACTTGGGAGCTAACTGTGGTGATGTGAGATAACATGCTTTGTTTTTGCAATTGGGAGGGGCTCAAATCACAAAAACGATGAGCTGTCAGAAGTGACCTAGCTGGTGTTCCATTATTGGGCCACTGAATTTCCTGTAATTCAGAATTAGAGATCAAAATTAATTTCCTACAAAACCTATGATCTGGAACAGAGTCTTCACTCTTTGAAGATCGCTCGCTTTATTTTCCTGCTTTCTGATAATGCAGCTGATGGAAACTTCCTAAACAGAATTTCACAGGTAATACTTATATGGGACAAGATTTGTACTAGCTAATTACTTGGAAGGCCCAGATATGTTTTGCACCTATTTTTTCAGAAGTAAGACATATAATTCTTTCTCTGTAGCCTACTACCCAAGCGTTCTCATATCATAATGAAGTTGTAATGACAGGCCTTTTTGTTTCTAGAAAAGTTTCAGCTGAGAGGAAAAAAGATGGCGATTTGGAAAACAGGCAAAGGCATGGTAGCGAAAATCAGGGATACATTCCAGAGGAACCGCGGAACGTACAAATACCAAGTGAGTCTAAGCTGGTGAATTACATATTGTCAAACTGCTTCTCAACATAGGCATTTTGGACAACATGTCAAGCAATTACATTACAAGATTTCACAACACTTTGTGAAGGACTTGTGCTTGGCCTGAACCTCTTCAGAACATTCTGGGTTTTCTAGAGTATGGTCCTTCAAAAGTATTGAGAAAACATCAAAGTTCTTTGCAGTTGAATTTAGTTTTAGTCCTGGGTTTGTTTTTTTAAATGCCTTTGTTCTTCCAAATATCTTCTGGGGCCAGAGGTGGGAGTGCTGGATTCCCATATGATAGTCGATTTAGGCAATATTTTGCAGTTGGTCTGTAAAAACAAAAAAATCTACCACCACCAACAAAAAGGAACAAAAATAAAAGAAAGAAGGAAAGAAAAAAAGGCAGTTAGTGAACTATGATTTTACTGATAAATGACTAAGGCATTATAAATTGTAGTCCTTAAGTACAAAGACTCTTCAAAAACAAATGTAAATCTCCACCAAATCGTTTCCCACCACTTGCATTTATAACCACATTATTATCAAAACGTTTAATCAAACACTTAATGACATAAAATTATTGTGCAGAGTCTATAATCCAGTCGTACATCCTTTTCTCTCTAACAAATAAATTGTGAAGAAATAAGTGCAGTGGAAAGATTTCAAGAGCATGTGGTATTGTAAAATGTAGCAGTTACAATAAATAGAAGAAAAACTAAGTAAACCTGGACAAATTGATTCTACTGGGTCCTAGATGGGCCTCTTTCATATTTGTTAGCATGCTGGGTTGACCTTGGCTGGCCACCAAGTGCTCAGCAAGTCACTCTATCACTCCCCCTTCTCAACAGGACAGGGGAAGAAAATAAGATGGAAAAGCTTATGGGTCAAGATAAGGAGGGGGAGATCACTCACCAATTACTGTCACAGGCAAAGCAGACTCCACTTGGGGAAGATTAATTTAATTTATTGCCAATTAATAACAGAGTAGAATAGTGAGAAAGAAAAACGGAACTAAAACCACCTCCCCCACCCCCACTTCTTCCAAGGCTCACCTTCCCTCCTAGCCCATCTACCTCCTCCCCACAAGCAGCGCAGGGGGAGGGGGAATGGGGGCTGTGGTCAGTCCATAACACATCGTCTCTGCCGCTCCTTCCTCCTCAAACTCTTCCCCTGCTCCAGTGTGGGTTCTTCCCACAGAATGCAGTCCTTCATGAACTTCTCCGATGTGGGTCCTTGCCACGGGCTGCAGTTCTTCAAGAACTGCTCCAGCATGGGTTCTTTCCATGGTACGGTCCTTCAGGAATGGAGTGCTCCAGTGTGGGTCCCCCACGGGGTCACAGTTCCTGCCAGAAAACCTGCTCCTCCATGGACTCCTCTCCATGGGGCCACAGCTCCTGCCAGGAGCCTGTTCCAGTGTGGGCTCTCCACGGGCTGTAGCTTCCCTCAGGGCACATCCACCTGCTGTGGCATGGGGTCCTCCACGGGCTGCAGGGTGCATATCTGCTCCACTGTGGTCCTCCATGGGCTGCAGGGGAACTTCTGCTCTGGCACCTGGAGCATGTCCTCACCTCCCTTCTTCACTGACCCTGGTGTCTGCAGGGCTGTTTCTCTCACATTTTCTCACTCCTCTTTCCCAGCTCCTGTTGCGCAGCGTGTTTTACCCTTTCTTAAATACGTTATCACAGAGGTGCCACCAGTGTCGCTGATGGGCTCAGCTTTGGCCAGCAACAGGAGTCTTGGAACCGGCTGGAACTGGCTCTGTCTGACATGGGGGCAGCTCCCGGTGTCTTCTCACAGAAGTCACCCCTGCAAGCTCCCCCCCACTACAAAAACCTTGCCATGTTAGCCCGACAAGTTAGCTAGAGTTTGGCTCACAATATTAAATCATATTTAGCTGTATTCCTGAACGGCTTGTGGTTCATGCCATGGTGGACACTGAATAACAGCAATCTTATATATTCTTGTTACAGGAATTGCCTCTCTTCCCCCAATGTCTTCTAAGTTCACTGTCCCTGCTGCAGATTTACATACCAGTTCTGTACCAAAGGTAATTGTAATGCTGATATCTTGACCTTTTTTTTTCACAGTGTGTATCGTACTATATCCAAACATAGATTTTGGGTGGAGGTAGACATTTATAAATCAATTACAGCTGTCATTGGGTAAGTGGAATGTCCCTTCAGCATTCCTGAATGTCTGATTTATAAGGATAAGTGCCCTGGGTGTTAGCCTTGGATTTAGATTGATTTTCATGGGGGATGGGAGGTGAGGGAGAAACAACCACCCCTGATATTTGGAAGAAATGTCTAATAAAGCTTTTGTCACATCTGTTCCCCCCAGCACCCTGCTACATCTTCCTCCCCACCTCCTAGGCTAAAGTTGCGAAGTCACAGACTTCCCCCCATAGAATCATAGAATCATAGAATATCTCAAGTTGGAAAAGACCCTTAAGGATCACCGAGTCCAACTCCCTGCTCCTCGCAGGACTACCTAAAACTAAACCATACAACTAAAAGCATCATCCAGACGCTCCTTGAACTCTGACAGGCGTTCAGTGTCTGCTCTTTCCTTTCCATTGCTTTCCGTATCTTTCCTCCTCCAAATGTCAGCTAGGCCTTTCTGCTGGCCAGCATGATGGGTAGCCCTGGCTGGGACAGACTTCCCATAGGTAAAGCCAATTGTCTTTTCATCATTCCTGGGATTAAACTCTCTTCCTCTCTCTCTCCACAAACCCACTTATTACCATTCTTTCAGCCTTGCCAGCCAGAGTAACTCTGGCTTGGCTTTTGAGAATTCACCTCTGTGTATATTATACATTAAACCATTATAACGTGGAGGTTTGCTTTGCTCTGGGCATGCAATAATTCTGGACAGCTGCCTTTGCCAAAGTGGAGGTCTGCAATGTTTTTGTTGTTCTACCCAGTTACCACACTGGAGGAGATGTGGATATAAGATGGAGGCACTGTTGAGGTGAGGTTTGAGGTTCCTTTGCAAACGAAATCCAGTGCAGATACAGTAAATAAATGTGCATTTTCTCTGGATCATTTCTTGATTGTATTTTCCAATTACACTTCCACATTGCAGAAGTTGCTTCAGTCAGGAACTTTGATCTTGGACACCTCGGGTATCTCAGCAGTAAATAATGGAAGGGAAAGCACGCAGCTAACACCCAGTCCGCTCTAGAGCTTTGCCCCCTTTCCATGTGGCTAACACCTAAAGAAGTAGAGCTCAGTGTTTATCCCTCTACTTGTTCCATTTTCAGCTACCTGTGTTCTGAAGGGTGGTGCTGGGCTCTCTTAGCTTCTAGCACAACAGCAACATAGATCTTAATTTATGCCATGTATTTGTAAAATACATTTACCACCTCTGTGATGGTTTTTGCCAATATTCCTTTGGGAAAGTGGCAGTGATGTGGTACCGAGTTCAATCCTCAACACAGTGATAACTCATTTATTTTTGAAGAGCTGTTTCAACATGTACAATGCAGAAATCTGTCTTGGAATGACATTGCACATAAATCATAGCAGAGCGTGTCTAGTTCTTTTGGTACACAATGAAATTTAGGAAGTACTCAATCAATGATTAAAACAATGATCAAAATAATAACGGTAAAAGTAATAGCAACAATACTGATGTATTTGTGGCTGGTAGTTATGATGTTTGACATTAATTACTTGTCAAACAAAATACTATTAAAACAAAGCAGAAAAGCGTGTATAAAACAGCTGAGGGTTCAGTGTGGATCTATAACCCTGAGCAAAAGTTTCAGGCAGTGTTTGATACACTTATGAACAGGATTATAAGGCACTGGCTATGTTTACATGGAGAAGGCATGTGGTACATTACGGTCTGCTCTGAGAAGCAAAAGAGCTTGCGCTGAGGATCCCGTATCCACCCTATACACATTTCAGGGGGAGGCGATAACTTCAGTTAGCTATAGCCGTTTCCCAGTGAGTGGGTGCTCATTGATGGTTGATGTGCACTAGTTGTGCACTGGGGGCCATTAAGCCAGTTGGTGTCATCTGAAAGATATCCAATTTGGGTGCTCTCAGACAGCTCCACAGTGAGAACGATAGTGTTGTGAGTGGGGACCATCAGGAGACCAGGTTCACAAGCGTTGGGCTCATGCTCCTGATTCAAACTGAAACACGAATGTAGGTGCAGCCCTCCATGTCAAATGTTAGATTAGATGGCCTAGGAGGTCCCTTGCAGCCCAGTGGCTAGGGAAACATTGAAATCCTTCACAGGCACACAGCATAAAGTTGAACCGTTTCTGTTAAACCAGTTGTCCCTGGACAAAATTTGGTACAAGTCTGTTACGGTGGCTTCTAGCTGCATCAGTAACTGCACACACATTTTTGAAAAATATCAAGAGATAATCTCAAGGTTTATTGAGATTAAAAAATTATTTAATTTAATTTAATTTAATAATATTTATTTAATTTATTTAATAATTATTTTAATCATTTAATTTATTAAAATTATTTATAACTGTTTTCCATATGTTGGAGGAATACTTAGCAATCTAAAAATGGCCTGTGAAGACAAACTATTTCTCAGTTTGAACAGGGCTTCTCAGTATATTGTGATGGCCCCATCTTGTATATGCAGGAGCTGATAAAGGTTGATGAAGGTTTACCTTAAATTGTGGATTTGCAGTCCATGATTTAAATTTATGGCATTATATACAAACATAGTAAAACATTTCCCAGACAAAAAAAGTGGTTTTCTTTCACATTCATAACCTTCCCTGTTAACTGTGTAACAGAGGTTTTCTGACGAAAAGTGTTACTGGATGCATTCTAATAAAGTTCAGTCACTACTGTTGCCAATATATTGCATAACAAACATTGTGATGCTCTTTCATTGTAATATATTTCTTGTCAAGGAGGAGAAATCAGATAGCAAGCCATTTAACTGTTTGCTGATTAGTGCTGGATCAAACAATTTCTTCAGAAACCACCTGCCTTCCTGCCACTGCATTTTCTAAGCACAGAAAGTTGTGTTTCTCAGTTGGCTTTCCCTGCCTGGATACTGGAGACATTCCCAAAGGTTTTTCATCTTTATTCTTCTGCACTTTTTAATGAGAAATAGGAAGTAAAAAAACAGGAGGAAGAGAAGTTATCCAGATAATTTTTTCCATAGTGAAGGAGGTCATAAGGGGTAGACTCCAGCAAATTGCCTCTCTCTCCCTGGATAATCAAGAAAAATGAGCAAATGTCCTTGCAGTGCTTCTATGGAGGTCAAGAAGAAGGAGTGAAGAACCCAAGTCCTCCCTCAGGAGCAGACTGGGGAAGGAACGAGGAGACCGTCTACTCATGGAAAGACTCACGGAGACTGAAGACCTAAAGCCTTGTCTCTCCACCTCTGCAAGGTGAAAGAAGTTAAGATTTCTGTGGTTGCCTTCCTTGTCACCTTATGGGATCAGGATTAACCACAGCAACAAGGCCAGAAAATAGGTCCATATAGGCAAAGTTTGAACAGAGAGTTTTAAAATTAAAAGAAGCTCATGGATGTGGGGACAAGATGAAAAGCAGGGCAATCGCAGTGAGTGAAGATTTTCCCAGTTAGCATTTGGCTGGACAGAGGCGATCATACCTGCTGCACAGCCCATTCCTCCCACTCCCAGGAGAAAACTGGATGGAAAGTTTCTGCACAGGTCAGTGGCATTAGGCAGTCTCCTGCGTCTCTGAGGGTATCGGCTTCAAATTTGATCCCTTCTGTTCCATATGTAAAAAGTTACAATTTTAAATTATTTGAGAGATTAAGGGAGACTTTGTATCACAGGTTTTGTTTCCTCAGAAGTCCTTGCCCATGGACCCAATCAGGTACAAAGCCTGAAATACCTGGTGGGTCTTATTGTAAAAGGTGACAACAGAAAATCACTTAGGTCAGCTATTGGCCATTCAAACTCTTTGAATCAGAAACTGATGCAAAACATTCACAGAAGATAAATGTTCCCCAGCGATTGCACTGATCAATTCACAACATGAACAATAGATTTGACAAATCATCTTTGGGAAAAGTAATACCTCAGCAAAGAAGAAGGGGGGGGAAAAAGGTGTGTGAGACATTTAAAAAATGATGAATATCAAACTAAGGAAAAAATTACCAGCCACTGGAAGAGGAGGCCAGGAGCATCACTCAGGGGTGCTGGAAGGTCTTCATTCTGATTACATCAGCCAAGAAAAGGTCAAATGAGTAGAGTAGAGTTACAGGCTTCTGTTTAATTGCATATTTTATTACTGTCAGCGATGGCAGGAGAGTGATCCTTGCTCCCAGTCCCAGGGCTGAGCTGCAGGCCAAACGGGTGTTAGGGACCAAGGTCCCATCCAAGGGGCCGTTTCTCATGCACTGACCCATTGTGCAGAGCTCCTTCCAAAACCCAAGTGCGATGAGGGGGATCCCTTACCTTGGATTTAGCAAATTCTGGGGCAATGCCACAGACAGTTTAGCTTGAGCAAGGGTCATAGGGCTAGTTCTGCCAGGTCCCGAGTGCCACCGCCAAGGAACTGCATTTTTAAAGTCCCACTGGTACAAAATGAGCTCTAAGGACTCAGCATCTCGCAGGACTGGGCAGTCTCCTACACAAGCTTCATAATTAGTCCATTTAATATGCCATAAATGTCTCTATGATAAATCAGAAGACCATTTCATAAGAGGGAGCGAGTACTCATTTATAGTGGGCCAGATTCATCCCTGGTGTAATTCAGCTGACTTCAGCACAGCTACAGGAGGCTTGCACTTGCCACCACAGCCACACTCCTCCTCTCCAATCCAGAGTGAGTCATGGCTCCATTAATGGGGAAGGATCTATTTTTCTTCTTAACTACTCCAAATGAGACTCTATAAACTGGAAATATTATTTAGTTGTGGTTGTGGTTTTATACTGGGAAGGAAATGAAGGATGAATTGTAGCTCCATTTATTGCACTGTGTATAACTGCTCTGACTCTGAGGATTGTTTGAAAAGAAAAATTAAGCTATCAGAATCAAATTAAAAGGTCAATAAAATAGAAATATAAACCAATGACAGCAAATAATTTTACCCCTACTGATGGAAGGTACTATAGAGTATGTCATGTTACGATATTCATTGGTCAGCATATCTTGATTAAGAGAGTAATAAATATCGATGATACAGATATAGAAAAGGCAGGTGCAGTTTATAGTATAATTTTTCCAAGTGTCTGTGGAAGAAGGGGAGGAGTGAAGTTATGTGGGTGGGATTAACCCATGAAAAAATGAGAAGGAATTTCCAGGCTGTCTATTGATGGACAGGGAAATGTGCTGAGTGTACGAAAAGTTGACAGGATGGAACTGGTTTGCTATTGGAAGCGATAGTGTACCCAGATTATTCTGAGGGTATCCAGAACTTTTGGGTGGGTGTTTTCCTCTAAAGGAATTGAATTTGGAATAAGAATTAAAAACTGAGGGCAGGGGGAAAAATAACCTTCAGAAACAGAAAGCTGTGCCTCCCTGATTTTTTGTTCTAACAGTTAGCCAAATGTGTGATGCATGCAGACACATTTGAAAGTACTCCTACCACATTAATTTCAGCAATTTGTTCTAATGCAGTTAGACTTGGATTTTTTTGGCTGGCTAATAGCAGGCAAAGCTTTCAGTTTATCACACATTTCCACAGCATCGCTCTTTGAGGAGCTGCCATCTGTCAAATCAATTTAAATATCAGAGCCCTGTTTCATAATGCCAGATGTGTGTTCATCATTCATATCACTGATGTCATATGGGTTGCAGAAATGACTATAACATGCTTGTAATAGCAGAAGTCCTTTCATTGACTGAAGATCAGTATTCAAAACATCACTGAAGGATTCAACCCTGAAATCAGCTGATAACACACACTCATTTTACTTTCTGATTCATCCATGTATTGCTAGCTCTCTTTTTGTCTGGCTGAAGAGCTGGAAGAGATGGAAAGATTTGGGCATCTGTTTCCCCAACCAAACCAATGAACTATGCAAAGCTTTTCCCAGTATAATAGTCCCTTTATAGTAATCCCTATAAAAAGGCATCCAGGGCAGATGATAAGTCAACAGGCAGGCTTTGAAATATGTGACTGTCAAATAACCATGGTTAACTAGATGCCAAGCTGACAGTACAAAGAGATTTAAAACTATGTGAAAGAAATGCTGATGATATTGCATCCTTACTGATAGTGGGGACAACCTTAGAAACTTGCTCCTGTAATGTTGGGCTGTGCAGCGAACCACTAGAGCTGTCTTTTTTCCCTTCAATGTGTAGGATGTAACGAATAATGAAACCATTTTTTCTCAGACTAGGACTGACAGAACTAGCAGAGCACTGCATTAATCTGAAGAAGAAACAACTTTGAAATAAAAACTGAGCAGAGGCTCTAGCAGCTGTAGCATATCAGGTTCTAAATATGAAATGGTTGTTGTGGTCCTACTCCTCTGCATTTTGTATTTGTAATGCGTTGTATGAGATCTTCTATAGCATCAGAAAATGAGTTTTAGGTCACTGACCAGCAGCCAGCAGCCTCTATTTCAGTGAACTGCAACCTCAGTGAGGCTATGCTACTTCAGAGAAAGCTCCACGAAAATGGGTCAATACACAGCATGGGTTGATTGAAATTAATGAAATTATTCATTAATCGATATCTGAGTGAGAATAAAATATAAGTAACCCAGGGCATTTGCTCTAAAGCAAATAACATGAAAGTTATGGAGCAGATCCTCCTGGAAACTATGCACATGGAAAATAAGGAGGTTATTGGTGACAGCCAACATGGCTTCACTAAGGGCAAATCGTGTCTGACAAATCTGGTGGCCTTCTACAACGGGGTTACAGCGTTGGTGGACAAGGGAAGAGCAACTGACGTCATCTACCTGGACTTGTGCAAAGCATTTGACACTGTCCCACATGACATCCTTGTCTCTAAATTGGAGAGACAGGAATTTGATGGATGGACCACTCGGTGGATAAGGAATTGGCTGGATGGCCACACTCAAAGGGTTGCGGTCAACAGTTCGATGTCCAAGTGGAGACCAGTGACGAGTGACGTTCCTCAGGGGTCAATATTAGGACTGGTGCTGTTTAACATCTTTGTTGGTGACATGGAGAGTGGGATCGAGTGTACCCTCAGGAATTTTGCCGATGACACCAAGCTGTGTGGTACAGTTGACACGCTGGAGGAAAGGGATGCCATCCAGAAGGACCTTGACAGGCTTGAGAGGTGGGCCCGTGCGAACCTCATGAAGCTCAACAAGGCCAAGTGCAAGGTTCTGCACATGGGTCGGGGCAATCCCAAGCACAAATACAGGCTGGGCGGAGAATGGGTTGAGACCAGCCCTGAGGAGAAGGACTTGGGGGTGTTGGTTGATGAGAAGCTCAACGTGAGCCGGCAATGTGCGCTCACAGCCCAGAAAGCCAACCGTATCCTGGGCTGCATCAAAAGCAGCGTGGCCAGCAGGTTGTGGGAGGTGATTCTGCCCCTCTACTCTGCTCTGGTGAGACCCCACCTGGAGTACTGCGTTCAGCTCTGGGGCCCCCAACATAAGAAGGACATGGACCTGTTGGAGTAAGTCAAGAGGAGGGCCATGAAGATTATCAGAGGGCTGGAGCACCTCTCCTATGAAGAAAGGCTGAGAGAGTTGGGGTTGTTCAGCCTGGAGAAGAGAAGGCTCTGGGGAGACCTTATAGCAGCCTTCCAGTACCTGAAGGGGGCCTACAAGAAAGCTGGAGAGGGACTTTTTACAAGGACATGTAGTGACAGGACAAGGGGTAATGGCTTTAAACTGAAAGAGGGTAGATTTAGATTAGCTAGAAGGAAGAAATTCTTCACTATGAGGGTGGTGAGGCACTGGAACAGGTTGCCCAGAGAAGTTGTGGACGCCCCATCCCTGGAAGTGTTCAAGGCCAGGTTGGACGGGGCTTTGAGCAACCTGGTCTAGTGGAAGGTGTCCCTGCCCATGGCAGGGAGTTTGGAACTAGATCATCTTTAAGGTCCCTTCCAACCCAAACCATTTGACGATTCTATGATTCTATGAAAGACGCAGCAGGGCAGAGGCGAACCATCACAGGCACAGTCCCCACCCCAGGAACAAACTTGCTGCTCGGTTTGTCCTTTGGTGGTGAGGAGAAATGGCATGACAAGGCAGGGGCTGGACGGGTTATTCTTGCAGATGAGATTTTTAAAGCAAAAGAGGCATGCTTGGGTTACATTTTCCCCAGTGCTGTCAGGGAAGAAGAGGGCAGTCTAGATCCAGCTGGTGCAAGTCCTCTGCCTCCCCCCTATTCAAAATCACATGCAAACCAAAATCTTCTGCAGTATTGCCTACTAATGGCCATAAACACTGCCTCTTTCGACAACATTACTTGATGAACTTTCTGATTAATGTCTTTTTTCCTTTAGTAAATCTAAATGATGCAATACGGTATTTTTGTGCAACAAGTTCTGGGAAATATTCCCACCCCAGTATTTTGCTAAACATGGGATTCAAATAATGACCTATTTCAGGAAGTTTCAGAGGCCGTGTTCAGTGAGGTGCTCTTGGACCCCCTCTGAAACTTTCTGGTTACTCAGTGTGCTAACTAGTTCAGCATACTTTATACTCAAAGGACAGTCCACAGTATCTGGGAATACTTGCTTTCCACAAACATAACGCTTGCCTTCAGCTTTTTTCGGATGTTTTTTTTTCCATTCTACTTGTAAATTTGTTATTTTTGGGGGGAGCAGTAGTAGAGAGCTTCTCAAAACCTCTGTCCTAGTGAGAAAGCCTGCCATAACAGACCTGTAATTGAATGATCAGGAAATGCCAAATAACTGTTTTGCCATAAATGGAGCAAATTTCATCATGTATTAATCTCCAGGGTAACACAGACCAGAGGAAACTTCTGACGTGCTCTAGAAATGAACGAGTGATGTCTCTGTTGAGCACCAGTAAGGTATTTGGGCTGAACTGCAAGAAATTAAGTGCAGCAGAGAGATCTTGGAAAAGCTCTCTTGAGCAGAGACAGGCAATCCTGTTACTTCCCAGAGCACCTCTCCTCTCTGCAAAAATAAACAGTAAAGAAGGGTAAATTTAGAAAACAGCAGTATGTTCTAGCAACAAAAAGGGATGGGGGGGGGGGGGGGGAGAAAGAGAGTTGTGTTTAAAACAGAAGGCAGCTGTCTTATGAAATGTTTCTAGGATAGTTATATTTATCCCATGGTTTTCCTTGAAGTGCTGGGACTCATTAAATACCAGAGACATGTTGTCCACATTTGTTATCTAACATTTTCCTCTATGGCTTATTCAATAATGTATATGTACCAAATGCATTATTTAAGATGTTTAATACTGGAAGAATACCAAGGCAATACAGACTGTACATGATTAATGCCCCAGAAACAAACCACAAGAAGATTGGTCAATAGTTAGGAACCAGCTTGGGCTTGATAAAAAATTCCACCGCGAAGAACAGTGAAATTTCCATTGATTTCCAAGGGCTTGAGACCAGGTGGGGAAGTTGCAAGGAACAGTGGCCAGCAGGTAACATCTGCTTGGAGGTAGATAAAACCGACCCTGGGGCTGGCCGCAGCAAACCATTCGACTGTAGCGTTTCATTTAGGAAGCTATGTGAAGATACATGTTTATAACTTTGGAAGACATTTTCATTCCTTAGAGCTACTTTGTAATTATCTATGTGAGGTCTCACTACTACATTTAAATATCCAAAGTGTATGTTTCTTGGATGCACTTGAGAATGAATTTTTCATTGTCTTTTCCTCCGCAACGATATTTTGTAAAAGCACATAAGTAATTAGGACTGGAAATCCACTGCACTGATTTCAAATGAGGATAGGGTTTTCAAAACTGCTGAGCATTTCCCCTGAACTGATCCCACGGGGCTCAGTTTGAAACCAGGCTGCTGTCGGTGGAAGTGGAATGATGCCAGTCATGGGAACTTTAAAAAAAGCCTGCCTTGAATAAACACTGAGATGTTGAGAGCGGTCTTTCGGATACATGAAATACTGGCGTGCTTATTTTTGCAATTTCTAATGTATCTGGAAAGCAATGTCAGATATTAAGTTTTTTTACAGCTTGACGGGTAGTTTCTTTAAGAGAGCCAGAGGAGAAACACCCAACATCATGTTTTGCTGCAAAGAATACAAACTGCAGAGTCCACAAGAAGTTCTCAGACAGCATAAGACCAGTCAATGAATTCCCAGAACTGCCATCAGTGTTGCATGTGAAGCTTTTGTTTTGTTCTGCTGTTCATCCTTTTCCTTTGTATTTAGATTTTGAGTGGGTTGCTGACGATAAATTTCATTTTGGTATAATGCTTTGGGGTGAGAGGTTGGCAGTTAACCTCCTGAGGACCCTTGTGGGATTGCTTTTCTAGCATTTCTTTTAGTTCTATAACTGCTTTTACTCTCCCATAGGTGCGACCTCAAATGCATATTGATTATCCGACCAGCCCAAAGAAAATTAGAAAATTGACACTTGTTTAGGACGTACTTCTCCAGGAAATTTCTCTTATCAGTTGCATTTTACACGTTTGGATGGCTTCCTGCAACAGAGAAGAGTTAACACTGGTTCTCTCAGTTTAAGCTATAAGTTATTTTTCTTTTTTTCCTCATGTAATGAAATAAAATTGCAACCTTTATGATGTAGCATATGATATCTCAGCAAAATAATGGACATAAATGACACCCTTAACTTCAGAGACAATGAATCTGATGGGACTCTACAAGAACAAGAATCCGTGCTTTGGGTCCCAAGGAAATCAGCAAAACTCCTATCAGACAGAAATGTTAGGTTATCCACAGCACGATCAAGGACTGGAACTGCAAGAGATCTATTAGTTCAGAAGAACTTGTTAGTAATAATACTGTTTAATACAATATCTACTGGTTTTTAAATGTATTTTATGTACAGCTAATCATCTTGAGCTTATAGACCAACAACATTTTCCAGTTTCTGCTCTGTAATAAAATCAAGGGAAGTTTTCATGAGGGCTGTTTCAAAATTTCTAACAAAACTATCTTTGGATCAGAAATGACTTTGTTTCATTTCAATACATTCTTTTGTTAAAGGTATTTGTCTTAAACCCGATGTTCCAGTTTTAAATAAAAACCAATCACCCATGTGCCAAAAAAATCCTATTTTGATTGAAATGCAAAAATCTTAAGCTGAAAAATGTGGATTTGAGACTCCTGACTTTTAAGAAACTCCTGACTTTTAAGAGTTGTTACTTGAATGCTTTATGTCTCTGTTCTACTCGGGGGCTGAGTTTGGCAGCCAAATGACTTGGGTCACAGCAAATGGTGGCTGCTGGTATTCATGCTGGACCCTGTTGTTTCATCAGGGACAGAGTTGATAATGACCATGGGGAATGCACTTTAGCTAGGCAACCTTGTCAGTAGAGCAGATCTGGCACATGGACCCTGTATGTGCCTTCCCAATCTAAAAATTATGATTTCTAGCTGAAATGTTTTGTCTGAAATTTTGTATTTCATAATAAAAAGTTCAAGCTTACTAGTTTTTTACAAAAAGGCAAAATTCTTCCAGAAAAACAAGTTATTTTCAGTGTACTCGTCTTTCTACCCACTCAAAGCATTCCGAATTATTCAGTGTTTTGCATGTTAATCTTTTGTATGAACCAATGCAGGTGCTCTTTGAGTGCTGAAAGAAGCCGCTACAGAGGATTACTTTCAGTGATAATCTGTGCAACAAAAATAAGAAATTTGAAAGCTGGTCTCAGGAAAAAGAAGTTGTTTTGCATGTTTAGCATTTGGCATCTCATTAAGTTGTGACAGATTTTGCACGGCTACTCGCGTTTTCAGTCACTCTGTCAGAACAAGTGCCGAGACCAATTCACTGTCTGCCGTGTGCAATTGTATACAAAGCTGTTTCAGGTTCTGACCATCTACACTCTTTCTGTCTTGTCTGGTTAGGGAGGAGCTCTGACACGCATTCCCATTGAATGCAATTGCACCAGCAGCATGGTATGTAAATAGCTATAGTGTTATACAGAGAAAATATAAGCAATTTACATTGTGGAATACCTGTGTTTTTTCCTTGAAATAACCATGCACTGAGAGAAACGTCTACCTTATTCTGATACAAGTATTGCTATTGCGGACATCTCCTGGTTACTACTGTAGCTTAATGCAACCTAAACACGAACAAAAATCCAGTTTATTAGAGGAATGTCCATTGCATGAGAGAGAGAGGCCCAGGGTAACACCAGCCTGTGACTCGGGGATAAAAACCACGGACCTTTGGCTTTCTGTGCACGTGTGTGGTTAGCAAGCCTTCTGGTTGTCAGAAAAGTAACCCTGCAGTACAAAAATGAAAACTGCACGGAGGCAGTAGTTTCCCAGCAGAAAACGTTGATTCATTAGAATGTATTTTGAAAAGGCATCAAACTATACTATGTTGTTTATCTCACAGCCTTTGATTTCAAGCTTGGCTTCGATGTTATTTGGTATCATATTAAAAGAGCCAACCTAGAACTGAAGAAAACCTTTTCTCTAATTAACCTATAACCTTCCACATTAATCAAAAACATTGTTGTGTTGAGGCCACGGGCAAGAGGACACATGCTCTGAGCCAAAAGACAGACGGACTCCTGTGTCAGCAATACGGCACCTTCCATGCTGGGGAGTTCCCGCCGAGATTTCCACGCTGTGCTACCTGGTGCTTGAGGCTTTTCAGAGGACACCAGCAGTGCTTCCCAAATTGGTTTTCAGGCTGTGGTTGGGCAAAAGCACCTCCCGGCACTGCTGTTGAATGAATGAGCTGATGTGAGACCCCTAATCTGGGAACCGTGTGGGAGCACCCTTCCCTGCTGACAGCTCCAAGCTGTTGCAGTCAGACGTCAGGGTGTGCGGCCAGGTCACCCTCCAGCTGTGTGTCTTGCCTGGGAGCTGGAAAGTGCTCCAGCGTGCCACACTTAGCTCGGGGACCACTTGCCAGCAGATGATTGCCAGCGGATGGCACACAGCAGAAATAAGAATTACACCCCACTGCCCGCGCATCCCACTGACTCAAAAAAACGAAGGTTTTTTGCACAAATAGGTACCACAACCGTGGAAACGTGCGCATTAACCAGAGTCTGGAGCTATTTTCCTTCCTGCCAGCTACAAGAATGCATTCCACACAGCTATGGTATACTCTTAGCAGCATTAGCATGAGATTAAAAATTTTTACGGTGTCTTTGAAATTTATAGTTGGGGGCATTTGTATGCTTCCAGACTTGTTTTCTTCAGACATGTTATACAGCCTGCCTGTCATCTCCAGTACTGGCTGTTACTTGTGTTTGCAAATAGAGCTCCACAAACAACAATACATAAAATACAGAGACAATTTTTAGCACACGGGGAATATAAAATATGCAGGCACTTTCAGAAGACACAGTAGACTAAAAATATTGAATTTCAGGCACTTTATGGCGACACCAATCTTTTGTACACATGCATATTGATTTACAATTATGACTTGAGGGACGTTTTAGTAATCTAGAAGTATCTAGTTTTTTACTGCTCACAGGTTTGATAATATAAAACCCTTCCACGTTTCCTTACAAAATGTTCCTATTTGAATTCCATACATGTGTATGCGGGAAAAAATGCATTGGCGATAACCAGTATTTCATTCTACAGTAAGGTTTCCTAAAGTTGTCTCACCAGTTGTATATTTCACAGAAAATTCAGGCTACCTTTCATACAAAGCCACTTAAAAATAACACTGGCTTCCTGTGGAGGTTTCTTTTTACAATAAAAAGCACCTCATGTTTGTGTGGGCTGAGCAGAATCAACAGATGAACTCTTAGTGAAGGGTACTCGCAATATTGACTAAACATTTGGTTTCTTACTGATCTGGTTGAATAGAGCTTCTATTTTCAATATTTATTTGGTCGAATGTATAATATGTGGTGCTGCTAACCTAAAATACACCATTCTCAAGCATTTGGGCCTCCCAGTGATGGAGATGGGAACTCTTTGGTTACTGGCCTCACTGTCTCTTTCCCCAAAAGGATCCTGCATGAGGCAGGAAGGACACAGCATCCTACAAGCTTCGCCAGCAGAACCTCCCGGAAAACCAGAGGATGGTCCCTCAAAATGTTGCAGATAACTCATCTTATTACCCTTCCCTATCCACCCAAATAGATCTTACCCATCTAAAATGGGTCCCACCCCCAACTCTCCCTCCCTGAATTTCTCTAAATCCCATACCCACATTCCCAGAAATACAATACAATTAATCCAGTGGCCTCATGGTAACTGTGTAAGTAAAATTAAGCAATCAGTATGGACCAAAATGGTCTCATATGGTCAAGCTATAATAAAAAACCCCCTAGCTGCCAATAGGAGAACACTGCTCCCAAAACACCTTTGGCATCTTAGTAGTCTTTTTCCGAGCAGCCTCCAAAACCCTTTCTAAAGATGAGGTTGAGAATTGAAATTCATAAAGCCACTTGATATGGAGGAGCACGCTCTCAGTAGATGTGACTTTCATGATTAGACTCTCCTCCTACTCACCACGATCGACTCTTGTTCCCCAGGCTATAAACTACCTGTCTCTTCTTCCCCCTAGGTGACAAGCAGCTTCATTTAACTTTAACTTTCTCTGTCTCTCACTTTCCTCCCTCTTTACCTTTCTTCTACCCAATATCTTTTCTTTAAACAAAGGCCTAATTGATACATACTTAATTAACATCCGAGCATTTGTTCTCAGCTTGTATTTAGCTCTGAAAATTGCTGCTTCTATTTCAGACCTGAATACGGGCTTGCATACCTGAAAGTTTGCATAATATTTCCAGCAATACCAGCTGATCCAATAAAACATACTACCTCTACCTGCAAACTTTTTCCGGCCTATGCACACACACTGATGGCTGTGTATTCCCATCATCCCACCCACTTCAGGAGGGACTTCAGGGACTTCAGGAGGACGCTATGCAAATCTCAGCTGACCTTCCTGAACTGCTGTTGGGAAAAATTGGAGAAAGAAAGAGAAGCCAGGTCAGGTCCACACTAACATATCTGCCCCAAACCTCCTCAGCCAGTGGAAAAGTTAGCCGTGTTGTGAAGGTGGGATTTGGTAGGAGCGCCCTGCGCTGCTGCAGTCTGTAGCTCTGAATGAGGTTCCTGACCTTCTGCCCTGTGGAATTCAGTTTTCTCTTACCCGTTCCTGACCCTGCTCTCTGTTCTTTGGGAGATGCAGGTTGGTAACAACTCCTTTACATTATCCTAGAAATCATGGATTATTTATGCTAGATTAGCACAGATAGTTATTTAAATGAATATGGGTATTTGCTGGCTCAGAGGAATATTGCAATAGGCTATTCCTTTTCAGCTCAGAGAATTAATGTCTGGAAGCTTCCAGTGTCATTTGGCATTAGCTCTCATAGCAGAACTCACGTCACACAGATGTTATTTATATTGTTTATTTTCTACTGTGGTATGATCGCTCCCTCAAATGAGGCTTACACTAAGTGCTTTTTTTTAAATCATGTTCCAGCAAAACACTCTGTTTGTTTTTGTTTTGGGGAAAGAATGCCAACATCCAGGGAAAACAATACTGAGATGTTTTTATTAGAGAAGCCAACCAGATCCATCTCAGCTCTGCCTCCAACTCATTAGCTTCCCATCACAAAAAGCCCAGGGGCTGCTCTGACCTTGGACCGTCTCATCTGTGCTATTGATCCCCTTAGTCCCAATGACTTTCCAGTCAGATACTGATGCTGTGGTCTCAGCTCCGCTCACTTGGACCATGTGTTCATGCACCCTGGGTCTCTCTGCTGCAAACACTAGTGTTGCTACCACCCATTTTAGACCCACTGTGAAAGGATGAAGGGAGACTCGCGGGTCAGACCTCCTGGCCCACAGCTGACAGTCTTTCAGAAATGGTGGCAGACTGTGTTTTTCTTTCCCAGCGGAGTAAGGATTCACAAGGTGCTACGAGCTGCCAGATGCTGGGACTGTTCCGTACCACTCTTCAGAGACACAGTTTCATTTAGATGTTACCCTACCATCCTTCCAAAGGACAGGCAACGAATCCCCCTTGATGAGGCAACACATTTATTTAGTTTTACTACAAAGCCATACAATTTGTTAAGATGAACACTGTGCCCTTTAGGTTTGTCTCAGCACTTCTCTTGCATGTTGCAGCACCTACACAGAAGCCAGTAATCTTCATGATGGTTGCTGGTCCACACCGAAAGAGTGGTGGGGCAGCAATTCCTGCTTGAAAATTAGCCTTATGTACTCTGGATTGCATTATTTTTCAGTGTAGAGCAGTCAGACACACTCAAACCATGCAAAACAGAGACTGTTCTGTTAAAATACAAGCAAATTTAGCAGCCATTTTTGTGGAGATCTGTGTCTTGGAAATTTGCAAGGCTGCTCTCTGATCCTCTAAAGACATCCTCATTAAGATCGACATTATCAGCCAAGCCCTTTGATGCTGCCTGTGAGGAGGCGATACCTCAGCCTGAGCTCAGAAAAGACTTTAAATTTGATCACTGCTTTATAGCCTCCATTTGCGAAATGAACAACTCAAAGAGGACAGAGAGGGATGCAGTGTCTATGCTGAGCCGTCAAAATTCATCGGGGAGGCATCCGAGCTGGCAGAGGAACAGTTACTTTCTGCTATTCCTTTTATCCATAGCCAGAGCAGGGGGCAAACACAGAGGAGTGACAAGGATGGGACTGCTGATCACCAGGAGTCCTCACATCCAGTGTGCTGCTCCCTGAGTAGAATGGAACAATATAGTTTGAAGGATAGCTGTAACTGCAAAACAGGTTAAAATAAAATTAACCCTTTTTGCCCTAAAATTATATATGATGGTTACATCATGGATTCTGTCATACTGGGGCTATAGCTTAATCGTGCAATGCTTAAAAGCATGAGGCAAGGTTTTACTATGGCACTGTGCTCCTGTGGCACAGTGTCATAGTGTTTTGGTGAAGAAACATCACCTGAATATAATCTACTGAAATATCAGCAATGTGAACATAAGACCTAATTATCGATTACCTTTCAGCTTAAGATCCTGAAAAGAATTGTGACATTCTATATTGTGTTGTACAACCAATTTTGAGGAAATTTTGTATTAAATCACAAGTCAAGGTTCTGTTCACTTTGTTCATGCAAAATCTTTGCTGATTTCAGTGGGGTAAGTCTATTTTAAAGTTAAAAGACCTTTCTTATTGGGTAGGACTATCCAGAGTTACAAATAAACATACTCCTTCCAAGGCTTCCATATTCCACAATTTTTTCCCAATGTATAAAGATTAGCTGTGTGTATTAAATGTGTTTACAAGATGGATGTACTAAAGACGATGGAACATTGGGAGGTGCAAGGGCTGGAAAGTACAAGGTAAAGGAGGAGGAGGCTGGGGTAGCACACATATATTTCCACTGCTCTGAGCTGATACCTAATAGCTGAGATCTTGGGACATCTAATGAAATAACTTCGCTTTCATATGCCGTTTGGTAACATTCATAAGAAGCTTGTCAGTGCCCCGGATATGTCAATAGACTCTGTAGCCATCTTTCTCTGCAATCCTCCTCTGCAGCCTCTTCCGCCCCACACATCTAAGGGCTTAGCTGCCTGTGTTTGTGGTCTGCTCTAACAGGGTGATGCTGTGTAACCGTCAATCACGCTTCTGTGAAAACAGCTGAGTTGTGAGAAAGAGCCATGAGAAGCCTCATCCGGGGCCTCTGCTCATGCACCCCGTGCTCCCTGGCTTGGGAGCTGCAGTACCCGCCTCGCAGGCAGGCGTGCTGCCCAGTCCTTGTACCTCGCTGGCACTGCCCCGGCTTCACTTGCTGGCTGGACCCAGAACCAGCCTGCCTCTACGGACCTGTGCGGTCATTTGGACTTTTGGCTGACCTGGTGACAGCTGCTGGAGGTGCTCTGCTCTTTTTCCCTGGGTCCCATGGGACTGTGCCCCTCGTTGTGAGGACCTGGCCCCTGCCTGCCCCGCTGTCCCCGGCAGCTCATGGCGTGCCTGCCTGGTGGAGCAGCCCCACGCTGCGGCTCCTGACACCGTGTGCTGCTGCCGGGCCCTTTCTGAGCTGCATTGAAGTCCTCAGTTTCCTGGCAGACAGCTGTACGGATTCCTCAGGTTGTAAGAAAGATTATTTTGAGGGCAGATATAAAAGTTGTTTTTACAGACGCCACAAACTAGGTGGCTAGGATGCCTTCTGTAGTTTCCCACTGGTTGCACATTACAACAAGGAGCCTCCATCCACCCAGTTAGGAACAGAGTTACTTCCAGATTTAAGCGCAGTCCCACCACAAGGCAGCGAGGCACAGCATCGCCCTTGGGTGGTCCTGCCGCAGGGGGTCTTTCTGCAATGACCACAGCACTGCCGCTGCCCTACATCACTCCCAGGACACAGGTGGGAGCAGCCTTTACCCAAATGGAGAAGCTGGGCAGCTGCTCACTTTGTCACATAACATGGGAGCACAAACAGCCGACCACGTGGTCGTACAGGGAAGAGCGAGACAAGCCATTTGTCTTTATTAATCTGTGCGCATCAGTGCAGGAAGGCCAGAGCCACTCACTCCTCTCACGCTGTGGTATTGCCCCTAAGCAGATGCCTAAAGAAAATTTGCTCTGTGTCCAGAAACCTTTTTGGTGCAAGTGCTTTCCAGCTGAGCAGCTGCAACAAAGTCACATCTGAACTATGCATACCTAAGCTGCACTACTGCAAATAATGTTTTATTTCTCTCCAGAAAAGTTTTCTTTTTCCCCTTCTTTGCAGATGCTTCTTTTCTCCCCCTCTGCCCTCATAGCTTTACGTGTTTAATCAGGACCCCAAATGCCTCGGAGCAGGTGCCTTGACTCCTCAGCTGGCCGTGAAGCTCCATGAGCAGCCACATGGCACGGCAGAAATAATAAGGAAGGAAATCTATATCCCTTTACCCTCAATGGCCAGACTGCTGACAAATTTTGCCCTGCATTGCAGATGCGATTTAATTATTGCAATGAACCCAATCAGAAATAATTAATCAAGACTTTCTAATGCATATTGGTAAGATCATCCACCAAAGCAGGGAGGTTTTCTTTCTTCTCTTGCTATATTGCTACATTCAGCAGCTTCATAGCTAATAATTTGCAAAGCCTTAGTTTCCTTAATTTCAACTGCAAATCCCTTTTGATAGGGCTCAGGTAGATACAATTAATGTCAGATGATTATGAAGTCATTGACGGTGCTCTGAAATGGAAACTGTAAGAAGAGCCACGAGCTATGGCAACATTCGTAAGATTTGCTTAGCAGGCATCTATGTCCTTTGTGCCCTTTGTAGCTGCTTAATGAGAAAAGTTCGCAGTGGGCAAGTGAGTGACAGTGCACACCATCTCTCATTTTCTGTGTGTTTGTCTTCCAGGGAAGCACTGCCTTCAGACACACTTGTGAGGCATTGGCAAAGTTAATTCAAAACATCAACTAAATGGCCTGTATTTCCAACAATTTACATGTAAGTGCTGGGCCGTAACTATACTGTTTTTCCTACCGCAGGTGCACAGTGCAGAGTATTCAGCTTACGCTGCCTGAGTTGATGTTATGCTGGAGACCTCATAGGTGAGAGTTCATTGAACTCAGTTTGCTCCTTTTGCCGTGTTTTCTGCTTCGCAAACACAGCTGTCAAATGAATATAATTGCTAGCACAGGGTGGTTGTTTTTTTCCTGTCAAGGAGCAAGAGGACTTTATGAAGGCTTAAAGATCTAACTAAAAGGTCAGTTGGCATAATCAACAATTTAAGTAATAAAGCTATTATCATGCTTTCAATTTCATTACCCAATTAATGATTCCTTCCCCTGGGTTAGAATTGGCATTTCAGTGCGCAGAACATGGCGATTCTCGATAGCCAGGTACATTTTTTAATGTACTTTATGGCCAAGATAATTTATAACGTAAAAACTCCAAAGGACATAATGGTTACTTTGTTCTCTAGGCATCAGTCGTGTCCTCCTTTAAATTAGATATTTGTATAATGGAACAAGGGGAATAAACATCTAATATGGAAATGGACTTGAGTTGGGATGTTTATGTGCTTGCACATCTTTTTGCATGGTATTAATTGAAACTAGCAAGAAACATATGCTGGCAATGCTCTTGGTCACCGTCCAAAATAGTTCCCCCTCTTTTGCAGCAGTGAGAGAGGAAGGAGAACAGGGACAGGGAGGGAGAGGCACATTTCAGCAGCAGAAAGCAGAAAGAAGCTGACTCTCATGTCTCCTCTGCTGTTGTAAACCAAACCTCATCCATTTGAAATGATTTTGTTTAAAGACACTACACTGAAGATCCTCTGGAGTGACTGAGACAAGATACTGGCCTATTCTGCTAAGAGCTCTCCCAAGAGTCAAATTGTGCATTACTTGTTTTCCAGTTTTATACTAATCATAATTGCCTTTTCCCACTGAACCCCATATATTGCTGATATATGGTGCATAGGTTAGCGATAGTATTTTGTCACTGCTTTTTAATACTGAATTTAAATGTGGTCTAAGCAGATAAGTAGCAAACTGTTTACAGATGCAGAACTGAGAGTGTAATTAACCATCCTGCTTAATGAGGTATTAGTGGGTATCACCCAAGAGCCTGAGGATATGTATAAAATATGCTTTCACCTACTTCTCAGTCCTCGCCCTGATCAGTGCCTCATCAAATTGAGCTCTCAAGAACAAGTAAAGCTTCAGAATTCATTAAAGGTCCTGAGGCACCTGTACAGACTAGTGCGGGACCGGCAGGGTTTTCCTCCCGCACCAGGGTAAGAGAGGTCCAGCATTAGGCAGCCCTTGCCCTCAGGCCCTCGATTTGAAGGTTTTCTGCCTCCCATAAAACTTGGGCATACGTCAAAACCCACAAAGTGCTGCGGCCTCTAGAGATGCACCACTAAGAGGCATGTGCAGGGGGAGACTGGCACAGCCATGTTCTGATATAACTCCCCAACCAAGTAACTGCACAGGCTACTTCTCCACCCAAGGAACGACTTGTGACCGGATGGCAGCGGGAACCCTGATAGCGTGCATTAGGACTGCCGAAATGTTCCTGCAAAGACAGAAAATGTGCTAGAGCTAGGAACTACAGTGAGTTTATTGTATACATGGAAGCCCTATTTACTCATCCAAAATTTGTATAAAAATATTTTTGCTTATCTAATTCCACGCCACCTGGAAAGATAAGAATGCATCATTGACAAAGATAACACACACACACAAAATCTCCAGGCTCTAGGTCAGAAACCCTTGCACGTGGTGTCCAGAAATTTATATCAAATGGTTGCACCACGTTTCCTTATGTGGGCTGTATTTCATAGCTGTTCCTGGGGCAACATAAGGATCTCACTGATGTTGGCCCTGCGCTGAGCTGAGGAACCTGATGACCTCCAGAGATCCCTTTTGACCTAGATTATTCTTTGATTCTATGAATCTGTTTGAAACATAAAACAAGGTAGATAAATGCTCACCAAAATGACAACGTCCTCTGTAAAAGAAGCTAGCAAGTTTTTGGCCTTTCCTGGATAAGAGGTATGTTATTTAATACCCTTCCCTTCCTCAATATCGGGTGAACTCATCTGTTGCATAACATCATTAAAGTTTCCGTTGCTGAAACTTTAAATACAAAGAGATGATAAACTAAATATTTAAAAGAACCTGTGATTAGATTCCACTGACCTTCACGAACTCCTTTGAGTAATTTATATAAATGAACCTACTTATTATTCATAAAAACAAAATGCCTGAAAAAATGTAAATCCAGGACAACTACTGAATTTTGCAGCTGAGATCAGAGCTAGCCCATTAGGGCCATAGCCAGTACTTCATCATGCTGCCAAGTCCACTGTAGTGCCTGAACTGCTTCTAATTGTCTCAAAATGATTTTATTTCTGATCATTTGAGGAGGTACTGGACTTTTGTGTCAGTCAAACCATAGCGTACCAGGTTAAATGCTAGACCCCTCCACGCTTCATTGCACTAGAGCTGCACAGGGACAAACCAACTACACAAGAATGCATAAAAACTAACTGTGCTTTTTTCCTAGTCCTAAGTAACACGATGCAGCTATTTTTAATTTCTGTGCAGCAGCAAGTGTTAAACAAGCTACATGTGACCTAGCTTGCATTTTAAAGAGGGAGGATAAGAAGAAAAATTTGTAAAAGCTGCACAGTGCCAGACACACAGACTGTGAGGCTGGAACTGGGGGATCCCGTGGCTTGGTCTTTTTCTAACCCTCCCCCATTGCCATCCACAGAAGATTGTCATCTTTTAGGGGAAGGGTTTCCATGTCAGTCCTTAGGGGTATATCCACAATGGCTAAAAAATGGCTTAGGGTGCCTTCCTTTCCCTCATCTAACTAAAAAATTAAAGGGGGGGGGGGGGGGCGAGAAAGAGAGAGAGACGCTCTGCCAGGACAAAAATCAGGGTGGTCAGTGATGTCCTGAAATTCCCTCAGGGGAAACTTGCCCTTTCACAGTCTGCAGAGAGATCCCCAAGAGCCCAGCCCCTCCAAGCTCACCTTCTGACGGTGCTTTGGAAATACCACCAAGAAAAACTCTGTGCTGAATAAAATGGCACTGCAGTGAGTCAGAACAGAGAACCATGTCTCTTCTGTGTTCATGAATCTATTTTAGAGTTATGTTGACCTTTACAAGAACCTTTACTTAATAACACCTCAATTAAAGATACTCGGTCAGAGAGAGAGCACTTTCCAGCAAGGATAGAAGGTGGACAGGGCCCTCGGAAAAGTCACCAACCATTAAACTAATGCCACCATTAGCCCATAGGAAATGGCTAAATGAGGTGTTATTATTGGTAACACAGACATTGTAGAAGAAAGATGAAGGAAACAGAACTAAGCATTTCTTCTCTGTTAAAAGTGAGATGCTTTTAGTGAGGAGTCATCCGTTCCCATCAGTCAGCTAGGAGTTGCTTTTATTTCCATCTGCATTTTATAATTTCCTAACAGAAAAAATGCAAATAATTTCATTAAAAAAGATTCAGCCAAATTAGCTATACCTATTCATCAGCTTAGGTCTTTAGATGCTGAACATGCATAGCTGTTTTTTTCTTGCATACTTTATGTCTCCTTTCCTTTCCATGCCTCATACTCCTCTCAGCAAACTAACCATTGCTAAAAGGAGAGATTTAACTCAGTGGCACAGAACAGGCTGTGTTAAAGTGCCTGGTTTTGGGTCTCTGAGCATGCCCGTTACTAAATGGGTATTTCTAGAAGCCAACACAATCTGTCTCAGTCTGTTGTTGTGCTTCACGGCTCAGAAATTAAAAAGTGCTGATCTTACATTTTCTTTGACTAGCTCAACTTCTGACTGTTAAGTAAATATCTTTACCTTGATAAGTGGAACAGATCCCATTTTGAGAATAAACTAAATGTAGGAAATAGGCCCAGAAGGGACCTCTTGAAGTATCAAGTCCATATCGTGCTTCCTACCTCCAGCCAACATTATATACAATGTTGATGCTAACCAGCTCCATTTAAAAACCAGGTATGTGAGGGTCAAAAGGCCCCAGAAGCTGAGGTTGAGAACTCCAAAGCTTCACATATTGATTCACAAATATATTTTTAAAATATGTTTAGCAGTAGAGACAAACCCTTCTTCTTTTTATTGACCTTCCTATGTGTGAGTCCTAGCACTGATAAGGTTTTCCCTCTCCAGCTAACTGCTCGGTCTTGATCCGCGCCCTAACCTGGTCCACCCTGCGCAGCAGAGGCGGGCACCTGCCCCCTGAGAAAGTGAAGAACACCAACACGTATTTGCATGAGGGAAGAGCAGAGATGAGGTACGTTTGCATTGGTATCCTCATTTTGGCAGCCGCTAATTATGGATCACTTGACCTGGAGACTTTAACTTCCTTTTACTGGAATGTGTTATGTGTAACTACTATCAATACAGCACTAAAAACGTTTCTAGGGCAAGTGGAAAGAAAGGGTTTGAATGTCTTGACTTTTTATTTTTTCCTGTAAAATGTCTGGCAAAATTTGGAAGTGCTATGACACAAAGATCAGAGGTTGTTTTGAAGCCTCTGCTCTGTCTAAAGATGAAAAGCAAGCATGACAGAAACCCTTCTGAACTTCAGCTTTATGCTGTTATAGAGACCAAAAAAAAAAAAATCCAGCAGCTGCAGCAGTCATGGCAGCAGTGCTGGGTGGTGCACAGTGGAAGGGGTCTTGTAACACTACCCTTCATTTTTGGTCAAACCAGCTTTCTGCAGCTGGAGTAGGAGAGAAGACTTCGATCCACGAGCTTCATGCAGCGGTTAATGCTGGCAGTGATGTTACCTTTGCAATACACTTCATCCCTTTTGAAGCTGGGAGCTTTCTAGATTCATTCTCTGAGCTGAATAACGATTTAGGGAGTACACAAACGGGAAAAGGCTCCCTGACCCCTGACCCCTGTGCAATGGTCAAGAGCCAATGAGACTCTCCTAGAAGTCTTATTTCACCCTGACGTACACAGCATACATACATACATACATACATACATATATGCAGCACCTAATGCTCTCAGCTTGTATTGGAAATAAATTCTTTATTTCTGTAAGTTGCCACTGAGAATTTTGGGAGAGTTTGATTTTTCCTTTGTTTGTTTAATCTAAAGGGCACAGAAAGAGATGCTGAGCACGGCGAATTTGCCCTTAACCTTAGTTTCCCCAAAGTCACTGAAGTAAAGTAAGGGAAGGAGTATACTTTAAACTTCCTTATCTCTCCATACTGCAAGTTATAATTGTTGTGGATCTTTTTAACCACATTAATTCCTTTGTCTGTACAGAGATTGAAAATTGTTAACTGATAATTATTATGTCTTTTTACCTTTTAATTAAAAAGTTAACTGCCATGGGTAAGTGCCAAGTAACATCTGAATGCTATACATTTTCACATCCTCTGGCTTCTGCAAAACAGAGGCAATCAGAGAGTCAAAACACACAGCACTCTTCAGGCTTTGAAAGGTTTAGGGAATTTGACTTAAACTGAGAATGGTTTTCTTTACACCAAAGTTAAGGACACATCCGTGAATTACCTCCTTCATAATTCTTTGGCCAGACTGAAGAATCGACACTTATATTTGGGTGTTGTTTTTTTTTAAGGATAGAAGATGACTCACACTGTACAGTAAGTCATGTCATGCAACCTTCCCAAGAAAAGACTCAATTTTTCCAAATTATATTTGATATTTTTGTGATACCAACAGCGATAAGATTTTGTTGGAACCATTGACTTATTCCTTTTGCACGGGAACAAAGGTTAGATTGTAACAAAGGCCCTAAGGCCCAGATCTTCAAAGGTATTTTGTTGCTTAACTACCCACAGCCATTAGCTTCTTAATTAAAAGCTAAAAAGACATACTAATGGGCGTTAAGCCTGTGGAAACTGCCTTTTTTCTACATTTTAAATTTTTTACTCGGGCAAATTAGCTGATATGTATGAATGACCAGTCACACATCATACAGTGTCTAGGGCTATGTTTGTTAAATCTACTACTATCAAGGAGCAAACCAAAGCCTATAATTACAGCGCGTTCTCTGTAATTAAGGTCATGTTCCAGATCCCCTTCTATTTTCCAGTATTCAAAGGCACACATCTTTCTGAAATGAAAGCTTCCCGTTTGAAATCAACATCCTTGATTTCAGCTGCAACAAGGGCTTTTTTTTCCCCAGAAAGTTAGCGTGAAATTGTTCCTTCTCTTTAAAAACTCATAGAGTGTAAAACCAGCAAGAGGCATAGGTTTCACTTCAATATACCGATCTCAAGTGCTGGGAAACTTCAGTTTTTGCAGTCATAGTCAAAATTCAAATATATTCTACCAAACAGAGTGGTTCTGCTCTGATGGAATATGGAACACCTTTCAAGGCACAGTCATATTTTCATTTTGATTTTTTTGGGTTTGATTTTATTTGAATCAAATTTTGACTGAAAAATACAGCAACATAAGCTGTCACCTTCCACTACACTCTGTGTTACTGTCTCTTCTGGAGCGATTCTGCAGCTAACCAGACTTCTAATAGAGCCACTTCACTCAGCAGATGCCTTCAATGGCGGGATTTAAAGTGAAGCAAGACTGTGCAGTTGTGTGTCATTGCCAGTTACAAATGTGCAACACATGGTTCTCCAATAATGCATTGCTCAGTGTTGCAGAGAAGAGCTGTCTTCAGTCCCCTGGCACAGATGAAACTCCTTGGAAGTCCGTGATGCTTTCTGCTTCAGGATCCAGCTCAGATGCTCTCTCTGCTGCGTCTTTCAGGTAAGTGGGAGTAAAAGGCAGTAAAATTGCAGTCATATGCCAGCAGACAAGATTGAACACGTACAGAGTGTAGACATGATGAATAAGAAGGTGGTATTTTAATAGTCAATTTTCAGAATATAACAGCTCTTGAAAATAGATTAGCTTAGAACATTTTCTCTATTTAGAAGCGTCACTACTTAGCTGTGCGCTTAAGTAAAAGTTGAGCTTTGGGGCATCTTTAAGTTAAAGGATTGCCGTAGGTTGGAAAGGCTGCCAGCAAAGGGGTACCTCAAAACTAAAACCTGGTATCATCAGACAGCATAAATGACAGAATATAAATACAACATATATTAGGGTCATCTTTATTCTAAGTTCCTTCCAAAAAACTCAAGTTGCCGCTGCATTTCCAGAACTCAAGATATGTCAAACTAAGCTGGCTCATAAATTAGAATGTCGGAGCTCAGGTTGTACTCAAGATTAGGATGTATCTGTGTGTCTGTGTGTGTGTAGGTTCAAGAGCTATTAAGTTCAGCAGGTCCACTCTAAGAAGTAGGGGAGGCACACAGGCATTTCTGCCCCCAGTTTATATCTAGATTGCTTTGGTTGGCTGTGGAAGTTTTCTCCCGTGTAGGATATGCAAACCTGGGAGGCAGGGAACAAGGTTTGTTCGGAGGGAGAGGTAGAGAGAGAACAGATGCATCTCTGCGGGTCAAGGGCTTTCGTCGGGGAGAGGGGAGTCCTGTGCTCGCGCAAGGAACCTGTCTGAGGGCAGCTTATGCATCTTATGCTGCGACCGCATACTGCAATATATGCAAGTTGTCCTCAAAGTAGAGAGTTACTGCATGGAGGGCACCGTCACCATCAGCATCATTGCCTGGGGCTGTATTTGAAAAGAGCAAACTTGGCACCTGGCTATGAACTCAAATTTAACACCGGGCCCTGAGAAGGGAGGGGTTTCCACCCTCTTCCAGTTCTCCCACTAGCTAATCTGGGCAGCTCATTTCTCAGAACGCCAGCTCACATCAATCCTGCTCTCAGGTACTGAACTGGGACCGCAGGGATGTCCTGCAGTGAGTGGGCGCTGCAATGAGGGCGTGGGGCTGAGTGTCGTGGGACCTCTGGGCTTCCCCAGATGCAGCTCAGTGTGCTCTCCCGCGTGCCTCTCTTGGAAGCTGTGAACTCCTCAAAACAGGTCAGAAAATAAAAACATTGTATGTTCCCCTGCTGAATCTAGTGCAAAGAGCCTTCTCTGCTAACATGCTTCTTTGTGCACAGTGGAGTACAGCCTGAATTATCACCGTGGGATTTTCTGCTTGAATTCGACACATTTATTTTGATGATGAAGAGCAAGACCAATAGGACTCCTATCAGTGTCAATGGGAACTGAAAAGATTTTTCTCTCAGCGGTCTGTATCACCTACCATGTGATTGCGAGCCCTTTGGTCAGAAGTACCCCTTTAATAATTTGTGTTAGCATTGTGCCTTGTACCCATAAGCTGACAGACCAATGGCACTCCTGTCAGAGTATGAATACTAATGCAGTGTACCCACAATTACTTTTCACTGGAAAATGTTGTCACAGAATAAAAAAGCTTCTTCAGGGGCTGAGCTTCATCATCTTTTTACTTTGGGTCCTCACACCGTACTGACACGCCTGAAGCTGCAGAACAAACTGCTAATCATGCAATGAGCTTTTACCATGCTTATTGCCCACTTGGTCCACTCACAACAAGATCTGGGGCAATTAATGTAAATTTTAAAAAATGCCGGATGCCGGTGGAGGTCCTGGGAATATTAGCATAATAAAAGAGGACCAAAGGTGATATTTTAAATGGGGTCTTCCTCTTCTTTTGTTATCACTAGTAACCCAGAGAAGCCTCAAAAAAAAAAAGGGGGGGGGGGGGAAGTCCTGTTCAGGCTTCGCATTCATAAAAAGTAGAGTCCCTGCAGCATTGTATCGCCAGTTGTGGATGGTAGCGTTCATACTTAACCTAAAAATCATACATCCATGCACTTGGAGAGGTGA
Organism: Aptenodytes patagonicus; assembly: GCF_965638725.1. Classification (NCBI taxonomy): domain Eukaryota; kingdom Metazoa; phylum Chordata; class Aves; order Sphenisciformes; family Spheniscidae; genus Aptenodytes; species Aptenodytes patagonicus. The sequence continues at coordinate 125,486,343 of NC_134949.1, forward strand.
TTCTTCTCCAACCACCTTGTGCTGTGAACTGTTTTTTAAAGAAACTATGCATATCCGCAAACACAGCATCCTGGCTCAGGTTAAAGAAGATCAAATACTAGTCGAATAATGACACAAACTGCAAATATGCCACTGTGTTTAACAGGGCAAAAGAAAGTCCTCCTCCTGCTGCTGGATCAACGCTCATGGGTTCACATAATGCTGCCACCCCTCTACTTCCCTGCAAGACTGGGATTCCAGATACCCTCACTCAAAATCAAGACCGTGAAAGTCCCCGTGGCTGGCTCAGATTCATAATCACATCAGCGACTGAGAAGAACTGCACTGGCTCTTACCTTGTCAGGAGCCAGCAAGTTTCTCCAGAACAAGGATAAATCACGATTTAGCATTTTATTCCTGCCCAGAAGTCAGGGCAGCAAGTTTCTGAGCTGATACAATAACATGTTGTCAGTCCAAGCAAACGGATATGAATGGATTTACAAAGGTAGGCAGGTCGGATCTTGCCAACCTGGGAGCCCAAGCGAGATAAAAGGCAGCACTCTTCCTTCTTCTTCAGAGACAATTCACCTCCTTCTGTGGCTGAGGTCTCCAGTGCCCATTTTCAACTCGTGCCCTCAGCTTCCTCTGCTTTCCTAGCACTCTGAAGGAAGCAAGAGGCAAACCATGCATCTTCCATCCTCCTGTTATCAACCCCCGCCCCAGCCTGTCCCCCTCCACATTTCTCCCCCTTCTGCTCATACCCCATATCCACAGCCCTGTGCAGGCACTGGTAAAAAGTCTCTCTACATCTTTCTTATAAGCCCCTTTTATATATTAAAAGGCCACAATAAGGTCTCCCCGAAGCCTTCTCTTCTCCAGGCTGAACAGCTCCAACTCTCTCAGCCTTTATTTACAGGAGAGGTGTTCCATCCCTCTGATCATTTTTGTGGCCCTCCTTTAACAGGTCCATGTCTTTCTTGTACTGGGGACCCCAGAGCTGGACACAGTACTCCAGGTGGGGTCTCACCAGAGCGGAGTGGAGGGGCAGAATCCCCTCCCTCGACCTGCTGGCCACGCTGCTTTTGATGCAGCCCAGGATATGGTTGGCCTTCTGGGCTGCAAGTGCACATTGCCAGGTCATGTCCAATTTTTCATCCACCAGTATCCCCAAGTCCTTCTCCATAGGGCTGCTCTCAATCCCTTCATCCCCCAGCCTGTATTGATACCGGGGGTTGCCCCGACCCAGGTGCAGGACCCTGCACTTGGCCTTGTTGGACTTCATGAGGTTCATGTGGGACCACTCCTTAAGCCTGTCAAGGTCCCTCTGGATGGCAACCCTTCCCTCTAGTGAATCAACTGCACCACTCAGCTTGGTGTCATCTGCAAACTTGCTGAAGGTGCCCTCAATCCCACTGTCTATGTTGTTAATGAAGATACTAAATAGTATTGGTCCCAGCACAGACCCCTGAGGGACACCACTCATTACTGGTTTCCACCTGGACATTGAGCCATTGACGGTAACTCTCTAGACATGGCCATCCAGCCAGTTCCTTATCCACCTAACAGTCCATCCGTCAAACCCATGTTTCTCTAATTTAGCAGCAAGAATATTGTGGGGGACCATATCAAAGGCCTTACATAAGTCTAGGTAGATGATGTCTGTAGGTCTTACCTTGTCCACTGATGCAGCCACTCCATTGTAGAAGCCCACTAGATTTGTCAGGCATGATTTGCCCTTGGTGAAGCCATGTTGGCTGTCTCTAATCACCTCACTGTCTTCCCTATGTTTCAACGTATCTTCCAGGAGGATCTGTTCCATCATCTTACTGGGCACAGAGGTGAGGCTGACTGGTTGGTGGTTCCCAGGGTCCTCCTTTTTACCCTTTTTAAAAATGGGTGTGATGTTTCTCTTTCTCCAGTCACCGGGGACTTCGCCTGACTGCCAATGACTTTTCAAATATGATGGAGAGTGGCTTGGCAACTACATCAGCCAAATCCCTCAGGACCCTGGGATGCATCTTGTCAGGTCCCACGGACTTGTGTATGTTCAGGTTCTTCAGGGGGATCTCGAACCTGCTCTTCACTTTCGATAGGAGGGACTTCATTCCCCCAGTCCCTGCCTTGTGGTTCAGTGGCTTGAGAGATGTGGGAAGAGAGATTACCATTGAAAACTGAGGCAAATAATTTGTTGAGTACCTCAGCCTTCTCCATGTTGGTTGTCACCAGCTCTCCCATTTTGTCAGTTGTAACCAGCTCTCCCATTTTATTTACCGGGGGGTACATTTTCTTTAATCCTCCTTTTCTGGCCAACACGTGTAGAAGCCCTTCTTATTATTCTTCGCATCCCTTGCCAAATTCACCTCCAGCTGTGCCTTAGCTTTCCTGATCCCATCCCTACACATCTGGGCAGCATCCCTATATTCTTCCCAGGATACACGTCCCTGGTTCCACTGCCTGTGGGGCCTCCTCATCCTCAGGTGGAGGAGCTCAGCCCACCCCTGCTGGGGAAGAGCGCTGGAAGGAGCGCAGAGCCAGGCAGGGCGCAGGCAGGCATTCAGGCAGGAGCAGATTGATAGCCGTGGCAGCAGTGACTGCAACGGGAGGGCTCCACGTGCCCCTCTGTCCCTGTGTATCTACTGATGGGTGGTACGGGAAGGTGAAGCTGCAGTGCCTATGCCTCTGCAACTCAAAGGGGAAAGGCGTTTTCCAGAAAGGTCTCACAGGATTTATTTCACTGTCTCTATTAAGGCTGGACCTGAACATAGATTTTGATGAAGAGAAGAGGCTTCTGAAGGTAGTCCCTGGAAGTGGAAAGGTTTGGCAAGCTTCTTGGGCTCTCCAAAATAATGCGTTAACTTTTTTATTGATTTGAGAAGAATTTGAGGGAGTTAAATGCATTCCCAGAGCAAATTGAATTTATATTTCTTCACAGATACATGAGTCAGAGCATCTGAATGTGTATTGCCAAATATAGTAATTGTGCTGCATCAAAAGATGGATGCTGGAGTATAACAGCACACTTTCCAAAGTTTTGTTGTAACTATTTGTTCAGAGAAATTGTCAAAAGGACTCTTTTCTATGTATCTGCGAAGGCAGCTAGATGAAGAAACGCTATATATTTTAACAGAAATGGCAGCGAGCCTCCCACTATGACTGGCTGAGCTCCACAGCAGCAAAGAACGAAGCCGGGTGGCAGAGAGCCGTGAAACTCCGACTGTTTAACGTGCTCCGTGCGCATTAATTCGCATTTTCAGGCTACCTCCAGCACATACTATTTGAAGGGCCGCTCCCACCCCGAACTGGGCGGCCGAGCCCACCCCCGGCTCCCGGGTCGCCTCCCTCGGCGATGGTCTCTTTCCTCTGCAGGGACACTCCGGGACCCCCCCAAAGGGGAGCGCTGCTTGTGCCGGGCCTTTGCGGAAAGCAGCGGTCCCGCTGCTCGTAACCACTGATTTCTGAGGAGGAGCGTGCAGCGGGGCTCCCGCCTCTGGACCTCCGCGCCGCCCGCTCGACCGGGGAGGAGGAGGCGGGGGCGGCCGCCCGGCTGTGCGGGACAGGGACCGCCGGGGCCCGGGCGGCCGCTGCCGCTGCCGCGCCTGAGCCGCCGCCGCCGCCGCCGCCGCCGCCAGGGGGCGCCGCGCCCTCTCGGATGGGGGCGCGGGGGCTCGGCGCGGGCGCGGCGCTCATTGGCTGGCGCGGGCCAGGCCGGGCGCGGGGCGCCGCTTCTTAACGGGCGGCGCGAGGCGGCGGGAGCGCTGTGCTGGGCGGGCTGCTGCGAGCCGGGCTGCCGCGCGACATGAGCGAGGTGAGCGGCCGTTGGGCGGGCGGCCGTTGGGGCGGCGGGCTCTCGGGGAGCGGGGAAACCGCCGCAGCCCCTCGGAAAGCGACCCCGGAGGCTGGAGCGTGGGCAGCACCTGGCGTTGAACGTAACCGTCACTTTCCGAAGGGCAGCTGGGGGAGGGACGGGTGCTTCCCGGGCTGGGAACCCGGTGAGGCTCTGCTGTACTTCCCGGCAGAGCTGGTGGACCTGAGAGGTGTCTCTTTGCTGGGTGTGGAGGCTGAAATATGTAGCTTCTGTTAAGCCCTGCCTTCTGATAAACAGATCTCCACAGGTGTGTGTGCTCCTTCGAAGCATAAAACAAAGCAATATTGCCCCTTGAAGGACCGTGCACACCAGTGGAGAATCATTTATTAAAAAAACCTAATAATTTAAAGATGTATCTAATGCTTTCCTGTGCAGAAAGAGGGATTTAGTAAGTTGTGTGAAAGTTATCTGCTACAGCTCATGGAAAAACATGCCCTGTTTGTAGTTGGATGCTGATGTAAACTTTATAACTAGTGTCCTGGGAAGGATTACAATTAAGGAAAAAAATGTAAATAGTGCCAAACATGTAAGGATTGCTTGTGCCCTCATAAATAAGTAAGCTGAAAATTTGCATTTGTGTTCTTTTGCAGTGGAAAAGTTCTCTGGGGCAAACTAGTATTTCTGTTAAAAGTTTTATCAGGCATGGTGACTGCTTGATAGTGTAGTTGGCCAAATGCTGGGCAGGTTCAGCTGGCAGATCCCACATTCTCTAGTGCAACTCTTTCTTTGGGAATCAGTAGAGATGCTTGTAACTACGCCTTACCCAGCACCTATTTTTGAAGGCTATCTCCTGTTAGAAGAGACCTGCTGCTTCATTAACAAATGGGTATTCTGTTCTTAGCAGCAGAAGTAAAATCGAGCGACACCAAATAAGTTTTGACTAGTTGTTGTGCGGGTGTTACACTCAGCTGTATTTTTAGATGAGGTGTAAACCTGAGACAAAAAGCGGTGTAGTAGCATGGTCTCTGGTTCAGGGATTTATGAGGAGAAGCTTACATCTCGGCTTGCAGGTCAGGCCAAATGGGGAAAGCGGAGGAAATCCTCATCGTGCTTTTCTGCTGCTTGCAGGGATCAGGCAGTCCGGGTGTAATGCACCAGGCTCTCTGTGACCTCTCCTCGGCTGCTGCCTGTATTTATATCAACTGGATAGAGTTCATGCAGTGTGGGGTTTTTTTGCAGTCACTGTCCCTTTGCCACCCAGGCTAGCTGAAGTGTTCTGCGAGATGCAACAACACTATTCTACTCCTTAAAGATAGGACTTGAGGAAAAATCTTCTAGTGAGGAGTAATGATTGGGTGATAGTGCTGTACTTACTGTAACTGTACAAGGTAGTCTTTTGTTATAGCCCTGTGCCGGGTTGCATTTGCTCAGTAATTACCCCTTCATAGTTTGAATTAGATTGCTTGCCTTTCGGATTTTAAAAGCTGCGATGAACATCAAGATCATCCCTAACTACCAGCATAGGGGTTCTCTATTCATAATGCATTTCCTTGTGCCTCACAGAACAGTATTCCTAGCAAACCCTCAGGGCTGGAAGATGGCTCTTTCTCTGGTGCAGCACTAAGCCCTGTACTCAGTGTCTTTAGTGCTACTGTCATTCAGCTGACAATATTGGAGAGTTTTTCTTCATTGGAGCTGTGAGTGATAAGCTTCCTTGCTGTTACTTGCCTGTCAGCTATTACTCAAAAGATGATTCTTTTTCCAAAAGGCAGACGAAAGCAACTGGACCGCCCCAAGCCACCTCACTGCAAAAGACCGTTGTTAAAAAATGAGGCAAAAAGGATTAGCAAGAGCAAGTTCCTTAAACATTTGTTTGCTTTATTTGGGTGGGGGTCTTGGTGGATTTCACTTGTAATGCTGTAACTGAAAAATATTTTTGTTTTCTTTGTTTTAATCTGCTAGAAAATCTGAGGACAGGGTGATTGAAAAGAGGCTCAACTAGAGCCATCAAAAGATTATCCCAAATAGAATGGTGTTGGGGGGGTGGGAAGGTTTTTTGCTTTATGTTAACAATTGTCAGGATTTGAGTGGAGCTTGAAATGCAGTTGCAGAAATCTCTGTAGAGAGCTTTCATAGCCCTCAAGTTATTTGCTAAGACTTTCCATGGATTCTTATTTTACTGCTTCAAGCAAAATTAACTTATTTCCTGTTTATGGGTAGTTATTAGTAGTCTCCTGGTGGAGAAAGCTGACTAGGAAGCAGCCATTCATCTGACTATACTGCTTTTTTATTTTCTAGCAGCTAACTTTTTTTTCAGGAATGGTATAGGATTTTTCTACAGAGAAACTCTACACTTCTTCCTCTGTAATATTTGTCTGAAAATGTGTTTAAGATGCTCTGTCTGCTGGGCAGAAGTCTGGTCCTGTAACTAGTTACAGGAAACTTGAGGTATAAGAATTTACTTAGTAGTATTGCAAAACACGGTTAGTGCTTCCTGCTGCTTGGTTTTATCAGAGAATCATTTAGGCTGGTAAAGACCTTAAGGTCATCAAGTCTAACCATTTAGTGGCAGATAGATCGCTTAGCTGTATGGGGAGCTTCTTGGGAACATCACTATATACTGAAATGCATTTTTAGGTGTTGAAGTAGCTTTGAAAATCTGTCCTCAAATAACTGGGGAACCTTTTCTTTAGGTCTGTAGGTGTTTTCTGTTATTTTTAATGAGCCTAGAGAGAAGAGCCATGCTGGAAATATCAGCTACTGTCAGTGAGCACCCATGAGATGCAGCCGTTCTTCCATTAAAGATCTCTGGTCACATAGGATGCAGTGGGGGAAGTGATCTTGGCTAATGGTCTCACAGATGGGTAATGGGCCAAATCGCTATTCACAGCCAGTAGTTTTACCAGTGAGCCTCTAGAGTCACAACTGGCATGAACTTGATTCACCACAGGGAATCCTGTTATCTTATCAGTCACGTAACTATCTGACATGTTGCAGATGATGTCTGGTCATGGTGACAGTATTCCCCTGGCACAAAGGTTCACAAGAAGCATTTCATCACACAACATTTTCACGACATTCACTACCACTCTTGCAGTGTTTGAATGATTCTGGTTATGATCAGGAATCAGGTCTGGACTTGGGAAAGAGTGCACTTAAACAGTATGGTGTTGCAGCCCTGGGTGCTGTTCCAGTGGCTCAGGGATGAAGCACATGTGTAAGGAGTTGGAGCTTAAAATAGCATTAGCAGAGATTGCCTGGTTGGATGCATTTATTTCCTCTTGATATTAAAGAGTCAGAGTGGTATTGCTGGTGTAGGGGAGGAGTGCAGCTTTAACTTGTGTTATTTAGGTGTCTGACTTTGGGAGAGCCATTCCGGAAGACTACCTAATAGGCCCACATGCCTGAGGCACCTGTGATTTAAGAGAAGAACTTGCATTGGAAGAGCCTTACACAATGCGAGTGAAGTGCTGTACTGATTGCCAGGGTGCTGATGCGCACCACCTAAGGCAGGATTTGAGCCAGCAGCTTTATATATTTGAGGAGCAGCCTAGCTACCAGACAGCAGCAAGAATATTCTAGCTTTCCTTTTGAAACAGGCATCAAGCAACCAGGCACATGAAATTCATAAGAGCTGTTAGGGGGTTGACTCTGTAGAGTGCTTAGGTCTCTTACTTGGGGAGGCTAAGAGCTGGGGACTTGATCTCTGCATAAATATAGGGGGTTTTGGTCAGGCTTGAAATACAAAGAACACCAGGTCTTGTTTCTTTGAGCTACGGCAAGCTCTTTCCCTTTGCCTTATGTTGCCTCTGGGCTCTTGAATCCTGCAGCAACTGCTATGTTGTGTACACTTTCAAAAGGATCATGAAGGGTGCTCATGTGTTCTGTAATAGGGGTGTGCAGGGCATTCACGGGGGAAAGAGCTGTTATGTGGGGTATGCTCATCCAGACAGCTCTCCTCTGCAGCCTGGAGTACTGAATCTTTGTTTTGGAGCTCAGATCACCTTCAGTGGGAAGTACCCAGGCAGCCAACTCAGACAGAGGCTTCACTGGAAAGTTGATATGGCCTAACACTGGGGTCAAAGATATTTTTCTGAAAATTGAGCTTCACTAGTCCTTGAGGTGTGTGTAAGACACTAATCACCAAGGCAGTCTCTGCTGTGGCTGTTTTCAAAACCGGTAATACCACATGGCCTGGTGGTTTGGGCATGCCCCTAAGCTGGCAGAGTAACAGAGGGTGTCTCTTCCCTCCAGGTTGAGGGAGAACCTGGAACATGTCTCTATCACTCTGGACAAGTGTGCTCAGCAGGAGGCTGTTGGAGGAGAGGGACATGTCTGAGTGTGAAACATTAGGTGTACGTGGAGGCTTCTGAGTGTGAAACATTAGGCGTACGTGGAGGCTTCTGTCTGAAACTGTAGCTGCTTCAGGCAGTTAAATGGGAAAAATAGTGTTCTTCTATGGGTAGCTCTTCTGAATTCAGTTGAAACGGTTCCACTGAAATGGAATTAGGGTCTTGGAACCAGATGTATTTAAACACTGAAGTGAGGATTGTACACCAATAATCCTGATGGCAGTCAGTCAAAGAGTGGGTGTTTGTAGGGGGAAAACACGCTGTGTTTGTTTAGGGGAGCTCCTGTTCTCTTGTGTGGTGCTTGCAGTCCTGGGGAGTGTCTGAGCCAGCCAGTTGTATTAGGGGGGCCCTTCTGGATGCATTTTTCAGACACTGCCATGACCCCCAAGTGTTAACTATTGGCCTCACTGAGATTATACCTGTAATAGGTGCAAAACTGCATAGTTTTGAAGTGCGGCAAGAACACGGCAGGGTGGAGGAGGAAGCCCTGCAGCTGTTATAGGATGGGGGTGGGACAGATAAGGCACATGAACATCAGGTTTTAATTTTAACTTGCATCTATTTATTAGCTGAGTAGTAAATTGCAGCTCAAAAGAGGAGGAAGAAGAGAGAACAAAAGTTTTAGACCTGTCACTTTGCTACTCCTTCCATCAGTGTGGTTTCAATGGGATCAAGCATCTTCTAAAATAGCACTTAGAAGTGATGTTGGAAATTGTCTGCCAGTTTCACCAAATTAAGATCATACTGTTTAGAAAGAAGCACACTGGTTTTCTTGCCATGTAGAGAATGCCAACAGATTCAAAGAACACAACACTTTATTAAAGGACAGTTAGCTTTGATAGCATGCCTCAGATATAATGTTTCCCTGTAAAAGAGTAACTTAAAGCAAAACCTCCTGCATTTGTAAAACAGGAAAAATCCAACCTTCATACTGCGGTACTTGATAATAGAACATCATTTCAGGTTGCAAAGGCATATTAGTTTCTAGTCCAATATCCCTAAATTTGTAATGCATTGGCAAGTTTATAAGAGTCATCTTCCAACAGTTTCTACATTAACTAGATCATGCTAATGATGAAATGTGGTGTATAGTAGCAGTTAACTTCAACAGGAACAGCGGTGGCCTTTTTATCAAAGGTTGCTGGGTGTTTGTTTATTGGTTTGAATAAAGTATTTGATTTCCAGGCCACTATTTGCTATTGTCCATCTTGCTTTTTTGTAGGGATGACTTGGAAAATGTGTCTTAGTGTTTACATGTTTTTACCTCTTCTCTGTAACTTTGCTACAGAAGAACTTGTAATAGAGTAGCTAGGCCTAGACACTGGGTATGTAAATCATGAGACACCCACTTCTTGGCTGAAGAGGCTTGGGAGAAGAAGGATGCATGCATCAGAGGAAAGCTATGCCTTTCTTCAGCCTGTCAGTTGCAACGGAGCCTTAAATTCACTGAGCCATGTAATGCTTTCTTCTCTGCAAGGCATAGGATCTTCTAATGAAGATGAATAACATACATTCTCCTTCTTTCTAAGAAAAGGTGTTCTGTTTCTTCAGTTGTTTGAACATGGGTTTCTAAATAAAGACAGACATAATAGATAAGTAGAAACTAGGTCAAATCATAACTAACAAATCCTTTTGCCCCTTCTTCCTCTACTTTTAATTAAGAAAAATCAGTATTTATTTCTCTTACGGGAAGAGATGGGAGAGACTGACTATATAGGCTACCTTTCTCTTAATGGGAAAATGAATGGCAATGTTGATGGAATAAGCAACTGCAGAAGAGTTGCAATTGTGAAGCTTAGTATTAATGACAGGATTTGAGGTCTCAATTTATCCCCACTCTCCATGTCTGCTCCCTCTGAGACCAGACTTGTCTATTTACAGGTAAATTGGGCAAGCGTCACATAGGTCTTTGGCTGGTGCTATCTCATCTGATCAATTCATACCAAGTGGGATATCTGATCAATTCATACCAAGTGGGATATAGGCTTATTTATGCACTAACATGGAATTTGGAGAAAGAAGCACAAGTTTAGTCAGAGAAGAAATGAAAATTGTCTGCCTACATGCCTTGAATATTAGTTACAGCTGAACTGTCTTTCCTCTTAAAGAGAAAACTGCTATTTTATAGATGCTGAATGTTCTTATATTATCACCTTAGTAGATAGTGCATGAAACATGACCTGAAACAGTGGTGCAGCTGATACTGTGAGTACTGTGACAGTAGACAGAATGATGTTAGAGATCCCTTTTGTTAAAGGTGAAAGTAAGAAACAAAAGGGAAAAAAAACAACCAACCTATGCAAGGCAGTGTCCTTCTTGTCTGACTTTGGAGACTTCAAAGATTCCTGGACTGAGACAGCAAGCTGATGAGAAGGGTGGCACCAGGTGTGAGGGCTTCGGATTTTCTAATGTGCAGGGAGACAGAGCTATAACTATGGCAAAATATATGCAAGTGTATATTTAGTGTCTATAACACAGAGTCTTAGCGTCCAAATGCCTGACAGAAAGGTCTGAGCTGTTCTGTCACCGGCCTTGTTTGCAGCTCCTTGGCTGGCAGGTTTGATTCTAGCTGTGCTGTGGAGCCAGCTGCTGGATAGTGCCAGCAGGACTATAGAAAGCTGCAATAGTAGAACCAGAGAAACCTGAACCAAATTTTCAGGTTTATAATGGTTTAAACTCAGAAGGGGCATGCACCGCTGTGCACTTGAGCAGGGGAAGGTTGTGTTGGATCACAGCACAACATGAGCGTCCTAAAAGTGAAGAAGAGGTACCTGTAAGGATCCTGGCTAGCTGTACACACTGGTGTAGATGTATTTGTAGGGATTTTAGGTGCACCTTTTCTGGGAATGATGGAGCACAGTTCAGGAATGCCCAAGCTAGCACTGACCAGGGCTATCCCTGGAAACAGGACAACTCCATGTTATGCTAAAGCTTGTTAATCTTGACGAGAGTTAGCAGGCTTTTCTGGAGTGAATCAGTGAGACAGCTGGAACAGTCCTGTTAAGTCAGCATCTCTAGTAGGAACTAGTAGGATTGCACACGAGAAGCAGTTTTTCACAGGAAGTGCCTTAGTTTTGTAGGGGGTGGAGGAGAACTTTCAAGGAAACCAGGGATCTGCACAGCTTTAGAATCACTGGGCAGAGTGCTGGAAAGCAGACAGTACCCATTGCTAATGCCTGGGGATGCTTTGCATCTCTGTCCTCTGTGACCCACAAAATAAGCCTTGCTACCCAGCAGGTACCACTGATCAGGGCACCTGGCTGTCAGTCTGCCTCAGTGATGCTTTGTTCTTTATGAATCTAACACTAGAGGGATTACCAGGCATTGAAATAGTAGTTGGCAGCATTCTGACTACAGGAGAAGATACATTTCAAGGACAAGGTTATCAAGATCAGGATAACCAACTCCTAAATTGGTGCAAGTGGGTAACTAGGCAGATGAGGAAGAGCTGAATAGATCTGAAGACATCTTTGATTTCTTGAGAATTTTGGTAATGTTGGACCTTTTCCTAGTAACACTTGGGATATGAAGGAGGACCAGTGATTTGTGGGGATGTTTTTATAGACATCATAGCACTTTCCCACAGATAGTTTGGCTTTAGTGAATTGGTACTTCTGAGCCAGATGTATTTAACTGATTTGTCCTGACCAGTGCCACTACCCATATACTACTATACCTTTGCCTGTCTACTAAGAAGCTGTGTGTGTCTCAGCAAAGCCCTCAATAGGTAGTAGGGTGAGGTTGGGTTGATTAGAGGGAAGTGTGCCCTATTCTACAAGAGAATGGGGGATTTGGGCTTTGGATGTCCAAGGTAGACTTCTCTTTAAAAGGGACCAAACAATTCCAAACAAATTTGAGTTTGGAAGTGAGTGCAAACTTCATCAGACAGATGCAACATAATCTGGTGAAGGAGAGAAGCCTGCCTGAGATGAACCGGAGTGTAATGCCTTGCTAAATGTGAAAACACATTTGAAAATGCCGAAGTCCAAGTTTGGGTGGGGCAGTAGGGGAGAGGTACAGACAAAAATAATTTTCATAAAAATCACTAGCATGTCTTTCACTTGAATTCTAGGCCTTTTCATTCCCTAGCTTGAATGTTTCAAGTAAGGGGATTCTTGCTGTCTCTCTCCTTTTCTCTTGTAGAAAATATGCTTCTTTTTCAAACCCCCAGAATTAAATTATTTTTGTTTTAAGATACTGAATACTCTGGATGTTGACTTTTTTAAAGCACATAATTTTAACACTAATAGAAATACTCTGAAGAATGTATTTTATTTGAACTTAAGGGATAATGTGTGGTGTTCAGGAAAAAAATCTGAATAACATTGAAATCTGGCTCCTTGAATTCCAAACATATATTAGTAAAATGTGAGGTAAAAGGGAGACAGAAGTTGGAAATGGCTACAAATTAGAAGCATTGACTTGGTAGGAATGAGGAGAAGGAAGAACATACTAGGCAAGAGGGGATGGCTAGGCAGGCAGCTTTCTGCAGATGACATGGTGGAAAAATAAGATGTGGCTTCATAGCTGCTTCATATATGTCACTACTCCACTCAGATCTGACAGATACACACACCACTGGAAAAGAGAGCAAACACATTGTTGGCTTGGCACACTTTAAAATGCATGAGCCAGCACACATGTGCTGCAGCTTAAGCGGGGCAGCCAAATGCCTAAGGCAGGCCAGCTTCATGCCAATTTTAGTTTGCCAGTCAGACTTGGCTAGCTATCACTTCTTTCCTTCAGCGTATTTTGCAAGCTACTGGGCAGTGCTAACATCCAAGCCAAGCTGAATGAACCTCTCAAGTAAGGTTACAGGAGACCCTTTCCTTGTTTCGCAGGGCTTTTATTCTGAGCGCTGTCTTGTATTCTTTTCTTGGACTAAAAGCTTAGTGCATTTCCATCCTGGAACTGGACTTAAGGAATGGATCTGCAGATGCAGAAACATTGGTAGCAAAGGATCTAGCATTAATGTTGTAAACTGCAAAAAAACCCCAAGTTGCAAATTATCTGAATTCTAGCAGTATCTTTTGTGGTCATACCATGTAAGCCTTTAATAGATGTTTTTGACTGCAGTGTGTCAGGCAGCACACAGCTGGATCTAAGTGAATGTTAGTATCTGCTTTCTGCATGAAACTCCTAAGGAACCTATTTTCTGTCTAGTCATGGGATGGGTATGTTAGAACATTAACAAAATGAATGCATGACTGTTTCCTGGAGGAGCACATTAGGGTCCTTTTTTAATGGCATTGAATGATGGTTTGCCGTGTTCATGTGTGAATAAGGTGAAAATGTCTAGCTGGTTAACATTTGTCTTTCATTTCATGTGCGTGGCACGAAGTGCAGAATGGAGCCTAATACATAATGGGAGACTGAAGGCAGAAGGAATGACTGACTATTTGTAGTGGAGAAACTTGCAAGTTTTCATTGAACTTGAATTTGAAAACACTGTTCTGTGGAGGGAGAGTGTTTGAAACAATGTGGGGGAGCTCTTGCTGAATCTGCCTGACCACGTACCCCCTGGACTTATTCCATGGCTAGGGCACTGCAGGAACTGTAGAGTGTGTAGTCTTAGGGCAGGTAACCTGGTGGGTCTGTCCTGGGCCCAGGGACCCTGGGAACTACCTACAGCTGCTCAGTGAAAATTGCTTTCTTCTCTGCTGCTATTAACAATGAAGCTGATAGCAGCATCAATTTCACTGAGCTGCTGCAGGGTCCTGGGAGCTTCTGATCTGTGGAAGCCTTTTTTTTTTTTTGTCAGTTCTTGGACAGAGCTAGTGACCTGGAGTTTCTTCTGCTTGCTGTATGTGAGTGTATTTGATTGCTGTCCCTGATTCCTGGCAATCAAGGTGACCTTGTGCATCACCCTGCCCATTTTGGTTTTTAGTATGGCAGGCTTGTTTCTAATTGCTTGGCTGGTGTTTAGACTCATAGTACCAAGACAGCTTTGCTCTGAACTGCATCACACTTTGAACACAGCAGCTCCCCCAAAGTCTCAGCGGGTCAGTTCTGATGCAGATTTGAACAAGGCAGGACAAATCCTCTGTCAAGCGAGGCCCCATTTCAAGGGAGCTTCAGCAGCCAATTCAGGGTTCCCCTTGCATGAATCTCCTCATGGCACAGAGCCAGAGTAACAGGTTTGTGTCATCTCTCTGTGCAGCCCCTGGGCAGGGTGCGTTGCCAAGGCTGCAGCAAGCTCTCAGTCCAGTGATTCCCCTGCTACTGGAATAGCCCTAAAGTTACTGTGATAACTGCAGATGGCTCTGGGGCTGTTTGGAGTTGCTCTCCATGACCAGACTGGCTGCCCGGGGGTTTGAGGAGTAGAGTAAGTGATGCATAAACATCCTTGCTGCTTCGTCTTGCTGTTGTCTTGAAAATCAGAAGGCTTTGCCCTAGGATGAAGGCAGAAAGTTCCTTTGCATGGCAACTGGCAACTGCCATAATTAATAACTTTTAAAAACCTTGCTGGACAGTTACTAGTGCAGTCTAACAGACTGTAATAACATCTGTTTGCCTCTGAAATATGTAGGGAAATAGGAAGAAAGCGAGAACAAATTTTTTTAGTTGTACAACTGGAAATAAAAACAAAAAAGCCAACAGAAAAAAATGCCAGAATTTTTGCAGTCTGGGAAGAAGCAGCCTGTTTTTAATAATGATAACCAATATGATCAGATATGAAGTAATTTGTCAGTGCAGACTTTTGCCATTAATAACTCAAGTTGTCCCTCGAAGACAGCCTCGAACTCAATTACAGCTGGGTTTGGAGCTCAGCAAATTAAATTACCCTGAACTTCAGAAGGGTTTGGAAGAATGAAATATAAAGTAAATTTGTTACAAAAACATCATCCATATTCAGTTATATTATGCCTAGGTAAGGATCCTGACCCCTTAATTGGCTTAGGGCACTCTTCCTATCTGGGGATGCTAATATTAAAGGATACCCAAGATATAATCTGAATCCAAATGCTTTTCCCAGGTTCCCAAGGTTCTGATTTGCTCCTAGTCAGACGCCACATTCAGTTGCCATCAACTGTCTGTATTGCCTGCATGGGTGGCCAAGGCTTATAATTTAGGCTGCATAGGTGTACCAGTGTTGCTCCATGTTTTGCTCTGTTGCAGAGTAAAGATTAGTAGGAGGTAATGCAACATCCCAAGGAGATACAGCATGCTATGTTTCGTGGTATGAAGCACTGACTTGCTCAGATTTTCAGTTCCCAGAACAAAATTGCAGTGCCTCCTCACCCTGGTACCATCTGTTGCCTGTTCTGTTGCCCTTGTACAACTGTTTGCAGATCAGAGACGTCACTACATTACTGAAATGATCAACAGAAACAATTAAACTATGTATTTTTTTTTAGTGGGATCACTTCAATGATTTTTTTCAACACAGCTCTGCTGAAGGGTTATTTTTATCTTGAATAATTTTAGTGCTCCTATTTTCTGTATGACCTTGCAACCAACTGTATCCAAACAAATGAGGCCTTGGGGATGGGAAGGTGAGGCTGGATTGGGCTAGACTGGGAAATAGGAGTTCTTAAGGCTGGTTTCCTGCCCAAAAATGCCCTTTCTGGGACTGTAGTGCCAGGCCTGATGCTACCAATGGATAAGAAATAATAGGAGAGGAAAAAGGAAGAGACCACCTTAAGAACCCCAGTAATTTTTCATTTATGCCATCTAGCTTAAATCTATTTTTATGTAACTGAAATATTCCTCTTTGGTCACCTTGATGTTTCCTCTTTATCAATTTCCAGTGCAATTAGGATATGGGCTGTATCACCCATGTCTAAATGAGAGCTGAGGTGATTTTTTGGCAAGTGGTGTGAGAAGACTTGTTCTGTAGTTGACTTTCACCCTCTTTGCCCTTTGCTAAACAAAACCCAGCATGCGGTTTAGAGAAATTCCACGGTACCACATTGAGGTTCCAACTCTACTCATGCGAGTAATTCTGCTGAATTGAAGACAACTACTTGTCCACATATGAGTTACCCCTGTAAATAAGCCTTGCGGGATCAAATCCTCCATTTCCTGCAGGAAAAAAAAGGGATTACTTCTCATGGCTGGCATGGTAATTAACAGGATTTGGGAAATACATTCTTGCAGCTGCTTTCAAAATTAACTTCAAAGATTCCATTAATCCCTGCCTCAGAAAAAAAAAATTGTGATTACAATGTCTTTGGAGAAATATCTACTTAATAATGTTTTAATTCAAAATATGCTAATAACCTAAATATTAAGCAAGCTACTGTTTGTGCTAATTATGTTGATTACATCTGGTGTTGGTGTAAATATTCTGTTTAGAACATTATATTGAATCTGAATACAAAATCAGCAGGTTCTTACTGTGCTGATTTATAAATTTCAGCCCAGCACTGGCAAAAGTGGGGCACAGTGAAAGTTCTTCTCTGTGCTATTAGAATATTTAAAAACAGCACTCTAAGTGGATGCTTATATCCCAGACAGTGATTCTCTCTGCGCATTTTCATTAGGTGCCTCCTTATTTAACCTGAAAGTGTGCTGGGTGCTGAAACTCTCCACACTCAGAAGTGCCTGTTCCGAGGACGTACCTCAAGCCAAAAAGCTCTGTCTGGGCGAAAAGTGAATAAATCACACCTCTTAAATTGAGGCAAATGCCCTAACTCTGCTAACACCCCTACAATTAAGGCACTCTGCCCATTGGGCAGAGTATGCATTTTGCATAGGTATGTAAATAAAATGTGTATTTTACATGGACAATGACCATATTGCAAACAAAATAATGCAGGAGCAGGGACTGCAACCCTGTCTTTCAACTACCCTGAGAAGCCTCAGCTTCAAGGTTACTCCTTCAGTTCCCACTGCTTTTTCTGTGCCTGGTTGTCCAGTGGATCAACATGCCACCAGCATGCCTCCCTGGGCTGCCTCAGGGGAGTTGTAGGTTCACCCTGACTAAACAGTACCTAAACCTGCATGACCTCCTTCCTGGGGAACTGCAGCAACCAGTGCATCAGCAGTCAACTTGGTAAATTGTCTGCTTTTCACACAGGCTGCAGCTTGTATGGACAGCTATAGCTTGAATATAGTGCTTTCCTTCTGTATGTGAAAGCGTTTGAGACTTAATTTGCACCAGTGTAAATGACTGACAAAGGTGCAAGGATATGAATGCTGAGGTCCAGGTTGTGTCCTTTATAGAAAGATGAAAGGAAATTGCAAAGAGATTGTATCTTGAGCAAATCATTGCAATAGCAAGAGCCAGGCACTGGTCCACAGTGTCTAGAAGGAAAATAATCTGTAGTTATCCACAGCCTTGTTGTCAATTTCTGTCATCCTAGAAACCACAGTAATACTTGTCAATGTGCATGTGTGTGCATGCTTATGTGCCTTCAGTGACTACAAAAGTCATAGAAAACCAGTGCTGGTCACTGTGCCAACTTTTAGCCATTGCAGTTTGAATCCCATCAGTTCATCTCAGCCCACCTGTGGAGTTTTAATGTATTAAAACAGCTATAGGAGAGTCTTAATAAAATTAAGGACAATCAAGAGCTAGTCAAGTAGAACACTGCTTGACCCATGAAGATAATTACAGAAATTATCAGAGTGCCAGGGATCACTTAGTTTTGACAGCCAGTATTGAAAGATGGGTTCTGGCACTCTTGCTCTGGCAATATTATGCTGCCCTGGCAACACAAGACAGCCGGAAAACTGGCTATAGAAAAGTCCCATTGTGTAAAGGAGCATGCAGAGAAGGTGCTACATAGGCAAGAGTAGAGGCCATAACCTAAAGAACTGAGATCGTAGGGTGAGAGCAGCCAGGGAAAAGTGGTAGTCTCCAGAAAGTCACTTCTACCAGAAATGTATGGTCATAACCAGGAGTGAACTGCTTTGTACTGAAGTATACGTTGATAAATATTTTTCCTTTCTGTCAGGTGCCCAGAAAATGTGGCCTGTGACTTCTTACAATGATGTGTAAGACAGAAGTAACAGCCACATTATCAGATTTACCCATCATTCAGACAAAATATTGGCTGGATGTTCTGTACTTGATGCAATTACCTTAGATGTGGGCTCTGAAGGACACTTTGATCTCATAAATACTCAGTACCATGTGTGTAAAAATGTGGAGGGACTTGTAAAGGAGGCACAAATAGACCAGTGAGGAAAGCTTACTTATGTAGCTTCTAATGTAACTTTCATAACTATATTCAAGCTTCTCTCTGGGATTCTTCAGTTCTGTCTGCAGATGTTCTTTAGGTGACTAGCTGTTACTGATGTGAATGAACCTGTATGTCACAGAAGTTGGTTTGGGATTTACCATCTGGCTGTATTGCAGACCAGTTTTGAGAAAACTTATAATAGGAGAGAATGAGTGAAATGGCAGAATTTGTGCATGACACACCAGCGGTATACCTTATCTTTCCCAGCTGTCCATCTTCATGCTTTTGATAATTAATTCCAAAAACTACAGTGGTGCTAAAATTCCCATTATTTAGAGGCATATGCCAAGGTATCCCTTGGCAGTCAGTAAACAGGTATCTGTTTACCTGTCACAGCAGCATAATTTTTCCTGCTCTTAACCTTTTATCTTAAACATGGTAATATCTTTTGTCCTTATTACCAAATTATTTACTGTGTTGTGGTTAAGAGTAATGTTTTTCACACCTAAATGTGTGAAATACTGAGTGATATAGTTTCAAGTCAATGCATGACATTAGAAAGAGGTTGTCAAACATAGTGAAACAGAAATCTCCAGTAAAGAGTTTAACCTAATTAATCACACTGAAATCTTGAATTCTACAGAGTGTATCCACTCATTCCAGGTCATAGCTGCTTGGTTCTTGCCCCTACCTAAATTTTGGATCTTCATTTAATTTCTGACATACAGCTTGTGTTGTTTGCTAGAGCATGAAAGAAAAGCAATTGCAAAATTCCCATTGATTTCAGTAAGCTCAGGATATCACCTCATTACATAATTATTTTTAAGTGGCATGTATGCATAGTGTATTGATCTACTGGCAAAAGCTGATGTCTCCCTCAGTGCCCACTGCTTGTTTTTTAAATTGAATAGTTATATTCCTGCTTTTTTTCAATAGCAAATTTATACCTGGTGTTAAAGCATGGAAAACTCTGGGTTCTTAGAACCAGAGGAGTTGACTATAATATGGCTGGACAGGAGGTACATGGAAAAGGAGGCTATGTGAAGTATGTAGGTCCCACATTTGATAGGGTCTTCTGTTCTGTATTTTTAATCCACATTTCTCTAATTTTTTAGTGTGTAGGAAGTGTGCATGCTAATGTAATGTCCTCAAAATTCCACCTAGGGGAAACTAAAAAAATATACTATGAACCTTCAGGCAGTAATGGTTATATACTAAGTATTCTTTGGGATCTACCTGTGCTTGTAGTCTAATGAACCTCAACTGGGGCTTACTTCAGTACTCTAAAACTCTCAGTATCTTCAGAGGTCAACCAACACTAAGTAGAGATCATCCTCTAAGAACTTAGTTTCTTACATTGTTCCTGGATGAAGTCAGCCCTAACTGTCCTAATTTGAGGAACTGTACAGGAAGTATTTAGTCCTGAAAAATAGAAGGTAGAAATTGCTGTATCTCCTGATCATTCTGCTGTTGACTAGTAAGCTTTCCTTGCTTGGAAAACATGGAAAGTCCCTAAGCAGATACTTACAGTGACATTTTTATTTGCAGAAAGGTTATAAACCTTATAAATCTGTAAAATGTATTTTGCAGTACTTTTTTCATTCGAAGGCTAAAGCAGCTGAACTCTTTAAAGCAGAAGGCTATGAAAAAAATAAGGTGCTTATGAAATAGTTTGATTCAATTTATGTCTTACAGAGAAAAACTTGTGTGAAGAACAGATGGTAGTGCAGAATAAAGGCTTGTTTGGCACACAGCTGGCTGACCCACAGCATTTTTGTGCTGCATTGTACCAACATGTATTTCCTCCTGTCACACACATGATGCATTTTGTTAGGGATGGACCTGGTGGCAAACAAAGGCTTAAGAAAAGCCTAGGATATGCACAGACTTCACTGCTGTTCCTCTTGTCAATGAGTACAGAACACCCTAATAACATTTCATATGTGTCAATGAAATGTTTTTTGTCCCGAGTCAAGTCTACACTGACTCTTTCTGCTATTCACTTTACAAAAACTTTCCACTGTTTCTATTCTCTTAATTCTACCCTTGGATGCTCTTTCATTCTTTGTAGAAATGATATACTTTTGAAAATCTGGAGCCACTCCTTTACTGGTATACAGCCTGCTGTACCTTTTTGGCCTTGCACTGAGACGAAGAAGCAGAATGTTATTACTGTAGGGGCCCATTTGTCAGAGAACTTTATGGCAGTTTCATGTCCTTGATCTTAGGCTTTATGTGGATCATTGAAAAACAACCCCTCTGCCCCCAAAAATTCTGTAATCAACACCTGGCTACAATCCCTAACAGTGAGGTGCTAATTGGAAGCATAACTGAAAAGGTCAGGCTATTTCAAGACAAGAACAGAATGTAAGATTAAAGGCAAAAATTAGGCTTGGGGGTGCAGGAGGGACTAGAAGAATGAGTAGAAAAGCTGCTGCAGTAATTTAACATACTTCTTGAAAAGTCCTCTGGGCTGCAAATTCACTTTTGACCTTAGGTTGTACACCTAGGGGACTAATTTAGTACAGTTTTTTCATACCACATTAACTAGCTGCTGTGTATAGCACTGAGAATTTAACAGGAAAGTAAACCTGTTCTTTTCTTACTGGGATTTTGGGCATATGGCAGTAGTCCTTTTTCCCTCCTCTTCTGACAAATTGGGAATGACTTTCATTTTGGAGCCTTTTTTAATGATGTGCCTTTGTTCTGTAAAACCACTGAGTTGAAAATTAGTATAGCCCCAAGCAGTCATAACTATGTTTCCTCCTACGCAACATAGCAACAAAACTGTTTATCCTGTTTTACTGTATACTCATTATGGTTTTGCACTTGTTCATTTTTGGCTCTGATGCTTCTTCTTTGATGCCTAGTGGAAAGTTTATTCAATGTTTCTGTCCTAGTGCTTGCCTTAGAAAATGCTGGGGAATTTTAGAAGCAATCTTTGAATGAAGGAAGCTGGCTACAAGTTATAGGAAACAAAGTGTTAGACTGATTTTATCTTTTAAAATATGGTCAACAACTTGGGGATTTTTTGTTTAAAAACAAACCCCAGAAATTAATATTGTTTTTCTTGTATTTCATAGATTTTAATTTGATCTATTGCATTTGAGGACAGTATCTGTTATACCAGCTTTTGGAGGGCTTTCATCCACTGCTTCTTGAAAATACCCCTAGTAACTCCTCATGTTTAGTCCTCTTGTGCTCTGAAGGACATTAAAATGCTAAGCTTTGTTCTGCAGCCTGTGCATGCTTTCATCATGAAAGGTGATGGAAGAAGCAAATAGCTCCAGCTGCTAATAATACCAGCATCTTGAAAATATTTTAAAGAATAGGTCCACTGAATGTGTTGAAATAAAAGGCTAAAGGCTTTGCAATGATCACATTGTATATGGCTCTTTCATAAGTTTCAGTGCCTTGTTAATGAGAAACTGATTTTCACTTTCAAATCCATTGTACTCACTTGGAAGACAGCACAGTGCTTATAGATCAAAATATGTATATAGCTGAAGGAAAGGCTATCAGAAGCTTATTTGGCAGACTTTCAGGCTTCATTTTGTGTATGTCCAGTGGTCATCAATCAAATGAATGGCTGTAGAATACTTAGGCTGATTTCAGAATTGAAGAAAAATCTTGACCTAATGAATAGAAAAACCTTCATTGGCCAAAGCCAAGTTTTTATTCATTCTTTGACAACTTCCCCTCTCCCTGAGGGGGAATCCTGAGACATGAAATAAATGTGTGGATCCATATTCCAGCACTCCAATAGCAGAGTGAACCTGATGGGTATTCCTCAGGGAGGAAAGAGAAGCTTTCATAAAGGCTAAGTAGCACAGCCTGAACACTCAGGAAATAAGACAACTTGAAAAAGGATTTAAAAATAAACAGGGGAGGAAAAGCAATATAGCTACCATTTTATAGATAGGAAAAATCCAGTATTTTGGTTTTTTGGGAGGTCCCAGTAAATTAACACTAAAACCTAGTTTCAAATGGGGATTGAAATTGAAATATGGAAATATTAACCAAACTTTAAATAAAGGCATAAAGGTTAATATCTTTAGCAAAACTGATTGTTGGGTGGATTTATTGATTTCTGGCTGTTGGTAACTTATGCTCTTGTAAAAGATGTTTATCCCTTTAGAATCCTGTTTTTTGATGTTATTGGCCAAGTTTTCTCTCCTGTCTTAGCTCTGAGGCTCCAGGGAGAAACAAGTATATTTCCATTGTATGGGGAGACTGTAGCTGTGGTTATAGACTCAGAGTTGTTTTCTCTCGGGATGCTCTGTCTCATTGCATAGAGTGAGATGAGGAAGAGCCAGTAGAGCAGAGAGATGCACTGAAGCCTGCCACAGAGAAGATAAACCCCACCACTGGCATGTGGATGCATGATAGACCATATGTAGCTTTTGTATTCTCCTGAGGGGCTTGAAGAGCTTTCTTTCCCCCTTTGGCTTCTATAATAAGAGCTAAGAGTACACATGAAGGTTTTGTACTTATGCGGTGATTAGCTCCATATACACAGAATACCCTCAAAATACCACTGCTGTGGGAGATGAAGGACAGAAACCAGAGCAGTAGAGAAGGTTTTAACCAGATATTCTAGAGTAAACACCTTCAGATAAGTATACCTGTATGAATTTTCATAAGAGAATCGGTATGACTGTCCATATTTTGGTGCAAACCATTTGGTTTGCAGTGCTACTGCAGCTGTTAACTTTCCTGATGCATGAGGATGTGCTACCTCTGGCTGAATGCAGCTGGATTTATTAATGAATTTAATACTCCTAGTTTTTTTACATGTACAACCCTAAAGGACGAATTTTTTAGTCTGTTTCAGTAATACACACAAGTATGGATAATTTTGCATAAGAAATGCAAGTTTTGCCATACTTGCTAAAGTACCTTAATTCCACCTGTGAGATGCTTTCTCTGGGGGATGCAGCATAATTTTCATAGAGTGACCATTCCTAAGCTAGAAAGTTACCTAGTAGTGTAACCACACTAATACAGCTCTGCCACTGTGATTATTTGGACTGCACTGGTGTTTGCCACATGTTACTTAGAGTGACTTAAATCCGTTTGTTTCATGGAAAGTCATGAGGCTATTCCTTGGATGGAGTGAGTTGAAGTGGGAATTACCATCTCCACTTGTGGCCAAAGCGGAAAGATGAGTCTTCTGGCCAAAGTCAGGTCAGAAGAATCATGGAAATGGAGGCACAGCAGGGACCTGAAGAGATGTCCTACTGTAGCTAATACCCTTGCACTGCTGGAAACTTGATCACATATATCCCATCACTAATGTGATAATTATGTTCAGTTGCACACATAGTTATACAACTGTACCTAAATGGTACTAAGCACTCCTGTTCTGACTGGTAGTGTTTCAAAGCAACGTTGCTTGAAGGTGAATGACTATCCAAGGTATCAAGGAGAAATCAGGCTGTAACTGCTAGTAATTCCAAGGAGAAAATGCACATTCAAGTTTGTTCTAACCACTTGTTTTGTTTTTTTTCCCCCCTAACAGAGACAAGGAACTGGAGCTACAAATGGAAAAGACAAGACGTCTGGTGAGAATGGTAAGGGTAGATTGTATTTCTTGATGGAGAATATTGAGTCAAATTGAACCAAAATATTTTTACTGTAATGATAGATGTCAGGTAGCAACGGCCTTGGTTTCATATCTTATCTTTTGAACGTATTTTAAAAACTGGAAGGGCTTTAGTGGGATTGTTTTCTTTATATTTGTGTTCAAATCATCTACTAAAGTAGAGACTGATTCTGAGCTCATACTATGGTAAACCAAAGGACTCTGTAAAAGGCAGTGCAGATACAAATAAGACTAGAACAAGATAGTATTGGGTATGTGTGAAAAGGACACCAAGAGACTATAAGTATTATGAGCAGCTGCTATGTGAATGGGGAAGGTGTACAAGAGTAAACTACTTACAAAGGACTTGCTCATAAACATGATTTCTGTGATCTGATTCATCTCACCTAATTTTAGGCCCATAACTAAGATACCAAAGTTAAAAGCCAATTGCATAGAGCTCATTGGAGTGTTGCTAGAGATAGGCTATGGATGGAGCAGCTCACATGGAAGGACCATATGGCAAACAGGCTCCTAACTTCAGGACTCTACCTGAGTGGATCTGGACTCATGCTCCAGTGCTCTAAGGGGCGAGTCATTGTTTTTTTTGGACTGTAACAAGGGGCTGGCAGGAACCAATTTGCCCCTTAAGTGGCACAAACAATTCTAATTGGAAAATGTTGGTTTTGTTTGTTTTTTTTTTTGAAAAAAGTCAAACTGAATTTTCAGTGAAAACAGCAAATTTTTTTTAGCTGAAATCTCATTTCTGTCTTATAGGACATAAAATGCTTTACACACAAATGATCACTTGATTAAAATCCAGTTACCATCAGAAACATTTTTCAAAGGAAAACATTTTGATCAGCTTTCTTATATACCCCGCTGAATATGAGGCAGCATCAGTCTGTAGACATTCATGAACAGGATGAGGATTGAACTGTATAAATACGCTGTCTGCTTCTGTTTGATCATCCAGTTCTAATTAAAAGAACATGTTCTGGTAGTCCATCCCATCTACTGAAAAGCAGGAAGAATGTAAGACTCTTCTCCGAAAAGCCAAGGGTTTTCCGAGATGGGATACTTGAGCAGCTATTTTGGATATGTATTTTGGCCTTTATGTGTTGGTCTGAACAGAATTTTTGGGCCCTTTGAGGCAACACATCCTAAAACATTGAGACTTCTTTATGCTTAGTTTTCCTGTTACAGAGAGGTGACTTTCCCATAAGGGCTGTTTGCATAATGTTACAGTTAATGAAATCTGTAGATGATGTTCCCAATATGATAAAGAAGGAAAAAAGAAATATTTTGGCTTGTTAGTGTCTTGAATTAGTGGGAACAAATGTACCCTGACAGCAAAGCCATTTGCATTCTCAAGTTAACAGGAAAGGAAAGCAAGCAAAAATTATGTCAGCCATTTGGGCAGCATGGGAAGTATGTTTCTCTTTACTGTTTGAGCACATTATGAACTGAGCTCATTTGCCTTGAATTTCTTCCCAAATACAATTGTCCTGTTGTCAAGTTTAGCTTAGACTTACTGATCCTGCAGCCTTTTTAAAAGCAGATTCTTTTTTTCTCAAAGGGAATTTTGAATGAGAAAGGGCTGCATCACTGATTTACAAATACATGATTCTAGTTGTAGCGTAGTTTTAGGTATAATATAAACAGGTGGATGTGCAGTTAATCTTAGACAAATAGATACCAATTATTTTTTTGTAATGAATTTATAACAAAAAACCTGTCACCTATGTAAAATAAAGGAGCAGCAGGGGAGATGGAATGGAGTCCTCTGATCTTCCCTAATCCACATGCTTGGATGAAAATAAAGCAGAATTTTATTTGGTATTATAAATACTGAATCACTTATGTTGGAGTAACTTACTCACACTAAGAGTTTTGCTGTTAACCTTCAGTGACCTCACTGGATGCTGGTCAAGCCCTAGATGACATTTGTCTATCTTGACCTTTTAAACAAGTTGTAGTTTGTCCTTTTGCAGGTTACGATCAAAATCAATGGTGATTCATGTCTTCCTAGGGAAGAGTGACTATTGCATTACAATGTGCTCTCATGGTACATTAGTGGCTAGTGAAGTCGATGGAAGAGCTCCTGATAGCTTCAGTGGGCACTATATAATGCTGAGTAGCTTTTCCATCCAAAACATACTATATTGCTGTCAGGGAAGTCTATGTAATTTCATTCTGTTGTCAGAGTGGGAAGAACAAAAATATTATTGGGAGTAAATTACATAAACTAGTTTTCCTGGGTGAAAACTGGTCAAAGGACTATTTTTAAGAAACACCACCCTAATAATTAGCAGTAATACTATGCATACAAAGTACCTGTATGAAAACATCTTGTACATAGGAGCCATGTAACTGTAGCTGCCATAACCTCATTGGATCTTGAAGGACCTCAGTTTACCTGAAAGCCAAGACATATGTATTTGTGTATGCCATTACAAACTTAACTTGTAAACTCTATTATATAATGCTGTTCTCTGGTAGAAAATCTAAAGGGAAGACAGCAGTACTATCCCAGTGCACTCCCTCCTATATGAATCTGACTTGGTCTAACAATTTCTTATCTCACACTGGCTCTATTGTTCCCTTTTTGCTCACCTGGTTTCATTAATCTGGCCTATCATGTTTGCAAATGCATCTTAAATGAAAATGGGATGTTCCTACCTTACTTTTCATAGAATCATTGAGGTTGGAAAAGACCTCTAAGATCATCGAGTCCAACCATCAACCCAACACCACCATGCCCACTAAACCATGTCCCTAAGCACCTCATCTACACGTCTTTTAAATACCTCCAGGGATGGGGACTCAACCACTTCCCTGGGCAGCCTGTTCCAATGTTTAACCACTCTTTCAGTAAAGAAATTTTTCCTCATGTCCAAAGTAGTATTCTTACTACCTTGGCAATATCACAAAGTTCCTTTGTAGGTTAACACTTGTCACTTCTCATTCTGCTTCACATTACATAGCAAAAAAAAAATGCAGGGTAATTTGCAAGCTGGTATCATACAATCTACTCTTTACAGCCTAGCACAACTGGCAGGGAAATAATTGCATCAGAACCAATTATTTCTATCTTCAAATTTAGAATCACTTTCCTATTAATAGATCTCACCCTTTCTTCTGAAAGTACATAAGACGTGATTATTAATTAATATTTGTTAATCATTTTCTCAGAATATCAGATTTATCATTCAGTGATGTGAATATTTATAATAACAAAATACATGTTTTCATGTGATGAATTCTATAACTTCCTGGGTCTGAGTAAAATGAAAATGAATAGGTTTTGTATGAACTTACATGTCATGGTAGGTTAGGCCTACACAATCATGGCAAGATGGGCGGTTGTACTGAAAAAGTGAAGCCCTTCTCAGTTGCTGCTCATTCTCAGGCATTTGTCTTGTCAGTGTATGATTTCTGCTTTGAGGTGGTCAGAAAACTATAAATGAATAAATGCTCTGCATTTCCTCCTCTCTGTACAGTACACCATGGGATGCCTCTACATAAGGATAAAGAAACAGAAGAGTTAAAGTAAATTCTTACCTCTTACATCTAAAATGGAGTCATCTAAACTCACTTAAATCTGGATGCTTCTAGAAAACATTAACAGTAATGGTAAAGAATTGTAAAACAATCATGCATGGTAGAATAGAGATATCTGTCTAGTAAGCTTTCTTGGTAGAGGGATGCGCATCTTGCAGTGTAATCAACAGTCCATTCACCCACTTCATCTACTCAAGGAATTTGGGAAATTCTGCACTCTGTGTACACTGCACTCAGGAATAAAGAACCTTGCTAGGTCTGACAGAGTGAATAATCATCTTCATAGTTACTTATGTAGAGTGCTTAGTTTAACAGAGCTTTAATTCCTGGCTAGAGGCCAGGGTCATTATTGTAGTATGGTCTAATATAAATATCTGTTTAAGGACTTGAAATGAATTTTCCACTAATATTCTCCAATAAGTATGTAAAAATGTACTGGTTTTGGGAACAGCCCTACAAATAAACTTACTTGTGGAAAAAAGATTTTGAAAAGGGAGGGAACACATGAGGCTAATTTGTATAAATATTCAAAGGATGTCACAGAACATGGTTTGCTGTATCTGCCCAGGTCTAGAGGTCATGTTCTTTAGTCACAGGGAAGGACAGTGACTGACCTGTAGCATTGCAATGCCTTGTGCATTTTGTCTTTCCTACAAAACATTGCTTGCTTGCTGAGGTTAAACCATGACAATGGCAAAAGATGAAAGAGGTCTTGCAAGCAACTGCTGAATCAATGTGAAAAAAACCCTACCCTTTCAGGCTGCTTCTCTGCTATTTCACCCCTACGGCACTAATCAGAAGTTAGAATGGGGAGTATTGTATGAAACTAATACTGAGTTTTCCTGGGTATTAGGTTGAGTGTTGGGAGGAAAATGACCTTACCCTCTTGTCTCTTTTCACTATGGTGTTGTTCTAAAATTCTCTTGTCCCTTGAAAGTGTGCTTCATGGAATACGATCTCCCAGACAGTAATGCAGTCTCTCTCTTCCACTTCTTTCAGTCTATGCCCAGAGCCAAGTTCTGTCCTATGTCATGCAACCTAGCTGGTACCAGTGGGGATTTGGGAAGTGTGATGAGAATTATTTGCTGTACCTCATCCCCATCCCTTAAAATAGGAAGTCTGTGTCTCAGCAACATTCCTAGACATATATGCAACCATCAAATAATGTAACACCTTCATAAAGCCTAAATACAAAAGCGTTTGAACTCTCGGTATAGTTACATAAGTTGTATTTAGTCATGTACAATCACTCAGGCTCTGAGGAAGGGGTAAAAATCCTGTGTGAACTCAACAACATGATCTGTAGCTGAGTGTTTCAGATGAGAGGAGAAAATTCAAAGTAAACAGTTCTAGATGAATCCCATCTCAAGGCATAGCTATGCATGGCAAAAACACTGCAGGCAACCTTATCTGCTGAGTTTCATTTCAGGCACTTTCTTGGGGACAGCTACACATAAAGTTTACCCAGAACCAAACCAAGTATGTCTCAGGTCCTCTCCTGGCCTCTAGCTCTTCCTTTGCCCAGACTGGTCTGTTTATCAAGGAGTTCGTTCATCTCTTCAGGCAGCCAACATGTCTCAGCTAAAGACAGATCGAGCCTTTAATAACAAGGCTCTCAGATTGTTCACAGATCTTCCCTAGAGAGGATGCTGAAAGGAAGAGAGGGGAATTACACATGAACTTCATTTCCTCTCCTAGGTGAATTTCCATTTCTTGAGGCCAGGGATGAGTGTAAGTCCTCTCCAGAGGAATACTGTGTGCTTATTTATTTGGGGCAATGATGACAATGAAGGATTGTTCACAAATTTTCATATCAACAACTTTTGATGTTTATCTAGCAACAAAAACTCTAAAGCAACAATTTTTGTGTGTTTGAGATAGACACCTGTACTGAAACTTCACCTACCCCCACACGTGTCTGTACACATGCAGTGGCCATCTGGTTTCATGGAGAGGATCATCTGGTGGAGTTTAAAGTAATGAATATACCTAACAAACTTAAATAATACTTGTAAGAGAGCAGATACTGTTCTTATTCTTTTGTTACCTGACAAGTTGGGTTTGATACTGTACATTGCTGCTGCACTTCATCTGGTAATGAGAAGCTGTCACTTTTAACTGTTTAGGCAGAAGCAACTTTAAAAAAAAAAAAAACATTGTATTAAAAGTCTCATCAATTAGCAGAGCCAGCAGTGCTCATATAGTCTGGCCAATGTCCTGTCTCTGGAATTCCCTGCAAGTTTTCATTTTCTGTATCATTTATAACTACTCTCATGACTACCAAATAAGTCCATCTACTGACACAAAGAATATGACATATGCACATGAAGGGTGTCTTTGTGTATGTTGATATATAATGCTAATTATGCAGCTTTTTCTTGCATGTTGTTTTGGGGTTTTTTCTTCCCTGGGACTGCACTGGAGAAGAAAAGAATGGTTTCCTATCTGATGAAAGAGTACCAGGAGAGCAAACTAAATGCAGAAGTCCCATAAGGAAAAAACAAAGCAGAACAGCATAACCATAGAAGAATGATTTCAGCTTTTTAAACTCACTTTTTAAGTCCTTAAATATGAAATTATTTCAAAATATTTCTCCCTTTTCCCTTAGAGGAAAAGGTTCTAGCTAGCTGGCACCTTTGAGATGGAAAAACCCTCACACTTAACACTCCTGCTACAAATGAATCTGTCTCGGTACTTATATGGTCCTCACCACCGTAGTGACTGAGTGTCTTCCAAGTATTTAAAAATAGAGATAACAATAACAATTTTTGCCCCAGTCCATCTCTCTTTCCAGCTTGCTATGAGAATAACTTGATTAATTTATGGGATCTTTGTTTTGCACACAGTGCCTGCATACAACTTGGGAAACTTGTGTGCCTGCTTACATGTGATGCGCTCAAACTGAGTGCACCCAAAAGTTCAGCTGCATTTCTGAAAATGTGAGAAACGAACACATGTATATAAGTATATATACTTACAATCAGTCACTTGTACTGTCTGTTCCTTTACACCTTTGCAGGAGGTAGAAATTAGTAGAGCTGCAGCATTCATGTGGTATTGAGATTAGAAACAGGCCAAGAAAATAATAGTGAATTATGCTCAGTTGTAACTTAGGGTTGTGGTCCTCTATTAACTACTGAAACTGTTTGTTAGATGGTGTGACCCCCCCCCCCCCCCCCGAAAGCTTACTGTGTTGTCAGGCAAACCAGGTTCAGTGAGAACATGGAGGAGCAGTGAAATTGCCTGAAAGAATGGAGTCTGTAAAACTAAAGGTAGAAAGCACCATTTAAGTCTGAGACCCAAGCCTCTTCAGGATACCCGCAAGGATCTTGACGTGCTCCTTTGTCCTTGGGTTTTTTTGCAATTTGCATTGGCTGTGGCCTGTTACACTCTGGATTTGGCCTTTTGATTCCTAGTTTCCACCCTTAGCTGACAGCCGCTACTTCCCTGTTCAGTAAGATTTTTGTCTCAGTTTCTCTGTCCTCTCAACGATGACAATGTGACTTGGATCCAGCTTCTTGCAGCATTGGGATCCTGGCACTTAGGAGGTGCCTAATTCAGTAGGTGTTTGAGCACCTGAAAGGTGGTAGGAGCCCTAATCCTTTCTGAGAAGCTGGTCTGTAAAGATCAGGCTAGGTCATTAGGAAAAAAAAATGTCAGTTGTAAATTAAGGAGGGGAAAAAAAAAGCTTTGGTGATACTGGTGGGTTTTGCCTTTTAGTTAGATAACTCATATGCTGGAGTTCCCATCAGGTGTTAATGACGAAAGGCAGAACTGAAATTATGCCTTTGACAAGTGCCATATTTCTTCTGGAAATCAGTGTGTAATTATCAGTGTGCTGCCTAACTACGCACCAGGGAGAACAAGACTTCTTTCCATGACTGGCATGTAGCTGACATGCACTGGCTTGCTTCCACAAATGTGCACTCATTTGAAACCACGCTGTCATCAATACTCTGAGAAGAGGAACATTTAGTTCTGCTTTGGTGCTGGTAGGAACCCAAATGAAGGTCCCGGGTCAAGCCAGTCCCTAGATAACCCTAGTAAAACCACTAATGTTATCTCTGAAATGAATCTGTCCCTACATTGTCAAGGATGGTTTGGGGTTGTATCAGGACTAGATAGTCAGTGGCGTATGTCAGCTAGCATATTTACACTGGAAGTCCATGGAGCTGGACTGACTTGCCCAAGTTGCAGATCTGTCTCTACATGTTCCCAGACTCTAACAACAGATGATTAAAAGGCCACAAGAGGTGGATGTAGCTCAGCAGCATGTTTTTTTTTATTTAGTGGAAGTGAAAAACGAGAGGAACACAATCAATGCACAACAGTGGTTGCCAGGATTTGCTGTTGCAGAAACATCACTTTTCTTTTTGACTGTATACACTATCTGCCTTACTTCATACAATAGACTTTTTGTTCTGTTATTTTTCTTTTCCAGAAGACTTGGTTTTGTAAATGAAAATGCTTTTCCACTTAAGAGTTCCTTGTCTGTTAGTAATTTGGTAAATGATTAATCATTTTTTCTGAAGGTTTTTGAGATTTTAATTTATAGCACACAGCTGTCTTAATGCACTTAGCTCGATGCTCCAAAATTAGCTTGTAATTTGGTGTTATCAGGCTCCCTTGTGTAAGCAGGCACCAGAATTTAGAACAGCAGGAGTGTTACAGACATGATTAGAACTTGGTCCTTAGCTGAACTAGTGACCAGAACAAAGAGCAGTTAAGACTGCAAAAAGGAATTAGATGTTACAGGAACCAGCACAACACTGCACCTTCAGTCTTGGTGCTCAGAGTGGATTTCAGGACTTTACGTAAAGTGCCTAGGTTGCCTGTACAATGGAGGAGAAGGGTGTCTCAAAGTGGGACTTCAGCCCATGTGTATCTTGGGTTCCTATGCTGAACAGGAGCTGTTAGGATTACTATTAGTAAACTCTGTCCCTCTACATAGGTTAGGGGTGAAATTCCTCTTGCCTGGCTGTATCGGTGTACATGTCTGTGAGAGACCTAAAGCTCCGTTTATTGTCAACAGAGAAACGTATTCTTTTGTGATCTGATATTTATCAGAACGATCTTCTCTGGAGAGCCTGGTGTTTATAGATCCTATTCTCATTTAGGTATAAAACGGCTTCTGATTTTGCTCAGCTTTATCAAGGCTGAGGAATTTGTGGGCAATACTAAAATAAAAGCCCTATAGAGCCTGTATATCTGTGGAGTTAAGTGGCTGCTCAACAGGGTTTTTCAGAATGTCAGTTTTGGACCTTGGCATTTAATTTCTCCTTAATCCCATCTCAAGCAACTCTATCCTTATTTAGATTTGGCTGATCCTGGCCACCTCATGTCAGCTCTTCCAGCCATTTTCTCTGTGGAAATCTGGATGTGAAAAATCCAAATATTTCCCGGCTTGAGGTCTTTGTTAGCTAGGATACTGGATCTGATGAAAGCATTTGCTTTGGTCAAGCACAGTTGGCATTGGTTCACTTTTTCCCCAGACCTCAGTGGTTACAAATAGGAAGGACTGAGGAAAAATACTATTTTCCAAGGAGGAATTCTCAAGAAAAGAAGCTTGGATAGCACCGGATATGGAAAAGGCATTTCAAGAGCCACAGTGGAAAACAGGGCAGGGAGCTCTGGCAGCTCCTGGGAGATATTGTGGGTAGTCCAGAGACTGGAACTCACCTCTCAGCACTTCTCTAGGGTCTCACATTAATATTATCTAATCGCAGTTGATGAATGAATACTCTAACTGTATTTTGAGTATCTCATCTTTCATTCTAATTTATACCTAAAAACCCCTGAGACTGCTGGTTGACTCTAGGTGGGGAAAGCATTAATTGTTTGTTAGGTTTTAGTGAAACACTGGCCCTCCACAGTGACCAATTTACTAGCTACTCTAAAAGCTACCAGTAAAAAATGGGTATGTACAAATGTATTCATTAGCACAAACTAATTAAAATCCAGGCTAATAGCCAGAAGAACAATACATTATTGTAGGAGTTTGGAATTCATTATGTGTCTGTACTAATCCAACACTAACTATGCTGGCTCCGCAGTTTCTAATCTAAGTTACAGATCTTATACTGGTAGCCAGACAGCTAAGAGTTAGCCTTTTCGATCGTTAATGGCCTTTTTACTCTAAGTCACTTCTACTTTCGTAGGTTCTCCAGAAGCGCTCCTTTCTGAGAATGTGTTGCAACTCTTTCTTTCAAACACAATGTGTAGGACAGACTCCCTCATCTGAACATCTTTAGATTTATTGCACAGTGGCGGTGCATTAACTTCCAATGCATTGTGACTTTGGTATTCTGTAGTTTGAAGCTTAGATTAGCCTTGATCAGTCCTTTTCTTTACTTTTGTAGGTTTTTTTAAGGGCTTGTTCTGTTCATTCTGCCTGCTCTATATAGGCACTGTTTTCTCTACCTAAACAATGCTGCACTATTATATGTAAATGATTTTTACTAATAATTTTCTATTTCGGTGTTCATGAAATAATTTAATTCTCATTAAAATTGTAGCACCTTAAGAATTTGGGGCTGAGGTCCCTATAGACACTGCAGAGAGTTTCTGACTGGAAGCAGGAATTAGCTATGGAGAAAATTCTGGGCTGGATTATCTGGTTTGTGGCAGATGTGGTACAACTGGGAGTGCATATACACCCATCCTGGCTTATACAGATGGCTGTTCATACAGCACAGATGAGAATCAGATACCGCCCTTCTTTTCATCTCAGATAACCAGGGGCAGAACCCACGTAGGGAAGGGCATCTAGACAGAGCTGAGGCAGCTGGATTCAAGGTTGTTTGGCATCCTGAAGCAACTACCTCTTGGTCTAGCAGCCAGCAGACTAATTACGAGCAGACAGTGCAAAGCACAGGTGTATTATGATCTCATCTAATGATTTTGTTCATAAAGCATACAGCTGTAATTTTCACTAGCAAAAATTTCTTAGTGACCTTTACAATGAATCTATTTGTAACTAAACTGTGTCTCTTGTGAGGTCTGCCTCTGGGAGGCAAAGACATGTTGTGCTGCCTAGGGGAAGTTGGAAAAAAAGCATTCCGGGCTTCTTTTAGCCAAGAAGATAAGACGACACATGGAAGACGTGTGGTTTTGGACCTTTTTATCAATGGGTGATAGATGCTGTTAGCAGAGGGCACAGACACAGGCTTTGCTAATCAGCCATGAGTCATCATTCTATCCATCAGCACCACTTTGTCTCATCTCAGACAAACTTAAGCCTTTGGCTTAAGTTCCTTTCTCTGTCAAATTCAAGAGAAAGAAATAGTTCTGCTAGACTCCAGTGGAAAGAAATCTGGAGATTAAGGATCCATAAACAATACTGTATATGCTTAGCACACCGGCAGACAGACCTGTGTTATATGCCCAGTGGGACCAGGTGCAAGACTTGGAGCTGTTCTGCCCATGTCCAGGAGGTTTGCTGGGCCTAGTCTGCACTGACTGTTGGACCTCTTTGAAACTGTGGCCCTATGCCGGAAAAAAGTGTCACAACTGTTGTTTAAGTATTTATGGTTTTTAAATGAGACCATATAAATACGAAACAAGAGACTGAGTCATAAGATGGAGTCCTCTGGAGGTCTCTCAGCTAAAAACCATTCCATTATGGAAGAACGTAAAAAACCCTGTAGTTTTGGCTATTCCCTCCATTCCTCCCATGCCACAGGCAGACCTTGTGAACAATGCAATCTAGAGGCTGTTCTCAGATGCAGCAGAACTAGTGTAGACTTTTGGTCTTTATTCATCATCTTAAGATTACTGCTGCTAACATTAGCATTTTCTCTATTATGTGGTGGACTGGCTGAGGTCCAGACTGAGTTGGAATTAGAATACTTATTTTCTTCCTTTTATTAGTTCTTCTTCTTCTTGCAGTAGAAGATGCTGCACACAAAATGAAGAAACCTGCATCAAAGGATACTAGTGCTTCTCTGTAGTTTCTCCCCCGTATATCTGTTTGTGTGAGCTTGTAACTCCCACTCCATTTGGTTCTAAGTTTTAGGTTTTAATGAACCTAAACGTAAGCACTTCCACAACTGCCATTATTTTTGGCAAGATCATTAAGAAGTTATTGTTTTCCTCTCCAAAGTATAAATAGATCCAAATTTACTTGAAATTTGGCATGGAAGGGTTTTATAACTGCCATAAATCTGCCCCTAGTTTCAAGCTTCACATAACTCTTAAGACATCACAGTAATTTTCTGTGCCTGTTAAGTAGTTTCCTCCAGGATTACGTAGTACCACAAAGCATATTTAGGGGCAGATCTCTTGACTGAACTTGCAGAATAGAAGCTAGTGTCTAATTAACCTGAGCTGAGAGAGAGAGCAGCTGCTTCTATTCTGATGTGTGTTTGTGAGGTTTCCGGCCTAGCAGCAAGAGGCTGAGTACAGCTTCCACTTTTGTTCACCACAACTTAACATTTCAGTATAATTGCCGAGATAGTGAGTGATCCAGCCTACAGCTGCCAGCCTCCTCTTCCAGTGTCAGGGATACCTTTTGTTGTAAGTGATGCTGTCTGGATGTGACAAAACAGTTGATAAGCTTGACCAAGCATGCCAGAAAACAAAACAAAAAGCAATGTAGACTTTCAGTTCAGGCAGTTCAAAAAAAGGTGTTCTGCACCCCCAGTGGCTTGTTTCAGGAAAAAGTCTGATCAATTTGGTTAAAAAAAAAAAAAATTGTTCTGGTTATTGTTAGTCAGAAGAGGTTGCACAGGTTGAGGTAAGCAGCAGAAAACAGACTCAGGTCCTCAGCTGGTGCAAATTGCCATAGCTATTCTGGCAGTGATTTCTGCTGGTTTATGCAAGGCCCAGGAGACATTCACTATACTGAAGCTTTTAATTGGTCATTGTCTCATATAAGTAGATAGTTTTCTGCCAGTGAGATCCCTTATTCTCACAGGCAACAAGTGAGCGTGCCCAGGAGAGTGGGATGAAGCATGTGATGCAGTGGGATGCTCTGGGGTGATTCCAAGCTACTGGTCCTTTCTGCCAGGCAGGCCAGGCTGCTGCGATGGGTCAAGTTAGTTGTTCCTTAGTTTCTTCCCATCTTCATAAAAACTGAAGTTTTCCTTTCATCTTTTCCACAAGCAGTTTCTTCTCTGGCTTGCTTTCTTACTGTCTCCCTCATGCTGTGTTTCTGTCTCACTCCTCATTCTTTCTCTTCCCCCAGAAAATTTCATGTCTCTTCAGCACAGCTAGGTCAAGTGCTACTTTTCCCCTCTAACTGCCTAATTTTCCCTCTTCTTATTTTCCCAGGCAAAGCTCCGGTCTGGGTCTTTAGTAAAGAATATACATTCACCAAGAGAAGGTTACTGACTAATGCTCTAATTTGAAGTCATGGTTGACCCTCACCCAAAGTCTGACATTTCTCTCCAGTCTCACAAAACACTGTTTCCCAGACTAGATCTAAGTGAGGGCCAGGTGAATAGGTAGCAAAGCAACATCTGCAAGAAGAGCACCACACTTAAGAAGGAGACAAAGCAGTCTTTAAAATAGCGGGATTGGAAAAAAGAAGGCTTTTAATTGTTCTTTCTGTCTGCCTTATTAGCTTGGGAAGGAAGGAGTAAATATTGTGTTTCCTGAGCAAAAGAGAAGAAAAAATATTTAATTGGTTCTGTTTACATTCAGGTCTAATATTCGAGCAGTGAAGAAAATGAGGTGGGTTTTAGTGCAACAGGGACTAGTTCTGGGGTGTGCTATATACTGTGCATTCTGCATATGCCAACACTTGTGGTGTCAGGGATTTAAGTCCTAACTTAAATCCTTCTATTCCACTTAACCCAGCTTGTGTTTTCTGATGCGGAGGAAATGCATGTAATTTCTAGTCCTTCTTCTAGACGCTAACCTTGTAAACTCATGGGGCTTGTAATCCTCAGAAATAGGGGGAGGAAAAATGAATCTATATAGATTAGAAAACTTGGGCTGCAGTAATGATCTGAGGTTGGTCAACCATGTGTGTCAGCTAAGATGCTGTTTCTGATCAGCTTTATTGACAATCTGACATGTCTGTAAATCTAAACAGAACTTAAAGTGCCTGTCAAAGCTTAAATTCACATGGGGAAAATGTTTTCTAGAGAAGTTTTAAATGAGTAGCAGAGCTTAGTGCTAAAGAAATCCTCAAACACAGAATGCATAGGGCAGAGCTTTGATTAATTTTTGTCTTCTATGTAATCATTTTAAGTGACTCAACTATTTTCTTTTTTTTTCCTGAGGTTAAAACTTCAAGAAATCATTGGCAACTCTCAAAACACCAGTACAGGAATATTCACACTCCTTTTTTGATTTGACCCCTTTTTGAAGATTTTCCAGCTATCCGTAACTTGTATTTTTATTTCATTTAGTTTACATTCTTTTACTCATATTATATACACTTATTTTGTTTATTACAATCTGGACTGGTGGCAAGGCCAATTAATAGAGTTGCTGAACTCTGCTGGTTAAAAGCTCCCTTTTCAGTTGTACACAGCCTTGCCAAAATCCAATTGCTTAGGCTGAAATTTCTCATGTTGATTGCTTGCCTCAAGCAGAATTATTTTGGAAGGGTTCAGCAAAGTCATTCCAGTTGTTTCCAAAAATGAGGCTTGAACAAAATGCTAGCATGTCTAGCAATTAAAAACAATTTCTGGTGGCCTTTTTTTTTTTTATTGTCTTGAGCCTTTGTCATTTTGAACAGAAATGTAAGATTTGCCATCCGGGATGTGGCTTTTCTATCTTCAAAATTGGCCAAGTTATAAATGTTCAGAAAGGTAAGTCTTATGTTTGCATGTGTTCAGTGAAGCAGTTAATTATTTTTTAATGAAAACTCAACATCACTGAGCCAAATAATAAGCACTAAAACAACTAAACCAACACTGTCTTTGCAAGGCTTAAGGAAATAAGTTTTCCTTAATTGCTGCTACACGCAGCTACATCTGAAGGCATCAATGAGCGATGAAGTCCCTGAGCCTGCAGCCCATACCTTCCATTGTATCATTGTTCCATTCCTGTCAGCCGTATGAAACCCACCAGCAAAATATACAACTCATCCCATTTCCTGCTGATTCAAGTAGAGGACAACAGCCTACTACCACTATCAGTTACTTCATTAAAACAAGAGGTCTATGTGGTGGATCTAACACTTCCAAGCAGTCGTGCTGAGGAAGCATGTAGGTGTCCATATGTTGTAGCAGAATATAATTTTTTTCTCTAAATCATAGAATCACAGAATCATTACAGCTGGAAAAGACCTCTAAGATCATCGAGTCCAACCGTCAACCCACCATGCCCACTAAACCATGTCCCTAAGCACCACATCTACACGTCTTTTAAATACCTCCAGGGATGGGGACTCAACCACTTCCCTGGGCAGCCTGTTCCAATGCTTGACAGCCCTTTCGGTGAAGAAATTTTTCCTCACGTCCAATCTAAACCTCCCCTGGTGCAACTTGAGGCCATTTCCTCTTGTCCTATCGCTAGTTACTTGGGAGAAGAGACCAACACCCACCTGGCTACAACCTCCTTTCAGGGAGTTGGAGGGAGCGATGAGGTCTCCCCTGAGCCTCCTCTTCTCCAGGCTAAACAACCCCAGTTCCCTCAGCCGCTCCTCATAAGACTTGTTCTCCAGACCCCTCACCAGCCTCGTTGCCCTTCTCTGGACATGCCCCAGCACCTCAACGTCCTTCTTGTAGTGAGGGGCCCAAAACTGAACACAGTATTCGAGGTGCGGCCTCACCAGTGCCGAGTACAGGGGCACGATCACTTCCCTACTCCTGCTGGCCACACTATTTCTGATACAGGCCAGGATGCCATTGGCCTTCTTGGCCGCCTGGGCACACTGCTGGCTCATGTTCAGCCGGCTGTCAACCAACACCCCCAGGTCCTTTTCTGCTGGGCAGCTTTCCAGCCACTCTTCCCCAAGCCTGTAGTGCTGCCTGGGGTTGTTGTGGCCGAAGTGCAGGACCTGGCACTTGGCCTTGTTGAACCTCATACAGTTGGCCTCAGTCCATCGATCCAGCCTGTCCAGGTCCCTCTGCAGAGCCTTCCTACCCTCAAGCAGATCAACACTCCCGCCCAACTTGGTGTCGTCTGCAAATTTACTGAGGGTGCACTCGATCCCCTCATCCAGATCATTGATAAAGATATTGAACAAGACCAGCCCCAAAACTGAGCCCTGGGGAACACCGCTCGTGACTGGCTGCCAACTGGATTTTACTCCATTCACCACAACTCTGTGGGCCCAGCCGTCCAGCCAGTTTTTTACCCAGCGCAGAGTACACCTGTCTAAGCCGTGAGCCGCCAGCTTCTCTAGGAGAATGCTGTGGGAGACGGTGTCAAAGGCCTTACTGAAGTCCAGGTAGACCACATCCACAGCCTTTCCCTCACCCACTAGGTAGGTCAGCTGGTCATAGAAGGAGATCAGGTTGGTCAAGCAGGACCTGCCTTTCATGAACCTGTGCTGGCTGGGCCTGATCCCCTGGTTGTCCCGCACATGCCTTGTGAGTGCCCTCAAGATGAACCGCTCCATAATCTTCCCCGGCACCGAGGTCAGGCTGACAGGCCTGTAGTTCCCCGGATCCTCCTTCCGGCCCTTCTTGTAGATGGGCGTCACATTGGCAAGCCTCCAGTCGTCCGGGACCTCCCCCGCTAACCAGGAC
The DNA here is from genome assembly GCF_965638725.1 of Aptenodytes patagonicus. Classification (NCBI taxonomy): domain Eukaryota; kingdom Metazoa; phylum Chordata; class Aves; order Sphenisciformes; family Spheniscidae; genus Aptenodytes; species Aptenodytes patagonicus. Next base: position 125,526,404 of record NC_134949.1, read on the forward strand.
TGCTGATAAATGATGGAGAGTGGCTTGGCAAGCACCTCCGCCAGCTCCCTCAGCACTCTTGGGTGGATCCCATCCGGCCCCATAGACTTGTGAGCATCCAGGTGGCGTAGCAGGTTGTTAACTGCTTCCTCTTGGATTATGGGGGGTTCATCCTGCTCGCCGTCCCTGTCTTCCAGCTCAGGGGGCTGAGTACCCTGAGGATAACTGGTCTGCCTGTTAAAGACTGAGGCAAAGAAGGCATTAAGTACCTCAGCCTTTTCCTCATCCTCGGTGACAATGTTCCCCCCCACATCCAATAAAGGATGGAGATTCTCCTTGGCTCTCTTCTTGTCATTATTATATTTGTAAAAACATTTTTTGTTGTCTTTAATGACAGTGGCCAGATTGCGTTCTAGCTGGGCTTTTGCCTTTCTCATTTCTTCTCTGCACGACCTAACGAGATCCCTGTACTCTTCTTGAGTTGCCTGCCCCTTCTTCCACAAGTGCTAAACTTTCCTTTTTTTCCTGAGTCCCAGCAAAAGCTCCCCATTCAGCCAGGCCGGTTGTCTTCCCCACCTGTTCTTCTTATGGCGTATGGGGACAGCCTGCTCCTGCGCCTTTAAGACTTCCTTCTTGAAAAACGTCCAGCCTTCCTGGACCCCTTTGCCCTTCAGGACTGTCTCCCACGGGACTCTCTCAACCAGCGTCCTGAACGGGCCAAAGTCCGCCCTCTGCAAGTCCATGGTTGCGGTTTTGCTGGCCCCCCTCCTTACTTCACCAAGAATCGAGAATTCTACCATTTCATGGTCGCTAAGCCCAAGACGGTCTCCGACCACCACATCTCCCACCAGTCCTTCTCTGTTTGTAAACAGCAGGTCAAGAGAGGCACCTCCCCTGGTAGGCTCACTGACCAGCTGCGTCAGGAAGTTGTCTTCCACACACTCCAGGAACCTCCTAGACTGCTTCCTCTCTGCTGTGTTGTATTTCCAGCAGACGTCCGGGAAGTTGAAGTCCCCCACGAGAACAAGGGCTAGCGATTGTGAGACTTCTGCCAGCCGCTTGTAGAATGCTTCATCCGCCCCTTCATCCTGGTTGGGTGGTCTATAACAGACTCCCAGCAGGATATCTGCCTCGTTGGCCTTCCCCCTCATCCTTACCCGTAAACACTTGACCGTATCATCATCACAATCGTTGAGCTCTAGACAATCGAAACACTCCCTAACATACATGGCCACACCACCGCCTCTCCTTCCTCGCCTGTCCCTTCTGAAGAGTCTATAGCCATCCATTGCAGCACTCCAATCGTGAGAGTCACCCCACTATGTTTCTGTGATAGTGACTAAGTCATATCTATCCTGCTGCACAATGGCTTCCAGCTCCTCCTGCTTGCCGCCCATGCTGCGTGCATTGGTGTAGATGCACTTGAGTTGGGCTATCAGTTTCGCCCCCAGCACTGGCATGCTACCCCTAGGCTCATCTCTAGTGAGCCTGGTTTTATCTCCTTCCGCCTTCGAACCTAGTTTAAAGCCCTCTCAATGAGCCCTGCCAATTCATGAGCAAGGAAATCTAGGAAACACAATGTGCTCCTAAGAATATGAAAGTTGCAGTGTCAAGAGTTTGAAACAGGATTTTTGGAAAGTAAAGTTGTCTATGCAAAATTAACTGAATTAATTGCATTATGGTATTAGTGTAGTTTGTCATTTACTAACTTTTTCATGCTCAACTTTGCAACCTTAATATTTCTTTTAAGATAGCTTTATGTGTGCAATAAATGTAAAACTGGAGCAGGAGGGAAACCTTTATTCCCTGGCCTTAGATTTTCATGTCAATTAGACTATCTGGCACTGGGTTTAATAACTCTCTAATTGCAATTGCAGAACTTAGCTAAGTCAATGCCCACCCTTCCTGATAAAATTTGTTTTTAGATAGCAGTTGTTAAAAGGCACCAGGTGAAAACTTAGTGAGGTGAAAACAAAGATCAAATGAATAGGAACCCTTCTTTTCTTTCAGACAATTTCACATCAATAAAGCTTGTGTTTTGTTTTGTTTTAAAATGTGTTTGCATTTTTTGTTTAAAACGTTTTATATTTAAAAGCAAACCAGTCCACCACCTTCTGAGTTTCAGGGAGACCTTGTGAATCTGCAAGGATACAAAACATTTACCATAAATTTGTAGCAAAGAATTTCTTTTTGAACCTTGCTGAGGTTTACTGTACTAGCACTTCCTAATTCATTGCCTGGAAGTTGTGTGGTTTTTTTTTTTTGTAGTTGTGCTTGAGATAAAGGATCAATTTTTTAAATTAAAAGATCAAAACTAACAAAAAAACAACCAACAAATGAATGAACATGTGTAGTGACCACCCGCTGAAATCCCTGCACAGCTTAATGCCATTTCTCTCTGTTTCACTGTCACTGTAAGTCTTTTCAGCACAAGGCAGAGATCTACGGGGACACAAAACCAGTCACAGACATACAGGGGAACATGTATCGACGGTTGGACTTGGATGATTTTAGAGGTCTTTTCCAACCTTAATGATTCTATGTTGCATACGGATCACTGTTGCTCCCTCACTCTCCTATTCCTCCATCTTGAGGCCATGTATGCTGTAAAAGTGAATGGGGCTGCACTAAGGGTACTTTAGTAGGGGTGGTCGATGCGTGAACCCTGTTAGGTGGGATTGCCAAGCAAAAGGAGGTGCTGCTGGACCGGGATGGGAGGGAGAAAAGGGACAACGGTCCCTTCTGAAGAAGGAGGCAGGGAATGCTCCAGGTGACAGAAGTCATTTGTTACAGCTCTGAGGGCTGGAAGGCAGCTTGGGTGGTGGGCGAGTGTGGTACTTTATAGCCACCACTTTCATTGGCAGCTCAGAAATGCACTGCGCTTCAAGCATGTACAACCTTTCTTTGTGTCCTCAGTGTACTGTGTGGGTTTGTTGAGTGCACCATCTGTCAGGATAATGAGACCATTTTCACTTCCCTGCTCCATAACCTCCTGATATAGATAAAGAGCTAGGAATATGGGACTTTATTGGAAAACTATGCTTGCTTTTACCAACGTTGAAAAGAAAAAAAGATATCTAAGCGTGATTAATCAATACATAGGCTATAAAAAAGTGGATGCTCCTTCTCCTAGCTCCACACCTGAGAACAAGTCCACTGCAACCCAGACTTAATGATCTACACTTTAGTCAGATGCTTGTCAGAACGTGTAACTGCATTCTGATCCGACAACAACCCCCCCACCCTTTATCTGAAATAGCATCAGGTTCAAAAGAGGATGTTGCTGAGTCAGTGCCTGGGACCTAGAAGGTTTGGAATTTTATTTTTTTATGAGATGGGGAAAAGGAAAAAAAAAAAAGTAGAAGCAGGATTTGAAGTGCTGTCTGGTGCCTTTGGTGCCTGACCTTGCTCATTAATCTCTGGTACTTTGAAAAGTCTTGGAAAATTACATTACCCTATACCATCAGTCCTCACTCAATAAATACAGACACTAAAGTCAGGGACGAGAAATCCAACAGAGCTTTGGTATTGACTTGTTAGAATTCCAGGCTTTAGCCTCACAATACAGTAACTGTCTATAAGTAATGAACAAGCTGCTGAGAAGGACACCTTGCCCTTCTGGATTCATTCCCCACTCTTTTAGAGAATCTATTCATTGCCATTTTTCACTCCCTTATGCCAAACAGTAAATTGTCCTATGTGCCAATAAGGTCTTTTCTATTACTCCATGAGAGGAAATTTGTGGAAGAGCAGAGCTATGCTCACGTTCTGTCTCAGAGCCAATAGTCATGTTAACCTTAGCATCAGTTTCTATAGTAGGGGAGGGGAAAGAAAAAAAGAAGATGATGACAAGGATGTATGGGGGGGTTGTATTTCTTCCATTAAGGAATGATGAAGCAGTAACTTGTGTGCTTTGGCATTTAAAGAACGTGTGCGTATACTTGTCCTGTAAAATCAGAATTCTCTATTGAGTGCACATCAGCTAAGATTTCAGTGTAGAAGCCATGCCTCCTCCTTACCCACAGGTGTTGCACAGGACCCAGGAAGGAGAGGGGATTCGTGTTGTTGTCACTATGGTTTTCTGTGCACTTCATACAGACTATACTCTCATGTCAGTGGGGGCCTTCCTTGGCTTGGATCAGCAATGAGAAGCACGGCTAGCAATACCTTTTAAAGGGTACTTGTCTTCTCCAGCACATCCAGTACATCTGACTCACCCATTTTATTTCTTCTCCTTTATGTAGTCTCAGTCCTGCAGTCAAGTAATGGCTGCCTTTGACACATGCTAGGTGCAACAAAATTCCTTTGACCATCTCCACTCTTCAGCAGAATGGCAGCAGCCATCACCTGGCTCATTATTAGCTAAATAGCAGAGCAGAGATTTGGTGTTTGCAGTAGCTTGCAAATTCAATTATAGTTCTCACAGCAACTGTCATTTGGCTGCTTGTTCATATGAAGCATTTGATATTGCTTGTCGTGGTGTTAACTGTAATCCCTTATTAGGGAAATATAAGAAGTCTTACTGATGTACACTTAAAAAAAAAGGCTTTTGAGCATGGAATAGTCTCTCCATAGCATGCAGACACATATGCATGCACAAAAATTCACTATTCTTGAAATAAATTGAAAGGGTAGCAAGAGGTGCTGATACAGGATTTTGTCTGTTCAACTGTCTATCTATAAAAAGAGAAATGTAGGCAGACTGTTCGGTCAGCTCCTGAGGGAACATGAGAGGATCCAGATCAGCTGCGCAACTGGCAGCTTCACTGGCAATCTCAGCAGAGGGAACAAATGTTCGTTTTGACCCTCTATTGAAGGTGAGCTGTTCTCTCCTTGCTAGAAATAGGATGCAAGCACACAGATGGAGTAGTGTGAGGAGGTATGCCTCTATTTATTTTATTTTCTTCCTTCCTGAAGCAAATAAGATTTCTTAACTGCTACAGTTTCAGTGTAGAACCTTTCATAAGGGCTAAATAATTTATTTGATGAGAAAGAATTTCACATGAAATAGCAGATAAGTGTGTTTATATGAAATTTTACAATGTGTAGTTCAGGCACCACTCAGGCTCAGGGAATGTTACTCATTTGATTAAGTATCAATATCTACATCTGAACTACTCACCCTGAGTTCCCTTTATAGCTAATAGAGAACTGGCCAATATAGGAAGGGGATTCAAGGGTGGGATTCGTGCTACGCTAAAACATCTGTCTAAAGTAGGTCAGATGAATTGCACCCTTGGAGTGCCTGTTTTTCTCCATTGGTTTCTTTCTGAAGTGAGCTGCTGATGAGCTCCCATGTAAACATCTGCAAGTTTGTTTTTTTTTTTTTACAGTTGGACTTGATGATCTTAAAGATCTTTTCCAACCCAAATGAGTCTATGATTCTATTATTCTAAGTTAGGTTAGGTGAATTTTTCTCAGGAATTGGACAGAGCAATTTATCTAGAATCCAGTTTTTATATGTTTGGCCTAATGAGCTTCTGCACAACATGTAACGTGGCTTTCCAAATGGCTGTTCGGCAAGACAGCCTGGAATACACTGACAACATCCTCCAGCATATAATTCCATCTCATCCTCTTTCAGAGCCATATTGCCACAGGATCTTCATTTGTCTCCCCTTACTGCTATTTCAGTGCTATCATGCATTCTCCTGGGGTGCCCCTTTCTTCCTAAGAGAGTTAAGCAAACCAGCCTGCAGGGGAAATAAACATATAATGTGGCGTTTTGTGTTCAGTGGAGACATGGTAAACTCAAATTAATGATTCTGTTCGGATAACAGCCCCAGCAAAAGAAAACAGTGGAAATTTCCTAGAACCCTCCTGCAACAGAATTTCTTTGCTTTATGGTGGAAAATTACAGCTGGGTAACTGCTTTCAAGAGTCAGCGACATTAAAATTCTGTATGTTTTATGAGAGAATTTCACTATACAGAACATTCAGTAAGACTACTGGCCAGACTTGTGGACGCTGGAGCAGAAGTTACAAAGCCAATTTATGTAGGAGCATGTAAGATCTACTGGCAGGCCAAGTCTCATGGTAAATTGATGTCTATCAGCGTATGCTGGTCTTTCCTCGGATTGTGACTGAACTACCTTGGAGCTGCTCCAGAAGCCTAGGGTTTATATCCATCAATCTCTGGGGCTCTACTGATGGGATGTGTTTGGTTTTATGGAGGGGTGGCAAACTTTCTTTTGTCAAATACACTCTCAAAAGAATCTCTTAGAGCACAATTGTTCAACTCAGTCTGTGGGTGGGATCAGGTACCCCGTGACAATTTTGTTCCGTCTCCAAAGGACTCCAGATGCTTCCTTGGGCATTTTTGACCTTAGCAGCTCCACTTCTATCTGCAAGACTTTGAGAATGGCCCAACTGCCTCTACAAGCACCCCAAGCTGGCACGTAATGCATGATGTTAAAAAAACATGGTACCTACCTGTATTAAAGCAGTGGCTTTTTCATGGTGGGGTTGTGCCAAAGTAATGATCCTATTACCAGCACAGAATAGTGCCCATGTTCATGCAAATAAAAGTTGCAGTGTTTGGACATAATTTAAGTTGTTTGTTTCTTGCATTTAATCTATGCAGTAAAGTAAATGCTTCTTACAGATAATCTCATTTACAAGATGTTTTTTGATACCATGTGATAAGGCACAGAAGATACTGATATGACTCCTTTGCTTTAGAGTGTAATGTTGAATGGCAAAGCTCAGTTCCTATACCTTACACTGCCCACTGCTGAATGTGTGGTTAAATACTTTGTAATTAAAACCTGGTGATGGATTTTACAAGAGCAGAATATCTTCTCACTGTGACTTTCCAAGCTCTCATGTAACGGTTTTTATTAAAGTTGCTGTGAAAACTTAAAATAGCTCTCTTATTAGTTGCTAACAGAGATCTGCCGGTATACAATGACGCCTAGAAACTGCCCTTACTTTCCGCTTTGAAGATGAGCAGGGCAAAATTTCGCTCTTCATTTTGTGTGTGAAGAGAAACACCTTCTGACTCCATACTACGGTTCTTTTGATTGACTCCCCTCCTTTTTCTGATTGACAGGTTTTCCTCTGTAACCTATGCCATCTTCCCCAGCTCATCTCACTTTGGCAGCGCATGAATTTGAGACCCCTTTTCTGCTACTTCTGTGTGGCATATTGTGATCACTGTCATTTCTCTGGGCTTATTCCCTAGCTACTCTTATAAACTGTAAAGGTGTGTGTGTGGGGGGCATTCCTGGAAAGCAAGGCCATTATGCAACACAAGGGAGGGAGTATCACGTTGGAAGATGACCATCCCTCTCTTGCATTTTCCTTGCAAGGGCTCTCAGGTACTGTTGGTCATCACATAAATTAATAGCAAGCGCCAAGCTCATGTTGAGTCAGTTCCCTAGCAGTCTAGAGCTACAAAGTGTTTTGTAGTGCTGGAGGCTACATCTCTATTAGAAAATAAAATGGGCTAAAGCCTTTTCTCTGACTTTGATGCAAAGTGGTGCAGCATGGCTTGCATCAATAGGGCTAAACTCTCTTTCCCTCAAAAACCCAGGGTGTTCTCATCCACCTTGCCTGCAAGATAGGGTCCTGGCCATGCTATGCGGGCACGGTAGCCAGGCAGGAACAGCCCCAGCCATGCCAGTGGCTGCATCGAGTATTACATGCTCTAGAGAAGCTGTGGGTGGTGCCTGAGCCATACCGTGCCTTGGGTAGTGTGCTGGTGTAGCCATAGCCTAGTAGGTAGCCTTGAGGAAGTTCTCCTGCTGTTATTCTAAACTTTATTGCTGAAGACACTTTTGCAAAGGTCATAGTACTGAGGGGTGGCGGAGGGGGGGGAATTTATTGTTCTGCATTTGTAACCACATTAGGGTTCCCAGCTATGACTTGGAGTGCCTGAATGCTACCATAATAGGAAAGTAACTGATCATATGTTAATCAAGCAGTTGACTAGCAAGGCAAGAAGGCGGCTTGCTTCACACACTGCTGAAATGCAGCTCTTTCCACAGTCGAACAGCAAAGCTGTTTAAAGGCACAGTGTTTACTGAGGAAGTGAAAACTGGAAATTGCACAGGAAATTAGAAACGCATCATAACAATTCCCGTTTAAAACTTGGCTGGGACATTGGGGATCACATGCATGCAGCTGCAGAAAGAGACTCCCATAACTTTGGACTGAATTTGTGGGGAGGATCATGGCACTTTCTCCTGGAGGAGAGGACTTAGGGCTAAGTGTGTTATCCTTGCTGGTGGGGCATCGTTCTGCAGTGACAGAGGGGCCTGACTGTGCTAGCCCTTGATCCCCAGCACCACTTCGTTTTGGCTCCCAGAAGCTTCCATTGCATTTACCAGTCAGTCTAGCACTCCTCAGATGCAGCTTTAGCTAGTAAGAGATGAGATTATACAGCTAAGATGGCCATTTTAATTTGTTATTTTCCTAGTTAAACTTCCACAAAGTTTGGTCTCCACATGTGGATGTGAATTATGGCCTCTGGTTTCATGCCCAGAATACCTTGTAGATCCCCATTTATACTTACGTACCTATCTATGCATCAGTTATGCATTTGTAAGCCATTTTAAAAGTCTGTAAGTGATACACTAATTATTTTGAAGGTGAGGAATGATTGCTTAAATAATATTAGCATTTAAAGAAAAACAATATTTGTCTCTGTATTAACTGTTGAGCAAAATCAATTCATCTGTATGAATTGGCTATGAATTAGTTGAAAATACATTTTTTGTAAACTGAATTTTATTACTATTCCTTTCTGTTTCATTATGTTACCCTAATATGCATAATTTTGTGCTACTTCATTTATCTTATGTCAGAAATAGTGTTGCTGCTCTCCAACATTATTACAACTAGGGAAAAAAAGATTAATCAGACACTTCAAAAGCCTCATGCTGAAATAACATTTTTAAAATCATAAAGGAACAACCACTATTTTCTACAGCAAAACTAATTTTTCAAATTCAAGATAACAACACTGCATTACAAAAGGAAAGGTCAATTTGAAGAAGAAAGGATTCTGGTTGCCTAATGAGGTCATCTTCTTTATACCAAATTGTAATTTACAGTTGAATTGAAAGATTTTCATTCTTTTCTGGCTTGCTTTGAGTGATATTAAGGGGCCAGTTGGTGTGGTTCAGATAAAAATAGCTGTTACATTTAATCTGATCACAAATGATAACCTTTATTTCCCTTCACACTGTGCTTTTGAAGTCACAGGAGACTGCTGACTCCAGGGTTTGCTCTTCAGTTTCAGAGATGATTGCTGTTTGGATGTTACACTTCTCCAGCGCCTACCACCTTCAAATAACTGACCGTGGACAATGAACACCCCTGTATAAACCCGTAACCTCCCCCACTGTCGAGTGCCTACCTACTGACACTCAAACAGAACAGGCAGCCCTTGACTTTGGAAGGTAGCCCTTGAATGTCTGAGTTCATTGTGGAGTGAAGAAACAAGAACAAATGTAGTGATGTAGTCCTTGGCACAAAATGAGTATGTCACCCTGCAGCATTTTTAATCAGTAGGAAGAAAAATTATTGTGTTATTCCTAAGCTAATGAGAGAAACTTTCTGTCCTTAAAAATGAAGTAGCTGAACATTTGAGTTGGATTATCTATATAACAGTCAGATGGTGATACCCCATTGCGCATATAGGGATAGGAAGGGGAAGAAGATAAAATTTCTGTCTTGCATAGTCCCATGGTCGCTGCTCAGAGGACTGAAAGGATTGTGCCTCTTGTGGCTGAGGAGGTCATGGGGCCACAAGACTGTCACACTGAGGTAATTTCACGGAGGCCTGATACTGCATTAGCATTATGCTGGTGTGTTGGTAAAGCAAGTAATTACAAGGCTCCCAGGTCTTTTGCAAATGACCACCAAACTGGAGATTAGCCAGTAATATCACAAGAACCAATGTCTTACATTACTGCATCAATCTAGGAAAGTTAGACCAAAATTTCAGAGTTTTGTGTTGTGACATAAGAAACATGCACGTGAAAAAAGTCATCTCTGAGAGGTTTGTGCCTAGACACTAGCTCAGGAGGCAGACAGAGCTAACAGAAAGGCTAATAATACCCCGATGCAGTAAGGTCGTTCTAGACAATGGGAATATTGCATCACACCAGCAGTATCATGGAGTCTATCCCTCAAAATGTGTAGCTACTGTGCTAATGAGCTTTCATCAGCCCACTGTGCTATAACAGGCTCCTCATATAAATAATCCTCTCTGGATCATCCCATCACTGGAGGGGTGCTGAGGCAAAGTCCTCACAGCAGCCTGTCTCCCCAGACCACAGCTGCATGCGGTATACACTGAGCTAGTGAGGTTGCAAAACCAGTGCAATGCTCAAGGCTCTGGGAGATGATTGTTCCTGATACCACAGAGAGCAACAAAGTGTAGTTGCTGAGCTGATGATCTCAGAGGGGCCTCTACTTGGCATTTCATTCAGCAAAAGAAAAGGCTAGGAAATAAATAAAAGGAGGCAAGGTCAGATTGAAGCTCTCTCTTATGCATGCTATACTACCTTCCTTTCTTCTCTTGGGCTTGGGCAACGTCCACGCCCCCAACATTGCCATCTTTTCAGCTGCCTTGTGTAGTGAGAGTCTGCTGGGGAGCAGCAGGGTGACTAAAACAAAGGCTCAGAGCCAGCCTGCTGGGTAGTGTGGCCCTGGCAACTGACTGGAGAGTTTTTATTGTTGAGAAGTAGATTGTCTCCTTTCTTCAGCCATGTTATGGTGTTATTTTTCCTCATCTTGCACAGAAGGAAAAGGCTAGATTGACTCCCTTAGAAGAAGACGAGACCCTGTCTTTCACTTCCTCACCCCTCAGTTGACTACAGAGGGGGAAGAATGGTCACATCAACTCTTGGCCTTCAAAACTGGTACTTGTAAGGAGTTAAATCTGGCCTCCGTACACCTAAGCACCCATATGTTTTCTCTAGCTGGCTGGTTGCTTTGTGGAGTCTAGTCAGATAAAATGACTCTTCCCATCCCATAAATATAAAGATAATGCTCCACATGAATGTCAACATCCGTGAGATTCCTGCCCATTTTGGTCCTCTTTCATTAGGGACTGTTCTGCCTCATTGGACAGACTGGTGTAATAGCTTGGGATTGGAGTAGCATAAAGATTGTCACAGTTTGAATGATCTTTTGAGCAGTGGGAGGTAATGATCCTGCCTGAGGCAAAATACCGCTTCTGGCGTGTTATGGGGCACTATGATTCTGTCCCACACTTCATTTAGTCTTTTTCCAAATGCTGCAGTTTAGCGCCTGAAAAATGCAGTATTTTTATGAGTATATTCCATCTTCAGTATAGTCCCGTAATTCCTGTTGGATGTGGGCTGGGTGAGCAGGGGCGGAGGGTAGCACTTAAGACGTGAAATGCTAGTTAGAGGCAACAGTTCGTGCAATTTTTCATGCTGAAATGTTTTTCCAGAAGGTGACAAGTAATCTCTATTTCATCTGGAGGATGGAGAAATTCTGAGAATAAAGAGTGAGTCCTCTTTTCCCCCAAGTCCATCACACCAGCTTTTGCCCTTCCATGAACACTTTTAGGAAAGACTAGTCTGTTTAGCCTGTGTTCAAAGGTCACCAAAGACTGCTTTAGGCTTTTGGCCCATATGGAGTAAGCAGTGTTTTCTTTTTCCAGTGTTGTCACAATTCACTTTATAGTTGAAAAGTAAATGAAAGAAATAGCTGAAGGCATATTTGTGAATAATTACACTTGCACCACATTTCTTGAGAGTTTGCTGGGTAGATTTGTGTGTAAGATTTGATTGTTTTCCTTGTTACAGGCAGCTTCATTATCCATCCAGTGTTTGCAATGGATTATGAGGCACTGGAGCAGATTATGGAGACAGCATTCTAATGTTTCATCTGGAAAGGGAATAAATAGATCTTTTTCAATTGCAACGATGCGAAATGAGCTTTCAGGATGTTCGATTTGGAAAACAGCTAATTAGATGCTGTTTCAGACTCTCCTGCTGGGATGACTCTTGCATATACTGAAGTAGAATCTGCACCCTGCAAGTTGTCTCAGTCTTTAGTCCTGCAAAGTAGTCTGTAGTACCAGACTGTTGCTGGGGCATGGGGTGCTCCTGATGATTGTGGGACTCATCAAGCAGTTGATGTTGTGCTCCAAGGAGTTTGTTCCACCACAACTCAGATTTGCCTGAATTGACACATGGCCAGAGTCCACATTAACCGCATGATTTTGAAAAATTCATCAGATACTAGACTTTTGTTATGGCCAACCCATGACTGTTGGTGTGGGATTGTTCTGTTCACCTCCCCTGTTGGCGGTGATCAGAACCCAGCAGGGACATGTACTGACTCCCCCGGCTTGTCATGGCATGTTCAGAAGAAGAGCGGGAGTCACTATCTAGGAGAGGGAATTTGGACTAAGTATGAAGAAATCTTTCAGAGAAAGCCTTGAAATAGCTGAGTGTAGTGAGAAAGGTTAGGGGTTTTATTTGTTATGGTGCTAATGAAACCAAATCCCTTCAGAAGGCGGAAAGTGCAGTCCAGTGCTTATGAACCCTTTTTGTAATTGTGAATCTCTCAAAATCACAAGTAGCTTGTGAATTGAAGTCTACTGACAACAGTCTTGTTCCTCCTAGTTTCCTCATGTGGGCCTGTGGTAGTCCAGGGATCCTCAGATATTGCTGTGGAAGAAATCTGCACATAGTCTAGAAAGTGTAGATATCAACAGAAGTGTGTGTGTGTGACTGAGGATGGGGAGGGAATCCAGATCTAACTTTATTGCTACATAAAGGTAGCTTAGAAAAAGGTGGCTTATTATCAGACAGAATGGTTGGCCCCCACCGGTAGGAATGAAAAAAGCAAGTCCAAGAGTAAAGCCTGTACAAGTGCTTATCTATGCTCTGGCCTGCTGAGAGTGAAAATTTCCTGGGTTTTCGGATCGCTTCCAAGCTAGTGATCCCTTGTGAAAGGAAAGCTAGGAGTGGGAGACAATGAATGAAAGAGGGATATTTCTATGGGCTGGCTTTCAGTTCTCTGCATAAATTTCATAATTTGAGCATTCAAACTTAATAGCCTGGATGTTTGAGATATATGAACAACTACTGACAGGTAAAAGCTAGCGTGGTGCATATATAGTAGGAAGGGTGCAAAAAGGCTTTCAGTCACTCGTATTGGTGCAGTGAGGTCATCTCTAGTCTGTGCAGGTCCCGAGCACAGGCTGGGTTTTCACTGTAATTAAGTGGGTCAATTCTTAATTGATAGAATCATAGAATCATAGAATGGCGTGGGTTGGAAGGGACCTTAAAGATCATCTAGTTCCAACCCCCCTGCCATGGGGGGTTGGAACTCATGCTCTTAACTCTAACTATCCAGTAAAACAAAACCAGTGTAGTTAGCAGGGTGTGATATATTTTAAATCATTAGGCTACTTTTAGTAAAGCCAACTCAAGGTAAAAGGTAAAATCTTTTTCCCTTAGCATAGACAAAGCCAAAGAAGGCACGCCACTTAATTCTCTCTCCAGATTGACAATCCATCTGTTAAAGTATCTTTGTTGTGACAGTCATCAATAGAAAATGTTTTGGGGAGAACTCCAAGAAAATCCACTCCCCAAATTTAGGAAATACCCCATACAGCTCTTTTGAGTTTAACACAGGACTTACTTAAAACTCTTTAAGCAAATATGTCTGTGTATTTCTCTATATATTCATATATATTCTCTATATATTCAAATGCGGATATACCATACATGTATATAGAAAGAGAAAGAGAAAGATGGGCATAGGGAGAAGGAAAACACAGGTATGTCATCTACATTATATGTAGATGATATACATGTTGTGTTATAATGTACATTATGCATATATGTGTAATCTTTATATATTTCCATACCATCTGTAAGCTAACAAGGAATTTCTTCATTACCCATATAAATGTCTTGGCCCTTTTGAACACTTCTAATTTCTTAATCTACAAGTCTATATCATGACTGAAAACTTCTCATCCTACCGTTTCTCCTTAGTGATGGGAAAAAGAGAAATACAGAAAAAGTTCATAAGGAATTTTGGTTTTGATTTCAACAAGAATGGGTCAAAAAATAAAAGGAAGTCAGATCTTAAGATATGGTAAGTTATTGTAGATCTTCAGGTATGGTAAATTATTGTAGTACAATTGATTTTAAGGCAGTGATGGTGATTCATATCAAGCAAAGATTAACTGTCCTGGAAATTCTGGAGAAAAATTATACTAAATGCTGGGTTTTCTTAAGTCTATAAAATCTTAACGTAAGATTGCTGAGTCACTACTGCAAGTTAACATACTGCTAAGACTTGGCTGTAATAGGAAATGAGTTGTACAAGCCAGATTTCATCAAGAGTTATGAAACCAATTGTGTCCACTCATCCATCTATCTAGCTTTCCCTATTGACATTTCCAAGGGACAGTAATTTAGATACTGAAAAGCTAAACTTGATGCATAAACTCCACTTTTGTTTTCTACTGTTAAGACTGACAGCTGTGTCTAGTGAGTGGCTAGGGAGGAACCTAAAACTCAGAATGTTACAACAAAATTGAAAATCATCAAGCAATGAGAAGACATTAATCTCATCAATTTCAAAGCTGATTAAATGCTTATTACATTACTAGTATAAACATTTTGATAAAATAGTTCTCCATAAGAAATAAGAGTATTTCTCCAGAAGTGATACTCTTCTCTTTAGAATAAGTTAATAGGACCCTATTAATAGAGGAGAGATTCTGACATATGGACAAGTAAAACAGTTTTTATTTTCTTATTACTGATATCACAAAGTGGTTACTGTTAGAGCTAGCTGATCAGGCTGTTGATTTTTTTTCACTCAAAAATTTCAAATGAAAAGTCTGTATTTACATGTTCTGACTGAAAATTCTTAGTCTTTTACAGGATGATTTAAAGTCCTTTTTTTGGTTTGTTTCCATATAAAATGTTGTGATTTCTTGTCTTAGTTCCCTTTAACCCATAAATACCAAATCAAAACCAACCTTCCAAAATACCAACAAAATGGTACTTATTGTGAAAATGCTAATTCCTGTTGAAATTTGATTAAAAAAATAATCCCCGTTTTTCTGCTGTGTACACAGCAATGTGGAGGAGATGGTATCTGGCAATAGGACAATTTTCACAAAGCGTTGTTGTGTTATAGTTATTAGTTTAGGAACTGGTAGAGATATTTCTGGTTCTTTAACGAGCCACTCTGAGTTTCAGTATATAACATGGCTTTAATGGGAGAGTTCAGTTTTCTCCTTGGCTGTGTCAACAGCTTGTGAGCATAAGGAAGTCACTTCCGACCTTCACCTCCCTTTTCCCATGAAAAATAAGGCCATAATTGTATTTCTGTACTTAAGGTGGTTGTGTTGCTTGAATAGTTACACAAACAGTGCAGGTTCTTGGATTTAATGCTGTGGAAGTGTGGCATAATGTTAGTATGATTAATTTTCTTCCATAAAATCTTCATTTTGATAACCTAACTTTTCCTTATACTGTATAATCAAAGTTTTGGTAAGCTCTCAAGCTATTCTTCCTCTCCAGACTTTCTCTTTCTCCTTACATTTTCATCTTTCTTCGAAAATGTTCTTCTAAGTAAAACAAAATATTAAGCGAACATTTCTTTTATGTTAACATAGCTGCATTCATCTGGTTATTGTAGTTAAAATAAAATCAGTATGGAATATGCCCAAACCTTCCCTTTAAATATTTGCCCAGTTTAGAGTGGATTCTCATTATGGAAAATGGACACAAAAATTGAGTTCTGAATAAGAACAAGAAGTAAAGGCAAGAAATACTGCAAGACTCATGCTAAAATCATGAAACAGTATCCCTGTTTTCTAGTGGGAAGGGGAGAGAGAGAGTGAGGAGTAAGTTTCTTTTCGTTTTAATTATAGAATCATTACAGCTGGAAAAGACCTCTAAGATCATCGAGTCCAACCGTCAACCCACCATGCCCACTAAACCATGTCCCTAAGCACCTCATCTACACGTCTTTTAAATACCTCCAGGGATGGGGACTCAACCACTTCCCTGGGCAGCCTGTTCCAATGCTTGACAGCCCTTTCGGTGAAGAAATTTTTCCTCACGTCCAATCTAAACCTCCCCTGGTGCAACTTGAGGCTGTTTCCTCTCCTCCTATCACTAGTTACTTGGGAGAAGAGACCGACACCCACCTTGCTACAACCTCCTTTCAGGTAGTTGTAGAGAGCGATGAGGTCTCCCCTGAGCCTCCTCTTCTCCAGGCTAAACAACCCCAGTTCCCTCAGCCACTCCTCATAAGACTTGTTCTCCAGACCCCTCACCAGCCTCGTTGCCCTTCTCTGGACATGCCCCAGCACCTCAACGTCCTTCTTGTAGTGAGGGGCCCAAAACTGAACACAGTATTCGAGGTGCGGCCTCACCAGGGCCGAGTACAGGGGCACGATCACATCCCTACTCCTGCTGGCCACACTATTTCTGATACAGGCCAGGATGCCATTGGCCTTCTTGGCCGCCTGGGCACACTGCTGGCTCATATTCAGCCGGCTGTTGACCAGCACCCCCAGGTCCTTTTCTGACAGGCAGCTTTCCAGCCACTCTTCCCCAAGCCTGTAGCGTTGCGTGGGATTGTTGTGGCCAAAGTGCAGGACCCGGCAGTTGGATAATACATTGAAAGTGTTTCCCTTGATTTGCATTAACAGTACTTGGGGATGAGCATCCTGGAGGTATTAATCTCAAGAATGAAAAGCAAAGTGGTTCAAAATGGGTGAATTCCCACAGCTGTTTTAAGTAGAGCTGTCTGCAGACTCCTGGCATGACGCTCACTGCAGAACTGGGATACTACAATTATATAAGTGAGTTTAACAAACAAGTTTATAGAGAAGAGAAACTCAGTGGTATGCCGAGGTTAGTGGAGTGAATGTGTGTTCTCACTTTGTTAGTCCAGGCAGATTAGGGTTATCTTTGCAATGAGGGCAGCAGTTTTCCCAGGGCTGAACTTCTAACACGTAGGTGGATGAAGCAAAATTCAGCGAAGTCAGCTGGGTCGTTCACGTGGAGGCCGAATGCAGTTGAACCAAAAGCTGAGGACTGGGAATAAAGGAAGGCAAAGAGCCAAGGATTGAGGCTGAAAGGCAACAACAGAGCCTGGAGAGGAGTGAGGGAAGCAGCACAGTGGCAGAGAGATTGAACATAAATGATTCGAAGGGGAGGAGCGGTACGTGTTGAAAGGCATGAGGCAGGAAACAAGTGAAAAGGATGGAAATTTGCCTTAGGAAGTATTATCTTTTCCTCTAATGCAGGAGGTGTGATGGGAACAGTCTTAATCCCTACTTTAAAATATTTTAAGGTGCCTTTGTTTTAGAGTAAACGCGGGGATATGGGTAACTTCTACCTGCCAGGGTGGCACAGGAGGGTCCCTCTGCCCCTCGCTGTTAGCTCCCCGGGCAGGAGAGGGCTTGCTCAGATGTGCAAGGTGACTGCCGAGCAGCTTTTGGATGTCACTCCTCGGTGCCTAGCTACCCTCGGCCTGTCACAGACTCTGCTGTTGGGAGGGGGTGGGGGATTTGGCCAGCTGTGTTTGCTGAAACTGGTCCCAGGATTTTTTTCTGAATATGCTCCCCATTGTCACAGCTGTGAGGGGGGAGGGGCAGGGTTTTTCACCTGTGCTGTCCAGTGATTATCGCTGTTTGAAAAAACTGTTGATGTTTTGTTTTGTTTTCTTTGAGCAGATGGGCAGAAGAAGGTTCAAGAGGAATTTGACATAGACATGGACGCGCCAGAGACAGAGCGGGCGGCCGTGGCGATACAGTCCCAGTTCAGAAAATTCCAGAAGAAAAAAGCGGGGTCTCAGTCTTAGTAGCTACCTCACAGCTTAAAAGAAAGTAATCCTGAAATGATTTATCAAGAAAATCAGAAATAACACAAAGATGCATGTACAGAAATTATCAATATTTAAAACCCCATTGGCAGATAACAAACCGTGAGCTTGTGTGTGACTTCATCCCAGATGTTTCACACCCATTATCCTCTGTAACTCACCATTTTACTTGATGTTGTAATAAAAAGTTAGGGTGAAGTAATTAAAGTGTCTGCCTTCATCTGTCTCTTCATATTAATCCAGCAACCACAGCGTTACAAATGAACCCATCCCAGATGCCTGTTTTCCTCTTCAAATAAAGCTTGGAGACATAACAGCACCGTATGTTACAAGGTTTTTGCTGAGGGACGAGAGCACGCATCGCAGCCCTGCTTACCTCATTTGGAGAATTCCAGCTGCCAGCCAAATGTGACAATAAAATTACTTTCTGTTAATGAGCTGAAAGTAAAAAGTTGCAGACAGAAGCTGGCATGAGGGGAAGAGGTGTAGGAAGCAGTGAGCAGTTTATTTTTGTCTTGCAATTATGCCAATAAAGTGGCTTAAGTGGGGAAATTGTCCCTGTCCTTCCTCTTTGCATGATAACGTTCAGAATTACCCAGCTTGGACCACATTGACTGTTATGGAAAAAAATAATAAATCAGACACAAAGTACAAAACCCGATTCCAGAAATCTTTGGAAGGTTTTTTTTTTAATTTGTAAAAATAGAAACTGACCCTCTAAACTCTCTTTTTGATGCAGCTTTTCACTCGCTACATAATCAGTAACTACTTCTATGCCATCTCTCTCTTTTCATATTATTTTCAGTATTTGATGAGTAAATCATAACAGACTCCCTGTCTCCATTTGCACCGTTCTGTATTCAACTTTACATGAGCCCCTTACTTTATCACTGTATTAGCCCAGTTTTTGATTAACAAAAAGCAGCCGCAACAATGTCTGTCTGAAATTGGGAAGTATTTCTGTTTTCTCCCTGTTGTAAAACAGTTACAGACCAGTTTCAGGCTGGATCTACGTAAGGATCTTAGAATCATAGAATCATAGAATCACTGAGGTTGGAAAAGACCTCTAAGATCATCGAGTCCAACCATCGACCCAACACCACCATGCCCACTAAACCATGTCCCTAAGCGCCTCATCTACACGTCTTTTAAATACCTCCAGGGATGGGGACTCAACCACTTCCCTGGGCAGCCTGCTCCAATGTTTAACCACTCTTTCAGTAAAGAAATTTGAAATGCCAAGAAATCTTGCCTGGCTTCAGGCCTAATCTGGAAGTGGCTGCCCATATAGCGCACGAGGAAGGTTCAGAAAAGGTTTAAACAAGTACCTTGTACTCAGAAAAAGGAGCTATTTAGATTGAGGAAGTGGGACACGCACTACACAGAGACATGTAAAAAAAGCTCATCCTCTTCTTGGCTTCATCAGTAGGGCTTCCAGTAGGCATCTTAGTCTCTAGGGAAATCAGAGACAGAAGCGTTCTCTGAAGGACCGGTGTTTGCAGTGGTTCTCCAAGAAGGCAGCGTGAGCCTCACCTCCAGGCTGACAGAGGCAGGCATGCTGAGTGGTGGCAGCCTGCCTGCCTTTAACTGGACAGCCTGGAGTTGGGACTCCTTCAGGTGTGGGAGATTCAGGTATAATTCCCAGCTCTGCCTAGAGGGATTAATTTCTTCCCCCCCACCTTCCACAGGAGTATTCTGATCACCAGGCCAAAGGACCCATATATCATTAGTCCCCTCGTGTAAACAGAAAGCTACGTCCAAAGGGTAGGAATAGAGGGAACGGAAGGACCTCACGCTGGTGGCAGTTGCTTCCCATGAGAGCCCACCGTAGCAGCAATACTGCAGGGGTGCAGAGCTGCGCCTGAAAGGCGGGCTGTGGGGCTGCAAAGGGAAGGCCCTCAGCCTTATGCAGGTTAAGGCACTTGTGGTGCTGGGCAACAATTTAGTGAGAAGCCCAAACCTGATGGTGGGTGATAGGAGCTCTGGGACCATGCTGGTTAGGAGGAGCCCTCAGAGATGCTGAGCAGAGGAAGCCTTATGGATCCTGTGGGTGATGTAGAAGGCATGTGCAGAGACCATGTGTGAGGTGCTCAATAAGCACAGCAAGACTGGGTGGGAATGGACAGGTCTTTTTAGATCTTAGCTTGGGGATAAACATCTAAATGCTGCCCAGACCCTGCCTTAGGCACCTCTGTCTGGGTCAGGTCCCGGCCCTACACATGACTTACCCACGCATCACCTGCAAAGTCAGAGTTCTCCAAGCTGCAGCTCAGTACTTTCACTCTAGGAGCGTATTTTAGCAGTACTGTTTCTCTGCATTTAGGAATTTCACAAATAAACCTCAAACACCACTCAAAGCGTCGTTTGTGGATGCCACGGATTCCCAGTCTTTCACAGAAACTGCTCACCATGTAATAATCACCTTAGCATAATAATTTAAAAATTGTAATGGGTTTGGATTGTGTTGGTGCCATTTTGTTTAGATGAACATATACCTGTAATAAAGGACTGCATTTGCGTTCTGCGTTGTCATTTGAAATAGCATGAACTCTGTAATGGCTACTTAATTGAATAAAAACTATGGGTAAGCACTAGGCTTTTATATTTGATCTGACATTCCTTGGACTTAAAT
Source organism: Aptenodytes patagonicus (assembly GCF_965638725.1). Taxonomy (NCBI): domain Eukaryota; kingdom Metazoa; phylum Chordata; class Aves; order Sphenisciformes; family Spheniscidae; genus Aptenodytes; species Aptenodytes patagonicus. The sequence goes on from NC_134949.1 coordinate 125,546,871, forward strand.
TTCCTACACGACAGGAATAATCATATGGTTGGGACACAGAGAAAATGATTACATTATTGAAGCACAGCAACAAGGGCCGTTAGTAAATGAATTATGGCTCTTTCAGCAGCAGGGCTATTCTTTAATGTGAAGTTCAGAGTGCATCTCACAAATACAGTCTTAATATACAGTGAAACATAACAAGGAAATAGTGAACTGGCATGAAATTTGGATTAATTGTGGCTGCCCCTGCCAGACAATTTCCTTTTTATGAAAATGTGTTTGCATCATGGATTCAGTTCATGTTCCCAGGAGAGGAGAGCTTTCTCGCTCCAAGTCTTGCTTTTCATTGATCCTTTGTTCATATCCAAGGTGACAGTTTTTAATTTCCTTTCTTACCACTAACACATACTTTTCAAAGAGCTATCTGGATATTGCTGAGGTGAGAAAGGAGTCTGATTCAACCAGGAACTTCACTAAGATGGGCAAAACAGGACACTTAAACATTGCAGGTATTATATGGGTCTTTTAACTTCCAGACAGTCACTGAGCTCTGTAGTTAACTGGCACTACCTAACTGGGAGTAACCAAGTCATGGAAAGCAAAATTTAGATTAGGTGGATATCTGTGCTGATAAACCAAAAGTTCCCATAGGTAACATGAAAGATTATTCAGAGCAGTAGATTTTGCAGGAAACAGGGTTATCACTCCCACCACATACACCCACACCCTCCCCAGACACATCCATGCTGCTTCTGCTCCAAATTACTGTCAGATTGTCCCAGAAAAGAATAACCTACGGTTGAATGATCAGAACAATTGCCTGAGCCTTAGAAATCCTTTGTTCACATCGTTGCCTGGACTGTAAAATAACCTGTAGAAGTAAACAGCAAAGGAGGCTATTAGAAGTAAAGAACTGCCATCAGAAAGCACAAGAATGCCCAAATGAGGAAAACAGCAAAGGATGTGAATTCTATCAAGTTAAACACAGAAAGGCAAGCCAAAGCCAACCCGTGGCTTGCTGAAGGTACAGAGGTATAAATGAAACTTTTTTCAAACACTCCTCAGACTGGTAGCCTACTGGAGAATTGTGGGGATGTGGGGAAGCGGAGGTCTTGCAGAAAGTGGAAGTGAATCTTGCATTAACGCTCAGTGCAGAGGGTCCCACAACAGGGGTCTTTTGTGTAATACATCAACCTGAGGAATTCATCATCAAACTGAAATGTCAGTAGAAGAGAGTTTGGAGTAACCTGGCAAAATTAGTAACAACAGATCGCCAGGACTGGATGAGGTTCACCCACGTCTCATAGAGGAGCTCAGATACACAGCAGCCGCGTTGTTCAACCCATTGCTCACGCTGGCCTCAATTTCAGGGGAATAGGCAGTGGCAAATTAATAACAGATTTTAGAAAGGGCTCTAGGAGTATTCAGAGATTTACAAAGATTGTCTTCATTAGGTAGCTCAAGAGAAACTAAGATATGACATAATACAACCGTAATATGTCAAGACCAGCCTGACAGCAGCTGTGATTCACAAATCTGCTGGCCGTCACTGATGGAGTAAACAGGTGGGTAATGGTAACCCAGGTGCACCTGGATTTTCAAGAAGTTTTGACAGGACTCTTGTGAATGCTTCTTAGAGAAGTTAAGTGGTCTGGGAACAAATGGTCAGGTCCTCTTGCAGAAAAACTACTGGTTAAGGGACAGGAGCTGAAAGGGTGGGATAGCGTGTCCGGTTCTCACAGGAACAGGGTGTCACCAGTGGGACTCCAATGGCATCTATGTTGTGCAACGTTCTTAAAAATCACCTGAAAAAAGGGATGATGAAAAGCAAGGTGACGAATTGTTATATCGGTGCTTTCTACATGAAAAATCCCGTTCTTTGCTCTTTAGTTTTACAGTAGGCTCCCTGAGACCCATGAGGAGAGGAAGGTCATGTCAGGGCCATGAGAGCACCGACAGCCCTGACTGCCCCTGCCCATCCCTGGGGCTCCCCCCACCCTAACCACAGCCAGGACCCCATGTCAGCTCCCCAGGGCCATCAGCCCCTGCCCCAGCGATGCTGCAGCAGGGCCAGTCTCCAGCTCCCCACAGCCCTGCCCTGCCCAGCCATGGCCCTACCAAAATGGGCCCATCCCCAGGCCTATGTTCTGACCTTGGCCCATCCCAAGGGAGGTGTCCAATGCCCGGGGCTGGAGCTGCCCTGGTGCTCCCTGGCTGCCCTGCTCCTGGCTGGAGCTCCCACAGTCCTGGCCCCAGGGAGCTGCCAGCCCCACTGTGCCCTGCAGTCTCCCTGTCCACATTAAGGGTCTGTCCCTCCGCATATCCCAGTGTCCCTCCCAGGGAGGAAAGAGGGATATAGATAGCTTTTGGTCATATGTATGAAGGTCAGAGGCTCCACGGAAACAAGTGACATTTCCCTCCCCTGGCTTATTTGCCCTCAGTCACTCGAGCTGCAACACAATGCAGCTCAATGCTGTGCTTTGAGCCCAAGGAATCGGAAGGATCCCCCAGGCAGGTCCAGGGCGGGTGCAGCAGGGTCCCTGCTGGATTCCTTGCAGCAGAGCATGCCCACCAGGCTGCTCACTGAAACCGGCGTCTGCAGCGGCTCTGTCATCTGCTCTGGCCCGGCACAACGCCTCAGCTTGCAGCCTGCTTGAAATTGCTCCGAAGTACGTCAGCTGAGCACAGCAGCCAAAATATGTCAGTGAAAGCATCTGCCGGAGTATGCAATGCAGGCTGATGGGTGGAAGGGAATCCTCTGAGCAAAAGAGGAGCACAGCTGGGAAAGGAGAAAAGGGAAAGCGCTGCCGAAACTTACTGAACCATCTGAAGGTGATTGCTCTTCGGCTCAGGTAATTGACTCCTCGCGTCTGGTCTGTTTCAGGGCTCACGCCTCAAAGGAGCACAGGCTCTCCGGTGCGAAGCTGGCCGCTGCCAGGAGGTGTTTATGCAGCCTGGTGAATCCTACCTGCCACCTGGCGCTTCCCAAACGCCGGTCCGAAGCCCACTGGATCCCGAGGAACTGCGCAGCAGAGCGGGGGTGTTCCCACGCGAGATGGCGAGCGTTGCCGATGGCCATGGTCCCTGCTCCTCCGCCTCAGAAGACCAGCTGGAGCATGTCACGGTTTCTTCTTCATGAAAACCAAAGCTTGAGGAGAATGTGGAGGAGGGAGGACATGACAAGTTTGGGACATGGCTGTGGTGCACATCTAGCCCTCGGTGGTGGTGCTCTCGTGTAGGTGTAACCAGAGGCCTCTGCATCTGAGAGGCATCTTAGGTGCCCTCTGCTACCCTCAGTCATTACCTGTCAGCTCCCATTTTAGACCGGGCAGCTGACTGTGGAAACTTCCAAACTAAAGTCCCAGCGGTTCAGCTGAATCACCACTGAAGGTCGTTTGGGCTAGGCTGCTTAATGTTTCCTTAAGACCCACAAGCTAGCAGATGCCTTGCAGCAAGCAGAAGCTTCCTAAGGTGTCTCCTGACAGTCAGCAGTTTGCTGTGAGGCTGCAAGAGTTGCTCAGACTCCGGTGTAATCTCAGTGCCATAACTGTATGGCAATGCAGAAATGCCTTTATATCCATTACTGACCATTTAGCACTCACCTCCTTTTTGACCTGATCTGAAATCCTTTTGAATGTGGTTATCACAAGCCCCAGGTCACTGGACAGGCCTGGGCTGGCCCATTGTTTACTTGCAATATTAAGGGATACGTCAAACTTCAGATTTTAATTATGGTTTAACCTAAATTAAATATTCTTTTTTCAATGTCAGCTCTATACGCATGTTCAAAGCCTGATGGGAAAAAAACGAAGAATATATTATTGATATGATTAAATTAATATTTAGACATCTATCTCATGTAAATATTTAAATACAGATATCCTTCCCAATCTGAAATAAGGAGGATTGACTTGTGTTGGTTTATACCATCAAGACAATCTTCACAGTGAAAAGATCTAGGAAGTTACCCTAAAAAGAGAAGCCATGCCACTTCTAGTCCATTAAAGTCTAGTCACGAATGGGTTATTTAGCTCAACTCTTAAATTGTGGCAGTGCTTTTTTCTTGCTCTTTTTTTAATCCCTAAACTCTCCCTGACAGATGGTCTCCTGCCTTTTAGTATCTCTAGTGATGGTGAGGCTAAAACCTTCCTTGGCAGCTTGTTCCATGCCTGAACTTTTCTTAAAGCTATGAAGGTTGGTTTGTACTTAACCTAAATCCTCCCTCCTGCCATTTAGATTAATTTGTTCCAGACCAACTATACCCAGTTCCCTAACCTTATCTCGTAGGTCTCCTTTTCCAACCCTTTTCATCATTTTTTGTTATTCTCCTTTGAACTCTGCCAATTTATCTGTGTGCCTGAAATGAAATGGAGCCATCCAAATGAAACGTAACAAGTGCCAAGCACAGCAGCATAATTATCTTGACTATTTTACAAGTGATGATCCCCTTACCACAAATTTACATGGCTCTCGGCATTTTTTGTGACAGCATTATTTTGTTGGCTTATAGTCAGAACATCATCTCCTGTGAATATGGAGCCTCTCTGCAGTCTCTATGTCTAGTCAGGATTTTCTCCTTTTCTACAAGAGACTATATTGGCTGTAAAACACCTTTCTTAATTTTATAGTCCCAATGCACCTCTGCAATACTGGGATGATATAGAAATCCAGGTAAATGTCTTTATCTGCAGTTCTTTGGCCTTCAAATCGGGCAGGAATTGTAATTGGTTCAGATTTTTTTGTGCTTTCCTCTTTCCTATTACTAAATTATTACAGTCAGGTGCAGAGGCTTCAATGATCTCTCATTCAAACTTTTTTGGAAGCTCAGAAAAGGTTTCAATGACTTTGTATTTTATTCTCAAAAGTTATCTTACCTTTACTTGTGATGACTAATTATTTGATAAGAAAAGTCTGAATATCCATATCTAAAAATAGCTCTTGAAATAAGCCTGAGGACTCTTGCCCCTTCTCAGTGTGTTTTGATTTAATGGTCTTTCACAAAGGCCAAACCGATACTATTACTCACATTCAGTAGTAGCTTCCACCATAAATATTTCCACTGAAGTCTTCAGGACTAATGTGACAGAGGGAGGGCGCATGAGGGGATGATCTGTTGGCCTCATCAAGTACACAAACTATAGTGACTTTCTGTACTTAGTTTGCAGCTTTTGGCAAAATGATGTCACTGTTTTTCTTTAACCATTGCCATTTCTTCTTGGAAGCCGAGTCCACATTTAATATAGTGAATGATATAAAAAAATAACCACAAGATGGTGGCAATGATTAATAACAACAACAATAATAACTACAGCAAGGGGAAAATTGACACACCTGCAGAAGACTGGCATCTCTCCCAAACGCATTAAAACAGTTCAGATCACACACACAAGCCACAGTGACACGTTTCTTTGTGTGGCATGGGCATACCTATAATCCTCCTCCTGGTGTGGCCAAACTCAGTTGTGGTGGCAGCGAATTGGCTCCTCTCGGCAGCAGGGACCTTGCTGGTCGCGTCTCTGCTTTGCTGTGCCCCTGCCCAGGGTTGGTGCAGTCCCACTTTCCCCACATCTGCACGGGTGATGAGGTGCTGCCCACAAGCCAGATGTGGGAAATGTGTCTGGTCCCCACTTTAATATCACATGGAGGTACACGGGTCCCCTTTGTAGGACTATGTTTCATTTGTTTGTTTTAAATCTCTGATTATCAGATATTTAGACAAAGCTCAGCCTCGTCCTGCACAGCCATGAGGTGGGGCTTGCTTGCAGGGTAATTCGTTAGCTGATGGGAACACACATCTGCCTGCCTGGCTGGGCAGCTGGCTGACCCGAACAGGCAAGCCTCATTCATTGCCAAAACACCAGGCAGGCCAAAAATAAGCTCCAGCATTAGACCTTTTAGTTGATCAGCCACAGGGCTGTGGAGTCAACACACTCCCCTAAAGCCCAGAGCGGTCCCAGCATCGGGCACCGCTTGTCGGGCCCCAGCAACTGGGGAAGAGGACAAAGCGGACACACTGGTGGGAGACGGTAGCAAAGCGTGGGAGCAGGGGTGAGTGAAGGTGATTGCTGTAGTGGCAAGGGAAGGGTTATGGGAAAGGTGAAGGGGACATATATAACGACAGTGCATTAAGGAGGAGGCATAGGGTGTGGGTAAGGAATTGCAGCAGGAAGGGTGGGTGGAGGGGGAACGGTGGCGGGGAAGGGAGGTGATTTCTTAATGTTGAAGAGCTGGAGCATTTAATTTCCCACTCACTCTTTTGCTGATATAATGAATTACTTAGATATTTCCCGTTCAGTTATGTAAAACTAAACAGTATAGTGTTGTCTTTAGGGGATACCTGGGCAACATTGCAAGTGCTGAGGCACTGCAATGTGTTCAAGTTATGCAAGGCAATTGGCAGGCGTTTAGGGATCACAGCTGTGCTGTGTAAATTCTGTCTTAGAGTTAAAAATAAAAATCTCAGTATTTGATCAGTCATCCTGTAGTTTGCCCTCTAGACTTTCCACTGACATATGGTACCTAGTCTCTGGAGAACGCCCGAAACATCTCTTGCATCTAGGGCTTAACAAGTGAATTGGGAGACATCGTATTTGGAGAAATTAAAATACTTGTTCAGAGGGAAAGCAATTTTATTCCACTAGAATTCTTCTGCCATCAATATTCCCCTGATCATGGAGGCTTTTTCTTTACAAAGGGTAAGTTAAGGCAATCAATTGTTTTTATCTGGTAAATGAAAATGGTTAAAATACAATTTGGAAGTAGGTAAACATCGACGTCGTTTTCCACTCAGCATTAGCTCACATCTCAATGGACATCAGACCTGCATTTATTGAAAGATAGGTTATTGCCTGGGACATTGGGATTTTAATAGAATGGAACACAAACTCCACTTTATTGACATCTGCTGCATAGCAAAAAGATGGATGATTAGCTCCTCTATTTCTGCTCTTTTTCAGTATTGCTGTGTGGATGCACAAAAGGGAAAAACATGCATTATGCATCGTATTTTATATACTTTTATACAAAAGAAGTAAATGGTCGTTTCACAGTTAAAGAAGCACTTTCCATTAATGTAGGTTTTTCTTGGCATTAGAGAGCTATCTATGTTTGCTCCGTTCTTACATATGTACATGAGTTAGGGCTTATCATCTGAATTAGAAGTCCATTATCTTGATTCTGTGCTGCACATTGAAATTGTAATCCTGCAAGCTTTGTAGTCAGTAAGACTAATTTAAATAAGTAATTTTCAATAGTATTTATAGTTTATAGCTGCCAAAGCTTCAAGGTTAGGACTAGCAACACAGAAAAAAGTAAGAGAGTAAAAGTCAAAAGAGTAAAGGAAATCCTGAAAGTATCCAGTGAGAAGGGCAATTCTCTTGATGACATTTTTTGCCTGCATAGAAGCAGACAATTCTCCTTTGAGGAAACAACACAAAATGCTAAACATCCCTTTTTCATCTGCACAGCGTTCCTTCAGTGCCAATGCACAGTCAGAGCTCTGGTTCAAATGTACACCAGCGATGTGCAGCTGCTACGCAGGAAAGCAGGCACTGGAGAACAGCCCTGGCTGCACCAGCGCGACTTACACTTTGTTTCTGCCCTTGAATTTTATTTGCGTGGCGTGCCACCTCACTGCGCAAGCAGCCCAGCAGTGTGGAGCAGGGGGCTGGGCTGCAGGACTGCAGCACGAGTGAGGATGTGCTGCCTAAAGGTGAGATAAAACTCTTGGATCTGCTTCCCCACTGCCGGTACTGAAAGTTATCACCTCAAAATTTATCACTCCGTGTCTGTCTGAGAGTCTCCTATAACTCAGCCTCGCCCCAGCCTGTTCTTGCTGGTGGATGCAGCATGCCTGCGGGCACGGGTGGTCAGTCCATGGGCAGCTTTGGTGGGGTGTATTGCGTTCCCACACAACAAGACCTAAGTGATAACAAACAGGTCGCAAAGTGTGTGTGGAGGGGGAAGCGACTGCTTCATTCAAAAGGATATTCATCCGAAAACCTTGAAGACATCACCCAGTGCCCTTTTCAATTCACATCGCTGCGGAGCAGCAGCCTGCTTGCCACTTCTGGAGTGTCCTTCTAACTCTGTGCCTTGGAAACAGCTGACAATATGTAGGTGATGGATCTAAGAATTGCAAAATGCCACTGAAAAACATTTTGCATCTCAGGAATACAAAACCACATGGCCAAGGAAGACGTATTTACACAGAAAATTGATTTCACAGCTGCTGCGAGTCTTTCAGGGAGTGCCTTAGCTATTGTGGCAGGGACAGGCATGCACTTGTGTTGTTTTTTCTCTGTCCTAGCAACCAAATTTCACTCTCTTGATTTTCCTGCTGCTTCTTGCTAAAACATTCCCAGATGAATCGTTTTTCTGTTGATATACTACAGATAAGGCTTGATTGGGGTGCTGGAGTTGTCTAAAAAGTATTATTTTTAGACAAGAGGCCGAGGCCTCTGATGAAAATCAACTTTAAAAGGTTACTTTTGTTTGCGCACTTTAGGCTATGTTATTTCCACTTCTGAATCCATTTTCATGTGCTCTGTCAGCAGCGGTATTCTTCAGGTGAGATGATGAGTCAAGGCCAGTTAATTCCCTTTGCTTGTCTCTTCTCTCACATAAACTAACCTGTTGATTTCCACTGAAAAACATCCTGTCTGTTGGCATTTAGGAACACTTGTATTAGTGAGCCTCGGAGTTAAATATTATTATAAAGGCTACTTTCCAGCCTGATAATTTCTGAAAAAGCAGTCCTTTTTGTTTTCTCCTTACAATATCAGCCAAATTAAAACAAAAGCAAGACTTGCCAAGCTTATGTAAAGCTGGATTGCACTTCAGACTGTATTTTTGTGCATTATTAAGTTTACTGAAGTCTCAGGGGATGAAATTTCCAAAAGCAAGCACCATTTGAAGTCATTGTCACTTATGCACTTTAATCTCCTGGGTGCTTTTGCAAATCTTTCACAGACTGTGTAAATGTGCTATATTCAACTGCAGCAATTCCGTGATGGATGAGCTTTCTGCCAGGCAGGGAGGTTTAGCAGCGCCTCTTTTCATAGTGCATTTCACTGTTGTTAACAAGCTCTCACCTAAAGCAAAATAAATCTGACTTAATTTGCACCAGCTTCCAGTTATTAGCCATACATTTATAAACATAGCTGCAGTGACATCTGATTGTTTTTTGATACGTCTGTTGCATCAAAAATAAAAACAAACGAATTCTGTCGTGTTATATATCTGCACCTATTAGCAGTTGTGCAAGATTTGCCTGCAAGGAGAGTTTTGAGAAAGAACCAATATTATGGAACAGGTATTTTCCTCCCTATTGTTTGAATTAATCTCAAACCTGCTCCGTGTCTTGAAAGCTCAGAGCAGTGGTGCCTGTAATTCCTGGCAGGTGCAATAGTTTTGCTGAGGTACAGCTACTACAGACATCTTTCTGGAACTGCAAAGCGCAAGATGAGTGTCAGGTGCCTGCATTCATCAGGGGAAGAGCACAGCAGCCTGGTAATCTTTGTGCCTGTGAATGTGCTCCTGTGAGCTCCTTGCTGCCGCCTCTGCTCTATTAGAAATGGCTGAGCTCGACGAGGGAACACAGACTTCTCAGCTTCTGCAGTTACACCCGACACATGTGCTCAGTAGAGTCCAGCTTTAAAGCTGTACTCTGGAGGGACAGGACCTTTTCCTGGCGCTGAAATTCCCTTTTCTGGAGGGCAAACCAAGCGGAGCCGTTGCCTATTTAGGTCCTGCCGCAGGCTTCAGCGGCTGCAGCAAGCCGCCTTCCAACACAGCCTTGAAAGTATCCAGCCCCTTTCTCCAGCGAGAAGCTCACCTCGGTTTGGTCCTATGGAAAGAGCTCCTGCCTGAGATAGAGCGGAGGAGTTCATCCTGTTTCCAGATGGACTTGATCCAATCCATTACTCCTTCATTATTTATATAGCATCTACATTCACTACAGCAGTGCTTATGTTAGAAATGCTTATGTGATACCAGATGTAAATAGTTAATAGGCTGGAAAGCCACAGTTAATGGAGACTTGGAAACACATCTAATAAATCCCTCAACAACAGGCGTTGGAGGTGGACTACTTGCAAACCAGTTTTCACCAAACTTGGAAAAAATGAGAAATTAGTAAATGATACTGAAGACATCACTTTTAATGAGGATATGAGGCTGTTATTATATAACCCAGGATATTTATGTCTTGACTTCATAACAATTTAGGGATTTTCATTCTACAGTCAAAAATCAGTTGGAAATTGTCAGTGAGAAATCGATAATTTTTACAGAATCTTTTTTTCCTCTAACCTGAAAAGAAAGAAGGAAAAAGAGGTCATTGCTACAGCCTGACACTGGGCTTCTTTGATTAACCAGGACCAAATATTTTAGAGAAATCTGTTTCTCGCCTACATACAATCAACCAAATTAATTGATCTAAGAGAGATTTCTTTCTAAATACCCTGTTCAGCAGAATAACCGTGTTATTTTCCCACTTAGGGCAACATGAGAGGCTCTACGTTCAGCTGAAGTTTTAGAAAAGTGTACTGCGTCTCTGCTACCTACCTTGGTAACAGCTGCATTGCTAAAATAAGAAGCAAGTCTCAGCCTCTGGGGTTAAAAGTTCCTCCCCCCCACCCCCACCTTTTTTTCTATCTTTGTAGCGTAGTTTCCAGAGTCATGTAGAAAGCACTATTTCTCCTGGAAAAAATGAGAAGCCACCTTTTAAAACTTTGTCAACATGTTGATGGATGATTGTCTTTGTACTTCAGTAACGGAACAATTTAAGTAGTTGGGATTTTTTCTGGGTGCTGGGCTATAACCCTTGTCTTTTGTCTTGGAACTGTTACGCTTAGTGAAGTCAGAGTGAGGAGAAAAACAGGGTTAATACCTTTTCTTAGCTATGGTATTTAACTTCAGACCTTACAGGATTATCTAGTTCATTAACTAAACTGTCAGTCAGAGAATAGGTTATTTTCAGCTCTCTTCTGTAGACAAACAATGAATTTTAAAAGATGCTAGACCTTAGATATTTAGATATGAGGTGAGTTTCTGGCCAGCACATCCAACTGTCGTGTTTAGCTATACGTATCGCCCATGTGGGTACAAACACATGTGCATTTTAAAAATTCTGGAAGACAAAAGCATTTAGATTCGATATTTTGATGTGTGCAAAATCTGAATTTCACGTAAGAGCTCTAATAATTCCTCATGCGCAGGTGTTCAGTTCTTTCAAAAATGCGTGCATGACCTTTAAAAGAAATTACTCTTTGGAGAACCCTCCTGAGTGGGTTATTTCTGCTTTACAAATGAAGCTTAGTTCAAGGTCCAGGGGAAGCTAATGGGAAATATATTCATCAAGCAGCCGTTTTCTTTAATTGAATTCCTGGAGAGGAATAGATGGAGGAACCGGTTGCCTTGGCATCTGGCTAAGGAGAAATGAGTGACAGGGATCTTTGGGAAGAGAGGTACTGCCTTTCTTGGGTGAAAATAAGGGACAACATGAAAAATAGGGGATCCTTTAGAGAAGTATGTTTCCCTTGGCATTCCAGGATTTTTTTTTCTGAATTTTCCTATGGCTGTGACATATAAAATTCAGTTATTACAAACTTTTACTTTCTTCTTTAAGATATTATGTAAGTTCAGTGTAACTGTAATGCATACTTGTATTTCATAATCATTTCTTGAAACTTCTCTGCATGTGTGAGTGAAGCCTAAGCCTTAAGGGATTTAATATTTAGCATATTTCTGCAATCTGGCAAGGTTGTCTTTCTGCTGATATATTTGAGTTAGGAATTTACACAGCAAATGCCATAATTATTAAGTGTGAGAGAAAGCTAGAATTCTGAAAAATTAATATGTTTGGAAATAGAACCTGACCTTCTCTAATACAGGATTCCTGACGCCCTCACCAACATTCATACACGCTTTACTTAATATTTCAGTTCACACATACATGGTACAAACAAACATAAATCAATCAGAAGTTTCCCCCTTTTGCACACGTCGACAGTTTTCAAAGTCATCTTTTTCCTTCCTTCAGAAAATGTAGCTCAAATAGTGAATAAGAATTTTCCTCTCAGAAATCAGAACGTGAATTCAGCTACTTGAGCACAAATGTGCAGCAGTGAATTAAATAATTTTGCATTTTTTTTTTTTAGAGAAGAGTTACTCTTATGAACAAGTAATCTGTCATCTGTTATTTGTTGTAATTTAACCTTCAGCTAATGCATTATGTCAAACTTCAGCACATACAGGATGAGATTGTTCTAATTTTAAGATTGTCATAGTTTTTAGTATTAAAAAAGCAGCATTCACCCATCTGCATCCTCACCATCTTTAAGAGGCTTAAGAATTACAACTTAGAAAATATGAACTAATATAAAAAAGTCATTTGTTATATCTGCAGAACATTTTAAGTTTCTTTGTGCTTTCGTGTGCAGAGCTGAGTACTCTGTGCCTCAAAAATTCCCAGTTGTCAAGGCTGACACGAACAATCTGCTGGCAGAGAGGGAAATGTGATGGAAACCCCCTGCCCTGTAGACTTTAAAGTTAAACTGATGTCTTAGTGAGAGCATGCTTTGTTGTTTCTGCAGTATACGAGCTAAACAAGCATTCAGTAATTCCCTTTTCTATACTTTGAAGGCAGAGTGGTTTCTTCCAAAGTTAGCTTTAGTGTTACCAGCTGCACATCATGATGTGTTGTCAAACTACAGTTTTATGGTAGTATACTGATTATATTTACGAACACTGCTAACAATTCACTTCAATCTTGAAAACACTTATGCACACCTGTTCCCCTTTCAACTAACTGTATACCAAGAGACAAACTTTAGAAAGATTTTGATATTGCTTTAGCCTGAGTCATCAGAAAAACAAACTCCACTCTTTTCAACAAGTCTTTGCTTACTTCCTCAGCTGAAAAAGGAGCTGATACATTGCTGATAATGCATGAAATGCACTTGCTATCAAGACCTATCTTTTTAAGGTATGAAAGTCTTGGAAAACAACCTTTTGTCATTGTCTAATTACAGATGAGAGCAAGCATGGACTATACCATGCTGTATTTTTATGCCACAGCAGTCACATTGCCTTCTGTATTCCCAAATTTCTAAGCAACAAAAATGGTTTTAAAATTGTTGTTCTCACAAGCTATGCTAGATCTATAACGATGAACTGCTCTGCAGGCTGCCTTGCAATTAGCCCCTATGGTTCAGTACCATGCCGAGGAACTGGAAATGGCTTCTACTGAAGCTGTACTAAATCTCATGGCTATTCTCTCCTCTGCCATGGAAAATTGTCTACGTACTCATTGCAGAAAGTGCAATGCCTTTTCTTCTTTTTGGAGGTGCAGTTTGCCTTATTGATGGACCATTCCTACTGCAGCTACTTTTACAGTCACAGTGCATGAAAGGATGTAGTTTGACCAGCTGACATAAATAAAACCTAGCCTCAAAATTAGACCATGGTCATGCTGACTATTCTGCTTCCCTTGTGTGTTTGCCTAACAAATGGCTCCAGATGCTTTGCCACATACAGCCAGTATTTATTGCCTGAAAAAAAAATCATGGAATAAACTGATCATCAAACACTAAGCTACAGTAAAATACCAGAGCAATCCTAGCCCAACCTGCCAGAATAAAGCTAACAGGTGTTTAAGTAAACTGCAATCTTCTGAAAGAATAGAATTAAAATTTTTGTTCTTTGGAGTTGCAGTTCTCATTGGTGGCCGAAGGCACATTTATATAAATGACATGAAAAACTGAAGACCCTTTGTTAGTAAGGTGCACATGTGTAAACTTTTTATGATAACATCTTAGTATTTGGTCTCAAGCAATGACACAATTTTGGGGGAAACGAAGCAGTATGTGGCAGCCAGCTCAGCCACTCGGGAGGTGGTGGCAGGGGGGGAAAGCTCTCACCATCGCTCCCTGGGCAGTACCAGGCCTCTGCCCCTCTCTGGCTGGTCTTCAAGTCCTCCATCAGCTACGGGCTCAGCAGTAGGGCACAGCAGAGGTCCCAGCAGCTTGGTCTCCACTCTTCGAGGTGGTGGAGCCTGGGTGGCAGTCTGCAAAGCTCTGAGCTGGACCTTTGCTGAGGAGCCCACTAGAAGGATGACACCATGGAGGAAAGCCCAGGTCTTGGCATGCAGTATAGGCTGAACCATTGCAGCAGGGAGTTTGTGGTTGATTTGGTCTTCCCCTTGGTACATGAATAAAATAAAGTGTGGTCCTTTAAAGCAAGGTAGGTGTAGTCACTCCATACAGTGCTCCTGGGAAAAATTCAGATTGTAAGTGTCTTTTTTTTTCCTTTTGAGGAACTTCTGTTGACTAGAAATGTTTTTCCACCTTGGACAATTTTTTCTTTTGTCAAATGTGCCACCCACAGGCAATAGAGGGCCATAAACCCCACGACCCTTGTCACCTGCTCCCTTCCACTAAAGGATTTCTTGTCAGAGGCAAACTTACTCCCTATTCATCAGAAATCAAATCTGGGGCAGGAAATCTGCTTCAACCAGAGCAGAAACCAGCTCCCTTCCTTCATTACCCCTAGTGTGGGGCTCCAATACACGATTGCTGAAGGAGCGTATAGCTCACCTATTGAAATAATTCATTTTGAGCTTTTATCCTGCTACAATACTTCTTTAGTCCCAATAATTGAAGCAATACATGTTTCTCAAAAAAAAAAAAAAGAAAAAAGAAGACACAATTTGACACAAAATGACAGCAATTCAGCACAGTTTTGACTCCCAGAAAGGTGAGATTTTTCTTTTTTCCCCTCTTCTCTCCCCTCATCAGACCCCATCTCAGCTCAGCTTTTGACACCGTTTTGTCCTACCAGAGCAGCTCCCCCATCACTTCTGTGCCTGCCGCCAGCTCTGCACTGTCCCTTTCCTTCCTGTGCCGACACTCGATGAAGTCACGGCATTAATTGCTGGGTGAAATCATGTTTCTCGCCATGATGGGTCATTTCTAGAAGAGCCACTTTCAATCAGTACCAAATAGTCTTCCGTGGGTAGGGCTGCTTGGTGCTCAGCACTTCTGAAAGTGTAATCACTTATGTCCCTGCCTGTCTGTGGCTCTAGGAAATCAGCTTGAGGCAGTGGTTAAAATCATACTTCAGCTGTATTTTATATATGCAGCTCCAGGTACTTAAAAGCATTTGTGATTCCAGCAGTGGTGGAACGAGTAGGATGATATGAGAAAACACAGGTACCTCTTCCGAATGTCACCAGAAATCCTAACAGAGATAGTCTCGCTCTCCCTGCAGCCTGTGTTTCATGAGCTGTTTGTTGAAGGACGACCAGAGGGAAAAAACCTTTAATCACAATGCATGCCAGATGGTTTTCAATCAGCAAACCTCCATCACTTCAATCAGTAACCTAAGAGGGAGAGACGCTGCATCCTGGCTATCGAGCTACTCCCTTCTATCAGCTTATTCAAAACAAGTTTTCTTTGACATCCATCCCCCATTTTACCTTCCTTTGTTCTACTTCCCACCTTTAACCCTCTCTTGGAGAGCAAGATACTTTATGACCGTGGTTAAGGTTCTCAACCCCCCCCCAGAAAAGGCAAGTGATGGTGTCTGATGAGAAGCAGCAATCAGCCTTCAGCCATCAGACGCCCTTCTGTCCGCATAAGCAGGAAACTTTTCACAATTCAAGTTTGTTTATTGCCTGAGCTAGCTAAAGGCCATGAAATGCTAATGTTAATGCTACGAGCACATTACTGCCTCTTTAATTTATTTCAGCTAACTTCTGTTGATGGCATTTGGGTAAGCTAAACTGCCAGTTGAACTGAATTTGTTGTGCAGTTCGACGTAAAAACCATGCTGGAAATAGATCTGTATTCAGAGGCATCTAATTAGGAAAACATCATGATAGTCAATGCAAATGTTTTCCAAGGCACTGCATCTGTGCACCATGCATCAATTGCATACTGAGATTGCAATATCCATTTTCCAAGTCATAAAAGCCATCTAATGAGAAAAACATGCACTTTCAGCCTGTCTGTGAGGAAGAAAGAGCAAACCTCAGGTTTTGGTGCTTAAGCCTCTGTGTGTAAATTTCCTCAGTGAAAAAAAAAAAAGAAGGAAAGTAAGAAGGAAATAAGGAAAATTTGCAGGGCAGGGTATAACAGAAATCTGTGCAATGTTTATTAGCTAAAGTTGTGGTTTAGAAATGCCCGCTCCTATAGCATTAGGCTGCATACAAACACTGTTTGACATCCAAGCTCTCAACCTAAATGGATTTTGGTTTTTGCAGTTTTGCAGACCCAAATACTATGAACTACTCTGAGCACGCTGACCTGTGTCCTGCTCTTTCCTCTCTTGTTTAAACGTGTGTTTATGCATTAAAGTACATGTACACATGAGTATATATACACATATACGGATATACAGATATATGTACATACATGTATATACATACACCAAAAAAGTTCTGCTCCTTCCTGAGCAGTATGCAGGAATCAAGGGCTTGGGGTTCGATTTTTAGACAGAGCAAAAATAAGGCTGAAAATGGATCAGATTATCCATCAATTACATTAAGCACAGTCTTTCTCACAAATCCATGGTGCACTCATTTTTTTTTTCTTTGACTTCAATATGGAGAAAAATTTGCTTCCAGATGTGAGATCAGTTTCTTTGTGATCTGATCTCTTAGACCTGGTGTAAGTTACACGTGGGGTAGGCTGAGCATGTTAATAGTGTGAGGAAGAGTGTCTTCTATACATAAAGTTCCTTAGTCTGTTATATACTTCTCCTTCAGTGTCTTTCTGCATCTTTTAGTGAAGGGCATAATCTTTCTACAAAAGATGAAAAAAAAACTATTAGGAACATCAGTAGCCATTAAAAGCCTTATTGGAAAACAAAACAAAAAAAGAAAAAAAATATTACTGTTTTTTTCCTTATCTATGCCAAAATTGATAGCTACTGACATAAAATAAAAAGCAGCTAACCTATTTTGTAGTGTATTAAAGTGAAGTACCACATTTTGGACAAAATAGCAAAAAAAATTATTTCAGTAACTGGGCTAAAATACAAGTGTTGATATTCTTACACGTATAACATTGTTTCTTGGCGAGATTTTGTGGAGTTTTTCATTAAAGCATTTTAAATACTTTGAAAGCATCAGAAGTGCCATAGAGTGTTTTTCCTGTGCTTCTAAAGTGTTACAAAAATCCTTAAGGATCTGTGCAAACTCGCTCTCTAAAAAAAAAGAACTTTCTTCTAGTGACTAAACCTGACTAAAAATAACTAGTCCATCAAACTCAAAAGAACAAGCAATTTTATTCAAGTTCATTTGGGGATTTGATTATTCTTTTGAAAATGTTAAAGAACAGCAATCCTGAAAATCCAGGCAGAAAAACAGATTGATCTCCTAGGTCTGTTTAGTTGCTCTCCTTCAAGACAACAGGTACTGCCCCTTTTCTTAGAGCAATTATATCATTTCTGGCCTCTCACATCTGTAGAAAACTGCTTTTCAGGAAGAACTTATTCAAAAAGTCACCACAGTTCTGTTTGTAGAACAAATGGGTCTTTAATGGTTCACACTCTTATTTGAATATTCATGCTAATGAGCATTTTTTCCATTTAGGAAATAATCCTGTGGTAACCAAGCACTCCGATTAGCTGCAAAAAGCAGTTCTTTTAGGAAACTAATTTACACTGATTCTTGAGGAGATTGAGGAAACTACCATGTTCATTAGGGAAATTAAAAACACCCTATGTTTTCACCTACCTGTCCTAGCTCTAGTATATACAGCATACCGTTTACAGCTGTAGTGCTTTCCAAGGACCTTCCTGCTTATAAACGTTAAAAATCCTGACTGGCTATCATTCTTTAGAAACGAACGTACAAGCAAAGCAGTCACTGCAGATCCCACTACTTAATGCTATACAAAATGCTATTAAGGTATAAGGAAAAATGAGGAAGAAAAGAAATGAAAATGGAGAATTTAAGCAGATATTCTCACTCAACTGGCATGAAGTGTCATAATTCATACAAACTCAGCACCTTTTTCATGACTAGACTTACTGAAGTCAACAGTTCACGTTAAAGAAGGATGTCCTCACCGGTATCCTTGGTTACAGACACATGTGCACGTGCACATGCCCACCAAACACCTCATTTTGCTACCTCCTGAAGCTCTTTTAAAACAAACTTACCAGTAATTTCATGTTCCCAAATTCTGCAATTACAGAGGTCAGCCCAGTGCCAACATTGACATTTTTTTGGACTGTCCCACTGGACATTAAAAGAAAAAAAAGTTTAACAAATGTTTGTGGTAATAGTTTTTGACAGAGCTCTTTAAATCTTTAGTCAGATATGAACTGATTATGGTTCTTTGCATATTTTACTTAATTCCTAAAAGTACCAGTAATGCAAAACATATTGGAACTGTCTTCAGGGACTTTGTTTTTAAATTTTGTCTATTAAACAGTTCCGTTATAAAGTGTATTTACAGTTTTTTTTTCCTCCAATTAATTGTTTGAGAGATGATAGCTATTATTTGCTGTCATATATTAAAGAACACAAGAAGGAAGGGAAAGAAAAGAGGAACCCTAAAGCATTTCTACATCATTATCCATTTATGAAAGCACTTAAGAGTGTGTGCTGCCCATACATTTTTATGTGAGATCCATTACAAAAAGTACTGGCCATACTGAATTAATGGGAGCTTTGCCGTGGAGACTGAACTTCACAGCCTGGGCTTTAGGCGTACTCTCATTTTCCTTGGTCATCTGGGACTCGTGGTTGCAAAATCTAGAAGTTAAAAGCCTTGCTGACAAAGCTAATAAGGCTGTGAGAAATTGAATTACACAGCATTGCACAGAGGAACAATTGGAGAAAATAAAAATTCTGCTGGAAGAACTGAGAAAAATTGGTGCAACATTTGCAGGACTGGTATGTTAACTTCTGCTGTCTTTTGCTGCCTTCTCATATTTTCATCTATTGTCTTTTTAGCTTGCTACGTAAAGAAAATTGTATGTAAGTGTTTCCCTTAGTCTTTAATGAAACAATTGATGAATATTCAAAATCCCTGGGTTATTTAACTTACTTATCCTGAAACCTGTGAACAGTGTGCTTGATGCTTTCCAGCTGCTGTATACTAGCCCAAGCTGAGTGGTGCGGTTGACACGCCTGGGGGACGGGATGCCATCCAGAGGGACCTGGACAAGCTCGAGAAGTGGGCCCCAGTGAACCTCATGAGGTTTAACAAGGCCAAGTGCAAGGTCCTGCACGTGGGTTGGGGCAAGCCCCGGTATCAATACAGGCTGGGGGATGAAGGGATTGAGAGCAGCCCTGCCGAGAAGGACTTGGGGGTACCGGTGGATGAAAAGCTGGACATGAGCCAGCAATGTGCGCTCGCAGCCCAGAAGGCCAACCGTATCCTGGGCTGCATCCAAAGCAGCGTGGCCAGCAGGTCGAGGGAGGTGATTCTGCCCCTCTACTCTGCTCTGGTGAGACCCCACCTGGAGTACTGCGTCCAGCTCTGGAGCCCTCAGCAGAAGAAAGACACGGACCTGTTGGAGCGGGTCCAGAAGGGGGCCATGAAAATGATCAGGGGGATGGAACACCTCTCCTATGAGGAAAGGCTGAGAGAGTTGGGGTTGTGCAGCCTAGAGAAGAGAAGGCTTCGGGGAGACCTTACTGCAGCCTATCAGTACTTAAAGGGGCTTCTAAGAAAGATGGGGACAAACTTTTTAGCAGGGCCTGTTGTGACAGGACAAGGGGGAATGGCTTTAAACTAAAGGGGGGTAGATTTAGACTAGATATGAGGAAGAAATTTTTTACGCTGAGGGTGGTGAAGCACTGGCACAGGTTGCCCAGAGAGGTGGTGGATGCCCCATCCCTGGAAACATTCCAGGTCAGGTTGGACGGGGCTCTGAGCAACCTGATCTAGTTGAAGATGTCCCTGCCCACGGCAGGGGGGTTGGACCAGATGACCTTTAGAGGTCCCTTCCAACCCAAACTATTCTGTGATTCTATGATTCTATGAATGCTACCATGCACATTATTGCACAGTCAACTCCTAAGGCAGATGGTGAAATATGACTCATTGAAATACAGACCATGGCAGAAGAGGGGCAAAGGAGAGGGTGAATCACCTTCCCTGACTCCAGAGTGCAGAGATGACCTATGGCAGTTGGCTATACACACATACATATATTGTCACATATGTACATTTTTACCTTACATATAGAACATATACGTGATCCCAGATGCAGACCCTTATGCCCCACAGGCACTGGTGTATCACAGGACTGTCAGAGCACATTTTTCTTTATTAGGTCACTTAAAACTAAAGCATTGCAATTTTTTTTTTGCACCAGGAGCTCCTATTTAACTATTTTCCTTCTTCAAAGCTTGTTTTGCTTTGTGTTAGCTTTCCTCCAGCAGATATTTTTGCTGACAAACTCACATTTTTGTCCTCTAATAGGGCACTTAGGGAAGTCAATAAGATTTGGGAAACCACTTTGCCCTGTCTGTACTTAAGCCAGATCACAGTGATGTTAAATGAACTCCTTTTAATAATTCATTGCAACAGAACCTGGTTTACATTTAGCTAGCTCTTACAGAAGAAAAAAGGCGTTCGGCTTCTGAGCTTCATCTTGCAGAGCTGATGAATTGCTCCCAGGCTGCTGTCCAGGTGGTCCGCCAAACTGGACTGCCAGAGAAAATCCTCCACGTCTTCCCACCCCTTTTCCTCCCGACACCCAGAGTACAATACCTCCGTGCCTTGTGCCAGCAGCCCCGATACAGGAGGTGATAAATCGAAAAGGCAATTACCTGTGTATCTTCCCATTATAAAAGGAAGGGAAACCTTTCACCTACTGATGGACAGATTTAATTAAGCCTTCTCTCCTCAGTCACCACAGACAGTAGCACATCTCAAGCCCCCGTGTACTCACCGAATAGAGGAGCTGTGGTCTGCATTGCATCATTTGGGATCGTGATAGGACAAACAACCCAAACACAACCCAGAAAAATAACAGTGTTTTTCCACAGATAGGAAATGGGAGCTGTTTCAGGCCTGGGCAGCATGATGTGTCCATGAGAATGCTTCGAGAAAGCAGCGGTTTGTGTTCAGCTAACACTAACCCTGTCGTAGCTGTGATGGGCTAAGGCTACGAGGTGAAGCAAGGTTTGCAGGGAAGGATAGTTATTTGTTAGTGTAGCTGGTATAAAAAAGGGAAGAAAGACAAGTTTGGGGTACAGAAGCCCTGAAAATGACCTGAAAAAGAAACCATGTGCCTGAAAGCATGTCTGTTTTGGCTGCATGTGTCAAAGAAATTTCTGTGTTTGTCCTTTGAATCTTCTTTTAAGGGGATTACTTGGCTGTTTGAAGAATTAAGGTTATACCTGACATCTTCCGATGTGGCTGATACTCTTAGTTTGTGAAAATCCTGGGATGTTTTCTGTATATGTGAAAATGCTGTTTTGAGAATGAAGAGTGTTGGAATAAAGGTGTCTGGGAGTAAAAAATTACTAATGTTCTGGACATATTCAGACAGCATAAGAAATCACCTGCATAAGGAAAATAATGTCTGTAGAAATCATGTAGTATATACTGTAGTAGAAAAAGAGGGATAAATAGCAAGCTTTTGCTAAAAGTATAGGGAATATTTGAATTTTTTATAAATCAGTCAACTTTGCAAGTTTTTCTCCAGAGTAACATACTTTGTTATAAGTATCGTCTTTTTAATTTTATTTTTAAACAAATGTATATGTATGTATTGATTCAGCAGATATTTTCAAACACTCTGGGGAATGTTGAGATGTAATTGACATCCTTCATTGTTTTTTTAAAATTGACACTTCTTCAGACAGTATATATTTAAGTTTGGACCCAAGAGTATCCTCCTGGTTGAAAACATCAGCTATAAAAGTTACCTGAAAGTCATTAAAATACCATAGATGCTCTTTTCAAACAAGGTCATTGGTTAGCGAAACATCAGAAAGTTTCTGTGCACTATAAAGCACATCAAAAATAACTAGGTTGCAAAGCCAACCATCTGAAGTTGAGAAATTCCAGAATTAGATACCCCTGCAGTACTAATTGTACTTGCTTTTCCGCGGTGGAATGTGTTATGACACAGGTTTTGACTTCATAAGCCTATATCCCCCCCCCCCCCCCTTCCCCAGCCCACTCCTATTTCTATGAATGGGAAATTACTCCTTATTTTCTTTTATACTACCTGTATTTCATTTAGAATTCACTGTTCACAGGCTGAACTGAACATAAAATTATTAATTGGCTCCTTGGAGATTTCATGATTCTAATTTCATTTCATGAATGCTGTCACCAGTGTCCAAGTGCTCCACAAACATTTCTGTGTTTCTCTGCACGAGGTCACAGTGAGATGAAGTAGCAATTGCCTGCACCCTTTAGCACAGGAAACTAAGGTATAGGGAGATCGAGGACAAACTTTCACCTGATTTTTGGGACCCCACATTATGACCATATTTGGAAAGTATTTATAGCATTATATATATGCAAAGCTGAGGTGAAACTTGGTAGGTGGCTGGATAGTAGCACGTGTTAAACCTAAAGCCAGAAGTTTCCTCATGACCCCCAGCAAGGTGTGCAACTGAAGAACCAGTGAAAAGGGATTTCTTTTTCAAATGTGGAAGTATTTGTCTCCTTCCCAAGGGTCAGGAGAGAAAAACGTCCATATTTTGCTATCAACAATGAGGAGGAAAGCAGGTCCTTACAACTGAGGCACTCCAAGTGCAGTTCTGCTCCATTGGGAAATTCAGTTTTGCAATCACAGAGTAATTTAGTCTAAAGGAGACCTCAGGGATTATCCCTCCCCTGCTCAGAGCAGGGCCGTCATAGCTCGGGTGACTCAGAGCTTGTTCGCTCGAATTTGGAGTATCTCCAAGGATGGAAACCCCACAACTTTGGGCAACCTGCCACAGAGCTCAGGTGAGCAGAATCAAGCCCTGCATGAAAATCAATGAGGGCTGAAGTCTTGTGTCTACAGAATGACCTTGAAGAAAGCGTCTGATCCCTGCAGCCTTCCCTTCCTCATAGGTATGATGGGGGGCATATAAAGCATCCAGGCTTCTGAGTTACTCAGTTACTCTCCTGATATGTGCTGTGGAAGTGCCAATGAAAGACTATACCAGCAGCTTTCCCCCTACGAGATACAGAGCTCCTGAGTCTTCAGTACTAGAAATGTTGCTGTCCCCTATTCAGAGAAGAGTCCTATCTTCTCAGTTCAAATAAGATTAAATGAAAAGCTCAGAAATATCTGACCTTAATATTCTGCCATCTTTAAGGCAACATCATGTCACTGTCAGAGCCACAATAATATTTGACACTGCCACTGTTACTAAATGCTGAAGTTTTCAATTTTGATTAAAACTGCAAAAGGTAGAAACTGTACTGTCAAGCATCATCTTGACATGGACATCAGCTGTGCATAACTGTCTACATGGCAAGACCTGGTGAATTTAAAGTTGTGGCAAATTTTGCCAAGGTCTTAGCTCTTGGTCTCTGTCATTTTTTCTTCTCCAAGCTGATCACTTACTTTATTACACACTTATCTGCCTGCTTCTTTTATCCTAAACCCCTACTAAAGTCTTTGGGACTTCAGTGACTGTAAAAATAGGAAAGATTTTGTCCTGTCAGACCTGAGTGTGTATTTTACTGGCACTATGCAGGCTTTGGAGATGAGTTTCTGTTATCGAACCATGCAAGAAACAAGTCAATATATTGCTAGGTAAATGGGCAAGACTTGCTCTTTTCTCATGTGATCCAGGCTAATGTTCTTTATTGAGCTCTAAAGACTGCTTCAGAGCTCATGTGCTGGAAATTATTTCATTCGCATACAGGTAACGTGCTATTTTCCTTCAGGAACTGTGCTTTTTGTTAGTGTGTTTGGAAGTTGCCCCAGGGGCTGGGATGTACCCTGATTTCCATGGATCTTGAGCTCTCTGATAAGTTCAAACACATCAGCACCAGCCGATTGCTCTGCTGGTTCAGCAGCCTGGTCAGCCGAGCAATCACTAATTTGCATGGCAAAATTCCAAGCCTCTTTCAGGCCCAGCACACACAGCTAAAGAAGTGCTGCATGGGAACCCTCACTGAAGCGCTAGGCAAGTTGGTTTTGCCCTGGGCTCATTATTGGCTAATTTCATCAAGGCTGCTGAGACCCAGTCCTTGGCCAGCCTTGTCCTGGCTGCTCCATTTTTCAGACAATGCAGCACGGAGAAAACATGTCAACATGGTAATCACTGGATGTGGCCAAAACCACTTTCCGCTCTTCAGATAATGTGAGTATTGGAAAAGCTTTCGTTTCCCTCCCAGGGCAGAGAAGGGAAATGTGTAGCTTCAGAATGGAAATTCTGAAAGTTGCCTTTCTTTATTTTATAAGGAAAAAAAAAAAAAAATCCAAATGTTTCCTCTCTGTTTTCAGCCTGTTGTGGCTGTAGATGGTGGCTTGGGCTGCTTCCATGCAATTGAGGGAAGCTGCCAAGGTCACCCAAAGGGTGGGGATGTACCCCGGTGTCGGGAAGAGACTCTTGAAGCTCCACCTAGAAGCTGTGTGTATGAGCGTCTGAAAAGTGCTTCACAGCTGTAAATGGGGATCGTGGGCTTGCTGTACTTTCAAGGTTGATACAGAGCACTTTCTAGCACTCCGACTTCATCCAATTCTTTTTCTTTTCTTCTACTCCTAGTCAGTGTAAATGACACCCTTCACCTTGACCTGAGCATTTGCCCCTAAAACTCTCTGACTTGTATTCTTGTGCTGAATGGATTAAGAAGCTCAACTTCTTGCTGTGAGGAGTAAAGAATAGAATATGAGGTTATAAAAATAACAGGAGATGTTGTGTCTCCTGGATAGGACAATATTTGCTAAAGGGTGGGCCATCAAAAGTTAAGATCTGCCTATGCACCCATGCACAGCCAGGACAAACACTTGGGAGGGATGTGACTGGAAGTGGCTGATTGCTGTGGTTTCATAGTGCAATAGCATCTTTCCCTGCTCCCTTCCACAAAGTGCAATGCAGTGGTAGTGCAAGGGTTGTGATGATAGCTTTCACGTTGATCTTGACGTTCTCTGTGCAGATGATCAAGAGTGTGTGTGTGTATGGGTACACGTGTGCACATCTGCATGCCGTAATCACAGATAAGCTACTCACGGCGCAGGTGACAGCTGGGTCTGTAATACCAGACTGACCAGAAATAACCTGCAATCCCACCCGTTCCTCCCAGTGCACCAACTCCCTCTGGTCTGGCAAACCACATCCAGCCATGCTGTACTCCTGCCCCGGGCCAGTGAAGAGCAGCCTAAATCCCAAACGTGCCCTGCATGTTGCAAGCCACCCATGGGAGCAAATGTACAATCGGTAGTCACATCTACTCTTTTTTAGCTGCTAAATCCCTAGTCTTCCTCAAATGGAGGAAACTAGCTTCACCCCCTCTCTGGAGTTTTGCCTTGGGTCTCTTTGAAATGACAGGAAAAATGCAGAGTTATTTTTAACAGCACCTCATCAGTTCTGTGTTGCCTATTGCTTTGGTTCACGACTCCTCCACCTGGGGTGATTCTGCTTATAAGTACTGTAAAGGGTTCACCTTCGAGGATGATGATTTAATTAGAAGTGCAAAGAGCTATGGCCCAACATTGCAGAGACTAATGAACGAGCTTTTGTGGTTGGTGGAGAGCAGCTTGCCAAGGTATCCATTCATTTCTGTACATGTAAGATGAAATGCAACTGAAGCTGTCACCATTTTAAAAGGAAAATCTTATTAGAGTCCAGGCAAGGATAGCAGAATGAAATAAATGGCTTTTGGTGCTTAATCTGTTTGTATGTACATTGAGGTGTGATTATGTAGTCTGCTATCAACTTTAATTAAGCTTTCTCTTTGCTCCTGACCTTGGGGCTTAAATATAATTTGTTCTATAGGAAAGACAGGTGGTACGAGCTCAGTGTTTTAAAGTTCAAATTGATTTTCGTTACATTTAATTTCAATTTCCTTACAGAAGCATCTAATTTTACTATTACTAATGTTGGAGCAATTACACAGAAGTGAAGAAGCTGGTACAGAGCAGAGCCTTACAGCCCTCTAATGCTTTTCTTCACGAACAGAAGTATCCCTGCCTTGTGCTTTTGGGATAATGTTATTTAAATCCAACAGAGACTCAGTGAGCTCTCACTTTCCTGCGAGTCTCTGGCTGCCCAGACAGACGGGAGGTGACAGTCGGACATCAGGTGCCGGCATGCTGGTGTGCAAAGGCATGGATGGGCTCCAGCAGACCTGCCCCCACATGGGAACAGAGGTGAGGTCCTTAATGCTACCAGCCTGTTTATCCTCTCCAGTATAACAGGAGCTCTTTTCTTGGCACGGGAGCGATGCGAGCCCCCTGGGAGGGCTGGGAGCTGCAGCCCTTGGTAAGGCAAGCATGCCGGGAACCATAGGCAGGACGGCTGCTAGATTTCAAGCCTCTGGACTGAGCCTTCTCTGTCGGAGCTGAGCTCTCCATCCTTGAGGCTCTGAGATGTTTGGGAATGGACCTGCCTCGGACACAGGGGAGCCCCTGGTCCCACTTTTCTGGCTTTACAGAAACAGGGTGACGGCCACCCCAGGAAGGGGCACATCCCACAGGGGTGCAAGAGTTCAGCGTGGGGCAGCAGCGCTGGCCCAGGTAGCGTGGGAACCACGGCATGAGATGGGCTGGGAGATGCCGGAGATGCTGCCAGTGGAGATGAAAGGAAGGAGAAGATGTTCCCTAGGATCCAGAGGCAGCCGCATTGAGTTTCTGCAACCTTGAAAGCCTCTGAAAATCAAGGGCAGGGCAGGACAGGATGAAAGGATGTAGCCTAGGAGGGGATGGGAGGAGAGAGGATTTTCAAGCTTTCTGTGAACCTGGTGTGCTTTCTTTAGGGAAAAGCTGCAGGATTGTCCATAGCCAGGCTTTAGCTGGTGGAAGATCTATCACAATACGTTTTTAATGCGTGCTTGGTATTTCCAAACCTCCAGCTGCAATACTCCCTTCTCTCCCCATGCCACCCAAGGCCTCCATTGCACTACAAATAGCACTGAAACCACTGCTTTCTCTATTAAACTGCTGAATCAGGTTAATTTTGTTATCCCATCAGGACTGGAACTGTTAAAGAAAGCATACTGGAAAAACTTGAGGTGCAAAGATGTAGCTTAACTTAACTTGAGCAATATTCCAAAATCATATTACTGTATGTTACAGTTTTAATGGCAAGTTTCCTTAGTGACTGCATTTCTCAGGGGTTTTCATCTTGTTTTCCCATTGTGTTCTGGATTTCTCTACTATGTCATGATTATGTGATGTCCTTTTATGAAACACCTATCTTACTTGCTTTCAATTAAATAAGAGAGTCCAAAGATTTGAACTGGGGGGGGGGGGTGTTAATGTTTTCTGACAGACTCAGAGAACAAAAAACTTGCCAGTTTCAGTGTAAAACCAGTAACTTCCACAATTTATCTCAAAGCAAATTTTTTTGTTTCAGTAATCTGAGAAATTGGTTTCGGCATTACTCTTCCATGGACAAGGTAGAGAGCAATTTCTTTCACACGTGGTCCCAGAGATTTTGAAATCTTATATATGTATGTATTTCCCATTGAAAAAAAATTCACTAGCTAGAAATTCTGTGTGTTTGTTTCTTGTCCAGCAGCATGAGAATGAATACCTGCAGCAGCCTTCCCCCTGACAAGCACATCACAGAGAGACGAGTCTTCATTTTAATCTCAAATGATTGCGCCAACAGGCAGGAAAGCTGCCCCCTCTCGCTGTGGCTCTCTCTGGCCATCTCCATGCTCAGGGTCATCCCTGGAACTTGTCCCCTCGCCTACTGTCAGGCCTGAAAAATACTGAACACCTTCAGCGGGTGCCTGCGAGGGGTAAAATCTTTCACCTCGGAGGGCAGAGGGGCTTAAAGCAGAGCCAGGAGGAGGTTGCTGTGGAGTGGGAAGCCGGCATACCAAATGCTCCTGTGCTGAAGACCTGCTGGAAAGTTTACAGGGCTCTTGTCAACCCTGAGAATAGTTACAGATGCCTTTTGTGTCAATCCTAACACCTTCCTGCCCTGAAATCCTGAAACAAAGGAGCATAACATTCATTGTGAAAAAAGGAGGAATAATTCAGAAAGTATAAAAAAAAAACCCAGGGAAGTGCACTGTATGACCCCCCCAGCAGTGTTAGTGGTCTGCGCTGGGCTGGTGCACTTCCTACAGAAGCATTTTCTTTCTAGGGAGATGGTGAGGTTCCCCCTGGGAGGCTCAGGCAATCTCAGAGAAAATAAATGGTGAAAAGCACTCTCTTTTCTCTGCTGGAATGCCTCATAGTCGACTGCGATAGCCCATTAAGCAACTGCTGTAACCTAAAATAACCTAACTAACATGAAAACTAGGAACGGGCTGTCCAAACTGTGTGCTTATTTTTCTTTTTACTTTTCCTTTCTTTTAAAAGAGAGCTCCCTTCTCTGGGAGAGCTTTTCAGCCTACTCAGGAAAATGATGTGCTGGAGGAGTTTGCCTTTCCAGGTGCCCCCTTTATCCCACTTCTTCGCTGTTCGTGTCTTCAGAAAAAAAAAGACGCCTCTCCAAAAAAAACCCCAAGCCCAACCAACCAAAAAACCCACCCCTTTTCATACATACCTGGCTCTGCAGGCAAAGGATGTTGGGCGTCAAAGTCTGAAGACATTTACCCCAAATTACTTAATGCAAGGAATCAGGTAGAGACCTATTGCCATTCACCCACCTGCAAGCCAGGGATGGGTACCATCCCCCCCAGCTGCCTGGGAAAGTGGGAAACCCAGTTGTACAAATCTCCTCTGGACTCTCCGTTTGTCCCAAAGAGTAGCCCAGGGTTGCTTTTGTTTCTTTTTCAGCTACGTTATTTGGTGTAATAATACCTCACCTTGCTTGTAACTCCTAACTCCTCTTAGCTAGGGTAACACTGCTGTGGAGCTCACCTGGTTAAAAAAAAAATCGACCAAAAGAAAATTCTTAAACAGTCAAAATTTCTTTGGTTCTGAATAGGAAAAGCAAGCTCCAACCTAAAAACAAGGAGCGAGAAAAACTGTACTGAGTTTAACGTAATTGTGTTAATCAGACAATTTAAGTGTAACAGTAATGGAATAAAGAAGGATAAAAGGGTTCTTAGAAAAGGCAGGAGTGAGGGAGTTGCTAACTCATTTGAGACAAAAGGGAGAGTTAATTACTATCCATGAATCATTAAAGGGTTAGCTGAGGTTGGGGCATGGGGAAAAGTATAATGTGAAACAGAACGAGTCTCCCTAAGGAGTTACAAATTTTAGTAGACAGAAGACAGGGAAGAACTTTAGCTCTTAAATTAATCTTTTGAAGCAAAGTCTCCTATCACCCTCAGGACTAAGATGGAGTCACAGTTCTGTGCAAGGTGCGCTTGCTTGATCCCTAGATGTTCCGGTGCTTTACGGAATGTCTTTTGAGATCGCATGCTGGTGCGGACTGTTTTTTTTCACTTACATGAATATTTTCCAAGAGGGCGTTTGGTGCAATGGGGGAAGTATATCACGTGCTGGGATGCAGACTTACAGGATCCATGGATTTTGATGGTTCTGTTACAGGGAAGTGTTTAAAATGATGCTGGTAGGGACACATCAGCACATTTTCTCTTATCTTGGTTCTACGAACCTGCAGGGACTTGACTGCTCCCAGCTGTATTGATCTGAGAAAAGAGATTACTTTTGCCTCCAAACCTTGACTAGATGAGAGTAGGACAGGCATTTCCTTAAAGCTTCTGTTACACGTTTAACTAGCTCTACCACTCCAGTGCTGCTTGGAAAATTAAAAGCCAATAAAACCCCCAAGCCAAAGGGACTGTAGACATGTTTACAGTTACGCGTGCTGAAGAGCTGGCTGGATGCAGGGTGCGGAGCCAGGCACCCTGCAGGTCCGAGCCTCCGTGTGCTAAGCAACAGCTCGGTTCCACTCTGGTTTTAGCTCGCAGGAGACTTGCCATGAATTTCCTTGAATATGGGGCCCCCAAAGGCATCTTCACTTCATAAGGAGGATGAATATTACCAGGCATATTTAATACAGATGAGGAGGAAGTCTTGTTCAGTCAAGGACAGTTGACACTTTCCAGATTGTCAGCTAAAGGTAGATTTAGGGATATATTGGAATATTTCCACTATCAGCAGTCACCAGGAGCTTAAAATATGAATATTTCCCCCCCTCTGTCTCACGCTCATTCTTGTCTGTCACTGGAGGCGAGTTTTGGTGGGGAGCGCTGCCGTGGGACCTGCCACCCCCGTGCTTGAGAGCAGCCAAGAGCCACAGGAACAAATGGATCAAGCCTCGATTTTGCCCAAAAGCTTTTTGTCTTTTTTCAGAGGACAAGAAGGAAGCTTGAATGGAAGACGAAAATGGCCTGAGACTCAAAAGTCCTGAATGAATCCTGAGAAAATAAATTTTTTTTGGTAAATGCAGTACTAATGCCCCATCCAGCTTAAGCTGAACACACTGCAAAGACTCTTGTGGGAATCAAAAAGAACTAGATTGCCCCAAAATGAAATCTCCAATAAAAGTTTAGTTTTCTGCAGAGTTTTTCAATGGGAAATAGTAAAAGAAATTTCTTTCTGCATGTTTAAATTAGGTTTGTATTAGCAAAATGTTTCTGTATGGAAAAAAACCCAAAGCGAATGAATAATTTAATCTTTCTCCAACATGGAGTTTTTACATTCCATTTGGAAATACTTAACGGGTAATTCTTAATTTTTGATTTTTTTTTAATTTTTTACAGAGGCAAAAGGTTGGGGGTTTTTTTGTTTGTTTTCTGTTTTGGGTTTTTGTTTTGTTTTTTAACGTGCTTTATCACCATATTGGTCAAAGAGACAGAGTAGATGGGAAATGATTCCTTATCTGGGTGACATCTCAGCACTTCTCTGTAGGTCTGTAAGAAGTACGTACCTCAAGGATGTCTTCATTTGGCTTTTTCTGTAGGACTTTCCAGGACTTTAACACTTGGGCTTGACAGAGCTAAGGATGAAAGTGCAACTTGATTCATTTCAAGACGCTTATGTACTTTGCTAACTTAGTGCCCTTATAACAACATAATTACATTAGTAATGGTAATGAAACAATTATACATAACTGCATTTGCCTATTTTAAAACAACTTGAATTGAGCATGGTGCAGAAATGTCTGCATTAGCAGTGCCCACACTGTCACCAGCCAGGGAAATTGCAAGAGTTTCTCAGCCTGCTCAAGCTCACCGAGTTTTATTGCTTTCGGACCCCAGTTAATATTTCCAGCCAGCTCTGAACAGCGTGTTTGTATTAGTACTAACCTGGGATGCTCTGCACCATGTTCTTTTGGTCAAGGCACACAAAGGTAGCCAGAATACACACAAGGAGGCACTTAGCGAGGCGGCTCAGGTGTTGTTGCGTTAAACCCACCAACTGTAGTATTCAATCATTTATGCTTTGTATAAAACAAGCAATACTACTTTTCACGTAGTCAAAAGATGCAACAAAGTAATATGAGCTGACAGCTCCCCTGTAAAAAGATTTTTTCCTCTAAAGAAAACTGTGTTGACCTTAAGACCTGGAATGACTTTTTCCTCCCCTTTCTCCTATTATGGGAAAAGCTGTTTTTTTTTCCCCAGTCCTTATGTAAGCGACTAATTTCTGTGAGTGCTGCTCCCAAATGGACTAAAGATCCATTCCTAGGGAGTAAGTAAAGTAACGTCGATACATTTCTTCTGATCCAAAAAATATTGAAGCCAAACGAAAGCCTCCGGGTGGGAGGTGAAGAGAATGCAGAGAGTCTCAGGTGAGTTTGATTCAGAGCACTTGGGACTTGCGCCGTTCTGGCTCTCAGCCCCATGGTAGCAAAAAAGCTGTGGGTAAGTGAACCTCGATTTTTTTCCAAAGGTATGACCCCCCCGCTTTCCTTTTCTGCCCAAGGTACAAGAAGACATTGTTCAGAGTATGGTGCTGACATGGCTATTACACTTAGAGAAAACCAAGTACAGCAGAAGGCGACGGAAGCAGACATCACAAATAAAGGCAGAAGACCCTTTTATTTCGCATAGACAAAATGCAAAGAGTGTCTCATTAAATTAATATTTAAAAAAAAAAACAAATCAATCCCCTCACTCCACTGACATCACTCATCCTAATTAACAACAAAAAAAAGAACAATCAAGGACCCTTTTTCTAATTTAAAAAAAAAGTGCAAACATGACAAAAGACTTTTTGTTTTTCCAAATCAATGTTCCTGCTGAATTCACAAATAGGGTGATTTTTTTTTTTTGTGATTTTTTTTCCCCTTTTAAATCTTGTCTGATGGAACTTCCAGTTAAAATGTTTTAGTTAAGTCTCCATGCACTTCGTAGAAAATCAGTAAAAACACAAACGCTTGTGAAGATCAGAAAACTGGACTCTTTTACCCAAAAATTCAGATGTCCAGTCAGATGAAGCTCACACTCAGACAGAAAAAAAGCAAGAGAGTCTTTGCACTGTCTGTCGTTCATATTATTATTTTTTTTTGTCAAATATTTTGGCAATCTTCTTCTTTAATTATAAATATTGGAATTCAATAAAAAAAAGGTAGCTTTCATTGGATTTTTTTTTCAGTGTAAATATTTACAGCCACTGTCCAGCCATGCTCTTTTTGTTATACCAGGGTGTAAGATTTTGCGTAGGGATTGTTTCCTTTCAAGTGGCCCCGGGAGTCCAGCAGGGATTCTTGGGAGCTGCTCATTTTTGCTGCCTGTCCTAGCTCAGCTCCTTCTCGCTGAGGTAATGTTGCCACAGCACCAGGTTGCCATGACTGTACTTCTCTTGTGGAGGATGTCTCCATGGGTATCGGCTCCAGGACGGTGGGGCGCTTCAAGGTTCGGCTTTTCTGCGGCTCCAAGCAGGCTTGCCCCAAACCCAGGTCTCTGCTCGTGCCCTGCACGCCACGGTTTAATAAAAAGTCCATCCTAAGGTAGGGTGGCAAATGCATGAGATCACCTGGGGAGGCAAAAGTGAAAAACAAGTCCTTACTTATGGTCATGCGCTGTGTTACACTCACCTGCTGGCTGGGGGATTTGGCCACCAAAGCGGAGTATCTGTAATCAATCCAACTGCAGCGTTTATAATTGATAAATCGCTTGTCGGCCATTTACTACACTGTGAGCTTACAGAATCAAGGGTAATGGGTCAACAAACTCCTTTTGGGGAGATCCCTAAGAATTCACTGTTAATACCTGTTTTCAAAATAGAATGACTACAGTGAGAAGTGGGATGTGTTTTACATGCACTCACAGCATGGAGAAGATAAACTGAGAAGACCAGGAAGTTTTTCTCAAAATCCTAAAAGAAAAGGTCTTGGTTTTCATTTGTCAAAACTTGGAAAATGTGGAGGCTCGGTAGATTTCCACTTCCTGTTTTCCATTTTAAATGGAAAACTTCACAATTACAATTAATGACCCCCAATCTAGAGTAGAATGACTGAATTATTTAAAATGGAGGCATGAGTGTTAGGGCTATAGTTTTAAAGAGATTCCTGAATAAAACAGAAAAGCATTCTTGTCCTAACATAACAACATTTACCTGCCATCCATCATCACCGTGTTTAAACCAGTAATGATTTTCTACCACTATGGCCATTAATATGCTGCTGTTTTGTGGCAACAAAATGCATTGGGGCTGGCACCCTAGCTCATGCGTCAACTTTCCTTTCTGTTCTGTATTGTTGATGAAACCTCTTTTTCGTTATTTCCCCTGATTCCTGGGCATTTCTATGTGACCCTGCTGATGGCAGCCTGCTCAGTCCAGAGGATTTGCCTTTGCAAAGCTACTGAGTTCAAACAAGTGCCTTGGACCTGCTGTCTGGAATTAGGCAGGGATGAGTGTTACCTTCCACATATCTGTACATGTATTAGACCTGCTACAGAAATCAGATTGGCTTATTTATTCTAGCCCTGCCTGTTAGGTATTCATAAAGTTGCTTCACGGAAATGAGGGTCAATCAGGCACATAATAATGTTCCCTTCTAAAAATATTGGATGGTGTAGCCTAATGTATATATGAAAAAGAGCACTGTTACAGGCACATTCAAGAGCAGTACTTCCCCTTCTTTACAGACCTCTGAGGTGTATAGCTTCCTTTTCATGGCTGATATCAAAACCGTAGTCTCATCTACAGGTGGGATGCATCCTGAATGTTTAAAGTAGAAGACTCTTGGCACTACCACACCTGTGTCTACCTGAGCTATTTACGGCAGTAGAAATTAAGGTGACCTGTGCCAAGTGGCATAAACAGTAGACCAGGAAAGCACTTCTTTGTAATAAAACAATATATAACAATTTCATTTTCCCTAACCAAGCTAAAAGCTGCCCAATGATCTAAAATAAAACAGTTCTTTTACTTTCTCATATAAGTCAAGGCACTGCAAATCTTACCTAAAAGACTAACAGCATCTGCTCTATCCATAATTTCAGGTCACAGACAGAGAATTCCTGAGAAGTTACATTTGGACAGAATCACTGTTTATTCCTATAGAAATCCCCCAGGCACTGTCTGACACCATATGTTTTATTCTAGCTACGTCTCCAGCAGAGATGCATGGTACACAGTATTTAACCCCCATAGAGTAAGATGTGTGTATCTCAAGATTAGGCTGACATAGGCACCACGGCAACATTTATGTAAGGTTGGAGAGGGAGGGGGAGGTTTGTGCTTATAATCGTACTGATTGCCACTTGAAAAATTAATTGTGGTAACATTAGTTGGTTTTACTAATTTACATTATTTTCCTACAGTACCTTTCATGCCAAACACATTCAGCATATGAGACCTATTTCAGCTGAGACAGCAATGTACCTGCCGCTGGGGTAAAGTACATCAGGATAAGGACGCACGAACTGGCAGGCGCAGGCAGGCGCCGACTCACTCCACTTCACTACAGGCATCGAACCGAGCTGCCTGCAGGTACATCTGTGCTGCCCAACAGCTACACTGCTCCCTTTGCACCCAGATCCCGACCCCCTGGCCACCCACACTGCACCCCAGTTCCCTTTTGGACCGAGTCCTTCCAAAACTCAGTTGTGGGGGCAGTTTGCTCCAAAGACCATTCCCCGTGGGCTGCGGGGAGGAGACAGCCGGCATGGGAAACGCTTCTATCACTTGCTCCCTTTGGCTGTGTCTTTTGCAGCACCACGGTATCCTAAATAAGGAGTCTTATGGCTACCCACTCCTCCCCAGTGGGCGAGAGAGACAAGAGTATAGGAGCGAGTGATGCTGCCCCCGCGTACCTGTCTCTGCCCACTAACGAAGGTGGTGAGAGCCTTCGTTTGGCTGCATCAGGTGTGGGTTATCGCTGTCAGGGCCCCAACGAAGGCAGGGAGCAAAGCACACCTCTGAGATGGCAATAGTAGGCGTGAAAACTTTGTGACTGACTATAATACCAAAGCAGTAACTTCCCTCTTGTCAGGGATGTTCAGAGACTGCCGGGGTCAGAAAGCAGGGTTTTTCTTGCGCTCCCACGGTTGCTCCCCATGCGAAATAGGGGTCCCTCAGCCCCGGTAGAAGAGGACCAATTTTCTGCGCTGAACCCCCATCCCTATTTCCTGCAACAACAGGCCTTTTCCTGAAGGCCTTTTCCTGTCGCCCTAACACCGGCTGTGATGGGCTGCTGCCAGGTGGCACAACGCCCGCTGCTTTATTAAGACCAGCCGGGTCATTTCACATGCATTCCCTTTTACTACTGAGTTTTCATGCAGTCGACTTTCCGGGAAGGAGCTGGTGCGGAAGCCGGAACATGGCTCATTGACGGTCCCCCGCGGTCGCCTCGGAGAGCTGCTTCTGTACCTTAACACATCACTGCTTCTTGAGAGCGACGGATATGCACGGACTATAAAAAAGATGAGTGTTGAACCTTACAGAGATGAAGGCTGGTTTTCAAGCTGCTGTCTAGACATTTCTCACGTGTATTTAAGAGCTTCAGGCTATGTAGAAAAGACCTTTTTTTCCTCCCTAAATCTACATAAGAAAACATAGTCAATAATCTGTGTAAACAATATGCAGTCATTTTACTGTAATTTTCTAAATGTCTGGGGGCGAAGTTCAAACAGGATTGCAGTAATGAGAAACCAGGGAGTGAAACTTGTTCTCTAAAGCTGGATACACAACGCACAATCTCTGACATGGCTTACACAGAGCACCCATTATTTGGTATGATGTACACGTTTTCCTATCATAAAAAGTGCCAGTGCTCCTTCTTATCCGCAAGAAGCATCTTTCCCTGCCACTGCTTATAAAACAAAGCAGATTATTAAAATCATTGGAAAAGAAGAAAATTGGGAATGGAACTTTTTCTTCTTTGCTAGGATTGGAACGGTCTCACAGGATGAAAAAAGTCTTTGATTTATAAGAACTAAAGCATTTCTGCCTTAAAACTACAGTCTTTGAAATATAACCACAGGGGTTCACTTTTGCCATTCCTACATCAATTCTGAAGGTATTTTTGAGAAGATTAAAAGCCTCTTGCCATAGCTATGGAGTTACTTGGAAAGACTTTGGTTCTCATCCTTCTGGACACAACAGTGTAGACATTTTTTTTGGTTTCTTGCTATTCAGCTGAATGATGATTTTTTTCAGGCAAAGCATTATGAAGTTTCAGGATGGTTCATTACCTTTGATGCTCTAATTACCTCTTTTCAGCGGTGTGTGCGCCTTATTAGTAAGGAAAGCAAACCTTTCAAATGCATGAGCACTGAAAATGAGCATGTTTAATAATTCATGCATTTTGGCTTCATTAGTACAAAAGACATTCTAAAACTATAGTTTTCTGATGCATTTTTAAAAAAGGGAAATTTGCTGTATTTAGAAACACTGAGTTTGTACACAAATAATAAACATTCAGTCAAATCCGAATGTGGCAATTTAAGCCGGAGCTACCTCAGTCTTTTTTTTTTTTCTGAGTGGCTAATCCTCTAATGAATTATTTAGTATAGTACATTTAAGAAAATGTTAGCTTCAATAAATATTTGTAAACAAATGCTAAAAGTCACTTCGTATGATATTTATCATAAACAACACATTCTGCCAAAAAGGCAGTATTTTCTGAATTAATGTGGCACTGGGCAAAAAAAATATTTACCTTTATTTCAGTACAGCTAAGATGATATAAAAGGTTTTGCAAAAACAATAGATATTTTTATCTTCCTTCTGGAGGTCAGCTTTGGTATGGGAAGGTTTGGAATGAATTTGACAGGCTACACAGAGGAAAAAATACCACTGCTCAAATTTTCTGGGATTTTATTCGACAGCTATCTTGTTTGCAGAACTAAACCAAGCTGATATGCACTCCTTTCTCCCTGAAGATTCACCTCATACCTCTTTCAAATGCCAGAGAGCTTACATGTATTTTTGCTTTCATCTGCTCCAGAAAATCTAAGGTTTTGTGCTATATTCAACACAAAGATCATCACAGACTGCAAAAAAGATGCTCTTACCAAGTTGTCACGATAGCTATATGCATTTTTTCATGAATCATAACTTCAAGTAAAGTAAAAGCAAGTGATGATGACTGCCTGATGATTTTCAAGTTTTGATTGCCATGTGAAGGAAATTCCATGCTATTTGAAAGATTATTTTAGAGAAGTTTATAAAGTAGGATTGGTGACTATGGCAGGATATTTAATTTAACAAAGGTAAGAATAAGTCTGGGTGAACAGGACATTCACACAGCTTGCTTGAATAGGCGAGTGGGTAAAAAAAGCTCTTAAAGATGTCTCTGGCATAATCTCACGGGATCAGAGATCATGCCAGAACTGAATCCATACAGTTCTGTTAGCACGGGTAAGGTGCTTTGCTGACGTAGTTACGTTGATTTGGGACCCAAGTATACACCTCTTCATAACATTGTGCAGTGCTGGGGGGTGTACAAGCGCTGGCAAAGACGGATTGGCACGGTGTTGGGCATCTCTTGGCTTGTCCTGAGTTTGGAAGGGGAAGCACTGATGGGATATCGTGTTTTCCTTTGAAAGGAAGCAAGGGAGACAGAGCTACTGACAGCTGGCTTTAAGTTCAGGTTTGTGCTGATTAAAAAGTTTAGTGGGGTTTGCCAGCTCACTGGCACAGAAAATAAATCAGTGAAGTCTTTGCTGATACTCTCAGGCTGATTTTCAGAAAAAAGGACTGCCTATAGGAAAAGCTTATATTAGAAACGAGGAGAGGGTGGAGGGTTTGCAAGGCCAAGGTGAGAGGTTTGATGAAAAAAAGAGCACAAGCGATGTTCAGAGGCCTTTGTCACTTCAAAAACTGACACACCATTAGAAGCTAGCAGGCAAAGCTTTCTTAGACAGCCGCAGCTTGAGCTGAAGCCAGACTGATAGCAGCGATAGCATTTCTTACAATTGCTGCTGTCAGTGTTTGAAACCGGCTGGTGCTCCCTCAC
Source organism: Aptenodytes patagonicus (assembly GCF_965638725.1). NCBI lineage: Eukaryota > Metazoa > Chordata > Aves > Sphenisciformes > Spheniscidae > Aptenodytes > Aptenodytes patagonicus. Next base: position 125,585,278 of record NC_134949.1, read on the forward strand.
TGTCCATCTTCTGTCCATGTATCCTGCGCTGAACCCGCAGAACAGTCTGCACCGCGTTGCAATCATTCCCACACCAACAGGCTAAGTCTCAGACCCACAAGGCTCACAGCACACTGCAACGTCAGATAAATAGACTTAATGAGCAATAAAGCCAACCCTTTGGTTGCCTTGATCTTGTGTCCTGCTCAGCCAAGCAGGAGGGTAAAAAGGATCATTCCTGTACCTCCTTGCTTGGCTGATACAAGTCTCAGCCTGGTGGTGCCTCAGTGAAGAGCTCAGCATTGGCTCTGCCCTCCTACCTCATTAGCTGGGAAAAGTGATGGGCTGCAAAGGGAAGCAAAGGGGATCCTTTCCAGATGCAGTCATCCCTGCCCTGAATCCGGGAGGTGGATGGGTGCGGGGAGCAGCTGCTCACAGCATCCAGCTGGGCTTCGTGTTGCCTCCCTTGACTCAGCACCCAGTTGAAGGGTCAGGTAGATACTTGTTGGAAACTTGGAGGATAATGAAATGAAGAGAAACAGAGCAATAGGCAGGCTTTAACTTATGCCTGTATTTGTTTTGTTGTTTTATTTCCCCAGGATCTGTTCAGTGTGGAACTGCCTTCCCAATGTTCTTTGTTTAATAATTATTATTTTCTTGTAAATGTTGCAGTAAAATGCCACAACTGAACAATAAAAATTTTCTGAAGGATGCTTTGAATAACAGGGCTCCACTCTCTAGAGCAGTATTTATCAGTAATGGAAATGGAGGTGAAATTTCCCCATGCAAATTACTGACTGCTCGAATGAATGGGAACCTCAGCTCACTCTCGGTCAACAGGAGCACACCATCAGCAAGTTCAGGAGCTCACAGACTCCGAGCCCACTTTTTCGATATAAAAATTGGATTTCATAATTCTGCAGCCTTCTAAGGTGATCCAGAATAAAAGGCAAAAGGTCCAAGTACTCTCTTAAATTACAGGCTTAGCGAGCAGCCAAGAGGCAGAAGGGGAGAGGAAGGAGGGAGGTGGCAGGGCACAGCTTTCTCGTTAGCGAAGAAGCTGCTATGAGAGCAGGCAGGCGCTCTTCCCTTCTTCAGAGTATCTTCAACCTCTGCTCCGCTGCCCAAGAAAAATGACCAAAGCGCTCAACGTTTGGGGGACATTTTTAAACCGACTGAATGCATAACATTAAACAAGGCCAATAAGGTGTCTGGATGCATTTCAGCTGCTAACCTGCAGCTGCCTGTCAGGTCCCCTTTGTCGCATGGGCAATTACCACAGCTCTGCCCTTCGTGGCTTCGTGACTCGCGCCATTACGTCTTTTGCGCTTCTCACAGTGTTTTGGCAGATGACATAAAATCACATCTTTACGCTGTTCAAGTTTGTGATCACATAGATAGGTAATAGCCAAAACACCTTAGAAAAATACACCAAGTTTCCCATTTCTAGACGGAGAAATCAGAATTCCCTATTACCCCTGCAAGGCTGCACTTTAAATTGGCAAGTTTCATTTTTCTTTCTCCATGAAAACTGCACCCTCATAGATAATTTGAAGATCTATAACACTTAGTTAAATGTTGCATGTTGCAGTCTGCTAAAACTGGCATTCTCATAAAAGCATTAAAAATACCAGCTATGTTTCACACAACAAAATAAAAACAACAGTTACTGTTGACTACAATCATTGGAGTTATCTCTTAAGGGACACCAGGGTATCAGTAAAACTGTAGTTCAGGAGTCAAATTTGCTGCTGGTATAAATCAGAGTGGCTATATTGATTTCAGCAAGACTATACATTGATTTATACTTACTGAAGATTAGGTTTAAGTGACTGAAAATGAGGATTCCAACTAACGTGGATAATTTTTTTAAAGATTATTCATTTTTTTATTTAGATTTAAGCCTTATAATTCCAAGAAAAAGTCCTTAATCAATATGTCTTAAAGCAAAAGCATGACTGCCATAGTTTAACTGAGAAGGAAAACCTGATTAACTCCAGGGGCCAGATAGATTTAGACCCTATGGAGATGCCACGTAGATGTTCTGCCTCACAGGGCCAGTGCACCTGCAGAACTGAGGCCTTCCTGTTTTGATTTAATGCAAAGTCTAAGTTATAAAACTTGTAAAAGGGACCTCACCATGTAAATCAATATGCACTCCAAGACTAAAGTCAGAAAAAATGTCAATAAATAACGAAATGGTGATAGAAAAATAAAGTATGGGAGCTCTCCATTCCCATCTTCACCTTGTCACACAAGCTGCTTTATACATTTTTAAGGATGCTCTGAGACAGCGCTCTCCTGCCCACTGACTGAGCTAGCAAAGCCGTGCTGACGCCCTCGCTTGGGTGCCTCTAGTTAGCAACACTGGAGTTTTAAGACTCGTTTGCTGATCCTGGTGCAGTGAACGGAAACTGTTCAACTATACGTCGCTTCAGTTGAGGGTTAAATCGATCGTGACTCCACGGAAACTGGCATCCTTCATGCGTTGATTCCTGGGATATCTTGGGAGCCCAGATTCTGCAGAGGCTGGAGGGGTGAGGAGTTCAAACTGTACTTATGGTTCACTGAAATCAGTGGGAGCCACTCTGTTGACTTCAACAGGTTCTGCACCACACCCATGAATTCACAGCTAAACCTGACCGTGCCGAGGTGATGGGTAAGCATAATGCTCTACTAATAGTAATGGGGAGGTCAGGCTACAACAAGGAAACCAATATCAGCGCTGCCCTGCTGCTCTGCTGAAGATATATTCACGGATGAATTACTGTAACTCGATCTCCACATGTCCATCAGTTTGAATCACCTGAGTGATGCTGACGAGGTGCATCATTGCATTTTTGTTAATTAATCCACTGGGACCAGAAGTCCAGCTCTCACATTTAAATTAAGGATGCTGGCACGAAAATGTGAACAATACTGAAATACATCCACATGTACATACAGCTATACTTTAAAGGTCAGCATGTAAAGAAGCCCTTACATGGATGGTAAAGACTATCACTATGGTCAGATTAAGAATGTACTGTTAAAACAAAAGTTTGTTTCTCTAGAGAGATCAGTTTCTACTTTGTTTTCAAAAAATAGCACAAGCGTGGCCTTTCTTGCAAGTAAGATTTGGTTTACATTTTCAGATGTAGATAGATTTCAGATAGATCTCCTCCAGATCTCAGATTACTTTAAGGTCCTCTGGCACAGAGGAAATGAGCAGAGCCTGCTGTGTGTGAAGTCAGTTAAAGCAGTAACAGCTGTAAATGACCACAAGGACCTTAAAGCAAGGCTAGATCAGTTCTTGTCTGTATGGAAACAACTGCTTCTGGTTACCTTGGGCTGACTGAAAGGCCACGCAAAAATCACATACTGTATCTCAACATTATCAAGTGAAATGCTTTAACATTTTCAAAATTAAAATGGCATGAGCAGGCCATTTCTGTTTTTTTGTGGAAGTAAGGTTTAAGATATGGACTTTTACCAGAACTGCTCTAAAAATCTATTATTTTAATTGAGGTGGACACCACACCTTTGGTTTGATTTGGAACATTTCCTGGTAGTTTTAGAGATTTAACATTGCAGTTATGACTGTGACAACATGATAGTAGCTGAAAATTTACTGATAAATGTAATCCTTGCTTTAGGCATAAAACTCTCCACTAAGTACAATTGAATCCAATGCTTCCAAACCTACAGAAAACAGGGGTAGTCTATTTTAATGGTTGTAGCTGATGAAAAAAAAAAAAGACCATGAAGCAAATAATCAGCTTTAGAAAAACAAAATTAAATTCAAATTTTAAAAAATCTCACTTTTAATAAGAACGATTTTGTTGGTAATAAAAAGATAGGAAACAGGCATTCTTGAAAGGGGGTTTCCCTTAACATGCAACTTTTAATCTAGAAGAAAGCAAAAAACCCAATAGTATTACAAACCAGCACAGTTTGGGATACTGTATTTTTCCAAAGACAATGTTAATTGTCAAATCAAAATAACAAATAAATTAGATAGCAACAGGAGAAGATAATTGTGCTGCTACACACTTCTAGTAGAGTCCCTGAGGAACTGGTACTAGTTGTTTCTCTCCTCTAATAAAAAAAAAAAATCAAATAAGTCTTCCTAACACCAGTATCAGTTGTAAAAATAATTTAAATTACTTTTCTCATTAATGAATTGAATTTAGCTTTCAGGTGTCTTGTACGCTCCCTAAAATGGAATTTTCACATTGCCATTGCACAGAAACTTTGTATTTATAACCACACAGCTGCCCTATTTAAACTCTGATTCACACCGATATAGTTTTCCTTCCCAATCTCGTAACATTTTAGCTTCTGATCTGAACCTGTTTACATTCGTTTTTATTGTACTGGCAAGGTTAATAAACTTGCAGTGTGAACCTTCACCTCTGTAAAACCACCAGAAAAATAATGCAAGCCAATGGTTTCAAGTACGTAGTCATGTCAAATTAAATGCGGAATTAAATGGTTTTCATCCCTGCAGAACATTCAGCTTTTCACAGCGGAAGGAGAAAAAGCTCTTGATACTCCACAGAAATAAAACCTGAGACAGGATACAGACAATTTACTCTCATCACCGATGTGCCATTTCTACGATAAGAAGCAAATGGCACAGTCTGTCTCTTTGTGACGTGTTCCTAGTTTTCCAACAGAGCAATAGAAAATAAAAAGAATGTGTTATAGGCACAAGATAATTTCATATGGTAATGTTAGAAATGCTCGTCTAGGGGAGTAATTTCAGAGTCTGTCACGTATGTGTAACTAAGTATACATGCAAGTAAGTTAAAATACATGTTAAGAGTATTTGCTACAGTTAAAAACATAGGCAAGAAGTTATTTTTCCCACTTACAACGGTTCTGCCTGTCTTGCTGTTTTCCCACCTTCCTATTTTGATTTGTCTCCTTATGTCATTTTCTCAGAACTGGACCTTTGTCGCTAGTTGTGGAGTCAGGATGATGATTGCTTTGTTCTATATACACACTATATATGGTGTGCATATATACATATATATTTATATGTATATATTATATTGTATTTGAAACCAGACAGTGCAAGTGTAGAACTAAAAAAGAAAACAATCCATATGTTATCCTTGTCTTACTTTGCTGTGGAATTTCTGAACAAAAAAAGTCAAACGTAGATTCCCACATATCTTCAAGAAATTCAGTTTTGGATCTTGGAACTGTACAATTCTATTTTCAGTCAATGCAGAATAATATAATAGGCATGGGAAAAAGAGGCAAAAGGTGAGCTGGAGGCCCTAAGTCAAGAGTCCTAGCCATTACTGAATCCTCAGTGGCTGAATTTGTTATCAGATTCAGTTTCTGCTGCAGCTTATAGAGCGCTGTCAACAACTTTTCAATAGAAAGCAAGCCTCTACATAGACTCCATCGCTATGTCACACCTGTCTGCATTGGTAGAAGAGGGAGATGGCTCCTTTACCCTTGAACTCGTAGTTCAGTGGAAAAGAGTTCACATCTTTTTATCTATCTCGAGTTACAGGGCTGACATGGGAAGTATACTGTGCTTTCTATTACTGCATGTTTCATATTTTCCCTATTGTGCTAAGCAGCTTATTTTTGTCTGCGGTGACTGAATACTGGAAAAGAAGATTTGTGTCTTGACTTGCGTGTTTAAAACAACATTTATGCACTGCAAGTGATGTCCAGCCTCCATTTTAAGGGATCCTTGTAAACAATTATTTAATAAAGTATTTGCATTCTGTAGCTTAAAGCTTGTCTACAAGCTAAGACTTTGCTGTTCAAGTCTGCAGGATTAGTCAAAGCAGCAAGAAATTTGTAAATTGGGTCAAGAATGCTAATTAAGGCATCTTAAATACTGAAAGAACTTGATCATTCAGCAAAGCTGGAGAGGTTAGAGGTTCGTGTCTTTTCTAATAAATACGCAGTAGGCTTAGGGCTAGACTCAGGCTGCTTGACTTAGGTGCCCAACTGAAAAACCCAGACCAAAGAAGTGTCCATACTTGCTCACTGAGAGCTCGACTTGAGAGCAGGCCTGTCCTGTCCTCCGGCTGCTGTGAGAAGGCGGTGGCTGCCAGCCAAATCTCCTCCTCTGGGATGGAGAGGCCAAGCAGAAGGGCTGGCAGACAGAGGATGGAGCTCTGCCCTCACGCATCAACCAGCAGCGCAAGGAGAGCAGGAGGAGAATGCTTCCAGTGGAGCAGGAGCTTAGCAAACTGGTGCTCCTGCCTTGTGCAGGTGTAGGGACTGAGGAGAGCACTCAGCATCCCTATGGAGAAATGGGGTGTTCTTGCCACCTTCATGGCTATGAAATCCATCTCAGGAAAATCTTTTTTTTCAGAGCTTGCCTGGCTGCAACTGCCTTTTCTCCCCACCCACATGCATGTTTCTTTCCAAACTGATTCCTTTCATCAGCTGAAAGTTTGTAGAGGAGGTTCTGAGATATAAAATCTTGGGATGCTTTAAATGGATTTCAAAATCTCCTAGTCTGATATACCCAGTGAATGATATCTCTTCTCTGGAAGTGTATCTGAGATGCTGTTAGTCCTTCAGGGTTTACGTATTAATGTGATCTCCAAAGAGGCAAGGAACAGAATTGTCAAAATGAGCTTGCACTTGTTTTGTGACATCAGGTAGACAAGTTTCTGCCTGGCCCAAGTCAAGCTAACCCTTAAGAATAATGTCATATATTTGAAAAGGTTCTTTTTAGTGCTGATTAGCATCAGAGAAAAATATAATGTATAAATATATAAAATATGTATAAAATAAATATAATATGTATTATATACTATATAATACATATAAAATAAATACAATATATTATATATAATTATATATAATAGTATATTTATATATAATATACATATATAATATATTATATATTTATATATACATATAAAATACATATAATATATTTATATATTATATAATATATAATATTTATATAAGATATAAATATTATTTATTTTTATATATGTATATATTTTATATATTTATTTATATATTATATTTAATTATTATGTATAATATTTAATATTATATAAAATATATACAATATATAAAAATATAATATTATATAAAAGATATATATAATATAATATAATATAATATAATATAATATAATATATGCAACAGGTGGCTGAGCTGCAGGAGGTGGTGAGAAGACTGTGTAACATCAGGGAGGCAGAGAAGGAGCTAAATAGCTGGTTCCAAGTGCAGTCTGCAACGGGTCTGCAGCCCATGGCCAAACAACCAATAACTCCCCCACTGGCACACGCAGAAGGGAGCAGGGGGGCCAGTAATGAAGAAGAACAGATGGCTGCAAAGGCAAGGACCAGCAGGAGGAGGAGTCTTCCCCCAAAGGCTGAGGTGCCCTTGCAGAACCGCTTCACCGCTCTGCAGGCCAAAGAGGAAAGTCCTGTCACACCAGGAGAAGCGCTGGAGCTGAGTAATGCAGCCCGATCTGCCCCCCGTATAACAACCAGCACAACTAAGAAAAGGTGACGAGTGATAGTAGTAGGCGACTCTCTTCTGAGAGGTACGGAGGCACCCATTTGCACTGCACGCACTCTCTAGAGAGGTGTGCTGCTTACTGGGGGCTTGCATCAGGGATGTCACCGAGAGGCTACCAAGCCTCGTACAGTCCACTGACTATTATCTGCTGCTGCTGTTTCATGTGGGCACCAGTGACACAGCCAGGAGCAGTCTGAGGACTATCAAGGACTACAGAGCCCTGGGAGTGGCGGTAAGGGGCTCGGGAGCGCAGGTAGTTTTCTCATCAATCCTGGTGGTCAAAGGGAAGGGGTTTGAAAGGGCCAGTCGAATCTGGCGAGTCAACAAATGGTTACGGGACTGGTGCCACAGCCGGGGGTTTGGCTACTTAAGACCATGGGACTCGCTTTGAGAAACCTGGTCTGCTGGGGGCTGATGGGGTCCGTCTGTGAGAGGAGGGGAAGAGCATCTTCGGTCATAGGCTTGCCAAGCTGGTGAAGAGGGCTTTAAACTAGAGATGCCGGGGGAGGGGAACCTCAATCCATCCCACTCCTACCAGTTTGATGCCAGGGCCAGCAATAGGTGCCCAGAGCCTGGAGAAAGAACTCAGCAGGAGAGCTCCTGAAGAGCAGCACAGAGCAACTCCAGCCAGTAAGACAGCTTCATCGGGGGCCCAACTTAAATGCCTCTATGCAAACGCACGTAGCATGGGGAATAAACAAGAGGGGTTAGAGACGTGCGCACGCCTGCAGGGCTACAACCTTATTGGCATCACGGAGACGTGGTGGGATGGCTCCTATGACTGGAGTGTTGGGATGGAGGGATACAGGCTCTTTAGGAAGGACAGGCAGGGGAGACGAGGAGGGGGTGTCGCCCTCTGTGTCAATGACCAGCTGGAGTGCATGGAGCTCTGCCTGGGAATGGATGAGGAGCCGACTGAGAGCTTGTGGGTCAGGATTAAAGGGAAGGCAGGGCCAGGTGACGTTACGGTGGGGGTCTGTTACAGGACACCTGACCAGGAAGACCGAGTAGATGAGGCCCTCTAGAGACAGATAGGAGCAGCCTCGCACTCACAAGCCCTGGTCCTCACGGGGGACTTCAACCACCCTGACAACTGTTGGAGAGACAACACAGCAGGGCATAAGCAATCTGGGAGGTTCCTGGAACGCGTCGATGATAACTTCCTTCTCCAAGTGGTAGAGGAGCCAAAGAGGAGAGGTGCCATGCTGGACCTTGTATGCTGGACCTTGTTCTCACCAACAAGGAGGGGCTGGTGGGGAATGTGAAGCTCAAGGGCAGCCTGGGCTGCAGTGACCACAAAATGGTGGAGTTCAAGATCCTGAGGGCACCGAGGAAGGCGCACAGCAAGCTCAGTACCCTGGACTTCAGGAGAGCAGACTTTGGCCTCTTCAGGGATCTGCTTGGTAGAGTGCCACGGGAAAAAGCCCTGGAGGGAAGAGGGCCCCAAGAAAGCTGGGTAATATTCAAGGATCACCTCCTTCAAGCTCAGGAGCGATGCATCCCAACAAAGAGGAAGTCAGGCAAAAAAGCCAGGAGGCCTGCATGGATGAACAAGGAGCTCCAGGACAAACTCCAACACAAAAAGGAAGCCTACAGAGGGTGGAAGCAAGGACAGGTAGCCTGGGAGGAATACAGAGAAATTGTCCGAGCAGCCAGGGATCAGGTTAGGAAAGCTAAAGCCCTGATAGAATTAAATCTGGCCAGGGACATCAAGGGCAACAAGAAAAGATTCTATAGGTACGTTGGGGATAAAAGGAAGACAAGGGAAAATGTGGGCCCTCTCCGGAACGAACGGGAGACCTGGTTACCCAGGACACGGAGAAGGCAGAGGTACTCAATTACTTTTTTGCCTCAGTCTTCACCAGCAAGTGCTCGAGCCTCACCGCCCAAGTTGCAGAAGGCAAAGGCAGGGACTGGGAGAATGCAGAGCCGCCCACTGTGGGAGAACATCAGGTTCGAGACCACCTAAGGCACCTGAAGGTGCACAAGTCCATGGGACCCGATGAGATCCATCCGCAGGTCCTGAGGGAACTGGTGGATGAAGTTGCTCAGCCACTATCCATCGTATTTGAGAAGTCGTGGCAGTCCAGTGAAGTTCCCACTGACTGGAAAAGGGGAAACATAACCCCCATTTTTAAAAAGGGAAGAAAGGAAGACCCGGGGAACTACAGGCCAGTCAGTCTCACGTCTGTGCCTGGGAAGATCATGGAACAGATCCTCCTGGAAGCTATGCTAAGGCACATGGAGGACAGGAAGGTGATTCGAGACAGCCAGCATGGCTTCACCAAGGGCAAGTCCTGCCTGACCAACCTAGTGGCCTTCTATGATGGAGTGACTACGTCAGTGGGCACGGGAAGGGCTACAGATGTCGTCTCTCTGGACCTCTGTAAGGCCTTTGACACGGTCCCCCACAACATCCTTCTCTCTAAACTGGAGAGGTATGGATTTGATGGGTGGACTGTCTGGTGGGTGAGAATTGGTTAGGTGGTCGCATCCAGAGGGTAGTGGTCAACGGCTCAATGTCAGATGGAGATTGGTGACGAGTGGCGTCCCACAGGGGTCCGTATTGGGACCGGTACTGTTTAATATCTTCATCAAAGACATAGACAGTGGGATTGAGTGCACCCTCAGCAAGTTTGCAGACGACACCAAGCTGAGTGCTTCAGTCAACATGCCAGAGGGACGGGATGCCATCCAGAGGGACCTGGACAAGCTCCAGAAGTGGGCCCGTGTGAACCTCATGAGGTTTAACAAGGCCAAGTGCAAGGTCCTGCACCTGGGTCGGGGCAAAACCCGGTATCAATACAGGCTGGGGGATGAAGGGATTGAGAGCAACCCTGCCGAGAAGGACTTGGGGGTACCGGTGGATGAAAAGCTGGACATGAGCCAGCAATGTGCGCTCGCAGCCCAGAAAGCCAACCGTATCCTGGGCTGCATCAAAAGCAGCGTGGCCAGCAGGTCGAGGGAGGTGATTCTGCCCCTCTACTCTGCTCTGGTGAGACCCCACTTGGAGTAGTGCGTCCAGCTCTGGAGCCCTCAGCAGAAGAAAGACACGGACCTGTTGGAGCGGGTCCAGAAGGGGGCCACAAAAATGATGGATGGAACACCTCTCCTGTAAGGAAAGGCTGAGAGAGTTGGGGTTGCTCAGCCTGGAGAAGAGAAGGCTTCGGGGAGACCTTATTGCAGCCTATCAGTACTATAAGGGGGCTTCTAAGAAAGATGGGGACAAACTTTTTAGCAGGGCCTGTTGTGACAGGACAAGGGGGAATGGCTTTAAACTAAAGGGGGGTAGATTTAGACTAGATATAAGGAAGAAATTTTTTACGCTGCGGGTGGTGAAACACTGGTACAGGTTGCCCAGAGAGGTGGTGGATGCCCCATCCCTGGCAACATTCCAGGTCAGGTTGGACGGGGCTCTGAGCAACCTGATCTAGTTGAAGATGTCCCTGCCCATGGCAGCGGGGTTGGACTAGATGACCCTTCCAACCCAAACTATTCTATGATTCTATGATTCTACAGTCTGGGGGTCTGAGTTTTGCAGTACCCCTGTGAAAGGGAGGTTTCTGCAAATAGCAAGAGACCTGATGAAAACTTTCTAGATATTTCCTATTCAAACGCCTGTCAGATATTATTTCTTCCAAGCATGAATTCCATTGCCAGAGGATGCAAGTAAGTGGTCTGTCCACAAAAACCACATAAATAGCACTTGGGAAGCACAGAAATATCAAAATGTTTTCCAGTTAATAGCTGTTCTTTTCTCAAGCACAATAATTTAGTAGTAAAGAGAGGAAAAAGCCCAAGAGGCTTCTTGACTGAGGCTATTACTGAGATTTAAAATTATAATAACAGGCATCTATTTTTAATAAACTGCTACAGCAATGTTTATTGCAGTTAAGAATAATTGTTATGATAACTCAATTTGTGGTTAATATTTTTAAAACAGAAACGAGAAACATTATTATAAAACTTTTTTTACCTCTACAATTATCTTCCACTTTTTTACATTACAGACTCTTTGATGGCACAGTGGGAGGCAGGAAGAGAGTATATTTCTTTCCAATTTCTGTCCCACCAAGTTTCTGACTGCAAGATTTGAATGACAACTTTGGAGGACAAAGGACTGCCTCATTTTTCAATGTCCCAGGTAAACTTTGGGTAACAATTGTTGAAGTTTCTGAATATCAATATGAAAAAGTGCCTCAGTTTTGATCTGGAAGGACCTAGTATACTGTTGAGGATTGCCCACTATGCCTATTCCTTGAGGACCCAACCTTGCTAACCAAACTTCTAGTTAATGACAACTGTGGGGAGGAGAACAGTAATCATAATCCCAAACTTCTGGGAGTTTTGATGCTGAGAAAGATGCAATGCTAACAATGTATTGACATAATTTTTATACCATGAAGAATATTAACACTGCACAGAGGTTAGGAATTGAAGACCCACTTTTCTAAAGGATGTGATTTATCCCACATGTTTAAAATATTGCTGTGCTATCTCTACTGCTTCAGTTTTCTCTTTAATGTGCTTCCTGGGACACATGACTATTCTGATGGTTTACGGAAAACTGTCACCATCTGCAGTGGGTCAGCTTCAAGGCCTGGGCAGATTAGGTCTGCCAGCTCTGTGAAGTCCACAAAAACCCATGTGCAGGTCCGCATCCATCCTTTCATTTTTGGAAGCTATGCAGAAGCTGTTGTTAAGCAGCAATTTCAGTTTGCTTGGTGGTTTATAATGTGTTATTATAAAAGGAAAAATAATGATGTTATTGTTGATGCTGAAGCAAAACCTACACATAATCTCATCTTTTTAAAAAAATTTGTCTATGGAGTTGTAAAGATCAGAACGCAAGGATGCATAAGACATGTTTTCAAAATGCAGGAATTAATTAAAAAATCTTACTTCACTGTTCTATTTCCTGTAGCTATGGCTTTTGAAAAGTTTAACAAAAATGCAACTCCTAAAATATTTTTTATTGAAGACTGTTTAATAACACCTTCTTTATATATTTGAAAGTTTTGGCCTGGTGTCAAAACAATGATGCAGAAAACATCTACAGCTGCTTGTACAGACAACTAGGAGTAGCCTGATGTCTCCGTGGTGCCCAGTGACAGGACCAGAGGCAATGGGCACAAACTGAAACACAGGAGGCTCTGTCTGAACGTCGGGAAACATTTATTTACTGTGAGGGTGGCTGAGCACTGGCACCCAGAGAGGCTGTGGGGTTTCCATCCTTGGAGATACTCAAAACCCAACTGGACACAGTCCCAGACAATCTACCATAGGTGGCCCTGCTTGAGTAGGGGGGGTTAGACCAGATGACCTTGAGAGGTCCCTTCCAACCTCAACTGTTCTGTGATTCTGTGATGCAATAAATTCAGATGAAATCTAGAAATGTCTATTTCAGCACAATACATCTGGCAGTCTAAATTATAAAAGAATAACCATGCCAAATATCCAGATCATTCTGAAGTCCCGGTTCATGTCTCGGATTCAGTGTGCCAAAATCACTTTCTTTCCTTATTTACTATTCACTGTGACATTAGGTATGATTGCTCTATTTTTCTTTATAAAATTATCATTATTGTTTCATGGCAAAATCCTTGCATTTTTAGCTCCCATGTCTGAGTTGACTTCATGAAATTGATTCTGGTTTCTGTAAACTAAATGTCAGGAAAAAGGTGTAGAAATCCAGAAATCGGATGCAGTTCTGACTGCTGACCTGAGTGTGTATCTGCAGCACCAGCTGACTGGAAGGGAAAAGGTCTATTAGAAGACTTACAGTGGGCTAGAATATAAGGCAATCAACTATTATGCATTACTAATAACAGAGTCAGAATTGTACATAATGTGTAGAAGTTTTGAAAAGACAATCCTAATTCATAGTTATAGTGCTAGAAATGATCAATTACTAAGCTTGCCTAGACATCTGATGAGCCATTCAAATATAATTCAAGCTAATGGGGTGATCAAATGTTTTGATTCAATTTCTGAATGAAAATGGTATGGAAGTTGGAAGCGTCACAGCAGGTTGATGTCAGCCCCCACAATACAAGTCATTGAATCCTGATGACCCCTTTTCCTCCTCCAATGAAAGAGCATTCAGGTTCCCTATGCCGAATCATTAACTATTCAATTTGGAGCAACCTGAGGTCTCAAACACTGCCTGTTGGATAAAGCAGATGGTTTGATCAGTGGGCTTGACTACACAGGTACAAAAGAATCCTATGAGATGCTCAGGAAAAGCAAGGGAACAATCGGTGACATGAGTTGGGAGGCCCTCAGAAACTCACAGGAAGGTCTTCTGAAGTCAAGCTTCAGGTGATCTAACATTTAGCTTGTTCATACCAAACACTTATGGTGGCAACAAGCTAAGAAATAGGTGCTGTAATAGCTCAGTCAGTTATGGCTGACAAAGTCTTCACCAGTAAACTCCATTGTTACTTTTCTTGAGTAAAGTTGCAGCCTTAACATTGGGTAGATTATTTTCAAAATGCCCCATTTATCAAAATAGCTTTTTGTTACAGTCTTTCTGAGAATGTCTTATAATTGCTGGGGAGTATTTTGAAAAACAAATACTACTTATTGCAGACTCCTAAACCTTTATTGCAACCATAAAAGTTGCAATAGGTAGCATTACAGGCAGTTCGAAAAGCAAGATCAGAAATTAGGAAGGAGGACGCATAAGTTATTGAAAGTGACATTGTACAAGAAAGAGATCAAGCTGGGGGAGAAGGAAAGCAAAGCACCATGAAAACAGGTAAAAGTTATCTTGAAAGAAAAGACTGACTTCAAGGAAGAATAAAGATGTGCTGAAGAAGCAGTCAGTGTTTCATCTCAGATGTTCTCATCTGCTTAATCTAAATACCTTAACTTTTTTATTTCTTCTCCATGTTCCCAAATGTAGAATTACTTTGATTAATTGTATTTGAACTATTAATTACTTCCACAGAATTTCTGAAGTAGTGGGTGAAAGAAGAAAGATGCCCAGTAAGTCTTTCCTCACTGATTTGAACACTAAAAATACTGATCTGCCTGCTACTACTGAAAATTCTTTCTACCCATATATTTTGTTTAAAGTCCTTCATAAAGTAACCTTTAATAACATATCATTCAATATTTATGGGCCAATATTCAAGTTGCTCCACTGGAACACTCGATTTTTTTCAAGGTATTGAAGCTAATTATCCATTTCAGAATATATTTCATTTCCTTACTGCAAAGGAAAGCTGAAGCTAATCAAGAAAAGCAGGTAAAAATTCAAGCCATTTAAACTAACAGAGCTAAAGATGGCTACAAGTCTGTAATTCACTAAAGGAGCTCTGACGATGTTCCAATTCCGGAAGCTTTTAACTCAAGCGCAGGGACCAACTTTTGGTGCTATATGCCCTCAAGAAAATCATCTTTATATAGAATATATTAGAATATTTCCAAATAATAAATATGCATAAATAATGTATTTGGAACATGAAAGGAAGAGAGTAAGCTATTTGTTAAAGAAATGATAAAAAATGTTTGTTGACTGACTGGAAGGAGAGGGCTGCAATTTTGACTTAGCTGTTAATGCAGATGCTTTCCTTTAGCAGAGCAAGGACAAATATTTATCTTACTTTTTTGAGTTAGAAATGAAAATTATTTCAATCTTTATTTCTACAGCTCCTCGGTTTGTGGTTCTACTCTGTGACTACACAGAAATCAGTCATTTTTCTCACTATTTTATTTCCTACTTATTTTCCTTCTTATCTATCTGTATGATACACTAATTTCCTGGCTTGTGTTTTATAACTTTCTACCTTCTGCTTGGTCTTTTTCTTCCCACATTCTTTTAGCTTTCTCTAGCAAAACCCTTTATGCTTTCTTTTCAGTGTCAGGTCCTGCTTTTGAATTACTTTCCTAATACCACTGTCTATCTTCCATTCCTCTGTCCTCACAACAACTGCTTTTCCATTTATAGTGTATGTTAAGCAAAAGACCATAGTTTATTCATTACTCTTTTTTACATATATGAGCAAATGTATATACTAAATAAAAATAAAATAAAATAAATCATGTTTTCAGAAAGCACACAAATATAATTATGCTTTTTTCCCATTTGTATCCTCTTCACATCATGTATTCTGTAACAAAGACTGGCAAATCTTCTGAGAAGATTTTATAACGTGTTTGATCTCAGAGTTCCACAGATAATCTACCTATGCTATTGTGAACTAGGATATCACTGGAAACAGCATTCTTTGTGAACTGGAAATCTGATTGAGCCCAACAGATGGATGTCCCTCATGCACCTTCAATCAGTAAGAAGTTGGAGTGGGTTTGAATTTGTCTGGAGGTAAAAGGCTCCATATCCCTTGAGCTACTGCACTGTCTTCATTTTCTCCATTTTTTATTCTCCTCTTTTTAGATAATCCTAGTTTGATATTAGTAGATGTCAAAGAGATAGTATAATAGCTCAAGAACATCACTGAAGGGTTATTACACCTTTGACGAGCTACAAGGCAGAAGGGATATTACATCTTCTACAATCTGTCTTTATGAACTGTTCTGATAGCAAACCTTTGCTCTCAAGCACAAAGTATTGCTGTAAAACACGTTTTATTAGTGGGTGGTTTGAGTTGGAGATGGGCATATGTACCCCCATATGGTCTTATTTACCCCAGAAAGGTCTATCGCCTGATGGCTGCAGCTGTAGAGTAGTTGATTTGATGGCCTAGACAGGCCCTTTCTGTTCCTAAATTTCCAAGTTTCTCATTTTTCTGTATATCTGAGAATATACTCAAATGTTATATTAGCTGGGACACAAAGCAATTATCTCTGTAAGTAGTTACAGGATATATTGTGCACTTTCTTCCTTTCCTGTTAACTAGCCTAGGCATGGAGTGAAATGCTCACCCCAAGGACCAAAATGTTACCTCTAGTCTCTCACCTGGCCGATGTGCCTTTGGAACTGCCATGTTCATCACTCGCCCTCCATCCTGAGGTTTGGGGGGAGATGCGGTAAACCTGCAAATCCCCGACTCTGATGGCGTGCTTGAGGTCAGACTGTCTGTGTAGTCATTAGTCCCTGCCGTGAGCTGCTCCGACGATGTGTCTGATATGAAGCATTCTGTAATGGTGAACTTCGCATGTCTCAGCTGCTCTTCCATTTTTGCATGCTCATATGCTCTCGCTAGCTCTTCGTATGTTGAGGAGGCACTTTCTGTGGAGACCATGCTGCTTCTTGCTCGATCTAAACATCAGAAATATAAATAATGGGAGAAGGAAAACATCTGCACAACCTTTCTTGGAAGAAAAGCTATGAACATGATAGTATTTCTTAATAAAATGCAGAGCCCTTGAAATTATCAAGGTGATTTAAATGAGTCTGCTTCATTCTGCTTCAGAAAGCCCTGAGGACAAAGGTCAAATATAAAGGCAGTGTCTCTCAGACATTGTCTCTCTAGACACCAGGTAAAATAGTAACTCATTTTACATGGAACAAAGGTCTTATGAAAGCAATATTGTTTGGTAGCTACCAGCCTGCAGTCATTCAGGTGCTTTTTTCAGTGCTGCTGAAGGTAATGGGGGCTTCATATTTGACACACAGGCTATTATGACCTAGAAGCTGTTCTTTTCTGCTGATGAGTTTCTGAGAATATCAATATTTCTTAAACAAGCACTATTATTGGAGATGTAAATGGCTACTGATATATTAAAAAGCATTCTGGAAATGCAAATGCTCATTTCTGCGGGGACAAGTCACTGGTCTGTTGCACCCATTGCACTTCTACTTCAGTGGGCTGGAAGAGCAGAGGACTTTAAAAAGTTCCTTGGGCAGAAGTCATGTTTCATCACAAGATCTGTACACTTTCAGACATTGTTGGTGATGTTCAATAAACAGGCACAATGTAATAGCTAATTCATAAAAATGGGACTCCTATAGCAGCCAGAGGCAACTGTGTTGTTATTGCAAATCTTTATCTTTTTTATTGTGTGCTAGGATCCTTGCATCAGTTTTCATTGTGCACAAAGAACAACACTCCTGCCACTTGTAAATAGGACCATGCATTATTTAAAATTACAAGTACTTCTACAATATGCTGTAACTTGCTTAAGATTTTGAGCTGGCCAGAACTTAAACAAGGCTTCCCCCCCCCCGCTCCCAGGAAATATCATTCTGTTTTTCACATTTGATTTGTAAATGAGACCAAAATAATGTCTTTCCAAACTTCTGATTGTCCTGGTTTCAGCTGGGATAGAGTTAAACCACAATACTGATCAACTGGAAACTCCTGGAAGGCTGCAGTTGCCCAATACCATAGAGCAATGTCTGTAAATATGATGGTCATGCAAAGGTCCCAGTTTGGTCCATGAAGCTCAGGACCTGCAGCTTCCTATATCCCATGACCTGGGGAGACTATTCCAGGAAGAATCTGCTTGAACACCTACTTTAGATTTGATGAAAGTTCATCCGAGCCCAGGGTGAACTTCATGAAACCTAGATTCATCAGAACATTTCTAATGGCCTCTAGTTAGAACATTAGAACTTAGTTACAGCTATGAACTGCTGCAATACATTTCTCCTAAGCTTAAAAGCTCCTGCTTTGTAAACCTGGAATTGTTTTGATAAGAAGTGCTAAATTCTGCCAATTATCAACTGCATCAACTAGATTCAGAAATCTGAACTCCATATTGGAAAAGTGATAAAATGTGCACATTAGTTCAATTGATTCTTGAAAACATAATTTGGCTACATCTATTATAATGTTTATTTGGAAATTTTAAACTTCTGACGTACTTAGATTAAACTGACTCTATTCTTTCCCCAGAAACCAAGTGTCATAATAGAGCTACATTTTGGCACAAGAAAACCTTTCTTGAGCATGATCTAAAACTTGCTATCCCTTACATAAATCACTGCGTGTTCAAGGGTAGACATAGAGTAGGAGACTATCCATGTTAAAACATAGATTATGAAGTCTGTTTACAAAATTACATGTAGTTTGTCTATTAAACCACACAACAAATGGAATTCTCTGTCCTTTGCCATGCACATTGGAAAATATCCTTGGGTGACAAAATGTTGGAACACATGCAAGTGCACCTGAAATCTGGAATGTCTACAAAAAGGGTTTCTGAGATAACATTTGCTATTTGTATTTGTATCTGTATAGCTATTAGAGTTAATCCTTAAAGCCTTATGATAATTCTACCTGAAGAAATCAGGATGAAGTTTGCCAGCTGGCTAGAGGTATCTATTGAGTGCTGTTACCCTATGCAGACAACATAGGG
Organism: Aptenodytes patagonicus; assembly: GCF_965638725.1. Classification (NCBI taxonomy): domain Eukaryota; kingdom Metazoa; phylum Chordata; class Aves; order Sphenisciformes; family Spheniscidae; genus Aptenodytes; species Aptenodytes patagonicus. The sequence goes on from NC_134949.1 coordinate 125,604,025, forward strand.
GTCTACAAGTTTAAGAGGATGAATTGTGAAAAGATGAGAACTCCAACCTATAAATTACTAGAGGTAAGGGAAGTCAGATGCTTGTTCTTATAGAGAGAATAAAAAGTCATACTGGTTTTTGTGGTGAAGGGCCAGTCAAACCTACTGCTTTGTAGCTCTAACACATAGCTTTTTCATGTGACAAACACTTTTCCCCTAAAATCAGGATGGAAGGTAGGCAATTCCTTCTGAGAAGACCAGAGTAAACCTGGATTCACTTCTGTCAGGCATAACTTTGAATAGAATTTTACCTTTCTTCATATTTAACCTTTATTATATTTGCTTCATGACTATTCTGCTTAATAATTTACTTATTTATTTGCCTTTTTTTTTGTAACTTGTTCAGTGTAGGGCAAAGGAGAAAGCTTTCTTTTCAGTTACAATTGCATTTATAATGTGGAGACATCAAGAGGAGATGAAGACTGCAGGCAGAATATGTATTCAGTGTCTCCTCACTTATCATCTACAGGAATAAAACCTACGCTGTTTCTCAGGAAAATCAGAGCTAGCCGCTGCAGTCTTCAGTGATATGAATGGATTTTGACTTGGACTCTAATTCCAGGTTTTTCCCTCTCATTTTTTTCCACTTAGAATAAACTCTGTGAACATATTACATGAATGGGAAAAGGAAAATACTAACCTCAAGGTAGCTCAAACCTTAAAAACATTCCACCTATGACTCAGGAATATTCTAGGTTGCTAATATTGCCCCGTCCTGGTCAATGCCATTTCATGCAGAAAATTCTCCTACATTTTCCTTCAGATACAGGACATACAACACTTCAGCTACTTGGAAAAATTACCACCATATCTTTCAAAAGACTCCAGTATGCGTGTGTGGCATGAGAACCACGGGCACAATATTTGTTATCATTAGCACTATATGCATTTGTGTCACCCCTTATCAATAGCCTACAGAAAAACACCCTAGCAAGGAAAACATAATGACACCTAAGCACCAAATGAAGTACATCAAGGACCAAGAAGGTTACTGCAGCTACTGCTGTCCTGTTTTCACAGTGCAGCCCTGCAGAGCACCCCGTACCTGTGTCCTGCGAGGGGCTGACGCTGTAGCTGTCACTTTCCTTGTCCACTGATCCTGCTGGCCTGGGGGTGGGCAGCCTCCAGTCTGTGGTGAGGGTATGAGCTGATATGGTGGGGTGAGGTCTGTTGAGGGTCCACTGACTAGCGTAGCGGTTACGAGCTGTAGGTCCGGTTTTGGCACTCCTCCTTGTGGTAGGATCTGTGATGGATAACAGAGAGGGTCTCTGCCACTAGGCTCTTGAATTGATAAGGAAACAAGCCCTGTCGGAAGGCGATGGCCACTGAAATAATGTTGGTTAAAAAAACCCACAAAACATTATTTGTGGAAGAAAAATGAGCAGTGAAAGTGCTGTTCATTACCAAACTGCTAAAGCTTTTTTAAAATACCCTCTTTCTAATGAAACCATGCAAGGGTGCAACTGAAGAGCCAAAAGCCTCACCAATCTCCCATTGACACATTCATTATCCCTTTACTCCAACATAAACAGTTCTCCAGTACCAAAACCACTTTGAGATGTGAAAGAGCACAAGGCAAGTAGATCCGGTCAGGGATTTCACACCACATCTCAAGTGAAGTCTAAGGTAAATGAACAGCGTAGATGTGCCCTCAGAAACACCCTACACCAGGTACCTGCCCTCAGTTTGTAAAAACATGTGCTCAGAAATGTGGTGATACAATTTCCTATTCTGGACATTTTACTAATACTTTTACTATATTACAGTTTTAATCAGCTACAGATTCCCTATTTTTTTTAACAAGTAGACAAGACATAAAACACAACCTGTAATAGTGCCATCAGAGTTTCAGTAGGAACAGGCTCAGAAAGAGTTGACTTTTTTAAAAAAAAAGTAGTAAATAAAAAAAATTTCTTAAACTTTAAAAATCATCTGCTACCTGTTTAAGGTCAGCAATGTTTTATTTTTATTATCCTAGAGATAATTTGGTGACCAACGGGGTAGAAGGGAACTATCTGCCAAAACTGACCTCCTTAATTTTGTTAATAAATAGTTCTTCTGTAAAAGTGAGGCTTGCACTCCCTAACAAAGTAAGTGGAATAGAAAAATCATTATGTGGCAAACAGAAAGTGACTCTCTCTTCGAAGCTTGTGAAAGGATGTTACTAACAATAGAGAGAAAAGGTATTAGAAATGAAAAATTCAAATCTATTCAAATGTTCTTTGACATTCAAATGGTGAAGTTGTCAGTCTTTGAGGTAAGAGACTTTAGCAGAAGCAATTTAAAGAAAAAAACAATACCCAGATAATGACTCTGAGCATTGCTTCTGCCTAAGCATTCCCAGTAAGAATTTGTATTCTGCTGCTTCAAAGAAACAAGGTATTTATTTACAAATACCAGCTATGGTCTGATCCTTCTCCTATTTCACATCTTCCCCCTACAGCACTGGAAAAATATGAACCTGGTGCAACTGATAATTGATCCTCCTGGTAGTGCAACACATAGCCGCCTCACATGGATAACATCCAAAAATGCACTCGGCACGACGTGACCAGCCTGTCAGTATAACCCACCGCTTGTACCAGCTGTGGAAAGTTGGCACGTGGCTGTCGTGTAGCCAGAAGTGATCCTTGTGCCTGCTTCGAGGGAAGACATGAAGGACAGGAGAGTGCTGGTGGGAAAACTCTTGGCACAGTGCTGGGTCTGCTTGGTCTGGAGAAGAGAAGGATCGGGGCGATCTCATCAACGTGTATAAATATTTGAAGGGAAGGTGCAAAGAGGACAGAGCCAGGCTCTTTTCAGTCGTGCTCAGTGACAGGACCAGAGGCAATGGCCACAAGGCCAAACATGGGAGCTTCCCTCTGAACATCAGGAAACACTTTACTGTGAGGGTGGCTGAGCACTGGTACAGGTTGCCCAGAGAGGTGGTGGAGTCTCCATCCTCGGAGATGTTCAAAAGTTGTCTCGGCATGGCCCTGGGCAACCAGCTGTAGCTGACCTTGCTTTAAGCAGAGGGGTTGGACTAGCCGGTGCCCAGAGGTCCCTTTCAACCTCAACTGTTCTCTCATCCCGTGAATCAGTAGGCTTTCATGAGCAATTTGAAGGAGGTGGGAGAGCCTGCTGCCAGCATGCAGGAGGTCAGTGCTCGTCCTGCTGAGCATGTGCTAAGCAGTAGCTCTGCACCAGCTATGCTTCGCCTGCATAAGGGTCTCTGTAGCACAGACACAGCAAGCTCCAGAGCTGCCGGTGCACATCTGGTGCCCCTGTTGTTAAGCCAGCTCTGCTGTCATATGCTGAGACATAACTGTAGAGAGCTGAGGCAAGCAAGGCAAAGGTTCACAGAGCATACCTTTGTTATAAATAAATACAAAAGAACTAGAACAACTTAAAATGTGCTGTAAGGGAATATTCGCCAATTTGAGTGTGAGTGTGCTCAGGCAGGAAGATCCAGAACCTCTGAGCCACCCAGCTGGGCACTGCACCCCTCTTCATACAGAAAGCTGTGGATCTAAACAAAATCTCATAGCCTAGCCTCGATCAAAGCTATATTAGTGTCTTAAATCCAGAGAACACAACCTAAAAGTCTCTGACCCAGCCCTGTGCACTGCTGCAATCAGATCTTTACTGCATAATAAAAGTGATGGTGGATTTCTATTTCCAAAGCTGGGCTGGACACAGATCATATTCTCATACATGAGTTAAACCCCAGTTTAATTTGAGGGAAGTCTCTCCCTGACTTCAGTGGACTAAAGCACATAACTGCACACAAAAAAGGGATTGGGAATGGAAGATACTGGTGCTATAAAATGCTGTGGTGTGGTACAGGCAGGCAATTTTGGTGTGGTGCCTCTTTCCGTATTAGAAAAGACAGGGTTGGAAAACAATTGAGAGTCCATTGTTTACTCAGATGATCTTGATCTGCCAACATGGTAAAAATGATATGATATTTTTTGCTCTTAGTGAGCAGGCTAGCCAGCATGTACGTGAACTAAAGGAGCGAGACAAGACTGGTACCAGAAAGAAAACAAATGTCATACCTTGACTCTTCTAATTCAAATGTCATGACTCTCCATAGATGAAAAATGGTGGTACTAATCTACTCCTCAAGAAATAACTAGCCATAGCTTAACACTGTCAGAGTTAGAAAAGCAACAAGGTCAGAACTAGAATAGTTCTAAAGACTGAGGTGGAAATGAAGATGAAATGAAGATTTTTCAAATAATCTGCATTTTAGGTGATGCACAACTGAGCTTTCAGCATTTATGTTCACCAAACTCACCAAGTAAACAAATTCTGAATCTATCAGGGGATAGAAATTATCCAAGAGATTTTAGAAATTGCACACTGCTAGTGAACTACACTTTGGTAATATTCCTAACTCATAAATATTCCTTCTATCTAGTGATTTCTTTCCATTTACATAGATATGGAACACATTCATGAGAGAAATTAAGAAGAATAGATTGCAGCAGTATTTTAATTTATGATACTATTTTAATCACTGTAAGAATAACTCAACCTGAATATATCTGGGAAAAGTAATTTACCATAATAACTAGAATTGGAAATACAACTTTTTCAGAAAAGCAGTAATGAGAAATGTATTTCTTGCCTGATAGAGAGGTAAGGAAGGAAGACGTATTTTGAAATACAATAAAGATTGATCACCGAGAAAAATATATATTAGGCACTAAAAGCCATTAAGCTAATTTATGCAATAAATTCTAGAAATTAATATCTAGCATGCATTTGGTTTAATGAAAGCCAGGTATGAATTATTTCAAATTACACCTACATTTCAGATGCATATGCAATTTTTACCATATTGAATCACTAAATGCAATTGTATAAGAAGTGTTCTCTGCTGACCTAAATAGATTTCTCTCAACCTTCAGATTGAAGAAAAAACCCTATGAGGATGCAAATGCAGGAGCACAGTATTCATTTTCTTATAGCTTTCTTCCTTCCAGATAACATACTCTCTTATATGCTTACTTGTTCCTGGCCGGGCATCAGAAACATCCACCAGTGGTCCTGTAGCTTGTGACACAGACTGGTAATGTACCGTGTGGGTGACAGTCAGTGACTTCTGCTTAGACGTCTCTCCAAAGTCAGCATCGGTGAGCAGAACTGTTGATCTGTCATCTGTAAGTAAAAAAACCCATCAGACGTTGAATAATGAATTTTGGGTTTGCCTTCATAAGAGCTTTACAGCCAGTCCCCAGACTTATTTTCAGCTGGGTGCCACCACTGACAGTGGCAGCTCACTCTTCTCTGCAGGGCTGAAGATGGCTCTGAAGTGTGTACCACAGCTTGAGAGCCTCTGGGTTTAAACTTAAAGTTCATACAGAAGTAAAGAATAAGTGTAATTTTCATGTTTGTCTTTATGATTTCACCTTAGAGATGTGCAGCTAAGACAGACTATTAAGCATCCTTCCAAAAAGCTAATTTGTGTCTAATAATTTTTGGCCCTAATTTCTTTCTTTCCCGTCTTTTGAACACTGCCCTCTTCCCCTTCATTTTCAGAGAGCTCAGCTGAGCTTTTCAACAACATATTAAATTTATTTCTTTTTATTGACATAACTAGTAATGTCCTCAGTGAAATCGCCCTTGTCTTCCCAAAAGGAGGTCGTTAGGTAATGCTGCTAACTAACCCTCTACCAGTCAGCTTTTTCTCCAGAGACAGAATATTGTAGAAGGGATGGCCGTGACAAAAGACTCTTCTTAGGGAGCTGCTTATTGTCAAGCATGTGAGTATGACAGTGAAGACAATGGAAATATACTTGAAGGGCAGCTAAGCATCCTTAAGTCCAGTGTTTTGCTGTTCTGGAAGCTAAGGGCTAAGTCCTACCAGCTCTTTCTGCACCAAACCTCACTACGGTAGGTTTGAAAAAGATGCTTTGAGGAGCTTTATGCGAGTCGTGTAAGTTTCTCGTAACATAGTCCAGCTGACTATGGGCTTTCCTGCAGCTGCAAAGAAAGGTGCGAGGTGAAGCCTGACCTTGGGAAGGACTGGGAAAAAACAGGTGAGCACTGACCTTTACTGCTGTATGGTTCTGCTGCCTATTGCTTCCCTATGGGGTAGGATATATACACCAAATTTCTACACAGACCTTGATCCCTGCAGAATGCCAGTGCTATACAGTGCTTACTTTTTTTTTCAGTTGTGATCTCTGTATTGTATTTATTTCACTCCAAAGAGGAATCTGGTCCACTTGATTGTGGAAGGTTTAACAGCGATAAATCTTCCACTGACTCTGTCCTTGCAGAACAATTATTTGCATGCTATCAGACTTCCTTTTTCATTCTTTACAGTCTTTTTATCCATTCCTCATATTAATAAAAGCCACAAGAAGTTCCTGCTATGCTATGCCATACAGCTTTGTAATGTATTTCTAAGGGGACTGGCAGCAGTGGGGCTTCCGTGCATTTACTAGTCAGCAGAGGTTGATCCGCTTCTTCTAAGCATTCCTGTTTTTTGTTGTGTTTTTTTTTTAACTTGACAAGACACCATTAAGGCGAACAGTTCTGCACAATAACATAACTAGCATTTTTTTACCAAAGAAGGCCATAAATAGAATGAGCATTATGAAATCAAATTACTCTGGCAAAAGATGAGCTCTTATTCAGGTTGGGAATAAAGCCTCTTGGCAGTAAACTATGTCAAAGACTGCCAAAGTGCCTGCTTATTCTGAGTGCTTTGTGGAGAGCTGGCTATTACTAAGGCACTGATCGCATTGCTACAGTTAAGACACTAATGGTATTTCCACTATAACCCCCTATTGCTCAACAACTGTAACTCAAAAGTAAAAACTGTCTTTAGGATGAAGCCTGGCACAAAAGACTGCATCACAGAGGCAAACTTTGGGAAGCTCAAATCAGGATTAAAAAAAGTCTGTATTTCAAGTGAAGCATAGGTCTCCTTTTCAAATCTGCAGCGCAAACTGTGAAATGTCCCGTGAGGCCATCCCCCCATGCCAGACTGGCAGCAAGCGTGACAGGGTGCGGGGCTAAAGCAGCTTGTCCCTCCCCAGTGTGGGCATGGACAGGAGATGCAGAGATGCTGCTCCCAGCTTGTGGAGCTTTCCTCTCCGGCCACACCATCCCTGGGATGCTCTTACGTTCTCAGCCATCACAGGCTTCAGATTTTGATCCAAAAAAGTTAGAAGTCTAACAGGAACAGTCATTCTGGAGGGTCTTGCCACAGTGTGTACCCATACAGTCATGAGATCAGGTTGTATTTTTATTCCCTTGAGATTTCAGACATCTTGTGTTTAAATTATTTGGAAAAAAAAACCCAACACCAAAAAAATTCTGTTTTTCATGACAGTTCAGCTATGTGCCAGCCACATGAGAAATCTTGTTTTCTGTTGTGTGAAAAGGTTTAGATTTGAATTTTGCATAGATACACAAAAGCTGAAAACTGATCAAAATGTTGAAATATCATTTGCTATGAACAGGTGGATACAGTATGCAACATGTAAGTTTTAGAATTTGACTGTTGCAAATCCTTAATTACTGATATTGTAGGTTCAGAATTTAATTTTCCTTATAAGTAATGCCAGTGATCCAACTGTCTAGTCAAAGCCAAAAGAGAAATTAAAATGAAAATCATAAAAATGCAAGTCTTCATTTACATTTTCTTCAAGCAGCTCTTTCCACCAGCTTCATTTTCCTAATGTCCTGCATTATTTTTAATACTGTACTGAGATTACTTAAAGTGGAAAATGATTCAAAGGGGAGAAAAAAAAAATCAGTTCAGTTTTCAAATGTGGCAAATTACTTTGCAGCTCTTTTTCTCGATGTGTGCAGTGGGGAAAAGGTGTGGGGAAAAGGAAGTCCAGCTAAAGTGCCTGTTGCATTAACCAGCAAAAACAAGCCCAACAAGAGTTTACCAATGGTCTCCATCGTGTCCCTCTCCTCAATCAGAAGCTGTGCTCTGGGAATGTCTATGTGCATCCTCAGTGTTTGCTGCTGCTTATTAAGTGTATCTGATGTTCTGGTGTTCTTGCTAAAAATAAAAGAGAAGCAAACACTTTAACATTCAGCCTAAATGAAAGAATACTTGCAAACTTCCTCATTTTAAATCTGTCCAGCTCAAACAAAAAATAATATAACTATAATCAGCAAAATACTCATACATCTTATTTTCCCCTCTTCAGAGCAAGTGCATGGTATTAATTTATTGCACATGACAAGCAGTTAGATGAATGCACAGTGTTGAGGGATTTGGTCTATTCTTTATCAGTGGGGATCTCCTGGAAATTTCATATAGTTTTCTTCAAGTGTTGTCATATAATGAAATTAGCAAAAACACTTTGCAAGACGGACCTTTTCTTTCATTCCTCATGAATATGACTAAAGAAACACACAGCTGATCAAACAGGTTGGTAGGAAAATGATGTCTTGAGTAATTTCTAATTATTTTTTTAACTTTTCATTGTTTTTCATTAGATAAATTCCAAATATCACTAGAATTGATAAATGAAAAAGCAAAGTAATAACTAGGGATTCCATTAATAAACTGCATAAAATAAATTAAGGTTTTAGTCCCATTGATGTTCCAAGACTAAAATTGCAAATCTTGTTTACATTCATGGATTATTTCTAATTGATTGATGCAATATTCTAAAAAAGAACATAAAACAATTATTCTATCATCATGCAAATTGAAACAATTACATTTTGAAGTTTGTGTACCAGAAAATGACTTCTTCAATGAGCTGCCTACCAAAAGCAAATGAAAATGCATAGTAAAACTGAGTGCTACAATCATTTCTAATACAGAGCTTGCACCAAGAAACCTTCGGACTGCACAAAAACCTTTTTGCCCTTTTAGATGTAATTACTCTTTGGAGGAGAGGAAATATTTGCAAATACTTCTTTATGCAGGGAGACTGAGGAAAGTTAAGACAAATCAGCCAGTAGTGTGATCCAAGTGCTCATGCTTCAAAGAGCTTTAAAATCCAAGTGGAGGCTCATTTTCTAGTGCAAAATAGCTGTAGATCACTTGGTTTAATTCTCCTTTGGCAATGAATTATTGTTGTTAATGGAATCAGCAGAGGACTATTAAGCTGCTTGATGATAAGCTCACTTCTTCCCTGAGCGTGGGCCTCTACATAGGAGATTAATGCATGTGTGATGAGCCCACACCTCTAGACAATTTGCCTTAACTTCCTGCTGTGCCTCCATGTGAGCAAGACCTAACTATTGCAGGTTTGGAGGTTCTCCTAGAGTCCTTTTTAGGAGGAATTTCCTTGCCACGTGGTCAGTAATTCTGCTCCAAATCCACGAGTAAGATCTGCAAGGCACACAGGTACACCTCTCTGGCTGATTCTACCTTCTGGCTTTCCCTGTTCTTGTGGTCCCCAGCATTAACATTATCTATGCATCTCAAACTTTAACGTCTCTGTCTTTACCTGGGTGGTTAGGTGGCACTGCTGCTACCATGTACAGATGGATAGCTGAAATGCATTCAAACAGCCTACAACTGGTGCCTCATTTAATCATTATGGAAGCAAAATATCAGGAGAGCTACCTGAGGGCTGCCAGACTTTTCTCCATATATAATCAGTGGAGAATAGTAGTCACAGTGTCTTATTAAGCACATAAATTTTCAATGACATTTAGGATCCTAAAATGCAGATAAATTCCACACTGACATTCTCAAAGTCTCTGCAAAGTCTCTGCATGGATTAGATGCCACTCTCCTATTGGTTTCCACTCAAGTTGCTGAAATGTTAGGAGAATCAGAGACTAATATATTATCTGCATGCCAAATATGCTTGAATACATGCCCTTGAAAAGTTGGACTACTTTGGGCTTGTCCAAGATCACAGAGCAAACCTGTGATCAAGTAGGAAACTGAATTTCTGAGGTCCAATTTTGTGTAATAATCAATAATCCAATAGTTGTAGGATACATGCAGATATGTATAGAATCTGTGCAGTACATAATTGAGTCTAATAAATGCATCATTGCACCCCTCCTCCGCTCACCAGGGATGCAGGAGACAAAGGGATCAAATCAGACAACTTCCTCAGAGAATGCAGACCCCAGAATCCTAGTGAGAGCTAGAAGCTCTTCTGCAGTGCGAACATTCTATATTCCTACTATTGCAAAGTACTCAGCCACGCAGAAAGTATTGTTTGGACCACAGGGAGCAGGAGGACAGTTCTCCAGGTTTGCAGTTATATTACTCACCTGCCAAGAGAGAATTCTGAATCCCATTCTTGGCTCCAGGGATAGCTTTATGCAAAATACATGGAAGGTCCTTTAAGCCAGAACTGGAACTCAGTCCTCTCTATATTCAGGAAAATTCCCTACTATGCTCGAGAGTTATGCCTTGTTTTGTGTGATCTCGCTTCTTGTCCTTACTGGTCTAATTAATTCTCCTGTATGCAGCAGCACGGTGACATGGAGTATCCAAACACAGAACAGGCAATTGGCAGTAGCAAGAGGATTGCTGCTGATTAGCATGCTATCTCTTTCTGGCTCAAGGAATTTTGAATTATTTTCTGTGGACCACAATAGCTCAACTTTCAGGTTATAAAAACCTAAAGTGCCAACAGCAATTAAGTGCCTCTAGGACTTGGCAGCAAGGCAAAGATTTTTAGGATTGCAATTTTGACGTTTGGTGCCCAAGTATTTTCTAACGTAGGAAAATTCAGGCATCAAAGTATTATAACACTCTGGTGGATGAGGAGTCCAATGATTAATTCTTTAAAGGGAGGAAACATATCTACCTATATTTTCCTTAACCTACAGATATAAAATTCCCAAACTTAAACATGTGCTACAGCTATTCTTTACCTGTCAGTCCTTGTAATGATCTGTGTATAATACAATTCATTCCCTATGGTTCAATGAATCTCTGAGCTCCAAACTGTTAGAGACTGGGTGCCTGTCTGGGGAATGAGTCAGTATGCATTTGCTGTAATCTTTTACTCTACCAAGGTGTCTGCTTTTGGCCGCTATGAAAGACACATACTTGGGTACATGGGCCTTTGGGTCCGATTGAGTACAGCTTTTATGTACAGCCTGTGGATAAATGGGCCTTTTTCCAGAGGAAGTACAATGTATAAGGTATTTTGAAAGAGTGTGCATAGTTAAAAGAATACCCCCTTTTAAATAATCTTTCTGAATCTTCAATAAAAAATACTTACTTGAGTGACTGAAAATATCTGTATGCACAGGAGAGGGTTAAACCTATCAAGCTAGTTATGTAAAGGGATTGAATATGGTGCTCTGTAAACCCAAAGTCATTCTGGGTCTTTGGCAGAGAGTCAGGCCACCTCACGGTTTCCTGATGTCTACGCTGGTTGCTGTAAAAACATATGGAAAATTAAATCTTGTAAATAGTCAGCCTGACAGAGGAATATCTGGGGAGAAAAGATTCCTCACCTTGTGTTCAAAATTAGAAAGTTCAGTCAATTGCTATACTGATTCACAGTGAACTGTTGCAAAGAAGTTGGCTGGACCGACACTTTCACCCAAAAGAAACATAAAAAAGCTGTGATTGTACAGCAGCAGGGATTTTTACTTGCGCGATTAAGATATCAGCAACAAGTTGTGCAGCTCCCATTAAACTGCTAACTTCTGGGGCTTATCCTGCTGCCCAGACATTTGACTTATACAGCCAAAGACAGCAACTTTGTCAAAGCAAAGACTAAAGCTCCATTCTTAATCTGCTTTACACACGCTCATAAAAATCTCAAAGGGAAAGATACACAAAGCTCTCTCCATCCCTCACACCTTCCTACCAAGCAGGGAATCATCTTTTCTGTTCTCTGTCCCATACTTAAACAGCAAGGCATAACCCATGGCATACCCTCTTTCTTGATATATGTATCATAGCAGATTTTGGTGAAAATGAAAAGATACAAAATATCAGGAGCTTTATAATATGTGACTATTGCTTTGGAGAGGGCTTATTATCCTTTGATTATTAACATGCTAAATCTTCAGGAACATCTAGTGACGATGGGTAGCTCAGGTTTCGGTTGGAGGTATTTCACAGATTTATCACAAATGACAGAGCATTTAGCCTGTAGAAAGCAGGCTCCCCACAACAGCATCACTTTAAGAGCTCGAAGTTATGATGCGTCTGCAAATGTAGGCCTATATCCCCTACTTCCTCTAAAGTCTTGTTGTAATAGTAATGTGCCTTTGCTCACACTTCCAGAAGAGAAATATAAAATACGACTATTTAATAAAAACAAGATTATTTGTTAATAAATGAGATGGGAGCAACTGACTTGATGATCATATTTTAATGCTCATGAAAGGAAAAGCAAAGAGAAACGGTGGCAGATGAGTTACCTAGAAAAACAGCTCTGAACTAAAGGCTGGGAAGGGACCTGACTGCTCTCTGCGTTCATCAGGCAGGGAGGGCAGAAGCAGCTCTTTAATTTGAAGGTCAACATCAGCAGAGGAAAAAATGGGTCAAAACTGGGCACTTAAGTTGGCAGTTTGATAAAGTTTTCTAAGCGTCAGAGGAGTGAGACTCTGAAATGGCATTGCAGAGGCGGCGACAAGACTAGTGAAGCTAACCAGAGTTAAGGCAGAGGTTTACCAGTTTTGCAGAGGTGTTATGTGTGGTTGTCACTGGGACTGAATACCTTCATCCAGGAGTTTCAGCCTGTCTGTGCTGGGTTTCTTTAGGGAACAGATTTGCTGCATATGCTAATCTGTGCTGTTTTCTGTGACATCGAAAAACATCAGAGCATATCTTCCTGAAGTTGCTTAAACCTGCAATCTGCTGCTAGCAGGGGTTTCTAACCAGCAGATAGGAAGGGTATGACCTGACCTGCATGACCAGTCTTGTTAACATCAGTGGGACTATTCAGATGTATTTGCAGACTGATGGCGTAGAGCTGAGTTTACACTAAAACCATCTGTCACCATGCCTTTGGTAAGTATATTCTTATAATAACAGGTGAAGTATACGAGGGGTGAGGAAGTTTAGCGTACTGTTTGTTTGGTAAAATATCTATGACATTCTCAAATTTGTTGCTTAAAAATAAAAAGATTTTCTAGCAAACCAAAACTCATTTGAACTTAAAAATAATCCCTTGGTGATCCCATTTTCAAATATATGCAGCAGTTTTAAAGTTCAATATTTTCCCCAGACAAAACAATAAACATTGAAGATATGAAATTTCCATCTTTGAAAGAATCGTGGTGCCAGAGTAGTCATCCTGTTGCAATTCAACAACTGAATTAGATTTCTGGATGCTGAGCCGATGGAACAGAACTGAAAAATAATAAATGCATTTACCTGCTCTTCTATACCTTTGGGTATAAGCAGCTAGCAATAGTGAATTACATAAATATAACCGTAAAGTTTAGAGATATTCACATCCAGGCACTTACTGCCTTCAATCAGATGGTCTCTGAAGAGCAATTACATTGGTACAGATTATGAAAATGTTTTTCTGAATAGGAAAAATGTTCAAACGGACCTACATAGCTTCTATAATTTAATCTACTAACACAAGTGTTCTGTTTTTTACCATTGTATTCCCTCACAGATACTGTCCACAAATTGTCTTTTTTTGCCCGTTTCTAAACAACGTGTCCTAGTTCTTAACAAACAGTCAAATGGTGTGTTTTGAAAAAGAATTTAGGAATAGAAGATTTACTTCTCCGTTTGTCCCTCTAATAATTTTCAAATATGATGCCATAGTTGACAGACATTTTTCTATTTAAAAACATTAAATCTATTCTTACCTCATAAGCATTTCAGCCAAACTCTTTGCATCTAGAAGAAAATAGAAGAAATGTCATCACAAATGAAAATCTATTTGATAGATGGTTTATTAGGAAGTAAGTGATTTGAATTAGCCATGTGTAAAACCACTGCTGTTTCTCAGATCAGTGGCAAGAATAAAATAATCTCTAAAACTCCCAACTTTTGCTGAAACTGCATTTCTGCCCCAGACAGCCCTGTTTAGTTCCTCAGTAGCACCAAAGATGCTTAGAGAAGTACAAGCTACTGTTGGCTTAACTAGAAAAAACTACAGAAACTTATCAGAAGGAGGAACGGTTTAACAAATAACGGGGATCTCTGTTCCTTCATGCCATGGTTAGCAAGTCAACAGGTGAGGAAGGAAGAAAAGGCAAGAAGACAGAAATGTTGACATCCGTCTCGGCAGGAGGCAAACCCAAGCTGGATGAGCGGTTGCCAACCTGCCCTTTCCAAACCAAACCTGACTGCATGGAGGTCTGAGCAAGGGAGGTCTCCAAGGAGTCAACTTGTTTGGTTGTTCTCAAATATGAATGCTTTTCCACTAGCAATAATTCAAAACTACTAGTGGGTCTTCAGAGGATAGTCTATACACAAAACAGGAGGTGGCTTATTCCCGCATGGCTCAGCCCTGCAAAACGGGGCGCTGCTGAAGGAGAAATATTCCTCCTGTTGTCATTGCTGATATTATTAGCACAAAATCCTTTGGGGATGTAACTATTCTGGTACTTATCAGATCAAAAGACACAGCTGAAGGGTGGTTCACCCAGTGTTCTTCAGGTAGCTTTCTGTAAAACTTTATCAACATAATATAACAAGTTCTGTAGTATTATTCAGCAAAAACAGACAGCTATGTTTTGTTCTCCTGCAGTCTGCCGCTAAACAAACTCAGTTAAAAATGCTGACTCCAGAGTCCTTAAGTATATCACACAGCAACAAAGCAGCCTTTTGTGCAACCAAGTGAAGCAAATCTGAGAAGAAAACAATTCCAAGTTCTAAGTCCTCAAACAACTCTCCTGTTATGTGAAATTTTAAATTTCTTCTTTTATCTGCTGCTTGTAAATCTACCAGCACCTGCCAAGACATTAACTGAATTTGTATTTGTTTTCTCCATCTCAACTTTTTTATTCCTTAATCACCTCTTGGGTCTCCTAGACCTACAACAATTTCCTTGCTTGTGATCCATTAAATATCCTGCTTTTAAAATTCAGAGGATGCAGGCAGAAACAAACCACCATCTTAATGCATCGCTCTGGCTATATTTGTATTAATTTTTAAAAGGAATGGACAAAGAGCTCATTTTATTCATAAAAAAACCTCAACAAACCCCCTTCCATCCACTTACTACATTCTGTTTCTCTGATGTTGTGTCAGCTTGCCTGCCTTAAGCTTTATTCCTCACCTACTACTGGAGAAGCGGAAATTCTGTACTTCCTCTAGGTCTGTTTGCTCCACTTCTTTATTTTTAACCTTCCCCTATCCCTTATCAGCACAAAGCGTGGCAGATTCCTGGTGGAGGGAAGGACTCTTCATCTGAGATGTCCCATTTAATCCAAACAGTGCTCCATTTAGGCACTCAGACTTTCTATTTTTCACTTTGTTTGGGATTGCCTTTTGCTGTTAATACTCTTATAAATGGTACTTCATAGTAGATGACAATGTCTTTATCATCAGTCATAAACCAACTGCTGCTGCTCCCAAATGACGTCAGAGAGAGTTTTGCTACTGCCTTCTAAGGACGCAGGAAGAGACCCAGTTCTTTTGGAGAATAAAAAAAAAAAAGCAGCTCTGGTTCCAAGTCATGTTTTTTTTCAGCAAACTTTATGATGCTTCTTGTTATTCTAGCAGCACTAGGATCATGAAGAGCCTATGCAGACATTCTCCCTCCGGCACACATAATAAGTGTGATTTAATAAGCAAATATTGTTTTCATTCAGCTAGCAGTTTTTGTGAAGCAATTGCTGCCTCCTTAAGTGAAGACTATGAATACTTGTGCAAGTAATTCTCAACTCAAGAAAAGCGGAAGGGACAAAGTTGAAGGTTGCTTGGCCCAATGTCATTCAGTTTGCTTCTTACATTTCTTTACCAGGATTAAATGACAAACAACCTCCCGCACATGTTCTCAGATGCTGCACAGCATATAGCTGAGTTCCATGCTGCCTCTGGAAAAAACGTTACATTCTCACCATTATATGTGGCACATATTCAAATGCTCATTAACATATATGCATCCTTGGTCAATGAGGTGCAAAGGAGATTGTGCATCTTTGGTCAAAAATAACATGAGGCATCATGCAAGATCATGTTACATGTCAAAAGGTGAACGGGGAAGTACTGCAGAAAAAAAAAGTAACTCCATCAGCAGCGTTTAAATGTACTAATTATTCAAGCAGATTTTTACAATGGTCAGCAGCATTACTGTAGTTAATGATGGCTGTACTGGGCACGCAGGTTAGTGTAGGACTGGACCAAAACAAATGTCCCAAGAAGATAAGGGATCTTCTCTATCTGTCAAAGCAAAACCTAGGAGCGTAAAAGCAACTGAATATGATAACAGTGTGTCCAAAACATCAGATACAGGGGTAATGCTAGTTTCACAAATGAATGAGTATAGACCACAGATTGTAATGTGTATTTCCTACATTACACTTTTGATCAGTAAATTTAGAATACTTCATAAAATGAGTCAGTAACTCTGCCACTGTCCTATCTCCCAGATTTCAGGTGGGGAAAACAGGGCTTGGGGAGGCCATGAATGACAGAGTGAAGGGGGCTATCTCCCGCTCCAGCCAAGCATCACCCCATGCCTTAGTGAAAAAGACAAACTGCTCCTCACTGTGGGTTTGACACATGACTGCGTCAGGCACCGACCCAGCGACAGCCCTCACTTCCATTTGCTTGGGCAGCCACCTTTAAAATGCTTAACACATTTGGCTTGCCCCCTGGGAAATCAGGGGCCATGATACAGTTTTAAATTGCATGCTGCCACTTCTGAACTATCGTGCCACGCTGATACTTTCTGCTTGGATTAAGGTGAGTTGGATTTTAAAACAAAGGGAAAACTATTACGGTAGTAGTGGAGCTAGGTTAATAGTAAGGAGAAAGAGTGGGAAGTCATCAGGTTTCTCTTATAATATATGCTGACCTACTGAATGGCTGCATCAGCTCCAGCAGTCAATTGACCTTCTTGTGACCTGACCTGTGGAACTACTAACTGGGCAAAAAGCAGGGCTTTTCTGAAAACTATGCTTTCTTTCTAAACAGAGTACTCCTGGAGAAATAAATCTTACTGGGCATGACACAGGAGGAAGACAAAGATTTACCTGTCACTAAACATGACATGACTAAACTAACATGTTAGCATGTTTACATGCTAAAACAAGGAGTAAAAGGATTAAGAATGGAGAGACTGCTGTTCTTATGCTATATTTTACTCCACAGAAACTGGAACCACAACCCATTGTCTATAAGCACAGATACAAATGTTTGCATGCAGAATGTACTGCAAATAAATCTGCAATTCCCACGCCTCTTTGTCAAGCAAGTTCAAAGAAAACACACCTCCTGGAACCACAAAAGCAAGAATTATGTTTGTAACTTGTATAAATTCTTTTAGAAGGTCCCACTGTGGAAACTATTATTTCTGATGTAGACTAGAGGAAAGTCGATGGTAGCATCATGATTTAGGAAAAATGAGTCCTGTGCCTCAGAGAAACCCCACCAGGCAATACATATCAAGTGATAATGACAGGATTTCAATTTCAAAATTAATTCAGACGAAAGTTGAACACAACAACTACTAAAGCAAGACATTTTTTTTTTGTTAGGCGATCAGAAAAACTTGCACACAGGATTTTTTTAGAGAACTTACTAAGGAGTTCTCTGGAACAGCAATACTGATTGTCAGTAAGACTTTTAGAACATGAAGTAATCTTCAGAAGAGCAGAAAATGGCTAACATGGGATCAGTTTTCAAAAAGAATGAACAAAAAAAATCTGAATTACTGAAGTCCTATCAATCTGACCTTGGCAATGAGCAAAATGATGAAAAAAATGGAATGAAACTTGGTGAAACGAATTAAAGGAGATGAAATAATTGAGGTCAATCAATATAGGCTTGTGGTCAATCAGCCACGTCAAACAAAGTTGATTTTTTTAAAATGAGATTAAAATCCACTGAGAATTGATGACATTGGAAAAACTCTCACTGAGATATGATTAAATAGCATTAAAATATTATATTTATATTTCTCTAGAGCAAAGTTTTGGTACCTCAAAATATTTTAATAACAAAGTTGCATGATGCAAAATATTAAAACAACAACCATTTTACATAGGTTTCAACATATTCAAAATGCAATTTTAAGAAGGCAGTCATTGTTTAGTATTTCTTTTCATCATGCACCATGGGACATCACACTTGGTACTTTTATCAGTGGTCTGGACTAAATGAAATAATATCTGATAAAAGTTTGAAAATGACACAAGAATTAGGCAGCTAAAATACAATGAAAATGCCAGGTCATTAAGGCATAAAAATCTGGATCATCAGGTAGGCTGGCCACAAGTTAGCAAGGTATCTGTATTAGTATAAGGTCATATATCAAGAATACAAGCCATAGCTATACAATGGAGAAAGTTATCCTGTTGCACTGCAATCAGAGAATTGCCAGGTGATCTCAATGGATAAGATGTTAAAAGCAAACTCTTAAAATAATGCTGTACCCAAAAAGGTGATCCTTGCAGATATAGACAGAAGACCATAAAGGGAAAGAAGAAAGGCTGTTACCTCTCTATCTGATGCTGATATGTCTGTTGCTGGTATACTATGTTAATTTCTAGCATACACAGATGAGGAAAGCTACCTAAAGATTGCAAAGGGACGAGATAAAAGCCTTGAAATTAATAAATGATGGGAAAACTACAGAGAAAAATTAAAGAAGATTCATCTGTTTCATTTACCAATAAAAACATGAAGAAATTACTTGGTTACCACCATGTAAAAGGAATATCCTCAGAGACTGAAAATATGATACAAAAAAGAACTCCAGTCCCTGTATGGCAGACAGAAGTGTAACAGGACCAGATGGCTGGGACGTCGAGCTGTAGCTTGACAAATTCAGATAAGAAGTGAGACGCAACTTTTACAGAAATGGTAGTTAAATACTGATGACTTTTATGAAAAGTACTGATGAATTCTTTGTCACTGCTTATGTTTAAGTGAAGATCAGATATTTTTCTAAATTCCTATATTCTGAGACGAAATAATTCAGAGAAGTCTTATGTTATGCAAAAACCATACTGGCCAGTCATCATCAGCCTTCCTTAAGGGACTGTAACTCAAGAATCTATGAATACTTGTAAATTAACCATGAAAAACTAGATATGCACAGCCATAATTTCCTGGAGTCAAGGAGCTCAAAATATCCTGCTCGTTACTGGATAGAATTCCACAGTATTTCTGAGAAGATAAGATAACACTTTCTTCACCCTTAACCCACCACTTTTTTGATGAAAAGAAACTGCACAGAGGTAAATGACTTAAAAGATTTCGAATGACAAAGTTATTATACAAGCTAAAGCATCCAGATGCCCTGATTTCCAGAGCTGTGTATTAACCATAAGGCTAGTTGTCATCTTGATCTACAAATTTGCCCATGCCTAAGAGCCCTGAATCTCTGTCTTTTTTTGTAAAAACATCCAAAATATTGTTGCAAAAGACAAAACGAGACCCAGAAGAGAGATGAGTAGATGCTAAGGTGAGATGGAATACGCAGGGTTGGCCCTGGCTTTAATATATGTCATGATCATATTTTGGTTAAAATACAAATAACTGAACAATTTGGTGGCTCTTGGAAATGATTAGACTTATTTTTGCAGATGATAAATCACTTTACCATTTATTTAGTGTGTGATTTGAAAGGCTTTTTCCCAAATACCTTCAGTGTAAGGTCTGCTGTCATGTGCTAGTGCAAAACCTACAGGGCCAAGTGCAGAAGTGGCAGACTGCAAGGGTCGAAAACCTGGCTGTGGCTCAGCCAGGGGTATTTACTGGAAGACTGAACAAATCTTGAACAAATTTACAGATCTAAAACTTATTCACATAGCAAACTCCTGAATTTGAATAGGATTAGAGAAAAGTACAGATCAGCGACAATGAAAGGTCAGTGAACAATGAAATGTTGCAATAGTTCTGTTATAACACATCATAGGGAAAAAGATGTGGTAACAAATCTGAGAATATCTGGTTGTGTTTTCTAGCCTACTAACATGTGACCACTTTCATTTTATAATTTGGGAATCATGGTTTGCATCTGCTGGAAAACTGAAATCCCCCCATCTTCAGAACATCTGGTTTTACCCTTCAAAAAAAAAATGATTTTAGGTTATGGAGGCCATTCACAAGGGCAACAAGCAACAACAAAAAAAAGGAAAACAAACACCAACACATGAGAATTATTTTTTTTTCCCCATGCAAAATAATAACAATGGATGCAAAAGTAATTTTTTAGAAACTTACTACCAAATGAAAAAGAAGGAATTTCTGTAGAAAACACATATGCTTTGTTGCCTCATTTCTGTTACATATTGCAGCAAAATGACACCAGCGGGGGACTGAACAGTTTGGTCACGTGCAGCCCCACTTGTACTTTCATGTTCAGAGAGTATGCACATGCAGAAATGTGCCACACCTGTCATCTTACCTCGCAGCCTCTTCAGCCTCTGCTCCCTCCTCCTCCTCCGCACGATCAGCAGCATCACAAAAAGCAGCAAGACCCCAACCAAGATACAGGAAATGGTCACCAGCATCTTTAGCCCTTCATTGGTTGCCAGCCCTTCCTCACTTTGCACAACTGACTTAATGAGTGGAGGGATTGTACCTGGAAACAGTGTCATGATATTAGATGCCTATTAATGAAGACAAAAGATTGAGTTCTCAGGGAATACGGCATGTTATATGCTTCAGCTGCATGCAGAACATTAAGAAGGATTTGTCATGTTCAGGGTGGATGCTATGTTTGCATGTGTAATGGCCATGCCCACGTAACCAGTCACACTGGTAACAAGGTACTGACTGCAGAGACTCATAGATTATCAGAAATCAGGAAGAGGTGCATTCATTGATGAAAGAAAACCATGCCCGTTACACGGTCAAATACTATGATTAAGTCATATTAAATCATTACAAAGCTGTAAAAGATCTCAGAATTACTACCTATGTATACTACTCCTTAGTATGGGAAAATTGCACTGCTGCGACACATTCATATTTTCTGCTGGGCTTTTCTTTGTAAGGAATGTATTCGACAAAGTTCATTTTGTGCTACATACATCAGATGAATCCTTTGCACAGAAACATTCTTATATCACGTCTTAGGGGTGCAGCAGTGATATTGATCTGAAATTCAGATAGCCAACCTGATGCTGATTTGCTAAAGAGTGTCTGACATTATACTCATCAGTAAAACAGGAGAGTAACACTGGATAGAAACAATCAAATTTTGAGAGTGAAATGAGGGAAATGAATCTACAAACTACTGGCACCGGCAGGCAGCTCACTTTTTCATTTTGGGACATATTTGCATTTTGAATATATCTGGCTTCCTGGTGATATATAATACTTGAACTTTTCAATTCTTTTTTCTTTACTTCTAAAGGACGTGAGAAGACTGCAGCACTTTCCTTGGAAGGCTGTTTAGTCATGGAAGGCTTCTCACTCATTTCCTGATTACTATTAAACTGCTGAATGCAACCACAAATGAGGCTATAAAATACAGATTTTTTTGAAATAGGTAGAAACGCGCAAGTATTGTGAACTATGATGAGTATCGATGGAAGCTATTCAATTTTAAACAGCTACTGAAACATAAAAGTGGCTACTTACTTGCTAAAAGGTTAGGAGGGTGAGATAGAAAAACAGGCACATCCTTTTTTACATTTTAATTGCTGCATTGTGTGATATAGTTATATCTCATTATGTACCATACAGTATCAGAAAAAAAAATTGTGATATGATGCAGTACAAAGTGAGTGCTGTAACGACAGTGAAAATGTAGAATTCTAAGCCATGCTTTTTCAGAAGAGCTATTTGAGTTGCATATAATGAGAAGAGTAGTTCCCTAAAGGGATGGAGATAAACAGAAAAGCTACAACCATCCAAACCTATATCATGTACTTTGGAAAATTTATTTTCTTACAATTGCATTTTGAATATTTTTCTACTGTTCCATTGCAGTTCTTCCCCATAATTTTCCTTCTTTTTCTAATTTTCCATTTCTTGGAATAAACACACCACAGGATTTTTTCATCTTGTCTTAACTGAGATACAGTTTTTGCACTACTCTAAAGGCAAAGAAAATGATTAGGTGAAGAAATGGAAAGAACTTCAAGCTCTTGAAGGTAATATTGTCTCTAAATCCTCCTAAACCCTTCTGAATACAGGGCCAAATTTTTCTCTGAATTAAAGTCACACAGACCATTGGCTAAGGACTGCTGGTTTCAATATTACCTAAAATTATGTCTTGCTCTCCTTAATACTTCGATGCAAATCAAATTAGAGTGGCCTAAATTTCAGTTAAACCTTAAGTGTTTAGGTAAGCGATTATCATTTTCCATAGCTCTTCCAAGTAAAGTGTAAACCTCATAATGCTATATACAGGCAGTAAAAGCTTAATTAAAAAAAACATACTGCAAGTTTATATACCCTTCACATTATGCATTTGTGGATATTCAGTAATTGTATTAGAAACTACCAAAACCTAAACCTGCTATCCATCGAGAAAACACCATTTTGACATTTGTTGTCATTCTGTGTGTTGGCTAGGAGTGGAATAGTCAAAGCTTTTCTCAGAACAAAGTCACAGACAAATTGGGAGGGTTTGGGGTTTTTTTCCAGGTCAGTTCACCATCGCCCTTTGTTAGCCTGCTTTACTGGTGCTTCACAGAAGTTGTAATTTGAATGTCTCTGACCCCATTTTCCCCTATGTTGCAGCCCTTCCAGCATCTCCCATTGCAGCTTGCGACATTAGGACTACCAAGTGTTTTCCTGTGTCCTAACTGTTCTTCATGGTTGGAAGTCCCCTGGTGGGCTAGAATCAATTATCATAGTTTAGAGCAGCTACCAAGCTGATCTGATTTAATGTCAGGGTTACTGAGTAGCTGATCTCTGAGTCAGGAAGCTCCTTTGCAGCACTACACACTACAGCTGCACATTGCTAAAAATATCTTCTTAAGTATTGAGTGCAAATATTCTGAAAAACAAGGGGCAGGAAGGTCATAAAATCTGTAAGCTGAAAATGGTTAGCTGAAATATACGCATATATATATACTTTAGAATGGAAAGTAAAAGGTTGCACATAGATCTGCCATTAACCTTTTGACCTAATTCACCATGAAGAGATTTAAGGTAAAGGATACTTAGCCATGATATTTCTCAGGAGCTCTATCACAGATAACAATCAGCTACTGCAGTCCAAACAAAATGACTGAAAGACTCAAGGGTTTCTACAAAGTTTACAAAGGCTTTATCTTAAGACTGCTAAAGCTCCTAAGCTTGTTCTTAGCATTTGGTATCCTAGAACTTTCGTACATGTATTATCTAATCTTCAAAGTACTAGCCTTGTATCTGTTTTATCCTAAGGCAGCTGTGACCCCTAGAAGCTGGAAGGCACTAATCTCATATCACAAGACGAATCAATGGTAGAGGTAGGGTTAGCACTCAAAAGCAGAGCTGCCCAAAAATTTCCACTGGCATGCTTTCTGTAAATGAAAAATTCACTCTCTATGAAAGCAAAAATTTCTGCATGAAGTATTGATAGAAAATGTTGATTTCTAATTAGACACTATTTGCCAAATCTGAAGTGCCTTAAGCCTACGCAGCTTACCAAGGAACAAATGAATGGGGAGCTGGGACTCTGTAAGGACAAATTTTGCTTTAGAAGCACTGAAACATTTCTTCTATGAAATCCCTTATGTGGGAATAGATTGTCTTCATTTTCATTAATGATAATAATAATAATCAACTTATCATTTTAGTTCTGCACCAAATATAACAAATTCAGAAAACTTGAAAATTGAAATTTGCTTTTGCAGCCACGGAAGCCTTCCAGCCTCTCAGCCTTGTGGTCAGTATTTGACATCATGGTGCCTCTCTAAGGCAAAATATAGTCCTGGCAAAGCACGCTTGACAAACAAAGCCATCAATGGTGTAAATGAGAAATTTTCTAGCTGACCAGAAGCAGTGGCCCAGGAAATTTAATGCTATAAATATTTTTATTGTTTCATTTTCTCACTTTTAAAGTTGTCATGCAGCAACACACAAAATCAAATGGCGTGCAGGTCACAGTATGTGAAACCAAGGTCCAAAAATCAGTCTGACAACATTTCAAATCAGTTCATTGTAAGCATACATTTGATTTCACTGCCATCAGTGGGAGTTTAAGGCTCTGGACCTGCATTTTCATATAATCTCATTTTAAGGTATGGCTTAAGACTGTTTGCCCCAGTTATATATATGTAACAATAATTGTGGATGTAAAAAAAAGATCACTGAAAGTTGGATGCTGCCTGTAGAAAGATACTGGAAAGAAAAGAGGATAGGCTAAGTAAAGTGGCAAGAAATTAACTCATAATACGTGATACAGTTATGATTGACAACATCTATACTGCTCAGTAAAACAGGTCCCAAGTCTACCTGGCAAGACCTGGCAGCATTTGTATAATAACTACTTGGATCTTGGTTTCCAAAGTGCTGAGACAAAATCTTTCTCTTAATTTTTTAGAGTGTCTGAAATAATGTGAGGACTGTGAGGCAGCTTACCAAAATGACATTTTCACAGAAAAACATGAGGGGATGTGCTATTTTCAAAAGGGTGAGCCATGAGGGCATGTGTTGTTAATTATCTGCAACTGATGAGTACCTAGCGCAAAGACTGGGATAGTAGTAGAGGATGTGTAAGATGCAGAGGTTTAAACCCTGCCTGATTCATATCCCATACTTCTGACTGGGAATGGTCCCTGTCGCTTGCTCTTCCCTGTGCCATACATGGGTATTGTCCTGGAGAATGATGGTTTGTGTGGGACAAAACTGTGGCAGGGAGATGTTTTACCAACATAGTTATGAATGATTAACAATTTGGTGCTGTCACTGGACAATTATCAAGTTCTTGTTTGAACTTGCTCACTAGTCCTGTTGTTTAATCTAACAGTACAGATGTCACCAAGTGATTGCACAATACAGCACAATATCCCTGGCAACACAACAAAATTTTACACTGGATGTCTCCAGAAAAGCTCTGGCAATTCACACTAGAGCAATTAAGGAGATTGCCATCTGGAGCCATCTCTGTTGCCTTTTTGCCAGAAATACATCCATTTCCCACTATAGAGTCAGCAGAAGCACACATGCGCCACCATCACTTTCAATAAATATGACCGACAAATTGGCATGTTTGCTCTTGCCCTCATGTTCTGGCTTTTGCAGGGTGGGCAGTAACCCCTGGCAGAAGGGCAGGCTGCAGCAATTCCTTCATCCCCTGTGCCCTGCTGCTGGGCATGACAGAGCCATCTGTCACCACCATTAGTTTCACTTTCCCCTGTGTGTAAATAGGGATAATAGCATTACCATTGCTTTGCCCTTGGAGGATGTTGTCTGGAGGCTTTCCTGGAAGACAAGCTAGTTAGCTGCTCCGTTGTGTCACATAATGGGTTTTGAGCTGTGTCACAAGGACATTGCATGGAATAGCAATGAGGCCAGCCACCGCTGTGAATGGCTACAGGAGCCAATTGTACGGAAGACAAAAATTTCATGGAAGAGATGCATGAAATACTAGCAAGTGCTTCTGTGACCACTGGAACTAATGACACCTAGTGTCCTATGGTTACGTGTGTCATGGTTGATTGACTTTGGTGCTGGAGCTTTTCCTCAGTGAGGACAAATAAACCCTTTTCCTCTTTTCTGCCTATTGTCATGAAATCAGTAAGCATTTTACGTCTTTGAGACTGTTAGCCCTCTGTCAGCATGGCTAGCAGATTCAAAAGGGGTTTATAGGGGGAAAAAAGAAAGAAAGACAAGCGAAAAAATCACATAAGAAATTAGGGTAAAAACAGTATCTCAGACATATAAATAAAAAGATATACTTACTGCCATCATAATTGAGTGTTGCAAATTTGGCTTGTTTCTCTGCACAGCCAGCACTGTTGCATACTCTCATTTGCAGTTCGTACCAGGTTGCCTCCTGGAGGTCATACAGTATGTAGGACTTTGACAGGGATGTCCGCTGAGCAGTTGTCCAGACTGTTGTCCCAAATGGCCGGTACTCCAGGGTGAAGGAGGTGATGGGGCAGCCACCGTCATTCCAGCCTATCAGGTTCAGCCTCACTCTCGTGGTGTTGATACTAGCAAAAAGCTCTTGTTCCTTTGAAAATTGTGGCTCTAGAAGCAATGATATATTTCAAGTTAAATGCTTAAGTATTACAGATATAGGACTCTCAAAAATATAAAATTAAGAGAATAATTTCTAGGACAATCCTGACTTCATCTTAAACTCAATGGTTATATATTCAACTTTCCCTCCGCGCACCCCCCCCCCCTTAAATGTTTTTTTCACACTTTGTGCCAGACTCACAAACCTAGATTTTCAAATCCATATGTGAAAAAAAAAAACCCATACATCTCTGAATGGACCTGACTTTCCGGTTTGTGTGGACTTGCATGAGTCAACTTGTAAATCTAGTGCAGACACTTCATATCAGTAAATGCCCCTGCTCACTGCTATGCAAAAAAGAAAGGGTTCAGAACACCATGTAGAAGTACCATAAAAGACAAATACACTTGAAGATTTTCCACTGGTGCTCTAGTCTTCTTTTGAAGTGGAATTGAACACAATTTTGTTTGAGAGTACGGAGGCTTTCATTTGCGGAAAATGACAATTTTGAAGAACTTGCAAGTAAAAACCAAATTTTTAAAAATATTAATATGTTGACATTGCATATGATATATATGAAAATAATATATACTTTGAAATTTGTATTTCTAAGTTAAGATGTTTCCATTCAGAACGGGGATAACATTTCTGTTTACTTGTCCTGCTTTGGGATCAAATGTTGGTTTCTGTTGATATATACATTAAAGTTTTTTTGACAGTCCTACATAATACAGGAGTAATGACAGTAAAAATGGCACCTTAGAATTGAAATAATGACAGTAGGTGGACAAGACAGGTCATCAAGAAATGTTATTTATATTAAATATTACTGTAGAGCACTTAAAAGTATCGTTGTTATTTGCTTAGCAGAAACAAAGTATTTTTACTATTGGCAGTTACACCTACTGTGATGAAAATTATCTATAATGTGCTTTATTATTCTATATAATAAAGGATAACTTATCCAATGAGAGTCCTTTTGCCATTCTTGTGCCTTGACGAGATGTAGCAAAATGTACTCTTTTCTAAATTCTACAAGAATCTAAAAGAAACTGGTGATTCCTGCTGTGTATTATGAACTATTTCAACTGGCTCTGTTAATAGGTTTGGACAGAGATGCTTCTGGAGCTCTCACATTAATTAGAATGATCTCAGCATTCTAAATCACATAGTATCTGGTTCAGTCTGTAAATGTAACACGGGTAGTTTCCAGGCATGTATGTCAAGTACCAGAGAAACTCAACAGGTCGGGAGATCTGCTTTCTCATTAACCATTCGGATGTTATCTGAAGCATGTGTAAACCTTACGTTTCATGCTAAGAAAGCTAGAACACTCAACTTCTACTTCTCTAAATGTCCATTTCTTTAAGGTCAGCAGATCATCCTCCCTGACTACTGGTAATCTCAGCATGTACACAGCTGATCTGCAGTCTCCCCTGAGCTTCAGCAAGTCATACCAATCACATCCACCGCATACCAAGTCTTCCCTATGCCAGTGAGTGTCAAATGAAATGTTTACCTTGCTGTGATGCTTGGGAGATCTGCAACAGCACAGGTGTGATGAATAGCATAAAGAAGGGCAGACGTACCTATCACAGTAAACTATCTTTATTATGAAACTGCTCCCAAATCAGAGTATTTCTTACAACCGATGAAGAGATGCAAGATGAGGTGATCTTTAGAGCATTACGCAAAGCTAGTCCACTCCGTTGACTTACAGGTAAGACTTTCTAAAGTGCCTCTTTAAGAGGGTCTGTTGCAAAACTTGCTCATAATCCTAACACATACTTTCAGTGTGGAACTACCCTCAGCAACCGGGACCATGGGACCCATTGCTGAGTTAGCTAAGAATTCCACAAATTTTGGCTGTTTCGCCTTGCAGAGCTTTATGCAAACTTTTCCTTTATTTTTGACACTTATTCTTTTCAAAGGGTGCTACTTGCATGGCTTCTGCAATACCAGCTTGGAGCAGAAATGAGGCATTGGCTCCATTTCCTCACACATAAATATACTCCCCATCTTCCTTCAACATCCAGACAAATAAACCCCTGAATTTTTACAACAGGAGAGGAAACAATTTCCTTATGGCAATAGCAGCAGTTGGATTGCTATAGCCTATGATAGTGGAGACACCCCCTTCCCAAATATCTACCAATCCATCTTAGAAAAAAATTATTAGAGAAATAAGGAAGGAATATCAGCTGGTACGTGCTTCAAGTCCCACAGTGACAACCTCTTCTGTCGCAGCACGGACACAATTGGAAATGTTTCCAAAGCCAATAATATTAAAATACCCAAGTCTGTCTTCTCATCAAACCCAGGTCTACAGCAGAATGCAACAGCTTTAGGTGAGCAAAGGGGATGGAAATCAACATACCTTTTCCAAGCGTTTTGGCCTCAATGATCTCGCTGATGCGTCCTGGCCCCACTCCGTTCTGAGCAGTTAGAGTAAACTTGTACCAAGTGCCACATTTCAGTGTTTCTAAACGGTAGGACCTCTCACTGGGGCTAATGGGGAAACTACCCCACTGCTCACTGTTATCTTCCGAGTACTGCAAAATATAACCTGCAGGGAAAGCACAGATGGCAACGATAAGACAGACACAAACCACAAATTCTGCAGGTAATATGACAAGTCATTTTAAAGAACTAATCAAACTAGAAAAATCCTGTGCACAGGAAGACATACAGCTCTCCCCTGACTAAAAGATACCAGGCAATACAGTTTGCCTACCCTTACAACAGCTTAAATACCACTTTTATGATCGCTTCAAAGGGAAAAGAAAGGGATAGACATTTCTAAATACCCTTCAGTCAGCAACAAAGACCAGATGATGAACCTGGACCCTCAAAAATGAATGGTTAGGGATTACATGTCTGGAAAATCAGAGAGAGTAACTGTCATAACAGCTGAGGGTACGCTGGAAGAAAGTGATTAAATCTGTGATTAAACTACCACAAAGAGAAACTGCAATTTACTGAAAGCTGTTATCACGACGATAGTGCACATTAAGCACTGACAGCAATACGGATTGCTTTGGTTTTCTTTTTTTGTAGCCATTCATAATTATATACCAATCCTATCAACATACGATAATTTAGTAAGAAGTTGCAATTAACCTGAATTATATTACCTCGGATAGAACTGCCACCATTGTCTCCAGGTATCCAGGAGAGAGTGATAGAGGAAGATGTAGTTTTGGAAACAGTGAGTCTTGGCTGGTCTGGTGGAACTAGATGGGAAATAGTTAAAAATAGAAAATGGATTCAAATGATTAGACATGTTCTTAATCCCCTCTAACAGTCATTTATCAAATAACTGTTTTGAGTTGCAAAAAATGCAAATGATTTCTGTCAAAATGTCTGTTTAGCTGACATCCTCAGTTAAGACAAAAGCAGACAAGCTCTCATTTTTTATATTTAAATTTCTACACAATTTTGTCTTTCAGTTCTTAACCCTTGCTTTTCTCTGAATTTTGAGTATCTGTCCTGTCAGATCTAAATGACTTGTGAGCTACCCAACCATTATTTTTCATTTTTTTTCGTATCTGTTTTAGGGAGAAGCTGAATTTTTAGTGGTGGGAAACAGATGTCCACTTGCAAATGATGCCCTACTCATACATATGTTTGCAGGCTTTTATGGCAAAAGTAAAAAAAAAAGTGCATAACGAGTTTCTGCAAGTGTAACTGTGCGTGCTAACTAGGTAGTATAGGTAGATCTGTGATCAGAGGCAGATCCATACCTCTTCCAGATCATACCATCTGTTCACTGAGGCTATTGGTATAAAGAAGACATAACTCTATCAGCAAAGGCTGAACTAACCTGGAAACACTTCAGTTCTGCTGCTCCCCATAAACATTATGGCTGTGTCTAAACTGTGGGACATAAGAACCGCACGGTTCCCAGGACCAGCTCCTGACAGACTGCAGGGATAAGACAGAGGTCTCAACTCCCATCCTCTGCCCAGTGTCCAGTTTCCTTTGGAGGAAAATCCATCACGAAAGGGCAGAGAAGGAGCCATGCTATATCCCAACAAATCACCCAGGCTAGGGAGAACTGGGATTGAGAATTGGGACAGGGAATTGGGACTGGAAATGGGGCCAGGAACTGGGACAGTTTAGGCTCAGCCTAAGGGACCCCAAATTGCACCAATGTATAGTGGCTGGGCTTCCAGAGCTCAATGCTCAGGGGCAGAAATTGGTAAAGTAGCCAGCTTTCTCTTCACCTTGACAAATCTATCATGAGTCTATTGTATAAAAAATGTCCACTGAGCCAGTATGATCATATCCTAGTTATAGTCTGAAGAGCTCATCTTTGAGTTCTGCCTGAATCATGTAGCTAGTCCTTTTCTACAAGTCGGGTAACCAGAACCATGGCACAAAACCAGTAAGGCCATGGAAGATAGTGTTTGCTAAAATAGAGATGAATAGCAGGTGAAACTCCAAAGAGCTAGTTAAATTACAGCCCTGAAAGGTAAACTAACACTTCACCCAAGTGCTTTACAACTGCAATTCTAGGTTCAGAAACTGGAAGGGGGAGAAAGGGAAGTTGCTGTTTCAAATCCTTTGCGCTGCTCTGGTCATGCACAGCAGCACTGTGTCTGGCTTCTCTTACAGACTGTTTTCTGAACAAGTGTTACTAGAGGTTTCCAAGCTCCTCAGAAATGTAGACAAACTGAGTTTTACTGCCTGAAGAACAAGGAGTGAGGTACGGACAGTGTCCATCGTAGGAAAGGATCCAAGAAGCAGTGGCAGATCTGGGATGGAAAGCCAGGGAGGAGAGATGCCGGGGCAGTCACACCTTCTCTGGTCACTGCCGCTGCAAGAGTGGGAAGGGAGTGGTGGTGTCAGTGACCGCTGCTGGCAGGAGCTGCCATTACCCTGCCATAGTTACTGCCTGACAGACACCAGCCCACAAGCAAGGCAGGCCAGAGGTCACAAATGCTGTCGTTTCCAGCAGTCTACTGCCAAAGGACATTGTCTGCTTTGCCTATGTTTAAGGGGTAGCTCTACCTGCAGAGTGAAACTGCAGGACAAGCTCCCCATTGCAGTTCACGTTCAAGTCATCACATCGCAAAATAACGAGTGCTGATGGTGGAAGCTGCTGGTTTACAGCTACAGACTAGTCAAAGAGAACTTGATTTTACTGCCCTCACAGGGCTAAACAGCACTGAAGAAAACAAAAAAGACAGTTTATATTCTAAAGGAAAATTCCCTACGTGAGATGGATTTGTTCCATTATTCTAACTGACTTGGCTGAATCCATGGAGAGAGACTGCACACACTACACTGTGAAAGATTTATTGTAAAACCTTTCATCACAGCTTCACCCTACCTACAAAAGATGGTGGTCCCACATATTAAATGCCAGTCTTTCTCTGTCTCTCGGGGAAGCAATATTGATTTGCTTTTAGTTACTGCAGTTCAATAACAGCAAGGATATGCAATTACGAAAGTACTTAGTGAAATATAAATATGAGGTTTTCATTTGGTAGTGTTTTCTCTCCCTACTTCCTGTTGTGGTCATGCTTCAAACATTACAGAAGAGCATCCCTAGGCTCTGTTGGATTGTAGGTAAGTTAATATACACTATGGCATTTCTTTCAACGTTCAGTGGACTGGTTTATGCAGAGAGAGTTGCATTGAGGTTGAGACAATTTCTTTCTGTGTTCTCTTATGTTTGCACTAGAAATTTAGGTTGCATATCAGGGGACAGGAGAGTGACTGGCCGCAGCATGGCCCACATTCCCAACTCGGTTATTTGCTTCCCTCCGGTACAACAATTTGCAGCCAGTTGAAGCACTTTTAGTATCTGCTCTACTGTAAGTGAGCAAGGAAATCTCCTGGGTAGTGAATTCTTGGTATGTGAATATACATGCTCTGTTCCACATTACTGTTAATGTGTATTCCTATATTGTCATTTTTTTTACATATATCAACACCATAATGGATACATTATATACATTTCAACATGCATATAAAAAGTAGCTGGTAATACGTGCTAGTTGAAGTTGTACTGATGTTTCATTTTAAATGCTTCCTCATATTCACCATTTTACCATCAGTAAAATTCTGCTCTTGCATAATGAAGTTCTTGTCCAAGGTCTCAGTACAGAGGCAAATTTCTGTTGATAGGTTTTCAGAAGCTAAAGAAAAAGCCTTCAGCTCTTTCTGAATTTTGCAATATTTAAATGATACGTGTAATATTTGTGAGGAGAAGGCATAAGTTGATGTTTTCTGTGTGAAGATCTAGAAAATAACTGAATGCAAACACTCAGTTATCAACCCTACAAAAGCTTATGTACAGAATTAACTGCAAGTGTGTGAAACATTCTACCAAAAGCAAAACATTTACTATATCATAAAATGCTGATGGCTGAGTCAGAATGACCTGCATAATATTTTATTTATTCATTTGGAAGAAGGAAATTTGTATTAATACACATTAATACTAATATTTTATTACATATACCTGCAAACAGACATACTTATGCATTATCACATGGCAGTTAATAGCTGTGATAACAACTATGAGATAGATCCAATAGTCTTACCTTGTACCTGCAAATTCAAAATTATTTCATCTGATCCCCAGTTGTTACTGGCCACGCAGCTGTAGTATCCGGAGTCTTCTGCTTTCACAGTACGGATGACAAAGCTGCCATTGCTAAAGATGCTTCTTCGCCCATCAATCATCACTAGACTGGGCGTCCCGTTACTACCTCACAGGAAACAAAGTGCATACATTAAAGAAGTTACAATCAAAATTACTCAGAATTGGATTTTTTTTTGAACCAACTAAGAATGGAAAGAAAGAAAAAGGGTGTGTGTGTCTTCTTTAATAAAGACAGCAAAGGAATATTTTCTGTTGGGAAATGCCTGACATTTGCTTAAAGAACACACATATCCTGGCCCCAATTTGAGTGAAAATGGAAACTCACTTCTTCCTTAACTATCTGCTATTTCATAAAAGTGCCAAAATAAGAGTAAAAGGCAGTTCTTGGATACAAAGTCCATCCTTATAAAATAATAGCTATTTGTATCAATGCACAAGATGGTTTCATAGCACTGCAGTATCACTGCTTATGCAGTGTTGGATGAAAATTATTGTCCATGTGTATTTTCAAGTGACTCTGTCAAACTATGAAACTAAAGATCAAAACAGGATAATGGAAAACAAGATATGTGCAGGACAGGTACACTGCACTCCATAGCACGATTAAATGCATCAGACATTTTGCTTTCTCAGATTAAACTTTTCTGTGTGCCTGAAGTTAAAACAGAAAAGACTCCTAGGTTTGACGTTTTGAATGTTTACCTTTACCCCTTCTTCGTAACTTTTCCTCCCTTTTGATAGCTTCTAATCACCACAGCCAATTAGGTTTAGTTCAAGGAATTTCTGAACTCCTCATCTATTGTGACTGTGTGCAGTCCCTGCAAATGATTCTTCTTCTTCCTGATACGGTCAGTCAGGATCACCCACATCACAACCCTCAGGATTTTAAGCAAATGGGCTTTATTTGAGCTATACATTTAGTTGCTGGTTACCTATCTTTCATCCATTTGACTGTCGGAGCTGGGTCTCCAACGGCTTTGCAAGGGAGGACAATGTCCTTCATCCAGGGAGTTGTCACCGTGCCGCTGAATGTCAAAATCCTGGCAGGAGCTGAGCAAGAGAGAGCAAGAAAGACTGAAATGAGGTGTTCATTCATACAGTCCTCGGAAGGGAAACACAGACATCCAGAGTTAAATGGGGAAAACCAAGCCAATCTGTTTCAAGCTGTGCTTTTAGGAAACTAATTTCTTTTAACTCATATCAGCTATTTATTCAAGCACAAGTATTATAGTTTTAGTATCTAGAAGACAAGTAACTGGAAGAAAGATGAGGCAGGGGACTGGAAGAGTCACTGTGGAGAAAAAGAGCAAAATCATCTTTACTGATTTTTATATATTTCATAGTAGAAATTATGGATTAAAATTATGTCCAAGGGATGCTTCTCTTCAAACTTCCAGCAGGAAGTGTCCACAGTGGACAGGTATCTTACAAAAGCTAAATTATTGATACATCACTGTTACAACAGCTATGGTATTAAGCAAAATAAACCTTCATGTATGAATGTGTGAGTACATTGCAAAGAGACTATCTGAAATCCACAAATATGAACAAACTCTTAAGTCAATTTAACTTGTGTCAGCTCTCATATCACCTAAATATATCAACAAAAATATCACTGCTGTAGTTTCAGTGTATAATATACAGGAACACTAGGGTTGTGTTAAAGTTTTATTGTATGTTATTACTCAAGAATGACCCTTGATAGAAATAGACTTCTTGTTGGCCTCTAAACATACATTTCAAAGGCACATCTGAATACAGATACCATAAATACTGTATTTTTAATTCTGATCTACTTCAGTCATGAACACTGATTAGAACTTATACTTAATAATCCATTTTGTACCAATTAGAAAAACATGAAAGTGAGAGCCAGCATCAAATATAACCGGGACATTTCATCTCAATGGGTTTTTATCCTCTACAAATAATATCTGTTTCAAAAAAATCATGCATAAAAGAACAGGCCTTGAAGAGTTAAGGGAAATTACTTGAGTAGGCTGCGGTGGGACTTGAGATATTAATAAAAAAAAAGTTTTCATAGATTGTACGATCAGTTTGGACTGTGTTGCCTATGTTCTCTTCAAGCGTTGTGGAAGACTAAGCTTCTTGAGAGATTTTTCTCTGGTCAAAATTTTAACTGAAAACATAAGAAGTTTTAAAGATTTAGGGTAATGAACAAAGTCAAGGTTCGGTAACGGGACGACACTACTTTCCTAACAGCCAAGCATCGACATGTCCTGTTCTGGCTAAACAGCAGCTGAAGACCCCAGCTCCTTCCTTCTGGCAGCTCTGATGGTTAGCCCCGGCAGGAGGGTGCTGCAGCGTGTGCTGCCCTGAGGAGGTGGTACACCAGAATGATGCAAAGACACTGGTCAGACAGTAAGTCTAATGATACAGCCTCGTTTTCCCCTGTGACACTCCTAAGGCCATATCTTCCAGAAGAGATTTACACAGGCCTATACTGCCACAAGCCATGAACTAATTAACCAAGCTGACTGAAACAGAAAAATTCTCCGTCTACCCAGAGACATGGTGTGAAATGCTGACTCCACTGAAGTTAGTGTTAGAAGGCTCATTTGTCTTCAGTGGTGCCAGGTTTTTGTTGCAGGAGATGCCTAATGGTACTCATGCCATCTTTAAAAAGCAGCAGGAGATGCTGTCAGCTGTGACTATCTACAAAACACATCTGTAAGCATCTGGACTGCTCCTAGTAGCTGCAGTGCATTTTGAGCAACAGTGGTTAGCAACTTGAATTCCTGTTCCATGCAAAATTCCCTCTGTAACATGAAGCCTGAAAACTCATTTAAAATGAGCTATCAATCCTTTTCTCCCTGGCTTTCCTACATCTCCAGTGTTTCTCGAAATATCCAGCTATTTCCAACTGCTGCCAGTTACTTTAGGACAAAGCATGTGTAATGCAGGAATCCTGCTGAAGCTTTCAGCAAGACACAGCTCCACTGTTACCAAACTTTTTGTGATGTCCCTTTATTCTTAATAGTTATTTCAACACTGAATTCTTCTTTAAGTCATAGGTTGGATACCAGATCTCCAGAGCACAACATTTATGTTGTAGCTCCTGTGTGTCCCATTTTACAGTGATGTGCAGAAGTAACACAAACTTCACAGAAGCATAAGCCAGTGGTAAAATCACAGACCGTAACTCAGAAGTGCACATTACAAAAGCATACCACACTGTTTCTGTGAAAGTACCGACAGCTTCCTATGCATATCTTATTCCTTTCATGTACTGAGTGCTTTTAAAAGAGATGGTAAAACAGTACGAAAATTCTTAACTCCAATATTCTTTATAGCTTAACTTCTGATAATGATCTGAGACTGCTAACAGGTATACAAACAAAAGAAAACTAGAAACAAAATAAATGCCCAGGGAAATTAATCTGAAAGCAATGTTTGAAATGCTAACAGGCATTCATGAGGTTAAAATACCTTGAGTCTCACAGACCTCTCCCTTTTGAACCAAGGGAGCTTTACTCAGCACGTAGG
The DNA here is from genome assembly GCF_965638725.1 of Aptenodytes patagonicus. Taxonomy (NCBI): domain Eukaryota; kingdom Metazoa; phylum Chordata; class Aves; order Sphenisciformes; family Spheniscidae; genus Aptenodytes; species Aptenodytes patagonicus. Next base: position 125,640,358 of record NC_134949.1, read on the forward strand.
CAATCAGCTGCAGGGCTTACCTCTTTGTTATCGAAGCTACCCACATGCTTACCGACTACCCACCAGCCTTACATTAGATGGCATGTCACTGGATTAGGACTGTGTTTGTTCCTATTTTTTGCAAATTACCCAACCATTAATTGAAGATAAAGAGGTGCCTTCACAGAACAGTGCACGCTCTTATGCTAATGCGTTTTTCTGCGTGTGTGTTTGTTTAAATTATGAATCCTATTACCTACACTTGCTGTCATAGAATAAGAAACGGGCAGAAATTCTTTGCAAGAGGCTGTAACACACTTTTTTTTTTTTCTCTAGAGGACACAGCTGAATTTTAAAGGCAAACTGTACAGGGAAACTGAACAAGAGCTATGACAGTTCACTGCAGCTCAGCTTAATCCAAATACAAGAGCCATCAGTGAATACCATGGGTCAGGAGTTTCTTTCATTTACTTTCTCTCAGAATAATATCCTGTGTATTCCAGTGTGATGAACCATTAAAGAAACAGACCAATGGGGGGTGTGTAGTATCATGTCAGCCCCACATGTTGTTTAAAAATATTAAACACACAAAGCAACATAGACTAGGAGGCAAACCTGTGCAACATTAATGCTCAGGTAGTCTACAAGAACAGGGGAAACTCAACATTAAAGTCAGAGAGTTCTCCCCAGACAATCAGATTGCCATGGGTCTAGATCTGTTATCGTCATGTTGCTGGCAAATGCCATTCTCCATTAGTCATGGTCAGGAAATAAAAGGAACAAGGTGCATGCAAGGTTTTCTGTCTTTTAGATGTATTTGATAGGCTAAACCCACAACTTTCAAGTCAGCAATGAAGTGTAATTTGGGGAGGGGGGCATGGCCTGCTTACGTGGAGATTGAACTTTGACTGCCGTGATTATTTTCAATTTGTTGGGGGTTTTTTGCTTATTTTTGTCAGTTAATTACAGAGAATAGCAATCTGTTCTGAGAAACGGAGACGCTAAAGAAGGAAATGTTAACTTGAATTAAGTTTTCATTTAAATTGGACTATCTATTTCACATCAAACCCCTATCTAGACATTCTCATTGTTCTCAAAGGTGTTCTTAAGGGTGTTATATTTAAGTTGACATAATTCAATTCAAAGTTAACTCTCATCAGCTGTCATGATGGTATCATTATGTGGACAGTTACTGTGAAATAAGTGGAGAAAAAAAAGAAGCAAACAACTTCACAATAATGGCCCGTAGGATTTTCTTGCACTGGGGACTTGTGGCAAAATTAGGTTATAACTGCTTCTAACCCTGTGATGTGTTACTTGCTTCAGACGTACTGGGGGTAGAAAGGTCTTCAAGGCTATTAACTCTGCCCATCCTTCTTCATGTGTGTGTCCACTGCCCTTATCACTGATCACCACTTTCTCCCAGCTCTCTAAAAGGCCCAGTGATGCATTCATACAGGAAATCTGGTACATGATACAATATTTTTTAACCTGGCTACATCCAAAGTTCATAAAATTGCTACATATCAGTATTCCTAGCGTCTATCACAACCTCCACAAATGGATTATTCATCACTTTTTCAGTCCTAAGTGCATGTAAGAGAGGCTTGTCCTGAGCACCATCTAATGCAGACTTTATATTGGAGTATCACTACTAGCTCTGACATTGACTGGATGCATTCTAAAATAAAATATTGTTCACACTGACTTGTCTGTATTGAAGTAATTAATTATTTTTCTATAAAGTCCCCTTGTCTTTTCATATAAGCTATTTTTAAGTTCACTTATTTGGCATCATGCATCATATTAAATAAGCTTTGGAGGAGCAGAATTAATTCCAGTTTCTGGTAAGCTTGTTCAGTTTAGGTACATGTGGGTCAGTTTGTAACTTCCCTATTTTTGACAAACTGAGAGCAATTGCATACTACCTTTCCTCATAACTAGAGGTTATGCATCTTCGTACCTGCAAACTCTGCATTGTTCTGTGTTCATCTTGTCTGAACATTTCCCACTTTTTTAAATGCATAGGAGATGGAGAAAGAGAACTTCTAGTGTATTATGTGCAGGGATACCTGCACAGTCCTGGGTTTGCCTACATCTTCAACCTATTAGTATTGTACCATATTGTTATCTAACTGGTTTTGCTCTTATTCAAGCATCAATGTTCATGTTTTATTTTTGTTTCCTTTTTTGTTTTTTTTTTTTTTTCATCACCACACATTCATTACCTACAGGTAACAGCTGGCCTAAAAGGACGACCACACTGAAACCTTTGCCCTGTTTCCCTGAGGTGTTTTTCACGACCTTCCTTTACAGATAACCTTTACACTCCTCATCCACCATTTAAGATCTCAACTTTGGCCTCACAGATGTTCAAAATGCAGTACGCAGTTATCCTACAAGAAATTCAACAATGGAAAAGCTCCAGACTTTTCAGATCCTTCAGACTTTTCGTAGCCTTTCAGTCATCCTTCAGGTCACTCCTCTAACACTGTGTAGCTACTAAGGGAACAATTCTGAAAGACTGTACAAAAAATGGCAGAAAGAAGCAGAAAGTAAAGGTCACTTCTCAGCTGACAGAAAAAAACTGTAAGCAATGGTATGGGGAGCAAACATTTCCCTGCTTGTTCCAACTTAGGCCTCTCTGCCTTGCTAAACCCTCCCCACATTTACACTGTTAAATCTCCCATTGTGATCTACAGTAGTAATATAGTAGTTACTACAGGTTTCTCACAGTAATGTTGAAAAACATCCATCTCATATGATAAAAAATTTAGCCTAGAGAAGGGACAAGGAAAAGACATGCAAGTTCCCGTCACAAGCCTGAGGAACACTGTTTGCAACTTCTATGTATTAGGAAGCTATGTCATGTGTTGAAATAGTATCCTCCAAACACCATCACTGCCACCCATGACAATAGCTCTGATAGTTAATCTGCCATCATCAAACTGGTTATCTACCAACTAGTAGGTAGGAACAGCAAGCTTCCCTATGGTGATAGCATATGCTCTTCCATGAAGAAAGTGCTTTCATGTTGGTGGCATTTGGCTGAAATTCTGCAAAGCTTTTTTAGAAAGTATCTCTCATCATAAAGCCCTGGACACTTTATTTTACATAACTACATCATTAGCCACATGACTGGAGAATTAGCAGGCTTGTAAAACTGTAAAATCAATTAAATGCATCTACCTTTGCAATTCTAGGGACCTGTGCAATACACTGTTCATATTGGCACATTCTGTGATGTTACCAATTTAAGTGGAAAAAAAAAAATCAGTCTGAAGACCCCATGTAAAGATTAAGTACTGATGGGACTCTTCTCACCTTGCTGTCTAAAACGTTAGGTCTCTATTTCCAAGCTAAGATGCTATAGTGTTGAAAGCATCACGTCTCACAGTACAGGTAAGGCAGAATTCATGGGCCCAAGCAATATCTTTTAATAGAACAACTAATACAGCTGGGAAAAAATATGTAGGATTTGAGGCACATTATCCCTTCTTCATATCTGAAATAGAAGCAGCAAACTTCAAAGCTAATGCAAGTTGAGAACAATTGTTCAGAGTTTAGATATGTTAATCAAACCATTTTATACAGAAGATGGTACTTGTGGAGTACACAGGAGATATTAGAAAGGAGAAGATAAAGAAGTTATCTTGTATGGCAAGAAAAAAGAGAGACACACATTCAGAAGGGCAGGGGGATCATATGCAAACCCTCTGTACCCAACAAAGGAAGATAAAAATTGCTCCAAAAAGCAATTGATTTCCTTCTAAGGTGGGTGGTATGAATTACTCCCTAGAGGAGCATGCCATTCTCTCTCTGCTGACTACAGCAAAAGCTTGGGCAATTACCTGAGAGTTGTCACCTAACTTTTGGAGAGAACTGAAGTTACTCCTGACAAATCCCACTCTCAGTAAGCAATGAGGCATAAAGAAGCCATGTGCCAATTATAACAGTAATTAGCATTGTAAAGTTCTGGATTGCTTTAAAAAGCACTGTCACCGTACCTTTAGCTAGCGGTTCCACAGTGATAATCTCGCTGCTGTTGCCTCTTCCCGCAGCAGTCACTGCTACCACCCAGACGCTGTACTGGCGATTCCGGCTCAGGTTAGGGATTCTGTAGGAAAATGAGTCGGGAGAGGCTTCAAACTCGCTGATTACCTGTGGTGGGAGAGACAAATGTTTCCAGACTAAAATAAACAGTATTTGGAGAAAGTCTGCTAAGTTGAGTGCTACAAAGCCTGTTACTTCAGGGTACTTTGAATGAGTATCAGTTGCTCCAAACAGATGGCAGATGGCAATAAACAGAGCAGACACAATAACCTGTTGCAATCAATTTATTTTCTGTGAATTTGGGCCTATATTTTGTTTACAAATTGTTTTTATTCAGATTAGAGCTTTCATGCATCTGTTTATTTTTACAGGGTTGGAATAACAATTTAAGTGAACATATTTGACAAATTTTTGCCATCAACAGTTCTGACAAACCAATTTTGTTTTACACAAGACTTTCCCAGCAGAGGTTTCAGTCCTGCACCTGCTGTGAAATCTGGAGTTCACTACTTGAGATGTGTCTTTGGTCACCTAGAACCATTGTGCTGGTGTTCCTTATCCCTGGGTTTGGTGGCTTATTCCTTCAGTCATGGAGTGAATCAAGAAATAAAACTGTATTTTGTAATAGACTGTTCAAACTTCCCCTAATTCTAGTTTTGTTTAATCACAAAATTACTTCCATTCAAAGATTCCCAGCAGAAGGTCATCTCAGCTATTTAGCCACATTAGGAGGGAAAGACAAGCACTGGAAGAAATGCCAGTTCAGTCTATTCTTGCACTGTCACTCAAGTGCCTCGGCCGTGGGCTGCAGCGAAGCCAACCAGCTGCTAAGCAGTACTTGCTTATCAGTGAGAGGTTCTGCAGTCTGCTTGAAGTGACCTGTGCAAGGAAAGGTGTGGAGGAATATATAGATTCCTCCAGGGGACATGGGCTTTATGCACCTCAGCACAACCTCCACAGGAAGCTCGGCTCCTTGGTGGAGGAGATGGGAAACCTCTTCAGCCCTGAACAGGATTACAATGTTCAGAGTAGCCAGTTTTACTTCTGACATGGGCTTTGTGATTCTTGTATGTAAAAAGAGAGGGGTAATGAACCATTAAAATGAATAATAACGACTCACTTCCCTGTGCAATAGTGTGGCAATGGCTAACTAACACTAGGCTAAAAATAATTAGAATGCTGATGATGTAGAAAAGATGATTTTACTAGGAATCAGCATTAAAAATAATGCATCAGTATAATCTAAACTTGATTCAGACTGTCAGAAGGTGTGCAAGGAATCTCTTTGATATACAAATATCCGCTGGTGGTAAAGGCCAATTTCATCTGATTAGCATTTCAAAAGGCAGGTTGACCTGAAAGCATTGGAATATGTAGTCCTTCAAAGTGAATTCCAAATAAATAATGGATGTTTCTGAGATATCATTAAACACCTCTCCACTGTGAACTGGTAGCCAGTTTCAGCTGCTGAATGGGTCACTGCATTTCTCTGTTCTTGAGCTGGCATCTCCTATAGCCAGGGGAAGAAGGGAGTTCATCTCTCATTTTTGAAATGTAGAGTGAAGACATTTGTATCTAAGCCAGTCACTTTGACTCTCTTCAGAGCCCGGGCAAAGAAAACATAACTTCTAAGGCAAGGTACTTCGGGCCTATTTGAGACACATACATTGCAGTGGGATGAATCATGCCTTTGACATACCTATGTTTCCCCACCAGCTATAGAAGCGTCCATATAACTAGCCCAGGTATAGTTGTCTGCGCTGAAGGCATCTGAAGTCAATGTGCTTGTTAACTAAAATACTTAACTCCCTGGCTTTTATACAAATGTGTGCCTCTATTTGCTTCTACAGGAATACATCCTGTTTCCTCCATGGAGACTAACTTTTCTGGGGAGACTGGTTTGCTCCAGCTAACAGTTATCTAGGCTCAACAGAAGCCCAAATAGGGACCTTGCCGTACTTTCTAGCCAATCTCATTGCTCCTCTCAAAATGCCAAGTGAGTTTGTCCCATTCAGCAAGCATTTGCCTGGGTTTCCACTTCTGATATGAAGAGGTCAGTGCAGGCAGACACTTCTATTATTATGTGAAATATTACAGCAGGTTTTGAGAACCATCTGTCTTGACATTTACACGAGAATATTGGGCAAATGCCTGTGGCTTGACAGGCTGGATCTTTGTGAGGTCATACATAAAAATTAATGTATTGACCATGGCACAGGAGGCTGAATTTTAATATTCATGAGGCAGCATTTCCTAGGGTTAATTTGAAAGTCAAACAGGCTAGGCTGCCTCTGGCACTTAGGCTCCACTCATTAATGCAGCTATCTAGCACATGCTATTTCTAAACCATCTATTAACGTGGGACGTGGATACAGCATTTAGGAACAGCTAACCATTACGGACTTCCATATTGCTAAACTTTCATTCCAGCAAGCATCCGTCCGGTTAAATTTACACTGTTTTTTCCATGACTCCCATGGTTTATGAAGGGGACATATGGCTGCTTCTGGAAGCCACTCCTAATACTGCAGATCTGCTGCTTGAAATGCCTCGCTGCTCTGCTCCCCTCTGCAATGACAGAGACTGGGACAGTCAGACAGACATACACCCTGTATACAACTGCTAAACACAGCTCAGAGAAATCTGGTTTGAGATTTTATGTTTGGGATAAGGTGAGCAGCTAAGCAGAAAAGGAAAACCTCAGCCTTGAAGCTATAGCACTGGCACTAAGCACTCCTGCTCTGAGGACCAAAGTTAAAGATAAAACTGAAAACACAACCCTCCAAAATTCCTCTGGTCGCAATGTGGCCAGCTAGAAGAGCAGGCAAAATTGTCTCAAAACAGAGGAGATCTCTCTCCCTGGAACTCCAAAGATGGAATAATCACAGAATTAGCTTCTCTAATGCCTTTTAAAACACCTTGTCTTCAATTCCTTTCTTTTGCCCACAGAGAACCAGAATCATTCACACATTTGCAACTGTAGCTATTCTAAATATAAATTCAATTATTCATGGAATTAATTTGTTAATTGAATTTGGTAAACATATCTTCACTAAATTAATGATTCTTATTTTCTTAAAGCAAACTGCTATAGCAAAACATTTTGGTTTCTAACTGGTTAACATACACCTTCTGTTTCCTCAGCTAATATTCCCTTTTAAACACTTGGGGATGCTCCAGTGACAAAGAATCGATTTTACTTCTAACTTTTGCCTGTCATTTCAATTAGACTAACATGCCAGAGACTTTCATTACACAAGAAGAAAAAAGGGAGCTTTGTCAGCAAAGAGAAGATTATACAATTGAAATAAGAAATATTTTAAAGGAATGTCACCTTGTCACATATTGGTCTTTGCCTGTGCCAGTATGAAACATATACTGCAGTTTTATCCCAAAAGCAGTAACATGCTTGCTCAAGGGATTTTTTATAACTGCTTTTTTTATTCAGCTTATAGATGATGGGTTAATTTTTCTTCTCTCTTTAGCTCACTGTCTAAGAAGCACAGACAGGGCCAAGTCTCTAAAAAAACAGCAAGGGCTGTGAAGAATAAAAAGAAATCAAAGTCCTTTATCAGGGTGCAGTCAATCTACTTCTCAAATCGGGCAACAGCAAGAGATGCTGAGGAACAGCCACTGCAGGGAACATCATTTTCCTCTGATGCAATTTCAACTCTATTGGTGTACATTGCTTTGTACCCTTTGAAGCAGTATGCCATCTCCTGGCATTTCTGACTCCTTTAGAAAGCAATTAGATAGGTAATGTGCATAAACTCTGAACCTCTGGCTGGTTTTTTGTTTAGTTTGTTTGTTTGTTGTGTTTTTTAACCCAGTCTGGGAAAACTTCAAAAGGGTGCTTTAGAAGAAAAATATGTTCGTAACAGTTTTCCAAGCAACCAGGGAGATTCGCAAGCAGGGAGGTAACAGGTAGCATTTACTGTGGACTGGAAGATTATTCAGTCAAAGCCAGCCTGCACCTTGCCTACAACTGCATCTACACAACTTCTGATGTAAGATAGGTTGGATGTAAGAACTGAGGATCTCTATCTCCTCATTCTCTACAAGTTGCAAGGAAACTTGGACGTGAACTGAGAAAGCCATATGGAGACTTTAAGGACAGGACTGAAAAGCAAGAAACGTGCCAGATTTGTGGTGTGTGTTGTGAAGCAAGAGCATATACAAGTTGGTTACCTGTATATTGGCTGCCTCATCTTGAAAAGTAAATATACATATATATACTGCCTAGAGTGGCATGTGTGTTTTCACTATGAATTTAGGTATAAAATATGGCCATAACATCATCTGAAAACAAGGCTGGAAGGACCCTGAGAGTTCACCCAAGTCTATCCTTCTTCTTTAAACCAGGTTCAACTATATCTGCACAATTTCAGACAGATGTTTGTCCAACCTGATTTTGAAGACTTATAATAAATGGGGATTTGCAACTCCCTAGGCTGCAAGACCAATTCAATTGCTTAACTAATCTTACTCTTAGAAAGCTTTCTTGAAATCTAGCTTGAGTTTCCTGCTGCAGTTTAAGCCCATAGTTTCTTTTCCAGTCTATTAGGAACATGGGGAATAGATTACCACCTTCAACTTTGCACCAGTCTTTAATCTACATGAAGTTTTATCATTCCTTTCCCCACCAGTACCCTTATCTTTTTACAACTTAATCATCCTGAGGCTTTCAATATTGCCCAGAAATCACATTTTCTATAACAGTTTCTCTAATAATATCTGCTGTTACCCTTTGGACTCTCTAACGTTGGTCCATAGCCTTCTCAAATACAATTTCCAAACCTGTATTCAACAATCCCAGGGTATGGCATTTGGCTTTTCACAACAGGATTATAAAGGTAGCTAATGTTCATCTTGGGACGCACAATAACCTCAAAATCCTCTCCTGAAGAATCTATCCAATTGCTCTCTACCCAGTACTTTTGTCGTTGGTTATTCATAGTACCCATTTTCTTGCAGTTACACATACTAAATTTTATCTAATATTTTCCAGACCAATTTCCCAGTTCATCAAGATCTGTCTGAATTCTAGTTCTGTCTCCAGTGTACTTGCAGTCCCTCCCAGCCTTATATCTCCTGCAAATTTAATAGGCACTCTTGCTATTTCATTATCCAGGTCACTAATGGAACCACTGAACAAAAGTGGACTCGGGAGAGATACCTATGCTGCTCCCTCCTGCCCACAACAACAAACCACTGCTTTCATAGCCTCCCACGGAACAACAATCAGTTTTACATCTAGCTTGAGCTGTCTCAGTGAAACCATGTTTGCCTAGCTAGGTTTCTCTCAATAAACATGCATCCTCTGGGCTTATCTCCACTGCTAAATGAGAGAGAACCAGGGATTGTGTTGAGCACTGCACCCGATGATCCACACCACTTTTTAACTTGATCTCTAGCTCAGTTTTGTACTACTCTAAATAGCTCTCTTCAAAACAAATCTGCTTTAGAGGGGCTAGTGCTAAGCAGTGTAGAGAGATGTCAGTCAACATCACAGACTCTTGGGGCCAGGTGCTGCTCCTTGGACCTTGTTTAATCAGCAGTACAAATGAGGCCTACAACGAGCACTGAGTCTCATCCATAATTAAAGTAAGTTTTTAGTTCTACATGGTCAAAACACAAAGCTCTCCATCTGTTTGCACACCACCACCACAGAATTGTCTACCCTGCTCTACCTCAGGCCTTTGTTGCTCCTGGAAATGACATTTTAGAGTCTCTTGGACTGACAAGTTATCCAGTAATGGGGGCTATGACAAGTTGTTTCTACCTGGAAGCAAATTGGGTTAATATGAAATCAATACATTACTGTATTTATAGAGAATGAACTTCAATTTCTGCATCCCTGAACAGAGTAGACAGACCACTGATGTGCCCTCTCAATGAACTCCCTAAAGATGTGAAACTCTGCCTGAGGTCATGGATTAGTACTTTTCTGCAGGACTGCTGGCTTTTGCCTTGCTTCCTTTCACAGATGGACAGACAGTCAGAGCTGCAAATAACCACCAATCCTGGATCACAGTTTTCAATAAGGTTTTGGGTACCACTTTGGTCATATAACGGCTTCTGTTCAGGTCTTGCTATTTTGGCTCATGTTTTTAAACATGGCATCTGTTTTTCACTCAGCATTATTGAAGATAACTGTTGTAAACAGAAGCTGTGCACAAAACAGAATGCAGCTTCTATATAAAATTTAATCTTTCTTTTTTTTTTCCCCCCCCTTAAATGCGGAACTGAAATGTTAGAAAGTGCAAGATGGAAATTTTGGAAACAACAGAGGCAGCTCCCTGCCTTCCCACCTGCAGGAAAATCTTGCAAACCCATTTCCAGGAATTCAGTCCATCAGCCTCCTGGGGCTCATGATCAGGGAATCAGCATGTGGTGTCATGGGCTGGTGACCACAGGAAGGTCAGGAGGCCACCTTCTGCGCTGCCAGGAATTCTGCTGCCCCCTTTGGTGGCCCCAAGAAATTGCCAGGTTTGTTCAGAGCATTTCAGTCAACTCACAAATTGTATGACACCATCTGGTCCCAAATGCTCTGTCCCCTATATGATACAGAAGGGAATGGGATGAATTCAAACCTGCTGAAATACACTGCAACTGACACTGCCCCTCTGCTCTGCTCTGGTGAGACCCCACCTGGAGGACTGTGTCCAGCTCTGGAGCCCTCAGCAGAAGAAAGACGCAGACCTGTTGGAGCGGGTCCAGAAAGGGGCCACAAAAATGATCAGGGGGATGGAACACCTCTCCTCTGAAGAAAGGCTGAGAGAGTTGGGGTTGTTCAGCCTAGAGAAGAGAAGGCTTCGGGGAGACCTTATTGCAGCCTATCAGTACTTAAAGGGGGCTTATAAAAAAGATGGCAGCAAACTTTTTAGCAGGGCCTGTTGTGACAGGACAAGGGGGAATGGCTTTAAACTAAAGGGGGGTAGATTTAGACTAGATATGAGGAAGAAATTTTTTACGCTGTGGGTGGTGAAGCACTGGCACAGGTTGCCCAGAGAGGTGGTGGATGCCCCATCCCTGGAAACATTCCAGGTCAGGTTGGACGGGGCTCTGAGCAACCTGATCTAGTTGAAGATGTCCCTGCCCACGGCAGGGGGGTTGGACTAGATGACCTTTAGAGGTCCCTTCCAACCCAAACTATTCTATGATTCTATGACACCAAGGTCTTATTGTTAGACTATATCGATATACCTGTATGTGAGACTAGGTAGTAAGACAAGATCAGAGTTTTATGAAAAAATCAATATCAAATTTGTTTTAGTAGGGCTTTGCAAGGAGACCTTTTAAATATTGTATGAAATAGCACCAGATTTAATTTATGCTCCATCACACCTCCCCTGAGATCTGCTCCATGACAAAAATAAGATAGGCAAAAAATGTAAAGTTGACAAAGCAATTAAAAGAATGAACGTGCTATGTTTGGGAGCTGATAACAAAGCTATCCTACATGTGATATATTAAAAAAGACATTTTAAATACCATTCAAAATAAGTTTTTAAAATAACCCAAAAATTATACACTAGTTCTATGCTATATAAAGAACAAGAATTAATAAACATAAATATCTTCATGCTGTAAAAATTACTGTATAGACACAGTGATAAATACTGCTTGTAGTACACAAATCAATGAACATATATTTTAAATTCAACCTTACAGACTCTGCTGACTCTAAATAAGCTTCCATTCAACAGTAACTTTATCTACTTAGCCAACTTCTGCCAGCTACCTCTCCCCTCTTTAAAAGAGACTTTCAGCATCCCTTTAATCACTGAAGCCTCTACAGTGTGTAATAACAAATCACTTCTGGCTTATAATTGCTTTTGCTCTATTTATTTTCCATGCCTTTTATTCAAGTCTATAAACTGGAGAGGAACTCGGGGTCAGAAAGTATGATGCAAAGCCACCTCACATTGAGTTAGAATTTGGACAGATCCTATGCAAAATCAAGACAAGACTTGTGTCTGCCTGAAAGAATTGTGTGGAAAATATCTGGATGCTGGGAATTTATGTCAGCTAATTATGGTTCTTTAAAGATCTAGTTTAAGATAATTGTATATATTTTCATATCATCTAGTTTAAGATATATATCATCTGGTTTAAGATAACCAGGTATACTTTCTCTAGAGTAAACAAAGAGAAGGGAAGCTTTTGGAAGAAGATTCATCCAGATTCTCCCAGACATCTAGCTTCTTTCCTTTAATGAAAGGAAAGCCTTGATGACCCCCGAATCAGCATAGGTATCTCTCTTTGAGATGTATGAAGTCAGGTGAACCAAATCCCACACTGAGTCCACAAGTTACAGAGATAGAGCAGAGATGACACTCTCTTCTTTCACAGGGCAACCCGCAGAGTCTCCTGTGTATGCTTTTGATAGGATATCAGTAATACATTGCAAAAAATATGCTCCAGGTGTTTTCTGGAAGATTCTGCATGTGTTTGTATTGGGGAATGTATCTCAAACATATAGGACCTCATAAGAAATCAAAATATTTGGCCTAAGTGTTTTCCACTGGGACCTTTTGAAAATTATGTGACTAGAGTTGGGAGGCTGCAGTCTATGCATCTGCGGAAGAGAGGAAGGAAACCTGGAGAAAGAATCTGATTCATGTCACTTTTTCTACTGAACAGAAAAAAACCCCACTGTAATACACCCTCACTGGGGAATCTGACTATAGTTTTTCCCTCAATATGGTGCTTTACAGATTGACAGAAAAAGGTGCATAGAGATGTGAGAAACAGATGAATAGCCTAGCTGGTACTGTTGCTACTGTTGCTGCTGCTGCTGCTGGTTGTCCTATCACAGGACTGAGCAGACAGAATGTACATGGGAATGGTGTCTTGTGCAGACATCATACGCCCGTTGTTTAATTTGACAGCAGGTTAAACCATGTAATTTTTTTTCCTTTTAGTGGGTTTAAACCAAAAGCAAGAAAATGAAACAAATATAGAAGTCTAACAGGCTTAAGAGTATGTTTTTCACAGAAAAATAAGTATACCAAAAAGATCAGTAACCGTCTGCCCCAAACAGTCCCAGATGTTATTCTGTTTCCAATATCAATTACGTTTTCAAGTAAATTGACTTGGGTTTTGGCCAAATATAAGATTGTTTCCTTCTTCTCCATCATTACTTCACATCTGTTCATCTCCCCCATCTTCCAAACCCAACAGTTTCACAGAAATATTTCCAGGCCAAGATGAATCTTTGCTGGGCTTTCAGCTTTTGTATTTTTCTAAATCCTTTGGAGAAGTCCAGAATTGTAGATTACAGTTTTCAAGGATTCTTTCAGATACAGGTCACTGCCAGGTACCTGGGGCTGACTGTAGGGTTTGCACTATGAGATAACTCCTATTCATCACCCCTATTTCAGCATTGGGCTCTGCTATGTGTTCTGGTTTGTCATCCAGCTAATTCAGCTAATACTCTTATCATGACAGCATCATCTAGGATCTTTGCAGGAAGTTCTCACTCCATTCATCTGGTTCAACAGCATCTTGCTCTGGAATTTCTTCTCCTTCCAGTCCTCAGGCTTCTGGTCATTCGGGACCTCAGTCAAGGAGGGTTTAAGGGAGAAATCATATCTCTTAGTAGAATCCCACAACTAGCAACAGTTTGATCAACTAACATTTCAAAACTATTGCCAGGATTCAAGACCGGAGAATAAACTGGTTCTTCTTATCAGAAAAGTAGTTTTTTAAATTTGTACCTGGATGCTTTGCAAGATTCTTGTCATAATTGCCAGTCTTTGGGTACTCGTGTTGGAAAGTGAAATGCAATCTGAAGTCTTCCTCAAATAGAGTTTTACTGTGGAGTTGATCACAGTTTGGTTCAGGGGCTTTGGGGAGCAGCTTCATGGAGGTATCACTGCTCCGTGGAAATTTACTTCATACTGTACAGTAAGAGATTTGATGTCAAACAGAAAAAGCCTTAAAAGTCTGGCAGAGATATGACTACTGAGCACTCAGAAAACTAAGATGGATATGAAGCATTTAATCAAAAGCAAGAGAATTCAAATTTAAGAATCACAATCCCTCCTGTAATGTGCTGAACAGTTATGGGTTTGGTATTAACAAAGGTTTATCGAACGTCATGCCCAAGAGAACCCAACAATAACTTCAGGCAGCACAGACAGCTTTTCAGAAGAAAGCAGTAATGATTACAGTTTGGGTAATACAGCTTTTCTGATGGAGAAACCATACACTGCACACACACATAGAGCTAAACAGATATACACACCTTTGCAAAATCTCCATTGTCAACTATGCAGAAGCCAATCCACTCTGCTTAGACAGGAACACGCTGCATCAATAAAAACGTCCCCCAGAGCGGCAGACACTTGTGCCACACTTCCCTTTGCTGTAGGGGTGGTGTGGGCAGCAGGAGCATGTGGCAATAACAGTGCTCACAAGCTAACTGATGAGTTCTGGGATGGGGAAAGCTTGGGTGGGCTCATAGTCTTCCAAGAAGGGACCCATTCAGGAATGGGGGAAGCCAGAGAGCTGCTGACTGGTAGAGCCATTGCCACATCCGTTATCACAGCAGGTATGCAGAGGGGCCCAGCAACTCTGCTCAAGACTGCATGTGGTGATGAGAACCTGAGTCACACAACACAAAGAAGGAAGGACAGCAGGAGAACATGCTCAAACACGTAGTGGAAGGTGGCAGTCGGGATATTAGAAGGTTGGAAGTTGTGACTTCTGACAACAGGAAAAAAGAGTCCTGCTCCACTTGCAGATCTGCAAATTCAGAATATGTATAATGCCCTGGCCACTGGTGAGGATGAACAAGACCCATCAGAGGATGCATCAGAGCCTTAACCTACTGTCTGCACAAAAGGAAAAAGGCATGTGACAGTTATTGGAAACTCCCTCCTGCAGGGGATGGAGGCACTGATCTGCCAACGTAATCTAATATCTTGGAACTTTTTGCTTGGCAGGCTTTAAGATTTGAGATATGTGGAGATATTGCCAAGGCTTATACAGCCCTTGGACTATTTTCCCTTGCTGCTTTTCCACGTGGGCACCAACACTGGAAGGGGCAATGTGAACCATATCAAGAGTCACAACAGAGTTCCAGAGATGAGAGTAAAGAGCAGGGCAGCCCAGGTGGTGTCTCCTCAAACCTTCTGATGAAGGAGAAGGCTTCAGCAGAAGTGAGTCAATTGATGCTGCAGGGTCGCTCTAGCAGGGATTTGTCTTCTATGACTGCAGGACCTTAAGGAATGAGAGCTGCTGAGTAGGGATGGGATATATCGGGCAAAGTGCAGCAAGATCACCTTTGCAAAAAGGCTTGCTAACCTAGTGATGAGGGCTTTAAACTAGGTGTGGTTGGGGACACCTACCATAATAGAGAAGCAAGGGCACAAAGGGGCAAAGCAGACGTGTCTAGGAGATGTTATAGAAAAGGATCTCCCTTTTCCCCTGTAAAAGCAGCACAATTTAGGATCCATCTCAAATGCCTGTACACCAATGCATGTAGCTTAGAGAACAGTAATTGGAAATCTGTGTGTAGCTGCAGAGCTACAACCTCATTGGGATTATGGTGACATGGGAGGATAGGGCTCATGACTGGTGTTCTGCAATGGAGGGATGCAGTCTCTTCAAGAAAGATGTGTAGGAAGGTATGAAGGAGGGCTTGTACTTTGTGTAAAGGAGTTTCCTGAATGCATGGAGTGCTGCCCCGGTGCAGGTGGCAGACTAGTAGAAAGCTTGTGGGTAAGGATTGGAGGACAGACCAGTACTCGTAGTGTTGTAGCAGGTGTCTGCTACAGACCTCCTGATCAAGAGGAGGAGGCAGATAAACCCGTCTTTAAGTAGCTGAAGAAAACCTCACAAGCACACATCTTGGTACTCATGTGTAACTTTTACTACACTGACAACTGCTGGAAGGGCAATAAGACTGGAAGCAAGCAACATAGGAGATTTCAGGAGAGTACTGAAGACCATTTCTTGATGGAGGTGATCAATGAACTGACTAGTGGAAATGCTCTGTTGAACCTGTTGCCCACAAACAAGGAAAAACTGGTTGAAGATGTGAAGGTCTATGACAACTTTGGTTGTTGTGACCATAAGACTGGAGCTCAAGATCCTGAGAGGAGTGATCCCATGGGAAACTGTCCCAAAGGGCAAAGGGGATCAGGACAGCTGGCTAATCTTCAAGGACAACCTCCTTAGAGCAAAAGAATGGTCTTTTGCAATGTATGAAAAGTTGAGCAAGCATGACAGAAGGCCAGCATGGATGAACATGTCGATCCTGATTGAACTCAAACACAAATTTTTTTGTGGAGGACAAAAGCAATAAGGGTTTCTTTAAGTACATCAGCAGCAAAAGGAAGGCTAAGGGGAGTTTGGGCCCATTGCTCAATGAGGCAGGGTACTTAGTGAAAAGGAATTTGGAAAGAGCTAAGGTACTCAATGCCTTTTTTGCCTGTTTTCACTGGTAAGCTTTGCCCTCAGGCCTCCAGGTCTCTGAACATTCTTGAAGAGTATTTGGGAGTGAAGCTGTACTCATAGTAGAGGGAGACTGAATCAGGGAGCACTTAAGAATCACTTAATTAGACATACAGAAACCCATGGTACCAGATAGGATACATGTGAGGGTGTTGAAGGAGGTTGCTGATGTCATTGTGAGGCTACTCTTGGTTATATTTGAAAGGCAATGGCAATCAGGGGAGGCTTCTGATCACTGGAAAAAGGCAAATGCCACACTCGTCTTCAAGAAGGGCAAGAAGAAGGATCTAGGTAACTACAGGCTGGCCAACCTAGTCTCAATAATATGAGATGGTTATTGAGCAAATCCTACTAGATGGCATTTTTAAACACATGAAGGAGAGGAAGGAACAGTTGACATGGACTTACCAAAGGTAAATCATGCTTGACCAACCTGATTGCTTTCTATGACAAGGTGACTGGCACTGTGGACAAGGGGAGGGTGGTGGATGTTGTTTACCTCAGCTTTAGCAAAGCCTTTCACCCAGTCTTCCACAGTCTCGTTATCACCAGATTGTGAAATAGGGGCTGAATAAGTGAACAATAAAATGGGTGGAAAATTGTCTGCACTGCTGGGGTCAGACTTGTGATCAATAGTGCAAAGTTCAGCTGCAAGCCAATAATTAGTAGTATCCCTCGGAGATCATTTTCTGGGACCAATACTGTTTAATGTCTTCAGTAATGACCTGAGAGACAGAACAAGAGTGCACTGTCAGCAAGTTTGTGAATGGCCTGAAATTGGGGTTAATAGTTTATATGCTGTTTATATAGGGCTGTTGTTCAGGGAGACCTAGGCAGGTTGGAGAAATGGGATGACCAGAGTCTCATAAAGTTCAAAAAGAGCACATACAAAGTCCTGCATCTGGGATAGAATAACCCCGTGCACTAGTACAGCCTGAGGGCTGACCGTCCAAGAGGCAGCTCTGCAGAAAAGCAGGTCTGGTATTAGCAACTCTACATTCGTATGAATGTAGCCAGCAGGTCCGGGAGGGGATCCTTCCCTTCTACTCTGCACTTGTGAGACTGCATCTCAGTACTTTGTCCAGTCTTGGGCTCTCCAGTACAAAAAACCCATGGACATACTGGAGCAAGTACAGGACAGGGCTGTCAGGGGATGGTCAGGAGGCTGGAGCACAGTGCATACATAAAAGGACAGACTGAGCCAGCTATGTCTGTCAGTCTGTCCTGGTTTTGGCAGGGATAGAGTTAATGTCCTTCCTAGTAGCTGGTACAGTGCTGTGTTTTGGATTTAGGGTGAGAACAATGTTGATAACACACCAATGTTTTAGTTGTTGCTAGGTAGAGTTTACACTAGTCAAGGACTTTTCAGCTTCCCATGCTTTACCGACTGAGAAGGCTGGAGGTGCACAAGAAGCTGGGAGGGGGCACAGCCAGGACAGCTGACCCAAACTGGCCAAAGGGATATTGCATACCATGTGACGTCATGCTCAGTATATAAAGCTGGGGGAAGAAGAAGGAAGGGGGGGATGTTTGGAGTGATGGCGTTTGTCTTCCCAAGTAACCATTAAGCGTGATGGAGCCCTGCTTTCCTGGAGATGGCTGAACACCTGCCTGCCCATGGGAAGTGGTGAATGAATTCCTTGTTTTGCTTCGCTTGCGTGCGCAGCTTTTGCTTTACCTATTAAACTGTCTTTATCTCAACCCACCAGTTTTCTCACTTTTACCCTTCCCATTCTCTCCCCCATCCCACTGGGGGGGAGTGAGTGAGCGGCTGGGTGGTGCTTAGTTGCCGGCTGAGGTTAAACCACGACACAGTCTTAAGAAGAGAAGGCTCAGGAGAGACTTTATTGTCATCTACATTTGCTTCATCAGATGATACAGAAAAGATGGAGCCAAGCTTTTTTTGAAGCTGCAGGGTGGGAAAAGTTTTGACATGGGAAATTCTGATCAAATGGGGGAAAAGACATTACCATGAGACCATGGTCAAATATTGGAACTGGGACCCAGAGGGACTGTGGGATCTCCATGCATGGAAGTGTTCAAGACTTCACTAGACATGTCCCTGAGCAACCTGATGTAATTAAACTTGCTTTAAGAAGGGGGTCAGACTAGGCGACCTCCAGAGGAACCTTCCAACCTAAATTGTATTATTCTATGGAAGATTAAAAATGGGAATCCAGCTGGCCAAAATATGTGTACAACAACTGAAATCAAACACTGGCAGAGCTAATGTGCAACTCTCCGAGAAAAAGAAACACATTAGATTGCCACCAAGATGTTTCCTAAGTTAGACAGGGGAAAGGCTCCAATAAAACTCCTATGACATTTTAGGCCATTGGCAGTATTGTATGTCTTTCACGTCTGAACAATTTCTACGCACAGTTGCCCAAACAACTTCTGCTTTTAGCTTTCACTGTCAGGAAATCAGAGCGCGATAGCGAGGTCATCTTATTCCACATCTTAATATGAGTGGAACAAAGACAAGAACCAACTGACAATGTCCTGAAAAGGAAAATCACCAAGAAGGAGAGCGGTCTCCATTTATTATCCTTTTATAGTGCAGTTGTATTTACACGACTCCTTTCCATTAATCTCCAGGCATCCCATGGAGAAAGCAGAAGACTGATGCACAATTTAATGACCTGCTTTGCTGGAAACAGCAGGATAAGCCTGTTTAATATGTTTGCTCCTATTAGTGAATGACTGACCAATGGATCAGCCCCAACAAAACCCCAACAGCAACAACAATAATTACTGCACTTTTCTAATCAACAAAGCAAAATAGATTTTAATATGTGTATTTCTGATTGAGTGATGCCATACTGTTTGTTGACACCCAAATGACATAGTTGGTCTATATGTCTTCAGTTCTTAACCTCTCTCTGCTTTCCCTGTCAGTTCTAATGCTTTTTGAGCCCTTCCTGCACCAGGAAATCCTGCTTCTTAAGCTTCGTTCTGCTGCCTTCTTTCTGTGTTGCTTTTTACATGTTCTGAGATTACAGTTTCCCAGGCTGGCTAGCCATTGCATGCTTTGTGTCACAATGACCTTTTCCGGGCACTTTCTGCCATCTAAATTTTATTTAATCTAATCCCATTGATTCCTCCTTATGTAGTGTACTGACCTGAATGCAACAAGAGGTTGGTGGAGTTTTTTTCAGAAATGACCTGAATCTCATTTTCTTTTGCCCTTTTAAAAGTCCTGGCAATACAAATCAACCCAAGGCAGCAGGTGCTGGAGCAGCCACCTAAAGCAGCTCCCCCCACAACCAGGGAGAAGCCGAACCACCCTAGCTTCTTTGCTAGGATTCAAACCATGTGCAATGTCTATGGCACCATTGGGAAAAGCTACCCTGACAGGATGGGATGGCAGCCTGTGCTGCAGCTGATAGCACTGCCTGTTGCTTCCCTGAGGCCCGGGCAGAATGAGTGCGATGAGCGTCCTGCTGGTATGCTGGGGATAAGCACACTTAGAAGGAAGCTGGCCAATATGGGACCATTACAGGTGGTCTTGAGAAGCCAGCTCCTACAAGGAGTCAAGTGGGGTCAAGAACTGTGGGAATGTGGGCTGTAAGTTAGCACAGAGGATAATTATTTTAACTTAAATTCTGGTATGTTTTGTTTCTTATATTTGAAGAATGAAGGACCCATTAAGTCATATTTCTGTATTTTTTTCTATATTTGCAGAACAAAAAAGAGAAAATTCTGCCTAATAATACCTATAAAATAGTATAGGCACAACAATTAAACAGTATGACATTGGATCCTTGCTTGCCCTTTATCTTGGCTAGAGAATAGATTGCAGTGGAGAATAATTTTTATTTTTCACACATTAATTATATTTGTGGCTTAAAACATCCCAGGGAAATACTGTCCTTAGGACTCAAAATATTTAAAAAGGAAATGTCTGCATCCTTCTGTACAGGGGCAGCAGAAGTTTTAACAGCTTCTGCCCTTGCAAAGCAAACTCGACTCTGCAAGAGGCAGCAAATCTTCATCTTATAATATCTCAAGGTCATATGAGGGTTGTGCTTTGTAATAAAAATGTGCACAATATGACAAACAGAGTTAATTTGTTTTCCTCTTGGTGACTTAAACACCAAAGCAGTGTTCTTGTGTAAAGGACTGTCTTGTTAGCCTAAGCGTCTAAAGTGTACTGTATTGACTTGTTCTCAGCACACACATACTGCTTGTAACATGCAATCTGCAAAGAATATAGCCTTCCCATAAGTTTACCTTTACCACTATCCTTTTCTCTTTCTCCTCACTGATGCTTAAAAATTGAGTTTGCCTTTCTGCTTAAATGGCAGATTTTTAGCAAAGTTATTTTGCAACCAAGGCTTTGATTGAAGGAAGAAGTCTGTTATGGAAGTTTTTATGGCTCTATACCTCCAACTACAGCGCTTGCTACTTATGGTGGCAGAAGAGATGATAAAGACACAGGTCTTCTGTTTATTCCCCTCCTCACCCTAATTTAAGACCACTTTCTCTGTCAACTACTTGTCTCTGCCAGCAGTGAATCATACAAGAACTTCTTTGGGATATATAGACCGTATCTGCACAGGAGTGTTATCATTCAAGCACCTCTGCAGCAGACTTGTTTCACTGCAAAGCTAGCTCTGAATAAAATAACTTTTTATTTCACAATCCTTTTAAGGATAAAAGATAACAAAGCATTTTGTTAGAAATAAAGTTGGGGGAGTGTGTCCTATATTAAACGTGTCCTGAGTTCTTGCATTTATTTAAAGATGTCCAACCTGGCTTCTGGAAACTGACCACTGGGTGTGATCACTGCCTCACTCACCACACAGGACTGATACAGAAGACCTGCTCTGTAAGTCACAACTCATGCTGATCTGCAAAACACTAGTGAGAAGTGGTACAGGGACTGTCCTCATAGATACATATTGCACATATATGTACACATACGTGTATGTACACATATATATTTATATGTACACACAACCCCCTTCATGCACACAGGTAACAACAGGATAACTATAAATGTACACATTAACAATTATCAGAAAACACAAACACCTCCAAGTGCCTCTACCTCGGGCTAAGGTATACAGTGATACCCTCACATCATGCCATAATGAACATCACAAAAATATAGCAGTAAAATTCAGTACAGGCCAAGACCAGCAAAAAGAGTAACTATTCTTGTCATTATCCATCACTGAGGCACTCCGAAAGGTAACCATATAATAAGCAGTCTTAAAAAAATAATTTTGTATATGCAAGAACTGCATATTAGAGAACAAAATTTTTAGCCGAGGTTGTTTATTTTCCTGGTGATGTAAACATACAAAAAATTGTTGCTAGCAAAGCCTCAGGAAGAAACACTGCAGCTTTGTGCATGGTAAGTA
The DNA here is from genome assembly GCF_965638725.1 of Aptenodytes patagonicus. Taxonomy (NCBI): domain Eukaryota; kingdom Metazoa; phylum Chordata; class Aves; order Sphenisciformes; family Spheniscidae; genus Aptenodytes; species Aptenodytes patagonicus. Next base: position 125,662,224 of record NC_134949.1, read on the forward strand.
ACTAGCAAGAGCCAGCAGCACCACCTGGTGTTCTCTCCAACCCCCCAGAGAAGCGCTTGGTGCCCGCTCGGACCAGAGCCCTAACGGCAAGGTCCAGTTCTGTAAACTCCGACCTCTTTAACCCACTGTGTGCCACAGAAATGTACGAACCATGATGGAAAAATCTCTGGCTAGTTTACATTTAAACGGTATGCTCAAGATAGTTTGGTTTGCATGACTACAATTATTAAATTAATGGAGTTAGGAGTCAGTAGTCCTGAAACATAAATGAAGCAAAGATCTCCAACCCTTAGCTTTGGAGGTGACTAATAAACCCTGCTTATAGCAGGGTGGACCAGTTTAAGCATAGCCATTGATGGACACGTGTGTTTTACCCCGTCTCCCCTTGAGTACCTGCAGAATTAGTTCACTTGCTGGAAGAGTGGGTTGGGTGAGGCTGTGCCTGCCCGCAGGGTCCCATTCAGACATATCCTCAGGCCTTCCTCTCTCTCAGTCAGCTTTGAAAACAAGCCTGAGGCACTTTTGGAAATTTCCCTGTCAAACTGCTCCTACTTCTGGAACAATATTTTCCTTGTCTATTAAACTAAGATTACAGTTTGCAACTTGCAATGCTACCTTTGATGGGAAATCCTGCTTAAAAACTAAATCAAAACCTTGGATAAAAACTAAATAAGTACTTTTTCAATGCATATTAAAATAAATATGCATGGGTATTTACAAAGAGCAATTGGCCCTTGTGTTTAAAGATAGGTGGATTCCTTTGTGACTCAGAGAGAGAGAAAGATACCTGATATGCAATTCTATTTTTCTCTTGTCACTTTCTCAGTAAGTAATAGCACGTCGACCTAGTGTAGGCAAATACTCCAGGCACAAATAAGCTTATTCACAAGCAAATATGTTTGTTCATAAGTCAGTATGCTCTTTCACACATGAATACCCAAGCCGAAAAGGTAGGAACTTAGATGAAAACAGAAATCAGATTCAGCAATTTGGTATATAAATACACGCCTCCAGCTACAACAGGGCTCTAAATAGCTTGCAGCCAGTCCTGTAAAAGGTCACTGAGTAAATTCTAAAAAAACTCATGCCTTAAAAGATACTCAACTTCAATTGTGAGTTTTGACATGATTTGTAAGTCAGCACTCTGCAACAAATCTTAAGTACTGCAAAAGTTTTATAGGTGGGAAAAACCAAAACCAACTCTGAGTCACCCTGTAGCCCTAGGATCCCCCTTCACCCTTGCTTAGGGGAAAGAACAAATGGCAGGAAAGGAAGCAGCAAGGAAAGCATCAAGCACTGAGCACCTGCAGACACACAATTTCAGCCTCGCAGGTCAGTGCTGCCTGTCTGCGGTTGCCCTGCGGGACTTACTGTGGGGTAGGGGTGTGAGCAGAAGACAGTGTATTTCCGAATGATGCCGTTCAGCTTGAGGGGAGGGAGCCAGGACACAAAGATGGTGGAGGCCGAAGCTGCAGCTGCTTTAACACCAGCAGGAGGACCTGGAACTGGAAAAACAAGATGTGTTAGAGTGGCCCAAGGCAGGCACTCGGTCATCCTAGTGTAATGGAGGAGCAAAAAGGAAAAGCAGGCTAAACTTCTCCAGGCTAAACAACCCCAGTTCCCTCAGCTGCTCCTCATAAGACTTGTTCCCCAAACCCTTCACCAGCCTCGTTGCCCTTCTCTGGACACGCTTCAGCACCTCAACGTCCTTCTTGTAGTGAGGGGCCCAAAACTGAACACAGTATTCGAGGTGCGGCCTCACCAGTGCCGAGTACAGGGGCACGATCACTTCCCTAGTCCTGCTGGCCCCACTATTTCTGATACAGGCCAGGATGCCATTGGCCTTCTTGGCCGCCTGGGCACACTGCTGGCTCATGTTCAGCCGGCTGTCAACCAGCACCCCCAGGTCCTTTTCTGCTGGGCAGCTTTCCAGCCACTCTTCCCCAAGCCTGTAGCGCTGCATGGGGTTGTTGTGACCCAAGTGCAGGACCTGGCACTTGGCCTTGCTGAACCTCATACAATTGGCCTCAGCCCATCGATCCAGCCTGTCCAGGTCCCTCTGCAGAGCCTTCCTACCCTCGAGCAGATCAACACTCCCGCACAACTTGGTCTCGTCTGCAAACTTACTAAGGGTGCACTCGATCCCCTCATCCAGATCATTGATAAAGATATTGAACAAGACCGGCCCCCATACTGAGCCCTGGGGAACCCGCTCGTGACCGGCCGCCAACTGGATGTAACTCCATTCACCACAACTCTCTGGGCCCGGCCATCCAGCCAGTTTTTGACCCAGCAAAGAGTACACCTGTCTAAGCCGTGAGCCGCCAGCTTCTCTAGGAGGATGCTGTGGGAGACAGTGTCAAAGGCCTTGCTGAAGTCCAGGTAGACCACATCCACAGCCTTTTCCTCATCCACTAGGCGGGTCACCTGGTCATAGAAGGAGATCAGGTTGGTCAAGCAGGACCTGCCTTTCATGAACCCGTGCTGGCTGGGCCTGATCCCCTGGTTGTCCTGCTCATGCCTTGTGAGCGCCCTCAAGATGAACCGCTCCATAATCTTCCCCGGCACCGAGGTCAGGCTGACAGGCCTGTAGTTCCCCGGATCCTCCTTCTGGCCCTTCTTGTAGATGGGCGTCACACTGGCGAGCCTCCAGTCATCCGGGACCTCCCCCGTTAACCAGGACTGCTGATAAATGATGGAGAGTGGCTTGGCGAGCTCCTCCGCCAGCTCCCTCAGCACTCTCAAAGTGAAGGAAGCAGCCTCCGCACTGCTCACACCAGGGAAGAGGGTTTGGAGGGCTGTGCACCTACCCCTGAGAGGGGAAAGGCCCTGCTTCAGAGGGCCCTGAAGCAGAAGCTGCCTCTGATGGTTAAACTTCTGTGAAGAATCACACCCAGCCTACGTGCATGCAAATATGTTGGCTGTGGCTAATGAAAATTGCCAAAAAACATACTATTATAAATTGTCAATTTTGAAGACATAAGTCATGCCAAATGATTATTCGCTGTATAAATAATATGCATGTGAACAGTTTAATGGGCATACACAGTAGAGCTGTGAATGTAATGAAGTAGAGAACTGATGAGCTGTAGACCCATGCAGTTAGCACTGCCTGACGTGACCCAGGTCTAGCTAGTGGCGTGATGTGTGAGCAGACATATGGTCATGCAGTCTCCTTCTCCCCAGCCTTGCCCTCAGCAGCTCAGACCTCTATCTGGCACTGCAGAATGTAACACATATCTATTTCTCTAATTACAGTAGCTATCTATATAAGCCATTGAAAACTGCCACAGAAAAAGAGAAAAAAAACCCTCCTCTCTAAAACCACATGGAAAAAACTTCAGCCAGGAAATGCTAAAATCTTGGTACATAACCATAGCTGTATCTCTTCACACACTTGCATTTTGAGAAAGACTTTAATTTCATGAGCGTATGTTATTTTTCAAACACACATTACACTGTACAATGTTCTCCAACTTTGGAACCACTCTTATACTAATGTGAAAAAATTCCTGCATGTTAGATTATCACATTACACATAAGCTGGCACTTAAACAAAATAGCAAGGGCTACAATTAACATTTGAATAAATTGTTTTAAATTTTCCTGAAAAAAACCCCACTCTTTTGTCAACAGAAAATTATTTTAAAATATTTTTAAAACTGTAAAAATAAATAATTTGAAATATCTTTTTAATACTGCATGTAGAGGATATTCATGTTAAATTATTAAAATAGATATGTCATACTGGAAATTACTACGTATGGTATTAAAGACAAAATGAAACATTTTGATGGACTCTGTTTTCTGCAGAACTTTTGGTTCATGAGGAATCTAATATTTTTGTCTAATTTCAAGCAAAACAACCAAAATGCTAGAATTTCCAGTAAAATTACCATTCCAATGCTTGATCATCTTTCTTTACTTTCACAGAAAACAGTTATTGTGCAATATAGATGGAAAAACCCTTGTCCAGCAAGCTGATCTTTGGAGATGGATCCTTAATCTTGGTTCTACCTCATTTAAGTAAGTAGATATTATGGTGGTAAAAAACTTTGCCTATAAAGAGAAGCCAGACAGCCTGGGCTCTATATTTGCTTAGCTTTGTGGCTACCTAATTCAGGTTGTAAAAAGCATATAAAGAGAACTTCAATTTTGTATCTGAACAGGTACTACTGGAAAATGTAAGAAAACTGACAGATAGGCACCACTCAGTGCAACATTTCTGAATATGCATTTTCTATTTATAGTGTGTTGAGAAAGCTAATAAGGCATCAAGTGAGAATGTCATGATTATAATTGCATGCAAACCCAGCCCCTCTCTGCAAAGGGGCTAATTCAGTTAGCAGTTCTATCTGATGCAGAGTAAATATTGATGTTTGACAGCATTCAACTTGTTATTTATACCCAGCTCTTTAGAAATGCTATTTGCTCCCGCTGCTGAAGAGTGAAAGCTAGCTCTCCAGGGTAATTACTTAACCCATAGGAGGATTCCTTTATGGTTAGTAATGTTTTCTGGAAATCACTGCGAATATATGTATGAGGTTAAAGTAATTTATTGTTAAATTAGGGTGTGATCTATAGGGACAGGTTCTGATGGTAATTGGTCATTGCTGTCAACAGCTGAAGGATTAACTCAAAATTCATCTAGCATTATCCAGTCAATGGACATAGGTGGAAAATATTACTTGTCATTGGACTGCTGTATTTCTGTCTAGCATACAGAAATAGGGGCTAGAAAGAAAGTCAGGAAGCTATATAGTCAAATTTCTGAAGTTTTTCTAATCCAAAGACCCCTCTGCCTCATTGTGGAGGGGTTGGAATCAAGCAACAATTTTTGCAGTGGTGCTGAAATTACTCTGAATGTTCATTTATTATGCCTCTTTTTGCTACATTGTCTTTGTTTGCTGGGTTGTGCATGTGGAAATGACTGTGTGTGGGGAATTGTTTACATTTCCTTAGCAAGAATTCTGCAGACTGTCATCTGACGCCTTACAGACCACCACTGTCTTGGGTCCAGAGTGTAAAGTCATTGTTCAAACTCATCCCCGGACGTAAACAAGATTATTATGAGTTAGCTCAGCATTAACGGAAACATTTGTTACTAAACATGGGTTCCTTGAGTATCTGAAGACGTTGTAGTGGGGGAATGCAGTGCCTGCCTTATCTTGGAGAGGAAAGACCCCAGTCTTGCTATGCTAACTTAAGGTATTTTCTCTCATTGCCATTGCATCCCATAGCCTTACTAGCTTCAGTCATTATGAGACAGCAGTGTCAGGAGACCTGGGCTGTCTGAATTCTCCATGGATCTTTATTTAGCACACTGATTCCCACAGATCCCAGCAAAGACAAGCTAAATGTGCACAATACCATAGTTTCTTTTTTCCATGGTCACCAGGGGTAAAATAATGGTAAGAAGCCGGAGGACAACCAGGGCAGGGCACAGAGAAGCCGAGGACGAGGACTGCTTCTAGCCAACTTTGCAACCTTCCAGGGAGCAGATTTGGCAAATTTAAGATCAGAGATGGCCTCATTCTCCAGCTAGCAAGGCTTTGAAAGACGTGGAAATAGCATGCTGCTTTCATGTGGAGGAGAACAATTTGTATTCTTGACAGTGCAAGCAAAATGCTAATGCAGAAAAGGCAATTATAATGATACAACTAGTCCGGGAAAAAGCATTTAGATGTGCCAGATAATGGGGAGGAGCTCCAGGAACTTTCTCATTCCCCTTTTCATAAGCAGAGAGATTATCACCATTTTTCTTCACAGTACTGAACAGCAGGGAGGCAAATGCACAGAGCGTGGTGCATTTAAGAGAGATATCACCGATATATCAGAAAATTGAACCCTGCTCCGTAACAGGTTTTTAATTCTGCACCACACAAGACTATCCTATTGACTGTTACATTTATGAAAAACAAAACAAAATAAGCTCCTGACTGCTGCCGGTAGTGCCTTTGTTCATGTAGATATCCCACCTACAATTTAGACCTATGCTAGCCAAAATACATTCACATGTGCTGTCCACCCCTCATTCACTCTGAACTGGCCTCATATTAATCACACCATTTCTATCAAATCCTGCCAGTTTCACAATGGGAACATTTATTATTCTGGACCTTTTTTTGTTAGTCAAAAAGATAAAATTGGAGAACTCTGACAATAGAAAAAAATGCTTTAAGGTGTCATTAAGGGCAATTTTCCATCATAGGCCAGGTAATAGAACTGCACAGCCATCCTCATCAGCTGAACGAGCCCAAGCAGAGCTCTGCTCCAAAGAGTACTGAACGTACACTTGACTGGATTTATGCTTATTCATTTTAGAATAAATATAAAGCTTTGTCAGCTGGTATCTGTACATCCATCTCTCTCATGCCAATCACCAGGAAGCCTGGTGTCCAGAGAGAGAATGGAGAGGAGGAAAATCCCTCTGGATTCAGGCAGAGTCTTACAATGAGGCTGGCAAAGGGGTTTAGTGTTATTCCTCCTTCCTCTCTGCAGCTAGTCCCTGCTGCTCCCTTGCTGCAGCTTTCCCCTTGCTCTGAACGCCGACCTCTCAGGCAGAGGATGAACTAGAAGGACAACACTGCTGCATCAAGCAAAGTCTTCTGTGGTATACAAACAGCTTTCTGTGCATAAGAATGCATTTTCTCAAAAGAAACTGATAGGAGAGAGAAACATACATCCTCCTGCACCACAGAAACCCCAGAAGCAACCTCTGTCAGACACTTAGTAAAAAGCAGCCACACCAGGCCAAATTGCCAATTGCAGGAAGCTTTCCCTGGGAGGGGGCTCTGGGGGCCGTGTCCTCTGCTGGCCAGTTCTGCCCAAGGTCAGAGGTGCTGCTGCCGCCCAAGGTGCTGCATCATGTGTCGGGCATGTACGGGGAGCAAATTCATTGTCTCATCTACGGTTTTCTCATATTGCATTTGCAGTGCAGAAACAGAGAGGGAATTTGTCAACCCCCCATTGCTACAAAGTGGAGTAGCTTTCGAAACCATACTTTGAACACAGCGAGAATTTGAAGAACTACTTTAATTTTTAATGATTTAGTACATTAAATCCTCAGGTGAAGAGGACAATTGGCTTATTAGAAACTGTAAAGTGGAAAGGGTAGGATACAAAACCGCAATGAATTCTTAAAAATTGGGCATTTCTGCTTGGCTTATTTTTCTGCCAGGAGGAACTTCAAGAAGAGCAGTTTCTTTTTCTGAAGGCTAATGGGGGAAAAAAACCTAGACAAAACCCATAAATATGATCACATTGAAAGGAAAGCTCCTTTCCGATTATTCACTAGAGTTGTTCCCATTTCCTAAGCTGATCAGCAGCAGTGTCTGACCTCTGGTGTCTAACATCAGTATCAAACATTACAAGAAATCGAAGCTTCAACTCATTTCATCCAGGCTGACTGCTCTACTCCCTGGGTTAGTCTTATTTTGCCACATTGGAGATTTCAGGCCTGTTAAAGGAATTTTGGCCTGATGTCTTTAAGCTGAACACCAACAGAGAAGTCACAGGAGGCCATGATCTGCCTTTCAACAGCAGCAATGGAACACGCTGCACCATTGATTTTATGAAGAAAAGTTTCCCCTAACATAAAAGAAATGAAAAAAGAAAAAGAAATTAATGGCGTGATATGGCCTCATAGTAATAACGATGGAGAGGGCTTGGCAGCCACTTAAAAATATCTCAGATTTACAGATTTTATTAGAGGAGGGTGGAATATCTTGTGTCACAATTTTAGCCAGAGAAGGTCTGGGAGCAGAGATATAAGGTTTCCAGATCTAAGCTCTGTTAAGATTGCAATTATTTGTATTTCACATGCTGAGAGAGTATTCAAACTAACATTAGGGCAGGATCTTTTAGGTGCACTGAAATTAGTCCTACTGGTTAATCCTCTACCAGAGCCTCTTTTCCTTAGAAAATTACAGAAGAAATGTCTGTTCTTTCTGAGGAATGAGGCACCTGGTAGATACATATAGTTTGGCAATGTGAATGGTCTTTTCCCATTTAACTTCCACAGTCTTAAGGATGCTTAGACCCGGGACTTTGGTTTTGGCTTATGTTCAATTGCAGCCCTTTATGTATTCCCCTCTAAATCTTTACTGCCTTTAATAAAAAGTTGTGAAGCTGAAGCAAAACATGAAATCATTGTATTTTCTGGAAACACCTTTCAGTTTAGTTTTCTGGACAAAAGATTTACTGAGTGGAACCACTGTGAGGCATCAGAAAACATCTGAAAAGGTTAGTCATGCTGCCTCAGGGTGAATTATTGCTGAACTGCCAGGAGGATTAAAGATGAGAGATGAGCCTTTGCACAGCAGCCAAACATGGTCAGAGTCTATGTGCTTCCCACACCTCAGGGCCTGTCTGATCTCAGAAAGGGAGAGAGCAAGAGACCCACCAAGAATTAGGGAGAAGCAAACTGGGAAGAGGTGGGTTAAGAGGAAATGGCCTCAAGTTGCGCCAGGGGAGGTTTAGATTGGATGTAAGGAAAAAATTCTTTACTGAAAGAGTGGTTAAACATTGGAACAGGCTGCCCAGGGAAGTGGTGGAGTCCCCATCCCTGGAGGTATTTAAAAGATGAGTAGATGAGGCACTTAGGGACATGGTTTAGTGGACATGGTGGCGTTGGGTCGACAGTTGGACTCGATGATCTTAGAGGTCTTTTCCAACCTCAATGATTCTATGATTCTATGATTCTATAAGGAAAAGAAAAAAAAAAAAAGGAAAAAAAAAGAAAAAAAAAGAAAAAATTTGAGGCTTCTGATGTTTCAGAACTGTTGCAAACTGGAGACAGGTCACAGGAGGTGGACCGGTGTATGTGTCAGGGGAGGGAGCAATGGGCACAGTAACCCTTCAGATAGGAAATACTGTTACAAAGCAGCAAGTTATCCATCGCTCTCCCTGGCCAGCAGGGCAAGGAGAAGTACTTAGCCCACTTTGCAGCAAAAGAGATTGCATTAAGGTGGATCCTTAACTGGTACAGGATACTTAGGGAGGCTATGGAGTCCTCATCACTGTGAATTTTGGAGAAAACTTTAGTAAATATCAGTGGTGGCTGAGATGTATCTGATCCTTTTTAGAGCAGAGGAATGGTCTTGGTGAGGTGTTAGCAACCTCTCAGGAGCAGTACACCATGTTTTTGTTGTCCCCAGTGAGAGACAGAGGTACTGCTGGCACCACTTCTGATCATTTCCAAAAGCTGAAGGAACCTCACACAGAGACACCTAGGCAAGTTTTGGTAGCCTGCAGCTCCCATCAAGTTTTTAACTCAACAGAAACCAGTGCATGGCATTCCCAAACAGCCGTTATGACTTCTCCGGCATAGGTACCATGAAGTGCTGACCCAGGAGCCAGGGCTTGTCTCTACAGGTTGGCTTTTCAGGGATTTCTGGAAGAATGCTCCTTATTGTCCCCTGACATTGGACTGGCCGGCCAATTTGACACATAAGGCAGCAGGCTGCAATGTTGCTCAAAGGCACAGACCAGCAAGCACATTCTTGCTGTCGTCAGGGGTGCTCTGACATGAACTGTATCTCCCTGAGACCAGCCTGTCCCCGAGCTCCTGGAGCAGTGTGGGACAATCCCCCTGTCTGCTGGTGGCTTAAGTACCAGTCCCAAGGTTCTGGGGTGAGAGAGCCTTTGTGTTCAGATAGTATTCAGGGAAAAGTTGCCATGCTGGGATCTACTTGACAAAAAGTAACTTGAAAATGCAGCAGGTGATCTTACAGTCCTCTTATTTTTCAGATTTTTCTTTGAAACAAAACCATCTACCTCCAAACACGGAGTGTCTCAAGAGCACCTGACTCAGGACTTAGGTACTCCAAAGTAGTTGTTCAAGGACTTTAGGGTGGGATCAGAATGACCTAACATTCAGTGTTTAAGACACACAAGTCTATAGCTGAGCAAATTGTCCTTGGCAGTTTCAGACTACGTGTGGTACCTTGAGACAGTTTTAAACAGAGCCACTACTGCAAGCTGATGCAGGATCTCAGTGATACCTACATCTAGCAAGTCCAGGAAGTAGACCTACGTTAACCAACATTGCTACATGCCTAAATTTCCTCACATTTCTCAGCTATAAGACATTCACTTACTTTCTTTGCTGTTAATTAAACTTTGATCAAAGTAATGGAAAATATTAAGCGCATGAAAATAGAACAAGGAACAAATAACTCATTTGATAATGTAAGAGAAAATTTTAGAAGTCCCCTGGATACAACTACAGTTGAGGCTAGGTGACGTTACAATGTATGTAAATTTTAGAATGAGTGCCTTAATATTTTATTGGAAAAAATTAATAACTTTTATCAAGTCATTTTTTTAATGGGCAAAAAAATGCCAAACATTCATCAAGTTAGTTAATCTACTGAACCTACTTTCTTGGCACTTTTGTAAATCTCATTACAAATTAAAAAATTGACAAATTAAATCATATATTCATGAATGACCAGTAAACTGGTCATAATAAAGTAATAAAGTAATAAAGAAAAATCCATTGACTAATTTCCTTTAAAAATATTACATGACTCACAGGAGAATTTACCAATCAAACATTATTCAAGTAACTTCATTGCTAGGACTGTGTGCCTTTTTATTTCTGCCAAAAAATTATTGATCCAGATTTTCAAAAGTGTTTAGGGATCTAAAGATGTATTTGTACATCTCACGGGTTTTTCAAGGCATTATACAGGTTAGGGACAAAACTCCCCCTGAATTTGAAATTCTAGTCCTTGAGAAATAGATCAGTATGTGGCATCCTACTGAGGCAACCTGAAGTGATTTCCATAGTTAAAGTTACAAGAAAGCGATTATGAAATCTCGTGTGTGTGTGTCTGTGTGTCTGTGTGTGATTAAAAGTTTCTTAAACTTTCAGCATCAAGACTTAAATTTTCCATGCTTTGGTCTATGAACAAAGGCAAGACGTTTTTGTTCTTCATTTTGCTTTTGAAGGAAGAGGTGTTTGGAGGATTTTTTTTTTTTATATACTGAAAAAAATCTTCTTAGAAGCTTATAAGTTATATAAGATCGTCCCAGAATAGTCTCTCCTCTTTTCCCCATTTTCAATCACTTTGAAAGAATTAACTCAAACCCTCTCAAAATTCTCAAATAAGATCCTGAAGTATTTGGAAAAAAAAAAAAAAAAAGACAAACTTGCTCAGATCATTAGTGTTAGATACAAACTTCTGGCTCACCTGAACTGGAGTCTTGGAAACAGTCAGATTGTTTTCAAAGCTGCGGGTGCATGCTTCTCTCCGTGTGCTCCTAACTCAAGACCTCCAGATAGAAATCTCACTCTGCATGTTTGTGTACAATATTTGCACTATTTTGAAAGCCTGAGACATACAAACATTTTGTGGAAGTGGGAATGGAAAACGTTTTACTCCTTACCATCTTCTTTAGTGCGGGTGAAAATTTGTTCACTTCTCACTCCATCTCCAGCTCGTGTAAAAGCCAACACCTGAATGCTGTAGTTGGTGTATTTTTCCAGGCCATCAAGCTCTAGTGATGGCTGTGTAGTAGTGACATTCTTTATCTCTCCTAGCTCTATAGAATAAAAAGGAAGTTGAGTTATTGCCAAGTTCAGTCTTCTCCCTGCTATTGATACCAGCTGTGGAAATCCTGGGGATTAAAGAGTATAGCAGAGAAGTAATGTTTCATTATTATAAAATAGCAATGAATTGTAATAAACTAAAATACCTTCCTTTGTGTCCTGACTTCTTACCATTCAAAGCAGACCCAGTTTTCATTTTCAAACTATTTTTTTGTAATTTTTTTAAATACAAGGAAGAGAATTGAAAATTTCTACAAGTAATAAGATTTTTCATAAAGAATAGATAAGAAGAGATTATTGCAAAACATTCCCTAAAGCAAAAATGAGAAAGTCAGTTATCTTCATAAAGATTTTCTGGGTTTGAGAAAGACCATTTCTCATAAGGAAAAACAAAAAAAAATGTCCCTTTATTTTAAAATATGTAGCAAGTGCTGCTGCAAAGCACTTGATGGCAGTAATACCAGCTAACAATAGATTTAAACACAGTAAAAACAGATTTACTTGCAGAAAGATGATGCACTTCATACGAATCTTTTTTGCAGCAAGCTAAGTAGTACAACCCATATGGCAAAAAAGCTTTAAACATATTTAGGGCAGAAAATAAAGCTGAACGAATGAAGAAAATCCAGTTTTAGGCACTACATGAACATCATCTTTCTTCATCATGTTGTAGGACATCACAAAGGAGCTTAGACGTTCACTGATAATATTCACATAAGATCTGATCCAAAGACTACAGGCATCACTGAAAATATTTAATTTTATGTCTGTCATGTCTACATTTTTATGTGTGCTTCTCATATTTTTTATCTGTATTTTTAAATGTACAACGCAATTGGTGGTTTATTTTCAAATATTTTTGACTTTAACATTACCACCAGTAACAATGGGCCTCTGCGTTACATTTCCACTCCGAGTTCCCCTTGCTACATTAACAGAGGCCAGGATTTGCAAGACAATTGCATATTAGAGTGTACTATGATCCTGATGGATGAAAGCAAAAGAAGGGAGACAGCGCATTGCCCTAGAGCTGTGAAAATTCAGCAGGGCAAATAGGAATAAGGGCATGTGCATCTCAAACCCACTAATATTTAATTTACAAGAAAGGTCGTACGTAAAATTATCGTCATGTGATAAATTGCAGACTAGTAAGGTATCTCATTTCTCCTTTGATCATTTCACTCATTCTCTGCTCAGGAGTCTATTTCCCTAGGAATTGCGCTGAGAGTACAAAACATAAGCACAATAGAAGAGGCTGGCATGGAAATAACAAGCCTTTTCCACAAATGTTTCCTTTTTTTGCCCTCAGCTGTGCAGATGAAATGCATCCTGTCAAAATAAGCCTCTCAAGTAGGCAACTAGCTAAGCAAACAGATAACCAACCAAACTAAAATAAAATACAGGATTGGGCAGGTATGTTCTAGGTTCATATCATCATTCTTTAGAAAAGAAAACTCTGGACTTTGTAACTGAGATTAAATTTTCTCACGTCATTTTGGGTACTATGTCAGGTCTATGGAGTGTTGCAAACCCATGGTGGAAGCCTTCCCCGAGGCCCCCTCCAGGCAACTTTGCAATGACTGCTGCTCTGTTAAAACTCTATGGAAAATGGCTTCCTTCATAGGTAGATGAAGCTTTCTCTAAATCAAAAAGAAAAGGAAGTACAATGCCTTCACAGCAGAGAGTAAATGATATAAAGGCCACATATGGCTTGTTACTTGGCAATAGATTGATTTCTCTTACCTCCGTCCAAGAGATTGGCCCAGTAGATAACCCTGAATCCTTGCAGAATCCCATTCAACGTTTCTTTCGCCAAAGTTGACCAAGAAATAGAGATGGTTTCTGGTGATGTGGCAGTGGCTTGCACGTTCCCTGGAGGGCAGCTGGGCACTGGAATAAGACATTCACCATTTTTAACTCAGTGAATACGACTCAATGTTTACCCTTCGGCTACACTTTCAATTTTCATTGCTATGCCACCACCCATTATTTAATTAGCAGTTACATGCTGTTAACAATGCAAAACCTTTATTCTTGCTACAATCCAAATGTTTCTGCAAGTGCAGCTGATTTCCCTTGAATAACTTTCAATGTACTGCTTCCCCACTTGCTGACTAGTCCTTTAATAGGTTTTTTGTTGCTTCTTTTGGAAGAGAAATGTGTCTTAGGGCTGAAATAGGCAGAATATTCTGTAAGCAATTTAAATACATTTTTTAAAGTTTGCAGCCAAATTGCCGTCTTTCTGGACAATTCTAATGTCTCTCTAAAATTGGTGGGGAGTGGAAGCGGGCACATCTTTAAAAAATATTGGAAAAAAATATTCATAAAATATTTTCACTGACATTTAGACAAAATTGGAAAAAGTCAGCCAAATCTAAGGCATTTCTGTTGGCCATTTAGTGTCAAAGCAATATAGCAGTATTAGTATTTGGCATTGCTTTTAAAGCTCATGACATCTTTAATTCTGAGAGGGACCCAAAAATTGAGTAACGACCAAAAAAAAACATTGCCAGAAAAAGTAAGCATGCTGGATTCTGAAGAAAAAAAATATTATTTATTACAATACAAGAGAGATGCACGTGTGAGTATACTGCCTTCTGAGGTCTTACGGTGATCTGTCTAGGCCTAGAAACATTTAGAGTAAATGGAAAACACCAGCCTTCCATGAAGCGTATGCCTCAAAATCTGTAGCTCTTGAGAATTTTAGATTTGTGCTTTTCCATTTCCCCCATGTAAAAAGTCAGATTCCTAGCTGGCACTGACTTCAGTACACTGATGCCAATTTACAGTAGCTGAAAATCTGACCTACACTATCCTTCAGGATTATTATTTGCTTTTATTCTCCTCTAAAATATCGGGCTCTTTTTGGATATAGAATCATTCTCTTTTTCCACTAGAGGACTCCCTCTCATTGCTTGAGAAGTGCTTTTTATGCAGTTTGGAAAAAAAAAAAAAGTCTCAATTGTTCCTTGGATTAGACAGGTTAATTTTGTCTGAAATAACAATGATTTTTCTCACATTAGTTTGGATATCCTTGAAAAAAACACACATCTCTCTTTAGGCTGACAAGATAAAGGATTGTGCAGTACAAGAGCTCTAGGTTTCACAGCAGGTTCTTTTGAAAACAAAAGAAAGCCAACAAAATTAACAGTATCACTTCACCTTTCAGAGTTTTACTCTCAAAACTATGATGAGATCACTATGAAGCTATGATGAGATCACAAAATTTACAAATGTGTAAACACCAGAGCAATAGGCTTCTTAATGAAAGCTATGGTCTTAGTCAATATAATTCACAGCAGGATATATCACATTAGTAGTTAATATATTACAGGTGTTAGATACAGTAGACAGCTGGATGGAAAGAGACTGACCAATGAGCACGTATTCATTGCAAGAGATGCAGAATCATCCAGGTAAATAAATGTAACATTAATAATATGTCCCACGGTAGCTGTTTGCCAAGGACCTACCATCCTCAAGAGTAGTGGTGATGATTTCCTGAGAAGAAGGTCCTATTCCAGCCCGGTTGCAAGCCTGGACTACCATGCCATACTGGGTGAATTTTTTCAGGTTATTCAGCGTATAAACTTCACTGTCCCCAGTGGTATCAATACTGATGATGTTGAACTGGAAATTGCCCCCTGCACTGTACTCCCGATAACCTATCTGGTATCCACGAATAATTCCATTTTGCAAGTGCTTCTTTGGAGCCTAAACAGAATATGAAAGATTACACATTAAGTTACATTACACATTACATGTCTCCAAAGTCAAGTTGTTCCCCTTAAAATTTTTGAAATATACACAAAGTCAACATTTTTTCGTAACCAAATGCAAGTCTATTTCTAGGTAACAATTTGAAAATACTCCCTGCACATGAAGTAGTAACTTTTTACCATGATATATACATTTCAGGTGCAGTTTGTTCTAATTTGTGCATTCCTGTGCTAAAAGAAAGACCTTTAAATGGTTCATACACAGAAAAATCTGATAAGGAGATATTCTTGAGTTACAATTTGAATTTATAATATTTTGTTTTCTTATCAGGTGAATCAATCAAAGTTGAGTTGATAAGGGTATATTTGCATTACAGGCCTACCATTCACTACTAATCGTGTTTTTTGCCAGAAGCCCTTACCGTTCACTCACTAAATCTTAAGTAAGGCATTTATTGATCTGTTGAAGGCAGTCACATAAGTTTATTCAGCTAGATGTATTAGGAAAATTTTACGCTGTGCTTTGAAATATGCTTCTGTTCATTCAGTGTGTAGTGTGGAAAGATGATTAGATAATGAGTGCTGAAGGCAATGATGAATTGGAAAGCAGGGATTTGCATACTGAATAGCTACTAAAACAAGGTGTACAATATCTGGCATTCAGGAATATGGACAGTACAAAATGGTTGGCCATAGCTATGTACCGTATTTCTCAGTCACAGTGCAAGATTCCCTGGTACTCGACTAGTGGAAATCATTTCTGTACTCTGCAATGTAAAATGTAGTCTAGAGTAAAACAAGGATTGGCATCTCAAGGAAAAAGCCTGTTATTGACAAAAATACCTATTAAAATTCCATTTAAATAGTACTGGACTAATTTCAATATGTGATAATGTTCCTGTCTGATTTTCTACGTATATCGGCAATGAGTTAAACCAGCAGAGGCAGCAATTTCTGTTGTTACTGCATCCCATCAAATCTACTGAGGAACACATTCTCAAGAAGAACGCTCTTTTCTGCCGCAGAACCTGTCTGTTTCAGCAAGTTTATAGTCCACTGCATTAAAGTCTCACTGGAGCTAAGAAAGCCAGAGTGGGATTTGCCTTTCATCCACTACCAACAAATCATTGCTCTGCAAAAGCCAGCACCCTCTCCATATTTAAAATGTATCACTGGATGGATATGACTGGTTGAATTATCTCTTCAGGTGCTTTATTTTTTTTCTCCCTCCTGCCTTCAGAAACAGAAACAAAACTTGAAGCAAGGATATAATTTCCACTGTACTACTTCAGTTCCTCCGGTACTAACAAGCTCCCTGCAAGCGTGGTGCTGTCCGTTCCGGTGTAGATGACCGAATTAGGAGATTCAACTCTTGAGCGCCTTGTAAGGCACGCTGCAGGGATTAGAACTGTGTTTTTGGAATCTAAGAGTATAATTGTTTCCTGTTTGAATATTTCTGTGCTTTGTTGTCAAAAAACTCCCAACTTCTTTAGAAACATGTAGGTCTTTTATTATCAAAACACTTTGATTGCAAGTGCGTTACCCATTCTGAAAAACTCCATGGCTTCGTGATCTTTAAATAATTGCAAAAGGTGGGTTTTTTTAAGCTGGACTGTGGGGTGGAAACTAAGGTCAGATTTTTTTTTTTGTTTGAGGTTCAGATATCTTCATAAGATAAAGCTGTTTGACTCCATCTGAGAAGAAAATAACTTTATCACATTTAAATAATTAAATAATTCAGGGTGAATTGTTTCATTAGCTGAAGGATTTCAAATTCTCTCCTAGTTAAAGGCTGCAACTGGAACATTTCCATGAGTTACCACGGATGGCTTTTGAACAAAAGTTGTTGCCACAAACACACATTGCACCTTGAAATCACAAGCAACATGCATAAAACACATACACTACATAATGTAGTGCATGTATTGTTTTGTGATTGGCATACGCTGCCTACTGCCCCATTAAGGTGCTGTATGTACGTACACTATATACTATAAGGCATGCACTGTATACCAAGAAAAAGTGAGCATACACCTTGTACATAATAGATTACAGAAGCATATAGCACTTATATTGGAACACATATATTATACGGTAAAACAGAGGGAACATAATGATAAAACTGAATCGTACATTTACTATGCATTGAAATGTTCTCAGCGCAGGACTATAGCCAGAATAGCTTCTTCACTGGGAATTCTGCAATTATATACTTTCTCATTTTCAATTGGAATAAAATGGAAAATTTTGCATTTTTCATGAAACATCTTTATAATTGTTTTAGGTCAAGGGAATTTTTTCTTTAAATAAAATATCAACATTTTACTTCTTTTTTTTTCACTTTGAAACATTATACAATATAAAACAAGCTCAAAGTCACTTCAGAACAAAGCATTGAAATGTTCTGTTCCACAAAAGTTCAAATGTTCCATGCTAGTACTACCTAAATGCTTCATCTTGGATTGACTTTTTGCACAAATAAATCATTTTTGATATATATGCCTTCTTGTGTATAGACACATTTTTTGGTAGAAAATTCAGTGAAGCAACGTTTGTCCATGACTAAGTGTTCATGGGGAAAAATATTGTTACCCTTGTCAGGAGTCATAGAACATTATGAAAAAGTAAGTTTCAGTCTATGATTTTACTGTTTATCTCACAAAATCCAATATTTGTAAAATAGAGTATCAATGACTTTTGTAAAGTATGACGTTTTATAGTTGTGTGCATGTGTATATGCATAAAGAGGAGAAGGAATATTTCCCATGCCTAAATTTAATGGGTTCATTTACCTTGTAAAGTACTACAAGAAAAAATAATTAATATTTCCATGCTCTTTTCTAAATGAGAATTCCTGTTTAATTCCCATTCTCTCTCCACCATTTTAAACTACCAAAAAGTGCTGAGTGTTATTTAAAAATTCAATCTGAAACCCAATGTTCTATGCGGACACATAGAAATGGGATTAAATAGATCACAGACCTATAAAACTTAGCTTAACTAGGATTTTCTAAAAGTGGGCTAAGAGAAACTTTAAAGGAAGATTAATGACTAGCACGCTGCAGAAATAGAACTTAATACCAGATGAAAGATAATTGATGTGTTATTCTCTGTTCCTTTTGCTGTTATTGACACTGTCTGTATTTAAATGAGGTTTACCAACTTTAAATATAACTATATAACTACAGTTCTCAACACAATCACTTTTGTATAATGCCATCATCAGTTTTCATGGCAAAAGCTCCACATAAGTCCAAAATAAAAATGACCAGGTTGTTACTGAGTTTATTTTCTTCCTTTTTGCCTCCATGACAACATAGGATTGATCTCATGGGGTATTTCTTTATTCTTAAGAACTGTCTATTGCACAATGCAATGAGTGCCTTCTGCACAGCCGTGCATCATAGGGACCTACGCAAACTCAGGATTCAGCATGGGACTGAACTATAGTATGTCTGTGGGACCATCTTAAAGTACCTTGTTGAGTAATGCACTAAAACTGCTCTGGCCAGGAGAGAACTGCAATAATTCAAGTTAAGTAAATGGCTCACTCCTGGTTTGGGACTTCTTAATCAGGGGGACTTCTTAATCAGCTGTTACAAATTGTCATTCAGGAAATAATTCTTCCAGTAAAAGTAGGACTACGCAAGCACTAACCTTTCAGAAAGGCAGCTCATTGACTACACCTTTGTCTGCAAAGGAATTTCGAGGTCAAGGAAAACAATTAGGTTTCAACTACATCCAGCACCACAGAGAAACTTAGCACCCATCAGATGAGCTAACCTACCAGCAGATAAAGCAATGACTGCAAATCAAGGCAAAGAGTTTTCAAGCTGAGCACACACGGGCTTGACAGCACAAAGATCACAATGAGCAGAATTTCAGTGAAGTGCCAGTGGTGCCTTTTGCTGTCCGTCCTTTCATAGGCAGACCTCCAGAGTTTCTGCTGCTTGCAAAACAGCACCTCATGGGGTCTTGTGGTATGATGGGGCCATAGGCTACCTCTGGCTAGAGCCAGCAACACCTTCCTAGCACTTTGCTAGAGGACACTGCTACAATGCCCCTCGTGCTGCTTGACCACGTCAGATGCTGCTGGGCAATAAATTAACAGCTTTAACAGATTTAACAGAGACTGGGTCTATAGGAATAATATTTTGAAGGTTCACAGGAGACTGGGTATTCATTGGAGACTGGGTGTACAGTCTGGCAGCGCAGTCCACAGCAAACTCCAAATGGCTAGCCAGCATCTGCACAGTCCGTGGCACCAGGATCACCTGGGGGTGCACAGTTCTGGGAGCATGGACCCACCTTTCCTGGTCTGTATATATGCTGCATGGGTACAAGCAGATATTTCCAAGGTCACAGGTAGCTCACACCTTAAGTTCACTCCAGTTGTGAAAACCCATCTCTACACTCAGCTCACGAGACTTGCCAGGGCAATGGAGTATATATTCAATACATAACTCATTTCTGTGATGATTTTGTTTTGTTAGATGCTGATCATTACTCAACAAGTATCCACAAATCAAATTCCAAATGTGATCTTGAGAATACAACTCCAGCTGCTCATTTGATATGCTTCTACTCCCCAGACAATACCTAGAGATCAGGACACTAAGTTGCACCTCAAGTGTCCTGGAAGTACAAATTGAACCATATTTTAGACAATGTTATTGAAATGTAGGTGTGGG
The DNA here is from genome assembly GCF_965638725.1 of Aptenodytes patagonicus. Lineage (NCBI taxonomy): Eukaryota > Metazoa > Chordata > Aves > Sphenisciformes > Spheniscidae > Aptenodytes > Aptenodytes patagonicus. Next base: position 125,682,191 of record NC_134949.1, read on the forward strand.
AATTTTGTTTGTCCTGTAGCTGCCTGCACACATCTGCATCTATAAAATTTAATGGCAAATCTTCAGAGTCACAAATGGCAGCTATAAACTCCAACAGTGAACCAATGGTGCCTATCTTCTCTTGTTGCTTTTGAAAATATCCCCCAAAGTGAACTTTAAAAAAGTAAGCAAAGCCTTTCAATCTGCCTACGCATACATCCATAAAAACAAGTTCATGCATAGAAGCTTGGAGGTTATAGTTGACTAGATCTGATGGCAGTCACACTTCTTGAGTGCTTTAAAAAGAAACAACCCATTAAGCATTTGTTTCAGTTGTTGAGAATCACTGTACACTCTTCATTGCTTCAATAGCTACTTCCTTTGCTCTACTGACTGTATGTTGCATTTAAATCCATGCTTCATGTATGCCTTTTATAAGTGTATTGTTGTGTTTCACTTCAACCACGAGGTAAGCCTGTGGCTAGTGACCACATGCCTTTCATTTTTGGAAACCATTTGATGAAAACCAATGCTGATATAAATTTAAGATGTGGATGAGATCCAAGAATCAGCACTGTATTTGTGACCCGTGCATAAGAGGTCTGATAAAGACTACTGCCTTTGAAGCTTAATACTGAAATGTCTCATCGAAACAGAATTTTTAATGCACCATTTGTGAAACACCATTGAACTACTCAAAAAATCTTGACAGCTGAGGTCCCTCTGTACTAGTTGGACATCTCCATAGTTGTATGTCCACCTACACTGCGTATACGGAGATCATGCACTGTAGAAACCTGTCTTTTCAGAAACCGACTCAAAACTAACACAGGATCGTGCTGGTTATTTATACAATAAATAACCAGCAGCCCACAGTTATTTATATGGTTAATAAGCAGCAGCTCACTGCTACTATTCTGACTTTCTGGATGGTCCATATAATGGGGCAAAAGACACATCATCCACATTTGCAGGACTAATTAACATCACTATAAAAATTAGTTACTATTATGCCACCATCCCACTCCAGCACTTAGTACTCAGAATTTTAAATATATGGAATTATCAATACAATTTGGAAACTGCCATTCATATTGAGATTACACTACTGTAATTAGATAGCTTTATTCTGTCCGCTACAATGTAGAAGCAGTATATATCACAAAACCATTTAAAACATGGTTTAAGTACCTCTGATATCATACCAAAAGCATTTAAAACATTCTGCCATTATCAAAACACTGGGCAAAATCTAGAAAAAATGAATTGAGTCACAAGACATGCCAGATTTTTAAATAATATCAGTTGCTGGTATTTTTAAATCAGTTGCTCTGATTCATCAATTCTCATGGACTACATTGAGACACTATACTGCTCTCTCTGTGCCGACATGCCTTCAGTAAGGCTCTGTCCCAAAGTCCATCGCAATGGGGAAAAAATCCCATTGGCTCCAATGGTTTGGGGAAATTTTGCCCAAAACCACAGTGAAATTCTGTGAGTGCTCATTTTCCAAGCACGTAGCCTTATCGCTGAAATCAGAAGGAAGTAGGAAATGTTCTCGCTGTCAGCACAGGCAAGCGGCTGCTGCTATTACTCTCCAATGGAAGGTTCTTTCTTTGCATAATGCACCACTCTTAATGGCAAATGTTTTAAGATTTGTCGGCAAAGGCATCTGCAAGGTCTCTCCCAAATTAAATAAAATCCACAGTTGTTAAAAAACTCCCCTCAGTGGAACCTCTTTGAATGCACCAAAATACTGTCAGAGCCTACATTCTTGGATGTGTCAGTATTTACCTTCCAGGTGACCCTAATGCTTTGTGAAGATATGGGCTCAAGTTGGACATCCTGAGGTGGACCATCAGGAGCTGGAAAGAGAGAAGGGAGATGCATCAAAACCGGCCCTCACAGCCCACAGAATTCAGGGCTTCACATAGCATGTCACCATTGTAACACACCAGCATCACTGAGATTTGGACTGATTCAATGTCATATGGAAAACTGAAGATACCACTTCATCAAACAAAACCAGAGCCTAGCATCTTCCTTATTCAGGTGCCATCTCTGGCCAACAGTGAAATACAACACATGCCAAAACATAGCAACGCGGTAAATAAAATAAGAGTGAATAATAGTGACTTTTCTTGTTTAGTGATACTCTCACAATGCTGTTTCTGGTTTATAAATAGGCAAGACATATTTTCAGCAGTCAGAACCCTGTGGGTGATAGAAAGACAGCAGAACCCCTTTGAAAGCAGGTGAGACAGGAGCTCCTCATCCAGCCTTCATCATGTTGCACACTTTCCAGTGGGAACCCCTTTGCTCATGACTGAGCACATTCAGCCAAATACCAAATATTTTATACACAAAAACCTGTGCTCTTTACCCTCTCCCCTTCCCCAGTGTAAGTATTCCAACCTGGAAATCAGACAAAAATTAACTGCCAGATGGAAAAAGCATGCTGCAGCTCCTGCCTGAGTCAGTTTCATTTATTATCGATACACTACCAAGGGCGTGCATGACGCTTTAAAAGCGAATGAAAAAAGAAGACCCTGAGTCTAGGGGAACCTACTTGTCAGCTGGGCAGTAGATCAAGGATCGGCTGGGATTGAACAGGGAGAAGTGAAGTAAATTGCTTACTCAGCGAGGTAAATCATTGTAAAAGAAAGATCTGAAGAAAGGAATGGAGTCATCTCAAGCTGCTGTAGAGGGTTCCCTTGATGCAGAATATGGCCTCAGTAAAAGGTATTAAATTAAGTTTAATAGCATGACAAAGGAAGTAAAGCAATAAAAAGGGTGAGATGGGGCTGATAGAGGTGGAGCAGCAGTAAATGACAGCTGTGGTGAAAGGAACCAGAACATTTTGATTTAACTGATGAAAGCAGAGAGACCCAGAATACAGCCTGTAATATGTTTAAGTTATTAAATATGCCCTATTCTGTGCCATTCTTGACTGTCCTTCATATGGGAAATTTCCAAAGGTTGAAAGAACTTTATTTTCATTCCTCTTGCATTAATGTACAGGAAGGAGAAGAGGAAGAAGTCCACTGGCAAAAATGAGATCTCTATGAATTTTTTGAATCCTGTCCTTTATTCTGTCCCCCTGTTGACAAACATGAATGCCAGGTACATTATAATGTAGTGGAATTTGAGCAAAGCATTTGATCCTAAAAATGGGTTTTAAAATATGCTCCTTAAAATCTTGACTTTTCCTTGGAAGACACCAAAAGTTTTTACAGACCTGAGTAGTTAACTGTTCCCAGCATACCATGGTGAAATGTTAAATAAGAAGTCATTTATTTTACATACTTAATGTCATACAGAGTTTGTGGCAAAGACATAAAGAAAACCCAGATATCCCAGCTTCCTCTATTGATTTCAGTATTAAACAACAGCCATAATGCTTTTTTTTTCTGACAAGCATTAGTGCAAGTGCGTACTTGCAGTCTATTTTCCAACACAGGACCTAACTGTGGTTGTATTGAGGGAAAGATGTGGTCTGTAAGCTCTGAAATCATGCCATTCTTGACTATCCTTTTGCCACAAAGACCCTTTACAGTTTTCTTTCTAATAGCTAGTGCTGGCCAACCCAGGTCACTGTAATATGTGGTATGTAACCTGTGCCCCCTTGCCAACAGCATGGGTTTTTCATATCGTCTTTCTTGGACCTTTATTCTGTTCTCCTGTTCTCCATTTCCTATTGTAAAAGCAGAGAACAGAAGTAAACAGCGATCAAAAAATGATGCTCTTGTACATTGCACACCACCTGAAATCAAAACCCAGGAGACAAGCATCACATACTCTGCCTAAGCCTGACCTCCTCTCTTCCAATTGTTCCCTAGGTAGATCAGTGACTTTTGAATACAGTTCCACACTGCTGGTCTTTTTCTCTAAATAGACGGCTCCTCAAAAGACAGCAACAAAAGGATCAATTATTCTGAAACTTGGTAACAAAGAACTGAATAAAATGTGATATTAAGGTTCCACCCTGTTCATGGGGAAGCTGTTTTTTTATTTCAAGGCCAGCTGCTGATCCTGACAACTTAATTATCAGTCAGGAAAAACTCCGCAAGTAAGAAGTATTCTAAGCACGGGGGAATAAGAGAGAAAGAGAGAGTAGATCCAAGAATCACCCCTCTACTTTGATGTATATGCACAAGGAAGGATGGGCATTTTGGGGACACAGATGATACTGACCGGAAGAATGTTTTCTCTAGGGATTTCACATTTTCATTGAACAAAGGAAGAGAAAAACCCTGATCAAATGATAAATATTTTGCAAACAAACTATTCACCATTGATAAAGCTGTTCATTGAAGGCTCATAAAAATGTGAATACTCTTCACTCCTGTCCTTCCACTAGGATGAAAAAGACACCTGATAAAAAAAGAAATGCAGTTCATGTTGTCTCCTGCTTACTCTACTTTGTGCTGTGAGCGCTTGTGTCCTGTTCTTATTCAAAAAGTCCCTCGGAACCAAAAACATGTTCTCCTGACAAGGAGTATATTTTCACTGTACTAAATTTACCCACGGAGAAAATGAGTGAGAATTACGCAGTTGTATTCAGATGAGCTGTACTGAAAATTGGTCACCGAGTGTTTAAAGTCTAGACCAACATGAATCTTGAAAAAGAAGTAGGATTTTCACTGCCAGGACACTGTCACCCAGATACTTGCATTCTGGTTTTCCTCTCAAAATCCCCAGAGAAGGAAGCATTGCTGACTTAGGATAAGATAGCAGGAAAAATAAAATTAGCAAGATAAAGATGTGTTTTCAAATACAAATGAGCAAGCTCCTGTCTGGTCAAGACTTTTCAGAGTAACTCCACCCAGTTTCAGAGGGTTAAGGGTGTTGAAGTTGCTTGTGTCACTCTCAACTGTACACCTTTGTACATTACCTATAATTGCAACGTATACCTGGCAGAAGTATTTACGGATATTCAGCATTTTCATTCCTAAATGCTGAAATAGAGAGCTGTAGCCCTCTGCTTTTCACCCACAAGTCTTTTTCAGTCACATGTAACATGTAGGCCTTGGAATGTGGTAGCATGCACAAGGCTGTGCTGTCCTTATCCATCTGCCACTTCTGCTAGCTCTGAGAAATGAAAATAAGACGGCACTGGAAGGCAGCATTTTGAGTGCAGAAAAGAGTGGCTCCAGCCATCAAAGTGAAAACGCCCGCATAGCCCTCCTACTACAGAAACCTGTAGCGATGTAGAAGAATACATGGAAACAAAGAACAGGGGGATGACACTAATTAATGACAGCCAACTGACTTGTACAGTAATCAGAAAACTAAATGGTGGGTGGGGTAGCGGACGGAATACCAAAGGAAGATATGATTCACGTAGATCTATGTTCTCAAATGGGGGTAGCTTAAATTAGTTACCTATACTAATACTTGGGCATCTAAGGAAAGCCACAAGACCCACAGGGGAGGAATCACCACTAAAAATAGGATGTTGTTGATTGAGTTAGCTAACTGTAGATACAGGTGTGCCATTTCCAGTACCCCAGGCTGAAAATTTGGAGCACAACGTCTTTTTTGACCACTAGATGCCACTGAACGGCTTTAATTACAGGCCTCCACGATGAAGTTGCAAAAGTCACAATGTTTTATGGGAACAATTCAGTATTTCTTTTGATGCACTTGCAGCAACATAAGCAGCATTTCAAGTAAAGGTTCCTCACATCAAAGAACAATAATTCCCAGCACGATTTAGATGCTACAAAACTAGATCATACCTGCTTCATCAGTAGTGATGGTGAGCTCATTGCTGGCCTCACTCTTGCCGATGCGATTCTTGGCATACATGCGAATGTTGTAAGTTGAGGAAGGGTGGAGGTCAATGATAGTGGCTTGGTTTAGCTGAGGGGAAACATCTTTGGTTCTCTGAACAGAATCCCAAGAGTCTATTTAATAAGAGATTAAAATAAAACAGGCAAATAAAAGATGATGATAACATCGCTAACACAAGCATGCAGCTAAACCGTGTCACAGAGTGGAATATTACCATTGCTGAATTAACCCAGGTAACACCTGCTACTACAAGCAAATCGAGTGATCGCCTTCCTTGACAGCACTCCTGACTAATCCAAGTGTGGTGCTGTGAATAATGGGATCTCAGCCCCAGGGTCACCAGCAAATCCAAGGAAATAGATACACCTTTGCCTTTTTTTGAGGGGGTGGTGAGAGCAGCAAAGATTCCTCGGCTTTGTGTGTGTGCGTGTGTGTGTACATATTGGTTTTTTACCGTTGCTACATTGGAACAACTGTGATGGGAGCTGCTGCCCCACAGGAGTCCTCACTCAGAGCAAAGGTTGGTTGTGCTCCAAAATGGGGGGAAAGGGAGTTAATAAACAGGAATGGAGGGCCCTTAGACTAGCAGAGATCAGGCAGAAAGTTTGATTCCAAATTGCAGGAGCTCAGATCACAGGTGAACAGTGAGCACGAGCACGAGCTTGGAGTACTTAGACGTGGGGCTCAGCGCCCTCCAGGACCGATGCTATTTCCCTGACTCATGTTAGGATGCAGGAGCAGTTTAATACGAGGGAAATGTAGAACCCTCTTAGCTCTTTGCATATATTTGCAAAAGGAGGAGCACATTGTTATTATTCATGCTTACTATTAATCTGCCTGCTATGTTTTTAATAAATTCTCCGGGCATATAATAGGAAAAAGGATGGAAACTGGCTAAACACAGTAACCCCTCCTTTTCATCCAAGCATTCAATTGCTGCAAACAAAATAATAGAATCTATCTCTTTAAAGCATCTTGATGTCTTTTATGACTTGCCATCCTTCATTTCTTTCTTACTGCAGGCGATGTTCCTCCTTTAACCTCTGCAGCATCCTATGGGGGATGTCACTGGAGGCTCTACAGGAGTGTTTTACAGTATGGGTCACTGTAGGCAGGATCGCAGAAAGCTCAGCAGATAAGAAAGACTAGTTTAAAAATAGAAAGCTCACTCAGATACAAAATATTTGCACATACTGTATAAATTCTTTTATATGAGCTTGCTAAAAGATGCACAAGTTGTCACAATGACATCTGCAGCTTGGCTGGTTACAGGGCCTGTTTGCTTGTCCATGTGGCTTTGTTTACCCAGAAAACATTTAGGAATCAGACATTTAAGTGCTAGCCAAATTCACTTGAATGTATTTTTCCTTGGTAACTGAGTTTGTCACAGCTTCCTCTGTAGGATACTTTCAGAAGCTGTAAAGCAGTTACCTGCAGGCAGCGCTGCTACAACTTGCTTTCAGTTTGCTGTAACTTCACAGAATTTCTTAAACTTTACAGAATTTCAACCAGCAGTTACACTCCATTGTGTTCAATGTTATACAAGCACAGAAGGGGACTCTGTCTGTTCCAGTGTACCACGCCAACAGGAAAGGAATTTAAAAGAAAAGACCTGCTTGGTATGGAGAATATGTTAAATTTCCCTTGAGGATGATGAGAATTTCTTTTAATATAGTCCTTCTGTTATCAAATTGCTTACGTTTTTACTTGGTTGTTTGAAATACTGACCTCTGAGTGGTAGGACTCTGTAGTGCATATTGGCTGCTGAAATCAAATTAGCAAATTTGAAAAATTCTTGTGACTCTTAGTAGATTAAGCAATGAGACACCATGGAGAAAGAGAGAGATGAAAACTCACAGTCTTCTGTACTTCTGAACGTAGGTTTCCAGTGTTTATTTATGACTAACGCATGGACTTCAGGAGTATATTTTGATACATGTATCCCCTTTTTGAAGGGTAAAATAAACCAACAAAACCAATCCCTCCAAACTGAGTCAGTCCAGGGAGAAATTAATCAATTTCTCGCCAAAACTGTTTTCAGTTTTGAAAAATTTAAGTGTTAATAAGAAGAAAAGAACAGTTAATATTGCTTTCTTTTGGCAAACCCTAAAAATATTTGCTTGCGTCCATGTGGTATGTAATTGAGTGAGGTATTGACTATTGGCTCTTCTGGTTTTTATTGATGTTGCAGAGTGCTCTAAAATCCGCTTGCCTAGAAAGACTGAAAAAGCACAGAAAACAAGCAGCAATGGGCTAGCAAAAAAGAAAAAAAAAAAAAAAGTTAAAAGAAAGAGTGGAATTTTTAGGTATTCTTTATTCCACTCACAAAACGTTACACCCAGGCATTTCTCAGTGTCGTATAAAATGCGCGCTGACACAATGCTCGATGAAAAATTTACGATTTTGTGAAAACCAGCAGCTTTCCACCCGTTCCTAAGATAAAGAGGGAAGCTTTGGGATTACTCTGTGGCAGACAGTTAGGGCCCATTGGCTGCGCCTCAAGGCCGATTTCGGGAAGCGGCCGCCCGCTCCCAGGCCCGGGCCGGCGCTGCCACCCGGTGGCTGCTGCCGGTGCTGCGCACAGCCGCCGCGCCCGCTTGGGCGCCCCGCTCCGCCCTTGGCAGATTTGGGGGGGGAACCCCCCAGCTCTGCGAAGGCACCTGCGTCCTGAAGGATGCCGAGTTCACACGTGAGCACAAGAAAGCGCAAAGCACAGTCCTCTCCCTTCAGGTCAGGCCTTAAGCGCAACTGATGTTCAGTTTGCCCCTCAGCTTTCCTAATGACATAAAAAAATAAAAAGGATGAGGAGAGAGGCACAAAGAAGGACCCACATACCTGTTCCTATCTGCAGACCTTTTTGTACACCTCCGATGGAAAAGTCTGATGGCGACACATCAGTGGTTTCAACGAAGGGCCGGGTCTGAGTGCCACAGGTACACTGCTGTACAGACAGGCATTGTATCTGAGCACTGACACAGCCTGAAATGCTGAGCTCCCGCTATTCAGGTTGCTCCTGCATGGCAACTGGACCCTACAGGTGCCACCTACCCATGTGACAGGCAAGTCCATGCTCCTTCTAGGGGGTAACTAATGTGTCTTTTTTGTCTGATGGCACGGCAGGGGTAGATAGGATACATGAGGGCAGCACCGTATAGGGAAGTCCATGCATGATATGTGGTCACCTGCGCGTTCTCTGAAACTGAAAGGTTCTGCACTTTTCCTTCTTGAGAAGCCTAGATGACGTGTCCTGCTGTAAACCTGTTTCTGAATCCTCAGGGTAAGCAACATAGGTGGAAAATTCTCACTAAACACAGCTGTGCAGTTTACAGCTTTACTTCGGCCTTGGCAGGATGTTCCCTGAGCTTACCATCTGGATCGTGAACGTTTTACCTAAGTTTTCTTCTGTCCCTTTAATATCTGGAAACTGTGAGAAGTTTTCTTAATTCCCTCTTCTTTGTTCTAGCTTCCCCCAACTACCCTGTGCAAGTTCTTCAGTAACCATCTTTGGTGTTTCATCTTCTTGACGGTTTAATTAATGACAAAAATCATGTGCAAGAATTCAGAAACCTGATCCTAGTTTCTCCAAATGTTCATCCTCAGATTCTAAAAAAGGATGTTTCTGTTGTTTGCAGTGACATGAAGGTAATCTGCTTTTTTTTAGGACATGACCTCCAGTATTTGTCTTCATATACAAAGAAATATTTTCTCTAACAGCAATTCTGCCACCCACTATTTTTTCTTTCTTTCAATTTTTTAACCTTTATCACTGTATTGTGTCTTGATGTTTTCATCCAATCTGATGGTGCCTCATTTGCTGTCTTGCTATTGATTTATCATGCCATATTACAGAGAGAGAATTTTGCAACGCAAGTTCCCAGCGATTATCACTTAATCTTTGCCTGCATTCTGCATTATCACTTGAAAACATTGAACTGTTAGAAAACCTAACAAAGATGTTTCAGAGCTCTGAAGTCCCTTTCCACCACTGCTTCAAAGGAAGCAGCTCAGTCTTCCTAGATGGGGTTATGCCGAGTTACAGGATTCAGCAATACAGGTGATGTTTTAGGGTGAGAAAGGAGCCTGTCAGGCAAGAATGACTTTCAAAAACTGTTCTGGAGCAGCTGGAAAGAATGGAAAAGAATCAAAAAGAAAACAAAGCCCAGAAACTTTTAGGTACACATGTCCCTTGAAGGCATCCTTGCCTAGTCTACATCTCCAAAGCTGTGATTCCTGACCACAGCCTCAGTGGGGAATTTTCACTTGCAATCTTTCAGGTACCATGCTCACCTGTACGTTAACAATTTCATTTACAAAGCCAATGCAAAAACGGTGACTGATGAGGTAGTAATGAAAGCATCACAACATTTTTGCCTAAGTAAGTAAAACACAAAGGAAATACACAATGCAGACAAATGAAGAATAGTAAAGATGATTAGTAGAATAATTAAAAAAAAATTAGCAAATTTTAAAATTTTATGCACAAGTACATTTTTACATCTCAGAACTAAAGGGAGAAGACTATAAATGTACTATAGTTGCTTTGATGAATGGAGTGTTTCACCGATAAGCACACATAGAGCATTCCTATTAGTGGACTACGTCCCCTTACAAACAGTGCAACAAACTCCAACATAAAATAGTACAATATAATTTCTCAGTGTCTTTTTAATTGTACTTGAAATATGAAAACATTGTTCCATTGCAATTTCCTTTCTAATCCCTTCTCAAATCATGACTCAGGGACAGTGCTTAACAATGTGCCTAATTTTAAGTGTGATTTTAGATTACAAACACAGTTCCAATGCACCTTGAATGTTTTTAGATTTCAATAGACAGTGAATATTTTGGGGGCTTAATACATACAGGAAGAGGGATATTTTCCTGACTTAGGGGGTTGCATTGGTTTTTTTTAACTACTCACCTCATTCATCTTGCTAGACATTCATTGATGTGACTGCATGGTGACCTAGCAGAAAGGTATCTGCTCACATTGGCCTGCCAGTATGTGCCACTGATCTTATCCTTTAGAGTATTTCCAGTATGTTGCTGAAAACTCTGCATGGTCCTTCAGCAAACTACCACACAGCTTTCTTCGTCTAGAAATTCTCATAACTACCCTTTTTCACCGCCAACTTTCCAGGGAAGATGCCATGTACTCATATATCAATAGAAAATAACTTCTAAAAATCAGCACTACAGGAAAAGATAATTTGTAAAGGCAGGTATTTTTTCTATAGGAAAAAACAGAAAATGAAAAGAAAAAAAAATCCAAATGGAGAAAAGATAAGAACAGGGACCAAGAATCAGCTAGGAAAACCATCGTATCAGCTATCACCTAGAATGGCTTGTTTTACAACAAAAAATTTTCCTCTTACATGTAGGTTTCTCTGGTAAAAGGGAAAAGCAGCAATTACTAAACTTAACGTCCTTACCTCAGAAAAAAGAGACAACAAATGAAGATAAATCTTACTGGGGAAGATCAAATAAACCACGGTAAAAATTTCCATCAGGCAGTTTCAATTTATGAATTCTCTTTTATGATACAAATTCAGTGATGAATGACTAGCGATGGGGATTACTTCAGAGGAAGAGTATTTCTTACCCGACTTGTTCTTGCACTCGATATCATAGCCAGTGATTGGGCTGTTCCCATCAAATCCCATGGTCCATCTGAGGGCAATACTGCGCGCTCTCACCTCTCGGATTTCTATTTCAGGGGGGTCGGGGGGCTCTGAGTAAACACACACACACAGTTTTAGTCAGAAGAAAGCCCGTATTCTTAACAAGATAACATTAATGAGTGTGGCACTGGCATAGCTTACTGGTGGTAAGCTCTCATGGCATTTTCTCCAGTCACTCATTAGTACCTTCAGCCAGTTAATCCCCTGCTGAAGAATACTCAACAGAGGGAAGAAAAGTCGCTTTTCAACTAGGAGTCACTGATGTAATCTTGAATACTGACTTTTGTTTAACCTTCTTATATGCAACATGGAGTTGCATTTCCTTAAAAGCACTCCAGATTGGACTACTCATGCTAGAAAAGATTTTTGCCTAGAACACCATGTTTCACTGATATTTCTACAGTTTTTACACAAAAGGTGATGGTAGAAATATGAATACTAAACTTAAAAGTGCTAGATTTGGTGGGGGGAGGGAGTAAAATTTCTATCTCTTTGAATATGTTTAAAAGTCTTAATTTAATAACAGAATAATTTGATAACAGTATAAAATTACACTAAAGTCTCTTTCTGCCTCTAGAGTTAAGGATGTAAATAAGCTGCATTTATACTCATTCTAATGCCCCTTTAAATTGTCACAGCAGTTTAAATGAGCAGTGGTGTAACTGAGAACCTGTCCCCAAACTCCACCTGAGTTTTTTGACAGGGCTGCCTTAGGCATTCACTGAAATCTGCTGTTACTTGAAATCAGGAGTGGGGAGAAAGAAAGTTGCAAGTCCTAGAAATTTGTTGTGTGCATGCTCAAAGGCATACAAGCACAGGAACAAGCATCGCACAGAAATAAGCAGTGGCCAGTGGCTGAGTCCTGCCCGTGCTCTGCATCTCAAATACTATCACCTCGGCCACTCCAGGACCTGCTGCTCTCTGCCTGAGTGGAACCCTGCGGGAGGGGAACCCCAGCCCCAGGCAACATAGGTTCCTAGAGTTTGCGTTGTGCAAACTGATTACAATTTATTTTGACTGATTAAACTTGAAATATTTTGTTTAAAGATCCACAGTAGGTTTAACATTTCTCTAGAGAGAAAGTCAGATCACTTTTGCTTTATTTCAGACTTGGGTTTTAAGCACATTTGTTCTTTAGAAACAAATGCAACCCTCTTCCCCCAAAAAGTCACCCCTTCATATCCACTGTCCCTACTGAAGATGATAGTTTTAAGTATCTTTAATAGATTGCCAGCTGGTGTATTTAAGAAAAATTCTCCTTATTAATTTGTACAGATCTAGAAAGACTCGAGCTTATCCTTTATTTTGATTTAATCTGTGATGCTGGAAAATGAAAGACTAAGAATCTTAATGCGGCTCCTCATTTCTTTGACAATGAGGACTACATTTAATTAGGAATCAGAGCCTCCCTCCCCCAACAGATTTCTGAGGATGGCATACACTTACTGTACTACAATAGCTGTGTTTTTTTCCTTATGTTGTCCTCTTCCTACCTTGCACAGTGAGCTGAATTATTCCACGATCCTCCCCATAAGAATTGATGGCATGGCAGGAAAAGAAGCCAGAATCTTCACGCACAGTTGGCAAAATCTATAGGTGGTTTGAAAAGAAGTGATTGATTGAACAGCACGCAGAGAAAATAAACCAACAGCTTTTCTGTATGGTGCAAGAAAAATTGTACAAACTGTTTTACTTGACAGTAGTAAATAGATATTGCATGTTATACACATACATACATAGGCATAGTAAAGCATCCAAAATACTGAGACTTATCAAAACTAGCAACACCTGGGCCAAGGAAGCAGGCTATCAGATCTACATGTGTAGTCAGGAGTTGGAGCACTACCTATTCATGTAGCTTCTCATTAGGAGGCTTGTTTCCAGTTACTCATAAGTTTGCCAAGTATTTAACAGTTGGCTGAAATTTTCCATACAAAATGGTGCCTCCTGCTGCCTCCAATTTTTTCCAGTTATTTCTGAAAGTAACTCAAGTGGCTGAAGTCTGTGTGGAGGAAATAAAGGTTCAAACACTGGTGGTGAACCGTGTAGTATTCAGCATGGTGTCTCATAATAAAATTTGGGTGGTCTTTCTTTTCAATTTGTTATTTAATAACATAGAAAGTTATACATCATCTTTAAGTACATGATCATAATGGTATTTTTCTACAGGACCACTGCTTCATTCAGTGTACAATAGGGAGAGGATTTTTTTAAATGAGCAGATATTCCAAATACCGTTTTCTTCTCATTGTTCAGTGTGCTGCTCCACACTTTATTTACTGCACACAGTTCAAACTGTGCCCTGAAGACAGACTTATTCATTTTCTCTTAGCCTTTTCCGTGGCATTCACCTATGCAATACCCATTTCAGAAACATGAGTGAATTTATTTTCATAAACTGTGACATCATGAAGAGTATTACCACCATTTCCTGTGGGGAATTAAGGAACCAGACTTAAGACAATGTTTGTGGCTGCTTGACAAGTTGCCACATATTAGCTGAGCCGTGATAACTCCACGTGCTCTTTATTCCTCAGCAAAGCCAAGGTAATATGAGCACAACTCTCCTTCACCACTGGTTAAGATAAATGGATTAATTTCCAACTCGATACAAGGGTATTGGAGAGTCATCATCTTAGATGTGGTAACTTGTCAAGCTGTGTTAAGTTGCACGTGTGGCTGAACTTTAAGATAGGAAAACAAAATTTTTCAGAGCCCAATTTGATACATCTAGGGCCTTCTTTTCCCCCCCTCAGAGTCCTTAGCAATAAATAGCATTTCATGTGTTCATAACAGCTTCCATTGAGTTAAGCTGCAGCTATGAGGGCTTAGTACTTCTGCAAATCAGACCCCAAGGGCTCAAGGCAAGTACCTAGAAAACAAAGAACACACAATTATTGGCCACCTGTGAAAAGTTTGGTTTCAATGATCAGCCTTGCATCACACAGTGTCTTTCATTACTCAACCCTAATTCAACTCCAGAGAAAATCCAAGTCATGCCTGACTGAGGCAGGGGTCCTGCAGAAAGAATAAAAGCTGAGTATACACCTAAAGATCACATCATCATGCACACATGCAAAAGCACTGAGTTAAAAGCTTCAGAGACAACCTTAATCCTGACATTTTCTATTTTGGGGGTATTTTATCTTTCAGAAGTCAAAGGGTTTGTATGTAACATACATATGGATGTAGAACGCCACTACCGTACACAACTGCTTCAGAAGAGAATTCTCCAAGCAGGTCTCCAGCCTTCCAAAAAGAAGTTTTGTTGTGCATCCAGGCATTATCTTATTAAAGTCAATAAGACAAATGAGGGCAGAGAGGTCTAGGGGTCTATCCTATAATTAAATATTATTTGTAACAGAAATATACTAATAGGAACAAAGTCACACATAGAACTTATTCTTCCTCATAGAAATCAATGACAAAGCTCCCTCACAGAGACCAAAACCAGATTTTTACTGGATATCATCCAACACAGTTTTTGGCTAGTAAAGAAAGAGATATACCTTCAGAGTTACACTGGAATATAGACAATCACCAGAGAGCTGGAGAACTATTTCCTTGGTAAAAATGTTTTTAAGAATGCGACTGAAAAATGGAAAATCAAGATTTTTGACTGAGAATCTATATGATTTTTTTTAAAAATTCTTTCAGATTTCGTAAAGGTACATGTAAAAATATAAAGGAATGGACTGATAACTTGCTCATGTTGGTAAATTTTAGATTTGAGTGGAAAAAGCTGTATCCTGGTATATTGAGGGCAAGGTCATAGCCCCACCTGTTGTAGGTGACACCAAAACAGCAGGAGTTTCCTGTGCTTCCATGGCATCTTTGGGAAACTTAAGTCCCCAAAACAGCAGTGCCACTCATGTAGCCCCTCAATCTAACCCAGGTTAGCCACTTAGGAGTTAATGGAGTCCCACATACTGATTTTTCAGGCAAGTCGAGATGCATGGTTCCCACACCACCAGGCAGCTGCCTGTCAGAAGCAGAAGTGAAGATGCAGACTATGACCATTTGCTAGGTGGTTTGGTGACTTCTTCTACTGTGTACAGTAAGTGCCAAATACTAGTGGCAGCAGTAGATATACTACTTAAGTATCTACATGTGCCTTTTCCTTCCGTCCCACAAGCCCCAAAAAGTGAAAGGGAGGGAGAAAAAGTACTTTAAAAAGACAGCATTTTTATCTCAAAACAGCTTAATGATTTTGGTGAAGGTAAGCTTGACACACAGAGCTAGGGGTCAGATAGTCACTCAGCGCTTATCAGCAGTGTACTCAAAACTAAGCCGTGCCGCCAGCCCAGGAATGGCAGGCTAAGGCATGAGCCACATTGCTCCTGAGACAGAAAGGACGGGGGGCTGCGAGCCAGGCTCACTCTCTTGTTGCCTCTGGAGCATGGGAAGATGGAGACTAATTTTTCTGAGGGATGGGATGCAGAAGTTTCCTCTACCTCCTCTTGCTGCCAGCTCTCCAGGGCTGCGCCACGGGTGGAGTGAGTGGTGGCGCTTTGACCTTGTAGGGCAGAGGTAGCTGTGCATCCCTATCAAAACCAAATCAGGCAACACTCTCACACATGTAGATGAGTCGTGGGTCACTTTGTTTTCTTACCTGCAGAGTGGAGATCACTTCATCTCCAACTTCCTTGGTAGAAACAAGGTAACGGGACATTTCAGGGTTAATGATTCGGTCTTCTTTTTCCCAGCGGACTATGATGGGTTTCTCTCCATGTGCTGTGCAGCTCATCTCCTTCTTTTGACCTTGCGTTGCCAAGGTGGTATTTGGATAGGAAGTTATCATAGCTGGAACTAAAAACAGACAAAACAAAAAAAGATCGTTCTTCAGTAAGCTGACTAGTCTGATGATACAGGGTTGGCCCTTCAATTTGGGTTTCATTCAGCTTGTCCATATTTGACCAGATGTCCAAAAATGTGAGAAATTATTTTACTTTCATTCCTGTGTAAGAGAATTTTTTTAAGATTGAAGATGGGCCTCAAAGGGAACTTAGCAGAGAAGAGCTGGGACTGGACAGTGGGGCTGTAGAGACAAGAAGATGCGAATCCAAAGGAAGCCTGGCTCCATTTGTTTTGCTGCTCACAGGACAACTTGTAACATAGTTAAAATATTCACAGTACATAAAGTAAGTAATAAGCATTCAGATATGGGGACAATAAAGAACTGATAAAAATTTTTAATTCCTTCTGATGAGCTACTGTTTTATTTGCTGACAGATATATGCTCTACAATTTTGTATGGCAGTAATGACCTATCAAAATGAGGACTCAATTAAACCAGGAGCTGTACAAAATTAAAAGAAAGGCTCTGCACCAAAGAGCTTACAGTCCATGTATGTGCTGAGTGCATAGTTAAACTGTACTGAACTGGAAGTATAATTAAACTGACAATAAACCTAGCTAGATTTGAGTTTTTATTGTATTCAGAAGATATTTGCAGAACAGTTTGGACATAATTGTCAACTTCATTAAACATTCAGGACTTTAAAAAAATTTAATGCTGAAAAAAGTACTCTCTTGCTAGCAAGAATAGGCTTAAACCCCAAGTATTTTCACATTTTGGAATAAAAATTTTCTGGAAATAAGAAGAAAAAATCCCCAGTGTTTTACTCCAAACCCCTCAAAACATGCCATTTTTCAAACAGGATGGTCTCTTTGGTGTCCTCAGTAGCCTGTCCTTTCCTTCCCATATTATTTGTCTATTAATGAATAGCACCTGGGCATTTGTGAGTAGGAAGAATCAAAGCCCATGAGTCTATCTTTCAGTTCTGGCTCTTTCCCTGCTTGGGAGAAGCTGGAAAGCCTTGGACAGCACATGGGATTGCTCTCCTCTGGACGAATTTGTCCACTCCTTTCAAAGCATATGAGGTGGCAGGAAAGAGTCCCTTCTCTAAGCTCTTGCATGCCAGGGCTGCCTCCTGCAATAGCCCCACTCTCCTTGTTTTTATGCATAAACACTTGCCTCTTCTTATCAGAACAACTCACTCATTCCATCTGAACTTCTCTGGGTCTCTATTTTAAGAAGATGACATCGGCACAAGACCTGATTTGAGGCCTCCCCGGTCTTTCCTCCTGCATAGATTGCATCTATTGCTACCGGACAGCAAAAAAAAATCCTTATTTAAATGAATTACTATAATTGCTAGTTGAAATGTTAATGCTTGGTGGCATGACCTTTTCACATGCCAAAGCTGTTGATGCTTGGATATGACAATATGTCAGGATGCAGCCCTTTCTGTTCAAAGGCTTCCTGAACCAAAACAAACCAATTTGAAAATTAACAGGGCTGTGGAGCTGTGGGTTAGAGTTATGAATGGGATCTAATTATAGGAAGAACTCTTGGAAGGATCTTGTGTGACACATGAGGCTCTTTAGGCACTGATATGCATTAGTGATGAAGTATGTCTAGTTTAACTGTTTGGATATTAGGTACCGATTAGTTTTGTCAAAGAGGAGCATTCAAAGAGAAGAAATGATGAATAATCAGAATAGAAAATTAGGACGAGTCTGAGTCCGTCTTCCAAAGAATGAAAATAGCTTCAGTTTTATCTGGCGTCTGTCCAAGTACTAGCACCCACAAGGAGGTTACTTTCAGAAGGTCACTTTCTGTGGCCATCTGCTTGTTGCTTCCAAACACAGAAGCTATCGTCCTAGGCCTATGCTAGCCTATGCACTTGAACATACCTGCCCTCATCTGCAACACCTGAAATAGACCAATATATCCTTTTATGCATTTTGTTCATCAATAAGAGACCCAATTCAAATGAGTGGCAGGCTATTAAGGAGTCCACATTACCATTATTAACTTGTGCCACCGCCTTTCTTCCTTCCATAATCTCCCAAGCCCCCCAGGTGTCCTTTCCTTCTTCATTTGCCACACCTCTCCACATCTATCTCTTCTGCCCTCAACACAGCACACTCCAGTCCCGTTCACCTCTCCCCTTCCCGCTGCAGCCTCCTCAGGTTCTCACATGTTCACTAACCCCTACAGCAATGTTTTCCTCCTCCAACCTGATTTCCCATCCCTAATTAAATCATGCCAACTTCCCAAGTCACTTAAGTGATTTTCTCTACAGCTGCAGTCCTCCTTCACATCGTTATCTCCTACTTTGAGTTTCTCTGGTGGTGGAGAGAGCATGCGCTTAGCCCACCCAGGAGCTGAGGGGTGGTGTGTGTCTCCCCACAAGGTACCTGAGCTCCCAGGGTGCCTGTGTCCCCGGGCGGGAGGGCTCAGCATTCGGAACAGGTGAGCCTCGCACTGGCAGGTCTACCCTCCTCCTGCTTCACAGGTAGGAGCACACAGTGTGCACCCATAGAAAACAGGACGTTTGGATTTGGATTTAAATCCCACGGACCTTGAGTAGCCTGTCTCAGAGACTCCTTCCTCACTTTCAGGTCTCCTAAACTGTTGTCTACCAAGAGTTCCCTGACGGGTGACAGTGCCAAACCAAACACCGCAACTATCTTACCTGCTTTTTAAAAAAACAGAGGCTAGCTTATGAAGCTCAAATTTTTTTTCCAAGAAACTTTCTTAATAAGAGCAGCATAAAAACATGTAAAGAAAGATGACTTTATTCCTCAGATACAGCTTTATCCCTGCTTATCCTTCCCTTCCTCTCACATAATCTTTCACATGGATTCCTTATTGACATAGCAATGCCTCACAGCTAAATATTTCCCCTTCCTCCAAAGCTGATTTTTTACTCTTCACAATTTATCTCCAATGATCCTAAACCATAAGCTCTTCTTTTTATCTTCCTCTATGTCAAAAGATTTCTGGTAACAAAGCCACATTCCCAAGGATATTTTAGGCAATGTATTTCATCATCCTCCAACTATCTTTAATCAAATTACTGACGCAAATAACTGAGATAAATATGCTGGCTCTTTACTGACAAAATAATCTAGAAAACTGTAAATAAGCAAACTAAATCGGTACTATATATGCGTAAGATATTCTCTCAGGATGTCTTAAAAAAAAGTGAAGGCACTTAGAAATACATCAAGATGACTCAGATGACATATTAAGTGTGTGTATCCTTTATACCTCTTCAAATATACATTATATGCACACACATATGTTGATATGTATTTATATAAGAGAATTTTGGAAGGGAAGGGCATGTTGCTGGGCATGTTCAAGGAATGCATAGCGTCATGTTCCAGGACTTTGGAGTAGGCTTCCCTATGGGACAAATTAATCCAATTCTCTCTCCTCTGGGGTTCTCCACGACATGCCATGTGGTGCTGGGCATTGTTAAAAGTTTACTGGTCAAAATTGGACAAAATAGAAGCTACAGTTCATAGATTATGGCAATTTCCATTTTCAAGGTATGCATATTGCTGCCAGCAACATTAATCTAGGAGATTTCTCTGTTTAAAATTGGGCTTCAGGTTGGGAAGCTGATTTGTTTATTCCTTTTCCCAGGCCAACCCATTGATTTCCCCTTTCTTCACGGCAACCCAGTAAGGAGTAATATCATTGCTTTATAGTATTAGCAACTTCATCATTAAAAATCAAAGTGCAAAATTCAGTAATCGAGGTTACTCTTAAGAATCATGGAACTGGCTCAGACAAAACAAGAACCTTTTGTCCCACTCTTGAAGAAAACTGAACCTGGACCTTTCCTAAAATTCAGTAAAAATTACTTAATCTGACTCTCTTTTCTCTGCTACTGCTGAGTGTTTCATCAGGAACTGCATGCAAATAAAAATGAAAACATTTAATTACCTTGAAAAGACTAGTCTAATTATCCGGAATAAGGAGGCTATAGTAAGTTAGGTGAAACTTGAACAAAGTAACAGAAACTTTTTGATCCTTTTAGAATAAACCTTCACGAATTACTAGAAAACTGAAATTCACATTCATTTTAAAAACTATGTAGGGAGCGGCGGGGAGAGAATAACTATTTTTTCTCTCTTTTAGCTCATAGATGGAAATAGCCACGTGGGAAGAAAGCAAATTAAAAGGCTGCCTATCATTTGATTTGTAATTAAACACTAAATATCCTTGTAGCATCCTTAAATGATTCTAAGACTGACTGAAGTTCTCAGTGTGTTTAAGAACTATCACTATCTGTAGTCTCAAAATGGTATTTTTCTAGCAACCTGGCTGTGGTAAGAAGAGAGGAATACAACACAGCCAACACCACAATCAATGGGGAGATGCCATGTGACATTGTACAATGTGTTTTGAGCTGTATTGAAAGTTAGATTGCTGATCATAGCCAAACATTAATGCAGATTCAAGTTGCTCTTGAGAAAGAGGGTGGAAAAGATGCAGCAGATGATAAACAAATCTAATGATATAATGATCTGGAGATAACTGAACACAGTGAGAAATTGAGAGCGTGCTCAGTAACAGACATGTCCTGGACCCTGTCAGTGATGTGACTCCTGGCATACCAACATGTCTCACCATGTCTTCACTTCTCTTGGTCTGAAGATCTCTGCTTTGGTAGAGCATGCTCGAACTGGCCAGTTTGGGGAAATGTCTGTCACCATAGTGGGATTCATCTTGCAAGCATCTATGCAAAGCTAGGCATCGTAGACTTCCTCCATGGAAAGAAAGATACTTACAGAGTGCTGTTCATCTAACCAGATGAACTGTGCCCTCAAAAGCCTCTTCTTTACACTGATCATTCAGGAGCCTGCAATGCCTTGCTCAGTCGCAGAGATGTGCACACTAGTGCTGTAATGAGGGAAGATGAATACCAAATGTTTTTCTTGTACAGCTTCTAGAACAGAGGACTATAGCCCTTTGATGCAGTTTAAACAACCTTGGGTAAAAATAACATCGTGAATGAGGATAGGAGTTATGATAAGAGAAAACTGAATTAAAGTTGAAATGAATATCTATTGAAAAAATGAATTAGAATTCCAATTTAACATTTAAGCCAAATTCAGCATGTCCTTTCATGCTGGTCAGCCACAGTGAGAATACTCTTCTGTCCATGACAAATGAGATTTTTCTACCTCAAAAACAAATTCCCTCTTCCTCAATCCACTTTTGCTGAGATAAAGAAAGGCCATGCAAATACATTACTTACATTTAAGGGAGACTAGCTCTCACACTATAATTAGTTGATTTCTATTTGTTAATTTATTTCCAAATTTAGTAGACTTCCAGGAGTCAGTGAGTGCATTGCTAAAATTCTTCTCTTAACTTTAATTTTCCCTTTCTGATAAATGACATTTTTGCTTACTTAAGTAGCATCTCTCCAGAATTCAAATGGTGTCCTGAATCTAGCAGATAATTTTAAATCAATGGGACTGCTCAAATACTTCAATTTAAGCACACAGTTTCTTGGTAAAACTGTGATATCTCCAGCAGGTGAAAATAATGCTCTTAGTCCTCATCCTCAAGAGATGTCCAAGACTGGAAAAAAACCTGCATGTCTCAAAGGGCGAAAGAAATATGTTAACACAAAAATAAGCATCCCATTTTTATGGATACAAGTTATTTTCACAAAAATAATGGACATATAATTAATGACAATTATTTTCTACCAATATTCAC
Source organism: Aptenodytes patagonicus (assembly GCF_965638725.1). NCBI lineage: Eukaryota > Metazoa > Chordata > Aves > Sphenisciformes > Spheniscidae > Aptenodytes > Aptenodytes patagonicus. Next base: position 125,704,181 of record NC_134949.1, read on the forward strand.
TGATTTTGAAAATGAACTTCATGTTTGTGACCTACTCATGTTCATCTGTTGTGAACCTCCTCAGAGACAAGTTCTTTTAGGATAAATATTTTAAAAATTCAATTTAAAATATTTAAATATTTCACAAAAGTGAATTTTTAATGCAATATTTTACTATATTGCTTGGAGTTAGTAAAGAATTTGTTGTGTAAACAATGCAACTCTCAGATAGAAACAATACTGGGTGAATAATGTAACTAATCAATATGGCATGAATTTCAAATTCAAAAAGCAAATGTTTTGATATTAATTGCCGCTGAGGTTCCAGACTAGGAAAAATAATTTCAAACACATAAACATGAGAAATTTGAGGAGAGAAGTAAAAATCTGATGAATTAATATGACAAACTGAATTATTTATTCAGCTTTAGTTTCATGAGTCTATGGTGTATATGAAATATATTCAGAAAATTTATTGATAAATGTATTCCTGAAAATATTTTTGAAACAAAGCAAAACAAATCAGATTACCTTCTACCCCCAACCTGCCCTAAAAGGAGGGCTAGTAGCTTTTTGTACACTTCCATTATTAACTGTTAGATGAACAGATTTTTGGACAATAGTGTGACGGATGCACTCGACCCCTTAACCAAACTAGCGGTAGTTTGGTACAGGCTCCAAAGGAGGTAAAGGCCTGAGCCGTAGCCAGGCCAAGAACTCCTCTAGTTCCAACCTGTTCTCTGAAAACCCACAAAGGAGCAAAGTGACACAGTAAGCATCGATGCATACAAGCTTGGAACACTGATCATGCGATTAACACATGAATAGCAGGTGACTTTTCCAAGACTCATTTATCAAGGAACAAAGAAAGTTGTGGGTACAAGGAGTCTCATGCATACCTTTCCCATTGCATGTAATTTAACTACAAGCCAACCACTTTATTCCATAAATATGACAGCCTAAGTGAGCCTTCTTTGAGCTCTCCCTGCCAGGCAGCGTGGCTGCATGGTGGTGATCTCCCCTTGAGCTGGGGCACCTCTCAAGGTTGCTCCTCGAGGCAGAGAGACCTTTTACCAGCAGCAGATCTTTGGTAAGTGACCGATATCGTGCATAACCTTGTAGTATGGTAACTTTGATTTTGACTTGGTAGTTTTGAATCAGTTCTAATGATTGTGCGGCACGGTAATAGGGTGAACCTTGCCATCGAACTTTGTTAAGTCTCACTTTTACAACATCATTAAAACACTTTTGCTAATACCTTTAACAATGGTTCTTTAAGCCATCTAAATCACCCATTCACGACAAATAAGCAAGAGCTTCATAAGCAGTTCTATTAGCGAAATATTTTTCTGACAAAACAGTATGAAAAACAGTACCACCCTGGAAAAAGAGACTGTGCACAGCAGAAACTGCATCTTTATGTTTCTATTTAGTGAAGAGTGACGTCCAGGAGAATTCTGATATATAAATAATAGAGAGAAATTAAACACAGACGTGACCAGTCCATGTCCCAACTACCTAAGTTTGCATTACAAATCCCATAGCAAAACAAGAGACTCAGGGATATGTAAAAACTGCATTATTAGGATATTAGGACATCCATACAAGGTAATCTTTGAAAAAAATTCTGAAAAGAAATAAATCGCTGAATGGGAATGAATAAGGATTCTGTACACCCTAAAATACCATTTCAGCTAGCTATTCCGCTGATATAAATGAAGTTACTTTGATTATAAGTATTATTCAAACATGTGTTTCCAAGATAGAACAGGCCTTGTTTGATGCTAAGCTTTAATAAGAATGACAATGATGTCTTGAGTACTTGGCAGCTTCATCGGCGCCTCGTGATCTGATTGAATATGTCAGGGTAAAGGCTGTGAACGTTTAGGGTTCATATCTTATTCACTCAGAAGTGGTTTCAGGTCACATTATAGGAAAAGAAGTTGATTTATTTTGCATGACAACTATGAATTTTAACCAAAAGACACATTAATAAAATAAAAAAAGTCTTTCCTCTCAAATGGCAAAGGCAATTTTTTCCTCTTCCTGAGGTCTTTTCTTGCATTAGTTTTATGTTTGTACAGTGCAAACTGCTGTCTTCAAACGGTACACACGAGACCAGCAGCTGCTTATATTTCTCTGTCTTTCCTTTGACTTTGACATGGTTCTGAAATGAATGTGACTTTCTTTTGCTTTGCCATGCAGCTTCAATTCCCATTTTGTCTAACTGCACTTCCTAATAACCAAGAGAAAGAAAATGGGAAATGATAAGCTGACAGCTTTGCCCCCTGCAGTCAGTTATCGTAAAAGCCTGTGGAAATTTGTGACAAACTACAGTAACCCACATGAGGCACTGGAAAATCAGTTTCATCAAAGCTTGGCTAATTGTCAAAACAAAAATAAGTGATCAAAGACTATAAAAAGTTACATTAGCATGTATATGATTGTGATTTATGAAGACTTAGACAAAGACCATCTTCCTTCACAAGAAATTAATGCACAATGTTAGTGTTACCATCATTGCCATTGTTGAAAAGTATGGATGCCTAAAAATTAGTATCAGAAACATGTATCTGTTAAGTATAAATTTCTTTGGCCACTTTCTATTCCAAATCAATTATGATCTTTCATCACCCTGTATAAAAGTCAGGCTGGAAAGAGCAGGAATGTTAAATACTTAAAACTAGCGATATATAATTTTAGATAACTTCTCCAATGCTTTGATCATAAATTGAATTCAGTCTGTCATCAAGATAGCATCAAGTTTTAATGTTAAATGAGAGGGTTATCATAATTGTAAAGTACAACGCTCTAATTTTTTGTGACTTACTGAATGCAAATCAGTAAAAACAGAGGCTAAAATGGCATGGAAGAGTGCTCATTTTCTTACAACTTGTTACGCTTTAAACTTTCCATTTGTGCCCTTTCATTAAAAATACCCAAACAGTTTACAGGTTTAAAAGAAAAAAAAAGGCAGAAAGTCACTGGAAAACACAAGCTTTAATCAGGATATATTTTATGACCTAGCAATTCCCATGGGTCTTTTAGATTTTGGAGGCTGTGAAGTGACATGTGTAAACGTCTCTCCCAGGGGAAGAGAAGCAAGCACTAATTGAGGTATTGACGGGTTTAAATGAAGCAGAAACACAGTAAGAAACTCTGGCTACAACAAAAATGAGTATTGGTGAGTAGTGCATGCTGGGACATTAATGGTTTTCATTCACTGCTCATTCATGCAAGTAAGTATACTTTTAAGCACGGTGGTTTGGGTCTATAGCAGCGCAGTTCTGAGCTAAAAAGCCATGAAATACTATCTGCTGATGTATAAGACAGCTCTGATAGAACTAGTCTCATCTAGCCTTTCAGAGTGAATTATATTTTTATTGTCTAGATAGATGCAAATAGACCAATAGCATCTGATACTCTGATGATGGGGACAGAACTCAAATGTATTAAAATCAGCAAGATACAACTCTCTATATATTTATGTAGGCATTCTCTATATAGGTACGTTAACACAAACAATATAAATATGCATATATATTCTGCATATTAATACTAACAGAAAGGCGTTATTGCATTGTATATATACACAAAAGCATTCACCTGTGCATGGAGGTAGAGCACGTTCACAGAACCAGTCAGTGGCATTCATCTCAAGTTTACTTCAGGTGGCTAAAAATTAGTCATCCAAGCCTTCAGCTAGTCAAATGAGGACTTCTTCTGTAGCAGTCCTTGGGGAGAAACAAGACCTTCCAGAGGGCCATTCATCTTGCCTTAAAGATGATGAATCACTTCTTATTGATGATAAAGAGGAGCTCAGGGTGAGCTGCTTAGACTTTTACAACCAATGTTTAGAAGTCTAGCTTAAAATCAGATGAATCCAGTGCTAAGGGTCTAATCTTAAATTCTACATTCTCTTAACTGAGGAGATTCAGGATGTCAATAAATGCTACTATCTCAGGAAAGACAGGAAAGGAGATTCAGCTGGGGAGAATAAGATCCTAATAAAAAGCTCTGAAGACATTTATTTTAATGGACATCAATCTGGTTTCTCCAGTCAAAATTCTAATATCTGCCCCTTGTCATGGAGACTATGTGGGGATGGTTTTGGGAATGGCCTGACCATCTATGGAGTATTAGCTCTGCTTGTTGCTGAAAAACAACAAACTTGATTCCTAATCTGTTCTATCTTTTATTTTCCACTACGAGGTCTGTTTTCTACTTTGCTCAGCATGTAAGCAGCTTCTGCAGGGAAAACAGATCTCTTAAGTTGGTCAGTAAAAGGAGAACTTTTCTAGAAGAGCAGGGAACCATCTCAAAGGCTGCACAGTCTGGGAAAATCTGGTAGGTACACAGCACTATACTAGCTACTAGGATGAAAATTAACTCTATCCCAGCCGAAACCATGACAGTAACTTGTGTACTTAACAATTTTTTTAATATATGTCTTATGGAAGGAGGGAAATACTAGTAAAGAAAAGCAAAGAAGGCTTAGATAAACACAATATTTATAAAGTAAAGATATTCAGTATAATACTTCTGAGAATTATATTTATCCATAAATAAGCAGTGGCTCTTACAGCAGAAAATCAGAAAGGAAAATTCTCACTACTTTGATTAAATCTAAAATTAGAACCCCCCTTGGGGATTTTTTTGTACCTTTTACATGTCATTGCAGTGTTTTATCAAATCTAAAGGCTAGGCCTTTCCACTGAGTATTTTGGGAGTATTACACTGAACAATTAATAAAGCTTCCAGACAAAAGCAATGGCTGACTATTTGGCTCCAATACCCAAATGCCTAAGGCCAGAGGAAGCAGACCGTAATTTGAACCAGGGTTATGGTTATTTTGGCTTATTCAAAGCAGCCAATATGCTCATCCAGCTGTGAGCCAGAGAACAGCTGAAAAGGAGTTTTAAAGCCAAATTTTACACTACTGTTCCTGATGTTGACAGTGTCCTGCTATATAACTGGGGTTCTCCTATATAACTGGGGTCAAGGTGTGTGTGTTTGTGCTTGCATGCCTGCATATACACGTGTGTGCGAGTGAATAAGAGAGGAAAAAAAAAAAATGTTTTCCATGGAGTCAAATAAGGAGAATTATTTCATTACCTGAAAAAGAAGACAAAGCAACCCTCATCGCCTTCTTCCCTTGACCTTCAGCTGTCCTGTGGATTTCTCTTTTCAATACACTCTTAAAAAAATGTTTCTATTTCTCTGGAGACCATTTTTACCCCTCAGCCAAGGAAAGGCATCATAAATACTAGTGTTTCAGGCAGGAGTAAATTATAGCCATCCATCTCATGAACAAAGCACGTGGCACAGGGCTGCAGGTCTCTTTCCTCCACAGTACCTCCCCCCAGCATGAATGTTATAAGGAGTTCAAAGGACTTGGTTTATTTTTTTCCTTTAAATTGAGTTGCAAATGAATAGGAACTCCCATTCCCTTTTCCACATACAGAATGAACACCCAAAAACAGAGGCCAAAATGGCAGTGGTGATAATGTAACCACCAGCAAAGTAAGAAGGAAGCCATGCTTCTAAGCATGGTTTGACATATTGTATATGATGGATGTTGAATATGATAAATGAAGCAGCTAGTTACAGGGGCAATATGAAAATATTGTTTGATTTTTTTTTTAACCAGATTGTCAAATGTTTTTTTTTTAACCACATCCTTAAAACACACACTCTCACACAATCTGTACTTAGATCTAAACTTGCTACCTAAATTATTAAATTATCATCATACAAAGAGCTTGTCTTTAGGAAATACAGGAGTTTTAAATGCTGATTTGGTGATTCTGGGTTTTGTTTTTATTTTCTAAAATTATATTCCATTATAAAAGGAAAAATCACTTACAATAGAATATTGTGGGTTTATGCACTTTATAACAACCCTGTTAGTCACATACCCAGGGAGGTCAGGTTTTATGTTCAGGTTTTATTGGGGTGGTCTTGCTCTTTCTATGATGCATTTTAGAGTTTCTTGCAAGCTGGTAGGAAGCTTTTCAGAACCATTCTTGTTGGGACTTTGGACTGTCATTTTATTTGTCAGAGAACAGCTAATTTCTTCGACCCAAAACTTTTTATGAGAATGTGGTCTCTTTGACAAAAGGAATTGCTGAAAAGGGTTTATTAGCTCAGCATTCAATTACTGGTCAAAAGATGAGAAAACGAGACTGCAAACATTCACAGTAAGCAATATAGTCAATGATCACTGCCTATTTGAGGACACAACCTTGCATCTAAATGCCTCAGCCTCTCCCTCCCCATTTTCTGTTTCTCTAGCATGGCAAACATTTCATTGTACATACAGACTTGGGTAAGGTCAACAACACAAACATAGTAAAACAAGACAGACAGACAAGTAAAACATAGTGACAAAGGATGAGGAAAAGGAGGAAAAGGGGAAATGGCTAGCAACCTGCTCCACCACTCAGACAGACACAAGTCTATGGGGCCGGATGGGATCCACCCAAGGGTACTGAGGGAGCTGGCAGAAGTGCTCACCAAGCCACTCTCCATCATTTATCAGCGGTCCTGGTTAACGGGGGAGGTCGAATCCTACGAATCCTCCTAGATGTCTCAGGAAGATGGTAGTAAAAGCTGAACGAGGAGCTGTGGAGCTCAGAGCTTGATCCCACCCATGCTGTCAAACCACAGGCACACTCAGGGTCCTCAGCTTCCTCACAGGGGGCTGGGAAATCCTGAGACCCCCTTTTCAGCCAGAGTTTTCACCATTTTCAGATTACCTGTTGTGGAGCCAAGGAAATGTAGGGAATCCTACTTTCACAGCTGGGAGCAGGAAAGCCCTGATCGCTCCTCTCCAAGCCTGAGCCATGCACCCAGTCTACTGGGCAGCGCTGCGCTATAACCAGGGACCAACAAACCCTTTCTTTCTGTGTAGTCATAAAAAGTGAGAGGGTATCCCAAGAAATAGTGGTTAGATGTGATGCAGAGAAATTAATTTCAAAGCCTTGCTTGGCCATTCTTACATCTTGATGTCCTTACAGCCAAGTTACAACCTATAAAAAATGTTTTTACAAATATATTAATGACAAAAAGAGAGCCAAAGAGAATCTCCATCCTTTATTGGATGTGGGGGGGAACATTGTCACCGAGGATGAGGAAAAGGCTGAGGTACTTAATGCCTTCTTTGCCTCAGTCTTCAACAGGCAGACCAGTTATCCTCAGGGTACTCAGCCCCCTGAGCTGGAAGACAGGGACGGCGAGCAGGATGAACCCCCCATAATCCAAGAGGAAGCAGTTAATGACCTGCTACGCCACCTGGACGCTCACAAGTCTATGGGACCAGACGTGATCCACCTGAGAGTGCTGAGGGAGCTGGCGGAGGAGCTCGCCAAGCCACTCTCCATCATTTATCAGCAGTCCTGGTTAACGGGGGAGGTCCCGGATGACTGGAGGCTCGCCAGTGTGACGCCCATCTACAAGAAGGGCCGGAAGGAGGATCCGGGGAACTACAGGCCTGTCAGCCTGACCTCGGTGCCGGGGAAGATTATGGAGCGATTCATCTTGAGGGCGCTCACAAGGCATGTGCGGGACAACCAGGGGATCAGGCCCAGTCAGCATGGGTTCATGAAAGGCAGGTCCTGCTTGACCAACCTGATCTCCTGCTATGACCAGCTGACCCGCCTAGTGGATGAGGGAAAGGCTGTGGATGTGGTCTGCCTGGACTTCAGTAAGGCCTTTGACGCCATTTCCCACGGCATTCTCCTGGAGAAACTGGCTGCTCCTGGCTTGCATGGGCGTACTCTTTGCTGGGTCAAAAACTGGCTGGACAGCCGGGCCCAGAGAGTGGTAGTGAATGGAGTTCAATCCAGCTGGCAGCCGGTCACGAGCGGTGTTCCCCGGGGCTCAGTACTGGGGCCAGTTCTGTTTAATGCCTTTATCAATGATCTGGATGAAGGATTCAAGTGCACCCTTAGTAAGTTTGCAGACGAGACCAAGTTGTGCGGGAGTGTTATCATAGAATCATAGAATCATTGAGGTTGGAAAAGACCTCTAAGATCATTGAGTCTAACCGTCGACCCAACACCACCATGTCCACTAAACCATGTCCCTAAGTGCCTCATCTACTCGTCTTTTAAATACCTCCAGGGATGGGGACTCCACCACTTCCCTGGGCAGCCTGTTCCAATGTTTAACATGGTTTAGTGGGCATGGTGGTGTTGGGTTGATGGTTGGACTCAATGATCTTAGAGGTCTTTTCCAACCTTAATGATTCTATGATTCTATAGTTGGATGTGTATTTCTCAGTCTGTTATAGGAAACATTTCATTTTGCAAATAAAATCAAATATTAATTGAAGACAATGAACTAATAGTTTTAGTCATAGAATCATAGAATCATTTAGGTTGGAAAAGACTTTTAAGATCATCAAGTCCAACCATTAACATAGCACTGCCAAGTCCACCACTAAACCACATCACTAAGCACGACATCTACACATCTTTTAAACACCTCCAGGGGTGGTGGCTCAACCACTTCCCTGGGCAGCCCGTTCCAATGCTTGAGAACCCTTTCAGTGAAGAAATTTTTCCTTACATCCAATCTAAACCTCCCCTGGTGCAACTTGAGGCCATTTCCTCTCGTCCTATCACTAGTTACTTGGGAGAAGAGACCAACACCCACCTCGCTACAACCTCCTTTCAGGTAGTTGTAGAGAGTGACAAGGTCTCCCCTCAGCCTCCTCTTCTCCGGGCTAAACAACCCCAGTTCCCTCAGCTGCTCCTCATAAGACTTGTTCTCCAGACCCTTCACCAGCTTCATTGCCCTTCTCTGGACACGCTCTAGCACCTCAATGTCCTTCTTGTAGTGAGGGGCCCAAAACTGAACACAGGATTCGAGGTGCAGTCTCACCAGTGCCGAGTACAGGGGCACGATCACTTCCCTACTCCTGCTGGCCACACTATTTCTGATACAGGCCAGGATGCCATTGGCCTTCTTGGCCCCCTGGGCACGCTGCCGGCTCATGTTCAGCCGGCTGTCAACCAACACCCCCAGGTCCTTTTCCGCCAGGCAGCTTTCCAGCCACTCTTCCCCAAGCCTGTAGCGCTGCATGGGGTTGTTGTGACCCAAGTGCAGGACACGACACTTGGCCTAGTTGAATCTCATACAGTTGGCCTCGGCCCATCGATCCAGCCTGTCCAGGTCCCTCTGCAGAGCCTTCCTACCCTCGAGCAGATCAACACTCCCGCACAACTTGGTCTCGTCTGCAAACTTACTAAGGGTGCACTTGAATCCTTCGTCCAGATCATTGATAAAGGCATTAAACAGAACTGGCCCCAGTACTGAGCCCCGGGGAACACCGCTCGTGACCGGCTGCCAGCTGGATTGAACTCCATTCACCACCACTCTCTGGGCCCGGCTGTCCAGCCAGTTTTTGACCCAGCAAAGAGTACGCCCATGCAAGCCAGGAGCAGCCAGTTTCTCCAGGAGAATGCCGTGGGAAATGGCGTCAAAGGCCTTACTGAAGTCCAGGCAGACCACATCCACAGCCTTTCCCTCATCCACTAGGCGGGTCAGCTGGTCATAGCAGGAGATCAGGTTGGTCAAGCAGGACCTGCCTTTCATGAACCCATGCTGACTGGGCCTGATCCCCTGGTTGTCCCGCACATGCCTTGTGAGCGCCCTCAAGATGAATCGCTCCATAATCTTCCCCGGCACCGAGGTCAGGCTGACAGGCCTGTAGTTCCCCGGATCCTCCTTCCGGCCCTTCTTGTAGATGGGCGTCACATTGGCAAGCCTCCAGTCGTCCGGGACCTCCCCCGTTAACCAGGACTGCTGATAAATGATGGAGAGTGGCTTGGCGAGCTCCTCCGCCAGCTCCCTCAGCACTCTCAGGTGGATCACGTCTGGTCCCATAGACTTGTGAGCGTCCAGGTGGCGTAGCAGGTTGTTAACTGCTTCCTCTTGGATTATGGGGGGTTCATCCTGCTCGCCGTCCCTGTCTTCCAGCTCAGGGGGCTGAGTACCCTGAGGATAACTGGTCTGCCTGTTGAAGACTGAGGCAAAGAAGGCATTAAGTACCTCAGCCTTTTCCTCATCCTCGGTGACAATGTTCCCCCCCACATCCAATAAAGGATGGAGATTCTCTTTGGCTCTCTTTTTGTCATTAATATATTTGTAAAAACATTTTTTATAGGTTGTAACTTGGCTGTAAGGACATCAAGATGTAAGAATGGCCAAGCAAGGCTTTGAAATTAATTTCTCTGCATCACATCTAACCACTATTTCTTGGGATACCCTCTCACTTTTTATGACTACACAGAAAGAAAGGGTTTGTTGGTCCCTGGTTATAGCGCAGCGCTGCCCAGTAGACTGGGTGCATGGCTCAGGCTTGGAGAGGAGCGATCAGGGCTTTCCTGCTCCCAGCTGTGAAAGTAGGATTCCCTACATTTCCTTGGCTCCACAACAGGTAATCTGAAAATGGTGAAAACTCTGGCTGAAAAGGGGGTCTCAGGATTTCCCAGCCCCCTGTGAGGAAGCTGAGGACCCTGAGTGTGCCTGTGGTTTGACAGCATGGGTGGGATCAAGCTCTGAGCTCCACAGCTCCTCGTTCAGCTTTTACTACCATCTTCCTGAGACATCTAGGAGGATTCATAGTCAGCCATGTCTGGTCTGGTCCCTCAGAGCCTGGTTCCTGGGAAATAATTTATGTGTGAAATCTACTGGTGGGGAACCAATGGATGGAACTTTCTGAATATTTCTAAGCATTTTTTTTCAACTGTTGTCTGTGCAAATATCTAACATTTTATTTTTCTGTCCACAAAAACATTGGAAATTATACAGAGAAATGAAATCATAATTTTCAGCAATCCATCATTCATGATTATTATTTCCCTATGACATGGAACTCTTCTGTTTACTTTATTCATAAACTAATGTAAGAGCCGTCAGCTACTGTGAAAGCTTCCCTTCTTGTTAATCTGTCTCTGTTATGAAACTGGAACACTTTTTAGACAGTAATGTACTTCATTCACCATAAATCCAGACAGATTTCAAATACTGTCGAAGAGGTAAAAGACACTGTTTTCCATTATCAGCTTCACAGGCTCTTCAATTCCTTGCATGACCTGACTAATTAGACACATGGCCAGTGGCTTAACCGATTAGATACCTTTTTTTTTAAAAAAAATTGTAGAAACCCTCTAGCAAGCAATAGTTAGAGCTACTTATCTTATAAAGACTATGATATAAGCACAGAAATGGTACAGTATGCTTTAAAATTCAGTACTACTGCTTCACTTACTCCAGGAGCTTTCACCAAATGAGATCTCCTAGTTAGAGGTGATATAAAACACTTTAAGCAGGAAAAGCAAAAATGTATATTACAATTCTGAACTTGTCCAAAAATCAGACCAACATGCTTACAAAAATCTTCAAAACGTAAATTCTGAGAGAAAAGGAAAAAAATTATGAAAATTTATGAAAATTCTCAAAACTCAATCTTTTTTTCAGCCAAAGAATACTAGTAAAATTGCTCAAATTCATGAAGCTAAATTTACTCTAAGGGACATGGATTTCCTGGTGGTCACCTGGGAATTCATTCCTGACTCTTTAATTCATTCCATGAGGAACTGAAAGAATAGTTTTGCCAAGTAAAATGGGATGCACAAGATTATGGTATTATTGAATCAGAGGCAAAAAATCTCTTATTTACTAGTCAGCTTCTAGTCAGCTTCTTGTTTAATGAACTTCCCCATGGATGAACGCTTCTAGGTTTCTTACTAAAAACAGACTGCATGATTGATGGGCAGGACACAATCAAGTGTTGTATACCCATGCTACTTCTCCTCTGCAAATAACTACTCGAACCCAGCTTTTTTTTTGGTAGCTGCTTGTAATGAAAGATTTATCATATTACCTAAGATCCTGTAAAAAACATCCTGAGATTTTATCTTGAGAAGCTCTTGCACTTCTGCTTTCTGTTAACTGATGGAAAATATAGCTGTTCTTTGAAATTTGGCATGAAAAATCCCTTGTTGTTAAAGAAGTGCTACACCTTTGTCCCATATTATTTCACTGAGAACTCACAGTTGAAAGATGTTGAAAAATGACACAACTTTTTCACTTTCCTTACTAGTAAGATAAATTAAAGAAATAACAATATCAGCATGATGCCAAAATAATAACTGAATATGAATGTTCTAAAAAGGTAGATGCTGCCACTGCCAAAGCAGCTGCAACTACAACTCTAAACTGGGACAAAACCACCAGATTCCCACATCATCTCAACTACTTATGCAAGGAAAAGGGTGATAAAAGCAGATTGCTTCTCTACCCCAATTTATTTTCCTTTCTCTCGAGTAAGTGGGTCATTGATCACATTGGACACCTTCAGGACATTTTGTGGACAACAGTTTTTTTCCCTCGATTCCTAGGAAAGAAAATGGGGGACTATTCAACCAGGCTGCATTGTCCAAGTCTCCAGATCAGCAATTGGCTCAAAGAATTTGTTCCATCTTCCATTAGTTTTGAATCCTGCAACTTGAATGACAGAAGTCTATTTTGAAGACTAAGTGTTCAGACTCTACTGGTGGCAGATTTAAAAATATGTAAGAATTAAAGTATATACAGAATTGTATTAATCCTCTCTGGATTAATCTCATATGGATTAAGAAAGCATTTTAAATGGTAAATTCAAGCACCCAAAATTTCAATAAACAAAATAACTGAAACTTCCAGTCTCCTATTTTGTTGTGATCATGTTTGATGATACATTCTTTAATTACACAAACATTGTTTTCCCACAAGGTAAGGTCTCCTTTAGTACAGGGGGTACATGGTGCTCAGAGTTATGCAGTTAGTGAATGATGCTACTTCTATTTCTGCCTTATTTTTGATCATGCACTTGCTTAGAAAACAGTAAATGAAATGAAGCAAGAAAGAAGACTGGTCTTTTGGCTAGGCTTGCTGAATGCCACATAGGATACTTTCATTTTACTCTATTTTCTGTGGCAAAATTAAGGTTTCCTAAAAGGTTACTTCCCACCTTCTTTGACAGATGTTGTTATGTTCCTTCCTTTATTTTTAGGTGTTCAAGTTGCTTTGCAAAATTGCTGAACGTCTTTGAATGCAATTGAAGTCTTACTAAAAATACGTCCTGATTACCTAGACAGTGAATTATTTCTACAGATAATATGTGGCATATGTTTGCTGTCTTTTGAGGTAGTTATGCAGCTAGAAAAGAAAAGATCCAAACTCATATGTAACAAAGGTTTTCCAGTGATAACTTGGAAACTTCTTGAAGTTGTGTGGTTCCTGAAATGTTCCTGTATTTATGCTGTGTACTTGACTCAGTTGTTCTGTATGAGCGGCATCAACCAAGAGACAGAGTGCCCAGAACTAGTCTTACAATGAACAGCTCATTAAGAAGCTGAACTCTAGTGAACTGTGGAAAAAAAAATATTAATGCAATCATATCTGCAGCACTGAAGAAAGGAAAAGCCTTCTCAGTCCTGTGTCAGTTAAATACATTTTTAATACTGCTGCTAACAAATAATAATCCTTTGATTTTCTTTCCAAAAGCTTGCAAAGTTGCTGGCAGCTCCAGTAACTCTTCCAGTTTGTATTGTTGGCTCTGCCAGTCTCTCATAAATCTCACTAGTTTCTTACACCTCTCTCTCCAGAGCTCATGTTCATTGCCTCAGATTTTGCCAGAATAAATCCCTATAATGTCACACAGTTCCCCCCCTCCCCCCCCCCCAAGTTTACCCTCCCGTCTAGGCAGGCCCCTGTTGTGTTTTTTAATTAGATAGTGTCCTCTGCAGAGAATGGGACTTTGAAGCAAAGAGGTGAAAAAAGGGTCACTGGTGATTTATTGCATGTATCAGGGCTGAGCTAGCTGGTAACTGCAAGACAGTAAACCTGAGTAATTAGTTTTGTAGGGAACACTGGAAGATTTGGTACTCCAATTCAGGTGAAAACAGAAAGGAATCTGAATCATTATCTTAATCTTACCGAAACCTCTCAGGAAGTATAAAACCAGGTAATCTGTCAAGAATTCCCATGTTATTATTACTGGTAAGGAAAGATATAATTCAAGAGCAGCCTCTGAGATGGTTTTCTCTTTCACTTTTGTGATCACCTAGAACCACAGTGTACAAAAAAGTAAACTAAGATGTTGCTTTAGAGACTAGTCTTTCAACTTTAAATTTTCTAAAATATTTGCATGTCAGTTATCTTGGACTTGCTTCAGGGAGGCTGGTTTGCTCATATGTTTTTTTCATATAAAGTAGCATCAGCATCAGGAGCACACACTTTCTGAAATTTAATGGTTAGGGAAAGACAATGGAGGAATAAAGTTTAGGTAGCCCCCTTCATCTACATTGTTACTCATGGCTAATTACTGCGTGACTAAAGCAGTAACATTGTTCTCATCAGAGCATCTAAAAACACAGTCTTGTGGATTAAAAAAAAAGCACAGCTTTGGAAGATGATGATATTGACAGCTCTTCTAGGGAGCTGTTTGTCAGCAGGTCCCATATAACCCTACGGAGGAGGCAGCATTAAGGAAGGAGAGCTCATGGCAGCCCTGTAACAAGGATTTTGTGCAGCCTGGGGAAAACCATTCAACCTTTCTGTGCCTGGTGAACCCATAGCTCTTGGCAATTGTGCACAGTTTACTTCCAGAGGGAGAATAATCACATTTCTCAGTTCAGTAAAAGAAAAACAGGAAAATCAAAAATATATATCTCAATAAATTGTGACTTTCATAGTTCAGAAGGAAAACTTCAGAAGATGGTAACAACCAAAATCCATAGGTAACAAAAAGAAGGAGTTCAGTCTTTCTTACTGAACTGGGCTGTGCAGAGGCGAAGCCAGGAAGGGTTTAGCGGTTAAGTGCTGTGGGACACCTGCCGGCCCCACTTCCTTCCGATAATGGGAGCAGCTCTGTTCCTGTGACTGTCAACAGCAAAACCCACGTTCTGACCACGGGCTTGAAGTTGTTGCTGTATCACCACATCATTGCAGGGGTGTAGAAGTGAGATCGCTCTTACTTATAGAGCTTGAAAGGCCACATGGGTGAAATTCTGGTGCTGTAGAAGGCCAGGGGAGCTTTGTCACTGACTTTTGCTTGACCAGGTTTCATTTGCTAAAGTAAGAGTTCTACTGGCAACTCTCCTACAATCTTACTATCCAGTCCTCATACAAGCTAAAAGGGAGGTGCTAAATGAGAACTAAACTGTAGAATATTAAAAAAATTAATTCCTTTCCAATTATGTTTAATAAAAACAAGAAAAAAATCTCACAAGGTCCTTCATATTGCCTATTACTATGCATATCCTCAATTCATGACTAACACATTTTAATTCAGTCACAGGGTATGCTTTAAACAATTCAGTGCTGCATTATGTGCTGCACTTGAGATGTTAAAGATTTTAATTGTTTGTTCTCTTCAGTATCCCTCACCCAAGAAGCTAATGAAAAATTCAGTCATGATGGTGTTGTTTATGACATACATAGCTGTGACACATGATAATTTCACAATCATTTCAAGACACCATGTGGTTTCTTTTGACATTTTGTGACAGGCTGTGTTATCAAGCACAATTGTTTGCACAGGAAACAACTGTAACACGTGGTCCTTGGGACATTATGTTATCTCCTGATAATGATGTCATTAACATGTGTATACTATAATTAATGACTACAAGAGAGATTCATTTGAGTAAGGCTTATGAATCCATTTCATCTAAAAAGGGAAAGAAAACCTATAATCATTTGGGCTCAGATCCTGAAAGCTACTTACTTGCAACCTGCTGCAGCTACACTGGGTGACCCATTAATTGAGGCATATTAACCAAGAAGCATTTATTTCTCAGTTATATTACAGAAGCTTGGATTAGAATCATTATCATAATGATTGTTCTCATAGAGATCAATGAGAGAAACAGGAACCTAGCAGTGCTCCAAAACCCTTTGTCACCCCATCTCCTACCAACAGTAGCCAGGAAACAATTACAGTTCATCAGTCTACATAGCTAACGTAATGAAGCTGAAGACACGTAGGTAGCAAACCCACTGCAGTTAATGCTAGCCCCCTTTCTTCTATAAGCCGTAAGACAGAAAAACACACTTCTTACATCCTTGTCTACATGCCACATAGAAAGCAAACTGTCTTAATGACAGTTCAGACACATGAAGCTTTCTTATATGAGTTTAATAGTTTCTATCCCTCACTGTTGTAATGGGCATCCTCTTGACCAGGTAAAATATAGACTATTTTTGTCACCAAATTTTTGCCAATACATTTGACTGTTCAATGTGCTGATGTTAGTCATATCATGGTTTTAGTATAATGTCTGTTGTGCTTTCATTGCAAACTCAATTCTGCTTTTCACTGCTTATAGCTTCCTGAAAAAAAAAAGATATATTTAGACTCCCCAAAATTTGTTTTCAAGCTCCACGATTCACTCCTCTCCCTTAAGGCTAGCAAAATCCCACAGAGACTTTTTTGTTTTATTCAAATTTTCAGAAGGCTGTGTTTGGGCACACAAAATATTTTCATGGAGATATTTGCATGCAGAAACAGCCACAAAAAAATAGCTGGGAGTGAACGAAATTTCCAACCTGCCACAGACATAGTCCTCAGGAAAACTGCCTATGATGTGTCTAAAGAGATTAGAATGAGACTGGTTCCCTGTGAAGGGATTTGAAAATAGACTGCTCACAGAAGCTACAAGTGATCATGCCAAATCCTCCAGATAGATTAAAACAGGACAGGAGGGAGACAGGGAACCGTGAGCAGACCGGCTCCTCCCACCAATCCCCAAAGCACAAATTTTGAATGGGGTTCAAAGATGCGCGAAGCACTATCTAGGCTTTTCCAGAGTAGGGGCGGTGGGATACGTTTCTGCAAAACAAAATCAACAAACTCTTTTTTTGAGAGTCACCACTGCCTTCTGTTGGTTCCTTCTCTCTTCCTGTGGCACTGGAGGAGAGCAGTTTGGGAGACCCAAGCATACCTCTCCTGTCCCATTGCTTTATAACTATACAAGGTCAACCTCTTTGACTTTTCTGTTGCCTCTTACATACTGTTTCTATAGAGTGAGTGTACGGATTACATGAGTATATTGCATAAATAATGATTTATAAGCATCATTAACTTTGCTCAGAGGCTTGAAACACTAAATATGTACATACGTAGTAGCCCTTCTTACTTTGTAACTCCAGAATAATCATCACTGTATCTACTTCAGTGTGCACTATATTTTTTTTAAGTTAAAGTGAATAAAATAATAATATGTATTTTCATTATGTAAACTACAAAATATTTAAAAAGTCAAGAAATGCAAAATCAGAGTTTCTGGAACAGTAAATCAGAGCACTATTAACACCAGTTGACATGAGAGACAATAAAGAAGTTAACATTCAGAAGTCATACTCTCTACCTCATAAAGATTTTATATCTGTATTTGTACATGTGTGTTCCATACCTGTACTGTTGTCTTTCAAAAATGTTGTTGAGATTATATTAAAAATAAGAAAAGTATGATTGTTCCTCCTAAACAAAGCTCCTGATTCAGAAACAAGTGTGCTTTTTCTTCTATGCAAATCGTAAGAATTGGAAAGTTATCAGTCTTGGTCTACAGGAATCTTTTATGAGTCAAAATCTACAATTCACATATTATCTAACTTTTTAATTGCAGTATTTTTTATAATTATTATAACATCCTTTATTACAACACATTGAAAGAAAATGCTTCCAAAAGGGGAAATAAAATCTATATACCCATACAAAGCTAGTGGAGCTGTAGAAGCAATCAAGGAATATATATTAAGTATTTCTATTGTAAGTAGATCACAGGCTTAATTCTGGAAAAGCAAAAACAAACGAAAAATTTTCACATAGTCAAAACAGGGATGTCAGAGTTTACTGTAAATTTAGAACCCTGACTTGACTCAACAGTTTGAGGCAAATGTGCTGACAGAAGATTATTCCCAGCAGATAAGATCTATACCTTTTAAATGCTATGCAGATTGGCTTAGCATTTAATACTGCACAAAATTTAGCCGGAAAACATATTTTTCCTGAAAATACTCAATGGAAACAATATGTCAAGTGCTGCCATGAAGTTACTTTTGTATTTATTATTCATATTTGTGTATGTGCATGCATATATATGTTTACGTGCAGAGAGAATGCATGCATTTATATGACTACAAGAGACACCCACATTTAAAAATTTGTTCGCCCTCACACTTTGAGTAATCATGTTGGCCTTTTCCATACAAAGCCCTCTGTGGATTTACAAATGTGGATTTTTTTCTCCCCTGGACTCCACAGGGACATAAATGTGGGTTTCCAGTGTATTAAGAAAGAAAAGAAAAGAACAAAACTCAAGACCTTTAAAGGAGTTGTATGAATAAATCAGATTTAAAGCAAACAGGCAATTTTTGCTGGGAAAACATCACATGGTACACACAGAGCATGCCAGACTTAAAAACAATTACATGACTTGCACTTGCACTTGAAAAGTCCTCACTCTCACTTACTATCATCTTGCTGAAACATACAATGATGTAAATTAAATGGATACAGAGTCCATATCTTAAATTTCTTTGGAGTACAAGAATTAAAGAAACAAGCCCCTCCAGATCATTATCTCGACAATGACAAATACATCTGCCTAGGTATCCAATGGTACTTGGTACTTGGGGAAACCCCCCCACTAGCTTTTTGGGAGAGACAAAAAAGAGCACGGATCCCCCCGACTTGAACCATTTAGATGGTTTATAACACTTCATATAGTATGACTCTCCTTTTTCCCTTTTCTGGGCACGAAAGCATGAAAGTAAGTTACTCTGGTGTAAGAGTATAACTCCTCGAGGTCACTCGCATTTCAGCATATATGTAACGTTCCCTGGGTTAGCTTACATCATACCGCATGAGAAACAGGTTAATGCACTGGTAAGACAAGCTGTCTTGGTATAAGCAAGCTGGAAGTACATGCTGTAGCCCCTAAAAGTACTGTAACCCCTGTGTGTTCCAGGCAAAAGTATCCCTGGATGGCCCCAAGTTAGATCCCTGGTGCTTTCAAGCTCCTACATTTCACACATAGAGCTTTCTCATTCAAACGCAGGAGCTGAAGCAAAATTTGTTTCAGGTTTATGCTTTGGGTTTCATCTGTCCGTTCATGTGTCCCCTGCTTTTGAAAGTAATTTTAACTAAGCTGCAAAAAGTCAACTCTTGCTCCAGAAAATGTGTCCATGTGAGAGATTTATAGTAATGTTACTATTAAAATACGTTAGAATAATCAGCAAAAGCAGAAATAATCTTGAATATGGACAAGATCTAAGGAACTTAATGGGAATTGCAGAAGACAGCATGCATATATATTGGTATATGCATATAAGCTCATAAACCCACAGTTTAATTGTAGCATCCGAAGAATTCACTGTGTATCAGCAAAGCCATGGTAACTGCCCAGGCCCACATGCCTACCCCACAGCATATGGGAGAAAATTCAACCTCTTTAATTGTCGAGTAATTACTTTGCATATCCCGCATGCTAGGCAGACACATGGGCACCTACCACAGTTCAGCAGATGCCAAGCCACCGGCTCATCCATGCTCACTGGACTGTACGTTTGAGCCCCCTCTTCCAGAAGGGAGGCTGATTTATTCTGCTACTGTACCTTAACAGGTGAAATGACTAGAAAGCAACGGTTAAAAGCAGATCACAGCCAAAGAAGAAGCCCTAGTCATCCTAGCCAAGCTAAACAGTGGATAGTGTCAGAGTTACTCCTTCTGGACAGATTGTTCTCTCCTTCCTCAGCTTTTGAACACCTCTTTAAGTGTTTTGGGAGGTCTACAAGTTTCACATTGAAGGGTCTAACACCAAAAAAGGAGAGTGTTAACACCTCTGTGCAATGAGTTATTCTGGTGGGAATGCTGAAACAAAGTAGATCCAGAAAGGCAGGGGTCACTATAAGCAGTCAAAACTCCGAAGTCCTCATTCACATCTGTCTCTCCACTGGCGAGTTCCCTGAAATACATCTGGGAACAGACACAGATGTTACATGGAGTCAGCAAAATTCCTGAGGGCACCCAGGATTGCTATGCACTCCTGTAATGGTCTTCCTCACCATATAGGTGCATGCCAACTTTCCTTAAAAGCTAGGAACTTCATTTACCTAATATTTAAATCCTAGAGACAAGCATTTAGCAAATGGTAATTGGATTTTCAACAACAATATGCAACCACTTATGAAAAGTCTGTTCTTCCTTATTTCAGCTTGGCAAGTCACCACTTAAAAATCTGATAGCAGGAGATTTTCCTTGCTGAAAGTATGAGTTTATGGCACTAAATGCATGGCAAAGAGCCAGCTTGTACCAGTTGTAAATGCAACAGTTATGCTGCATTGCAAGGTAAGACAAAAATAGCAGAGCACTGCTTTCTTATGGAGCACTTAGAGTAATAGGCACTCATTTTAAAAGCCAGTTTTGAGACAAGACCACAGAATTGAAATCTGCACAATTGAATTGCTGCACTATTGTGTATGTACGTGTGTGCAATTACCAAAATCAATGACTAGTAATTAAAAGTCAGGAAAAATAACCCTCTAACAGATGGTCTTTCTACTGCTCTGAAGATTTGCAACAAAATGTACTTATGTAATAGCTCTGTTGAGGTATTCTTTTTTCTGTCTCTTTCTCATTTTGTGGTCACAGGTTTATATCAGCTAACTTTCAGAAAAGACATTTGATCCTTTGAAAACCTTTGTCCTTTGTGAGGAAAGAGATGGAAATAAGAGGAGAACAGGATTATTTCTCAGGTACTTATCTCTCAATATGATATATCAATTAGTAGAAAAATATTCTTGTTCGGTCACTGATGATATGATTTAGGAGTTTATTTTAACTAATACAAGAAAAACTCAGAATGGGGAAACGGAACTGAGAGAACTTGCAGTGCTGACTGAAAGCCAGACTACTGATATCAATTGGTGTTTTACTGCTCATTTCCAAAGACTTACAACATTTGCATCCCAACAAAGAAGAAGTCAGGCAAAAAAGCCAGGGGGCCTGCATGGATGAACAAGGAGCTCCTGGACAAACTCAAACACAAAAAGGAAGCCTACAGAGGCTGGAAGCAAGGACAGGTAGCCTGGGAGGAATACAGAGAAATTGTCTGAGCAGCCAGGGATCAGGTTAGGAAAGCTAAAGCCCTGATGGAATTAAATCTGGCCAGGGACATCAAGGGCAACAAGAAAAGATTCTATAGGTACATTGGGGATAAAAGGAAGACAAGGGAAAATGCTGGCCCTCTCTGGAACGAAACAGGAAACCTGGTTACCCGGGATGCAGAGAAGGTGGAGGTACTCAATGACTTTTTTGCCTCGGTCTTCACCAGCAAGTGCTCGAGCCTCACCGCCCAAGTTGCAGAAGGCAAAGGCAGGGACTGGGAGAATGCAGAGCCGCCCACTGTGGGAGAACATCAGGTTCGAGACCACCTAAGGCACCTGAAGGTGCACAAGTCCATGGGACCCGATGAGATCCATCCGCAGGTCCTGAAGGAACTGGTGGATGAAGTTGCTCAGCCACTATCCATCATATTTGAGAAGTCGTGGCAGTCCAGTGAAGTTCCCACTGACTGGAAAAGGGGAAACATAACCCCCATTTTTAAAAAGGGAAGAAAGGAAGACCCGGGGAACTACAGGCCAGTCAGTCTCACGTCTGTGCCTGGGAAGATCATGGAACAGATCCTCCTGGAAGCTATGCTAAGGCACATGGAGGACAGGGAGGTGATTCGAGACAGCCAGCATGGCTTCACCAAGGGCAAGTCCTGCCTGACCAACCTAGTGGCCTTCTATGATGGAGTGACTACATCAGTGGACACGGGAAGGGCTACAGATGTCGTCTCTCTGGACCTCTGTAAGGCCTTTGACACAGTTCCCCACAACACCCTTCTCTCTAAACTGGAGAGGTATGGATTTGATGGGTGGACTGTCCGGTGGGTGAGGAATTGGTTCAATGGTCGCGTCCAGAGGGTAGTCATCAACGGCTCAATTTCCAGATGGAGATCGGTGACGAGTGGTATCCCGCAGGGGTCTGTATTGGGACCAGTACTGTTTAATAATCTTCATCAATGACATAGACAGTGGGATCGAGCACACCCTCAGCAAGTTTGCAGACGATACCAAGCTGAGTGCTGCAGTCGACACGCCAGAGGGACGGGATGCCATCCAGAGGGACCTGGACAAGCTTGAGAAGTGGGCCCGTGTGAACCTCATGAGGTTTAACAAGGCCAAGTGCAAGGTCCTGCACCTGGGTTGGGGCAAGCCCCGGTATCAATACAGGCTGGGGGATGAAGGGATTGAGAGCAGCCCTGCCGAGAAGGACTTGGGGGTACCGGTGGATGAAAAGCTGGACATGAGCCAGCAATGTGCGCTCGCAGCACAGAAGGCCAACCGTATCCTGGGCTGCATCAAAAGAAGCACAGCCAGCAGGTCGAGGGAGGTGATTCTGCCCCTCTACTCTGCTCTGGTGAGACCCCACCTGGAGTACTGCGTCCAGCTCTGGAGCCCTCAGCAGAAGAAAGACACGGACCTGTTGGAGCAGGTCCAGAGGAGGGTCACAAAAATGATCAGGGGGCTGGAACACCTCTCCTCTGAAGAAAGGCTGAGAGAGTTGGGGTTGTTCAGCCTGGAGAAGAGAAGGCTTCAGGGAGACCTTACTGCAGCCTATCAGTACTTAAAGGGGGCTTCTAAGAAAGATGGGGACAAACTTTTTAGCAGGGCCTGTTGCGACAGGACAAGGGGGAATGGCTTTAAACTAAAAGAGGGTAGATTCAGACTAGATAATAGAGATTTTTTATGATGAGAGTGGTGAAGCACTGGCACAGGTTGCCCAGAGAGGTGGTGGATGCCCCATCCCTGGAAACATTCCAGGTCAGGTTGGACGGGGCTCTGAGCAACCTGACCTAGTTGAAGATGTCCCTGCTCATTGCAGCGGGTTGGACTAGATGACGTTTAGAGGTGCCTTCCAACCCAAACTATTCTATGATTCTATGATTTGCTGGAGCTTGTTTACATATACTTACAGAGTATGGCGTACAAAATATATGCACAGACTTTTTCTTAACTGTTTAAGCCAAATTTTAAAACAAAACAACAAAACCCCAAACCCAAACCAACTCCTAGCAATGTATGTTCAAATTCCTAAATAGCCGTCTGGTTTACTAAGCATCCTTCAGCATGTCACTGATTACATGAAAGACAGTTGTATACATGCCATTTTTATAAATCAGGGTTCTGCTTTAAGAATGAAGAAATGGCTTTAGGAACATAATATTTAGGATGCATTTTTTGAAGAATGTATCTTTAGGGATTAAATTTAATGCAAAAAAAGTAACAGAAATTTCACAGACAAGAAGAATTGTGTCTAATGAAGGCAGGATTCCCATCATAGCTTTAAATTCTTTTTTCTGCTATAAAACTAGATGTGTTGTAATTGTTTTGTGCTGCAAAGATTTGAAATCAGTCACCTCCATCCGATCAGCCAAAGATCAATCATTTCATGTGTCTCTCTGAAAGCTGCATTACAGCTAAGGAAACAGCATAAGAAGTACATTCAGGAAAACCCTACACCATCTGACCACATCTGGTTGGGTTTTGTTCCTTTTTGCATTCTTTCTTTTAGATGAGCATCAAACAACACATTTATGTGAGTGCCCACGTGTTCGTGCACATGTGCACACACAGATATCGGTAACTGAGGCCATTAATTTACATAGATCAAACAGAGAAAGAGATCTCGCTGGACTTTTACAGCATAATGACATCACATGATATTTTGCAAAAATAAGTATAGAAGCTTTCAGCAGAAGAAGTTTCAATTGTAAAAGCAGGGAGTTTAAACAACAACGTCTTTGCCAATACCTGCCCACACTGGGCCACTTCCTCGATCGCCTGAGAACACATCAGCTTGCACGAGGGACTATGTCAGGGTGAAGACTCACAGCTACCACAGCTAAAACAATTTCACAACAGCAATCACATGGACCTACTTTTACCTGCACACACGGCTCTGTTCTAATGTTCTGATAAATGCAGACAGTGGGCAACTTTCACAAACATCTAAATTCTTAATGGACCCTGTTGGTTACTCTATTGCAAAGTCAGCAGGAGGGTTTGCACATTTCTAAACAAAATAACAATTTTAATGGAAAATACTGTTTCACAAGTCAAGAACTGTAGTTGGAACTATAGCATTTACTCCCTCCCTGAAGAATAATTTCTCTTTTCTGAATTTGGTTGTTGTTCACCTACATCCATACAGTTACACAACACTGCTTTCCCAGAGGCTACCAAGAATTTGCTAGATGGAAGCTAAGCACTGAATAAATGATGATAGAGAAGGTGAAATGTATGTCACAAAGATGTACATACTGCCCGGACAACACAACTCCTACATGATCAAATATTCTAACTCAGTATGGAAAAGAAAACGAAAAGTGAATGTAAGACTAATTATTCTGTGGCCTGATGGAGACAGTTTAAAAAAAAAAAAGGATTGGGTTAGATTAATCATAAGTAATTAGGCCAACAGTAAGAGCTCATTCTTTCATTAGCTCCTGGTTTGGCAGACCAAATCGATTCATTCCTCAACCCTGCAGGATCCTAATAAGATTTATCTAAAAATGGAGCCATGCTTCTTTAGTTATCTATACCGTGAAGACACTCAGAAATCAATTGTTGTGGCCATAAGTGGACACTTCCTTTTTCTCCCAGGAAACATAAAAGCGACAGATTAAGATATGTTCAAGCATGACATACCAAACAAATATCTGAATGAACAAGGTGGATGGGAGCTCACACGCTGATGCAGAGGTTGAATCTTAATGGTTAGGAACGCAGTCCAAGGTGAAGGAAACCTGTTTCCCACAAAGCAAATACATCTAGACTGCGAAAGAAAATCTGCATTTGCAAATCCCTCCTGATTATACCTGACATGCACAGCAGAAAGGGGCATAGGAAGCAATGCCTTGAATTCTCCTGTATACAGCGTCTTCAGCTTCTAGACAGCTCTTCTTCCTACCTTGCATTTTCTGTTCCTTTTGTATGCCTCCCAGATGTAAATTTAATTTTTGTTTTTATGTTGATTATCGCAGAATCTATACACAGCATTTATACTGAGTACCATTGTAGGATTTTCTGAGGGTTATGAACGAAGCTACCATCTAATTCTTGAAAAACTATTTTGAAGAGAAAAAGAAAGTACTACAAAAAATGACACTTTCTTTATATTTGAATGCAAAATTGCTTGCTTTAAAAAAAGCTTAAAATTGCACTGATGGAAGCAGCTGTAAAAGATTGTCTTTGGCTAATAGCAACATTTGATAGTATATTTAAAAAGAAATAAATTCTTCTTATCCAAAGCATAAACTATTTGCATATAAACTACCTTTTTTACATTTTTCTTTTACTACAGGAGAATTATACAGAAAAATGTATGCAACAGATTTGGTATCTGTGTCACTTGATACTCAAATGTAGTTTATATCTGACACATTTTTTAAGATATTGTCAAAATTATTTTTTTCATTATAAGTCAATGGCTCCTTCTTTTTTTATGCAAAAGTTAGGTTTTTACATCAAATTAAAGAAAGAGATAAAACATCAGCCATAATAAATAAATAAACAAATAATTATAAAGAATCATAATGCAGGTCATATGACAGCATTCAATAATAAATAAAAGTGAATAAGCTTTCGAAACATAGGTCTTGTGCTGAAAAAGACTGTGCTGAAAAGATTCAAAGTGCAGAAGAGCCCCTGATATGTAAGAAGAAATATTGTAATTTAAGACTCTGTCCACTATTTTTGCTGTTCAGATAGCATTCTGCAAATCATAAACTCATATGAGAATAATAACAGGGAGCTGTGAAATAGATAGATAGGAGAATGAATGTGGGATGGAAAAGCATTTAAAACAAAGGAGGAAGTCATGGCAGAGATGTGAGGTTTGCAGAATGGCAACAGCGAGGAAGAGGAAGAAGCACCAGCGGGTGTGACAGGAAAATGATTTGACATGAGAATGCGGTCTTCTTTGAGCCTGAGGCTTTGTCCTGCTGGAACATGGTTACTTTGCAAATGAGATGTACCTTAAAGCTGGCATGACAAGACACAGAGAAAAGCGATGAGGGGAAAGGAAAAGGGAAAGGAAAAGAGAAAGGGAAAAACACGGTACTATAACAGCTAGCTTTTCTGAAGTGGAAATAGTCATGTGTACTGCACATACCTGCTAAATTAATTTACGTCCTACTATTGCTCTACAATGCTCTCTTGATTTAAGTTTATTTAATCTTTGTCAGTGAGATGTAGGCTCAACTCTTGATGACATTGCAAATATAAAAATAAGCAACAATAGATCACGCATGCACTTCCTCCACTAGAAGCCAACATTAAACCCATCAAACACACTGCATACAGCCCCAACCCTACAAATGAAACTAATATATTCACAGCAGCATCTATATTTTAAAATGTTACTCAGGAAAATTATTTGGCTTAACAAAACAGAAGCATGAAAATACAGGGAGTTATATACACTATAAGCACTAAATGCCCTTTAAGCTAAATATTCAAGAAAAATGATACTGTGTATATACACGCTGCATTTGAAATCAGTTTTACTCTAGATAAACCAGTAAACACCACTACTGAATTATGGGCATGGTTAGTGTTTAGTCATTACTCCTCTACCACATGGATTAAAGGAAAAAAAGAAATAACCTATCAGAACAATGTCCTATTTGCATTAAGACACAGTTTTGTGTAGCTAGCTTTGAGATTTAGAACCATTTCATAATTTGCATAGTTTACTATTTTAAGAAAACATTAGAAAAAAAAAAATTAAAAGAATCTTTTTTGTTTGTGTGGTGTGTTCTGATGAGAATTTCCGAGATAAATGTTCAAATTTAATTACCACGTCTACTTATTTCTCTCCCATCTTCCAGTTCCAGATTCATAGGGTAAAGGTCACAGCCTCTAAATGCCATCACATCCAGCTCCAACCTCTTAGTGCTCCACTGCTGTGCTTCTGAATACGATGCTCTGAGTGTGCCTTGCAAAGCGGTTCCACTTGAAGGAGCCAGCTGAGCAGCTGTGGGTCAAGCAGTGACTTGCAGCCTCGGATGGTCTCTGCCCGCTCTCCCGAATGAGCCTTAGAGTCGGCGCAGAGCCCAGGAGCGGCACAGCGGCAGAGCTAGGAGCAGGGCACTCAACCTCTTTGCAGCCGGAGGTGGAAAGGAAGACAACAGTGAACATCAGAGTTTTGAAGATGTTCCACCTGTCCTATCAAACTAGGAGGAGGAGTAATGTTTACTAAACTAAACCTGGTAGATGAGTAATGAGTAACTCCAAGATGAGTAATCCTGAAATTCTGGCTGTCAGGTGTCCTACGCTTACTGGCATGTATTTTCCTTAAAAGGTTATTGAGACATATTGTGTTCCAGAAGGGTATTCGTTCACATTTCACATGAAGGCAAGCCTAAATCTGAATAGTTATGTTTTAAATTCTCTTTAAGAAAACAACCTTCCAAATTATCAGTAAGAAAAATTCCCAGAATATTTTCTCCCAGATAAGAGCCTTTCAGGATTACCATTTATTATGTTCTAGCACAGTAGGGTTTGCAGTAGTGTGCCAAATACAATATACTGACATTTGTGGGCTTGCTTTAGGTTATTAGGAATGGATTATCTGTCTAGCTTGTATCAATCACTGCAACACCACCATCTCAACTGGAGGAGGAGAGCAGAGCAGACATTATTTTCAAGTCTTGTTTCAGAAGTGTTCAGAGACGTAGGAGCTGTAATCCTTGATCTGAAATGATCTCTGTCGCTCAGAAGTCTATTGACCACAGCTAGCCAAACCTGGACACGGAGTTCACTGCAATCTGAGAGTCATGTAAAACCTTCTCTGAATAAACTAGTAATTTAACAGGACACAAGAGGTATTAGGATTGAGAAAGGATGACACGCTGTTAAAATATATGTGGTTTGGCTGTGTTTAAGTATTACTAATGTGTTCAGTAAAGGGAGAAAATAAAACAGCAGCTAGAGTACATACCTTGTGAATCCTATCTCTTACAAGGCTTTCTAAGAAAAGTGGAGATGTGAAGGTATTCAGAAGATGAAATCATCACAACTTTGTTAAACTGGTCATTTTTCAGGAAAACCTCAATATTCTGTATCTGCTGTGAAAATTTCAATAGAAAGAAAACTTCTGAAAATAATCCTCACCCATGCTTCCTTTTGAATGTTGCTATTTAGGCAACATAAAGCTGAGAGCGACAACTATTCTGAAAAAAAAATAAATATGGTATTGTTGATACAAATGGAAAAGATACAGCAGAGCCTATGTGCACTTTCTAGCTAGCTGGAGAGAAATGTGTTTCACCTTCCTGCTAGAAACATTTCTGTGCAGCCAGCCTTGAAGAAAAGAAAAAGGGCTGCTATATTCTTTTTGTCCTTGCACCCAATTAGAAAAATATTTTTTTTAAAAAAGAGAAGCCCTTACCTCCCCTCTTTTCCTTAAATGAGAGCATTGCAAAGATTTGCATACAAAAGCACTTGAGTATTTGTACTGCAGTACATCTGGCAATTATCTTACAAGAGAAAGCATTCATTTTAGCCAATTGCCACAGGCTTGGCATTACTGAGAGAAGTAGAAAGCATTTGAATGTACAGAAGAAAAGGGATATTCCAGCTTTCTACCAGCTACCTTGAACATACTTCACGTTTAATTTCACCCTGTTGCCACAGGCACTGTGTTGTTATGACAGCTGATCTGCCATTGAATAGCTGTAAAGGAAAATCAACAAAGGATCGCTTCAGCGGTTTTCAGTGCAATTTATTGGAGCTTGTATCTTGTGGCTGCTGCCGCCTGTCGGGGTAATGACACATGATGGGTGATTAAAGTGCAAGTCCCTAAATCAAAGCTGTGCCAGTGGTCTGAAGAGGCAGAAAACAGCATTCAGACCCTGTTCATTTCTTGTAGTGGGAGGACCTCATTAGGAAAAAATGGGCTGTTTTACTAACAAGAGAAAGTACTTGTGTCTAAGAAGAATTTTCATGTTTCCAAGATTTACCGTAGCTTTCTTACAGCATCTTTTAGACTGTGCATTTAATGAAAATAAATAAGCAATTAAAACAGATAGATTGTTACAATCCATCACCACTGACTTGGAATTTAAACTGAGCTGTACTGTAGTTCATTCACATCCTCATATTTAACACAGTTTTTGCCTTTGTTTGCCAACAAATAGGTGGCGAGAGAGAGAGCTACCTGTCATGAGGGTAAGGGCAAAGGTAGGCAAGGGCAGCTCGCCAGCTCATGAAAAAGGACACTTTGGGATGCAAGAGTAGTTTCAGTTCACTGAAATTTTTTTCGGTTTTCTTTCCCTTTACCTTACTTTTTCATTCTGAGGAGATATGCAAGTAACCCGCTAGAGATTTTTACCAATTTTTGCCAAATTTGTCCATTGGACAAAAATGCACTCTACCTGAGATAACCACAAAATAAGTACAAAGAAGGAAATAAATGAAAAAACCCTTTGTTTAAAGATGACAGAATGTCAGGAGAACAGGAAAACAGAGTACACAATCAGACCCGGGGACTTTGTTTTGTTTTGCCACAGAAAACACTATTTACAGACCATGGGACTGTGAAAAATGGAGCAAGGACAGATTAAGAAATGTCAAAATAACTGGGCTCAGGTGAATTTGACATAGTGTGATTGCTGTTCTTCCTATAAGCATTTTTTGAAGGTGTTAGAGGTGGTGATTTTTATCTTACTTTACAACATAGGATGGATAATCTATCTTTGCAAATGCAGAACAGGCAATGCCACCCTTACTGACATCTTGTGAGATATATGCATTTTTAATGAGAAATTGGACATAAACAAAAGGATAGCATCTATGTATAAATGCTATTCTTTTCATACACAAGGAAAAGTAACAATTGGACAGATCTCAACATTCATATATTATCAATAAGGAATTATTTTCCTAAAAACTAAAATGAGCATTTAGAGGCACCCTGGTGAGCAGAGCACAGCAAGTTCTCCATCACAGCTTGCTGGCTTTACTGCAGGTGTTGCAGCAAAGCAAACTTGTTTGACTGGCCACATGGGAAGTGTGCCTTTACCCTGCCCAGATAAAGTTTCATGGAAGAAGTCAGGCATAGACTTCTATCCATTTTAATAAACAAATGCTGCAGTGCCTCAGCCATACAGCAGAACAACTTTTAGCTAGCAGTGGAGGAAATAGCTTCACTAGATTAGAATCCCTTTTCATAAGCATCTTTTGGGCTTGTTTGTGTTTATAACTACTATTATCTTTTATTTCTTTTGCAGTAGTAGCTAGTTATGTGATCAGGGCCTCTTTGTTCCATGAGTTGTCTGAAGATGGAGAGAAACAAACCTTGCCTGGAAGAGGTCACGGTCAACGTGGATGAGAGGCACTAAAGGAGGTAGAGGCAGCAGAGGCACAGGGTGGTGAATTACCACAGCCAAGACCTAGGGTAGCTACAGGAACAAGGCACTAGACTTACTTTTACACTGTGACCATGCTCCCTTTCCCAAATAGCCTCTTCTTCTGTTATTCCACCAGCTCTTGTCATAGATAACATTTTAGAAGTTTTTTTAAAAATGTTTAAGTGGTGAAACTTAACATTAAAAGTATTAGCTGGGATTAGTATGTTCCTGCTGGAAGGAGGTGTGGGTCTGACTGACAGCTTTAGGATTATGTATTAAACACATATAATGCAAATAGTTAAGAAGCATATTTGAGAGGAAAATGAATGAAGCAAATCTGTTTTCTTGGCAGATAGGATTTGCTAGAAAAGTTTTGGTGATCAGATTAAAACTTCTCAGTCTCCACACTGACATGAAAATAAGTGATGGATTTAGGAAGGGGCAGAGCTAACATAACTGCCTCCAACAGATTATTTACATAGGAACATACATACCTTAATGAAAGGTTGCTTTTCAGGAGGGAATTTTTTCACAATACTGTTCTATCATGTTATATATAGCCCCTAAAGTGGGATTAGGAAGTGTGATGTTTATTCAGATGAAGGCAGGCAGGCAGTCCATTTTAAGCAGACATCTCTTCCCTTGTGACTCCCAGGCAACCTTTAAATAATTTTAGTTCTTCCCTTCATGTAAAAGGCTCATTATCTTTTATAGAAATTCTTTAGAAGTCTTCTCATCCTAAGCACCAGAAGTCACTTCTCAAGGCAGCACTAGATTCCTTATTCCAGATCTCTCTCATAATTTTCTAATATTGTATGTCGTGGTGAATAAGGAATTTGAGAACTACTTATTCTTGGTTCAGAAGAAGAAAAAAAAAATCACTGATCATGATTTTTATGTCTATTTTGTGAAAAGAAAGGGAGAAGGATAATAGCTGCTAAGTGAAGATTCTCTGCTTTCACGACTGCCATTCTAGCCCTGTGGTTCCTGATGCATCGACTCTGGCAGCTCTTTCTTTTCACATTTCTGTTAGCATTCCTGAAGCCTCTTTCTTTTCCTCTTCTCTTTTTTCTTTGCACTCCCTCCTCATACAATCTCCCTTCAACCAAGAAGTTGGACCAGCTTCTCTGATGTGAAGGTGTCACGCAACAAACACTGAGGCACGAAATAAATGTGTATCTGGAATTACTACCATTTCCTTCTTAGCATTAAGAGTCTTGTTAAGCAAGCTATGTTGGTTTATAGCTTGAGCTGGCTTTTCACTAAGAAAAAGTCTGTCAATTTTAGAGGTAGCAAGTCATGGAAGTATACTAGGTCAATGTTTATTCTGTCCACTCCTGAACTACCAAAACAAAAATTTGTCTACCCTCTTTTGACATCAAAGGTCAATAGCTTTTCTGTTTATATACAGGTGACACTGGAAATTCTGGAAGAGGAAAGCATCCAGTCTCATTTAAGAGATTTGTCACAGGATCTATGAAAGGCAAAACTTTATCCAGCAATGTTACTAACAGAGTAGGTGGAAACTTTTAGCAAACATGGAGGAGAAGAATCACCTGTGCATAAGAGGGTTTTTTTTTAAGTTCGCAGTGATGTTATCAATGGTTAGCATCTGTATACATGAGGTATCTATGATACAAGGGACAGTTAAGAAGTGAAGGAGGAGGCTGTAAAGGGACTGTTGCCATGTCTTTCTTTCTGAGCAGCAGTCTAGTTTCACGATCAGTGACTAAATCCATCTAAGCCACTCTACTTTTTTATCAGGTGATTTCAGCTACTGCTCACAGACAACCCACATATAGAATGAAGGAAGGTGGGAAGTTGTCCTGGTTTCGGCTGGGATAGAGTTAATTTTCTTCCTAGTAGCTGGTACAGTGCTGTGTGTTGGATTTAGGAGGAGAACAATGTTGATAACACACCCATGTTTTAGTTGTTGCTGAGCAGTGCTTACACTAGTCAAGGACTTTCCAGCTTCCCATGCTCCGCCGACTGAGAAGGCTGGAGGTGCACAAGAAGCCGGGAGGGGGCACAGCCAGGACAGCTGACCCAAACTGGCCCCAGGGACATTCCATACCATGTGACGTCATGCTCAGTACATAAACTGGGGAAAAGCTGGCCAGGGGGGCCGCTGCTTGGGGCCTGGCTGGGCATCGGTTGGCAGGTGGTGAGCAATTGCATTGTGCATCACTTGCTTTGTATATTATTTTATTATTGTTATTATTACAATTTTATTTCAATTATTAAACTGTTCTTACCTCAACCCACGAGTTTTCTCTCTTTTACCCTTCCAATTCTCTCCCCAGTCCCACTGGGAGGGAGCGAGAAGCTGTGCGGTGCTCAGTTGCCAGCTGAGGTTAAACCATGACAGAAGCTAATTTGTCACAAGGAAGCCACAACAAGATTTATTGGTATTAATCTTTGTTTATGTTTTGGAAGGCTGTTTCTTACCAACTTTGTCACCCAGAAACAACTGCCTGGGCCAGGTCTCACCTTCTGCCTCTGAGTAAAGAAAGCATTTAGGGTGACCTTGTGGAGCAGGATCAAGTAATTAAGAACACTGTGAATTTCATGAAGGAAGCCCAAGGTTTTTATCTAGTAGTAGGGCTATACCTGAGGACTAGGGTCAAGAAACAGGCTTGTGGGGAGAGGGAAAAGGAGCCAGAATAACCACAGAGAAAAAGAAAATGGCGAATGACAAGGTAACAGTACCAGAGAGAATAAAGGCAGGTCCAGACGCTCACTTTGGAGTCACTCCACCTGACCACGTGCAAGTATGATATGTGCCATAACCACGCCACCAGAACAGGCGATCCAGCTATACCTGAAGTCCACCATGGCACACTTCCCCAAAGCAACTTGTCCTTAATGTGTGCTTGATCAAAGCTAAAGCTGTGCCTCTTCTATGCACATACCAACACGCTAACAGCGTTTGCTCTAACAGCCATGCTGGGAGCAGTACGTGTGTTAGCATGGATGTGTGAGGGTGTACAGATGTGCTTGCCTGCTATCTCAGAGCCGCAGGGGTTTTCATTAGATTCAAACAGCAACTGACTCTCCAGGGAAGCCCCTGCTCTTACTTGATAAGGGATGCTCTTTTATCACACATGAAACTGCATGTAGTGATCAGACAGGCAGTGTGCATAGCTGCCAACAAGAGGAAAGCTATTTTTCTGTAGCATATTACAGCAGTGCGTTGCTACTACAGTTGAAGCTTGGCCCCAAAATGACCAGTTACGGAAACCACAGAAGCTGGAACTTCTACTGATCCACAGAAAAAGTATTCAATTAATATACTTGCTTGAGAGGTTGAGATATCATGTTATTTTTCAGAAGATGAAGCCACTTTGGTAAATCAGAGCGGAGAGGACATCTGAGGTACTGGGGCTTGCAAATCTAACAAAGTTGACACTCTTCCTTTCAAAGAACTTAGTTATTCATTCTCTGACATTACAACAAACAAACAACACCTAAACATTTCCTTTCAGAAAAAAGAAATCTTTTTACTTTCAAGGGCAAACCTTTTTCAAGCTAATTGACATCTCAGAACTTCAAAGCACTTAGTCAATCTTCAAAAATCCTACAAATATGAAAGTGCATGGTTTGATGACCTCCTTCAATACTGGTCTAATAGGTCATCCAGGAACATTTGGCATGCTGAAGTGCCAATAGTCTCTTTTTTCTCTAGTGAAAAATTGTATTATCTCTACAGCTTTTTTTTTCATATTTCCCCTATATTCTCAGCTATGTTCATGTTTGAAGGTGTTATAGCTAACATACACCTAAAAACTGGATTGCTTTTGTCTCTTGTGCCTAGAAAGTACAGATAGATTGAGGTTTTGTACGTACTCCAGATTCAACAGAATTAGATGCATTTTCTGAAAGTTATCTGCCAGTGGCTAAGTCAAAATGACTACTTTGGCTGTATCTATATCTTATAGTACGTCAGAGCATCTTGTGGTATCTATTGTAATTGTACCTATAGTATCTATCTATGGTATCTTGAGAATTGAATAAGGGACTTTTTAATCCATATTTTCTTCAACTTCTGAGATTTGTAACAGTTGCTGTGGGTATTTCTCCTTTGTTATTGTTTTTTTGTCCTTGACCAAAGAATTTTCTTACTTCTCCTTCATTACTCAGCTGTAGCTCATAGACGTGACACAAATTTTTGAAATGAGATGTTAATCCTTTTCATCTTTAAGTCCCCTTTTCTCCCTCTACTAAACAATGTTTATTATTAACCATACTAACTTCCAGGTGCTACCACATGCAGCTGAACACCAACATCAAATTAAAACCAACAAAACCAACCTCTCCCCTCCCTCCCTCCCCACCTCCCCTCCCTCCAAACTAAGGATGCAGTAGACAAGCCTTTTTCACTCAGTGGTAATATCTGGATCACAGAGAAGTGTTTTAGTTCTTACTTTTAACAGTGAGGTACATGGACTTGCTGACGTCTGCTCCCACATCATTGCTGACCTTGCAGAGGTAGTATCCACTGTCTTCTTCCAGCACATGTTTAATCAGCAAGGAGCCATTTGTGAGAAGCTGGATACGACCATTCAATGCAATTGGCTGGAACTGAGGAACCCCAGCACCTAAAGCAGGACCCCCGTGGAAATAGGTTAGTTAGGAAGGAAAGCATCTCAGTTTTTTTTAAAATAAGGCAGAAACTATAGCTTCCTGATCTTAGATGCTCAATTCAATTAAAATACAAATGGCTTCTGACATCATCAGAACAAACGGAATGTTTTTTTGCCAAAACTGAATTAATTAAATGGAAAGAAGAAAGACCTTTGGAATGTAATAGTAGCAATAATTTGCCCATGTTAATGGTAAAGGGGCAAAAGGAGCATGAAGCAGGAGTGGAAGAACCAGAAAGGGGGAGAGAGAAAATGAAGGAGATTTTCAGACTGCTCATGGATAAAAAGGCACATTTGTTGTACATTTAGAGGCTGATAAATTATTGACAATTACAGCTAAACAGTTATACAAGTATGCATCCCTAATGCATACACCAAATGAATTTCTTATGACTAAGAAGGATGTCTGTTGTAGTAAACATGGCAGACTCAAGGGACCTCTAGGACCTTGTTTATGAAACTCTGGGTAACGTGGAAAACCACATCAGTGACTGTGTTGCTTGTTTCCTCCTACAGCTGACTGACTGATGACACATAAAATCTCTGTTCTGCCATGTTCGTAGTCAGTATTTATTCAGACTGTTAAAAAAAAATACAAAGAAAGAAAGAAACAAAAATCTCAGACCACTAATCAGGCATGAAGTGCCATGTTTAGTGGCACTGTAAAAATGGAATGTCCATAAAAAGACAGGAAGCCAAAGATTTCTGTATCAACTTTGGTTTTAAGAAAGAACTTACTTTTCCTTGAAAATAAGATACTGGGTGATTTAGAGAATAGGGACAGGATACTGTCATACTGTCAGCATGCCTGCTACAAGTTCAGGTCTCTCCAGCATTAGGGACTCTCTAAGTGTATATTAAGATATGGCTCTTGTAACAAAGGGGTTTACAACCTACTTTGGCAACAAGAGACAGGATTTTTCAGGGAAATCATAAGGTAGTCTTCTTCAATAGGATTCTCTTATACCACTTTCTGTACACAAAACTAATATCTGTCGGCATTAATTGCTATACGCAGTTGGTTGAGTCAGCCCAGGAGGAAATACAATGAATAAATACTACGGGGAACGGTTTAGTATAAAATAGCAAGCTATAACAACCTATGAATACAACATCTAGAATATTAAAAAAGACCAGACATGCATACTAAAAATCCTTCTAGTCCTAGAAGAGTTTGCTTTGGGGACTTACAGTTACACTGAAGGTCTGGTAGCCGATCCTGTGAACTTAGAAATGTTAAAGGGATAATGTTTTCACAAAAATCAGTTGCCATTGTTGATTTTTCAACTATTTTAGACACATGCATATCCCACTGCCTCCTTTATCTATTTTTTTTTCTTTAACAAGCCATTTTTCCTGTCATTTAGTTGGAAGGCACATTTATGCTTCACTAACTCTACCTGTCTGCAGTTGATTGCCCAAGTAGACAGATGCAAGCACTCACTTCTTATATTTCTTCACATGAAAAATTCTGGGAACAATTTGGTGTTCACAGAAGGGAAAGGGCTGATATTCCTGAGGATAGCTACAAATGGGCAAAATTTTGCATAACAGTTTGCAAAAGCTTCTTACTCTTCACACGCACTGTTACTGCTATTACAGCCAAAGTCCTTCCTGAGCAGTGACAGCAGCTTATCACACACAACTGCATGGATGAATCTGCAAGAGGACTACATGCTCATGAACCACAGAATCACAAACTGGTTAAGGTTGGAAGGGACCTCTGAAGGTCATGTGGTCCAACCCTTTGGCTCAAGCAGGGCCACCTAAAACTGGTTGCCCAGAACCATGTCCAGACGGTTTTTAATATCTCCAAGGATGAGACTCCACAGCCGCTCTAGGCAACTTGTGCCAGTGCTCAGTCACCCTCACAGTAAAAAACTGTTTCGTTATACTCAGATGGAGCCTCCAGTGTTTCAGTGTGTGCCCATTGCCTCTTTAAGTCTGAAGGACTTAAAACAACAGATTCTCACTGATTATGGGGTGTCTGTATTGATCACTGTCATTATTCTTTAGAGACAGCAAGTCCATTTCCATTACCTGTCTATCCCGATGTATAAAAAAATGAACCCTCTTTTTCCATTTTTCACTGACATGAAAAGACAATGACAGTAACTTGCCTGCAGGTGTACAGATGCCCTTTCTACTCTGTTGTGGTACCTGCAGATGAGCTATGATCTGACTGCTTTACTCCCGCTGGCCTCACCTCAGTAATTATTTCAGAATTTGGCACAAATCTTGCTCACAAACCAATTATATAATGTATCTCTTTAAAGGAAGATGTAGCATATATCCTATAGACCTGTATAGCACCTTAGTTAGACTAGGTATTGAAATTGCAGTCATCCATTAACAAAATACAGGCTTTTGTAAAAATATTGTCCTTCTCACCTAGAGTTATTTTGGCCAAAAAATGAAACTGTGGTTTGGTGGCTTTGCCTATATCACATATCTACTAAATCTTTCTTTTGACTTAAAAACTTCAGAGCTGTTAATGGAAAACCTTAAAAACAGTCACTTGATGGTAGAGTGTAACTAAAATCAAACCACTATCCCCTTCTCCTTTATTAAGATGGGCTGCTTATCAATTCACAGTTAATTACAACTCAGCTAGGTTGGCTTGGCCTCCTCTTTCAGCACGCAAACACAACAAAACAGAATTACTTCTTTGTGACCTGTATTCATAATTAAAAACTCATATACCATTGAGATTAATGGCATTTAGATTCTTGCCACAAACCAGAATTTATCAATAAAAGCAAAAAATAGTCTTTAATATGAACATTTCTCTTCCCCCACCCTTTTACTTCAAATATAACTTAGACTTAGATCCTAAGGAAACCAAAAATGACATGAAGCATTACATAAGGATTTCTTCTCAACAGCACCTAGTTTTGCTTTTTAAAGAGTTAACTCATGTAGATTGGATACAGAGTTTGGAGAGTTTGTTTTCTTGCTAAAACCAACCAGAAGACAATTGGCCAGAAGATGCAATCTAGCAGGCAACACAATTTAATTAAAATTTCCTGTGGTTACTGAGGGTCAAGTGGGGCCAGTTTTAATGCTCTGTTACATGAGAAGAAAATGTTAAAGCATTATGTAAAGCGCATACTGAATTACTGCTTATGCTAATGCTACCTGACCTTTCTTCTTTGCTGAAAAGATATGATTGGCCACGTTACCATGGATTTTGAAGGGGGGAAAAAATCAGCCAAATGCTGCCGCTGAACCTTGTTCTGAGGTCATTTCAACTAAAGCAATATCTCTTTTCTCTCAGCCATCCATTTCATCACTCACCTGCTGAGGCCATAGCTAACACAGGCACGCATTCACAGTTCCAGGATGTCTCTAAGGCAGACCAAAAGTCCATCTAGCTCAGCCTTGTGTCTATGAAAATGGCCAGCACTATGCACTTAGGGAAATGACAGAAGAACAGTATAAACATGGCTGATACTTCCCTTATTGCACCCTGCTGGCCTCTGACAATATGAAGATTAAACCAGTAACCTGCAGGTGAGTAAGGTGTTATTAAACCAGAATTAATCTGTCCCCAGTGATCACAGGAGTCCTACCTTTTGAGTACTTCCAGACAATGGTAGGAACAGGATAACCCTCTGCAGAGCAGTTGAGAATTACAGCTTTTCCATAGATCCCATCCTGGTCGCTGGGCTGAACCACAAACCTAGGGGGCACTGTGGGAGGAAGCAAAAGGAGCCATGAGAATTTGTGCAACTTATCAGGTAGCTCAAAATGGCAGACCAGTCACATAAGGAGGCATAACATTTCATAGCTGAAAGCAAAAATTAAAACCAGCTTTTGGACAATCCAGTGACACAGTAAAGTTGGTTTTACATGATTATTCACTTTCTGTGCACAATCTCAACGTATTTCTTGCCAGGCACAACAAAAGCACTGGTCTTGATAGAATACAAAAATAAGTTAATAAAAATCTCTCCATAGGAGAGGTTATAAAATAGAGTAACAGATAAATCAAAGTGTCATGGTCAGAAAAGAAATGCTTTCTAACAAAGGGAGAGGTTTGACAGGTGTCTAAGAACAACTGAAGTTTTCTGTGTTTGTTTTTTATAATAGTGAACTAGTAAACTTTAGAAAAAGAATTAAATTATGTAACATAAATAACCTTAAAAAATAACAGCTTTTAATATCAATCAAATCACTTCATATTAAAATGAGGGTGTTTGAACTACAAATTCTGATAGGACTTTTCTTTCCAAACAGCCATAGAAAGGTTCAACACAATTTGCTTGCACTAAGTTGAAGAGGAAAAGTCTTACCGGAATAGATGGATGTACATCAATGTATACATATTATTACACTTATTCTAAGGAAGCGTAAAACCACTGCAATGAGTCTTCCAGACATAGGCAAGTATGTATATATTTATATATAAATAAAATAAGAGATGCTTATCTCAAGGAAAAGCTCTACCTGTTCCAAATACAGATACACGGTGAAGAAAATAACTTGTGACAATGCTAGACCTACAGTTTACCATGAAGGCCCAATACTGAATGTCAGTGTCTCAATAGAACCTGCAGACTTGACAAAAGTTTGAAAGAAAAGCTGAAAACTGTGAAGAATGGTGAAAGAGCCACAAAAGTTATTGAAAATTAAAGGTGCTTAATGGTAGTATTAAAGTCAAAGTCACAGATTTTCATTGACCGACCGTTCTTTGGTTCAGAGCATACAGAAGTAAGTACCTGAGAAAAAAAGTAAATTATTTGTGCCCTTATCCCACATGTTATTCTTTTTGTCATTTCTTACAATGCTACAGAGAAAATGTAGTAAGGTGATTGAGCCTGTGACAGATTTTTTTCCCTTTCAAATTGAGTACAGCAACACAATGAGATCTAAT
Source organism: Aptenodytes patagonicus (assembly GCF_965638725.1). Taxonomy (NCBI): domain Eukaryota; kingdom Metazoa; phylum Chordata; class Aves; order Sphenisciformes; family Spheniscidae; genus Aptenodytes; species Aptenodytes patagonicus. The sequence goes on from NC_134949.1 coordinate 125,744,197, forward strand.
GCAGTAAAGGAGAAATCCTAACAGTTGCTTGCTTTCCTCACCCCACCGCAGCGTATGCACATGGGGACACACACACAACCTCATGGGTTCACAGCTCCGCGGGTCCAGCCACTGCTGAGTTTGTCTGAAGGTTGGGGGAGGCAGAACAGAGGGCCCAGCCATCCCTCCTCGCTCTGACCCGACCCATCTTCCCAACCCCCGTCAGGCCCCACCACCTGCCTCTCCAAAAGTGCCAGAAATTAAGGAAGAAAGTATGGGAGAGGGCTGTAGCACGAGGAAATGTAAGGCAGCACAGAAAAGGATCATCAGTACAGTGACTATTTGCCCTGGGACCTGAAACAGCTCATAATGGCCATGAATACAGTACTACTTACATATCAGAAAAACTGAACCACAGAAGCACAGCAGAAGCACCAGTGATATAATATACCACTTTAAAGTTTTTTCAGTACATACACTCTCATAGTTTATGCAAATAGCACTTCCCATTATACCAGAGAGTCCCAAGTTTTCCTTAATGAGAAGCTTGAGCTGCCAGTGTTGGTATGGACAGGACTGCTAAATGTTGGAGGTATCTAGAGATACTCTCTGCAGGTGCAGAGAACCCACCTCACAGCAGCTTGAGCCTTTCTCCCTGTGCCTCCATAATCCGGACTCCTCTCCAGGTTTCTCTTTCCACCTTCATAGCTACAACTGTTTTTTAAAAGATGAGAACAATCTTCTGGAGAGCAAACAATCCCTTTAACTGGACCTCTTGCTCATTGAATACTATAGCTATAATGGAAAGGTGTTTATTGCCTAAATATGTACAAAGAAGCTCCACTTCTGTTTGGAACATGGCTAGAAGAAAGAGAAGGAACTAACAGCAATAGAGGCAAGAGGCATCTTTGTACTAGGAAATGTATTTACTGCTGTCAGACATTTCAGCTTTCCAAATTGCTGCCACACTGACAAACATAAATCATATGTTATGTTAATTCATGATAGGTAAGCATCAAACACGAAATCCTGGCAACAGCAGCCCTGGGCAATCACCCACCCTGTTCTAATTATCTACTCACAGAAGACATTTGCTTCAGTAGCTCTTTTCTCACTGTTCTGTGTTCATTTTATCACCAAACACAAAAGGATTCCCAAGTACTTATTTTCCAAAACAGGCGAAAAGTACAATTAGTTGCACAAATAGGTTTGATTTTATACAACTCGGCACGGTGGCATCAGCTTGTTTCACCTCGGTAACTGTAGGTACATTTGTATTCACAGCTTCTGAAAAATCAATTACAAGCTGCTTATCCATAAAGAGGGTAGACCAAAAAAAAAATCCAAAACAAAACCACCTCAGTTGTATCAGTCTTACAAGCGAATGATTACAAATGGTGCAATGGAGTGACTGATAATTACTGGCCTCCTCTACCACTGAGAAGTGTGAAGAGTATAATGTCTTTTAAAATCTCTCTTACAATGCAAAATTTTTGTAACTTCTTTGTTTTATTTCCCTTCTCTTTGAAAAACATTTTGTTTATATTCCTTACTTGCTGTGGATGACACTGGCAAGAAGTGCTAATTTTTCAGGAAATAATTTATTATATTAAATGGGTAGGCATATGCAGAAAGTTCTGGAAAAGTTAAGCAAGATTGTCTAGTATGGAATAAAGGCAATCAGCCTTTAAAATACTATGTTGTAAATGTTTGAGCATTTCTGTGGAAATGTATCCTTCCACATCTTTAATGAACTCATGTAGATATTCTTGATGTGTTGTGCCTTTAACGCTGACAATCTCTGAACAGGGCTTTTTATCATATTGATTTCACTGTATTTTGGGTATATATATAAAACATAAGTTTTTGCTCAGATATTCTTGGCATTCTCATTTTTAATCATTACTTTTAATACAGAATGATACCAGAATGGTAACTATGGAAATTAAATTTTGCCATATAAGCTCCAGAAACAGGTGTATGATTAGCAATCGTACGGTTTCCTTGTACTGCTCCATAAAAAAAGCATGTTTCAACCTTACTTGGCAAAAACTCTGCCCACACCCAGTAATAGAAACAATTCAGTAAAGCTTTGGCCTTCTTTTAGGACTACTTATAAAAATGCCAACTGCTGCTCTGATTTTGAAGAGATGAACCCTTGACACTTAGTCTTAAGATTGCTAACAGAAATCAGAAAAGATGCTACAGCAAAACAAAATTACTCATTCAATGACCTTTCAATTGTTTCTGTATTGCTGTCTAGGTAAAACCACAGGATTTTTCCTCTTATAGAAATTATTAAAAAGTAAACAGAAGAGACCTTTACATTTTTCTTCCTCATTGATAGTTTGCTTCTCAATTTTATTTCAAATGAGTAACTTGTTCAGTGCTATGTACTACCATATTTTGGAAGACAATACAGTTAACTACTTGATCTAGATTTTGATACTTAGCTTTAGATTATAAAACTATATTCACTTTTTCATTATCTTTCAGGAAATCATTAGCCCTTAAAGAAAATTTGCTTAGTAAGAATTTAACCAAGTTAATTTGTCTGATATGCTTAAGTAGAGTTAATGGAGAAAGAAAGCAGTTAGTTCTCCTCCTCTCTCTCTAGTTGTAAAGGTGTGGGCCTCCTCTGCCCCTTTAGAAGTGAAACACTGAAATAGCTCACGAATATGACTTAACAGTTCTACTTTTATTATCACCCTTGTTTCAGCAGCACAGTCCCTTGAGCCCGTAAAGGAGGACATTTAAAATCGCTTTAACGGTGAGTTTCTGTTAGGCGCTCTCATTTAATGCAGCCCACGGATCTGTGATGAGAAATGAGCTATTGAATTGTTTAGTGTAAGAGCAATAAGTTGACAGATGCAAACTGTTTAATGGCTGAACTCAAAGGACCTAAAAAAGGTGTTTTCAGTCAATATTATGACTAGCAGTCTCAGGCTCTCACAAAGGGAAAACAAAGGATGAGAGCAATCAGAATAGGATGTTGAAGATAACATGAATGTCATAGTGCCATTTTAAGAGAAGGAAAATGCTTTTATTATCTCCTTGTGTGAAACAGTCCTGATAAGATGATGAAATATGAGTTGGTACTCTAAGAAGATACTGCTTATCAGTGTCATTGCTGCTCGCAATGATGGACTTCACAAGCTACTAACTAAAATAAATTTATGAATGCATGTTAACATTCCCTGATTTAATTTTGCGTTATGTAAATCCAAAAATCCTTTCTGACTGTACTTTATGCCAGGGACCAGATGACAAACTCGCACACTCCTTCCTGGACTTCAAATCTATGCAAGTGCTCCTGGCTCCCAAGTACAGCAATTAGTACATCACATTGGAGAGCAATTCTGAAGGCTCCTGACATGAGCTCCTCCGGTGGGCTACTGGAGTGAGTTAAGAAATAATCTATGACATTGGCCCAGAATACAATGTTTCATTTTCACATGGAATATTTGTACTTTACATTTAGATCATACTGTCAAAATGATGGAAGAAATTTAATCAGCCAAAGCAACCATTGATGTATTAATGAATGAGATCATTAAACACTGTACTTTAGCAAAGATGAACAGTTTTTAAATTTGGTCATTGGACCTAAGGGGTCGATTTAGCTGGTTTAGTGAAACCATTTGCTATGCAGTTCAAGAAAAAAGATGTACTTTTGCAAAATGACACAGTGCCTGGTGGTTTGTGTTGATCAGGTTTGTCTAATGAGAACATTACATAGGAAGTGAGTCATTCAAGAATAATCTTCGATACCAGCAAAGATAGTAAATGAGTTTTGACACCAGCTGCGACCATAAATCTTCTCCCCCTGCTTTTCAATCACAAACTGCATTTGCTGCATCACACCAGCACTACCACCAAACCTCAGAAAGCAGACAGATACTCACTTCCTATCTGGAAGATTCAAGGCTCCGGGACTCCTCATTGGGTGCCTAACTATCTAATGATATTCAACATTCCTGGCAAGCACAAAATGAAAACACATTTACACTTAATGCACTAAATGCATTAAGGGGGGTTATTAGGTATTTAAAGACCTTATCTCAATTTTAACTTAGGATGTGTTCACTAACAGGAATTTTAAAATCATGATTTATGCCCCCACTACTATCTTTGAATTCTCTTTTCTGGCAGTATCTGAAAAATTTTGAACTCATAATACATTTATGAGCTTTTTCTTTTTGGTTACCAATTAAAATCTTTTTCACTGCTTTTTATGTCATAATTCCTTCATTCCCATTTTAGGAAACCCTACAGAAATGAATAACACATGATAAAAGTGTATATAGATTTTTAATCACTCTTTAGAAGACAGCCCTAATGGGTAAAGCCTTAATTAATTCTGTATGATGATATAAGTAGTTGACAGAGAAGATATTTTCCTAATTTCTATGGATGGCTTTCATGACAGGATCCTATTCTTTCAGTTTTCTTAATAGCATGCATAGCAAACCAAGAGCGCGACAAGAAATAAAATAATCAAAATAATGCTTTATTAGTTTTTGAGAAACCCCTCTGGCTTGCAAATTTTTGACGTATTTCCAGAGGAACTGCAGGCCAGGATCTGGCGGAGCACAAGATTTTGAGAAGGAAAGCCCTGTTTTCACTCACTTGGACTGCCTACCTGCAGTCCCTAGATGCAGTGAGGACGGTAGGCTTCTCCCAGTGGCTAATTAATGAGCTTTTAAAAGATATTCCATAGACATTAGAACTAATCAAGCTGGCTTTTCTGTGGATTTGTATCTCGTGGTTGAGTACAGACTCCAGTTGGAACATTGCTTGTGTTTGCGGGAGGGCTCGCCTGAGTAGATCCTCTGGTGTCTAGTGTTACACTAATTAAAGGTGTTTCTAATCAATCACCTCTTTTTGTTAAGTTTTTAGGCTTTCAGCTCCACTGGAGGCATTTTCCCCTCTTCCGATTTGTCTGAAATGGGTTAATAAATTGTGGAGAGAAGTACTGACAGATCTATGTCCAGAGCGTGTGGCTCTGTCTCATTTCCAGGTCCTCATGAAGAAACCCATGGGAGAGAGAACTGAGATTGACCTAAGATCTTCTGACCCAGGGCTGCACAGCTGCTCAAAAGCTTTCTCTTCTCACTTTCTTTCTTTCAGCAGGTGCCTTCCATCTCCTATGTGATACTCTGCAAAGAAGCTCGGTGGAAGCCGGTCATCTTCCTCTGATATTTAAGGCAGGGAAAATCCAGCCTTGCTGGCTAGGTATTTTTAGGACTCCTTAATGCCACTTGGTTGCTTTCATAGAGCACAAAATAATGGGAACAGCAGTGAAGATTTACCATAAGGTGCCCACAGATTTTAAGAGACCAGTGCTTGTTTTTCTTTTGCTATTTAATACTCCTGGCAAAATGACAGTACAGCTTTGATATGAAAAATAATATTTGTAGGAAGAATATGGGAAATTTATTTAGCAGACTTAAAACTTAACAGAAAAATATGAATGCTAAAAAAACAGCAGATACATGTGATCTGACAGAGAAAATATTGAGGAAAAAAATCTCAAGTTATAAAGCCGAAGAATTTATGTGGCTGTATGGATTCTGCAGAAGTTTGTGTACTCACTAGTAGTTCAAATGTAGCAACAAGCAGTTGGCCTGTGTTTCTTTATTCATCTTAGGAATGGATTGGATTTAAATTCTACTTCTAAGTCTACCCATGTACTGTAAAATGATATGGACTCCCACTTATTTTGGAAACATAATAGCCTTCATTGTTTTTAAGTCTACTTTTAAAACGAATACAATGACAGTATAGATAAGGAAAAAGGAACTTTGTGGGGAACAGTCATATTTCCCTTTACTTTCCTCTCCCATTCACTGTCTACTCTTATATCAAAACACACACTTCACATAAATAAGATATTCCCAGAACATATCCCCTGACATTTAGGAAAGCCAACATTTAAGTTTAAAGCACACTGTGGAGAAACCATCACACAATGTGGATTAGAAACAAGAGGAGTTTAAGCACTGTTTCTTCTCCCTTTATTTGGAGAAAAACTGCTTAGTTGATTTAGAAAGTATTATGTTTCAGTTATATGGCACCTATGAACAAAAAGATGAGGAGGGATCAGAAAGCCTGAAAAAGAAACAGACAGCAGGAAAGCAAGTCTTTATTTAAATGTGTATAGGTCAGGTTGGACGCAGATGAGTAGTGACCAACAGTGACCCTCTGATGGCTGTCTGTCTTCTGACCTATGTGGAATGAGACAGTTGAAGCAGTTCAATATGAGGGAAAGAGGTCAGTCCAGGGTTTTTGCAGAAAATTCAGGTCAAACATCATATTATATTTTCCCCTTTCCCTCTGAGTGAGAACTATTATCCCAGATACATATGCAAAACTGATTAAGACATTACCATTTAAATTAATACAGAGAGAGAAGAGAGGAGAGGAGAGAGGCTTAAAGGAGGCTGCTGCAGAGCACTAGCTGGGCAGAAAGGTAAGCAAGTATCCCTCATAACCTCCTAAAAAGTTGCAGGATTAGGACTCCGGAGGTTCCAAGCCTCTGAGTAAAACACAGTGAAAAGCTACCCTCTATCAAGCCCATGGATTTATAAGGATGCCAACAGCTGCCATCTCACCAGTCAGGCAAAGCCCTCATTAGGAGGTGCAATTAGAGCAGCAGCACACAAGGGGAAAATGGAGGTGTTTGTGTCAGTGGCATGAAAGGGGTAAGAGAGCAGATTCCCCAGAACTCCTCCCCGGACAAGGAGGGAAAATGAATTAATGCCAAACAAGGCGGAAAGAGGCAGTCGTGTCCAGGGAACAGAGGTCAGGCCACCCAGGGGCTTGCCAGAAGAGGAATTGCCCACCAACGGTAGGAGGCAGGGACACTGCAGTCCAGGCAAGGCAGGGAGAGCAGGGACGCCATTAGGGGAAGGCAGGGCTTGCCCGGATCAGTGGGGCGCAGAGCAGAAATCCCTACACGTGGGTTCACTTGAGCTGTTATAGCCTCATGGATCTCAGTGCAGAAAAAAGGATAGAGACAGTGTTTGCAGACAGCCAGTTTTCAGTGGTACAACCTATGTCAACTTTTTTTTTTTTCTTTTTTTCTGGAGATCATCCTACCATCCCTGTTTTGATGAAATGCCTATAGGAACCTGTACAGAGTTGCTAAAGTGATTCATTCCCATCATTTCAAGCACTGAGTATAACTGCAAATCAGGTACGATCTCAGCTGTTATTAGTTGCAGCATTTCTGCGTAGGGCAGACATAGCCAGTGGACTGTCTGTTGTGATGGGAGGTTGTCAACTTTCCCTTCTCCAAGAAAAGAGAAGGTGAGGAAGATCTTTTACTATTGGAATGATGGATAGGGTTAAAAGCTAACAGAACAGCTTAGGAAAAGAATAATTAAATGCATGTAGTTAATTAAACCACTTAATTTAAGAATTACTGAATAGATGGGGAAAGTAATAGACATCCGTGCTGAATAATACAAGATTAAAAGCAGTGATTTTTTAAAAAATCTTTAAAGTAATATTCGTAAGAAAACTAGTGAAAAGCAATGGACCTATTTGCTGTTGACTTTTGGTAATACTAGCATTAAAAAAATAAGCATACACATGCTATAAGTGGAAAACTAGGGAATAATCCATTAAGGGTAATCCTAGGACAGTGGGAAGATTTGACTTAAAAAGGAGAGCTGTTCCGAAAGTTTTGCTTCAAATGAGTTTTTGAGGGAGAAAAAAAGCCTGAGTGGTTTTAGGATTTGTCTTGGTAAACTTACAGAAGGGGATATAAGATGTAGTGATCTGCAACAGGCAGAAATAACCAGGATCACTTGCAGTATTACAGTATGTGCCCTCTTTCACCGAGGAGTCTAATGGCTTGATAGCAAGAGGGAGATGGTGGAGAGGGAAGAGTTAAACTGTCTTATTCTTAAAAAATGAAAATTTAAAACACTTTGAAAAACTTTCAGAAAGAAAAGGAAGCAATTTAGTTTTGTTGAAGTTTTGCACAGCGAGTTTGAAAATGTATCACAAGGCATAATCTCTAGGGAATTTGACTAAGGTGTGGCTTGAAAGGTAAAAGATACTGAAGGCAAGGTATCTCTCTAAAAAGTCTTTTCCACGTAAAATGTTTCCTTACTGAAACTATATTCACCTCTATTTCAAGGCAAAATATTCTGAAGTCAGCATGAGCAAATGAATCATGATAACTGTGTAATAAACACAAACCAGAAAAAGAACAACAACATGGTAACAGGGGAGAGTCTTTTCCCCGTGAAGTCAACATCAATGCTTTGCTTTTTTACTGACATAATGCTATATGAGAGGCTGATCTAAATAAAAACCGGAGATAATCAGACTAAAACAATAACAGAGAGGAATTTGATACCATTTCAAAGGCTTCGTCCCAATAAATGGGCTTACGCCTCACAATTTTCCAGGAAGTCAGTCCTGTGGCTCCCCCATCCACCCTGTGCATTCCAGTGTTGTTGATTAGTTTTGAGACTTTTAGATAGAAAAAGTCACATTAGTTTCTGTGCTTCATTGCTCTGTGTGCTCTCTGTTATGAAAAGAGGGATTACCATATTTTCCTCTTTTTTATACTTCCCATCAAACAGATGTCATTACAAAATACTGATGAATTCCACTTAATTGGTGCCCTTCAAACTAATTACATCTGCTTACCTCTCACAATTAATTGGCTTTGGTGCTCCACAGCTGCTGCATCATTTCTAGCTATACAGGTATAATTCCCATTGTGCATCAGCGAAAGATTAGAAATCCTTAAGGAGCTGGTGAAGTCGATGTTGTCAATCGTCACCCCGAGGCTGGCTGGGATCGGTCTGCCATCCTTCTGCCAGGTGATTGTGATGGGCAAATCCCCGGAGACCACCACGCAGGGAATGAAGACCCGCTGCCCGATGGAGAACCGCGGGAACTCAAAAGGCTGAATAAAAGGCGGAACTGAAACAAAAGAGGAAAGAGGAGCTATTGCAGTTACGGTTTTGTTTCTGAAAATAACATAATGGAACAGATGTGCAGTGCTGAATATGTAAAATCAACACCTTTGACAGCCATAGAGCATTGTTTAGGTAAAAAAGTCACATCTTTTGCAAATACCTTTTTTTTCTTGACTACCCAATGCATAAGCAGAGATCACAAGCAGTGCAATCCCCGGCTTCTAGAGACGCCAGACACCACTGGCAGATTCCTGCAAAAGTATTGAGCACCTCTTCAAGAAATCACACTGCCATCTCGTGACTCACCAGGACTTTCAGCAGCGGGATTGCCTGGACAGTCCAGGAAGAGGTCAGCAGCTTTCAGGATCTGGTGCAAAAGCCTTGCTTAGGGTCATGGAATAAACCTGGAAGAGGCTCTAGCTTTGCCTCTGGGACATGATGAAAGGGAGCATAAGCTTCTCTAACTTCTCCTGGCACTTATTTCTTAGCATTTCAAGTCACAGTTCTCAATAAGATTGGGTAGAGGTATGAAGTGAAAGGCATATACAGCACTTGTAGGACAGCAAATTAAGTTAAAACTGATTTCTAAACAGAGGGCCAGTACAAGGCATAAACTCTCAAGCTGGTGTTTAATTCCTGCTGAGCATATTTTGCTTGGCAAATGTTTTTTTCTTTCTCTTTTTTTTTTTTTTTTACTTATTATTCTGTGGCTGAACTGAAAACCATGAAAGAAATGCTCTTATTTTCTATCATAGAGAAGAATTCCACTTCTTAGAAAACATTTTGTTTTCAGTTTTTTTTAATAAAAACAAAGGAAACAGTGGGTTGGATTCAATAAACAAAGCAGGAATTAATGGCGATGCCTCACTTTCTCTAGGTTGTGGTTGAACATTTTTTAACAATTTGGTAAATTGAGAATCAAATACCTACCCCGACGAAGGATGTGAAATCCTCTCCCCTTCTCAGGGGAGCACTCTAACAGCCAGAGCATTGATCTAAGATACGTTTCTATCAATCACTCGTGAAAAGACTGTAAAACCAACTTCGCAAGCAGTGCTCAAATACTCATTTATCAAAAGAGAAGGTTCCTAGAGGCTACGTACCTTAAGTATAGGAGTGCATTTTCCTATTCTTGCCTGAGAGATTACTTATATACACTCTGTAGTACATTTGAACATCTTTAACAGGAAAGATTGAAGGATACCCACAGCAGAACATTTATACTGCTGTATATTAGCTAGCTTCAGAAGAAAATGGGGCTGGTGGCTGTATCTAATTGTATTTCTTTTGTCCTTTCTCCCTTTAGCAAATCTAAGGCCGTGTTTTCCCCAGAACTGAAGCAGGAAAGAAACAGAAAAACTCTTCAAAGTGGTTGCAATGCATACCAGCCCATTGACTTCCCCAGCAGCATTTTTGCCAGTGTCCTATTTCTGGGATGCAGGGATAGGTATTTGTGACCATTATTATGGTAGTTCAATGCATTTCTTCTGATCATTGCATATGTGGGCTGCTCTTCCATCAGGAGTAAGAAAGTTTATCATTAAGGAAGCAATACCAACCCCCCCCAAAGGGCAAAGGTGTCATTCAAAGGCATGTTCAAATGCTTGTGTATATGCACATCACAGTGCACAAATCAGATATTAACTCCACTGTTTCTGGCATAGCCATGGTGCCGTTTGATGAGGAGAAGTTATGACCGTGCGCAGCTGCCACAGAGAGGTAACATCAGGCACAGGGTACCACAACTCATCCTTACAGGCTTTCCCTGACTTCTTCCGAGAGCAGCTCGCCGTCTGCGGTTGTGAGAAGTGCTGCTGCAATCAATTTTTCTCACAGACTGTAATGCCTTTTCCTGACTGCCATCTCTCAAATCACTAAAACCTGTCCTGTTGTGTTTTGAAATCTGGTAGATCAGGCATACACAAAAAAGAAACTCGGTATAAATTACCGTGTTTATTTGAACTTTGAGCGCTGGAAATTAACTGCTTTTTCACTTGGGGACCTACTGTCACAAAGTGAGGCAAAATGTCTGCCTGCCTCTTCTAATTACCTTAGCGCAGCTAATGCATTCACATGAGATATTTCGGATTCTTTGTACATCAGCAGAAAAAGGCCAAATTTCTCTTAGCATTTATTGACAAGCAGTTTATAATATGAAATAAGATTTCATAAGTGGAAATGAGAAATTTTTAGAATGAGACTGTCAAAAGGTTTTGACATAACCTTTCCCCTTGATGAGTGCAAATATCTGCTAAATACCAAGTGCCCTCCTTACTGTGTTGGCTAGCACATTTCTGCCCGAACCCTTCTCTTAGTCTCAGGCATCATTACTGAAAGATATACTAAAATTCACAACAGGGTGGCAAATTGCTTCTGTATTTTCTGCTGAGTGTGCAACAAATTTGAACCAATCTTTCATGGACAAAATTATATCAAAAGTCAGACAACATATTGCTCAAGGATTATTATGTACATCTTCACTCTCCATCTCCCTGGTGAAGAAAACAGGGAGCAAGGTCATTAGGTCACATGGAAGTATTTTTCAGAAAATATTGATTGCAAGGCTGCATTTATCAACTCTAAAATTTAAGTAGCAGCCTGCAGAGCATTTCAGAAATTGGCTAAAATATTTATAGACAGCATATTTTCCCTCTACTCTGGTTTTTAAGGTACGGGGGAAACCAACATTTATTTCTGCTTCATAAAATACAATGTATATTCAACCTGCAGCAGCTTGCAGTCCTGACAAGGAGCTTATTTTAAAAACCAGTGTGTAATTTAAAATCAGGACTTCAAAAAAAGTAAATAGTCCAGTGATAACTTTGAAGTATTGAAGAATGTTTTTCAGCTACAGTATGTACCAGTTTCGGCTGATAAAGGCAGTTCCTGGTGATCTAACATAGCAGATAAATTTTCTTCATGCTAGTTTGAAGAAGGAAACAATCACAAAAAAATCACTTATTTAAAACATAGAATAAAGCATACCTGAAGTCAGGCAAATAATTTCTGAAATACAAAAGTTTCCACATATATATATCTCTCTACATCTATCTCTGCAGTAAAAAAGTTGACATATATCCCTGACAGAAGAAAATATCAAGCTTAATTAACCAGCATGTGGGGTTTTTTTTTTTTTGTAAACTAAAACTGTATCATTGCCAAACAGCTCTAAAAAAATGAGGGATGTATACTACTTTAACTCTGAGAGAGAAAAGTTACAGTAGGACAGATGTATTTAAAATGTGTTTAAAATACTTCAAAGTGTGTTGAAGTATTCTCCTTCCCCATATGTAGCTTTAGTTCGACCATACTTCAGAGCTTGTATTTGATTTTTTTTGTTAAATTATGCTATTTTATATATAAGATGTTAAATGTTAACCATATAGAGAGAGGGCTGTATGTGTATGTGTGCTTGTGTACATGGAAGGGATGTTTCTTCCTCTACCCACAACGGGCAAAAGAGTGACAATCTCTGCTTCACGCAAAGAAGCGCAACGTCTTGGGAATGCTTTATTGATGAGTGCTTGAATTAAGCGTCTGTTTAAGAAGAGAGGCATGGGCCAGCCTCATTAGTGCTAATGCAGGAAGATTTAAATTATGCTTTTGTGCCCTAGCAAGGTCTTCTGTACCTCTGGGAGATTACTGTAAAGGAGGGCAAAGAGGGCTTCCATGCTGCTCTCCATTAGCAGAGGAACATCCTTAATTTCTTGCCCTCCATTCCATGGGATTTACGTTGGAAGAAACTGCTGAGATGATTCACTAAAACAGAGTATCCTGCAGATAGCCTGTCTCCTGCAGCAGCACTGTGAGCATGGTGTTCCTCTCCTATGACTCTGCATAGTAAAATGAAAGTCATCCTCTGCTTTACCTTTAGAAATGGTTTCCTAATGGATTTTCTTGCAACAACACTGTTGCAGGAGCTGTGCCCACAGTATAAAATACCTTTGGCAATGAATACTCACAACACAGGTCCAGTGGCTGATGCAAAGTAATAACCACCAAACTACGTAGCCTCTTAAGGCTACCATGTGACCCTAGATTTCATGCACTAGGAGTACAAAAGCCAAAACCGTTTTGTCTCTGCACAAGCCCTACCCACAGTCTAGTCATTTGTAAGTTTTATCAGCCATCAATTGTTTCTCCTGAACAGCTCCATCCCTTGGTGGGTGATGGCCTGAGCAATTGCACACAGTCGCTGAAGCACTGGATTTTTCTGCTTCTTTCTTGTATGTATTGAGCCTTATCAGTGGGGCATGTCATTCATCAAACTACCTGTTAATGGCATTTACTGAGCCGAGCCTCATACCCTGCTCCCTTGTTGTGTGCTAATGTATCCTGTCTTGAAAAGAGGGAATACTGTTATATTCTTTGGGCCTTACTATTTATATATGAATTAGGAAAAAAAAAGAACCAAACTAATCCCTGTAATGCCTCTGCTGTTGCACAACGTTCCCTCTACTTGTAGGTTCATTAGTTACCAAAATTAACCCTGTATTCAAACATCTTCAAAATCTTACCACAACAAGCTGTGGTATTTTATCAGGAACTGTCGCTGAGTGTGGCAGAGCAAATGCTGTGGTGCGTATTTCCCAGAGGAGCTTATGAAAGGAACTTCACCCTTCGCCTTAGTCCCCACTCCCCTTTCCTGCAATGCAACACTGGTAGCTCACAGGCTCCCTGATGCTGTTCCGAGAGCTCCTCCAAAATAAGAGAGGATGTAAAATATTGTGTAGAAACCAAGAGTGCTTTTATGTCATGTCTCATCCATCTATCAAACCACCTCCTTTCAGCCTCCACTGTGAGGGGAATAGTGCATGCCCTTATCATATGAAGAACCCTGCAAACCTAGGATGGTGGGAAGCTGAGTTCCCTGTTCTTGATTTGAAGATAAGATAGCAACTGCAAGAGTATATTAATACAACAAACAGTTACCTTTATTGTCAAAGTGCTGCCTTGACAAGAAGCCTCACTTGTAGGCTAGGTATCCAGAAGCACTTATTAGTTATTTTTACTATGATTTTGGAACCTGGTCCAGAGCTATTGCCCTTGTTTAACCCCTACGTGATCTAAAGTGATATTTGCCCTCAGGTAACACTGTGAAATGTTGAAACCGACTAAATCACTAGAGCCAAAAGTTCCGGATTTAGATGGAAGAGGACTTTAACAGAATGATCTCTGGCTCTGAAAATCATTCCCATGAGTAGTTTGACTGATTTCACACCAGCTTCCCTTTCACCTTTATCCCAGGACTGTACATAAGCAGCTGATTTTATATCACCCTTCTGTTTCCACAGGGTTGATACTGTCTTTTTTTTGCTTGCTATGTATTATACACATTGATTTGAAATTAGACCTGCACTATCATGTGCACGCACAGTCTCGCTTTCTATATGTACTTACACACACACTGCTAATAGCTCACACTAACTTGAGTAAAGTGCTTAAAATTTTAAGAGCAATTTTAACAAATAAATAAGAAAGTATTTCAAATATAATTGACAAAATACATACAAATGAGCAAGAACATGCCTTCTTCCAAAACCAAAGTAAATAAAGCCACATTGTAAGAGAGAGAAGAGGTCTAGCCTTTGATAAACCCAAGCATAATATACAGATAGTCTTGAACTCCTCAGCTGAGGCTCTTATTCAAGTATTAAGGCTCATTTCATATTGTTTACATAATTAGTAAATAAACACATCCTTAAATTGTGTTTGAAAGATATAAGACTGTGCACAAAACCAGTGAGTTTTATTTTTGATTTACGTGAAAGGTTTTATATTTGTACATACTAATTCCTCATCATGAAGACTAGGATAGTAATGAAACAACTTTAGCATACATTTTGGGTGACCATTTTCTGCAGTGTCAGAGGTGAAGTAATTAGTAGTACAGTATATTAGAAGTGTACTGCTACAAGATAAGACACTGAACTGCAGCATCCACATGACACGTGAGCTTTTAAAATATGTAAGTCAGCTATTTTAATGCAAGGCTAAACTTGAGTTGTTGTATGCTGAATGGCAAAAAAATTACACAGACCTGTTAAGTCTCACATATTGAATACCAGACTGTTTTAGTCTTTTCTTCAGGTACTTCTACAGGTTAGATGCTGGGGTTCTCACATGGGAGATATCACTATCAAAGTGCATGTTCCCTTAAATCAGACTGCTGCCACTGCTTGCTCCCCATAACAAGTCCCCATGCCCATTATGTGACCTGAGAATGACTGTTAAGTGGATTTTTGCAGGATTTTTTGCACGACTGGACTTTCTCATCCATTCTCACCACAGGGCCCTTGCGTGATTCCTGCATATGACAACTCCAATCACTTTGAGAGATCTGAATATTTCTTCCTGAATAAGTTGCAACAAGCTTGGAGAGATAAAAAAAGATATTGTATGGGAGAGTGAAAGAAAGGCAGAAAGTGATATAATGAAAGAAATATCTGAAGGACATCAAGGCCAGAATTTTTTTCTGACTCAAATTATTGGCAAGGTTCAGTCAGTAGGACAGATAAGAAGTTACATCTTAGATACGTGCATGAAACTGAATTTACACTTGCCATAATCTATGCCACAGACTGAAGCATAAACAGATTAGCAGATTGTTTGACGACAGCATGCACCGTGGTCCCACGAACCCTTGAAAGATTTCCCCTGATGTTTTTTCCCTTTTGTGCCTACATATTTTTCACTACCTAAACCAGCCCTCCCTGAACTGATCTGCAATGCAAATCCACCAGTAACATTTTATATATTAGAAAAAGCTAGATACTTCCCAGGAAAGATGAGGAGAATCTATTCAAATAGTTGCAACATGAAGTTATTTTGAAATAGCCCCGGTTTAGTTCGCTTGTTTTCTAAAAAGAAACAGGCTGGTACAATTCTTTTGCGTGGTTCACAACAGGTGAAGTGCTATCACTTTGGCATAAGGCAATGAGAAGCCTTCTAAATCAATGAGATATATAAGCTCTACAAGATCAAAAATAGTCCTTTTGAACACTGCACTTTTTATTTTAATGATGCTGCACCCTTCCCTCTCAGGGGCTTCTTTTTCAATTAATTTGTCGGAGAAGTGTGAATAGCAGCAGGCTGTTTACATGAGAAGTGTGTCCCATGAGACTGATAAAAAGAAAATCATCACTTACTACTGATGGCTTTTACTGTAGCTGAGAAAACTATTACTATAAATTACATAATAAAAAAAACGGAGATAATGACTCACTCCTGTTTTTAAAATGCCTTGAGATCTACTAAAATGCTGTAGAAGAGATGCTGCTATTATTATTTTACCATCTTGCCACTTGAAGAGTTGTTTTTCAACGGAAATATGAAACTTACAGATGGGGTGGGTAATATAAACTCTTTCTTTGTTTGCCAACACTTCTCATTATAAGATTATTTTCATTTGCTTGCAGTTTGACTTTTGTTTGGATAGTATTTTTCCAGGCCAGGTGTCTGCCTCAGGCTGAGTCATTTCAGCTGGAAAGTTTCAGCTACAACCGTTTGGCCATTTCCAAGAATAAGGCAGGAGAGTGGAAAAATAGAGATGCAGTATATATTGATCCTACCATAAAAGCGAAGAAAAAAAACAAAAAAGGCATTGTGAGAATCTAAGAAGTCCCACCTGCCCCATGGTTAACAGCATGGATTTCAAGTTCAGCAGGTGATGGCACTAGCATCAGATGTTCTTGCTGTCCCTATGAAAAGTCATCACAAGGGTGCCCAAATTTTTCAGTCTGAGCAAAACCAAGTAAATAAATAGACAGAACCCCCACAGTTATCACATCCTAAGAAGACATTTTCCAGTGACTAACAGCTAAGAGCTCCCAGGGTTCGAGCAGCACTGAACACATCCTAGCACTACCTTCAGTGGCTGAGTCAGTTCCAGCCACGTGGGGCAGGTGCAGTCTGGTGAGATGTCAGAAATCAAAGCAGACAGATTTGTCTCTCTAGTGCTTGTACAGCTGCCTGTACTGGGCCCAGGAAGCATGAAAAAAAGTTATTTCGATGCAGAGAGAAAGAAAGGAGATGTGGGGGCCAAGGGATCAGAGTGGGGAACCAGCCTGCATTGCTGGACATGCAGATAGCAGCAGCAAGCGATGGAGCAGAAGCTCAAACCAGTGTCCCAGATAACAAAAGGGAATTATAGAATTGGATTTAGGGGCAGTGGGGGGAAGTCAGAAGCTGGGAGCAGGCTTGCGGTGGGATTGCAGAGGTGATGAAGATTGGTAAAGTGGAGTTGGGAAACTGGCTGGGGATGTGAGACTGGGACAAAGAAGCAGTGGGGTGAGGTGCAGCACTGACAGTGAACAAAGACCCACATGAAGGCGAGACAGACTGAAACCCAGTGGAGATGTAGAAAGTGAAGACTAGCAGAAAGAGAGGACTGTAACTGGAGGCTGGGAGGGAGGTTGGGAGCTCTGAAGGGGAAGACTAGTTTTGAGTCATGAGAACAAGGTGCTGAGGAAATGACGACTGAGATGGGAAAGATGTGGAGGACAGACTGGTTTTGGAACGCAGAGCAGAAGAGCCAGGATTTGGGCAAGGATGAGCTGGAGAAGACTGAGGAGGACAGGTCATACTTAGGAGGAATGAACACAAAACCCTACATCTTCTACAGAATATTCTTCTCCTTAGGATGTCTGACTTCAATAGTCCTCTGCCATCAGCAGATGTATATGAACCCCACGGGCAAACCACTAGAGCTGGGCCAAATGCAGAGTAAGAAACTAGTGCTGCTAAGAATAATTCTGTTCTTGGCAAGGACCTATGTAGTATGTTAGCAAGGCTAATCTCAATGATTACTTCTGAGGATGTCAGTAGCTACCGTTTCCAGTTTGCAGGAGGGAGAGGAAAGGGGGGCCAGTCTACTTTACAAAAAAGCTAAAAAGAAAATTGCATTTAACATAGGCCAAAGCAAAACATGTTGAAAGTGTATTATTACAGTTGCAAAGGCAAGTGGTCAACAAGTATAAAATACCAGAAATTTAGCATGGAAGTAGTCGTAGTCTTCCCCCTGTTAGGTATGCATTACAGGGTGGGTAGTTTTCATGGCTTTTTCTCAGAACTGGCCAATTCATTTGTCTAAATATAAAAAAAATAATGCCAACATGGCTTGATTTCCAAAAAGCTCCATTAGGACTCAGGCACGGTTCCAACAGAGCTATGTCTGCCAGACAGAAACCTGCCTATTTTCCTGCCAGCTTATCCACTCAGCTCCCAGCAGCCAGTTTATGGGACTGCTAGCTTCCGAGATCCAGATTTTGGGACAGAGACAAGGGACAGGCAAAGGACAGTGGGGGGGTGGCATGCCACATCTCTGTGGGACAGTTATTTGGAGTCTGCAGAACTCTGGGGTAGGTGGCTATGCAGACAAGAGCACCAGTTATTCCTAAAAAATGGGACAACTCATTTCATGTGGTGCCTAATTGGTTCTTCTGATCAGCAATGCAAAGAAGTAGCTGGCCTAAGGTCGAATAGCACATGAGTGCCCAGCTCCCAAGCTTTTGGCTTCCTGACAGCCTGCCAGGTGAGAGGCTGCACAGCAAGGGTCTATAAGCCCCACTCTTGGGTTCTCTGGCAGCCAGGATTTCATTTTGAAGCTATTGTCAAGAAACTTTCTGTTCTCCCATCTGAGATCTTACAGTGATTTCTGAAGAATGTCCTCAAGATTTTGCTTTCATTTGGATGTTTGTAAATCTCAAAATACTCTACAGAATGGGCAGCCCTCTTGTATTTAATTACATGCTCATGCTGTTGCATACCTTTATTTGGATGCTGCTTTTAGCAAGTCCTCATTCAAGACAGAGAGAGGATGCTTCATGTACTGGAGAGTTTGGAAAGTGGGCAGTAAATGTGGTAGAGGACTGCAGACTAGAAAGGCCAGTCGTATGCATAATGCAGATAAATGCTGCCCTGTAGAGCCAAATTCTGTTTTCACCTTTGCCACAGATCTCTCAGAAAACGCTAATTAAATGACTTAAGTCTGTCTTTCCCAGGGGCTGCTAAGCTGGGTGATGTGACTGATCTGAAGAAGGAAAAAGAATCCTCAGAAGCAACTTCATTTAAATGGGAGCAGAGCTTTGAACATATAAATGCTATATAACAGCAGGTGAACTGGAAAAATCAAGCTGTAGGCTTCTGAAATTGAACATACAAAAATTTGTGGATACTTTTAAGTTTAGTCTGTGGCTCAGTTGCCATTTGTCAAAGCGCTCCTGATCATCCAGGTGGGTTTTGAAAATGAACGCATTGTTTCTGAAACACTTTGATACCACAGAGATTATCATCTCAGAAAAGCTCATAAGGAAATTGATAATTATGTCTTCAGAACAGAACATGGAGGAAACAAAATGCCAAGTAACAGCTCATTAAGTATCATCTATTCCAAATCACCCTTCAGATGATTGGTTTGAGGTCACCCAGGAAGCTTGTAGCAGAAATGAGAACAAACCAAAGGACCCATGATGTTGAAGATGGTCAATAATTCTCCCTCAGTTTCTCTGGAGAAGAAATAAGTATACTGATGGTATGAGAAGCTGAAATATAAATAAGGAGATTTAGGCACTGATATTAACCCCCCTTATAATGCCATATTTCAGAGTACTTGAAACCTCTAGTATGCAAGCTGGACCATATTTTGTATTTCTCAGAATCAAACGTAAGTGTCTGAAAACTCATCACATTAACTTTGGAATCTATAAGACGAAAAGACAGCAAAAACATTAATATTTTGAAGCAACAGGCCTCTTTTGACTCTATGCTAATACGTTAGATAAAATCACTATGTAGTTACAGAAGAAAACAATACATAGCCAACTAAAAAACCACTGTGGCAATGCTGACCTCCAGCTACAATAGCAGAACCCTGAGAATTGTTCACGTCTGACATACAAAGCTCACCTTTGACTTTTCGGGCTTAGCACATGAGGACAGGATATTAATCTTTTTTTAAATAACAGTGTCTTGTCAAGGCCAGGGCATGCTGAAGTAGCTAAGGCACTTTGCAGCCAACTTTGGCAACTCCAGATCAATAGGTATGAGCCACGTTGACACGTCCACTTTGTATGTGCCGTGGGTCACTTTTCACACTGCAACTTGCACTGCTCCGATGCATCTGCCTGATGGAGCACATGCAGGATGAGGCTGTATCACAGGTGCAGGGCAGCTCAGCCCGCCGGCACTCTTCAAATGTGCCACTTGTTTATGTAAGTTATGCAGAGTACATGCAGTCATTGAGATTTCTGACCAGCCAATGGCCCTGGCAGCTGAATATCCAGAAGGACAGAAGAATACCTTCAAGGAAGTCAAATCATTAATAAAAGCTACAGTTCAATCAAAATTGATAGAGCTGGCAATCTGCTTTCTCGGGGAGGAATTGTCAAGTTTGAAATTGTAACCTAATGGAAGAACAAACAGTATTGCACCTGAGGTACCAGCTAGCATGATCTAAATGCCCGAGCTGTAAGGATGGACCGCTGGACTTTTTTTGTCTGGCTACATTCATTTTTATAGTCATTTGAAGAACGGTATCATTTAAGAGACAGCATTGCCCATCACATTTACTGTGGTGAACTGTTAGTGCAGCAGCAACACAATTACTAATTTGGCATTCAGTTCCTAAACCGCATCAATAGATCTGAGATATTACTGTAATGTCAAGCAACGTACCACATACATGAAAAGAAATGGTGAAATTAGCTTTTTATGCCTCTGTGTGTGACCAGTGCCCCGATGGTCTCAGGTGTATGAGATGTCATGCCTTTCAGAGTCCCAACTGCTAATGGCTTAAAGCTAATCCCCTAACCTCTTGAAATAATTAGCAATTACATCACTCCAGACTGAAAACAAGAAAGGGATAAACAAACAGCACAGAAAAGAGTTAAAACATCAGATGTCTGTAACAAAGTCATTTTACCTTAGTGTTCTCCTCTGTATCGTATCTGAAAACAGATATAGAAATCAACCTTCCTTCCTTTCTCTCCTCTCCCTTTCAAAAAAGCCCAGGAAAGGTTTCTAAGAACTTCAGGAACAGTGAAATTATACCTCAATTCTTCCTACAGGTTCACATGAAGTGCACTATTTAGTGGCCCCACTGCTCGAAACTAGGTGCTACTGCAATCAGGTTTTCTGTCTTTTGTGTCCTTGTGAATAGGTCTGAACATTGCCAATATCAGAATAGTCAGAACACAATGCTAAAAAATTCCTATTCTCATCTATTGCTGAAGTCTTTCAGGTCCATCTGAACATCCTCGTTTGGGACTATTTGAGTAGATTTTAAGCATCCTATTAGAATTTCAAGTCAAATTTATTTATAGTGCTACCTTTCTAAGCACCAAGAACACTCAGAAAAGCACACTTAATAAGAGAAAAGCAAGGTTAATGCTTTTAGTTCCTGTCTCTGCATATTGGCAGAAACACATACATTAAAATTCTCATCTTATTTTTAAAAGCTGGAAAGTCACTGGCTAATGAAAATGTGAACTTTGTCATCCAGCAGAGAAACAGTCACCAGTGAAACTCAGGTGACAAAACATTAATTTACTGCCTTAGTTGTTGCAGTGAAAACTGCTCATAGAAAGCTTGCTTCTGCAAGGCTTCCACTTAGAAAGCGATACTTTACTAGTTGAATGAAGGAGGTTAAAAGTCAAGAGAGAACAAGACACAGTGACTGATTAGCATCTATGTCATCATTAAAAATAAACACAGATCTGGATTAACCTTCTTAAGTGCTCATTATCTAACTGCCAGCACAACCCTATGTGCGCACGTCTGAGTTTCTGTAAGAGACAGAGCCATTAGCTTGGCTCTGGTTTTCCGAGTTGACCTCACCTTTTACTGTCACGTGCACACTCTGGCTGGTGGACAGCTGGGGCTGAACGAGGACATTGCACGTGTATTCACCCTCGTCTACTTCCTTCTGCACATCTGAAAGCTTCAGTGTCCCGTTGTTCTCAAATGCCACTTGGCGATGGTTAAACGGTAGCAGGTTAGAGTTCTTGTACCACTTGATGGAGTAATATGGGTAGCCGATCACACGGCAGTGGATGTAGGTGTCCCGTCCAGCTATTGCTGTAATGTTCTTCATTGGTCGAATGCTTGCTGGCCCTAGAAAGGTAAAAAGAAACTCTTGAAAACAATTTAAAGGCACATTTGCTTGAGGAAACATGCATATAATTTTTTTGAATATACAAATGTTAACGACATTTACGGCTCACACACTTCTTAGCATTTGACAGTTTTCATTTTTAAGAGCTACTTAAGCAGTTTCCCTAATCTTTATATGCTCTAGTTTTTCCTCACCCTGCAGCATACATACTAATTATGTGGGGGTATATGTTTGCATTATCCAACACTTGTCTGATAAAATCTTTGCTGCATTACAAATTAAAGGCTGAGGATGATTTAATTAATGTGAAATACTAAAACTGATACAAAGCTAGAATCCTGTTACACATGAGAACACTGACAAAGTTAGCTTTTTTTTGATGTATATAAAGTATAATACCGTGAGGATGGGTATTATGCCATGTAGAGCTAGAAATGCAAGCTACAGTACTGTATACATGAATAATTACAATGAATGTTGGACAAGTAAAGGAGGAAAGGAAAAGAAAAAAAAAAACATGCACAGCAGGACTAAAGTAAAGAAACTGTGAACTAATAGAGATGAGTATAGGAAAAACAGACTATAGAACACAAGCCAAAGGGTTCTTCCAACATTTAACCATACCATATACTTTCTAGATGGGGCTGGAGAGGCAGGGTGGGAAAAGAGAGGGGGGAAGAAAAGGAGAGGAAAAACAGTAAGTTGGTTTTGGCATTCCAAGACTCATTTCATCACATGCAACAATCTTCTTCTCCACTACAATGAGTTATGTGTGTTTTTTTGAGGAGCTGATTTGACAAGCACCTCTTACGTTTATTCGAGCCTGGTACAGGACGACTCCAGCAGAGTTGTTGGCAGTGCAGCGATAAACTCCACCATCTCGGACCTGAGTGTTAGAGATATTCAGGTAACTGACCACGTTGCCTTCAGAGGTGATAATCTGGCTGATACGATGACTGCCGTCCTTCACAATGGGATCTTCGTCCAGCGTCCAAGTGATTGTAGGCAGAGGAGTCCCCTTCACGTTGCACATAAGGGAGACTGGCTCTCCCGGACTCACCACTTTCTCACTGAAGGCAGAAATTATTTTGGGAGTTCCATCTGCCAAGGGAAAGAAAAGCAGGAGAATAGTACTTACATGGTGTAAAGGTTGTTCCCTCTATCCTGGGGCCTATCACATGAGCCAAGATCTTTTCTAGAAGTGGGGCAAACAATTGTGTTCCAGGACGTAACTCTAATTATTGAGAGAGGGAAACAAATTTTGGAAGTAGGGTACTTAAACAATCCTTTGCTTACTGCAGGTTTCTTCTTCATCTTCTGAGAAACCTGGTACTGACTCTGCTGAAGGAAAAGCACTTGAATAGATGGACCAGGGCTCTGCACAGCTATATGAACTGCCAGGTTCTTGTGCAAAAGTGTTAAAGCCATACACAGTTCATCACAAAAGACATACACCAAAACCTCGACACATTTGGAATTTTTCTTCTCCTGGTAGATTTCAGCTCCTTAGAAAGCTAATGATGAATCTTGTTGGCAAGAGCCAGGCATAACTTGCATAGGCTAATTTCACACAGCTGTGCCAATGCAGTTTAGTCCTGACCCACAATACCCCATTTAGAAAAGTATAAAATTAAGCTCTTCTGTATACAGATTGCCAGTAACAACAGCGATGCCAATTTCTTTCTGTGGTCAGTTTGTGCTACAGATAAATATTCCTCTGAAATTAGAGCATCCAAATGCTTTCTCTTGTGATCTGTGTCACAATTTACTCAGCCTCCACCAGGCAAGTGAATAAAGGGAATGGATGGAGACCGAAACGTTGAGATTGTAAATAGGGAGCAGGATTAAATACCCCGCTATCCAGGGAGTTCAGCGGGGTAACACTTAGGAGTGCCGACGCTCTGCTATTAGTTAGGAAGTTCTTTCTAAGATCATGCAATGCATGTTTGTTCTCCTTTGAAAATCATACTTTCAAAGATGTATCTAGAAGGAATTTCTGTGTAATTGGGAGCAAAAGACCGCACACCAAGAGCAGTATGCAGAACACAGGAAGCAATCCAGTCCGAAGTTTGGACAACAGTGCTGTAGGCTACTGTCTGGTTTTAAAGAGCCAAGTGGCAAGTAAGCAAACTAACTTCAGTGTTCCCTACAGTATTAGTGCCTGCAAGAAACAGAAGGAAAAGGTGCCTCATTACCTAGAGAGGGGCTAAAGACACTTGAAAACTCACCTTGTACACGAAGCCCTTTAAGGAAAACTCCTTTCAGTGTCGCACAGGACAGAGGATGTCAGGACAGGACTGACAAGTCTCATGATCTGTGTGATGCACTATTTGTTTGTGCACACTATATACTGCCTCTTCATGTACACTGCTGTGTTACCCATACGTTTGGGAGGCTTGAACCATGATGACTCCTCTGGAAATCACAATTCATACATTGCAATTTCAGTGCAACCTCACCCAGGAAACTGAGGGAACTGGCATGATGTATGCAAGACTCCCCACAAAACATGCTGAGTCATAGCAGAATTAAAAACAGGGATGCAAAATTCCCTTGTTTACCCCATAGTCAAAAACATAAGGCACTGCCGCTCTCAGGCTGCTGAAAGACCTCAGCATCCCTGGAGGAGCATTTGATTTGATTTGATTTCATAATTTTCTCTTCTTCCCCCCCTCTCCCTTTCATTTCTGTCCCATCGGTTGTGTGATAGAGTTCTTATTTATTTATTTATTTATTTTCATCTCTGACTCTTTTCCTTTCCTTTGCTGTGTATTAGATACTGTCATCCCTCAGAAAACAAAACAGCGACAAAAAGAAAAAGCTTTTTTTATCCTGAAAGAAAGTTGACACGGGACCAATAAATCTGTGAGTGTGCACACTGTGTACCTCTGCCACCCCTCCTCTTCTTTTTTTTAATTCAAGTGACAGGCTTTTTTTGGAGATGAAGGCATATATTATTTTCCCAGTGAGACCTGAGTGTCTTTGAAATCTTTCCTACTGTTGCTCTCTGATAACCTGCACTCTCTCGACATCATGATAGATTATCAATATGCTCTTTAGGCTTTCTTAGTCACGGGAGATGGTTGCCGAGGTAACTCGGTCCAGGCAGGTAATCTCTTCTTTTTCTGTAAAGACTCTAAAAATAGTGTCCATGCCATGACTGCACTATAGCCTCATTAGTGAGCTGACTCTGTACACATTGATTACTTTCCTCACTTGATTATCATGTAGAACATTGTGTCAGTTAGTTAAGATGATGTCCAAGCCTTCAGCCAATACACCCAACCAGAAAAGCCATGCCTGGAAGGAGATGGTTGGAGTTGAATAGAAACCTCTCATGTCCTGCTGAAAGCTAATGTCAAAAATCAGCACTGCCACCACCCCCCACCCCCACAAAAAAAAAGAGACTGGAAGGACTGCTCATGAGGGATTTTTGTTTTCAAATAATTTTTTTCATTCCATTGGTTTTTGCTCAGAGTGGGACACAATAAACCGCGCTGACAGGACCCTCTTCTCCTGTCTAGGGTCCACTGTCCCTCACTTTACAACAATGACACCAAAGATGACATATATATTATGGAGACCAGAATCGCTAAACAGGTAATGACTGACCTTCTAGTACCACCTGAACATAGTCTTGAGCAGACATCTTGTCCTTGCGCACAAAGCACTGGTAAGCTCCACCATCACTCTTGGCCATGCCATCCATAATAAGGTTCTCCTGGTTAATGCCAGTGATCCGGACATTGTTACCAGGGTTGATGATTTCACCATTACGATACCAGGAGAGCTCCTGGTCCTCGGTTCCCGTCACGCTGCAGGACAAGGACACTTGACTACCAACACTGCTTTTTACTTTCCGTGGGCTAATCGTGGCTTTTAGTAGTTCTGAAGATTTAAATCAAAATAAGAGAGAGGGAAAGGGAAACAGAGAACATTAAGTATGCACATGCATTTATGTGCAAGTAACAAATTAATTCTCAATTAAGGAGAATAATGAAAATCACAGCCATACCCTTCTGAAAAAAAACCCAACCAAAACAAACCACAAATAACAGATGACTGTGCTTGCTCTAAACAAGCATTTTGGCCACCAACATCCATGACACAAAACATAGATCTATAACGATAACCTACTTAACGTGATATAATCCTCTAGACCATGCCTGAATGAACAGTAGGAGCAGATCTATTGAGTAACACCATTGGTGCTGAGGGCCTAACAATGGCACTACACATGTTTTGGGAGGGTAGGACATTACTTCAGATTAGTTCAGTGTGGACATTTGAACTGATGAATTAGGTGCATTCCTGAAGCTCATCTTCTGGTTTAATTTCCTGCAAAAGGAACCCAGTTCATATATTTTAAAACCACTCCCTGATGTGAACAAGTGCAGTAAATGTCAATAACCAGGAGATTAGCTTTTAAGAGTGGAAGATCCACACTCAAATGTTAATATAGGTGCACAAATAGACATCTGTAGGATCTGTCCACATGTAAGTGTTTCTGTGTATGGGCTCACTAAATTTTCTGCTTCAACTTGGGAAGACTACAGTATTTTCAAATCAGCCTTTAAAAACAGTAGGACATAGGTAATGCAAGTTTTATATTGTAAAAAAACCCAAACAACCGAGGATGAACAGGGTTGGAAAAAAGTCATAAACGTAAATGCAAGGATAACAATCTTTATCCTGCCACCTAACAGTTACCGGCATTACTGAATGCAGATCTCATCTCATGCTTTGCATATTTTGATTTGACTTCCTAATTAAGGTAAGGGACTACTATCAACAGAAATACCATCTCTGATACTAAATACATACCAACCTATTTATTTTTTTTACCAGCTTGCATGCATGCATACACACACATGTATACACATACTTATACATAAAAATTTCCTCAGGTGACTCATTCACTTTACTGAACATTTTATAACACACATATGGAATAAATCTTTACTGGCCCATTGGGAACAGAGGCCTGGAAAAAGCCATACAGGTCAGTGGCCTCAGTCATTCTGGATCACAGACATGTATGTGACAGACTTTTCTTCTACAATAGTCCAGAGAAACAGTTAATCTGTGCTCATATGCATGTTACAAGTCACCGAACATCTCCATGTTTCGTTTCCTATCCAAAAGACCACAAAGGCTCAAAACTGCCAATGACCCATTAAACAAAACAGACACACTCAAGTGCACCACCAACATCTCAGAGCCATGATGATGCAAGAAAGTGAACCACATCCTCCATTTCAGAGGAGGGTAAAACTCCTGTGCTTCGCCCAGCTGTTGCTTCCTGCCAACCTGATCCGGAAGATATCTACTGGCTGTTTGACCACTGAGTCCATAAGTAAAATGTATCATCAGGCATCGGGGATACTTTTGGTATCACTAGCGATACCATTACACCGTGTCTCTGGAAGTTTTGACTTTGTATTATACAACACAGACTGAATTCAACTATTTTTTCTAAATACATTTAGAAGCAAAGCTCCTCTGTTATAATTCACGAATTATTGGTCTTTGATCTTGTTTTTATTTTGGCCAAATATATTATGCGTAAGTATTTGTGAAGATATTTTTATGGCCTGAACTCTTCACAAACTTCTCCATTTTCAGTTTGCTAGTCATGCTGTATAGGTGGAAACGTTAGTTCACAAAGCATTATTTCTATTCCAGGAAATAATTTTTTTTTAACAATAGAAGAATAACACTTTTCCAGTGCAGTGCTTCTGAGTAATAATTATCTTTGTAGAATTTGTGAAACATTCAGAATATTCACACGTGAATACTCAACTGAGGGGAGGTATGAGTGTTCAATATTACCGAACAGCATGAATCATGGCAATGAGAGTTTGGCAGCTTTATTCATGAGAACATTTGCAATTTCTTTTTAAGCATCCAATTCAAGCTTCTAAATTACATATCCTCCCTGTGATAAATTATATAGCTACATTATAAATTGCATCTATTTGCACTTCTGATCGCTCAATTGTCCAACGAACTCATCTCCACAGAGCCTACTTTCTGTTGTTCTACAACTCTGAGAAATTTAAGCATTGCTAAGGTAAAGTAACAGAAAAAACAGAAGGTACAGCAAGACACGGCAATATCTTCCCTGATGCAAACACCCAGGCAAGAAGTGGCCCGAGAGCTTAACTCAGTCCAGGACTTACGTTTTACATACAGTCGCCCTATCATCTCAGCAGTCCCATAGTTGTTCCACACCTCGCAGACGTAGTTGCCTGAGTCCGAGGGACGTGTGTTCTCGATCAGCAGACCTGTAACTGTCTGCCGAAACCTGCTGTCAGGCTCCCAGGGAACGTTGTCCTTCAGCCAACGATACTTTGGTGCGGGGTGCCCTGATGCTTTGCAAGGCAGCTCCACTCGCTGTCCTGCCATGGCTTTACGGTGGTCAAACCCATCTAGAATAGATGGAGCTGAATTCGCTGGATCTGAAAGAACAAACAGCAGTTTTCAATGGGAGCATTAAAATTCTTTCGTTCACCAAGCAATATGCCAATATTTTTTCTCCTGCATTTTTTGACTCACTAGCCCAGTGTTTTATGTACTACAGTTTGTTACTGTGACCCAGCCATCAGTCTCTAATATCTCAGTAGTGGCGGCTGGGATCCACCAGCATGTACTACTGAAGCATCTCATGACTACTTGGAAATCCTCTCACTGGGTTTTTTTCCAGGTGGCAACCATTTCTCTGGTCATCCTTCATGTCCCCTATCAGAGGAATGGAAAGCCAGAAATGTGTTGCCTTAACAATTATTACTATTATCCCTTCACTATTCGACTAGAATGAAACCAACACATTTTCCATGCTTCTCGGTGGTCTGAAGGCTTTGAATTAAAGGAACGATTTATTCCCTTGTCAGGAGAGAAATGGGAAAAGACACAGGAATTTCTATCTGCAGTCCAACTGACAGACGAGCCTTTTCTTCTTCTCTGGAAAAAGAACTTAACGTGACAAGACCAACATACAACTTAATACTCCAACTTTCTGTGCTCAACTTACTGAGAAAAGCAGTTCTTAGACCAACACACTTGTGTAGCACCTGGCATATATTTATGTATCTCACAGAAGTCTGTCAGAGTGCCTTCACCAGAGGTGCATGTACCCCACCAGAAATAGTACTCTGTGATTTCGGCTTTTTAAGTTTGAAAACGTTTGGAGGAAGAGGCTGATGTGATTTACAGTTTTGTGCAGCATGCAGCATGATGGAAGCCCATCCTGGAGCTATTTCAACGTAAATACTGAAAAATAAATCAACAAATATTCATCTAAATATTTTCTCATCACATGCACCCACTTTGCTAAGAGTTCTGTCTCACAAAGAAACTCCACATGCTGATCAACTCTTTTTACTCCTATCTGACACACTGATCTCTTTTTGGGTGTATCTACATCATAATTGCCTGGGTGTAGGTGTGATTGCAACCATTTTGACATTTTCAAGTGCTCTTTGACATAGCTAGCTCAGGTACTCCTCACAGGGCAGCTGCAGCAGGTTTATGTTATGTTAGGAGCTGGAGAGATTAAAGGAGCAGTTCATGCTGAATTCAAGCTACTCAAGCAATAGCGTAACCAGTACCTGAGCTAGTTTAAAACTAGCTTAGATATATCTTCATGAACTGCAGCCATACCTGGGAGGCTACACTTGAGAGCAAATAGCTAGAGGCACTATGCAAGTTATACTATCAATCCAGAAACTAAAATTGTGATGGTAAACAAATGGGCTAAGTAAATTTTATGTGAATATCTAGATAAAACCCTAAATGCCAAGTTCAATGAAAGACCACAGAGGTTTTTCTGCTCTCTAGATGCCAGCAAAATGTTGAGCCATTGAAGGCAAAACCACATTCAGTTTACAGCAGCTTGCTGTCTGTCTCATTAGAAACATGTCAGCCAGTAGTTAAACAAATGATTTTGCATGCATCAGTAGCCTCAAGGTCCATATTTGGCATCAAGATGGGTTACATTTTTGAACTTTCCATGCTGTTTATGTCTGGCTGAGTGAAAGCAAAATCTGCCAGGATGCTATTGGGAAAGCCAGTGTCAATTTGGCTAATTGATTAGCCAGCTCCTTTCTCGCCTTTTCGGTCATCAGGCATCTATGTTTTCAGTGCATGGATTCTTTTGTGCAGCCTGAGGAATTAACTCAGTAAAAACATAAGCATGCAAGAAATTACAGCTCTGGCTCTTAGGAAGGTTACATCCACACAAAATCAATTTCTTCAATCGAAAGTAATAATTAAATAATAAAAAAAGTAGAACTGCCTTTTAAAGGTATTGTCTGTGCATTCCTACTCAAAACCCACAGTAGCTTTGTATCTTCTCCATATGCTTTTAACTTCAAAAGACTTTGTGAAGGATATATGTGGCCCCATTTGCAATCCTTTAAGTACAAAAATACAAAGTACCGCATGGACTTTGAAACAGGATGGGCACCACCAGGGGAGGAATTAAAGTAATGGTAAGGAAAAGTTGTGGCTATTAAATATCACACTCTGACAGCCTCCTAGTTTGCTGCGGAGAACTGCATATACTTCAACGCTGGGCCCAGGCAAAGTGCAAAACCACCTCGGCCAACAAGCTGATGGTGACAGCAAAGCAGCTGCTGCCCTCCTGTCCCCATGCCTAGGAAGAAGCCTGGGAAGCCAGGCGGGCTGCCCAAGAGCTGGGGGCTACAGCAGCAGATGCCATGGGAGGCACAGCCCCCTTCTGCAGCTACCATTTCTCACCCTTCAAGAACAGCACACCAGTCCCTGGGTCCTCTATCCCAGGTTCACTTCGCTTCACTTTTTTCCTTCTCAAACTGAGCCTTGGCAGGAGCAGCCCAGCCTGGAGTCCCATCCGCAAAACAGCTAAACTGGGATTTGCCTACGTACTTGAGAAGCCTTGAACTGGTTCTTACAGAGGAGGTATTTAAAATATATTCAGGGATACACAAAATATGATTCCAGTGACCTGCTTTCTTGCACTCTGTACTTATATGTTTAAATGGATGGTAAAAACATCTCTTTGGGATGTCCTTGGAACAGACTCCTATTTAAAGCTCCTATATTGTATATATTCCAGTTAAGGGGGAAAAAAAAAAGCAAAGAAAAAAAGAACAAAAGAAATCATTTACAATCACCTGCAATGAGGCAAATAGCAAAGTAACATAACCCAATTCCAATACATGGTATGGACTCTTTTGAATGATTATTTTACTATGCTTTAACAGTCAGCTGCAAATGACTTCTAGCAAGGACAGCGGTGGAAAAACTGAGGCAAAATACTGTTCTAAAATATTCTATTTTGGATCTTCTTTGAAGGACAGAGAAAGAAACTCATTATGCTTTCAAATTCTTAAGGATTTTTTGGAGGGTGGGGATTAAAAAATGGTGAAGATTTTGGGAGCTGGGATTCATGTCTGGACAAAATTATTTTTGGAAAAGCACGCTCTAATGGGCATTAGAGGAATATTCTGTAGCATGTTAATGGCCTTGGTTTAAATTTTATTTAGAAAGGCCACAAGATTTCAAGGAGATGTTCTTACTCCAGATGAAATTTGGAACTTTGCTTTGGTCATAGGCATACTAATTATTCACATGTGTATTTAGTATTATATGCACTTACTTTTCTCACTCTTTCAAACAATAATGAAGCTTAACTCATATTAAAAATGTGGCCGAGAGACTATGATCAACATCCACCACAAACTATTTCATCCCCAAATAAGCAAAGAATATTTATGGATGTAAAAGGCAGGCAAAAATGTAGGTCTGCCCATAATTGCTGCACTTGTTCAGTAGACTAACAGGACTGGAAATCAGAGCCCACTATATCTCTAATAGAGAATAATTAAACCCATTGAATTAAAAAAGCCAGCTATTGCACACAGGTAAAATTTCCTATTTTGGTTTCATCTGTGGAGGAGAATAGAAAAGGGAACTCCAGACAGAGCACATCTTTTAGGGTGTTTGTCCTGAATTACAAACAAGACAGATCTTTCATTTTTCCCCTTTTGTTCAGCAAAATAACTAGTAATTTTCCTGTGGTAACCAAGATACAAGCCTGATTTTATTTATGTTACCACTGGCTCAGCCTTAGCATGATTTCATACGGAAGCAGACCATATTATGGAGCCAGCTAGAAGGATAGGACCCTGCCTATCCTTATAAGACCAAAGCAGGCAGATTGTTGTGCAGGAAAACTACTTCTTTATCTGGCTGGGAAAAGCAGAGGCAGGAGTTTTACCCACAGGGGACACATGTCAGAGGAAGAAACTCCTGGATCTGACTGGTAAGTGATTCTAACCTGAACAATCACACTATTTTTTTATCATTAGTATATTTAAGTACTGACTTGTGTGTTCAGAGGGCTCCAGAATCCTTCAGCAATGACCATTTTGGAGGAGGGCAGGAAGTATGTTACTGATGCAAAACCTTGTGCCCACCTCTGTCTCCCTTAGGGCTCTCAAACAGAGGGTGGAGAGCTGAGACCTAATCACTAGATTTTTTTTTTTTTTCTGACAAAAAGACCAAAAGACAAGAGGACAAGGTCAAAAAGAGAATGAACCCACTGACTGTTAGGTTGTGAAGGTCACCATACCCTGACTGATCCTTAGGGTTAGGATCTTTAGGGCAACTTAGTAACAGTGAAAAGGAGAAAAAGCACTGTGGGGCTTTCAGTGGTATGGTGGGCATGTCTTTTGTAAGGCAGGGATACAGGGAGAAAGAAGAGAGAGTCTGGGATACAGCCTTAGCTAACTCTATGGATGTGGGAATACGGTTGCAGATTTGCTCACATGCAAACACAGGGTGCAGTTACAGGCACCCAGCAAATGAGGGAGAGGAAGGGGAGATGGAGAAGAGCTAATCCTATACAGAGATGTTTGACAGCAAGTTCCAAACCCAGGCCTGGGGTCTGCTCCTCCTTCTCACCTCACCCACAACTGGCACCTCCTCTCACTGAGACAAAATGGGGAGAAAGCGGGATTGGAGCAGCACCATACTGACAGCCCTAAGTGTTTGGTGCGTGTGTGTGGGGAACCCAACAGTCCATCATACACACAACAATCAGGAGATGATTTACAATTACAAGGAAAAATTAAAATACCCCATCTACCTTCTCATTTTCCTACCTGCTGCACAAGGACATTTGCCCTGGGACTCTTAGCTCTGCCCACAGACAGCCAGCAGCTAACACTCCTGCCTGCCTGCAGCACCCTGGGTGGCCTGGAAAAGGTCACATACTCCTTTCGGCTGGAGATCCCTCCTGGAAGCAGGGGAACGCATTGTTTTCCCCTGGGAAGGACTGTGATGAATGAAAAGGAAGGCTGAAATGCACCTCAGTTAACCTGGGACTGTAGCAGTGGAAATATCTACAGCTGTGCTAAATGTCCTGAGCTCCTGCTATGGTTAGCAGAGAAAAATAGGCACCATGGGGCAATTAATCTCACCCCAAAGTGGGCAGCTGAAGTAGGTCAGATATACTACCCCTAAAAGTGTTCCTCTCCTTTGGTTACAAAGGGAAGTTAAGGTGACTAGACACTTTCACTGCACATGTCTACTTTTAATGGGATGAATCCCATCCACAGTCCTTTTATAAAGTACTCTAAACCTACTAAAAATCACTGTGCTATATGCCAGTGCACCCTACAGGCTTTCTGGAAATATCTAATACAAGGTGAAAAACAGAAAAAAGTATTTTAAAATGGAATACTTTATTTTGCAGCAGCAGCTCACTGCTGACCACTTCTACCTTCCGTTTGATAGACGACTTGCTTGTTAGTGCATATGGGCACAAGAACCTGCCTTGCCAGTTTAGCACACTAGAGAGAGGCATATATAATACTTAATTTAACATAATATATAAAGGACCACCTGATACAAAAAGTCTTGCACTGTTGCTTTGTCGTGTTTCTCCAGTGTATCTGTGCCTTGTGATACATCGGTAGTTGTACAGTCCATCTTCATTCTGTACATCTAAAATATACAAGGCTCCCGTGGATGTGATGAGAAATCTAGGTCCTGAAAGACACAAGAATTTGCAGTGTTTAAAATATCTGCAGGTTGTTACTGTGTTCTGCTTGCTCACACTGGGGGACAGACGACACACACTGGAGGGTCGTGAAGGTTTTTTTGCCAGAGTCTAGAAGCTGCCAATTGTAAGTTTACAAAGTATTCACTGCAAATGCATATAAAGATATTAATTCATGTGCACCTCTTATAAAAAAGGTAGGGATCTGCAAGGAAAATGTGAGAAATGAAGGAAAGAAATGTGCCATGGTCTATATCACAATCAACAAACGATATCCAAGAGGCATCTGAAATAAAATACAGGGTAAAGAACCAATGCAGAATTTAATCCAGTTTAATTCAATATTGTAGAGTGATATGATGGCAATTCACCAGCAGAGCTGTACGTGTTAGAAAGACGGTCTGGGACGGCATGCATAATAATACAATATTAACCAAAATGGCATTTGTTGTCCAGGTACACCAGAAAATTGAGAAAAAAAAAATATCATAAAAAGTAAAACTAAAGGGATCAGTGAAAGCAAGAGAAACTCACAAAAGGAGGAAGTTTTTACCCCCAAAATATGGGACATATATACTATGTACTATAAAATATACCTGGCTCCCAAATTAGGAGAGAGAATACACAAAGATGAAACCCATTACGAACTAATGTTCAGTAATATGCAGTAACAAATATTTCCTTTTCTTCAGAGATGTATTTAAGCAATGACTTTTTAATAATTAAGTGTAGTCAGGGTGCTTGCGCACAAATGCATCAGTGGGAAAGCAATCCAGCAGAGAAAAGACAGAAAGGCAATGGTATCATTACAGAGGGCAATCTCCTTTAAACCACAATCTAAAAGAAATGGAAAAAAACAATTTTAACAACCATTTAATGTCACAGGACAGGACTGGCCCTTAGAGCAGAGAATACTGAGTAATGCAACAGCAGCCCACCTCTCTCATCCATGTGTGCATACTGAATTATAAAATAACCACAGTGGTGACTTGTCTTGGCTGACCCTGTTCTCCTGAAAGTCAAGGCGCACCAGCATGGAGGCAGTTAGGTCACAACTTTGGAAAAGCATAAACCACACTGCACACATCCTTCTGAAGTACCTTGTTTGTTCAAATAACATGTGCCATTACTAAGAAGTATACTAACAAAATAAATCACCAGAATGGAGGCATAGAAGATGTTGAGCTACTTGCCTGCTGCTGAAGGAGAAGAGCTGGGTGAGGGAAGGTGTAAAGGAGGAGGGAGGACTGGATGGCAAGAGCACTCTTCTCAGCCATGAGCGACACCATATTTCAGCCTAGGGGGGTTTACAGGCTAGGGAGGTTCATTCTTATACAGAGGCCATATCGACTTCATATGCCTCTGAAAATTTAAGTGCTTGCATACAGAAGGCGCGTGTTTCAACACAAATTACTTATAAACAAATGTACTGTTGAGTGTAGTAGGAAAAGCACCTGAATAGGAAATATTTCAGTTTCACAGCCAGGTGTCTGAAATACAGCATTGAAAAGGTTACATGAAAATAACAAAGCTATCTTGCATCTTATATTTTAATACATTAGTTGTAATGTTTGGAGGAAATTATATAGACAGTTAATAAGTTAAACCAATAAAATTTGTTTTACCTAGCTTCTCAATTACTAATAAGTTCTTTATTTACTAGTCACAAAATAGCTTGGCTTGACCAAACATCCTAACGGGTTTTCTACAAATACCAGGCAGCTGACAGCTACCTACTAACAACCAGAAAGCATAGTCTGCAAGTGTGCAGGCAATCACCTAGTGAACCCCCTTAACAATCACAGGATTGTTCTTTACCTGCTGTCAGTCATACAGCCCAGCTCCAAAGCCACAGCAAGGGGAATCCTATCGCCTCTTAGGGAGGCAGGCTTATAATGATTCACACAGAAGAAGTACTTCCTGTTGATCAGAGAATATTTCTTTATTTTTTTTGGTTGATTCTCACACTGTAAC
The DNA here is from genome assembly GCF_965638725.1 of Aptenodytes patagonicus. Lineage (NCBI taxonomy): Eukaryota > Metazoa > Chordata > Aves > Sphenisciformes > Spheniscidae > Aptenodytes > Aptenodytes patagonicus. Next base: position 125,780,249 of record NC_134949.1, read on the forward strand.
TCCTAGATATAATGTAATGTCCTATGCTGAGTATGTCTTCCTTTTCCTTTCACAGTCCCCAATTACTCAGACATAAACACTTGTCCCATTCCACCCTATCTCCTCATCACATAGGTACTCAACATCTGTACCCTTTAACAAGGTTTATTTTACCCCTAACTCTAGGTTAGAAGGATATTTAGAATTTTGGTGTGAAAACCACGGGCAGTTTGACTTCTGCGTCACATGCAGATTATGCACTACTGAAATATTCATAAAGCAAGTCTACCTTTGCCAAGAAATATATTGTAAGGACTACTGGTAATTAAAGCACAGTTGTCTCCTTTAGTCTGTAGGCAGCATAAAATGACAGCTTCAGGAGATGGGAATCACATTTAAGGACTTTACTTGGGGTTAATGATGGGTATGCAGCAAAGGCAATCTCTGCTTGCTTCTGTTTCCAGCTGTGTGAGCATTAACCAGCTCTGTATTTCAGACAACACAGCCGGTTCAGACGTGTGCTTGCCCACAGCGATGCCACTCGGCTGGCAGGGCTGCCAGGCTGCTGAACCAGTGCTGCATATATGTATGTACCATGCAGACATGCCCTCTGCAGCCCGGTCAAGACTTAGATCGGACCTTTCAAGCTGGGATGTAACCCAAACTGTGCGGGGGTAGGTGTTGGTGGGGACACTGCTCAGCTGCTATCACATCACAGGACCAGGAACACATAAAAAGGTGCTAATAGGATGGTTGTGACCATTTTGGTCCCTCCAGTAAATCTGCACATGCTGTGCATTTGTGTCAACCAAGTGAAACCTAAACAGCTGAGAGGCAGAAATGTGCTCCTTGTACAATGGCTTCACGTAGCTTTCTTTTTCTGGGATCCAGTTTCACCTTTGCTAAATATACATAATTCCATTTCTACAAAGAGTCACACTGTTGGATACTACTACTATACACAAGTTTAAGAACATACAAATGTGTCCAAAGTTTAAAAATTAATTCCTTTCTCTATGCTTTTCTAAAGCTCTCACTATTTTCAGATCCTCTGCACAATTTTGAGATATGGTCTATACAGGCCATCATTAATAATTAAATTTGTCTCTCTTCTTAGGATAAGCATGAAGCAACTGTCACAGAAGTTAAGTTAGAAGATCAAATTCAGAGCTTCCCTTAAAACTGCCGAAAGGTCACTTCCTCAGCATTTCTACCTTGTACACGTTATTGCCGCTAATACTTGCACTGGAATCGAAACTGGGGAAACGTGGAGTGGCTACTGCCAGGTTAAAGGATATGTATAGACTTGTGGGCTATTTCCAGATCTTATAGGACTGACTTATATTTGCAAGTGAAGCCTTCCCTCCTCAGTCCTGGAAGTGAGTTTCCTCAGATGCGGTTATACATCTGGGTCAATGAGAGTGGGTACACTTATTAAAAGCCTGCCACTTAATAAAAGAGGTTTGTGAAAGCTGTGCAGAGCCAAGAAATTGTTCAGTGTTATCTTGCTATATTTTCTAGAGAAGCTATGAACATACTTGAGCTATCTAACACTGCCTAGATGATCTTCCTGTTGGAAATTACTCAGGCAATCGTATAATAAAACCTTCACTTAAAGCATTATCTAGAGATTTTTGCCTCACCCTCTTTAAAGATAACTAAAAGTAAATAGTTATTGCCACACATCAGATGTTATCCCACAGTACACATTTCTCACCAACACACATTGTGTATAATTGCAGGGCTAAAGCTTTTCCTTTTCCTCTCTTCTTCTTAATATATTTTGCATACTTATGCAATGCTTTAATAACCATACCTCCTTCTACTGTAAAAACGCGAGACAGAAAAGATGACAGAAAAATAAAAGGGGAAATGCATGTAATTTCTGTCATCTTCTAAACGGAGAGCATTTTCATTAAAACCGACAGGCTGTCAGCTGTGACAAAGCTAAAGTGTTGAGTGTTCTGCCTTCTGTACTTCAAAAAGTGTTTAGAAATGCACCAGGATGGGGATCGACAAGCTCTTATTGCCCTGTTGATCTAGGGGAGTGCTTTCTTCTTGAGGCGCATTTAATTTAATTGCTCTTGCTTTGCTGTAACAAAGTCTAATTTTTTTGACTTACCTACTTAATAGACCAGATAAGGATTTTTTTTAATGGAACGTCCTTTCAGATAAACTGAAGCTTTTTGTTTGTTTGGCTGTTAGCAGGCTTCAAGGGAGGAAGGCTGAGAAGCCTCCTTCACAGCAATTAAAAAGAACACTGTCAAAATACAGCTCATAATTCCCATTTATTATTCCTCCTCAGTAGTGTTTGTATTAATGCCTTAAAAATGTGATTATAATAATTTTAGTATCTGATTTTCAGAGATGTTGAAAGCTTATTTCTTTTTTAGCTTTCACTGATTGGTGCCTTTGAAAACCTGGCCCAATCTCTGTAGTATGTATTTCATTCAAAGAGTTCAAAGGATGTTAGGAACCCTTACTACTTTTTGCCTTGGTGAGGTGGACAAGCATATGTCCTGGTTTCAGCAGGGATAGAGTTAATTTCCTTCCTAGTAGCTGGTACAGTGCTGTGTTTTGGATTTAGGATGAGAACAATGTTGATAACACACCCATGTTTTAGTTGTTGCTAGGTAGAGTTTACACTAGTCAAGGACTTTCCAGCTTCCCATGCTCTGCCGAGTGAGAAGGCTGGAGGTGCACAAGAAGCCGGGAGGGGGCACAGCCGGGACAGCTGACCCAAACTGGCCCCAGGGACATTCCATACCATGTGACGTCATGCTCAGTACATAATCTGGGGAAAGCTGGCCGGGGGGGATGCTGGTCGGGGCCTGGCTGGGCATCGGTCGGCGGGTGGTGAGCAATTGCACTGTGCATCACTTGCTTTGTGTATTTTTATTATTATTACATTGTTATTATTATTATAGTTATTATTATTTTATTTCAATTATTAAACTTTTTATCTCAACCCACGAGTTTTTCTCACTTCTACTCTTCCAGTTCTCTCCCCCATCCCACTGGGGCAGGGGGGAGAGTGAGCGAGCGGCTGCGTGGTACTCGGTTGCCCACTGAGGTTAAACCACGACAGCATAGTAACATATTACTCACTGCGAGACTGAAAAAAAAATATATAGATCCAAGGACTAGAAAGACCATTAGAGTCATTTATTCTCACCTTTCATGCTTTACCCATTAACTCCTGCATCAAGTCCATATCTGGGAGTTAAGCTATAGCTTTTTTAAAAAGACCTCAGTCATGATTAAAGATTTCTTGTTAGTGGACAGCACGTGATACCCCTGGGCAAATTATTCCAATGGTTAATTATTCTCACTTTTGAAAGTTAGTGTATTGTTTGTGGTCTATCTGGCTTTGAACCCAGCTATTGGATCTTACTGTGCCTTCATTAAAGATTTCCTCTGCAGTCAGAAATCTTCTGCTCATTTAAGTACTTACAGAACATGAGGAAATTACCTCTTAAAGCATCTTTCTCCTTAATTAGTTATACAGATTGAACTTCCTAAATCATTTACTGTGAATTATTCATATCTTGAAATATTCCTGTAGTTTTTGCCCAACACCTTAATGACTTTTTGAAGTTCTTTTTCAAGTTTGGATCATGCACATAAGTTCAGTAGTGGTTCTGATAACAGTGAATGCAAAATGTCACCACTCTCTTCTGTACAAGTTTTCCTTCTGCTTATACATCAAGGAATTACAGTAGTCCTCTTATCAGTGCTAACTAGCTTCAGTTATTCATCGAAAATTGTGATCTCCTTTTCAGAGTCATGGACTTAGAGAATAGATTTCCCCCATTCTGCAGATACAACCTAGTGTCTGTCTGCCTTGACACTAGAATTGGCCGTATGAAAAACTACATGTTCAAATCAGACCTCTTTATCACACAATCTTAATCTCCCTACGCAACTCACCAAGGCATATCATCATTTGCCATTACACCAATGTTTGAACAGTTTGCATACTTTATTGACACGTTTCCTTAAATTTCATTCATTAATTGAAATTTTATGTTTTCATCTGAGATATTACCAAACCACTTGTTTTGAAGATACATATTGCAAAGTAGTAAGACCCTGAAGAGAACAAACGGGGAAGAGGGGGAGGAAACTGGGTCGTACCTAGGCTTGACCAACCTGAACTAACGGCCCCAAATCCCATGACATTTCAGAAACACACCCCTCATTTTACTATCTGCTGGCTAGTGCCCTAAATAACCTAGTGAATTCATTAAAGTTGAGCTGCATTAGCAAATCGTCTGTTCATTTCTTTAAGTGAGAAGAGGTCACGTTAACAATTACGAAATTGCTCTTATGTAAGGTTTTTAATGCCTTCCATTAGACTGTATAATATCAGAGATTAAAATAAAATTTTACATGTCTGAGTAATAAGTTAAAATAATTCTGTTTAGGTTTCCTATGTGAAATTGTTCTCATGTATAATTCATAAGAAAATGTGAACACTTTCCTGTCGAATTAGTGCATAATATTCTTGTATGAAAATGAGAATATTTTAAAACTATAACATTAATTATTCTTTTATCATGCTTTTTTCCCCCCAGTATGCTGTTAGTCTTTAAATAGGGGTAATGTTATCCTCAAGATGGTTTAAAAAATCATATTTGATTTTCACTTTGTTGGAAACACATCTAGCGGCATTATGTTATTGCAGTCTAAATTGGGTTGATAGAAATTAAGAGAACAGATGGCTGTTCTAATCATGTGCCAAATGATAATATAGAACAAATAAACTTTTATCAGCTATACTTGTCACCTCCGCTGGATAGAACTGCTTCTGCTAAGCAAGTTTCTAGCATGACCTGTGCATGCAAGGGGAGAAACCTCCCCACGGAGCCAGAGTAACCTATAACTCAGTTTTATAGCACTGCTACAACATCATTCTTAAAGCAAAACAATCTGCTGCTCTGGGCATGGAAAATGTGCTAGAAGCAGCCATGCTTAAACTGTGCCCTGAAGTCACAGTCCTGCGAATGCTTTTGATACACAAACCAAAGATTAGATGAGGAAAGAGAGGCGTGTAGGGAAGGAGGGAGGTAAGGATTTCACTTTTCCTAGCACCACTCACATAATGCGCTCAACCTACATGAGACACCTGGGGTGTTGCTCATAGTAGGTGGTGCAGATGGTCAAAACATGACTGTGCTCCTCTGAGCAGCACAGCCTCCCCCCTAGGGATGTAGCCAAGCTCGCAGGCCCTGCTAGCAGACCTTACAGAGGATAAAATTGATTTTTTAGCTCCTCATATTCCCTTAGCTCTGGGGTCTATAAATTGCACCTTTGGAGTGTGTTGCCCACTGCCCCTCTCCTTGTCTGGGATACAACCAGCAGCTGACTTCCAGGAGAACAGGAGCAGGAGGGAAGCCACAGCACTGCCCTACAGCCAAAGGACAATTAACTTCCTTAATCAATTAGAATGAAATTAGCCCTCCCTTGTGTTACCACCTCCACCCTTCAGGCACACCTGTTGAAGAACCAAATACGTATTGCATTACATGGCCTGGTCTTTGTTTTGATAACTAGAGAGGCCACCATGAGCATGACTCAATTTCTGGGAGAAAAAATCAGTGGCAAAGCTTCTCAAGTGTCACCATAGTACGATGCTACTCATGAGGAATTAAGGTCTTTGACCTTTCCATTTTTTCCTGACACAATGAAAGAAATAAACATAAAAGCTGTAGGAAGTTGTCTGAGGCAAAGGAGGCTGCTGCCATATTTGAGCTATTGTTCTAGGCTCCTCAAAGCTCACAAAGATGTATGTCTATCATAAGACGGAGCTTTCAGGTCTGAAGTTTTCTTCGGTTCCAGAGACCCAGAGTTTTCCCTTTTCCTTCTGTTTTTTTTTTGTTTGCGTTTTTTTTTTCCCAGAATTAAATTTGAGAATTTATAAAACAAGCCAGCAGCCTCACATGAGGTATTTTGCTATTTTTCGTAGGCACATAATCTGTTTCGAGTTCAATAAAAAATAACTGAGGTTATCTCTCTGCAAAGAGTTAAAGACAGTTTATAAACTTTTCCAATCCTACGGCCTGACATGGTTCCAGTTGTAACAGATGGATTCTTAACTTTGCAAAATTTATGTAGAACTGATAGCTCAAAACTAAGACAGATTTTTTTCTTACACCATCACTCTTTAACCCCTCACCTTCTGTACCTCAGTCAGGTTCCTCCTCAGGAAACATCTATTTTGGTGGCAGCTCAGTCTGAATCAGGGGGTGCAAGTAAATCTGTTACTGATCAGTCACCCTGCCCCTCGGCCAGTGGAGGTCAGAGCTGCTCAAAGTGTGGAAGGTCCAATTCAACCATCATCACCATCTCCCTAGAACGCCAGGAGAGGAAAGGAGCAAGGTCATGAAATATTTTCCACTTGATCCTTGAAAGTAGAAAAGCTTAAAGAGGAAAACAGTTAACATAGAATTACGATTATTTTGGCACCTATATCTCTAAGGAATAATTAGGGACCAACCATGCCTTTCTGCATGTCTCCAAAGAAAATGGATTTAGTGAAATCTAGATACCGTGGTGTTTACTTCTCCATTCCAAAATGGTTTACTGTCTCTAATAACTTGAAATTTTTCCATAGCTACAGGTTCCAGATTTCCCTTAATGTTTTGTATGCAATATTACTATGCTAAGACAACAAACCTGCCTATTTCTTGCATATAGAACCATAAAGTGAATAAAATTAAAATGAGAGAGAAGGGGAGAAAGAAACAAAGAGAAAGAAAAAAGAAAGAAAAAAGAAAGAAAAAAGAAAAAAAGAAAGCAAGCAAAAAAAAAGCAAAAAAGAGACAGACAGGAAGGGGGTGGGGGAGGGAGGGAAATGAAGCTCCAGTTTTGGCTTTATAAATTGAACTGAGAGATTATCTGCTGAGTCAATTACAGCATTACCATAGGAACAAGAGTTGTGATACCATGTTGAGTTCACATTCAGACAGGATGAGGCCTGAACACAATGCTCAAAAATCAAACAGGCCCTGAAAGATGGTGGTATCTATATTCATGGTTTTAGCTGCTTTAAATTCAACTGTAACTTGAGTTCATTTGTGTTTCTGTAATCACAGAATAAGGAGATACATGTGAGTATCAGTGCCATTACATGTGCAGTGCTACCATTTTCTGAATAAGTTTGGATACTAGGATAACAGCCATTCTGAAAACCAGATTGTTAGACAAATTACACAAATCAGAACACATTTTATTGCCCCCTTCATGTTTCTGAGACTGCAAAAATGTCTTTCATGCCAATTGTCCATACCAATTCCACTTATATGATGTATGCAGTATTCAAGTTTTATAAAGGAGGAATAAACATGTTCTTTTTTTTTAAAAGCATAAATAGATTCAGGAGCTGTATTTTTGTGTACACAGACTAGGTTATGTTAATTGTTACTTCTTTATGATTGGATAGTATAAATGTGACTGATCACACAATGTTTATATTTAATTGTTCACCCTCTTAATCTTTTATTAATATATTAGGCATGAGCAGCTACAGTTCTACAGTTGTCTACCTGCTGTTGTTAACTGTCAGTCCTCCAGGATATTAAATAAAACTGCCATAATCTTTAATACTGCAGTTTTAGATTATTTGGGTCCTTGCACACTTTGCTGTAGAAGCTGCTTTCCTTATTTCAGCTAGAAAGAAAGCAAATAATTTTAAATCACTAGCTAGTTTTAGGGGCTCTGATTAAAGAGGATTTGGCTTTGCCCATGATATATGGAGCTGTCTAGAGGATTAAAATTTGTTCTGTCAGGCTTTTGCTGGTGCATCCCAAGTAAATAAATAGCCTGCAGCTGACCAGTGGCTTAGCACAGATAAACTTATGCTTTACTCTTTACAACATCAAGGAACATAACCCATCTCTCCTTCTATCTGCCTGTAAATTTAAACACAAGCTTGTTAAGTAAAGGGAGAACCTCCATCTCCTCTGGCATAAACAGCAGTTGGTTTATGTCACCATCATCAAATGTGCGCCTTAATAGTTTATAGCTTGGAAGTCATTGTACATGCAGAATACGTACTGTTATAGACAATATGATCAGAATAAATCACAGCCTCGCATACACAGAATTACAAGTGCCACCAGCAGCAGAATTATTTTGACTAACTGCAAATAATCAATATTATGCTACATTAATTAGAGCAGCTGCAGCTCTGTGGCCCCACATGTTTAACCACATTTATTCTGCAGGTAACTGTGAAGGTAATGAAGCATCTCAACCTGAAGGAACAGTTTTATGAGAAATTTAGAACAGTTCCCACTTCCCTTCATGAAAAAAATCTATTCAAAGATTCACAAGACATCTGAGTATTCAGAATTCTTATTTAGGGTACATGCAGTAACTAACAGACAAAGCCTCATATGGTACATTCTAGCGTAGTATTTTCACCTAATGACTTATTTTGAGAATGTAAAATTAGGGAAACCTAAACAGGTTAATTTGGTTTTAGGGTAATGACTTGGGAAGGAGTTATCATCTTCCTTGCTCAATTTGAAAAAGTAGACCTATGTTGTTTGGATAAAAAAATATTCAAAATATTCACTGTGGGAGGAAGTAGCTCCACTAGGAATTAGAGCTAAATAAATAATTTCCCCTGCAGACTCTTGGCCAGTCCCCTGGGGACAGAGCCCAGTGTTCAGTGAATAATTTTTAAAAGGAAGAAAAAGCAATTAATGATGTACATTTCCATCTTTTTGAACAAGACAATAGTGTTAAGTCTATGGAGTCACTTTTCAACAGCTCTTTAAAAATCAAAATTTTTTTTAACATTTCCCCTACCATTAGCTGCATACTACTTTTCCTCTAGGAACTTGCCCATTCTCATACACACTACTTTCCACTCTGAACATACCGACCTATGAAATATGATGGGGACCTACTTCTGTCACTGGTTTGCCCTTCCACATAACACAGGTGAGGCACAGAGCTCGATTTCATACATTTTGTGTTTTTAACTTCTTTCAGCTCTGACTGCCACTCATACACTTACCATTTTTTAAAAATAGTCCCCCGACAAGCTAGTCCCATCTTTTAGGACTCGATACACATTTTCCTCAGTATAGAAACACACAGAACCCTCATTGGGTTTCCATACAGCATAGCATCAGAACAATTGATGAAGCAGTGTTTTAAACAGAAGAGATAGAGCATCAGGATGACAGTAGTAAGAGCAGAAGTATGTAAAGATTGTTCCGTACTGTATAATGAAACAAAAGAACTCCTATGGACCCTGATCCAATGAAATCACCCAATAAAGGAATATTAGAAAAATAGCAACTAAGTATTTTACAAGATAAGTCACATGTATAATCAACTTTGCTGGAAGAAAAAACCCCATACGCTGATTTTAAATTGAAATAACTGCAAGCAATTCTTGAGAATCTGATTGCAGACTGTATTGCATCAGCATATGGGGATTTAGCATAGCATGCATGCAGACCTCACTTTTTGTAGCTTACAAAGTTTTATAATTCTTACAACATTTCAATAATCAGAAACACTCTGAATGTGAGTTATATTATAATATTGTAAGTAGATATGGTTATCACACTTTATTTTCTGTGCTTTGTCAAGTTAGGCTCTTTGTTGACATCTTTGGCAAACTAACTTTTTAATGATAAAAAGGATTCAGTAAATATAACTTTTCAGCTTGGATTGAATTCACGGCGTGATTTGTGCTGAGCATCAACTCAAGATTATGGGGTATTTCAATCCAACTTAATTTCAAAGATATATGTGAGGTAAAACTAGGAAGGATGTGTAGTTCCAGATCTTCTCACAAAGATTACTTTGATTCTGTACTATTACTTTCCTTAGACTGGCAGCATAAAGAAAAATATCATTATAAGCACAACAAGCATCATTCCTTTAGAATAAAGGTAAGTATTTTAGGGGTTTTTTATTGCCTTCTCTGAACTGCTCAGAGAATCATGACTTGGAAGCCTGTCCAGATATCAGGAACGTTATGCAAATATGCCCAAATACATTTCTCAGGTAATTTTCACCATTTCCCTATTTTTATTTGATTGGGAAATTGAGGCACAATAAAGCTAATTGATTTGCCTAACCTTACCTTGCATGTTTGTGGCAGATTTGGGAATCCTCTATCCCAGTCCTGGGCTTTGGGCATAAAAACATCCTTTCTTACTCCTCATTTTACATGCTGTGCCTGAAGACCTGCCAGATACTATTCAACCCTTTGTGTAGGTACACAACAAGGACACAGTTTGAATACGTAAAGCTCAGTGTATGAGCTAAATGTTACTACTATTCTACTGTTTCAATTGTCAGAGTGTTTGCAAGCACGCTGTACCTGTTTTGTTTGCACTGTTGCTCATTCTGTATGAAGACCTCAGAATAAATTATTTTGAAAATATAGCCTTTTGCCTGACTAATGTCTGGCAAAACGTAGGCAAGCCTATGTTAAACATTCTTCTGCTTTTCCTGAGCTTTTCTTGTACGTAAAGATACAATTAGTTCTACAAATGATGAAGAACATCTATTTTGTTAATCCTTACAGCTCTTTTTTAGGATTGCACGGCACCATTTATTAAGCAACAAAAGCCACTATAATGTGTTTTCTTGTATGTTTTAAGTGATGAATGTTAAGAAAACAGAGGTGTTCTAGAACAAACTACTGCAACCTCATATTCTAAATATTAGACTTTAGGCTGAAAGTCACACAAAGCATTTTTTCCACTTCTAAAACTTATTTTTGAAGAAGCATAGCATTAGATTAAAAAAAACCCAACAGAATAAAAATGTCAAAGTAGAGAGAGACCAGCATTGCCTGGACCCTAAGCAGTCTTCCTGAGCAGTCATTGTCTCTTTCTTTATCTCCACAGGGCATTAAGGAACATGTTGAGTCACAGAGTGACCTTGCTTGTCAGCATTATATGACGTTAGCCCAGATGGCCTTGACCATGTTAACAACATTGATACATGAAGATCTATATAATTGACGTTTCTCACATTCCCAGAAAATGCAAGCAGCATAAAGTTGCCTAAAGAGGCTTGACCTGACAGAAATGCCTACACATGTACAGCATGTTCAGTCCATCCAAGATGTGCAGAATCTAAAGAGCGTGCTTTGCACCGATGATCAGTGTAGTGCAACTGTTGCAGCATACACGGTGTAAGTAAGTCAAACACATCCATGACCCCTTGCACAACTGTAGATGTAGAACAACAATGGCCAACTGCACGCATGGAATTTGTCTTTAAAGGATTAGCACATGGGGATAAAATACACCTTTAAGTAGAGGAGCATTATGAAACTTGTGAACCATATACATGTGTCTCAATTAATCCATCAGAACATGGCTTAAAAGGGATTCAAAGTCATGTACCAGTGGTCTGTTGTTCTTACTTGTGCATAACGGTTGCTCGAATAGAGATGTGACTGTACACAGTGCTTTAAATGCGTAAGGTCTAAAAGTACTCTTTTTTGGACAAATTCATCTAATGTGAGGATATTCACCCAATTTGCTTCAATGTACTTCTTTTTCCTGAGAAAACACAGTGAAGTTTTGGGGACTTGATATTTTACAGGAGCATTCAAAAAATGCTGGTGTCACTTAGATAAGAACATTTAAAAATAATTATCCCTATTTTTCAAAACCAGGCAGCAAAAAAGTAATGAAGAAAAAGCTCTGAACTAAAACTGTTTTTCTTCTCTTTTCTTGGTATTCAACTTTAATCTGGGTATACTCTTTTTTGCAGCCAATGGCTTAGGGAAGTGAACAGTCATAAATGAATCTTATAAAAAGAAAATTAATGTAGCAAAATCTGACAGCTGTATGGCATTTATTCTAAGCAAATTCTGCATTGGTTCAATCTCTTGAGCAACTGTTATTTGGGTCAACGTTATTGCTTTCATAGTTCACAGTCTTTATCTCCCAGGAGAAAGCCAATTTTTCTTCACTCCAATTCTCTTAGGCAGAGCCCCAAGAGTTTGTCACTGACCCTAGGATTTGCATTCTACACCATGTCCACAGTCCAGACACAGTATCTCCCTCCCTAGAGCATTTTCATTAAAAAGGTGGAACATCTATGCAATCCCTGTAAATTGAGCCTTGTTGACTTCACATTCTTTCTGGGGCAAAGGGAGTATTGTACAAAGCACAGCACATTGCAGAACAAAGAACACAGAAGATAGGAGAAAAAATAAATAAATAATATCCAAAAGATCCAAAAGTCAATATACTGTGTTTCATTTCTTTTTCTTTCTGACAGTAGCATTGGCCCCAGAGTCTAGCAAGGAGCAGTTCAATAATAACGATCTAAGGCTGGTCTTCAATAGAGACTCAACAGCTGACAGCTCTTCTGTTCAAATCGACAAGAGCACAAAGAAAGACTTGAATAATTAATTGTAAATGGTTGGATGTGATCTGATTGTATGACCAACCTGTTACATTGACTTGCTTTGACCTAATCTTTCAAAATGAGATATTAAAGCCTAAACTCTTCTACACTTTTTTCCTATTACCTGGCTAGGTCTTTTTCTGTGGCACAGTCTGCATGAGATGATAGGTGCCAAAGGAGAGACCTGATTTCACTTGAGTGGCTAGGACTCTCTACTGCAAGCCTGCCTGGTCTCTATAAAAAGTACTTTTAAATTCTACTGTACAGATGCAGCCATCAAAAAAACCCCAGGGATGGGGAAAGACAGTGACATTACCAAAGGTAACAGCTATTCAATAATTAATTTCTTTCTACTTTAAAAAAAAGTTAAATGAAAAGCTACCCTTTCTCACTTAATTTCTGAAATACTTTTTAGCTAACTTTTCCTAGAATAATTTCCCATTTAAATAGAAGCTGCAAACACCTGACCATTCAGAGGCAAGCTATGCGATTAACACCATTTCAAACATAATCTGCACTTATTTTTTCTAGGGACCTAATATGTTAAAATGCATGACTTTGACATAGCATTGTCTTTTAGCTCAGATGCTACTTTTTCTGCATCAGCAACCCTCAAGTATCAGTGGCACAATAAACATTTGTTTAACCACCATTCACCATACCAGGGTGACAGAAATGGCAGGTACTCAATAATTTCTGGTTGCTAAAGTTCATATAGATCTTTTACTATGAAAATGAAAGATTGCTATTTTTGGCTGCCCAAGGTCTAAGAATGTGTAATTAAATGCCGATTCTGTGTTTTGAAGGAATATTTGCTATAGTTAACTGATAAGCGCTTGCTACACTGTACCTTGGGAAACAGATTTTTTCAGTGATGAATAACAAATATTTTCTGTAAGACCCAGGCTTCGCTCTCCCCTTATTCAGACAAAATTCTCGCAGAGTTTTACTGTGTATGGGAAGGATGACTGACTGAGGAGTGCATATTTTAAAGCTTGTTTAATAGTTTGTCTTCTGAACAACTGACACCGCTTAAATGGAAGACAATATGGTTGTTCAGGACAGTCCTGGTCGTCTCACTGTATTCTAGTCCCAGCTTAATGCTGCACTATAGCATATAGGGTATAGAATTGAAATAGTCTCCAGTGCTTAATTATAAAAAAATCCCCTCTCTCTTTAAAATATGGCATGTTTAAGGCCAATACTACCTCTTAAAAGACAGTAAGTTTTGAAGAAGAAATTGGAATATAAGGAAGTAGAACATTCCTTTAATAAGATGATAAAATTTTAAATTACCTTAATTCTTCCTCACATTTAAAGTAATATTCTGTGGAGATGCATCAGCTGTTTCTTACCAGACTGTACCCTGTGGTACATATTAGAGTTGCTGAAAAAAGAATTTTGCAAAACTTTTAGGAGCAATATTTTCTTAGACTATAACCTCAGTTAAATATTTATACATTAATCTTCAGTGTTATGTAAGAAAGTATCCCATATATGTGTGTGTGCACATGCATGTCCTCACGCAGGTGATAAATAATAGAAGGTCCCTCGTTATGATAAATTATAGAGGAGATGTATAATATATGAACTAAAGTTAACAATGGGAAAAATCTTTCACACACAAGAAGCTGGGGGGTGGAATTCAGTGAAGTCCCACTACCTGCCAGAGAGAGGTGACAAACAATTAAAATTTTAGTTCAGAAAAATAGATCTGAAGATTTCATAACTGTGCAGCTTTCTCTGCTCTGTTTATGGAAACATCCTCTATCAAAGCAACTGGAAAAAAAGAAATACGAAAAAAGTAAATCTCACTTCTCTGAAATAATGTTGAAAATTTGGCAGGATTCAGGGAAGAGCTGCAAGAATGATTCAACAGCTGGAAGCCCAGTTTTACAGTTGTAGCCTTAAGAGCCAAAGACCTTAGGTAATGAAAAAGAAGCTTATAAAAAGACATGGCAACAGCCTGAAGGATGAGAGGGAAGGCTTTTAAATTAGCAGGTCAAGACGTAACAGCATACCCTATTAGAAGTTGAAAACTAAATTGATTGAGAATAGACAGAACATGGAAAATTTAAGCAATAGGGTATTCACAAAAAATACCACAGTTCATGCAGAGATTACAAAGTGGGTATAGGAACTCTATGATAAATTCTAGGTAGAAACATGGAAGGTCAAAACAGTTTAAAAGATTGTTTAGAAAAAAAGCAGAACATTTGTCTTTCCTATGAGAACTTGGAGACGTGCAGGAATTAGACAGTTTACTGTGGCAGAATTAGAGTGAACTACTACTGAAACTCTGGCCCCAGCATCTCCCTCTGAGCAGCCTGGCCCCTTTACTCGTGTTCCTGGAAGGCACCTGGGGAGCACACCATTATGGGGGGCTTTCTTCGGAGGCGTCCGCTTCTGCATGTGAAGCCAGCTAGTAATTTGAAGACACTTGCCTTTGGTTTCTAATTTGAATTAATCAAAATTTTATCATGGAATTAGCTCTCTGTACATTTCTGGACACATCTGTCCCCTTCTGTGCTAAAAAGCTTCTGAGTAAAGAAATTCCTAGAACGCATGAGCAACCCTTTCTCTAACTTTATCATTACTTCTGTGTTCCCGACCAGATCGAATGTATCGCATTCACACAAGAATATCAGAACAACCTATGCTAAAATAAAGAAGCAGGGGCTTGAAAGTAGCAGCACCTTTCAAAAAATGAACAGCGCAAATATCAAAAATGCACACAGTGGCAAACTTGCTCGCACAGAACAAGAATTGGTCTCAACAGTTGCCGATAGCCTGATCCAAGCATAATGTGAACCAACCATTAACCAAATTTTTTCTGAGACTTGGAGGGGTGGAAGTGAGAAATGTATGTTAATTTTAGATCCAGATCTTCTTCACAGTCTTCCCTCTAATTTCTCTAATTCCTGGTTTCAGTCTGGATTAGGACCTAATCCATGTTAGAAAATTAGTAGAGGTACTTATGATTTCCTACTACTCATTCTTTCAGAATTATGAAAGCATAAATTTTCTTCTCTTTTTCAACTTAAAAGTCATTTTCATGTTAACATAAAAGCCATATTTTGCTCATTTTTTCACATTGGTCCACTTCACCTTTTTGTGGAGAAGTGATCACAGATGTCTCTTTAAGAATGTGTGCAAAACCACAATAAATAAATACTTGGTGCTTAATTTATTTTCTCAAAAAACATCCTTGATGTTAGCTGTGAATATTAATTCCTAGCATTGGCCCTGGATGTGGGAAAGCTTTATTTGAAACTATGAAATCACTCATTTATTTTTGGTCCTTGTTATTGTGTAATAAAACTGAGAATGAAAACATTTTGGAATACAGTTTCCAGACCAGTATTTTTCTATGCTCCCAGAGATTAAAATTAGACTGAAATTAAGAACTGAACATGTGGGCATTCAATTGCACTCTTTGGGCTTGAAGTAATTTCTGTTAAATCTAGGGAAGTTGGGAACAGGATCAGTTCTCATTAACAATGCCAGGTATGCAAACTGCAATCTTGTGCCCATAGTATCCGCTTTATAAAAATGTCATAATCTCAAAGGGGAGGCATAAATGTGCTACTATCTTTCTCAAATTTACTTACAAAGGCTGACAGGAGAATACACTACATGAAACCACCCTCCTCTGCCTTGTCTGTGTTACTTCCCCTCGGTTTTAAGAGCAGCAGTATTTTTCTGTTCAATTTGAGGAGGGCAAGAGCATCATTCAGGAAAACAAAGAGAAAGCTGAAAGTGGAGCAGGTAACTAACTATACAATGACCTTTTTTTTTTTTAAATGAGATAGAGGTCCATCAATTTAAAGGGATGGGGAAAGAGAGGAATATGGATGTACTGATGGATGATAGGACAACTGTGAGCTACCAGTGAGACATAGCCATGAAAGAACCTAATAGGATTCTAAAATTAAACAGGTAAAGAGTTTTGGTAGACACAGGAAAGCAGTAGTACCATTGAATAAGATACAGGTAAGAGCTCATTTAGGATATCATCTGTAATCCAAGTTGATTTTATTCCCAAAGGACATCTCAAATAAGAATAAAAAATCAGCTATATAAGTGCTTAGGGGAAAAAAAGAACCTATTCTTTTAGAGAGGACATAAAAAAGTTGGTTTATTTATGCTACTAAAATAAAGGTAGCAATAAATGTGTCAATAATAATATTAGAGTAAATAACAAAATAAATATGTTTAGGTGTATATACCAGGGAAAGAGAGAGAAGAATTATTCAATTTAAATTGTTGACGGGTTGGACTCGATGATCTTAGAGGTCTTTTCCAACCTTAATGATTCTATGATTCTATGATTCTATGATTAAAGAGCATTACTGGAATGAGATTTAATGCCTTTAAATTATCCATTAATAAAACTTAGTCTAGACATTTGGAGAAGATTAGAAGAAGATTGGGAGAAGATGGAGAGCCTCCCAAACAGAGCAGTAGGGAAATCTACTTGTTTCAAGATGGAGCCTGAGACAGAGATGGAAGTGACTGTGTAACATGATCTGGGAAAGGTTGTGAAGTAAAGCTTTGGACATTAAATTCAAGCAAAAAACTGGTATTTGTTAAAGTTTCTCAGCACGTATTGTATCATATTTTGTCGATCCTATGATTCAGATCTTCTGATCATTAATTGTAGGGTTCAGGAAGATTTCTTCCCCCCGACTCTTCTTTGATGTATCTATTTTCTTCTGAGCACAGAGCAGGTTGCTTCCCTTTGCAGCAAGGTGATGGGCAGAAAACAACAACATTCTAAGGAGAAAGGCTTAGAAAAACCTAAAGTGCTTAGTTGGCATCTGTTGTTTGTATGTTCAGTATTAAAGACAGTCTGCTAATTTGGGAGCAATAATGAATTATGATACCAACTAGACTGGCAAGGTCCTCTGGGTTTTTTACTTTTCTCTGCGTCGCCTGGAAGTTTTTTATGAGAGCTATCCTGCCACTGGAGGGTTGTAGGATATCACTTTTTCATCCCTCCTCTTCATTGTGTCATACTGTTTCAGGTTGTTGGGGTTTTTTTGGTAAATTTAGATTCTGTATACCAAAAGTTTTAAGATCATTTTAGGGAGTGCTTTTTGGTTTGTGTTTTTTTTGGGGGAGATTAAGAATAGATGTTCTGTGAACTCTTCAGTATTATGTATTTATGTTCATGGAACTGAACTTGATGACCCACGTCATTCTTTTCCTAAATTCTAATGGAAGCCACCGTTAGTTTTTGCTTTTATGTCCCCATTTCAACTGAGTTTCTGACCATGGAAGGTTTCACAGCTGGGAATAAAGCAAAAGATTAATTTTCTTCTTCTTGTGAGGTTTTTTTTCCCCTTTCCAGTTCTGTTTAAGGAATTACAAGGACAAAACCCTTTTGGAACTTGGTTGAGGAGCTTTACTTTCTAACAGAAAAACTGAACATCTAATTTGACATAATTCTTGCATTTATTTGCAGTAAGTTAACAGTGATGCACCCTGAAAACAGAAAATTTAACTATCTGTTACTTCTTGCAAATAACTATAAGATCTTCACGTGAGGATTGTGCTGTGAGGTGTATGTACAGGAGGATTGTAATGAATATCTCTATTCATGCAGTATGTCATACTTTGCAAAACTACAGGGTTTGTCAAGCTACCAAAGGAGCCTGTACGCAGTGAAAACCTTTGTTTTCCAATTTTCAGCTTGGATACTGTGGCTATTTTTGTCACAGTGTCACTGAAAAAAATAGCCACCAGATTATTTCCACTGGACAGGTATTAGACCCACTGTTCTTAGCGCTGTCGTCTTGATTTCCGGACACCTTTAAGGAGCAGTTGGAATAAAGCATACTAATCACAAGTTATGCATATGTAAAGGAGACTAAAATGCAGGACTGTCCTTTAAGAAATGTAATCAATAGACAAATAAAACAATTTGCCCTTCAAACTGTTCCAAAAATAAAAATTTGGAGTGTAATATTGTCATGGTTTAACCCCAGCCAGGAACTAAGCACCACACAGCCACTCGCTCACTCCCCCTGCAGCAGGATGGGAGAGAGAATCGGAAGAGTAAAAGTGAGAAAACTTGTGGGTTGAGGTAAAGAGTTTAATAGGTAAAGCAAAAGCTGCACACGCAAGCAAAGCAGGACAAGGAATTCATTCACTCCTTCCCACCGGCAGGCAGGTGTTCAGCCATCTCCAGGAAAACAGGGCTCCATCGCACATAATGGTTACTTGGGAAGACAGACCCCTTCACTCCAAACATCCCCTCCCTTCCTTCTTCTTCCCCCGCTTTATATTGCTGAGCATGATGTCATATGGTATGGGATATCCCTCTGGTCAGTTGGGGTCAGCTGTCCCAGCTGTGTCCCCTCCCAACTTCTTGCGCACCCCCAGCCTACTCACTGGTGGGGTGGGGTGAGAAGCAGAAAAGGCCTTGACTCTGTGTAAGCACTGCTCAGAACAACTAAAACATCCTTGTCTTATCAACACTGTTTTCAGCATAAATCCAAAATGTAGCCCCATACTAGCTACTATGAAGAAAATTAACTCTATCCCAGCCAAAACAAGCACAAATATTACTATTTTTATATCTACCAGTAACAACATCAACAAAACCACCAATAAGCTAATGTAAATTTCCCAACTTTGAAGATCTAAGTCACATAAAATTAATATACACTGATGTGGTGGGTTTACCGTTGTAAGGGACAACAAAGAAATGTGGAGAGTGAAAGACAAGAATTTACTACTTATTTTGTATCACAGGGTGGAAGGGAAATTCTGGGCAAGTAGAGAGACAGCTAGATTCCCAGGAGGCAGTAATAACATGGTGTAATGTAGTGTAGGTCTTAGGGTTACGACGGTGTAAGAACAACTTAAACTAGCTGAAGATCTGCCTTTAAGGTAACAGGAAATACTTTGGTGAATGGTTATTTGTACAAGTTTGGTCAGCAAGAAAATTCTAAGCGTTCCTCCTTCTCTGATTTTCATGAAAGTTCTCTCTGTATAAAACCTCTCGCCAGAAAACAGTACCCAAACCACTGACTGAAGTCAATGACCACAGTAACTTGCTCATGACTGTAAGACCCTATGCTTCAGGCTATTAAGAAATAAAAATAATGGAAAACAAAACCAGTATTATTTTTAAAAAATCAGCTTTACCACCAGAGTAAGTTAAAACATATTTCCAGTCTATTCACAACCCTTTTATTAACACCTATTGATTAGTAATAATTAATGTCACTGCATCTGCCGGAAATGCAGGTGAACATGAGATGAAGCAGAAGTCAATGCATCTCGTCCCCAACATGTAAATGTGAACCTCAGAAAAATACAAATACAACAAAACAGGGGCTTGTTCTTCAAGTTTTCTTGGAGCTGCAGAGACATAGAGCATGTGTAAAAACAGACTGTAAAATATCATATTTATCCAGTCAAACCAATAACACGAAGTGTTGGCATGGGTGATTCTGAAGTTTCCTAAGGGATTCTTGGACAACATTCGTTGTTTTTGTCTCGCATCCAAAAAATATTCACAATCAATTCCCTGAAAACTGAAATCTACAGTGGACCTTCCCTATTTAGCTTTTGAGAAAAAGGCAGTCTACTGGGGGCCTTTCCTCTGGGATAAGACACTCTTCCACTCTCAGAATCAGCAGAACAAATCTGTAAACTATACAAAATGGATGACCACTAAAAGATTTAAATCCTATGAGGTGCTAGTAAAAATTAATATCTAATGTCCCAGCAGTCCATCATCTAAATAAGTTGGGGACAATAATGACTCACAAAGCTAGGTTGTCTCCTACTGACTTTTAAAGAAAGAAAATGAGCTCAACAGTTACAGGTGAGTGAGTAATCAACCTCATTCAATAGCAATACTCCGATTTGCTAACCACTGCTACTTGGAAAATTCTTTACCTACTATGTATCAGAAATGAAAATGTTATTACATGTTGTATAGAATACCATAGCTCCTTTGTGCTGAAAGCCCTACCTGTTCCCCAAACCATTCCCTACAGGTAATACAGCACCTGTAAGTCTCTCTAATGTTGCTTTTGGCAACGTGGAACTTAGAAAGTTAAAACTAAGACTGTGAGAGCAAAGCATGCTATGAAATGGTCATAATGCATATAATTAAGTTGACCTCCTGTTGAATGTTGTGGCTTCTAAAAATCTTGTTTTGGGTATTACAAGTCATTTTGGAGTGGAGACATTCAGAAATCATTAATATTTTAAATATTCTTGACCCTGAATCTTCTGGAGAAGTCACTGACCTAGTTCAGTTTGGTTTTTCAGCTACTCCAATAAGTTTTGCTCAGAAAGTAACTGAATGGAAAAAGCTCTTCCCAGATCTAATGAGAGGGAATAGAGAGGGTGTGAGTCCTACTTTTAAGGGGTTATGGTCATCCACGAGCTCTACCACTTGCCCCTAGAGGAGAAGGACACAAAAAATCTTGCAAACTCTGCACCCACAGACAGGAAGCAGAAACCTGAGTCTGTTCCTCAACACCCTTCTGCTGGATAACACTGCTTTGATTGTGTCTTCCTTAATATTGGTCATCAATTAGGATTTAGCAGGTTTTAAGACTTACCACAGTGTAATTATAAACAGAAAGTGGATCCTAGAAGAATCCATAAGTAGCATCCAAATCTCAAGTGAAAATTACAATTATTCTTTGTCTATATCAAGCTTATTCCTTAAATCTGACTTTTTGTTTGTTTTTCTTCTGGATACTATGATTATCTTGACTAAGTATGCAATTTTGTGCTTTCATTTGATTTTTTTTTCCTATGCTTTGAACTTACTGGGAGGGGGAAAAGAATATTGGCATCTACAAAGCAATTGACGGTGCAGCCTGATCATTTGCTAAGCATTATTAAAAGCTCCCTGAAATCACTCCAGTGCATTGCCCTTTACAAGCCATCGGCCATCAATTCAGACCGTCAAATGCAATTACCAGCACTCTTCCTGAAGCTACTTCCAAGCCATTAGTCTGATCGAAAAGCTGAGTCTTTTTGTTTCCCAAGTGCATGTAAATATACCATACCAGTGCTTCTGTGTTTATGTGGTGATTCATTACACTTCTGAATAGCATTTATGGTGTTAAATCTCCAAGACAAGTCAGAATTTGTTAAATTTTCAGAAATCATCCTTATTTAAGGAAGCTTTTTCAAAGATATGCTCACAAGTACATCTCTCTTCTATGTAGATCTATCCGTTATGTATTTCAAATGTACTTGTTCTGCTAGTATGTACAAAAGAGGCATGTATGTATATATGCCAGTATGTACAACTGGCAGTTGCTTGGAAAAGTACAATTAGACTGGAATCAAACTGTGCTACCAGTATCTACCAAACGTCCTTCTTTTATGGAGTATATTGTGACTACTTTTGCACTTCTGTCTGACCAGGAGTGGATGAGATGAATCCCAAATAACATGCATCCAGGGCAATATGATAAATATTTTGTAGAGAAGTTGCAAACACTTTATATTTGCCACACATTGATTCTGGGAAATGAAACTCAACACATGTATGATTTTCTGCACAGAATTATAATTGAACCTAGATATTGACTTTCTTTCCAGCCCAGCCTTCACTCCAAGAACACACAAAATTACAAACACAAACAACTCACACAGGAATATCAACAAGTATTGAGCTGAGGTAGTCAGGACTGGCCACTGAACATAAAATGTGTTTTCTGGTTTCTTAGTTTTCAAGCTAGTTACTCACTCGAACAGTCTCACCAGGGACATGGTAAAGTCCCTGTCACTGGAGGTTTTCAAGATGTGACTGGACAGGGTGCTAGATAATCTCAATAGGCTCCCTTTCCCACAAAAGATTGGACCAGACGATCTTTCGAGGTCCCTTCCAACCTGGGCTATTCTATGAAGCAATCTCTACATGCTGCAATTTCTCAGCACAAGCCATTTTGAGTCTGCTAGGGAAAAAAAAAAAAAAATAGAGAAGGACATGTTGTCTTTACATGGTTCTCCCTCTTCAAGTATGGTAATGAAATACCACATGTATGCTCCTCCCTCTCACAGTTCTTTGGAATCAAAATGGCCATTATCAGCACAGCTTCAGTGCAGATGAGAGCACTCTATTCTTCAAAAAGCATATTTCATTTAATCACACAATTTATATATATTTCAGATGCACACACATTTATCAGATTGTTAGAGCTTGTATTTCTTCATCATCCTGTATCTAACATGACCAATGAGCAATCCTGCTGTACTCATGGTCCAGAGTCAAAAAGGTGATCCTTGGGAAACCTTGACCTGTGTGCTGCTATCTAGATGCTGACATATGAATACATGACTTTGAAGAGTGGAGTATTACAATTACCATGGAAACTGTTTAAGCACATCGCTTCTAAAGTCATGGAAGTATGGATTTAGGTGCCTGACTTGGCTACCCAGGCTTGTAAATGCCACTGGATGACTCTCCAGCATGCAGTGACAGACACATTCATAAAGTGTGTGTGTGGGGGGAAAGCTGAACAACCCCCACCTGCTTAGTTTCCTGTTGACTAAAAATGTAGGAAACAACATTTCATGAATATTCTTATAGAAATTCAGCTCTCAGCCATGTTACCATCTCCTCCTATAATACAATTGAGCGAATGACCAACTTTTCATTTATTTGTGTGGGCAATGTCTTTCATGTGGTTTTTCATTCTATAATTGGAACATAATATGCCAAGATTATTTATCTTCACCTGATTGAGAAACCAGAACAAATCCTCACAAAATGAAGAGGTCCTGTAGCAACAACAGCAGAAGAAATCATTATAAATGCAAGACAGCAAGATAGACAGGTAACTAGAAGATGCACCATTCCCTGCAAATAATTTATAACAAATCATTTATTTATCCAATTTCACTGTTTTTTCTGCTCACAATGTGTTAGCAAGATCCCACAGTCCTAGAATTGACTCTTCACTTGAAATTATTCATGATTTTTCCCCTTTAAAGATAAAAAGGTTTCTCTTCTCCTTTCTTTTTCAAAAAGTTTTTTACCAGGTTTGAAAATGATGTAGAATTAGATTTAAACTAGACAATTTTATTTGAGCTTTAGAGTGCTGCAAACTTATCTAGATCTTAATTTTGTGGCATAATTATTCTTAACTGTATTTTTTTAAGGATACTTTTCCAGGCTATATGCTTCAGTAATCCTATGTAAGTATTGAAGATTTATTCCACTCTGATTTTAAGCAAATCAGGTATCTAAGTAGCACATATCTCTAAGTCGTGGTAAAAATATTGATCATTGGGTATCTTCTGTATTTGCCTCTCAATTTAAAGTTCTTTATTCCTCTCCTCTCTACTCGTTAGTTTACACTGCCACAGCCCACATCCTATGTACCTGTGGGCACAGTGAGCCACTTACAGAGCAATCTCTTTGCCTTCACTTCCAAGCGTGGCTTCCCCTGGGCTGGCTGAGCTCTAGCTCCGGGGTACCAGCAGAACCTTCTTCCAGCATGGTCAAAGGTATTTGTGAGATGCACCCTCAGCTTTTAACAACACAGTTGGAAATAACCATCTCACTCAAACACAAAGTTGAAAGTCAGAGACATTTTTCCCTGTTACTGAGGCCTTTTGCATCTGTTTTAACCAGAAGCTTCTCTTCTTTAGTGAATTCCTTTTCTACTGAGAATAACCATTGCTACTGTATGCAAACTTTTCCTTGCACAAAGGAATGCCCCTGAGAAACCCAACAGCGGGGTGTCTTCCATTCTGTTCTACAGCACAGGCGTTTTCCTAAAATGCAGTATTTCAAATAAGCATGAATTGCTCTGGGGATCATTTGGAAGGACTGTGGACATTAACTGCAGGGAGTGCAGTTCAATGCTGCTATTCACATCGGGACATAGTGTCATATCTGGGCAGTGTATCACAGGTGTCTAAATCAAGTAGAAGACCTACTTCTCTTCAGCTGACTGCACGGAGAGCCACGTTTCACCAGCCATGTATTGGTAACTTTCAGCTGCTTAGTGTCAGTACCTAACTTACATGCTAGTAGTTACACCACCTGAATTAGGCATTGGCATACGACAGTATGAATACGGAATCCTGAAATTTCGTATTTAAGAACCCACTTATTTAAACACATCCCTTTGTGTGAGCAGCTATCACAGCTGGACGGTGTCACGGAGCACAAAATAGGCAATGCAGAGCCTGAAACAAAAGGATCCTACGCGCCAAAGATTATCCTGAGGGCTACGCCGCAAAAAATGACAAGGGCTGAGGACCTTTAGCAAATGCTTAATCAGTAATTTCTTTTGAGAAGCAGAGTTAAAAGTTGTTGCAATATTAATAATTCTAGTTCCCCAACAATAGAATATCTTTAATCATGCCTGTGGCATAAAATACTACTTTTAACATTTTGACTTTCCATCAGTATTGGAATACATATTAAATAACATAAAATTAATTCTATATTGCAATAAATATAAAGGGCACAAAACCATACATATCAGCCATCTTGTCCATTCAGGTAACAGACAGCATATTCAGAATGTTTTCTTATGTGGTTTTTAATTTTTTAATCTGCTCTCAGTGCTTCCCTTTTTCTACTACATATACTAAGTTACATGTATTTTACAAAATACATATTTGCCAAACATAATGTCTTTTCCTCAGAAAGGCTGCTCATAAAGAGAACGTGCATGCAGCACATATTAAATTGACATATGCTACCAAAGGGAAAGAGAAGAGGAAAACCAGCAGGTCTTCTTAATTTTTACAGTCCTCCATAATTCTTTTCAGTTACTAGGTACCAAGATGATATAGGTTTATAAATAAACTAACCATTGCTACAACAATTTAAAAACACAAGGACCACATTTTTTAGAACTGGTACCCAAAAATCACTTATTTTTGTGTCATCAAAGGACTGTCAAGTAGGACAACTGTTTTAAAGGCTGTATCCTGAAAAGCAGCATCAAAGAAATATAGCATAGCTTGCTTTTACCTCCTGCCAAAAATACTATCATATTCCAAATAAATTAACTTGCAGCCAGAGATTACAAATCTCAGAAAAAATCCACAGTCTTAGCACTGCAAATAGTTAAGCAGGAATATATAAGAAATGTGATACTGTGGGAATTTTAGAAGTTTAATATTTTAATTAGAGAAGGATTAATTTTTGGTACAAGTATTTCTGAAGCCATTGCACTGGTAGGAAGACTGAAGTATTAACATGGCACAACCAGACAACCAATTTCACTCTTGAGACTAAAAACAAATGAGTTAATTGATTACATTTTGCAAAAGGATCAAGCTAGTATTTATATTGTTTTAATACTACATGTGCATAGCAATGTTGTATTTCCATCCATATAAGAATTTATGGGGAAATGGAAGGATTTGCTCTTTCAGTGCTTAACAGCTGGAATGATCTTCCTGTGGTTTTAAAACCAAAGGCTATAGTATTTAGCTTACAGTAGTTCTAAACTTTACAACTTTTCTACCATTTTGTTACATGTCAGCTGATATTTTCCTCCACAGTGAGTCTTCAAACTACTAGTATAGTTCTGAAATGTTATTAAAACAAAATTTTCTTTTATACAGAAGGATTTATACCACAGGGCACCTCAAGCTATGCTGAGAATATACAGCAGGGGCATGCTATTTTACACTTCAAAGTCCTAACTGAGCTTCTTTTCCAAGGAAAGACCACTGGGGGCAAGTGGAAGGTGAACAATTACAGGCACTTGGGTATCACCTTGATTTGGAGTCAGTGCCACCAGGGCGTGCACATGGACACAGGATCTCAGAAACATTCTTGTCATCACACAGTTTAGACATAACCTGAGAGTGTTTTCAAAAACCAACACAATACTGATAGCTGAATTTCATCAATAAGCTGCAATAAACTAGTCCCTGTGTGAGCCACAGACTGGAAGAGCTACCTTATGTGTGCCTGTGCACAGCTGTGAGGTCTTCGTGCAATGCAGATGAGATGTCTGTATAAAAACACTGCTGAAGCATTTCATTTCTACATAAACCTAATCAGCCATTTACCTTTCAAAACTTTTGCTTCTTAAGAAAAATCTTTCTTTCCAAGCCCAACTTTGGCATTACAAGGAAAAGTCAGAAGAATTTGAGATGTGTGAGATGCATAAAACCTAAATCCATGAAAAAGTCCTATAACAGAGCCCACCGATACACGGAGACAGTACTGTTCAGCCCAGAGCTGCCTAAAAAGTGAGGTGACTGGGAAAAAAGTTTCACAGCAGCCCAGACACGGCAATGGGAAAGCATCATGCTATATACGTATATGGTCTTCTAAGGGAAAACACCGTGACCCTAAGGATTCCCTAAGGACAAGAGTGGCACTTCTCCATAGCTGTGTGGTGGTGTGAAAGTGGCTCTGGTTGTTATGTTTTGGTACAGGGTTCAAATGCCTGAACCAAGTGTGAGAGCTCAGACTTCAACTGAAGCTCCTGAGAGTCAGGAGAAATATAGGAACCAGACTGTTCACTGCTGTGAAATGGAGGGTAACTTTGGATATGTACACAATGAAATTTAGATGGTTAGGGAACTTAATGGGTGAAAAATTAGGGATCTTGCACAGGTAATGTAACTACAGAATCAATCAAGGCAACTTTGCTCTACTTTCATTTTAGTCACCAAAATGTCTAAAAGGAAATCAGGACAGCAAAGGTTTGGGGGGGGGTGGTATTTTTTTTCATTTGTCTAAGGCCTTGACAAAAATACAACTTGCTGGCTTGAAATACACAGATATAAGTTGCATGTTTCATATTTAAGGGACATCAGAGGTATATTTCAGAGCTGGGTCTGAAACACCAACCAAATAAATTATTTCAGGACTAGCATTCCCGCAGTCCATCTGCCTAGTCTATTGCATGTAAAAGTAAGTATTACCTATATTCTAGGATATCTGGACTTCCACTCCCTTTGAACTAGTAGCTGCATAATTTTGCTGAACATGGAGGTGAAGTTTTGCTGAATGGTTAAGGATTTTAAATGAGACTCAGCATATGCGAACACAGTAGGTGGTTGGCTTGTGTACAAGAGCTCAATTGCATGCTGCTCAAAGCATAGAAAAAGCAAACTCTGGACTACATGCATGACAGTTTAGGCAAATATATATTTGTGTGTGTGTGTATAAAAATAATATAGTCCTGAGGTCTTTTCTGCTCTAGCTAAGCTCCCCCTTTCCTCCAATGTGAGTTCTACCACAAAGAGGACTTTGGGATTTACTCATTTGAAATTAAGTCATTCACTGTGTTGTAAGACACCCTAAAGAGGGTTGCTTTATTAGGCTATTTATACTATCTGAGAGTGTAAAGCTGCATAGCTTGCTTTCTCGCGCAACACATTTTTTGCATACTTTTAGGTTCATACCACATTTCCATGATGAAAACAAGTCCTCTAAGCATGTACGAGGCTACACAAGACTGCATCTTCTTAAATGTAACACTGTACATGGCATTCCTTGTAATCTCATTCATAATTCTAGCTGACATAACTAGTGTTCCTAGGTTGATGTATTTCTGATTAATGAGGCATTAGTTCTATATCAGGTAGCAATTTCAGAATAGTCTATTTCCAATGAGTTATGAATATGACTTGATTATTACCATTTGACCTACTCTTGTGTTGAGATGATTTGTGGCTGCATTTTCCCAGAGGACCAACCAAATGTCATTGCCTTGAAATACCACTGTTATGTTCCAGTAATTAAATGAAGATAAAAAAAAAATTGCATGGTAGGCATGGAATCTGTACATGGTATTTGGCTATCTGAAATATTTGTACACTTACTTACAATAGAATTTTCTTAACATGAATGAAAATGAGCTACATAAAAATTCTGCAAGTGTTGACCTAATACAAAACACAGCTACTTCTATCTTCCAGACATTTGAAAACATCAGGTTCTCTCCCTTACCCCGTTTACACCAGCCTCATGGCATTTAAGGAATAATGCAATCATCAGGCACAGTCAACATGGGTTCACAAAGGGAAAGTCCTGTTTAACTAATTTGATATCCTTCTATGATAGAGTTGCCCACCTAGTGGATGAAGGGAAGGCGGTGGATGTAGTTTTTCTGGATTTCAGTAAGGCTTTTGATACTGTCCCTCACAGCATCCTTCTGGATAAGTTGTCCAGCTGTGGGATGAGCAGGTTCACAGTGCACTGGGTGAAGAACTGGCTGAAGGGCAGAGCTCAAAGGGTTGTAGTGAATGGGGCTACATCTGGCTGGTGACTGGTCACCAGCGGTGTTCCCAAGGGTTCAATTCTAGGGCCAGTTCTGTTCAATATATTTGAACAGAATATATTTCCAGATCCAATGATCTGGATGCAGGAATTGAATGCACCATTAACAAGTTTCCTGATGACACCAAACTGGGAGGTGCTGTTGACTTTCTTGAGGGACAAAAGACCTTGCAGAGTGATCTAGATAGGTTGGAGCATTGGGCAGTGATTAATGGGATGAAATTTAACAAGTCCAAATGCCGGATTCTGCACCTAGGATGGAGTAATGCCGGGCATAGGTATAAATTGGGAGAGGAGTGGCTGGAGAGCAG
This sequence comes from Aptenodytes patagonicus, assembly GCF_965638725.1. Lineage (NCBI taxonomy): Eukaryota > Metazoa > Chordata > Aves > Sphenisciformes > Spheniscidae > Aptenodytes > Aptenodytes patagonicus. Next base: position 125,809,196 of record NC_134949.1, read on the forward strand.
CCCTGCAGAAAGGGATCTGGGGGTGCTGGTCGACAGCAGGCTCAATAGGAGTCAGCAGCGTGCCCTGGCAGCCAAGAGGGCAAACTGCACCCTGGGGTGCATCAAACACAGCATAATCAGCTGGTCAAAAGCGGTGATTATCCTGCTGTATTCAGCGTTGGTGCGGCCTCCCCTGGAGAACTGTGTGCAGGTCTGGGCCCCACAATTTAAGAAGGATGTGAAGGTCCTTGAATGTGTCCAGAGGAGGGCAACAAAGCTGGTGAAGGGGCCGGAAGGAATGTGCTATGAGGAGCAGCTAAGGGCTTTGGGTTTGCCTAGTTTGGAGAAAAGGAGGCTGAGGGGCGACCTCATTCCTCTCTACAGCTTCCTGAGGAGGGGAAGTGGGGAGGGAGGTGCTGAGCTCTTCTCCCTTGTATCCAGTGACAGGATACATGGCAACAGTTCAAAGCTGTGCCAGGGGAGGTTCAGACTGGACATCAGGAAACATTTCTTTACTTCTAGGGTCAAACACTGGAACAGGCTTCCTAGAGAGGTGGTCGATGCCCCAAGCCTGTCAGTGTTTAAGAGGCATTTGGACAATGCCCTTAATAACATGCTTTAACTTTTGGTCAGCCCTGAAGTGGTCAGGCAGTTGGACTAGATGATCGTTGTAGGGCCCTTCCAACTGAAATAATCTATTCTATTCTAAGTCTATGAAATGATCAAACCCCAATGTAATTTTTTTTTTTAAAAAAGCAACATAACCCTTTAACCTTTAAATGGCAATCAGACACAGATAATTTATCTTCCTGAGACCAACTAAACACATTCCAATTGTCCCAATCTATAACTTCGCTGATAAAGTCTTTGATAAAGGTTGAAATGAGCAACAATGTTCTTATCTACACCCTGGGAAGGAGTTCTTTCAGCATATCCCACTTCTTGCTAGCTGTGACATAAACTAGTTGCCATGATTTTAAATTTACGTTTGTCCTCCTTATGACTTTCTGTTTTTTCTGAGAATAAGGTGAATGGATTTGTTATTATTTATTTATTATATAACAACAAAATGAACATTATTATCCCTTAAGCAGATATTCAGAATTATATAGGCTTGAAAAGCACAGAAATAGAAGTCTTGCATGATTTGGTCAATTAATGAGGTGACCAAGCAATAATACTAATAGTAATCTTGAATTTTTTTTATAATACCAAAGTGATAACATTGTGAAAAATAATAGTTGCACATACATTGCCATATGACATCTGGAAAAGGTAAGCAATTCTCCTTTTAAAAACAACAACAGAAATGAAGGACATCCTTATTTAAAATTCTCTTTGCCCTGTGACTTGCTGTGTAACTTGTCACACTTTGTTCAGACTCATCTTTTTCAAAACGGTATCAGAATTTGAGTGCTAACTTGGATGCTACTTAACTTCCCTTTCCAACCAGTTTGTTTACTCCACAACAAAAGGCCATCCTTTTCTAAAGGCTTCTTCTATTGACCGCTTTGTTTATTCAGAAGCAGAAGGGCATCAAAGTAAAACGTGCCAACCCAACTTCAGGAAAAATCAAAGAGTGAACCTGCAAGCTAGAAAGAAACACCACCAGACAGAGCAGGAAAACCATAATGCCAATTTAAATTCAAAAGTCCGCAGGGGCAGAGCACATCTTTTCAAATTTGTGTGTGACAAGGGGGTCCTGATCTGTGAGTGGAGCTTCCTGATGCCCTGCAAATCACTATCTTCACTGCATAGGACTTTCCAGTCCTTTCCAGACTAGGGAGAGCTCTGCGTGGTTAGAAGCTGGTGGAGGAAAATCATACACGTGACGCCGGCCTGCAGGTCGATGGCAGAGAGTGGCTTGCATCCTCTGGATTTCTAGTCTAAAATTCTCCTCCCTAGGTGACTTCCTGTACTTATTTCTCTGCACTTGTATAAAGTCTTTGTTAAACCTGCAACATCAAGTAGTGCAATAGGAAGATAACTGCAGCATGTGCTCTCCAATAAATGCAGTTAGCCTAACCTAACGCCAGGCTACTTTCCACAAACACATAGACAAGTACTTTTTCTTTTTGTAGCAAGGACCGTGCAGTTTCACACGCATTTAACAGTTTTGCTTCATGAGCTCTGAAGGACTGGCTCTAACTTTTTCGTATATATTAAAATACAGGAACTAGATGCAGGCTCCTACTCATCACCTGCACTGGCCGTGTCCTAAGCAAAATGTCACCACTTTCGGATGGGGAGCATGCCCTGAGGGCAGCCAAGCGCACCACCAAAAGTAGGGAAACAGGGAAAGTGATAAGCTTGGCATGAGACAAGGCAATGAGTAAGGAGTGCTGTCATTTAATAAGGTCTGTTCTCAGTAATTACAGAGACACAATTTGATCAGCAAGGACTAAGTATCTTCATCTGAAAGGGATCGGATGAAATTAGTGCTGATGTAATAAGTACCATTTGTCACTATCAGGGAGAGAGGTGTTGACAGGTTCCTGCCGTTGCTGTGGCAACGCGGCAGCACTGTTTCTCCTGGTGTGGGCTTCAACTACGGTGAGTTACACAAGTCTGGGAGGCAGAGGATGCTCCGCCAAGGTAACCTTCTTCCCCAACTTGGGTTGCACAGGATCACCTAACTATACCGATGCTGAGATTCCTGGGGCTCAATTTGGGGTGGCAGTCTGGACTGTGATGGTCAGCTCAGGTGTGCCATTCCCCAGGCTCAAGCCTGCCTCGGTTTCCCTGTTATCAGTGACCTGGAAGCCACATCCTTGGGGATGCTCCCTCCAGATCACGCTGTCTCTGGCACCTTGCTGCCAGCCCTTTTGCAGCTGGCTTCCACGCAGGCCCTGCGGCAGGCAGGAAGTTCCTGCATTTTCTGGTTATTTTGACAGCATCCCTGCACACCTGCTGGGTTGGCCACTTTCTCCCACATAACCTTAACGCAAGATCTAGAAGATCTGAAGGCTTCATTTTGGCCAAACTAGACCTGAAAGGTGTCCTTCCCAGATGACAGCTTTCCACCAGGCAGCCCCATAAAGGAAATTTTCATTTTAAGCAGAAGCACAGTGCTCTCTGACAGTAAAACTCCAGTCACATGCAGCAAGGTTATTCACAGGTAGATTACATATTGTTGCAATATTTTCCACCGACACATTCCATGATGTGAAATAAAAAGGCAAGATTTGCTCCCAGCAGAGTAAAATACTGTGTGAAATACCACATGAAAGAAAAAGAGGGATTCTCTTGATCAGATACTCGTAATCAACGCACATAGCCAAAATACGATCTTAATTACGATCAGTAGGTGGAAGTTTCCTGAACGTTAAATTACTTGCAGCAATTACAAACTACTGAGTAACCTGTTTACAGCTTCCTGAAATTATCATCACATAATTTGGCAATCTGCCATATTTTATTTCATTAAAAACTTAATGTACCATAACATAATAGCCATAATAAAGCTGTCAAGGGCCACCCATTGCTATTTACTTAGATATCATCTGTTTATTATCTCTCAAAAACAACATCCAAACAGAAAGGAAACCTGGAGACTAACAGGTCACATAAGAAACAGGGAATATGAAGAGCTCCCTCTTTATGCTGTACAGCCCCAAAATCCATATCTATCCCATTTGTCTCGCAGTCAAAATTATGCACAGAAAATACCTAATAACCTGTTTTTGAACACCTAAACTGCTTGCTAAAGTATGATGCATTTAGATGGAACAAAACACAACTTGCCAGAACCCAGTAATAATTACTAGTATCTTACACTATATATAACTTTAACAACGCCAATGAATTCTATCATGATTTTCAAGCTATCATCTGGAAGAAATGCTTCTTCTGCTAGGATACCTTTAAAATTAAATATTGAAGCATTTGAAGAAATTGTAAGTAGCTGGAACTGGTACAAAATCAAAAAATTAGTGACTGTCACAAAATGCAAAGCTTTTGGATGACTAGTTAATCCCTCCAATTAGAGCCCCACAGCATCAGCCAAAATGGGGTGAGGTTGTGGCTGTGCTCTTAGCAGGCACTGCTTTCTCAGAGGTTTCATCATTCAGATGAAGTGTAGGTCTAGAACACAAGTATTTAAGAGTCATCTATAAACCCAACAGTTCTACTTACAGCAGAAGTGTTGATTTTCTTCAACAGCTACCTGCTCAAGTACTGACATGCACCACGCCTCCTTAAGTTTTGAAGCAGATGAAGTGCTAAGACATGCAGGCTTTTGGAAGAAACAAGTACGTATTGCTACATACAGGTGCAGGTGGAACAACAGTACCGACGACAACAGTATTAGATGTGAGGAGCAAGACAACAGCACTAACAGAGCTGGGATACTAGCAAAAAAACCACACCCTGGCACTTAGTGGATTTAGTGCACTAATCTCCCCTGTGTTACTGACAAATGCTGAAGTAGTTTAACATACTTATATGTATATTAAAAATAGACTTACTGAGTAGCACATTAGTATATTTTGCCCACTTGGGATTCTTTTTTTTTTTTGTTTGGCTTATATATCAAGAAAATAGATAAAATTACTTTATGTTTTTGTGCATCACTAAGTTATTGAAATCACAATGACAGAGCATTTTATTTGCAAAACATTCAATGACAATTTCACAAATGGGGCAAATAAACCAAGACACAATGCATTAAGTTTTCAAGTAGTGAAGGATAAATTAACACTATGTTTCAGTGCTCATAGACAGCTAAAAGAAGCATTAGTTGATATTGTTTAGGTAATTCACAGTTTTAATCTTCGAGCTTTCAAGTAAGGGAAGAACTGCTGCATATACTCTATTTACAGGCAGTATTTCTCTGAGATTTAGATTAATGCATCAAATGGAAGACAATCAACACGTATATATGTACTGAAGAAATCTGAAGGGAACCTGTAGTAAAATAAAACCCTTGCAGAAAAAAAAAAAAACACTTTTCCTTAAAACAATTCTGCTGACATCATTTTACCCCTGGGTTGGACATTAACCATAAGTGTGATTTACAATGAACATTTCTTCTGGTTACAAGTGCTGCGTAGCTACACTAGTACACATTTCCAAGGGTAAGCAGGCAAACTAATACATTTTTCTCAGTTTCAGGCTAGGATCAACTGCTTCTGCCATGCCATGTTTAACACGGAATATTAGATAAAAATGAAAGGCATATATTAATTTGACTTTCAAATTCATATCCAGATATATCCTCTCAGACTAAAACCGTTACAACAGTTATACCAAAACCTCCATGCTGTTTCACATGCACTATCAGATCTACCAGTCATTTCTCAGAACACACGTGCAGGTTTTCCCACTTTGCCTCTAGGTGTAACTGGAAAGTGCAAAGGAAGAGGGAGGAGCAGAGGCTGTTATCCTCTATTTGAAACACCCCACAGAGAGACTGCACAGCTAGCAGTAGCAGAAATCAAGACTTTTAAGTCCTACACCTGAATTAGGGAACAAAATCTGAAAAGTAAAGTTCGTGTTTTACGCTACACTAAGACGTAGGCTAAAATGAGGGTACAAGGGACCTTAAATCCCAGTTCTCAACCAGAGTCACTGGCGTAATTGGAACAACCCCAGTCCAGTCGAATGGGTTTGAAATAAGAAAATTTGTCTAGTTACACTAGTGGGAATTAGACAATGATGCTACTTTATCACAGCTGAATCTAGTTATTAGCTTACAGTTTTGACCGAAAATACAACGTGTCAAACCTGAAACTTAACTGACTCATATTAGAGGCTTGAATTCTGTCATTTCTTTTATCTTGTTCCCTCTTCTGCCTAAATGGACCCACTGTGGTCAATCTGTTGCTGCACCTATAAAACGTATCTTTACCTGATCTCTACATCTGGTGAAAAAGATTTTCTGCTTACTATGAGTGTGTCTGCACCGCTCAGTGTTCTGCCATGTACCTGAACTAATCCAGATGTTGGAAAGAGTACTGAGCAAAAGAAGGATGGTAAATTAGTCTCGGCCAAGTGCCCAGCTCAGAAGGCTATAACGCTTCCAGTATCTGGACAAGCTCACCCATCCCCATACATCACTGAACTGGGCAATGTAGACTCCCCCTTACAAGCTGTGATGTTAGCAGTATTACTAGTGGCAGATCATCCAGAGAGCTGGCACTGGACTCCATGTGTTCTTCATGTGTCATTCACTACATCCATTAAAGACCTTCATGAAAGATGATTTACTAGCTGTGGGGGAAGGCATGCAGGCCTTCAAATGCCCGGGTGCCATCAGATATGCATGACAATTGCTGCCCCAACCTTAATTTCTCTGCTTTTTATTTATTATGGTAATGATGCCATGAATAACTGGACTCCTTGATGGGTTTTCACCACAACACTTTTTCAAGATTTGATTTATTATTTTCAGCTAACTTTTTTTTTTTAACAAATGATTTGTAACCAACTTATTAAAATGCATCCTCAGAGACAGTTCAGGACGTCCTTCATGCTGCTATCATTAGAAGGGATGTGCTATCATTACTGCCTGAAATTTCTGAAAAGGCTTTAAAAAAAACCCACAAAAGCACATCAACACTTATGAACATGCTTTGGCAATAATTTCAGCTTTTACAAAGGCTTAATTTAATTTGAAACTTGTACTTAAAGGGAAAAGGCTCAAAATAGTAGCTGCTCACAGCACAGCAGATGGTCCAGACAATAAAACAGGCAGAACTATTTGAGGAACGTGAGTTGTTCACTCATACAGATAGAGCCAGTTAGCGACTGTGCAATGAAAATGGTATTTCACTGGAATAAACTAATTTCTAAAACAAACTTCGAAAGCTTGATATAGATTAATCTTTACCTTTTTTTCTGCCTTAAAAAAGGTGTTCTGAACCTGTCCAAATGGACCATTTTTAAACAGAAATTTGTGTTTCAAAATGCTATTTCATGTTAAAATCTAAGATAACTCCAGTAATTTATTTAAATATTGTGTGGGGAAAACTTGGGAGGACACACACACAAACCAACCCAGTGTAGATTCAGATATATATCCTATAGATATCTTATTACAGGATGAGAGAAGAAACTTTAAATTGTAGTTTTTCTAGGACATAAAAATTATTTCCTATTTCAAATGAGTGTTTCATGTAGCCAAGGAAAGGGGGAAAATAATCATGACAAAGAGCAAAATACCTAACTGGAAAATCATAGTTAAATATTGAAGTTACCTGATGTTACCTGAAGTTACCTAAGGCATGGACGTGTTGGACCGAGTCCAGAGGAGGGCCACGAAGATGATCAGAGGGCTGGAGCACCTCTCCTATGAAGACAGTCTGAGACAGTTGGGGTTGTTCAGCCTGGAGAAGAGAAGGCTCCGGGGAGACCTTATTGCAGCCTTCCAGTACCTGAAAGGGGCCTACAAGAAAGCTGCAGAGGGACTTTTTACCAGGGCATGTAGTGACAGGACAAGGGGTAATGGCTTTAAACTGAAAGAGGGTAGATTTAGATTAGCTAGAAGGAAGAAATTCTTCACTATGAGGGTGGTGAGGCACTGGAACAGGTTGCCCAGAGAAGTTGTGGATGCCCCCTTCCTGGAAGTGTTCAAGGGCAGGTTGGATGGGGCTTTGAGCAACCTGGTCTAGTGGAAGGTGTCCCTGCCCACGGCAGGGGGGTTGGAACTAGATGATCTCTAAGCTCTCTTCCAACCCAAACCATTCTATGATTCTAAGTGACATCTTAAATTTGCAGTAGCTGTAGAGTTTACTTATTAAATAATGATATAATCTACATGTATCATGTTTCCAACTCTTTCCATTACTTCAACTAATAATTTCTCTCTTGAACATTTACCATGTTCTCGCTTGCAGTTAAAATAAAGAAAATGTGTTATTTAACCTGAAATACTTTTGGTCATCTTACAGTACACTTTCATTCAGTTCACACAACAGTTCTTTAAAGATTATTCAGAAGAAAGTGGAAGTTGAAGGGACTTTCTTGTGTAACCCATCACTGGCTTCTGCTTTAGTAAGCAAACACAACATATAATCTTTTTTATAGACCGAGGAAGCACCATGCAGATCTCTCACATCCACACTGCTTTCTCTTGAAAGGCTGTTTCAGAACTTTGCTTCTGCTGATGCCTAGAAGCTTTCTTCCAGTTTCCAGGCTAAATGTGTTTGGGATCAATTTATATTGATGCTTTCCTTTGGCTTAAACAGCTTTTCACCCTCCCTGACATTTTCACGTTACTCTCTTTAAAGAAGGCAATGGTATTTCTCCTTTCCCTTACATATTTATTCTAATTAATTAAACCAACCTCACTCTTTTAGCATTGTTTCCTAAGAAATTTTCTTCACCTGTAAGTCCTGTCAGCAGGCCTTCTCTACACTTATACCAATGTGAATTTATCTCTGTTGATGACCAGCCATGAAGAAAATACTCCAAATGAAATTGTACATTGCTTTGCATAACAATACTAATGTTTCCATCTCTCTTTTGAAAATACAACCTCTACTAACTATTCTCTGTGCTTTGGATGGCACTCTACTGACTTTCTGGACACCTAGTAACCTAGGCTGTCTGATGTCTGGAGTTACCCCTTATGGAGTTGAATGGCCTTGTCCCATCAGAATTGGGATTACTAGCCTAGAAATTATCTTCACTTCTCCTCTCTAATGACTGCCTGTTAGTCACTGAAAAGTATTTTTACTCCTTCTGTAGGTCCAAATCCTGTGACACAGAAATTACTAATTTCCATGATTTCAAAGGAAACTTCAGTGTTCCATGGCTCCTAAGCTTTGGCTAGTGGTTAAAACACACAATGATTCTCGCTGTTAATGAGAAAGCAATCACCAGGACAAAGAATTTCAGTGCTTTCACATTAACAGTTACCATTATATGCTAATCACATTTCAATTGCTAACCAGCCGCTACCGAAAAAAGAACAGGCTGCAAAAGCAGAAAATAAAATTCATGGAGCGGAAGTTTCAATTTATCTCTTCCTTCATGTTTAATTTCCATTAGTTACTATCTGACCTGCATCTGTGTGAAATACATTAGGTTACAGAAGGCTCAGAGCCCTTGGGTCAGGTAATTCTATAAAAAATTAGTCTGAGAAATATTTCATTTTTCCGCGAGCCTAGGCCAAAACTTTGGATTTTCACACCCCTAATCAGGTTTGGGATGGGTTCAAAAATTTGTCTACCCTATTGCTCTCAGCTTAAGTCTTCCAGAGTTACCTATGTCCAACGTGTGCTTGTTATCTCAGCTATACCACCAAATCAATGCCACTGCGTATCTTCCAGATCTGAGCCAAGGTGGTGAAGCAGAGGCTTTTTAACTCTGGCACAGTACCAGTGTAACTCAGCTGTGCAATTTACAGCAGTAAGGTAGGGACCAGAAATTCACCTCTCTGTACTTTGGAAAGCCAGTGAAACCCTCTCTTCCCAAGTAATCCTATAGGGGAAAGAAGTTTTCAGGAGAACAAAGCAAAACAAAACATAAAACAGCAACCCCGTCCTTTCTAACCAGTTGCAAATTATTTCTACCCAAATGCAGATTATATATATTATATCTGAACACTTGAAAGCTCCTCTGGCCCACAGAAGGCCTTGGAAAGGTTTTTCATTTCATGCACATCCATCCTGTTAGCAAGCTCAGAAACCTTATTTCTGTTTAAGTGCAGAGCAAGAAATGGTGAAGAATAGTAATTAGTGGAAAGGCATGTGGGGAGCAAAGTCCTCTGGTCCCTCGGGAGAGGGAAAAAGCACTTCAGGGCAAAGGAGCCTGCAGGAGGAGGCTGGAGGAAGGTGGTGGAGGGCAGAGGTTAACCTCATTGTAGGTACGGAGGGCATGTGACCTGTGGGTTCCTCATTGACAACTACCTTAAAGCAAAGAGTAATAGAATAACAGATATTCTATAGGAAACAGGAACAGATTGGTAAAAGGGAATCCCAATCAGTACATTTCTCTACCTTTGACCCCTAATTTTGCATTTTGTTATATGCATCTAGTATGTATTCTTCCAACAGAAGAGAGGTTTTCTAAGTCTCATTGCTTTTGCCAATACTGATTGAAAGACTTCCCTTACACTAACAGTGTGATTTTTTATTTCAAATTTAAAGAATTTCCAGATCTAACTGCTGCAACAGTTAGTAGTGCTAAAAATCACTTTCAAAGATACTTGTTTGGAGAGAGACAGCAGTTGAGCTATGAACTTTTTGCTGTTTCTAAATGTTCTACAATCTTTCAAAATACAGCTTAGTAGAAAAAATGAAACTAAATCAACATAAAAAAATACCAAAACCTGAAGTTATTTAAGTTATTTTGATATGAAAGCACGTCCTATAAAAATACTGATGTCTTTCTGAAGCATAGATACACCTCTGCCTTGTAACCTTCCCCTGGCAATTGTCAGCAAATGGGCATCTCACTCAGTAATTAGGTGGGGTTTGAGTAAGTTTTCTAGCTTCTACAAAAGAAAAAGCAATTTTGCCCTCATCAACAATGGGCACATTATGACCAAGCAACAAAACTACGGAAAACAATTTATCACATATATGACTAGGAGAGAAACTTGTACTATCAGTTATCAGGAGCCAAGCCAGAGCCTAGGAGGGGATGCTCCCTTCATCTTTCATTGACAGGATGTTTTTTGCAAAACCAGCCTCACACTTTATTTACATGTTACATTTCCATGGCATTTCCAGGTTCAATTGTGCTGGAAGAGGACATAAACTATTATCTCAGTCCCACATTAAAGAACTAACTATTTTTTAATTTCACTTGCAAGCTGTCCATCACACTCTCTCTGATTTTTACTGGCATCTAGTGGTACAGTACTGTTTTTGTTAAAAATGCAGATTCTTTCCTGGTCAAAACAGGAATTGTCCAGTAATAAAATGCAGCTTCTGGACACTAGAGGGTTAAGAGAACTGGAGTTAAGCCTGAGTTTATAGGTCTGATGGTGTCACTAGGCAACAAGTAACTTGCTGCAGCCAGCTCTTTTCAATCTCCTTGCTTCCTGATGAAGCCTGGTCTGCAGGCTGGTTTCGACACAGTAATAAAACAAAGCATGTTTATTCCCTCCTCTTCTCACTTCCCACCAAAACCTAAACCAACAAAACCACAAAATCGAAGCCTGATGCTGCAATTGCAGGTGCGCCACGCTGGAAGCAGTCAAAACCAGATAACTTTTGTAAGGTGGGGATGATCGTGGAACTCCTATCTTTTAGCCATGTTTCAAGAAAAGGGCTGTAGCTATAAGTCCAAGAGAAAAAGAGAAGGGGGGGGGGGGGGGAAGAAAAGAAAGAAAATGTCATTTAACTATTTTGAGCAGTTTTGAGCTTGTAATTACAAAACAGTGCTTTTTCCAAAGACCCTTTAAAATACAATTCAAAGTACTTCATGTCTTTTTAAATTGGAAATTTAGTCATGTTATGTTTCTACATCTTGACTGATTGTGTCTTGCATTCTTGCCTGTCCTAAGGGATTAAAACATGAACCCGATTTAAACAGCTAATTCTGTACCGTTGTCTTGTAGACATATTATTTTCAGTAACACAGAAATTCTAAAGACTTTGTAACAAACTGAAGCAAATCTCATCACAGATTGTTTTGCAAACCATTTGTTTAACTACACAAAACTTCCTACAAACAAGGAAAGAACAAATGACCCTTAAATTCCATGGGAATTTTGCAGAATTTGAATACAATGCAATGAAAATAAATCAGTGCTATGCAATCATCAAGGCATATTTTGTTTTCTGTATTTAAACAAAATAATATCACATAAGTCTTTTATTTATATGGTCTGAGAGATTACATGCTTTTGCATTCAATACTTCCAGTTACCTTAAATCTGAATTCTGCTGTCATAAATTCTGCACCCCAACATCTATACTACCCTAAAATTTTTGACAAGCTAAAGTGTTCGTTTTATTTGAAGACAGGTCCTTGTACAGTTGGTAAACCTAGTATCTCACAGCACGTACAAAAATATGAGCATATTGCATTACATTGTGAGAACAGCAGCCCTGTGTAGTTATGAATACACACAAGATGACCTGTGCCCTACCAGCTTGCAATTGCAGTACATTTTCCCCAGAGGTAAAATTCAGACACACTAAAGCTAATTTGACACTTCATGTAAAACTAGTCACTCTGTTGTCCTGGCTGAGATACAGCATGATTCTCTTTGGTTTTTACAAAGCATATTATAGATTTAATTAATATGGCCACTCTCGGAATAGAGATTGAAAGCTATTTCCACTGAGGTCCTAATTCTGCCCACTGTTCAGTGTTTCCTGCAGGTTTTGCATCTCAGAGTAAGCTCAGCACTGCTGGGTCTTTGCTGCAAGAAGGTTTTCATTTTTGCAGACAATATGCCTTATTTCCTCCTTTGAAATAACTTTTTAGCCAGTCTGTTTTCATGCACGCTGACTTTCAGGATTAAAGCCCTCCCTTCTTATGCTGCACAAGCAGTAAATTCTTAATCTTCATCTGCTCCATACAACAGATGCCCACGCGCTCACTACAGCCTAGAAAAAGCCATAACAAAGCCATAACAAAGGAGTAAGGAAGCACCTGCCATGTTCAAGTAACACTAGGTTTGTGTTTGTGGAGCTGAAATTAATTTCAGCCACAAAGAAACATGTATTCCCAGTTTGATGATCTCTTTTTACAGCCAGAAAGCAAGTAATCAGGTTCTCAGAGAATGGATACACTAATTTAGTAATGAGGAGGTTACACACCGCTCTCTGATCTCTTTTTAAAGTCAAGCAAGCCAAATCAGTATGTTCTAGATCATTCATCCACCTAAAAATCCTAGATAACTCCTTGAGCACCACCTAGAAAAGAAATCTAACCTTTTGTCAGAGGTGCAGTTTGTAGTCAAGGCAGCTTGCCTAATGCTGGAGGCAGGACACTGATTTTCACAGCAGCAGAAAGCCTTTCAGTGGCCAACAATAAATTTATGCCCAAGGAGAGCATATGGTAAAAATACAATACTGTACAGCTACAATGTTGTAAACTGTAGGTGCTAAAGCTGTGCTTTGCCAAAGAATGGTGACAACATCCCACATGCCCGCACTGGATGAAAAGGTACTTGCTCTAGCAAGGACTACATTGGAGACTGTGGAGACCCACTGTGTTTCAGACTCAGCTGGTTCACCCCCACTTGGACCTCCAGTTCAGACAGCCATTAGGAAACCATAGAGTTAGCCTCAGGGTAAGTAATTTACAGTCATAACAACATCACCCTGTCAACAGCTAGGCTCTCAATTTTCCTCATAACATTCACTTACCCCATGAGAAGGAGAGATGCAACCCCTCACACCTCATATACTGGCTGTACACAGCATGCAAAAACTGTCCTGGTTTGAGGAAGGAACTAACCTTCTCAGACAGAAAGTTCATAGTGTATGTGTAAAACTCTTATTGAGCACTTGTGCTTGCATAGCAAATGTTGCAAAGGAGGATGACAGTATTCTTTAACCACTTGCAACATAAGACATCTGTGACTGTTCTTACGTACTATCACAGGGCTGACAACTTACCAAGTACAGCTTCACCCCTCCGTGTGAAGGAAGGATGGATCAGAGGAAGCGTGCCACAGGCCATTTCATTTTCCTCCCCAGCTCAATTAGGAAACAACTGTCTTTTCTTCTCAACATGCTCCTTTTACCTTGTCTTACTTCTGAGTGATTTCCCCCCCATACCCCTTCCCTCTCCCACTTCAGCACTGGCTCTGAATGCTGATGAGACACTGCGTGTCACCCCAGGTAGTTACTTAGGTACTTCAGGGATGACAAATACCTGACCCACAAACATTCAGGGACCAGTCAATCCTGTTATCTGAAACAGCCCCAGGTGCTATGCTGGTGCTGCCTGGATCACAAAAATCTACACACATGCATGCAAACACAAGCCTTGTGCAGCTGGTGAGAAGGAACAAAACCAAAACCACAGTTTTTAATAGAACAAAGACTACGGAAAGATACTTGCTTTTGAAATGCAACATCTCTTGCTTGCTTCTCAGAAATCTACAGTAATTAAGGATAAATAGCAACTTAAATGTATTTTGTTTTATTTGCAACATTGAAAGCTTCAATTTTCTTTCATTGAGGGGGAACAATGTGTTTCTTTCCAGTAGGAAGAAAATTGTTCTGTGATTATAATGACATCATGCTGCCTCTCATGGATTGTTGCAAGTCTAAGAGCTAAGGAAAGGAAGGGCACATGAAGTACAGCACAGCTTTTCAGCTGTTTCAGTAAAAATTCCTATACATATGCATGTACAAAAAGTAAGGAGTAAATGAACTTTTTTTTTCTTTGACTCTGAACTCTCTTTCCCTTAGCCAAAACACTTACAAAAATTGTGACTGGAAGAAATGTATGTGATTTTTAGTTTGATTTTCCTCTGTAAAGTAGCAATAAGCCAAAACAAGAGTCCAAATACCTTTGGAGGAAAATGAAGATCACAATAATGTTCAAAATTTACAGTGTAATTTCAGCACCATATTTTTTGTCACATTTTATATTAAAAAATATTTGATCGCTTACAGTGCAAGTTATGTTATAATGAGTAAGAACTGTTTTCATGTCACTTGTAGAATTAAAATACTAAAGTGACAAAGCATTAATTTGTTTCCAACAATTTGAGTCTGTGTCACAGGAAATTAGAATTCTTATATTCAGCTGTGCTTCGTGGTTGAGCAATAATATGGGTAAAGTCTGTTTACACTTTAGGGTCTTTGGGACAGGGACCATAACGCGCATGTCTTTTGGTTTCTCTTTAGACTTAATGCAAGGGAGTGGCCATTCATAACCTATGCTAAAGAATAATTGCTGGGTGCTGGCAATCATCACATTGGGGCGTGCAGGGAGACCACTCGCAGGGAAACCATGGCAGTGCACAGACCCTCCTCATTCCTGCCTCCTCCCCTGCTGCATCAAAGCCTGTTTCAGGATCCTCTGAGTTCATCTGCCCCTTCCTTCTACCCACTAGTCACTTCTTGTGGTTCAGGTCCCTCATCTTTAGGGCAGCATAATTCAATTCTGCTTGCTTTACTGACATGCCTAAAGCTTCCTCCAAGCTACACCAATACACAAAGGAGTGACTGCTTTGAGCTCTTTTCCCTGGGAGTCTAGCAGTCTTGTTGTCATTCTCAAACTTGGAGCATAAAACTCCCTTACAAAAGACTGAAGCAAAGCCTCAGACACTAAGGAATTACTGGATATCATTACGCAAAACAACACTGCAGAAATCAGTGCATTGCTTCTCTGCACATCACTGTTATTTGGGAAATGCTTTTATTGCAGAGAAATGGAATAGTACATGTGTATTTCATGAAACTCTGTTTATGCAGTACTGAAAAGGTTGCTTTCATGTCTGAAGTTTTAACACTTGTAAGAAAAAAGTTTTGTCAGGTAGTAGTCAAAATATTAGCCTACCACTTGTGGCTAAAGGAAAACAGATCCACAGAGATTTCCCCAGAGTATGGTAAGGTTATTATTGGCCAAAAAGTGATTTTACAGGATTCATAATGCAAAGACATACTATGGTTTTTTAATTCTGATTTCTATCACAAGTTTTACAGCTGCACAGATTGTCCTAGTAAGAATCCCAGACATGCTGTAAGATGCTGTCTGAGCTCACCTTCATTTTCTAGCTCCCCCTTGTCCAAACTCAGAAACCTGCTAAGGAAAATCTGAACTTTATAAATTGCAATGCCAATATATCAGTCTAATGTTCAAACAACGAGGGAAGATGAGGAGTAGTCACTGGTAACATCCTATCAACAGTTTGCACCTCTTTATATTCAAAAGCCTTGCACACTTTGGTGAATCACAGCTGAGCTGGTATCACCGGGAGAGAGCAGTAACCCCTCAAATCACCAAGAAATGAATCATTTAACTGTGACACATGAGAAACAGTACAATCCAGAAACAGATTCGGACTGATACAAAAACTGGAGAAACTGGCATTGCATTTTCCCTACCTGGTAAATCACCTGCAAGCAGGAAGCTATGCCTCTGGCAGCCATTTGAGATCCCAAGTCCCACTCAGGCGAAGTACAATATCCAAGTCCTGAAGCAGCTGAGACTTAGATGAGCACAGAAAAGCTGAATTAGGAGGGAAATGTGGACCCTTCTCACTAGGCATAGGCGTGAGGACGCCAGTCAGGCTGCATCTGCAACTGGTTCATGTAAGAGCAGGCCAGGCTATAATCAAACCCTGAACTTGCAAATCTAACACTCAAAGTACTGTTGGGCTTCTGCATAGAAGGTTACAAATACCTTTTCAGAACTACTTCTGGCTGCTGCGGCTGTGGGGTTGACTGATTTAGTGCTTAGTTTGCTCATCTGTCAAGGGCAAGTTTTCACTGAATTAGTGGTGGTGGAAAACATAAGATTTACTTAGTACCTGCTCTGAGGACCTGATGAAAATGAACAGGGAGAGGCATTGTTTGAATGTGTAAATTCATTACAGGCAGTAATGTAAATACATATTTTTAAATGGTATTTCTGCAGTCTGTCCTGTAGATATCCATATTCAGAGCATGGCCATCTACAAAGGGTGCGATAAAAAATTCCTGAAACAGTTTCCTGATGGTCCTGACAGGCATGAAATTCCATAATAAACCAGAGAGAACATACCTGTGGACACTCAAACTATTAAATTATATTAGCTTTTCTGTTCACTGTTGCCAGCACAGGAAGAAAAAAGAAATCACCTCGAGAAGATATTCCTGGCAATCACTACCACCAGTCTTTTCTCATCTGCAGCTCAGACTGTGGCATCCAATGGACTGAGATCAATCAGTCCACTGAGATTTGCCTTCAGGATCCCAGCACATCTATTCCTGAAATCAGATTTTTAAAAGCAGATCTGGCCTTCTGTGACTTCCTGCTGAACCACTGTTGAATAATTTCAATTTGGTGCAAATTTTTAAAAACACAATGGTTTTTCTGTTTCCCCAGAGTGTACCACTGATTTCAAAATAAAACAGAATCTATACTGAAATGCAGATACCAAAGGCAAAACGTAGAAACACAAACTACGTGTTTTAAAAATTGTATCTAGCCAAGCCTAGTTTAAATAAGGGCAATTACTCAACTCATAAAACTACCCACATTCACTATGTTTCTGAGTTTTTCATTATAAACTACCATATCAAAGTTCAAATTCCAATCAAGGTCATTAAACCTATGCCCTTTAAAGCCTGGAAATTGTTTGCTACACATGCAAAGGGTTCTTTTTGGTGCTTCTTAAAGCTCCTATATTCAGTTTGCCATAATTACAGGATGAATAAGGATAAACATGTAGGAAGGCACCCCTCCTTGCAAATCAGCTGGAAGACAGTTGTTATGATTTAAAAACATTTCCATGCTTCTGCTCTGGCAATGTTTAAGCATATGTAAACATCCCAAAATCCTATGTGGGAAGAAAAGTGATAGCAGATACAGGGAACAGAGAATGACAATTTCAGTCAAAGAACTGGGAAAAGAAGTTGGGGTTGAACTAGATGATCTTTAAAGGTCTCTTCCAACCCAAACCATTCTATGATTCTATGAAAATGGCATGACTGCACACTTAGGAGAGAACCTTGGAAATTTTTGATCTTTTTCACTCCCAGCTGTGGCTATAACTCAATCATCATAACTTGGCAGATTAAAAATGGAATGCCTTCTTCCCCTCTTCTCAAAAAAAAGGTTGGGTTTTTTGACAATAATAATAATAAAATAAATTTCCCAATAGTATTTTGAACATAAACCAGTGCTATATACAATTAATGTATTAAGCTAATACTTAACTTGATAATTCTATGCTTTTTGCTAGTTGTACACTCTATTCATATTAACAATTACTGGGCTCCAATTTTCTCCTCTAGTGTCAAGATCATACGAACCTGAGTTCCACAAGCTTTAATTAAGACATATATCATCAGAGGGCTTTCCAAACAAACAAAACACAAAACAAGTAGAATCAGAGGAAAGATAAATTACATGCTAGGTTTACTTTATTATTTTGTTGTTGGTTTATTCCCGCCATTGGATCAGTCAGGAGCACTGAGGTGCAGAGACCATGTCCAGCTCCTCTGACAGTCTGGTTAACAAGGAGTTGCCACCCAGGTATTTCCTGCTCTCTGGGTTCCTCCTCTGTTGCCCCTGAGTGGTCCATGCCTCCGGAAAGTGTTGATCAGCCTTCCCTGCCTCATTGTATGATACACAGTTGGGACGAGACTCATCTTCTTGCTTTTATTCAAGCCCACGGGAATGGAAGTCTGATCTGTCTCTGCCTTCAAAGAACATAATACCCTGTCTGAGGAAAGGGTTCTTACAACTGCATAATCCTTTAAGGCATTTAAGGAACATGGACTTGAACTTGAACCCTTCCAGAGCAAAGATCAAGATCCAGATTTTCAATAAGAAGTTCCTGCTGGTAATCTAAATTATCTGAAAATCTTGCCTTTCTGGCTTTAAAGGATGGAAAAGAAGAAAAATATGTTATACATGAAATGAAAAATATACCCAGTCCCAGAGTTGACAATTTGTTACATGAGCAGCAAAACTAATTAAATCAATTTTCTTACTTGTGCTGGCTTCTCTGGTGTGTAATAGAGCATCAGTATTGACTGAAGCTCTTCCCAGCATTGGGGTATTCACAGCAACCATCTCCCATTCAGATCCTTGGGAGTCTAATGAGAGTTGAATCCACGGTGTATTCATCCCCTCAGCAGGAACACTGGGTATGGCTTTTGCCTCTGTTTGTATTTCCTCAAAACTTGTAGGAATGTATAACATTCCTGGAGTCATTTGTATTTGACACATGTAGCAGAACCTATTGGTCAGCAGTTTCAAAAGCTACTGGGCCTGGGAGGGAGAGCTAGGGGGATACAGGCACAGATGGAAATACCAACAACAAGATCAGATAAGTCTTGTTTTCTTTGGAAACTAGCCTTTAAAATTATTCCCTTGTTTTTTACATGGACAGGGCTGAGTTTTCTTGGTGAGAGAAATTCATTTAATAATACAAGTTAAGTTTAGAAAACAGTAGCAAACTATATTATGCATGTTATCTCTGCTATACCTGCTTATATCCAGACATTTGAAAACACAAGGTTAATATGCATCTGTGCATGAATTATGAACTACCTTTACACTAATTAAAGAACTGGTCATACATGTGGTATAGTAATCATGGATAAAAATGACCGTCTGTCTGTTACATTTAGAACAGGAAAAATCTATTACAACTTTATTCATTTTAACTGTATTTTGCTGCTCATTTACATTGAGGTGAATAACATGAAAAATTAAGTACCAAATCAAGGGTCTTCTTCATGTCATAGTTTCAGTCCTACTATTTTAAATAGAACAACAAAAAGATCTGAAAAATCATAAATGGAAATCCTTATAATCTGTGTATCTGTAATCTATTCAATGTCAATAGTAGGACATATGAAAGCTGATTTCCACATTTTATGAAAAAGTTAGCCACATTGTGTGTCTCTGAAAATGAATCTGTTATTTGCACAATCCATGTCCTTCTTGTTCTCACAGTCACCAACTGAAAACTGGAGCTGGAATAGGACATTTTCATTTAGTTTGCATTTGTTAGATGTACAGTGATAACTGCATAAAGCATCTGAGTGACATTCCAAACCAGCTCTGACATTTCAAGTTTGTTCTTGTCACCTAATGTTAAAGCACCACAACTGTTTTTCCAGTTTACTTCAATTTTATAGTGTTTCTTTTTTAAAAAGAATTATAACGCACAAGCTGTTTCGCCATGTGACCTTTCTCTTTAGAGTGGTCATTGAATCATCAAGCAATGAATATACCATACCTTCATCTCCTTCTTTAGGATGCAAGCACTTTTGAGAAGGTGAAGGGGAAACATTAGAAAAGCTTGGCTCTGTCCTGTCATGTTGTCTTACTGTGACATGAAATTCTGTGACATGTGACATTAAAAAAGGTCACTTTGACAACCTGACTACTAGAATGCCGGTGTATTTTTCACTACTGCTGGCAAATGAATGGCAAATTATGCAATGTCTGCAACTAACAATAAAAATGTTTTCTTCTTTTTTGCATTTTATGGAATTTTATGACTTTGTGGAGCTTTAAAATGTTATGGAGCTTCTCTCCAGTTTTCTCATTTCTTCCCTGTAGAATTTTCTTAGTTGCAATGAGGTTTGTTTTGTTTATCTTTAAGGGCTTTATTTAATGTGTGAATGGTTTCCCTATTCCTTCTTACTACATTGGATAGAAAAAGAAGCAAAACTGCATTTAGTACTATGTTTCAAATTTAAAAGAGGAAGAAATCCAAGAAAGAGATGCAAGACAGGCCCAAATCTTGCCTTTGAAGAAGGATCAGCATTTTGTAGCTTGGCAGGGCGCCTCCAGGTTCATTCTGATATGACAGAGGCTTTAATTGACACCACAGCATTCAAATCTCCTTGAATTTAAGTTTTAGCAGTTAAAAAAGAAAGACATTCTTAAAGACTGAAGTGACAGTTCTTAACCTACACCTAAAACCCGTGGTGGAGGTGGAACAGGGGTAAACCTGATGAGGCTTTGCCGGAAAACAAAAATGGCCTCTTGGTTGTTTTTTTTACATTATTTTAGTTGTTTAGTGATGTATGACTTAAAAAAAAAAAAAAAGAGACTGTGGTTCAAATTTATACTCTGGTTTCCTTGTACTTATCATGACACATACCCGGTCATTGTAGTATGTGTTCTGTCAGCTTTTTAAATTTTAAGCATTGTTCTCATGGCTGTATTACTTGTCTGTTCTATTGTACTTCACACATTTGGGTTGCTGGGGTTTTGAAATGTCTTTTCAGCCTGCCAAGTGCCTGTTTAAAAGAGGAAGGCAAAAAAATGTGTTTTGTAAATGTTCTTCTTCTCTTATAAACAAAAAGACTGAATTTGGAAAAATAAGAGTTTACAATTTAATGAAACAAGACAGGGACTGACCTCCATCAATACTGTAAAAATGAAAAAGCAAGCTATTGTTTTTCTTCTTTTCCCCTGTTTTTGGGGGCTAAATAATGTAATATATCTTAAGTGTTGTGTAAATATGGTGGACCACTAATAATCTCTTTAGTCAGAGACTACCAATCTGAAGCACTGATATACAGATGGTGTTTGTTTACCGAGTTGGCTATTGATGTGGGTTTCCAGATGGTAATCTATCACGACTTTTCTTAAGAGCATAGGTAGATCTTGCAGACATTTGTCTGTTTAAATTGTATAGATTTCTTGGAAGACCCTGTTCTTTACAACAGTTAAAACTCATGGTTCTAGAGCATTGGGCAAGTGTTTTTTAGGCACATAGAAAAGATTCTAACTTTTAACAGAGGCTATAATGCTGCGTTGTTTAATCTCTCTTGATTTAAAACTTTTCAGATGGAGGAAATATTAAAAAATTATATAGAAAGGTAAATCTTTTGGAGTCAAAGAGAAGGGATGAGTTTTGTTTTTTTCCTTAAATACTCATTATGGAACTGAGCTTTGAATTACTTTCATAACTATCTGGATTCTCGATACAACTGACATTTCATAATCACAGTTGTAAACTCACTCTCTGAAGGGCTATGGCATACTGAAAGTATATAGTAAAGTGTAGCATATACTGAAACATCAGAAAATCCAAGATCACAACAGGCTGGAATCAGTAGTATGAAAGCATACATTAAAGTATTCTGAAAAGCTAAATTCTAGGAAAACACTGTTCTCGTCTTCTAAAGCCATTAAAAAAGATCTATATTCCCAGCTTGATCTTGAAAGATGGACAATAGCTGATAATGAATTCCCTTAGCACATGGCAGGAAGTTTGTCTGTCTTACCATTACATTCCCACCCTGAGGGTCACCTATATGTGGGTCCTACACCCCACAGATGTATCTGTTCACACGACCGAGGAGAAGGCCAGGGACCTGCTAATTAACAGGACAGCAGAAAACAGGCTGGGATGAGACCAATGCATAGCTCTATGCCCATCAATGGCAGGGCTCGGGGAAAAGAAGGACAGTATGAAGTGGGCAATGGGAATGATCCAATACCATCTTTGCAGACAACTTGCATTCAGTAAAGCCAGAAGCCAGAAAATAAGCTAGCTAACAACATAGAACTGCAACATGTTTAAGCCTTGTTCTAACTTCTTAACTTCTAACAAAGTAATCTTCACCAAACCACAAAATCAGGGCTACATCCTCATCCTTCTTGACCCCACAGCTCTGTCCAAACCAGTCACCCTTGCTCCTCTTCCTGTAACGTTGCCTTTCTTCAGTTCCATGGCTCCAAGCTCTCCTTCCCTCCCTACCTTTCTAATTTCTTTTTCAGTGTGTCCTTTCATGATCCTCCTCTTCACCCAAATTCCCAAATTCCAGGTTCGCATCATTTCATGTAATAATTATTGCAGTTGCTTTTCTTTGGTCTTGGCAAACATAACTTTGCCTTTCTCATATCTAACCAGGGTGCTGCTGGGAGAAATCTTTTCCTTGTCTGCTGCTTTGGCTGTGTCTCTTTTATCTTTTTGCTCTTCCTCTGGCTTCCCCTTTCTCAACCATATCAAACAGAAGTTACTTGTCATTCCCATCAAGGCACTTTATTTCACATCCACATGCTCCCCATCATCTCTCACTCCACCTCGGAAGGGCGATTTTGGTATCCACTTGCCCTGTGGTGCCAAGTCCCTGCACCTCTCACAAACTCACACCTGGGAGGATTTCCTCAGCCATCTCCAAACACCAGCCTCCTTCAGCCTTCCTCCTAAGGCTCCCTTCTGCTCGGATGCCCTTCGAAACTTAGCAGCAGTTAGCTTCTGCTGCACACTGCACCTACCGTGTTGACCAGTATTGTCTCGCTGCTTCCTTGTTCCCCCCATCTATCTGCAATTGTCTGCTCTGCCTTATCTTATGTGGCTGTCGTGCTGCTCTGTGTTTGTACAGAGACTCAGAGAAGCAGGGATTTTAAGGAGAGGTAATATCTTTTATTAGACCAAGTGAAACAAATGGAAGAAACAGGCAAGCTTTTGGGTACTTCTTCAGATCTATTGATCTTTTCATTTGGTCTAAAGAAAAACCCCACTTTCTCTCTTTACAAATATTGCCTCTCTTATACCCTTAAAGACACTACCACGGTAACAGTATAGGGGTATACAGCAAGTGAATATCTCTTTAGGTTGCAAATCCCACACAGCCAACAAAAAGTAAGTGTTCATATCTGGAAAAAAAGTAGTGAAGTTTACCTCCGAGGAAAAAGTAGGGTTGGGGTGGGGTGGTAATTACTGGCCATTTTTCACATTCTTATTTAGTGAAACATCTATTATGGGCAAGGTCACCTGCTACCTTCACTTTCTGAATAGAATTAACATTATTAGAGAGGATGAACTTGGACCCTGCAATAGGACACAACAGTAACAGCTTATCCACAAAGGGAGGTCAGGATATTTTCAGCAATACTGGTATTCACACCTTAGGCTCCATGTTGCTGCTGATCCCAGCAAAGATTTGAGCATGGGATAGGACTAATGACTGCAGGGAATTTTCCTTCAAAGTTATGGAGTTGCCAGCAAAGTATTTTTACAGCCAAGAATCAATTTACTGTGACATACAAAATGTACTATCTTAGAAGATGCATGAATTATCAAAGGGTTGACAAATAAAGAGACTGAACAGTTTAGATGACATTAGTAGCACTGAAATTAATACTGTAGCCATGGCTCACTACTTGCTCTTTGGGACAGTTAGAATATGCAATTGCTGAACAGTTTTCAGAATGAAAAATAGCTTTGATATTTTTATTTCTCATAATGGCAATCATTTCCCAGTATCTTACTAGAGTCTGTGCCAATCTTGCTTATTTACTACCTATAAGATATGTTGCTTGAGAGTTACATAAATTAATTACTTTGAATGTACTACTGTAATTTTTCCATCAGAAAAAAACATGCTACTTAACTATACCCACAGATGGAATTCAAGAGGAGAGATAAACCCAAAGAAACTCTTCCTGCACAAGGGGGAATAAGATCTACAGATTTTCAAGTGGGAAAGCAGTTACCAGCACTTTGCTTAGCTGGTTCTGTCTTGCTATTTTATTCCATTATTTGAAGACAGTTAGTGACAATAAAATAAGAGCACACTTGCACTATTGTACCTCTCCTATGAAGAAAGGCTTAGAGGGTTGGGTTTGTTGAGCCTGGAGAAGAGAACACTCTGGTGAGACCTCATTGTGGCCTTTCAATATATGAAGGGGGCTTATAAGAAAGGCAGAGACAGACTTGTTACCAGGGCTTGTAGTGACAGGACAAGGGGCAGCAGTTTTAAACTGAAAGAGGGTAGACTTAGATTGGACATAAGGAAGAAATTTTCTACAATAAGGGTGGTGAGACAGTGGAACAGGTTGCCCAGAGAAGCTGTGGATGTCCCATCATTAGAAGCGTTCAAGGTCAGGTTGGAGGGGACTTTGAGCAACCTGATCTAGTGAAATATGTCCCTGCCCATGGCAGAGGGGTTGGACTAGATGATCTTTGAAGGTCCCTTCCAACCCAAACCATCCTACAATTCTATGATTCTATAACCGGCTTTGTAATTTTGCCATGAACTTTACTGGAAGTTCATAAAACCCAAAGGATGTCAGGTCAGGCTGAACAATAACTCTCCAGTTTTCACACCACAAACATATCTTAAAGCTGTGCACAAGCTGATTATCAGACAATAGCGTGAATGAAGGGTTGCATAATATTTGATATGCTCAAAATCAAAGTACCATAGGGTTTTTTTTATATTGTTGTTAAATACCTTAACTGATTTTTCAGAGATGCAAAACTGAGAAAAACACTGATGCCCAACTACCATTCTAGGCAATGAATGTGTAACAATTTCACTGCATCCCTTGTGTTCAGAAAGCAAACTGAGTGAAGAGTTTGTACTGAGATATCTCCTGGAAGGGACGTTTCTAAAAGAATTAAGCCAAATGGCTATGCAAACCCCAAAAGAAAAAATCTTACTGAATTCCAGAATCTGTTCTTCATGTTTATATTCAGCTCAATGCACCAGTGCATTTTTTTCCATTCCTTAGACTTTCACCAAGACAATTCATAATTGTTAACATAACTGCCTAAAGCCTTTTAGGTGTAAATCAGTAAGCAATGAAGTGAGGTGGAAAAGTAGCTTCCCTCTGACAGATGCGTGCTTGAAAATGAGGTGATAATAGGTAAAATGGTATTAAGAAGACTAATGACATACAATAACAAGCCTGTCTAATTGTGAAGATTTAATTAAAGCAGAGCTGCTGTGATGCTGATGTAATTATTAAGAGAATATCTGGCTTTCTCTGTCAGATCAAGCTGCTGTTTCAAAATAATATAATCTAGACCTTTAAAAAGGTCTAGATTATATTATATCTAGACCTTTAAAAAGGTCTAGATCCTAGCAAGTCATATAAATATTTTAATCTACTTAATTACTTTGGGTTGAGAGTATATCAATGGAGTTGGGAAAAAAAATGGTATTTCTGAGATGTTTCAGAAGCACATTATATGTTAAGTCCTTGCCATTCTGCAACACAGTGCCTGAAATTTTTATCAACAAGATTGTATGAACGATAAAAAAGCTCAATGAATGACAAACTGCAAAACACACAACATTTTACTGTAAGGTTAGGTGCTCTCAGCTCTTTCCCACTGAATTATATTTGCAACTGCAGCTAGCACCATATGCTATTTGGCCAATATGTGTTAGACACTAGAACTTGACTTCCAGCAGACTAATGTATGAAGCAGATTTCTCCTTAGGCTCCTTGCACCATCAGTGAAAAACTACATACTCCTTTCAGTTAGTAACTTAGAGCAGGGCCCCAGCTTATCTTAAGAAATCGTGATCTAGAAACTTAAGTAGCTGGTATGAATTCCTCATTGTTCCTCTTTCCAGTCTAGTCCCAATGTCCTATCTTTCCTTGGGGCTCAAATATAAGTCATGGGTTTGGAAGGATACATATATGGCTGGCCTCAATCCCCAGAAATTTTTGCTTGAAAACTGCTAGCTAATTAAAATGAAGCATTTTTCTTGCATCTGCTATCACCTCGATACATTTTCATGCTGTCCTGTACGCCTACTTCAGCACTTACACTTTCTCCTTTTTATTCCTTTTTCAATACCCATTTACTGCCTCGGTTTCCACTTCATTGTGACCTTAATAAGCCTTATGGTCAACAAACTCGGTCAGCATCTCTCTTTGGAAAACGTTAGAACGTGCAAGATCTACTTGCTGTAAAGTGACTCAGAAGTCCTAACATGACCTTTTCCTTTCCCTCCACTGATTTCCTTATTCATAAGGAGTAAATTTTTGCACCCTGTCCAACACCAACACCTTTATGCCGAGGGGGATTTTGACTGTCAATTAAATCCAGGTTTAAGATTGTTCTGAAAAATGGACTCGCCTGTTGTGCAGGAATGATGCAGACAGACAGTTCTGCATGTCTCCGCAATAGGAGAGCCCAAGTGTACTTGGTATCTTACTATAGGTCCAAAAATCTCACGTCATCTGGACAGGTCAGTGGTGGAAAAGCAAACATACTACAGTGCAGCCCACCACATAATTTTGTCTGTTTAATACTCTTAAAAATGATATGCTTACCTGGAGGTTGCTCTACAGATGGACTAGCAGCCAGCAATATGGAAAGAAAGCAGAATCATGGGGAACAACATGTCTGTGCCCATACTCAAGCCTGCTACTTACCTTGTAAGGCAGAGATATCTTCTCTGTCTTGCTTTGCAGTATTGCAAAGTCTTTAAGGATGAAATAGGGCTTTATAAAAGTATCTCAAATAAACTGATTTAAAATATCCCAAATGCAACTACTTCAGAGATAATATAAATTCCATCATTGTCTAATTCAAATTAAGCAAAATTCACCAGTGGAGGGAAAGCTTCTTTTCCTTTGTCCCTGTACAAAGCGATAGCAAAAATTAACAGCAGATGGTATGTGAACTATTAGTCATTTGGATAGTCATTCAAAGTCTATTTTAATTCTTTCACATGTGATTTTCATCCTTTTTCCTTCCAATCACAGTTATATCCTTCCTCATTATTTCAGTATTTCCCATTCCAGCTAATAACCAGAAATGAACATATAACTGTGGTCCTGAATTTTACAGAAGGTTTGGTTCAAATTTGATGCTATGAATACCATATTTATAGCCAATGAGGGAAAGAGACAAAACTGACATTTTACATAGGCCAGAGAAATAATTTAGAAGTGGTTTACTATCTTTAGAGTTATAGGCTTGCGATGGCAGCCTACAGGCAATGGGATTCATACCTGTTAACCACTAGATTGTCCAGTGTTTCCACCCCAACAAACTGCTTTGATAGTTTCTGTTTACTGTAGGTTTTGGATTAATTGATCTAACACATTAGAAAGGTTTCCTCCATTTTCAGCTTGTTAAACATTGTTCTGCCTTCACGCACTGTCTTTCAGACATACTCTCCTCACGCCTTCAACACTTTACACAGGACCTGTACATCACAATTTATTCTAGCACTGTGTTAAGACATCTTGTTTTCAGCATCAGCATCAGTAATGATAGCTCCAAGGAGAGCATGATTTAAAGGCTGCTCTTGAGCATGAAAATATTGCACAAATTAAGTTTCACGAGTTTCAGAAAACCAGTGGAGAGTCTTCTTTATTATTTACAGAATCAGTTTTCAACAGTTGAATTAAATAGAAATGGCAAAAAAGGAGACTTTAATTGCTCATGTTTTACAAAAATCTTACTCTTGCACTGCTTAGCACCTTTTAAACATGTACACTCTAAAGTTGAATGAAATCTCAGTCAATTCTGCCGCAAACTGTCTTTCTCCACCTTGCTTTCCTCCTTTCTAGCTCACTTGTTCTTACTTCTGAAAACAGATCTGAGACACTTTGCTCTCAGTACATCCATTTTTTTCAAAAAACTCATTCCAATTCTTCTTAGCTTGTTAAAGTCATGCAAAAAAAATCTATTTGTGGTGGCCTTTGAGCTCTAGTGATGGCCATATTTGTTCCATTCATACTGTGCCACGTTAAATGCCACCACAATTGATAGCACGCGCTTGCTTTTGGAATGAGCAAAGATTAGGAACTGACATTGACAAAGAACTTCCTGTAAGAAATGGGCTTGATATGTCCTAGTTCAGGAAGGAAGTGAAAATTCTTGAGTAAAGATCAGCCAGAATTACGATGTTTTGAAACTATTGAAAGGCTAGACAACATGGGCTGAGGGCAGTTCCTGTTTCCCGGTTGTTCTGCCAATGGCCTGAGATGGGATACCAAAGACTTGCTCTAACACTGCCCTAGGATACCTGACACAGGTGGAGAGAGAAGGGGTCGGGGAGAAGGGGAAGTAGCTGTTTGCTTTCCTGGCATCCACAGGTGATCTGATGAAGAAATACACTTTGTAGTTTAAACTAGATAGTGATTTCTTCTCCTCTAAGTACTTCTCTGCTGATCAAAGACAGAATCCATATTCTTTCCAGATCAAAAATATGGTTGAAAATATTGGAAGTTATCAAAATTCCCAGAAGACACCACTAGAAAACTGTGAAGCCGCAAGGGGCCTGTGGATTCACAAAGACTTTACAAGTCATTTGACGCCAGAGGGCATCACAAATTCCAGGACATCTGTAACGGGAGGCAATTTTTTTTTCTCCCTTAAGAGTTGAGGAGGAGAGTAGGTCATGACTTGCTTAAGCAAAAGGAAAAGGGGTAACTCTTAGAAAACTTCTGGGTTTACTTCTCCTGTATTTGAAAAAGGATGATGTCTTAAAAAAAATGTTTTCTCCTAGGTAAAATCACAATGGAATTTAAAATTTCAGAAAGAAATCAGAATGAAAAAATACCTTTCTGTTTCAGAAGACTGAAAAAAAGATTCCTGTCACTTTACTTCCCTCTTCCAAATGTAACTAGTTGTGTTTCAAGGAAAAGAAAGGAAGGAATCACTTCCATATAGTCTGCAAGTGCCCTCACCCCAGAAGCTATTAAAGAAAGAACAGTTATATAGGATAGATGAATGATGAAACAACTCTCAGGATCAGTTGCAATTTAAATAGTTTCTCTGTGTAAATCTAGACATCCTGTCTATCTCAGGCAACACTTTCACACAGTGAATGGAAAGACAGAATTAGGGAGATGGAAATAAATCTGGACATGGTAAAGAAAGTGAGAGATGCAAACTAAGCTAATGGAGAAACTGTAGTTGTATCTTTTTTGTTATGTGAAGCAAACTGCTTGGTTTTACCAGAGGATAACTTGCCCAAACACAACTTTTATGTTATGTGTGATACCAAATTTGTTCCACTGCATTCTTCATCTGTAAAACAAGTGACATAAACAGGATGTGCTTGTACTGGCAATGACTTCTATTTGCAGGGTAAAAATATGGCCCCATTGAAATAAATGACAAAACTCCCAATAAATTTAAAAGGAGAAGCCTTCATCGAAACTCTTACTGTTTCTCAGTATTCAGCTATAGTTAAGCTAATGGCTTGATCCTGCAAATTTTTATGTGGATGAGTGACTATACTTGCTACACGATCTCTCACAGCTAAGTAACAGTCCCATTTGTAGTGTTAGGAAACAATTAGGCAAATGGCAGCTTGGGGCAACATTACTATGGTAGCAGACCATCCTACTCCTTTGTATTACTTGTGAGCTCTGCAATCTTAGTGCACTGACTAACATTTGACCTGGAGGAATGCTCTGATCCAAAGGGCAAACCCAGAGGGATCTTGTGTAAAAACAATGTTATCGTGTTCACAAAATGCAATGGAGGAGAGAAATCTTTGCATATGATGTAATAGATAGCTGCATACACAGCTTTCAGTTATGTCTCCAGGACTGAGTCAATTGGGATCTTTGCCAAGTGGCCAACCAAAGGCAAAATTCAGATTTAGATTCCTCTGAAACTTATGGATGGCCCACACCCTGGCGAATGCTAGGTACTGTTTAATTAGGCCATATTAGACATAGCTCATGAAATTATTGCTGTCTACAGTGCACCGGCCTTTTACTTCTACGTAACGCAAATACTTTGGGTTTGTTTTCCTTCTTCCAGCCCTATGGTGAATCATCTCTTCTATTCACAGGGCACAACTAAGGTAAAATTTATGGCTGTCATAGTTTATCAGTAAATTAAACTTTAGACCAGTTTTGATTCCAGGGATCTATTATTCATTCCTGCACATTTTTAAAGGACTAGAGTCAGAACAGAGGCTCCAAATGTAAAAAGTTTGTACTTATAAAGATATCAGATGCATTAAAGAAAGAGTTTACACAAGGTCTAATTTTCTTCCACAGCTGCTTTATGTACTGGTGACTATATTGTACGTTACTGAATTAAATCCAGTTAATGGAAAAAAAAAATTATTACCAAGTATAAACTCTGCTCTTAGAATTCAAGAAAGTCAAACTCTAGCTTTAAAAGGTAAAATTATTTCTTTACATTACTTTGAAGAGACCTGTGCCCTAGACTTTTGACCATCCTAGTTGCCTTCCACTGGAGGATTTCCAGCTTCTCCACATACATCTCCATAGCTAGATTGCAGCTGTGACCACACCACCACCAGCCAGAGGAGGATAGTAACTTCCCTCACTCTGCTGGTCATGATCCTCCAAACATAACTCAATATTTGATTTTCTTTATTCACAGTGGAAGTTCAATTTGGAGTCCAAGTTTTTTTTATTAGGAAATACATTTCATTATGTCCACTTCAGTAAATGCTCCATGGTTAAAAAGTTATACAGTATAAAACCTTTTTCATACTTCCTTTTCATTAATTTGTGATTTTTTCTTTTTTCATTATTGGAGATGATTTAGAAATGTAATTATTGGTAATGGTAGTGCCACTCTGGCACAGAGCCACTGTTGTGTACCATAACTCTGCTCCAACAGACCCTGTGCAAACACTGAACAAAAACTAGTGTCCTTAAAAGAATTTGCTCGAACTTCAGGATTCTGCTTCATAGTAATAATCTTTCAGTCTAAATTACTTTGGACCTCTAATAGGACTATTCTGCTGTGGGTTTGGGACAGTTAACATGAAACCATGAAAAACTGCAGTAATTTCCACATCTGGAAGAATAACTCAGCTGCAGAGTCATTTGATAGTCATTGCTGTATACAACACAGTTGTATTGCACTTCCCTGTTTTTAACTTTCTTTTTTTCCCTAATGCCCAACCTGAATCTCCCAAGGTGCAACTTGTGGCCCTTGTCCCTTGCTGGGGGGAGTTTTTCTCTGTCATCTTTGTAACTACCCTTCAAGCTGTAGGTTGCTATTAGATCACCCTTTAACTTCAGAAAGTTATCCAGATGAGGTCTAACAAGCGCTCAGCAGAGGGGAACAGTCACTTCCCTCAATCTGCTGGCTGCTCCTGTTCATACACTCAGGATGCAGTTGGCCCTCTTTGCTGCCAGAGCACGCTGCGGCTTCATGTCCAGCTTGCTGCGCATTCCACCTCCAGGGCCTTTCCTGCAGAGCTGCTCCCCAGGCAAGCAGTCCCTAGCCTGTGCCCTGCCAGGAGGCTGGTCCATTGCAGGGGCAGGACTTTGCATTTGTCCTTGCTGAATTTCATAAGGTTCCTGACAGCCCATCCCTGTAGCCTGTCTGTGTCCCTTTGTATGGCAGCTGTGCCCTTGAGTATATTGATCCCAGTTTGGTGTCATCTGCAGACAAGATGAGAGTGTACTCCCTTGCCTCTTTCAGGTCACTGATAAAAATGTTAAACTGGACAGGTCCCAGCACAGACTCTTGTTGTACTCCATTTTTTAATACCCTACAATTAGAGTACAAACCATTAATTAACTATGACTGCCTGAGCCCAGCCATCCAACCTGTTGCAATCCATGCAGTTGTGCGTGCATCCAGACCACAATGTCCTGACTTGCATACAAGAACATTTTCTCAAACATTGTTGAAAACCTTGATAAAGTTGAAAGTAAATTACATTTGACACTCTCTCCTCACCCACAGATCTAGTCATTTTATCATGCAAGGCAATCAGGTTGGCCACGAAAGAATGGATTGACCAGGTGTCAATTCATGCTGGCCATTCTCAATCACCTTCTTCTCACCTCTTGTGCCCAGTTATGTATTCTAAGAGAATTCACCAATTTTCTGTAATTTAATGGACTTAGGCCTATAACGTTACCTTTAACATAGGCTCTTTCCTTTTAGACACAAAGTTTATAGTGTCAGTTCATTGGTCATTTGTAACACTAGGGGTCCACTGACTTCAATGAAGTTACTCCTCATTTATGAAAAATATTTTAGTAACAGAGTAGTACAGCACTGAACCAGGTTGCCCAAGAAGGTTATGAAATCCTAACATTCAATTATCAGCCATTTACAGATTTATTCCTTTGGAAAAGTGTCCTTAGGGTTCTTTGTGGTAAGCACAACAAAAATAATCTCAGTTTTCTTATAAATCTGTAAGATTCCCTTTTATGGCTGTTGTGGTTTAACCTCAGCCAGCAACTGAGCGCCACACAGCCGCTCACTCACTTTCCCCCACCCCTGGTGGGATGGGGAAGAGAATCGGAAGAGTAAAAGTGAGAAAAACCCATGGGTTGAGGTAAAAACAGTTTAATAATTGAAATAAAATAGCAATAATAATAACAATAATAATAAAAGAATACACAATGCCAGTGATGCACAGTACAATTGCTCACCACCCACCAACCGATGCCCAGCCGGTCCCCGAGCAGCGGCCCCCCCCAGCCAGCTTTCCCCCAGTTTATGTACAGAGCATGACGTCACATGGTACGGAATGTCCCTTGGGCCAGTTTGGGTCAGCTGTCCTGGCCGTGCCCCCTCCCAGCTTCTTGTGCACCCCCAGCCTTCTCAGTCGGCAGAGCATGGGAAGCTGGAAAGTCCTTGGCTAGTGTAAGCACTGCTCAGCAACAACTAAAACATCGGTGTGTTATCATCAACATTATTCTCGTCCTAAATCCAAAACACAGCACTGTACCAGCTACTAGGAAGAAAATTAACTCTATCCCAGCCGAAACCAGGACAATGGCATAGAAAATCTCAATGATCAAGAATCATTTTGTAGAAAATTAATGTGCAATTATAATTTATCCCCATATTGCCATACAAGACTGCACTTCGGAAGACAAATAGAACAGAGTGAATTATAACTTTCCCTCCTCATTATGAATGATCAGGATCCTGCAAAGGCATTATGCCTGATATAAATATGTGAAATATGGTCTTTCACTAGTGAATTTAAGTAAGTTTGGTTTAAAAAAAAATGAGCTGAAAAACTCTTTGTGATCATGGAAAATCTCAAGTCCTGATG
Source organism: Aptenodytes patagonicus (assembly GCF_965638725.1). Taxonomy (NCBI): domain Eukaryota; kingdom Metazoa; phylum Chordata; class Aves; order Sphenisciformes; family Spheniscidae; genus Aptenodytes; species Aptenodytes patagonicus. The sequence goes on from NC_134949.1 coordinate 125,842,498, forward strand.
TGAGAGAGAAAATGGCCAAGGCGGGGAAAAAAAGTGAGTAACAGCATTTCTTGAGAGGTATTGCTGACCACCTTACGTCCTGAATGGATCAGAAGCAAGCCATACAAAGACAAGCATATTTCACACTTGTTCATATTTCTGCCTTTCTTCTCCTTTTTACTTTCCCAAATGAAGGGAAATAAAATATGCTACAAGAGCATTTATATTAACAAAAAATAATTATAACCTCTAACACATTTTTAAATTGAGGTAATTGCTTTGCATGACCTGCTGCTAACTGTAACTCTGCTCATGTTTTGCTAATTTTTTTCCTCAAAATATTTTGTTACTCCATTATGGGGTTTTTTTGGTTCAACAAACATGTCAAAAATTTGAAGCAGTGTTATTTTATAAATATTGCAGCCTGCAGCCTGATAAAATTAATGTAACATTTTGTACTGCTGGATTTTAAATTTCTTCTTTACTATATTATTTCCTATTATTAGTGTTCCATCCCTGACTTCATCACATCATTTTAAAGCTGTGTTCACCTAAAAAGGAAATAAAAATTCTCCTTTTCTGTAATTTAATGGACTTAGATGCTGTACTGTCAGTTTTAACATAAATTTTTGCTTTTAGATAATGAAGCCAACATTTGCAGTGCCATTTTTCTAGTCATTTGTACTGCTACAACTCCATTGACTGCAGGGAAGTCATTCCTGATTTACAGAAGTGTAAATAACAGAATCACGTTACACACTACAAATATTTTTGAAGTATGCAGCTATCATTGCAGACATAAATCATTTGCTTTTGAGCTTTGCCAGATTTGTCTAACACTAACTAACTAACGAACTACAAACTAACAGAAAGAAGGCCAACAACAACTGGCTGCTCATGTCCTCAAGTGCTCCTGACAACATGAGTTACTTTACTGATACCTTGCAAGGATTAAACATTGCATTTTCTATGGATGAAAGCAGGTTTCTGAAGTAAATACATTTCATAGGAGAATGGCCGTGATACCTACTCAAGATGCTACAGTAAACTTCAGGAAGCAGTAGTGGCTTTGAATTTTACAAGAGAAGATATTCCTTCTGAGAAGGAGCGGGATGGCGGAGGGTTTCTGAGGGATGGTAAAAAGCCTTTTCTCAATGTGATTTTTAAATAAGTGGGAGAAATCAGAAGGGAATGGTATATGCACAGAGAGAGTTAAATGGCTGGAGGGTTTTTAGGACGAGGGATTTGCAGTTTGCTCTAATTGCCTGCTTATTCCTTCATTACGGTTGAAGGGTTCTGGTAATTCACCATTATTAAATATTCAAGGACTGGTCCGGAGGAAGCAGTCTTTGGGGATTGCTCTCATCACTACAGTGCCAGTTGAAAATCCTGCTTTGTGCCTGTTCATGTGTGCAAATAAAGCTCTGCTTTTCCCTTTTTATTGACTTCCTTTACTAAAAAGGCTTCAAGCATTGTGGTAATGTGAGATTATTTAGGAAATTAACACTTGTGCATCTTTCATGGAACTTTCCTCATATTAGCAAGAACAGTGTGTTTACTTTTTGGAATTAGAGAGTAAAAATGTTCCTCCCTTTGAGTAGAGCCTTTATATGTCCATACTGTCTCCACTCCCACCATGCTAATACTCTCCCCTACCCGCATTTTCCTCACCTACAGACCTCATAGCATGAAAAGTCTCTTCTCTTACTTCCCTGTCAAGGTGGACCAGTATAAAAGACACAATCACAAGTTATACAGTATTTTCAAGTCACTTGAAGAACAAGTTGTCAGTTATGCTAGGGAAATATTGCATTACTTGAAAGGCTCTATCAATACCAGGACCCTGTCATAATCGGGAGCATTCACACATACAGTAATGGAGCATCCTTCCTCCAAGTCTTCAAAACAGAGAGGCACAAAATACCTTCTTCTACTGGGTAGGGACAAACAGCACCTACAAAAACCTGAGAAGAGTGCTTGGCCATCGCGTAGTACACTGGCATAGAGGTTAGTCTCATTTCTAGGCAAATTTTTCACTGAGGTCCAAGTTCTGTGGTAGGAGTAACAGCGAAAGTCCTTTAAATGGTGTCAAGGGATCACAACTGTTATATTGTAGAAATCAGTTGTCACCAGCAAGCACCTTCTAAGAAGGCTTGAGAGCTGCTCTTGGAATTAATGTGACACAATGGTCTCACGTTTGCACTTCAACACCCAGCTCTGTACATAAACATTAGTAGTTTATAAGGAACATATAAAATACTTTCAAATTCAAATATTATGGGCTGCTACACAGAAAATTACAGACTAGTTACAGACCCTGGAGAGTCAAAGCAGCCATGGCTTCTGTCCTGGATTATGTTGAGGTTTGTTCATGAAAAATTACATTTACTTTACCTTTAAGCTGAAGCCAAATTCTGCTTTCAGTTATATTTTGATAACCTAAGGCACAATCTGAAGAAAATGAAGTTGCAAAACCTTGCATTGATCATACACAAGCAAACAACCCTTAACGACCTGATGACAAAATTAAATCTGTGGAATCAGTATTATAAGTGGTAACGTATAATTCTGAGGATTACTCATTCCCTTTGTTTACATCTTTGAAAATTTTAGATGCTAGGGAAATTTTCTGTGTTGTTATTACAACTCTACCAGAGTTTGACACAACTCTGTTTTGGAATTCCTGATAGAAACAGGGAAAACTTAAGTTTGCGCTCTAATCCTAATAAAATAAACAAGACTCTTCCTGGAACCATTGAATAAGAAAAGTCCAAATAGATCTAGGCAAGGATTTGCTGAAAATGGTATATCTATCCCAAGAAAAAGCAATTTAGTCAGACTCAAGCTGGTTGCAAATTTGTCTGAAATTCACCAAAGACTTTCAACTAAGTGAAAAAATTGTTACAGGCTGATTTTTACAAAACTATGATTTAGTGATTTGAGCACTTCAATACACAGATGATCAATTTCTTCTCTGACTGAAGAAGCTCAAAACACGAATCTTTCCCTCCTTGGAGAATATTCTGACTAGCAGCCTGTAAGCATATTTGAATTTTTTTGTCTATTTTGCATAACTGATTAAATGAAGGTGATAATTCTTTTACATCTGCAATAAGCACCCTATCCATCGCTGTTGTTGGGTTTTGTTGTTTTTTTTTTTTTTAAAGTTGCTCCTTCGTCACACTAGTCTTGAAATATTAAAGTAGTAACTGAAGCAGAGGGGGGGAGAGGGAGGGAGTGATTCTCTGGTCTGGTAGTTTCAAAAGTCATTTAGGAGGATTTCATGGTTCCAGAATTTGTGCTACTGAACATTAACTTATTTACATAACATGAAAGTGTCAACAGGAGAGACTGAGAATGCACTTTGCCTTCCTCTGAACCTAAATAACCTATAGTTATGTGACTATCATGTTCCTCCTGAACAGGTAGACAATATGGGTTTGATTACCTTCTGACAGGGAAAGATCTGGACCCATGTCTCCTATATGTTTTATATCTGATCTACTGCATAAAGGGGCACCTTTTTTCCAACAGTTTTGGGGAAAAAAAAAAAAAAAATCACAATAAAAGCCAGACTTTTCATCAAAAAAAAAAAGCCAGCCAGACTGGATCAGACCGTCCAATCTCTGATAGCAAATGCTAGTGGATGGCCTAATAAAGACTGTGAGAACAGGGCAAGCATATACTGATATTTCAGTAGAATACTTTCCCATTTTCTAGCAGTCTGTAACTTAGGGACCTCCTGAGCTTCTGATGGCATCTTCATATTTAATAGTCTCTGATGGGATGTTTCTTGCCATGAATTTGTCCAACCACTTTTTAAATCCATGTAAATTTGTAGTATCTGTGACATCCTGTGCAATAAGTTTCTCAGCTTAATTATGTGAGGTGTGAGGACATACATCCCACTGCTCATTCAAATATACCACCAGATAATGCAATCTGATAGCTCGTTCTTATGGGGGGAGAAGGAGGGAGGGGAGAGAAAGAGAAAAATTATTCACTACCACAACTTCCATGGCACTTGGGATTTTGTAGTCTTCTGTCATACGCCCCCTCAGCTGTCTTATTTCTAGATTGAAGACTTACTCTATATAATAATTCTGTATGCACAAGTGGATCCATACTGACTAACTCTTTCACCTTTTTCTTAATCTGTCCTGAATCCACTGCATCTTTCCTGAGGTGGAAGCGAACCAAATTGCACACAGTGTTCAAGTACAGCACGGATTGATATACACGTACACCGCGGATTTATGGAACAGCATAGTAACGGTTGCTTTGGAGTCAGGCCCTTCCTCAGTTCCTAAAATTTAGTTCATTTTTGACCTGAAAGAATGCTGAGCTGAGAACTACCGTAATCTCAGATCTGACAACTGAATGTCAACAATTAGCGGATGGCCTACTACACTGCACATACATACACTACTTTGCATTTATATTACTGAGTTTTTCCCCATTGTTTTGTCACACAGTTACTTAACTTCTCAGAGTCAGCCCTCATCTATGTTACTCAGAAAAACTGCATACAGTCAGCAGCCTCTGTCACCTCATTCTTCACACCCTTTCACACTCTTGCTGATGACTTCCCAAAAGAAGTCTCTTAAAACTGTGGCCTACTTTTTAGACAGCTTTTTATACTGGCGAGGAGCTATCTTCTTCTTCCTCAACAGTTTTGGTTTTCCCTTGGTGCTTTTTCGGCACTTCTTCCTCAACAGTTTTAGATTTCCATTGGTACTTTTTTGATACTTCTTATGTGATCTTGGGGTTTTGTTTTGATATCTATGTGCTTGTGAGTGTCTGGTGCTAGCAATCCGCTAACATTCATTTTGTCTATTTGTTCCATAGACCTCCTTTTTGGCAACTGATCCTTTATGGTTCTTTTGCTACAGTCTTATCTTCTCTTAGCAGTCCTTTCACACATTCCTAATCTGTCGGCCCTCTGCATACTCTGGCAGAATTTCTGTTTCTGTTGTGCCTAGATGTATTCTAGGCATGTATTCTAGATGTATTCTAGGCATGTATTCTAGATGTATTCTTTTCTCAATACCTTTCCAGGTTGCTGCTAAAAATCTTTGTAGCCTGACATGTTACATTTCTACGCAATAAAATCTCCCAGAGGTTAAGTTATTTTCTATTTTTCTCTTTTGGACATAACATTAAATTTCTGAAGGATGCCTTCTTTCTTCTGTTATCCTCCCTTACCCCTTGTTTGACCATGGCAGCTTTTGATAGTCTTTCCATAGCCTTTTTAATAGATGACATTGTCTCCAATATGTGGTCATTCAGCAGTCACCATGCTACCTGCAAAGATTTTGTGCTTTCAGCTGCCCCTTTTAGTTTCCTTTTTTAAGGTGCTTCCTCATTTTTCTTGGAGCTCCCTTTTTTCCATCAAGCATATGCAAAGTAAACGCTGACCTCTGTCACTCCTGGAACACATGGAAGGGCCACATAGTCACTGCTAGGGAGCACCTCCATGTCCACAGCACTTTGGACAGTGCTTGTGCACGCTTCAGGCCCAAGGCAAGGCTGACATTTCCTCTCCTGGGTTTCCCTCCATGAATTAGTTGTTTGTGGCAGTGCAGGCAGCAGGAAGCCTTGCCATTCCCGTCCAGGCCTGAGATTTCAATCTGCATTGCCTGTTGTTTCACTTACTTTAGTGATGTGAATTAACTCTAAGCTTTCTCTAACACTCTTACTAACATGACCTATTTTGTAATACCATGCTTCAAAGGGTTCAGGAAAGGCAGTGTCTCACTTTACTCTGTCTGGTACTCCAGTATGTGCCCAACAGATAATTTTCTGAGTTTCATTTCAATAGGGGATTGTGGAGATGCAAAAACAACAAAAAAAAATTAAATTAGAGCTAAGCTTTTTTTTCTCTTCCATTTTCAAGTTTGCAGCCAAACCAAGAGACTATTCCCCAGCCCTAGTTTCAGCAGTTTTCACAGAAGAAACACTAAAAATTTTCATCATTTCAGTGTTTTTCCAGTTGACCGTTATTTAACGCTGTAAGTTAGTTCTCAGTATATTTGCATATCTGCATTTAACAGCTTAGAAAATGTAAATTAAAAGTTAATTACACTGAAATATGAGGGGAAATATAATTATTATCTCAACATTAATAGTGTCAAGGAAACATATTTCAATACTTGAGTTAAACTGTGTAGTTATCGAAATCTGCATTAAATTATATGGCTTGTGCTATCCATAAAGGGAAACTAGATTATAATTTATTCCTTCTGCCTTTACTATTTCTGAAAATATATAGTCCTCTGACATATCGTAATATCTAATTGCTTTTTCTTCTTTTTTTTTCCTTTCTCTGTCTTTTTTGGCCCTGAAGGCTTACATCAGAACATCAGTAACTTACTACAGTGAGTTATTTTGACTTGATCTACTTCTGGTTTACTGCAGACACAGCAGCCTTGGCTGGGACTATAACTTTGACAGGCAAATTCCAGTTACTTTAGTCATCAGCAATTCTGAATTACCAAGGGAAAACTGTTAACAAATTTCTGACATGAAAATACTGCCTCTTGTCACTGTCATGCAATATCTAGAATAAGCAAGTAAGCAAGTGCTCATTTTCTCATTGAGATGACATATGTCTTTAGTCTTACCCACCTGAGCTTTGAGACTTAGTGTGTCACATACCTACAAGAACTATGAAATTTAAAATGGAAAACTTTTCCAAAGAAAGTTCCAATTCAGTTTAAAACCCTGTGATGTTCTATACTTGCAGAAATAGCATTTTGGATGTTGCAGGCACCTAATAGGTGAAAGCTGTAGGACAAGGAACCTTTTTTGGTTCTCCTCTTATTTACTTACAGCTCTAAAGCCTGAAGCAAATCAAAGCTTGAGACATTGCAAAGCTTGAGACAACACAATTCAAATAAAAACAACGTCAGCAGAACAGCTTCCCCAGGGACTTTTGCCCAGATACAATGAAGTACCTCTGTGTTTGCCTAAGTTTACATATGTAGATATTGTCATGGATGTCTGCTTTAAAACAATGAACTCTTCCTTCAGCCTAATTCAAGGACTTTGTCTCACTTTGGGTGAATACCTAAATTAGCGAAGGGAAAGGAAGGCAGATGCTTATTTTTAATAACATGGGGATAGTCTGTCTGTCTGTCTTTCACTGTCTTTTTCAAATTTCCTCATCCCTAATTTCCAAAAGATGTCTCATTCATCCCGCTACAAACTAAAAGTATTTTCATATTACAGGAGAACTTTTTCTCTGTCATGCCCATGATGAATGTGATAGCAACAAGGTATATCTGTATGCACAGGGGTTCCCCAAATATTGTTACTAGTGATAGAGCTGATATAGTGATAACCCTGGCTGGATATTTTTATATCATCTGTCCGCTCTAGGAGGACGTCTGGAAAGCGGCCACAGTTTTCCAGTTCTCATTATTTTGAAAATACAATTTTAGAGTGATACTCATTGGTGATAAGTATAGATTTGAGTATATAACACCAGTGATTGAATAATTCAGCATTCTTTCTGAAATGATTTTCTTTTCAAAGGAAGAAAAATCACATCTTCTTTGAACAAAAAATTATTGTTTCACTGGCATTATATTTTTTTTATCTTTAAAACAAGGTAGAGGGGTTTGGGTAGAATCAGCAAGTCAAATCCATTAGAAACCTTTGAAAATGTTGAGCTTCAATCAAAGTTCCCATGTTGCATTGTAGATATTTCACCTCTTCCATCAGGCAATTTGGGAACAAAAGTTAGATTTTTAAAAGTTGCTTACTGTTACAATACTTGCATAAATCCTTTGGGCTGAGAGAAGTGGTAGTTCTTTCCCAAATCTGTTAATGAATTTCACACTAAATACTTTGTAATCTTTAGAAACAAGGGACTTAACCTAAATTGCTTTTCCATCATTTTTTTTACTGGTGCTCTAATTCACAACCATAAAATCTGATTATAATGGCATTGTCCTGGTTGAGTTTCCTTCATTTCATACCTCCTTATAGTAATCACAGTAGCCTATGCTGATAAGCAACCAGACTAATGCACAGATGGTGGTCAGAGAGTAACTTTCAGTTTCGAGTACTCCAATTATACTATTCCCCTGGGACTTCCACTCGCAAAACAAGGTCACTCGGGGCCTGCTCAGTGACAGTAACAAACAGTGCTTCTAATTAAAGAAACCCAAAACACTGTTAGTGCTATTTGCAGTTTCTCAGGGACCAATAAGAAAAATATTTTAGCTTCACACTTTGCTAATTATTATGAAATAAACATATATTTGTAATTAACGAGGGCAGGCAATAATAAACATTTGGCCTTAATTTCATTCACGTGCATGGTGACATAAGATCATATAAAATAAGCGTATTGGTGACAGTCTCTCCCAGTGAATGGAAACAACCACACTCGGTGGACTTGTGTTGCCGCAAAGCATCTTTACAGGCTGCTGGAGAAACATTCATTACAATGTACCACACTCATGTTTCATTAATACATAACCAATGTATAGAATTGCTCCGTTAATCTTAAAGGCAAATGACTACTGTCAGGGCTTTGTTACAGACTTACCTCTACCAGCAACACTTGTGTGCTAAGACAATAATAGCAACATGGCATTTGGTCTTGAGTAAGGGGGAAAAGAATGAATATTCCAAGTAGTTAAAGATACTCAATTTAGACAGTTGATCTTATTTTCCAGGAGCTGATATTGTACGTTTCACTAATGAGTCATTGCAAGTACCAAACACCAGTGTTAACCTACAAATTTTTAACCTGCAGGAAAAACAATTAATGATATTATGTGATTGTCGGCTTTTAACCAGTTTCTTTAGCTTCTTCCTTTCAGCCAGAAACAAGTCTACCCAAACTTCAAGAGATAAAAAGGTAAAACATCAAGAAAGATTCAGCTGTAATTAACTTTTGAATGCATTGCTCTGCAGAGAACTTTGCTTAATGGCCACGTTCAGATGCTTGGACCTTTTTTTTTTTTTCAGTTCGATTCCTGGTCAGATCAGATCAATGTGCACCTAAAAGGATGGCTTTGCAAAACAGCAAAAAGGAAAAGGAAAGTCTTGCAGACTGCATTTGAATTCTTGTGATTGTCTTATCACATAGTTGCACATATCTGTTTCAGACTCTATGAGTGAAGTGACATGTCAAAGTTCAGGATGGGCTGGGCAAACACCAAAATGGGCCACATTCAAGTACATGGAAAGCAAGTTCACTTAGATCCCCAAGTGCTCTCTGCTAACACGTTGGGACTGCAGGGAACTGAAAGCTTCAGGGAACACAACGTTTCTAGTCTGCAAGTCCAGCTGTGCTTCAGAGGGAGCAAAAGTTATCAACCTCTCATAGATTGTTATTTAATAGCAAAAATTTTAATGTGGGATGTGTGCCCACATCACATGAATGTGGTGACCATTGTGTTAAATAAGCACTTGGGGGATTTGTGGAATTGGGTGCAAGAAAGGCAGACTGCATTGTTTTAGTAAGTTATAAATTATCAACATATTTTATAAAAGAAAGTGACCTTTTCACTTTTCCTGCAGTCAAAAAGAGCAGAAAAAATGGATTCCAAAGAAATATGATTTCATTCCGTTGTGAAAATGATGACTATATTGGGAAGTGTATTGAATAGAAACATAACATTAAATCAGTAACAAAAATGGTTTTATTCCTATAAAGCCAAATATGTCTGCTTTCTGTTAACAGTGACTGCTGTAGTTCAGTATGTTCTACTTCATCTTTCCAACACCAGCCTTTCTATATTTAAATTAAACTGTGCTCTTAATTGTTTTGGGGAATGTGTGTCATTATCATGAGTTTGCTATGATTATTTTATTAGATCCCATGGGAGAAATGTGGCATATAAGTTTAGCAACAACCAGGCTATCCCTGGAAAAAAATATTCAACTTCAGAAGAAACAGAAGTCAAAATTAAATGTTTCTGAGGGGAAATTAGAAGGTTGGTGGAGAATAGGCTATACAACACCAGGTATTTGGGGATCCTAAGACCAACATACTTAAATTTGCTATTAGGGTTTATCAAGGCAAACATACTTAAATTTGCTGCCTGTGTTTATTTCCTAAGTTAATGGCACCTTTACTGGGGCACTTGTTCTTCATGGAACAAGCTCCTATCTTTATATCTGTCCATTTTGTCTACCCGATGTCTAATTTCTGACATAAAATTATATTTTCATTTATTGCTAAATGTACCTCCTTACCCAGCACTTAAGCCTTATTTCTAATCCATGAATTCCATTAAAACAATTTACATGTTTTAAAGTATACTGATTTGGGATATTTATTTTCTTGTCTGTATTTGGAGGAGACAGAACAGCATAGTGGCAGAGAAAGGAGGAGAGAAAAATGGCTTTGAAAAGCTGTGAGTTAAAGATTAGAGAAATTCAGGCAGACATTCTGCCTCAAAGAGGATGGGATCTGTAGCCTAGGGAGGGAGGATGAGGTTACGGCCTTTAAGCCATGCTATGCAGGAAGATCCACAAGAAAATCTAGGTCAGTCTCTCACTAAAGATTGCAAACTGCTCAGTAGTAGTGGCAATCTATATTTGGTATTTGTGTGAAAGAGAGGCAGGAGAAGATCCTCACGTGACCGCAAGCACAGTACCAGACAAGAGGTGGTGGTGGTAGAACAGGTGTGGGCATAGTTTTAGGGGCTAAATCTCCACTAGGTGCCCCACTTCCAAGAAATCCAGATGCGAACTCCTTCCGACTGGCTTTCCCCTCATTTATTTCCTATTACTGGTAACTACAGAGAGCTCTTTTTTTGTATGCATTTTAATATCTGCAGTTGACTACCATTTTGAATTGCTTAAACATTTATAAAGAACATTAATTATTTCCAGCACAGTCCATGGATTTTCCCTGTTTCTTTTTTATGGCAAGGATCTCTCTCTTTTCCAGAGCATGTAAAATGTGGCCCGTGGATGTATATTTTCCATTTGCACCCCTCCATTTCTTTGCCTCTTCCACTGCATGACCAACAAACTTCTGCTCTTTGCTTTTAATACCTTTCCTTTATCACTCAGCTTCACCCAACGCTATTAATTTATCAAGCTCTTCACCTCCAATTGCACTGGCAGATAGTCCCAGTTGCACCAATCTTCAAGTCTTCCCCATGTAACCTTTCAAGAATGAGAGGAAATGGGGGAACCATAAAGGTTCAGTCCATGAAGAGAAAAAGAAGAGTCCCTCTGCAGTATGCCTCTCTACATCGGTAAAGGGAAACTGGAGACACTGGCCTCCTTAGCACAAAGCCAGCCTTTGTCTGTATCCCACAAAGTCCTGCCAAAGATTTAAGAAGTTGTCATCTTATTCCCTTTTGGTGAGCAGAGAGAATGACTTTGTTATATGACTTCTTCCATACTTCCATAGCAGTCACTCCTCATCCCTACAGCCCCTTGCTGTCGTGGGACTGCTTTGTTTAGTGGTGCAACCTTGTCTGCTGGCATGGCCCTTGACACACTGGCCCTTCAAAACATACTTATCTGTACAGTGCTTGGCATAGCATAAAGTTTTACTGAGATGCATATTCCACCAAAATGCTATCACAGTGAAGTTGTTGCAGATTAAATTATTTAATAACTCTGCTTAATTAGTTAGACCTCACTGAAGGCGGAATGTGCTGATTATTGGCCCATCACTGCAGAAAACAGTTGGAGAGCATATCTGAGGTAGTTTAAAATGAGCCAGCATGGAGCATCGTGCTGCTAGATTGCTCCTTGCTCTATTAAAGATAGCTCAAAAGAAAGCTTCTAAAGGTGGCATCTCCATGCTGCATCAAGGTCTGGAGCACCAGTATGTGACTGTGCATGATGAAGTACTACCAACATTTCTCATTGGGCAGATGCAATGGAAGAAGTGGAAAAAACATGGGAGTGTGGATTAGGAAGACCTACAGGGGAATATCAAGGCATTAGTATGGTAAGGTGAGAATCAAGAGTTCCGTTTCTGACTGTGTATGCTCACCCTTTTACCTCTCTCTATGCTTCAGTTCCACATCTGTTAGAGAGTATGATGGCTCACCTCTACTTCTCAGAGCACTGGAAGGCTAAATACCAGTACTCAATACACAAAATACAGTAAGGTCCCTGAAATACTATTGGTAAATAGCATATAAAAATTCTTACGGAAAGCAGGAAAGAGGTTGGAAAAATACTAAGATTCTGTTTTAGCAGAAACTAGAGAGGGAGGCTGTAATCTTTCTGAGCACCCTGTAGAATTCAAGTTACTGTTAATTAATGAGTGAGATACCACACTTTACTTGACAAGGATGTTTTTTTCTCAGAATGAGCAGAGATGCAGCACATTGTCTTTCCTAATGAAAATTAGGTGAATGAATGGCCCTACTGTTTTCACTGTTATTCTTTTTTCTGCATTTTAACGGTGCATTACCAAAATGTGAACTGCCTTGTCCAACTTTCTCCTGTATTTACAGATACCATTAAAAGCAGCCAGGTTGCACTGATGTGTATTCTAATGGCCGATGGTAGCATCTAATTGTGTGAACAAGATGGGAAATACCTGATGTTCCTTTAAATGACAGAAGAGTGGTTCATTACAGGTCATGGAAGTAACACAGACTGCCATCAGTAAGGATCCCCTGGAAATGTTTATGCCTTCTTCGCATATTATTCTCTCATGCCGTGTTTGTGGATTTGATAAAAGCTAATTATCCTTGCCTAATGTGAAGAGCATTCCAGGACTATCTGTGTGGATTGCCCACTAGGTGTCATACTAGAAGGCCTGTGTTTAATGCACACTTGTGAGTCACCTCATGTTCAGATAAAGGATACATCATACACCCTCTGCAACACAGGCCACAAATTTAAAAAAAAAAAAAAAAAAAAAATATGGTCACTGTATACATTAGCTCTTAAAACAAAATAAGCACACTAGTATTCCTGGATGCATTCCCAAGGCATATGTGAGAAGAGTTTCAAAAACAGTATTCCCAAAGAAATACATTAACTGAAAGATATTCCCGTACAGAAGATTCCCCAGAGAATCTGATTATGTTTAGGTGGCAATATTTGCACATCGCATCTTCAAAACATCAAAGTGGGGTTCCTACTGTTGGCTATGTTATAGGTAAAAGCTAAAATATAAACAAATTGGCCAAAAATGAAAGAAATTACATCGATCATTATTATGTATGAAAAATTACATTATCAAAAGCATCAAACATTATCAAAAATGAGTGAGCAATTCAACAGTTAATGTGAGAAACAAACAGTGAATACATTACTGTACTAAATGTCACTGGTAGTGGTTTAAATACACTGTACAGTATTGTAATATCATCCACCAGCAGCAATGAATACATACAAAAGAAAAATAACATGGGCCTGAACATGCTCGTGGTGCACATGCTTAGAGTTTACAATGGCAGCTCAGAATGATGTATAAATCTGCTAACATGGACAGAGACGTTTTAAAATCCTAATTCCGATATAACCTAAATCAGCCTGCTTCGTGGGTCTAAGTCTAACTTATACCCAAATCTAACCCGTTTGGCAGGTTGGCTACCTCCCGAAGCAGTAACCTACCAGCAAACTCAAGTGGCTGGCAGGTCTGCAGAGCTTTGGAGATAAATGAAGGCAAAATCTCTCAAGAAAATACTATCATTAAATTAAATTATTTGCTTTACATATTTAAATTAGAAAGATTTTAACCACTTTCCTTAAGGAATCCTTTTATTTCTGTCTAGGTTTAAATGGTAAAATGCCCACTTTTTCTCCAGCAGGAGCTGGTTTTCAGTACACTGCAGTCACTTTCCCAAGACTACCATTAAAAAACACATCACACCAGCTCCTTCTTGATGATGGCCTATTTGCACAGGTTTCTAAAAAATCAGCTCAGGATTGTCTGTCCCAGTTTTAATTAAGTCAATCAGTTGTAATTACAGGTCTAAACACCTACCTATGCACTTGCCAAAAAAAGCCTTACATTTTTTTCTTGCTGCCTCATATTGAATACTCCTATGAAGCACCTGCTTCACATTAAGATCTGCTCAAGACAGGTAACAGTGATACCAATTTTAGTATCATGTGGTAGTATCTAATTACTGACAGAACATCATAAAATGGTTATGAAAGTAATAATTTTATGTCTCCCTCAGAAAATGTCACTAGAAAGTCCAAGTCTGACTAAGAGAAACTGATTTACTTCCATTAGAATTCATTTCAAGTAACTGCCTAGTTTTGTCACTGTAACTTCAAAAAATGCTAATTAATTCTAAATCAGAATGTATGTAATTACAATAGTTTTCTGCTGGAAAACAAATTACCTGGTGCCCTTGGCGTGAACGAGACAGAAGATATTTCATATTCCTTTCAACAGCATAAATATTTTACCTTTTAGGCCATGAAAATAATATGCCAACCATAAACATTCTTTTTTTACCTCTCAAATGTTTAGAGACTGTTTTCTTCCTCTTAGCATGGAGACACTAAAGAGCTGATGATCTGCTTGCCAGTCAGTTTAGTCTCACTCTCTCGGTGGGTTTGTGGGAAAACTGTGGCATGCCAAGTTATTTTTGGCCAAATGTTACAGTGTAAAGAGCCTTCAGGAGCTTTCATTTAGTGAGTGGACTAACTGGCAACTGTTGTACCTGCAGAATGTGAATCGACGTTACCGTGGAAATAGAATAACTTTTTTTTTATTCTGCCTTTACATATTTGGATTTGCCCTAGTACAGAAGTCAGCTTGGGAAGAATCTTCAAGAACTGAATGAAAGACAAGGCGGCCTCTTGGAGAGAGATCAAAAGTTATATAAAATTACCACAATAGAAAAAACAGTGGAACCTCAACTCCACTAAAAAAAGACAAAAAACAGATCAACACCTCCCCACCACCACCCAAATCCTAAACACTGTGCCACAAAGTGCTTATCGGTTTTTAAGTTCTTATACGAAGGGCACAAGCCCTACTGGCTTCTGGTAAGACTTGTGCATCTATTTCAGATAATGGTCATTTATGAACAAACCATTTGAGTTTCTCTTCCTAAATGGGAAGGAGATGAAAAATAAAAATCCTCATTTCATCCTTGTCTGTTGTTTTCTGCCATATAGTTTTCCATTGCATTTTTCATACTGACCAAACTTCACAAAAATGTTCCTCTTTCAAAAGGCGGTGGGGACAGTTCTGTTTGGTTTCTTTAAAAAAAATAATAAATGCACATAAGGCTTACAAATTTGTAATGAAGGAATATACACTTTTGCATGCGATCCAGAGCCACAGAGCTACGCAAAAGACAGACTCTCCAGCTGCATGACAACAGTAGCCCTAGAAGTGAAATTTATGTACCTTGAGATGACGCAGTTCCAAGAGAGACCTCCCCACCCCAGCCTGTCTCCATCTTTAAAAAAAGTCAAGGAGACGTTTCCATCCAGTCATAAAATCATCGTCGTTTTATCAGACGGTATGTTAACCTTGGACTCTTTAAATCATCTAAGTATGAAGTCACTGAAAGTGTTGCAAATCATGTTTTCACAGAGGGAGGATTTCAGAAAAGGGAAGTATTATTGACACGGTCAGTAATGTTTCTTTTCTGTACTAGTCTAAAGACTTCAGCAAAAAGCAAAGGAGCTTTAAACCTCAGAATTTACCTCAGTTTGACAAAAAGCCAAGAACTCACCATGTCTGCAGAGTACTACCGTGTTCAGTGCAGACAGACAGACCACAATAAGAAGTTAAAAATGGATGGGTTAAGTACAAGTGGTTACCATATGATTTCTGCACTAAGAGGAATACAACCCATGCACATTTGTCTCGAGGTGGGGGATGGTGGTGAAAGACAAATCCACAACAGGTTGGGATTTTCATCTAAACAGATTAGAAGCATAAGTCTTACCAGAAGCCAGTAGGGCTTGTGCCCTTCATATAAGAACTTAAAAACTGATAAGCACTTTGTGGCACAGTGTTTAGGATTTGGGTGGTGGTGGGGAGGTGTTGATCTGTTTTTTGTCTTTTTTTAGTGGAGTTGAGGTTCCACTGTTTTTCCTATTGTGGTAATTTTATCTCCCACTCAAATCTCAGAGGGGAGGCAAGATCTTCCAATATACTGCCTGTCAGCACTTTAACAGCTACAAACTGATCAAGGAAGGAAAATGAGGCTTTTCCTTGTTGCTGAAATATTCTTTAGATTTAGATAAATCCAAACATTGTTGCCTCTCCAGGTCTTCGCATTTTCTTAACTTTTCCTCGTTTAGTTCCACATCTCCTTTAATGAATTTTTAACTACATGCACCAGCACTTCCTATTTACTCTCTCCTTAGCTTAAAGATTAATGTAGATATCTGAAGAAACATCTTAGCTTAAAACCATGGAAAAAAAAATTTTGTTCATACATACATTTAGACACAACCATGTTTACCTGATTTGCTTAATGGGATAGAAGATTTCACAGCTGCGTATTAGCCTGAGTCAGAAAATATTGAAAGAAAGATGAGGAAAGGATATTTCTCTGAGAAAACTTCTTATGGACTCATTTATGATTCTGACTGAAATCTTGTCACACTGGAATCAACAGGAAAACTGCCATGGTCTCCAGCAGGACAAGAATTTCATTCCTTTTTTGGTTATTGCTTTTATTTTTCCCCATAAATGAGCATACCTGCTGAGTTCCGTAATTTTCTTTCATATTCCCAGTGCAAAGGATGAAACCAGAGTCTAATATACAAATGAGGCCTAAATTTTCTATCAGATACATCAAGGACAAAGAAAGCACTGTACACACATTGACTCTATTCACAAAGTAAAGCATGACTGCAGTATGCCTAAGCATCCTTGGTGAGGGTGTAACCTGTCTAGCTGGGGCACTGGCATCCATGAAACCCTAGGAGAATGCACAAACCTGAGACCTGCAATACTTAAGAATGAAGCTGTACATTTAGTCCCTGAGTAACTGCAGTCAGCTTAGGTATACCTCTAATTTAATACAAATTCAGTTTATTTACTAAACTGGAGATGTGTCTGTCTGGAAGTTATACACTGGTACATGCAAGCGCCATGACCATTCACAGTTTAGGTTTCAAATCTATGCAAGTTATCTGCATATTGTACTAGTTAAAAACAATATTTTTAAAGCCACCGGGTTTTTTTCTAGTCTAATAATGCAAATAAGAGGTTTTTCTTTCTGAAAAGGATAGGGGGCATATTTGTAACTCACTGCCGATCAGACCTTCCAGGATCCTGGGCCATTTCAGCACGCTGTATATAACAAGAAATTGCATTTATCACAGCTATGTAATATTCAGATTCTTTCAGGCCTTGACAGGAGCCATACTATCTCAGATTTATTTGTCAACAAGGTCACTCTTCCCCCAGATCAGCACAAATGTTTTTGCTTTGGCTCTAGAATTGTGACCTGTAAACTCGAGCTGACATTTACCAACACCCCTTGTTGCCTTTGACTGATTCAGGGCCAAAGTAATCTTATGGTAAATTCATCAGCTTTCGTGGAGTTCCATGGTGATGAACTTGAATCCAACCTCCTGTATTTAATACATTTTTAACATGAAGGACTAGTGAATAGCAAGAAGTCTCCAAGAGTAAACTGTATTTCAAATTTCCTACTTGTATTTAATGAGTTCTAGCACTGTATTTTAAAATGGCACTATATTTAGGCTGTGGTATTGCATCCATAAATATAATGTAGTGCCAATAAATATTTCTCTGTTGACATGCAATGCAGAATTCTCACTGTAACCATACATCACACTTTTTGTCAACCTATCAGTCTGTCTGACTACAGGCTAATACATCTGTTTCTGCTTGCATTTTTAAATTTAGAAAAGTCTAACTTGGGCTTTGCTTATTCTGCAGGAAATCTCTGGATCTTTCTGAAAATTTTCACAAATAAAATTTTCTCTAGAGTATCTATTAACTATTGATATTTAATATATGCAAATTGAAAATAAACAGTAACTCAAATTATGCCTGTTTTTCTTCCTTCTTCTCAGTTTAACAAGTCCCCATCTCCTTCTCCCACACCATTTTGTCATTACTCCTCCTGCAGCCATCAACCATTCTACGCCAAATGCTTCAACTCCTATTGGGAAAAGAACAAGAACTATCTCGGATTAAAGCAAACCAAGCTTCGAATCTTCCTCATATATCACAGAGGAAACAGGGGAAAGGGAAGAATAAACATAAACCTCTAATTTTTAGCTCCTTAAGATACATGTAAAAATAACTGTCACATTTTGACCAGTAACAAATGTAGGTAGAGCTGCAGAAGCAGGCTGTAACCATAAGGAAGAACAGTCACTCCTACAGCTGTGGGCACGTGCCTGCACCTGCTTGTGCAATTTCACGGTGCACAAGCCTCCCTTGTCAGAAAAGCACAAAGACACAACAGCACAGAAAATGACCTTGTCATTTCAAAAACCCTCCCCAAATTTCACTGATTTTCATACAATTCATCTAACAATTAATATCAAATAATTCTTTACCCACCCTCATGAGGATAATTCTCCAATCCCATATAGTATTACTATTATTGTCTCACCAACAGTAAATGCAGTCCCCTTAAGAATTCTAGCAAAACAAACAATAATTGTGAATCATGGATCCTTGAAAATGAGTCCTTTTTGCTTTTAAAAAAAAAAAAATTCTCAAAAATTTCAGAAAAATGTGTAAATGCCAGTATTTCGGACTCATTTCTTGAGTGCTGTGCTTCCAAAAGCATCTTTTCCTTTAGGGAGGATATGCCATACAATGCTTAAAGGGTATTCCTTTTTTAACTCAGAAAGGCTGCTTCCCAAACCTCCTTGAACACAATTTTCCAACTGGCTTTCCCACCTAGTAGGGAATATCTAACACCATTCCACAGGCCTGATTCAAGGCCAGTGAAGTTAATACACACTCACTGTTTCTAATGACCAGAGGCCCCTCTCTTTTGCAAGTCAGAGTACTTTATTGTACAAGAAGGTAGCCAGATAGGGAGAATTAAAAAGCAATCATCTCCTGCTGAGATTGGACCAGATTCCAAACTGCAGTCTTTTAAGGTTTTTTTTGTGGCCGCATACAGGCTTTGTAGATGAAATGCCAAAAGCAGAGAATCTGATTGCAGTGACCTCATTATTGCTATAAAGATACTTCAGTGGACAGTAAATGTGATGAGCTGCTAAATAATTGATTATTTCAAGAACTTAATGCTGAGTGCTTTTCATGCATCAGTACAACATGCTATTTTATAGGTGTTGGTGTGTCAGCAAAACTCTGAACCACTCACCTACAGTTCTCGCTGAGCAGAAAAAAAGAAAAGAAGTGGGAGTTGGAGGCAGTTCCCCTGAAAGCTGAAAAGCACGGTTTGCCATCAGCTTCTTCAAAACCAAACTGCAGTAAAGTTTTGATTCAGCTCTTTGCACTTAAATGCAGACTTCTAATATCACTATTGCTGAGGAGGAGATGTTATTTGTTTATGGCAATAAAGCAGCAAATTCTCATATGCTTGGAAGCTTTTAATGGAAATTTTCCCAGCAGGTAGAAATCTTTACTCCACCCACACGCAGCATATTGCTCTGCGGCTACAGCTATTGCTCCTGGCCATGGGCTGGGATAATGCAACATATCTTAAGTTTCTTCTCAGATGACCTTGTAGATTGCCAGATAAATAAAGGTCAAGAGAGGAGCCCAAAGTGTTAGGGAATAGGGCAGAAAGATTCCACAGTAGGTAGGTAGAGATGGAAATGTTCCATTTAAGTAAGCACTCCTTAGATCTTAGGTCCTTAGAGCTGTGCCCAGTTTCGGGCTCCCCAGTACTAGAATGATATTGACATACTGGAGTGAGCCCAGTGGAGGTCAAGGGGCTGGAGAACATGGTGCATGAGGAAAGGCTGAAAGAAGTGGGCCCATTCAGTTCGGAGAAGAGAAGATGAAAGGGAGATCTTACTGCTGTCTGGACCTCTCTGATCAGAGAACAGACAGACACTGGCGCTAGATATTTTTGGAGGTGTGCAGTGATAGGACAATTTTTTTTTTTTTTCCCGTGCGGATGGTTAAATACTGGAACAGAGGCCCAGAGGGGTTGTGGGAGCTCTGTCCTTGGAGGTGTTCAAGATTTGACTAGTCATGGCCCTGAAAAAACCTGATCTAATTAGACTGTTTCTAAACAGAGGGTTGGACTGGATTAGCTTCTGGAGGACCCCTTCAACATAATTTATGATTCTGTGATACATGAGAAGGAGGGAAAGACTTGGCATCTCTAACGTAATTTCCAAACTAATATAAAATATTACCCATTTAAAATATATGCACTGTGTCACTATAAAAAACCCCTCTGGTTCAAAGTTCAAAGCTGTTATGAACATTAGCATTCCTAATAGGGACTTAAACATAAAACTATCTTGAGGACTTAAAACAAACGAACAGAAATTCAAATAAAATCTGAATAGGAAAATAGGGAATAAATAAGTAATTGACCTACTTGGGGTTTTTTTCCCCTATCCTTGGCCATGTTTACTTGTACCAGATCTAAGGGAAATGTTCCCCTCCTCTGGAATAAGCTTAATTTTTCCTAAAATGCCATCATATCTGGAAGACATTTAGGAACAAGCTTGACATTCTGAAACCATATGCATTCACAAGTGAAAGAGAAACAAATAATAGTGACAACCAAACTGTGAATAGCTATTCATAGAATCATAGAATCATAGAATCATTGAGGTTGGAAAAGACCTCTAAGATCATCAAGTCCAACCATCGACCCAACACCACCATGCCCACTAAACCATGTCCCTAAGTGCCTCATCTACTCGTCTTTTAACTCGTCTATTAACATCCTTGGAGATTGTGATCTATCTACAGACTAGGCAGAAGGAGAATACATTTTGTGTTTCAGTTATTTAGTCAATTTTCCACAATTCTGGCAGTGTTTCACCAAAGTGATATCACTTGACTCTGAATAAACTAAAGGTTGTGATTTGTACCTATAGCAAAATTCATTGGGTTGGGCTCATATTAAAACATAACATTTAAAATGAAAATCAGAGCTAAACTGGATGCATGAGGACATCCATTTAGAGTTTAATAAAAGCATCTTAGAGATCAAGGCACAAAACTCAACCTTGTTGCAAATTAATTATCAAAGTTTACACGACAGATATACTGATATGAATCATTTGCCTTTTTAATGCTCCTTCCTGTCTAGTTTCTTTGACTCTCCTTCACTTGACATCCTTATTTATTTAATATAACTGGATGGTCCAAAATGATAGTTTCTCTGACAGCCAAAGAAAATTAGAACAACATGACATCAGCAACAAGAACAGAATGCAGGAACAAAGAGACTAAAATGGAAGAACATAAGACTTGGCCCAACTCACTTTCTCTTCCTCTTTGACTCTCCTCTCTCTCTTATTTCTGTATGATAATACATGCCTCTCACATATTCTCTTAGTAAGTTCTGAAGTAGTAGATAACCCCAGGAAGACTGAACATTTGTGCATATGCAACAAGAAAGCAAGAAAATATTCTGCAGTCTTCTTTTTTTTTTTTAAGTCTTTCTGTGTGCTGTGTACACGTCCTTACCAATATGCAAACAAGTATGCCGCAGCAGTGCCACAAGGAAACAAAAAGATGGTCTTAGGATGTTGAAAGACAACAATAACTTCTCTACAAATAGGAAAATTCATGGTGAAACAAAAAATATTTTGCAGTACAGTTACTTCTGGATTACTAGTTACAATTATCCCTTTGTCACTGAAAATAAATGTTTGCTATTCTGTACTTAAACCAAAATACAGATAGCTATGGTCAATAGAAGTTAGTGGCAAAAGCCACTCAATCTGTACTGAGTGTTCTGTAATCGGGGGGCAAACAGAGCAATTCCTATGACTGCTCCTCCATGGGAGCAACGTGTGAGCAGGTCAGATAGATACCCCGTTGTTTGTGTAACTGATATTACTCTCTACTTCCATCCCGGCAATGTGAAAGTAAAGGGAAAAACAGCTGGCCTGGATACAGAGGTCTGAAGAACAGAAGGATTCATAGCAGGTGGATCATGTAAAGGGCACAAGCAAAAGGAAAACGGACAAAATGCAGCAAAACCAGAAAAGAAACAGGGATGGAAAAGGTCTATAACCAGTGCAGAAAGGTCTTTCTCTGAACTTGAATGTATCTTGGGATTCCTCTCTGCAATCATTGGTACACAGAATTTTCTTAATGCTCAGCTAGTTGCTGAAGCCCTATAAAGAAAAATACCCTTTTGCTGCTAGCTTTTCCCACATAAGTCCTTCATGGACGATGTTCTTGTGCAGCTAGATGTCCAAAACCCAACTGATAACTCATAAGGGACCTAAAGTGGTGCATATGATAAAGATATTATTTAAGCATTCTTTTCTGTGTAGGAAAATGCACTTAAAAATGTATATTGACATTTTATTTGGGTTACAAAAGCAAGCAGGCAACCAGAAGTTGGACAACGCCAGAGATAAAATAGCTGGTGTGATCTCGTTCTTTCCCTTTTCCTCACATCCTCGAGTTCTTCATCACCGTTAAATGCTGCTACACTTACATCCTGTCTTTGCCTTAAGCAACCTCCTTTTCATTGCACAGCAGGAATGGCACCAGCAGCTCTAGGCAAGACTGCAAACAGATATGACTGGATCTAGGAAGCATTAGCTGAAAAGCAATAGGGCACGTATTATCTCTTGGAAGGATGGTTGCCAAAGTTGTAGGAAGGCCAGACATAACCAAAAAGCAAAAGCCAGGGGCAATCTATAGCAAACTTGCAGTAATGCCTTATTATGACCATATCAGTGGTTTTCTCTGACACCTCTAACAAGTTGCAGGGAAACACCTGAGAGCATTAGCTCTCTATTTAAGGTGTGTCATTGCAAAAGCTTAGTGTGGTTGAGGTGTGTTCAGTACAAACAGAAGGTTCTCATTTTCTCTTGACAGCAAGGATCTAACAAGCTCTGTGGAGTATAACGTCTACTGCAAATGGCAAGTTTTACAGGTTACAGCTCAGCCAATTTTGAACAGCCTTTCATTAAGACATCAGAAGGATCCTCTCTGACTTCAGAATTATCTCCTTGCTCTGCTACAAACATGAAGACATCCCAAATATTCAAAACACACTTAGTTCTCCGTATACATGACGGAAGTTAGGTCACCTTACAACCCACTGACGTTTTCCTGGAGACTGTATAAGCAGGTAACAGAACTGCACACTTGGTGGGATTTCCAGGAAATCACTGGGCATCACATTTCACAGAGCAATAAAAGCTCTTCAGTACTTAGTAATACTCATGTATTTCCCTCCATCACCCCCTATTTTCTGTAGCTGTTAGTGGCATCACGCATTTGGAAGAAGCTGGTCTGTGGGTCCTGAGAATGTATGCCTCATTTAAATGCAAAAAAGGACATGTTTTATGTTTTCTTTCTTTAACGTTAATTGCACTGATTGATATGACAGTGGTCTTCATGCTTTGTACTTTCTTTTATTACCACCTATAAGCAGTGGAACTCCATTTAAAAAAGCCCTGAGATGAGACCATGGTAACATTCTAGAGAACAAAAAACCTGCAAATAATATCCTAGCACTGGGGAAAAGTTGGTGGTAATTTTTTATTTCAGTGCAACTACTTTTTCAGTCTAGTTCAGTCATTCCTGCTAGTAATGATTATTTTGCTATATTCCATCTCTTTTCAATATGAAACATAAAATAGGTTGACTCTCATCTTTATGCAGAAATCCTGGATATTAGATAAAACCAATAACTTTATTACTATTAAGAATAATATTAGGTATTATGAGTAAGATGAAATAATCAACAAAATTTGAAAAGTAAGATTTTTTTTCTCCAGAAACATATTTTCCCCTCTTATTTTATATATGAACTGATGTATAAGCATACTGTGTATGTCTAGAACTCTTTTATTTGATGGGTTCACTGAAAACTCAGTGATTTCTGGCAAAGATCCAGAAAATCAGGAATTGATATACATACTTATCTGAGATCACATACAACATTTTGCTATTGAAAAAAAAAAAATCTTTAATGCCCTTAAAAGACTCTTTGTATTCCCCTCTTTCCATACCCTTTATTATTTAAATTTGTTGCTTAAATTCTCTACATTTTTTAGCATTTCATT
Source organism: Aptenodytes patagonicus (assembly GCF_965638725.1). Lineage (NCBI taxonomy): Eukaryota > Metazoa > Chordata > Aves > Sphenisciformes > Spheniscidae > Aptenodytes > Aptenodytes patagonicus. The sequence continues at coordinate 125,866,591 of NC_134949.1, forward strand.
TTATCTTGTGTTGAGGTGATTCCACGAAGATCCTGAAATTCTTATTTCCATCCTTTCAAATAATCAGTATGTGCAATTTAGTCAATCTTTCTGAAGACCAAGAGGTATCTGTGTTTTCCAGCTGACTGTATAGGCAAATGCTCTGAATGTCAAATACTCTACTCTGAAGGAGACAGAACACCACTTCTGAAAAAGAAGCTCTGAAAACTTAACAGGAAAATTCCTTATCCCTCTCAAAAAATAGCTGAAAACTAATGAGGTTACTGCCATACTCCAACAGCCCTTTGGAACGCTGAAGACCTTTTTGCCCATGAATGTCTATTGTACATTACTGCTTACAGGTACTTAAATGCTGTGACCGTGTAATGTGTAGAAACACCAGGAATCAAATTGTATCTAAAATTGCAGCAATTTAGGGACAAGGTCAAAGGTTCATCTCAAGCTTGGGTGGTCGAGCAGGCTACTGTGATTAAAGTATAACAATATTTGGGGTCATTCATACATAAAAAGAAACTTTTTCAAACAGGGCTTAAAATAAACATGAAATAACAGTAACTCCCAATGGTAATGATGAGTTGGCAGATATGTAAATGTCAGGAATACAAACAGATAAAATTCCATCAACCCACAAAGAAAGTTGAAAAAAAAACATATATAGTCTCATTCCTGCAATATCCTCCTGGGACCAAATGGGTTGATGTGTTTAGTATAATGGGGTTTAAAAAAAGACGGGAAGTCAGAAGTGATGGAAGAATATAATTGCTGTACTAAAAAAACAAAACAAAACCAGAAACAACAACAAAGAAAACCCAAAACAACCAAGCAGAAACGGCAAGTAAAAATGCTGATCTCTGATATTTGGAAGTGGAAGAGATCTCTCTACTTCCTAAAGTTTCAAGGTTCTCTTCCTTTACTGTCTTTTCACCAAGCAGGAACATTTGGCTTTAAAGAGCAGAATAAGGAAGTGAAGAGACATTCAAATACTTGTCCTTTTTGTTTCTTTGACTTTTCCTGACTGCACGTCTTAATTCTGACTGCAGAGAATCACCCTAAAAAAGAATTATTTCGTCTATAAAAGGTATTACAAACCAAAGAGTAATGACTCTCAGAACCAAATTTTCAAATGCAGGCACCTACGCTGAACATATAAAATGTTTCTGCACCCTGACTTGATAGGAACACTTTAGACACCTGTTTGAAAATATGATCCCCACTAAAAGCTAGATGAAAAGCTGGCTCTAGAATCTGACAGAAGATAATTTTTTTAGTTGCCACACCCCCAAGAAGCTCCAATGCAAGACAGCTGCTCTGAAAGCTAATGGCCCAAAGCCTATTCAACTCAATGGAAGACTTTTCAATGACTCCATTAGATTATTGGATTGCATTCAAAAAGCTTCATATAAAGGTCCTTCATGACAGAATTTCACTCTAGTGACAGCATTATCCCAAATTTTGCTGTTCCCAAAAGCAACAACGCAATATTCATTTAAGCATCTGAGTTGATGTTAACTGCTATGGATTTCAACTCCAGAATATAGGGATTGTCCCACCTGGCAAATGCTGATTATTATGTTATTCTCATCCCCAGAGAAAAGCTCTATATACAGAAAGGCAAGACAGTTCTTTTCACACCAGTTATTGAGTCACAGTAATTACATTTCATGTGGGAAATATTTTATATCTAATTCAGTATGTGAACAATTATGTATACCATGACAATTATTAGTTAGCATGTGCATCAGTTAGCATGTACTCCTGATGTATGACACAGTTAATATAGACATATATAAAATGAAAAATGTGAAATTAAAAAAAAGTAGCCCACTTCTGACAGTAAGCAAAGCACAGAATTTCCAGCTCATCAGAAATTATCACATTTCAGCATCTGTTAATGTTGTATAGGGGCTAAAAGCTGACACGTCAATGTTCTTCATTGAACAGGTATTCATGGAAAAAAGCCTCCAGATTCTGAAATACATCGCTTTAAGGTCCCAATCAAAATGAAACATTTCAGCATTCCCAAAACCTTTTTTTTTTTTTTTTGGAATGACACTAAACCCCTGTTTTCTGTCCGTTCAAAAACAACCATAGGTATTATGGAAACTGAGGTTTGGATCATCATTCTCACCTACAGAACAACTCCTTGAAGATTTGCACTTCCCAGGGGTAATGTAGCTATCTGTCTAGCAGGGCCCACATGTTGTCTTGTGGGAACTGAAATTTGAGAGCTGAATGGCATTATTATTTCCTGTGCAGAGCTTTCTAATCCAGCTGTATCTGCTGTAATCCAAACAGCTGACCAAAATAAATCTCTTCTGTCTTCTGAGAAATATGTTTCTCAAACAATCCCGGCCTATGGGGAAGCATCCAAGCTGTAACTCCAATAAGGCAGTGCAGAGCTAAGGAACTGTGTTTTGCTTAACTGCTTTGAAACAAAATATTTCTGAGAAAATAATGGAATTTAACTGAAAATTCTTTCAGTGGAACCAGCCTCAAAAGTCAAATCTGCACAGAGAGATTGGGGGGGGGGGGGGGCACGGAATCCTGAGATTTGCTGACATGCCATATCCATGATTTATTCCAACAGTTACGACCATAATCATACCTCTAGGCTGTGGCAGAGCACGCTGTGCAGCTGAGAAATATAAAAAATGAGAGAAAGCTCATCTTTATATTTCCTTTCCGTGGGCCAGTTTGCCAGTGTAAGTTAGATCATTCTCTGATGACAGATGGCTATAACCCCTGGAGGGCCAAGAACCCTAGCCAAAAGTTCACGAAAGTCCACATGAGGGTTTGTACTGCCATCGCATGTTTTTGGTTTGGGCAGCTAAACCCCAGAGAGAGACATAGGGCAAAAGAGTTTGGAAGTAGCTTAAAAGAGTTCCAGGTTGCAGAACTGCCTTCTCTAGTAGAGATGCAAAGCACTGACCCTGCCTCCCAAAATCCCATCTTAACATGAGCTCTAGCAATTTAGAAGAATTACAGGAAACAACGAAAGAGGAAGGTGGCCAAAGGAGAATGCATTTATTTCTACAGACTACTGATTTCCGCCCTGCAACCAAGTCTAGACCTACACGTCAGCTGAATGTAAAATAGGTCTCTCTGGTGTCTTACCAGGAGATGCTCTTTCCACCTTGTTGTGTTCTATATCCTGTTCAGCTTAGTTCTAGAAGTTTACAATATAAATGATTAAAAGTAGGAAAAATTAATAGTTTGGGGTAGGAGAAATAGATTGCTTAGATTTGGGACACACCTATCATGAAACAGAAGGAAGTCTGCGAGTAGGATTCATGTTAAATATCTAGTCAGTTCATTGTTTCTGAAGGCTTTAGTAATTTTATTGCTACTGTTTCTAGAAATTTTTATCCAGTGGCAGTCCTTGTAATTTAACACTGGCACAGTCACATCTGGCAATGCTGCCTGGCCAAGATCAACATCCACACAGAAATACCCCTCTAAAGAAAACAGTTACAGGGATGTATGGCAAAAATACCACTGCAGATAGGCAAGTAGGAAATACCTACGGTAACTATTTGGATCAGCTAGTTCTCATGAGTCTCCTGCAACTGTATACCAACTGTACTATACAGGCCAATAACTAGATGGTGCTGTGAGGAATTGTCTGAAAACCTTTAAAAGAAGAAAATACATCATTTCATGATTTTAAAAGATATGTATATCAAAAGCAGTATCTCAAGAGAATATGCAGTGTAAACCCAATAAAAGGAAATCTCCTGATGTTGAAAACTCAGTGCAACACTGATATTATTCTCATTTGTTTTTTAATATCGTACACTCACATAAACACAGCATGTTCTCAGCCGAGTATAGAAGTATGTTGAGAATAAAAGTGCATCTGATTTCTTAATAAATTAGAAGAATAAGGAACTCCTTTAGGAAAAAAAAAAAATCAACAGAAAAAAGACCTTGCAGTCACTCTTAGATGTCAAATACCATTAAATACAACTTTGTCTGTTGCTAGAAAAGATAAAAGCTGTATTTAAGAGCCTTGCCAAAAATGTCCTTTTCAGTACTAATTAGCATCAATGGTCAAAGCCGCTAGAGCAAAAGAAGAACAGAGAGAGAGAGTACAAGAGAAATAAGTACCATCACTGACACTAACAGGATTTTTTTAAGCTTTGTCTCATGATACATTAAAGGAAATTTTTCTTTTAATATAATGTCCTAAGCTTACAAGCGCTATGAGCAGATGCCCTTCTCAATCTGCTCTAAAATCAAGTCCAATAGCACACAAAGAAAAGCCACAGCAGAAACTGCCTCTTCCTAGAGTTTCCCCAGACAAGAAATTAGCAGTTCTATAGCATAAAATGAAGCAGAAACCTCCTTGTCATGTTTGAGAGTACTTTTGGTTCCTACTTCAGGACTGTTCAGCCCACGCCCCAGATCACAGGGAAAAGATTAAAGTATAGTTAAAGAACCTTGCAAAGGGAATGAGTCCACACAACTGTGCGGCTTTTGTCTTCATGCTTTTTACAGTCACGTGAGCTTTATAGATTCACAAAATGGGGACTCTTACTGTTGCAGCAACCACATTCATTGGGAATTTCAATGGATGTATTTTTGTTTGCTTGCTTTTTCCAGCTTTGACTGTGCAAAACAGACCCTTGTTAACAAGTGCAAGCATTAGATATCAAGAGATGCAGGTGTTTCTCATGTTTCAGAGTAGAAAGCAGGTTATCAGGCCTGTTCTACCATGTTGCCAAAACCAACCTGATCTTATCTTTTGGAAGTGCTGGCAGCCAACCTGTGCACTTGTCTTCCTTTTCCCTGCTACCTCCAACGTACCTGGCACAGCTTTAAAAAAAACCCAAAAACCAAAACACCAAACAAAAAAAAAACCAAATCTTTTCACTTGCATCATCACCCATGTTTCATTTTCATTCCTTTCCACAGTTTAGTTTCTTCCAAAAATACAGTGCTGCTAACCTCTCATTCACACAGAGTTAAGTCTGGAGCAATTGTGGAAGCAGTGCAGTTTTATGGGTATAATAAGACATGAGAATTCCTAAATTTCATAATTACTGCAAACTCAAAATATGGGTCAGAGCCTAAAAACTGATTAGCCCCTTGAGCTTTTCATGTCTCTTCTTGTCATGAGTGACATGACAGGGGAAGAAGAATAAACAAGCCTTCCCCCTCACACTCAGCATACAGGCAGCCTGGGGCAGTGAAGCCCTCTATGCATAGGCTAGAAACAGCATTGGCACGATAGCTACACCAGCTTTCCAAATCTAACCTGTCATTATGTTTCAGTCCTTTCTATGAGGGGATCCTCTTTCACATTCCTTTCAGACTGACTTCATGCCCTGAATTCTCTGAATTGGTGCTAAATGCTTGAACCAAACTTCCCAAAGATGAAAGCTTAGTTTGTCGTCAGCATCCTGCCAGTGTTTGGATTTATTACTGGAACAACCATCGAGAGTACAAGCCATGTAGTGGATTTGAGATATAGGCATCCTGTCATTATGGACAGGATCTCTATGTGATCATTTTAGACTGCTTACCTAGTACTGAACAGATGGAAATGGTTTTACTCCCTATCAGTCTTGTATGAGAATCAATGAGTTAATGATGAATGTCCAGATGTCATTGTTCAACTACTGAGTCACACTGTGTTTGGTATTTCAGCTGCATGGATGTTCACGCAAATAAAAAAGTGTTTTTCCTTGTATTCTGAAACAAGGTGTTCCAAAGGTCCAAGGGACTGTTTTTAGGAAATGACCTTCAGTGTATGCAATGCAATAAAGTCTCTTTCCATGTAACAAAACCTGCATTTCCACAGCAGACAAACACAGTGAGACACAGCATGTGAACAGGCACAAGTTTGCTAGGATGCATCCAAAATAATTTGGGATGTAGACTGAGTCATCTAGCAAGCCACCATTTGGACAGCTCAGGTCTATATTAAAATAGGTACAATAGCTGACAGATAGAGTACATTTTACAATAATGGCAACAACCCTGAGTAAATAAATCCATAGCTTCACAGGCTAATTTCTAGAAAAACCACCATGATATCTTTTGTGAAGAGAAGACTTTAGAGAGCCTTGCATTTTACCACATCTGTACAGTCATTCAAAGAAAACTAAAATAACCTGAAAGTGAAAGCTCCTACATATTTTTCAGTTCTGAACTACAGGTAGAACACTTATCTAGGATATTGAAATGTTACATTAAATTATATTTTGAAGAGTTTGGTGTGTGCTTACATGCACATACTAGACATACTAATTAAATCTTCCACTCAACACCGGATATGAAAATCAAAATGCTAAGAAAGAAAATTAGTGTTGTTTTGTTAAGAAAGAAAAAAAGATTTTTACCTTAAAACAAAAAAATTGCCACTTGAACAAAAGTTTATGGTATTCTTTATTTCATTTATTTTAAGTAATTGAGCTCTGCAACTGGTATGACAGGAAATTATATTATTGCTTGATGATCATTTTCTCTTAATTATTAAGATCAGGAAGATTAAATCGCCGGGAAGACGACTGGCCTGGCTGAACGGGGAGCTTTTGCTGGGACTCAGGAAAAAAAGGAGAGTTTAGCACTTATGGAAGAAGGGGCAGGCAACTCAAGAAGAGTACAGGGATCTCATTAGGTCATGCAGAGAGGAAATGAGAAAGGCAAAAGCCCAGCTAGAACGCAATCTGGCCGCTGTCGTTAAAGACAACAAAAAATGTTTTTACAAATATAATAATGACAAGAAGAGACCCAAGGAGAATCTCCATCCTTTATTGGATGTGGGGGGGAACATTGTCACCGAGGATGAGGAAAAGGCTGAGGTACTTAATATCTTCTTTGCCTCAGTCTTTAACAGGCAGACCAGTTATCCTCAGGGTACTCAGCCCCCTGAGCTGGAAGACAGGGACGGCGAGCAGGATGAACCCCCCATAATCCAAGAGGAAGCAGTTAACAACCTGCTACACCACCTGGATGCTCACAAGTCTATGGGGCCGGATGGGATCCACCCGAGAGTGCTGAGGGAGCTGGCGGAGGAGCTCGCCAAGCCACTCTCCATCATTTATCAGCAGTCCTGGTTAACGGGGGAGGTCCCGGACAACTGGAGGCTTGCCAGTGTGACGCCCATCTACAAGAAGGGCCGGAAGGAGGATCCGGGGAACTACAGGCCTGTCAGCCTGACCTCGGTGCCGGGGAAGATTATGGAGCGGTTCATCTTGAGGGTGCTCACAAGGCATGTGTGGGACAACCAGGGGATCAGGCCCAGCCAGCACGGGTTCATGAGAGGCAGGTCCTGCTTGACCAACCTGATCTCCTTCTATGACCAGCTGACCCGCCTAGTGGATGAGGGAAAGGCTGTGGATGTGGTCTACCTAGACTTCAGTAAGGCCTTTGACACCATCTCCCACAGCATTCTCCTAGAGAAGCTGGCGGCTCACGGCTTAGACAGGTGTACTCTGCGCTGGGTCAAAAACTGGCTGGACGGCTGGGACCACAGAGTTGTGGTGAATGGAGTAAAATCCAGTTGGCGGCCGGTCACAAGCAGTGTTCCCCAGGGCTCAGTTTTGGGGCCGGTCTTGTTCAATATCTTTATCAATGATCTGGATGAGGGGATCGAGTGCACCCTCAGTAAGTTTGCAGACGACACCAAGTTGGGCGGGAGTGTTGATCTGCTCGAGGGTAGGAAGGCTCTGCAGAGGGACCTGGACAGGCTGGATCGATGGGCCCAGGCCAACTGTATGAGGTTCAACAAGGCCAAGTGCCGGGTCCTGCACTTGGGTCACAACAACCCCATGCAGCGCTACAGGCTTGGGGAAGAGTGGCTGGAAAGCTGCCCAGCAGAAAAGGACCTGGGGGTGCTGGTCGACAGCCGGCTGAACATGAGCCGGCAGCGTGCCCAGGCGGCCAAGAAGGCCAATGGCATCCTGGCCTGTATCAGAAATAGTGTGGCCAGCAGGAGTAGGGAAGTGATCGTGCCCCTGTACTCGGCACTGGTGAGGCTGCACCTCGAATACTGTGTTCAGTTTTGGGCCCCTCACTACAAGAAGGATGTTGAGGTGCTGGAGCGTGTCCAGAGAAGGGCAACGAAGCTGGTGAAGGGTCTGGAGCACAAGTCTTATGAGGAGCAGCTGAGGGAACTGGAGTTGTTTAACCTGGAGAAAAGGAGGCTGAGACCTCATCGCTCTCTACAACTACCTGAAAGGAGGTTGTAGCGAGGTGGGTGTCGGCCTCTTCTCCCAAGAAACAAGCGATAGGACGAGAGGAAATGGCCTCAAGTTGCACCAGGGGAGGTTTAGACTGGATGTAAGGAAAAACTTCTTTACTGAAGGAGTGGTTAAACATTGGAGCAGGCTGCCCAGGGAAGTGGTTGAGTCCCCATCCCTGGAGGTATTTAAAAGATGTGTAGATGAGGTGCTTAGGGACATGGTTTAGTGGGCATGGTGGTGTTGGGTTGACAGTTAGACTCGATGATCTTAGAGGTCTTTTCCAACCTTAATGATTCTATGATTCATATAATTCCATTGGGCACCCCCTCCTTGCCCCAGGAGCCATAGCTACAAGGAATTCAAACTGCTTTTAAGCAAAGCAAATGCCCCATCCAGATCTCCATGGAAATCAAGCTGGCTTATACTAGAGCCTCAAATTGCTGAAGGTTAGTCTGTATAAGCAAGTCCAATCCACATAGGATGATGAGGAGATGAAGGTCAGCAAAGAATATCCAGTTCTTTCTCTGTAAACGTATTTTGCTTCACATCTGAAATTGTGACTAGGAAGGGCTTGATGCAACACAAGAGGAAGAAATAGGAAGGCAACACAAGATTTCTCTTTCCAGCATGTTTCATGCAGTCTCAGAAATGCTTTTTGACAGCACCTCATGTGTTGAAGAGGAATTCTTCAATGTGCAATCAGCAAGGGGGTCTCTATAGATGCAGGTTGGCATATGGTATCTCAAATTTCTCGGTGACAAGTGGCATGTTAGCGGAGCAACAGAGTAGCAGGGAAAAAGACATTTTGCTAATCACTCCCTGTTGCCCACACCCTCAGGCAGAATCATATTGCTTTATGCAGATGAGCTCATAACAGTTTCTTCAATTTAGCTTTTATATAAAAAAGTGCCAGCTCCTAACGCTATGTCAACAGGCACCCGAGGGCCTTCCACTTTACATTGCAAGTGTATTACTATTTAAAGATGAGCTTTTAGCTTAACATCATTGCTTGCCTTCAGAGTTTAATTACCGCCCTCCCCATGAGGCCCAATGAGCCATCCACTCCTCCCACGGGAGTTCTGCCTGGCAATGATCTTTAACTAAATAAGTAAATGCCAAATAAGCACTTCTTAAAGATGCAGTGTCTTGTTTTCTGCCCGGCTTTGAAGCCTGCAGAAGCCAGGCTCTGATTTGCATCTCACTGGTAGCAAGTCATTTTGAATTTAGAGATCTCAATTATAAATCTCATCTCTGATATAAACTAGAAAGGGGATTTAAAAAATGGAAAACTTTTTTCTTTTGCTGTTTCTTGTGCTCAATTATCCTACATCATTACCTATAGGCAGACATAAATCACTGAAACAAGAGTCTTTTGTACCCAGTTACACCATCTGTGTCTTACATTAAATCTACAGCACTCTAGACAGCCTGCATTTGCTACAATACTCCTCCAAGTTATCTTCCCATATTTTTTTCCACCACCTCTGTCTGTAATAGATTAGTAGCATTACAAAACAATTCTTTCCCTTGAAATAAATGCCCAAGAATTAAAATGGGTCAACACAGATGCACTTAATTCTGTAACAAGTCGAGCTACTGGGCCAGACACAGAGGCTAGCAGACTCAACAGTGACCACAGAAACAGGAATTTAAACAGACTTTTCTTTTAAAGAAGGAAATAACAAAAATTGGCACAACCAGATACTATTTCTGAGAGACAGGAGTATTACAAAGCAGCTACAGACCGAAAAGATGATCCTAGTTCTTGGACTCCTATACCCAAATACACAGCGGCACCCAGCACACAAAAAAAGCCAGTGAGAGATGAATAAACAATAGCCTAGGGCCTAGGATATCCTTGCAACTGCCAGTCACTCAGCAAACCCAGAAACAGGGAGGAAATGCAGCACTGCAAAACAGCAAAGAGCTGTTGCAAACACTGTGAAGGAGACATGATGTATATCCTCCTTGCATCATCTACGCTTCAAAGAAGCATACACAGCTGTGACTGAGCTGGAAAGGAATGGGCCAGCTGATTTGCTTCACCTTACTTCTCTGCTAACAGGAAAATAACCCACTTTTGGCATATCCGACTGGAGTAGTAATCACGACACTTCATTATTTTAAAAGGCCTAGACATTGGCTGTGGTTTCTACAGTACTGTTCAGCATACCTTGCACATGGTATTGTGAATGTCTCTCTGGGATTTGTGCCTGGCTTCAGAAACAAAATTCAGGCTCTACCATCAGAGTGGCTTTAAAGAAGAGTGGGTCTGAACTTAAAATGAAACTTTTCAGCATACTATATAAACATAATGAGGTTTTTTGTAACAGTTGCAAGAAAGTACTTTCTTCCACTGTGTTACAGAATATAAAATCTCTAATCGCAATGTTCTAGACTAAATAAAAGTACTTCCAGTTAATGTAGAGAGGGAAAAATACTGTTTTGTTTGTGCATCAGGTTGGAAAAACATACAAGCTTCCAAGCAAACAGAGTTCACAACCAATTCACCATCTTCAGAAGAAAGCAGAAAGCTACAGTTTCTTGCAGGCTCCCTATGAATTATGGATGTGTGGTTATTATGTTAGCAGGCCTCCGGCAACATTTTGCTATAATGTTAATTTTCCTCTTTTTGATTTTCCATTATTTGTATTTATAAGGAACGTTATCAAGCATCAAAAAACAGAAATGTCCTTAAAATAGTTACTGGCTCTCTGAAGGTGTGAATTGTAGTTGAATGAAACCTGTTCTTCCTCATCTTTAAGCTTTTATTTTTATATTGTGTTCCTCACCAGAGCACCTGAGTGTTTTACAAACATGACCATTCCTTCCTTTTAAAACACTAACTAAAATGAAAACTAAGCATGCATTTCTTCACCTGTCAACTCCCGTGCATGTTGCAGGGTTTGTTTAGTTACTGTGGCAAAGCAAAGCCAGGCAAGTGATTTGCTTTTTCTCTTTTTCCTTAAACAAAATCATTCACGATAATTTCAGTGGAAGGACATGGCTACTTCTTTCTATACGCAGTTTTAACTGAATCATCATTTTGAAACAACATAAATGTACAGGAATTATGTCCAAATACAGTCTCTGCCCACTCCTTTAAGAAGATTCTTCATTGGCTCAACCAGAGTTGGAGAACGGCATCATAACGGGTGCTCTGCTGCCAGTACACTTCTTTGAACAAGACAGCTAATACTGACAAAGATATCCAGGTACGCGGATCCTGGACACAGATCAGCCATTGCTTCTGTCGTCCATGGCATGCAGATTTTGAATACTGAATAAAAATAAAATTTAATAAAAGTTCCTCCTGAGCTGGGTGTCCTTTCAGGCTTCTATTTGATTGTATTACCAAAGGGACTAATTTGCGTGTGCGTGATCTCTGTTGGCCTGCCCATGGCTAAACAGCATGGCACCTCCTCTTTAAGCCTGCGCTCTCACCACTGAGGAGTAAATAGATGCTCAGGATCTGCTTGTGGGAAGAGAAGTGAGAGAGGTGGAACAATTATGAAAGGGAAGGTGATTTCCCTCACTTTGCGTGTGTTTGTCCCTGGAGGTAAGGGCAGGAATGCTGCAGCTAGCAGGAACACCCAAAACAGCGTGGAAGCCAGCAAGAGACCTTGAACCAGCCAAGCTAGAAGGACAGTAAAGCAGAGAAAGACTGCCACAACAGATGACTGCTGCTGCAGAGCAGCAGTGAAAGCTTCCATATTTTCTGGACTTTAAGCACCTGTCAGTGTGGAGAGCTGCCAGGAGGGGGCAGGGAGCAGGGATCCTCCATCACAGCTTGTTCAAAATGGCCTTGGCCGGGTTGGTGTTTATCTGCAGACTATCCTCTGCTGACTCCTTCCCTAAGCAACTTCTTGCTTCTCTCATCCAGAAGCAGTCAAAGGGCTAATTGGGTCTCACATGTTATTAAATCACTGATTTTAAAGAATTTAGAACAGCATCAACAAAATTCCTCATATTTAATGCTGCAAGTTAAAAAACCCAAGTAAATTCATGTCAAATATTCCCTTAAATTTTGATATGCAAGCATTAAAGAATCAGATCTTCAATGGACATGAAACAACATTGCTGTCTTTAGCTAACAAAGCCTCACAAATTTGCTCCATCAGAGCAGACGACTAACACCTCTGCTGAAGGGCAAGCATATGTTTCACCAAAAGAATGTTTTGAACATGTGAACTAATTCAGCATCAGCTTCCACCATCTTAGGTATTTTATACCTCCTCACATGGTACCCATCAGGCCCAAGCAAAATACAATCTCAAGCAAGCTGCATTGAACATGTATGCAATGTGTATGTAATGTCTTACTAATACAGCAGTGTCGGCGTGGTTCTTGCTGACAAAAAAGCTCTCATCTTGCCAAAAGCTACAGAGAGCTTAGGGGTCAACACAGATACAGTGACTGACACTGTACGGCTGCTGTAAAATATAGCCCCATCAGTCAGGAATCACACAGAGGTCATTACTCACATATCTTTTAAAATGATCTGGCATGATATTCTCCCTGTGTCTATACAGTTATTTCATCAGGGATGGAAGCTGTCTATACTAAATATGCAACTCTGGGATCATTTTCTGTTAGGAAAAAGTTGCCATATTCCACTACTTTAAAGTTTGCCAGATGTTCTTCTAGTAACAGTTCAACTAGCAGCTGAAAATTTAAATATTCACAGAGCATGGTAAGGCCCAACATGGATAAAAAAATAGAAAGGTGGTTGCTTGGACCCTCATTTATTCCATTCCTCCTCCCTGCTAACTTTAGACACATAACATTGGGAATCACTGCCGTCAAGCAATATTGAAAAGCCAAAGGTACATCCAAACTTCAGGACATGTCTTAGGTGGGGTGATTTCCTTGCTGAAAATGCTGTTTTCCCTCTATCAGCTCAGCTCGCAATAAAGACCAAGGCAAGAATATTGGTGGAAAGCAGGTGCAGGGGGACAGGACTGTCTACAGTTAGAGGGGCAAATAGTTAGGGAGTGGATTTCTTTTAACAGCTTAAAATGTCTATCTTATAGACTCATGGCAAAGGTGATATTTGAAACCTATCAGGAGTTCCCATCCTGCTTTGAAACAGCTGAAAGTATTACACAGCCTTAAGACTTATATGTTTGCTCATGTCTGTGCTTTCAGAAGAGAAAGACAGAATTTCCTAAAAAGATGTTGGCAAGTGAATCATTCTGGGAGTCTTCAGATATTTTCTCCATATTAAATAATTACACTGAAGAGTTTCCCACGTTACCCTATTTCTTGACAGTGGTATTCCAACTGTAAAAAGAAACCTACCCTGTGTCAGAAGACCCTTCTTGCACGGTTAAACAAAAGCAGCAAGTTATGCCACAAGTAGCACAAACTGAAAAGCTGGATGCTATTATACACCTTTCTTACAGATTTACTTCTTCACTAAATATGATAATGGTATTATTTTATATACATACTGTAATCACTGAAATATGTCAGCTATCTGTAAACAGGCATTAAAGATCAGATAAAAACAGACTTCTTATGTTTCAGACATGGATTACTGTTAAAATCCAACCCGGAAATTGAAGCAATCCTAAGCATCTTCTTTCTATCAGCATTACGGCTCCAAACCATCTGTACTTAATTGTAAGACAACAAATTGTCTAAAAACCAGTGAGGATTAAGCTGACAAAGCTTCTTATGGACAGTTTATATTAAAGAAATTTAAAGACTGCTAAGATCACAGCACTTCCTGTGTACTTGTTTTATTTCAGTCAAGTCCCTATGTTTATCTTTTTCTGAAATGGAAATACATACAGCATGTTGATCATTGCCACACCATCAGTAAGAGGTTTATCAGGGTCTTAAACTTTGATGAGAAATCCACTGCTAGCTTAAGAGCTTGCTGGCATTTACTCCTAAAGTTCATGGCAGGCAAGAAGACTGACTGCTGACCTCCAGTGCTCCACTGACTCCTAGAACTGGAGAAACTGGGCCAGTAGAGTAGGATGGGAGGCATTTTGCACACCATGCTTCATGTATAGCAAAGCAAATAATTTCATTTATGCAGAATGAGGAACAGAGGTTTGTTAACAGCTGGGTGGAAAGGGAGAAATGGAGACGTCAGTCACCAAATGGGTCACCCAAGCACAGACTCTTTGGCGTGAATGGCATTATGCCAATCTCCTCCTGATTAATACCTGCAATATACTGAGCAGCTTCAAAAATTTTTCAAGTGTCATGCCCATTCAGCTATGCTTGCATTCTTTTTAATTTTTTCTATTTGCTAGCCATGATTTGTTTCAATCACTGGATAGAAAGTAATATTATGCAATTAAGTAACAATTCATGAGATGAATAACTAACACGTACCAGTCAAAGTCAGCAGTTTGCCTACACGCCAACTACAGTACTCTTTATTAAAACATCACTTGGTATATCTTCCAAAGAAATCTGTATCTGCAGAAGAGAAAAACCTGCACATCTGCCAACAGCAACTTCCTTTTGGGGTTCTTTCTTCATGTCTTTAAGCTCCTCTTTTAATTCTTTTACACTCTTAGATCTCTATTTTTTCTCTTTACAAGCTATACCCCTTCCTTTTTCAGATCCAGCTATCCCAGCTGACCACAGTACTTATCACCCTTGCTGCTGCTTACCTACTCCCCATCCATTCTTTAATATTCTACGTAATAGTTTTCACAAAAACGAAATGCTGTAAAACTGAGAAAGAGAGCAGGAAATACACTGCAACAATCAAGACCTTTGCAGAATCTTCCAAAGTTATTTCAAAGAGAACATTACTTTGGAGAAAGAAAAAAAAATCCTTAGAAAAGAGGAAATTCAGGCATTCTATAAAACACATCAAAAACTCAGAAAAAGCTGTAAGTGGCATGCCTCCTGGGATCTCTTATGCAGTAAATGAAATGCATTTGCTTTAAAAATAGCTGGTAAAATATTTAAAGATGAGTAAGATGTTACATCTAAATAATCTACTACTTAGAATAAACATGCACATTTTTTAATATAGTAGTAAATATTTGCGTGCCTGGCATACAGACTACTCTAAATGGTTTTCCAATCCTACAAAAGCTGTATACTATTGGCTGAGCCCAGATGAAAAGTTTGTTTTCAATACATTTTCTTTTATATGTTAGTTTGTTAGTTTAAACACAAAAATGTCAAATACCATCTAGGAGACACAGTAAGCAACCCCATTTCTACGTTTTCTCAGTTAAGAGTTATGTTCAAGATTAATTTGAGATTCATGCAAATGGTAGACGACGTCCTTTTTTTTTAAACAAGCCTTTAAACAAAAGGCTTTTTCCACCTTCTCAAAGACCTTCATTACCAGCTGTTTTTAACATCTGTATTTTCATTTTAGGTACCTGCCTTTCAATGAACTAGAAATGGTTTCAAAAAAAAAGAAGTACAACAGGATTTGTTTTGGTTTTTTTAAAGCAAAGGTAGCTCTACAAGCATAAATTTAAATAAAATATTATTTTACTTCTAATTTGAAAAGATGACATGACAGACAGTTACAGTGATCCAGCTTCAGGTACAGTAGCATAACTTCCCTGTGTACTGAAATGAAAATTATTTCAGAATTAAGGCTGAAATTCAGCACTCTGCTAAAGCACACTGCCTTACTGGCCTTCCCAACTCGTAGGTCCTATTAAAATTTCAGACTGCATTTTAAATGCTAAAGAGTCAATGTGTAAAGCTACAAAGCAGCACATCTTCCAGGTCAAATGTCTGTGGCCTCATAACCTCTTTGTCTCAAACAAAGCTGTTTCATTTGATTGTTTTATGCTCTTTTATATCTATACACATGCCAAACTTCTGAGAAGTAATCTTTTTAAGGCAGATTTGTAAAGATATGCTAATAAAGTGCATTATGTCCATACCTCCTGGGCAAGACGGAGCTTCCTGAATGGGACAGTTCAGTAGAATCATGCTAATTTTTAAAATGGCCACAATCCCGGATTTATACTTCCATACTTTAAAACCAGATCCTACTCTACAATTAATATAGAAGATGAAAATTATATACCTAGTAATATTTTCAGGAAATGCATTTTAAAAATTGTGTTTCTTTAGGAAACAAAACCAAAAAAAAGAACTTCTAATGCTCTGTATGACATTTCTTCTAATAACTAATTTCATTTTTCATGCCTGTTACACATTATTACAAACTGAAACAGTGAATAATACAAAGTAATTTTTATTCAGGTATTTTTTCAGTGCTAATTTCTACTTCCACTGTACACCTCTAACTGAACTTCACTGACTTATTTTAGTTAGACAAGGAAGATGTCAAAATGAAAGACTCTATCTATTTCTTAAAACATTTTTTTCATCCTTTCCTTACATTTCTTTTTCATTTGGAATTATGAGAAAGAGTGTTTATATGATTTAGTGTAAAAAAAAGTTGTGTTTAATAAAACACAGCTCTCAAATACATACAGCTGACGTAAACCCAAACAGCAACTTCACTCTTGTCTATATGCTAAGGCATGTTCTACGCAGATCATACCAGCTAATGTTATAGTTCCCATATGTGCACACCACACTTCTGTCAATGAAACTGTTGAAACCCACAAGGGGAAAGAAAAAACAAAAAGGAAAAAAAGTGAGAGCCACAACGCCAAACTGAGTTTGGCTTCCAAGCCCTAACTGCTAAGATTCGTCTTGGCCCCTGAGGAAAAGCAATTAAAAATACCAGTAAATGCCAGGAAATGTTTACCCTGCACATATTCATCTGCTCATTTTACTCAAAATCAAGGAACTTCCAAATTTTCTAGATTGCCTAAAATGGTCAGGAACTCCAGGAATAACTGGTGACTTTCAGCTTCTAAAGTTTCTCCAAGATTCAATGTAGATGCTAGCCACAGTGACTACTTTGAAAAATTCTCATTTATTCTAGAGGAGCGACTCTAGGGCTGCTGGAGATCCTTAAAATTCAGATAAACATTGGCTTATCATCAAACACTGCAGAATAATGCAGACTGTAAAACCAAAACCTTTCTAGGGAAAAAAACTCCACACCTAAACCCCCCAAAACTTCCATTCATTAAAGCTCCTCAAAATGAAAGATTTTGACCCTAAGCTCAAATTTTCCATTAGAAAAAAAAGCTGAAGCCAACTGAAATATTTAGGCTTGTCAAAGCAAGGTAGCGAATGCTTTGTTCAGGGTACGTCTGAGCTGCACTGAGACGGTTCAGAGTTTTTCATGCCTCTTATTTCCCTTCCAAGCCAGGACCTGCAGTCCTGGATACATCTCACAGGGTGAGCCATGCTGACTCATGGCAATGTGTTTCCCTCCTGCCTTATAAAAGATGCCACTCAGAGAGGAAAGCTGGTCCGCAAAGGCAGCGCTGGGCCACCAACGTGACACTTTGAAAGGGTTAACCCATTACAGTAAAGTTTTATAATACCTAAGTATTGTTATAATCTTATAATCTTTATAATTACTAAGTATGCCAGTGGGATCCTGTTCTGTTTTCTGCTATACAAAGACACACAGACATTCAAGGTCATAAAATGACCAATCTTGTGGATCCAAGTAGATAAAAACACTATTTATGCATGGAAAGCTAATAGAACAGAAGTAGTAAAATCTTATAAAACTGTGAAGTGTGAGGCAAACAGTGCAGTATTTGTTATGATGGTTAAAATATTACATAACAATGAAGGTTTTGCAGATATTACTTAAGAGCAATATAATAACATGAATATTTATTTAATAATTAACTTGCTTATATTGAATTCTTTCTGACCCTACTCTTTAGGTTCTGGAAATCAATGCAATGGAGCAATTAAGTTTAATTAAGTTTATTAAGCAATAAATTAAAAAATGAGAGGTCTATTTCCATGGCTAGAAACTATTATGAAATAACAGCCCCCACCCCCACCCCCCAAAAAAAAACCCCCAAACATCAACTGCGCATCAGAAACATACAACTCATCTTTTTAACAATTGTTAAGAACAACAACTCCAATTACCTGGTTATACTACTATTCCAATATAAACACCACCCCCAGCAGCTGTGATTAGCTCCTAATCTGAGTTTACAATCCCTAAATACTAGCTGGGATTTTTTGATGGGTCCTGACTCATTTCTTAGTATCACCTCTGCACTCACAAGAGAAAGAAAGAAAGGAAAAAAAAAGGTTTCAGATTTATAAAAGTCATCATTTTCTCCTGACTGACTTAAAACAACACAATCAACCTAGGCATAAAACTGTCAGCCTGGAGTAAGCTAGAGCCTGGACATAATGCACCTGTCCCCTGCTCTCTAAATTGGCTCCCTACTGGATATCAAGTCAAGTATAAGAGTTCAGTCTGAACTTCAAGCTGCTTAATGATCGGTAACTGGGATCCCTAAAAGACTGCCAAAAGCTTGAGGACTACCTTTGTCTACTCTAACATCCTAGCACTAAGGAGAATCAGAGACATCCACACTAGTGCTCTTGTCTAGGGAAGTTTTAATAGTATTTTGTCAAGACACTAAAATTCTGCAGTGCACGCAATGTTAACATAGATTTCAAGCTATTGTAAAATGTTGACATTAACTGCTCTGTCAAATTAGAAAGTCACCTTTTAATTTCATTCATTTCTCCTTTCCATTTAGTATGTGTTTTGGTGAGCCTTCCCTCCTTTTTTAGGAGATACTTTACCCTTAAGTTAGTTTCTCCTTAATTTAGGAACTGGTATCATTATCCATCAACTCTCATTTCCCCTAAGGTGTTTCTCCTCCTTATAACTGTCCCTTTCCTCAGCAGCCCATTCTGGTCTTACTTACCCCGGATTTTGTTCTCCCAATTTTCTGTTTTTCCCAAATCATCTCTTTCCATTCTTTTTCAACTCACCTACCACCACCCCTTTCTCTCCCATATTCCTGCATTTTCTTCCAAGGCACTGAATTCCCTCCCCCATGTATAATACTCACAGTTCTGCTCCCAATAACTCTGTCTCTCCCTGACCCTGTCACGTCTGTCAAACAATTTATATCATATTCCCTAAATAGGATATAGATCTCTGAGCAGGGGATCAGTGTCGGTCCATTCTCCTCCTGCTTGTTACTGAGGTGGGGAAAGAGAGGGACAGCTGTTCTTCCCCACTCCTTTCCATCCACCTGCTGGGGAAACCACGTAACCAAAGGGATTAATTTTCCTACTCAAAATGGAAGAAGAGACAGCCTACATAACTGGCCTAAGCAATACTGAGGAGTGCTAGGGCACAGACCAAGTGATGGGGAGCTCTGTTTGCTTACTCTGACAGCAGACCAAGGGCAACAAAAAAATGGCTACAGGAGCTGGGCCAGCTGAACATCCCAAGGAGACCAGCCCAACTGGCCAAAATTCCTGGGAAATGGCTGCCCCGTCAACGTCAGTCTAGGACCACACTACAGACTTGGAAAACACCAGCGAAGTGGTTCAGACCAAAGTCTTCCAACTGCATTCCTGTATGCAGTCACACCAGAGAAACACCTCAAAAACATACAAATCTAGAATGAGATTCACCTCGTCCAACTTTGGCAGTCTGAGATGATCAGGTGGGCACTCTCTAATCAATGGAGAGAGTAGGACCTGTCCAAAAGAGGATTTATGCTGTTCTAAGGAAGGTGCATTAGACCAGGGAGGTGAAATTACCTATTTCTATGGCTCATGAGAGAGAGGAGACCAAGATGGCTAGTTTTGGTTAGATCACTGCAGAAGATGGACCCTCTCCATGACAGACAAGTGTGCCACTTCCTGCTTTGAAACACTACCCCAGTAGCAAGCACTCCTATCTTCCAATGTTTTCAAGTGAAGCAGAAAGTGGTTATCTAGGGTGGAAAAATATACTACAGCAAGCATTAAAAGAACCTTATATGCTGTTTGGATGCAAAAAAACTTCAGGCAATGACAATGAGGACTCTCTAAGTGTGTTTTAAACTGTGAAGAATCCTGTAAGACAATGAACTTCTAGCAGAGAGTCAGCCCCATCTGGCCACGTTTTAACTGCATCCTTAAAAAACATTGTGTTCTGAGTCAGAGCAATACAGTTCCATGGAATCTGAATTGACACATTACTTAGAAAACTGATTTAGCGGTGGTCATAACTGCTCCAGGAAAGTAGTTTCTCTGCTGCAATAAACCAGGTTTATTGAGCAGTTGTCTAGTAATCAGTCTGCAGTATGATTATTATTATTTACTATCACCTGACTTCACTCTTCGTTTAGTAATGGTTGACAGATGACCAAAATTGCCAAAAGACTTTCATCTGTCTTTCACAGTGAAAATATTGTCTAAAATATTTTGAGAAGCACTGCATTTTCGTGCACACACATATTTATTTATATACATATGCGCACACACACAATTTTATATTTTATTTCACAAAACATCACAGCAGAGTAAAGGCTTAGATGCTAAGTCTGCTTTGGTTTAACTGTTCCAGTCAGCTCTTCTCTGTTAGTTCTGATGCCTACAGTTGTTGTTTTCATAATTCACCATGTGAGTGGCTGCTGGAAGTGATTTTAATATCTGATTGCTCTTGGCTTCAAGTAAAGGAACGTCCTTCATCAGGGACAACAAGATGGGGTTGGTGAGAATTTATGAGCCAATGGCTAGATGTGACTACTGGGAAGAAATCACTTTTATTATGTGCATAAAATGGTGTTTGGATTAAAGGACAACTACATTTCTCAAGATGACAACCAATCCAACACCTTAGACAAGAGAATAATGCCTGCAGTTTGGTGCTTGATTTTAGTGACTTTTATGTAGGTTTTTCACTTTGACTTACCTAAAAACGTAAGGGATAACTGATACGCAATGGATATTTAGTTTTTATGTTTCATAAAAAGGCAAACTTGACAAAAATATTTGCTGTAAAAAAAATTGAAACCTATTTAGATACTGAAGATAAGACTTCAAAATAACTCTAGAGAGACATGAGTCACAGAAGTTTTCTTGATGACTTTCCTTCAATCACATTTCTGAGAGTAATCAAGGTGGTCTCAAAGATGTTATTATTACAGGTTTTAATAAAGATAGCTGATATTTTCTACCAAAATGTTTGCTGCTTGTAGCAATTAATACACTTTGCCATTGCCTTAAAAATATGGTTTGAGACATCAGAACCTGATGGATCTATCCTAAAATAACTCTGTTATAATTGTACAAGTTGCTATATGAACAACCTTAGTCATAGGGGTTCTTCTGTAATTATTTTATAATAATATTTTGAAGAACAGAGAGGAAAATAACAAAGACGACTCACCACAAAATAACTTTTGCAAAGAGAAGGAATTTGGGGAGATTTTAAGGAAAAACATAAACTCACCCAGCAATAAGGGAGAAACAAGAGATGACCTGGAAGTTTGAAATGTTGCTACCACCTCCCTCCTACACATACCAAATGTCATTTTTACATTATGGTTCCTCTGTCCGTAGATCCAGTTTAGAAGATCCTCCCTATCAGAAGGTTTTACGCTCTCCCTGCCATATCCGTGATGGGCTTTATTGACTATCACATCCCAAAGCAAACTAATACCAAAACAAGTCTTTTTTTTATTATTGCTTAAAATAGAACATTTCATATTCAGAGTCTCATCATGCAAAGCTGATCACACGACAGAGTTGGCCATATGGTCCTGCAAAGTGAAAGGAGTGATCAGTTGAGAGAAGAATCCTAACCTGGAAGTACAGCTCTAGATATTTTAAGAAGTCATTTTACTATTCAGATCTTAGCAATCACACAAGAGAAACAGTTAAATGGTGGGTAATCTCCTGTGGAGGGGCAAGGAACAAGTCACTTCAGGAGAGTGGGAAGAAGGTTGAATGGGAAACTTCTCTGGCCAGAGCTACCATCTGAGGATTAGTAACTACATGGAAAAAGAGAATAAAGACTGTGATGAGCAGGGATGGTTTACTTTGGAAGGTAGGACCAGTTCCTGCCCCAGTGCCCAACTCTTGGACAGTTAATCCCACTGCAGGGTGGTTCCACTGCAGCCTGCTACAATGCACAGCCTCATTGCACTGAGCTAAACCAGCTGAGACAACCCTGCAGCGGGGCAGGAAACTCAGAGACCCAAGTAGACTTATAGAGCTAGAATTCCCTTGCTGGTCAACTAGAGCCCTCAGCTGCACTGACCTGAACGAGTGCGTGCAGCTGCACTGCAAAACGACACTCCAGTAGCAAGCAGTGATTTGTTTAGCAGGCATGATGGCAGGATGAGCATTTGATGAGCTATGGTCATCTGGAGCTTCTCTGTTCTTGCTTTGTTACGAGCTTTGGTTGAGCAGCCTTTCACCACATAGCTAATAACCTCCTTTTCCTAAAGCACCCAGCTATTCAAAAGAAATTATTTGTATCAGGTGGAATGTGACTCAGGGCAAATTTGAAGTGTAGCTTGAACCTAAATATTTATTGAGGGCAAGAACAATAAGGTGGAGATGTATTCTGAGAAGATTAGATTGGCTGCAATTGTCTCATAGACTTACCAGTGAGTGCTTTCCTCTCACATATAGCTCTGTTTTTCACCCTTCTCTGAACAGTTGAAGGACCATACAAAAGGAAATTTTTTTTTTAGAATAAAAATCGCTATTGTCTGCTCAAAGTGTCCACCTGAAAACTAACAGTCTGTGCTTAGGAAACAACTGAGAACAGAGAGAAACAGAACAAAGTGCTGTATCTGTAGAGGTGTTAAGATATCAAAGACACAGTTAAGTAAGATAGAGTTAAGTATTTCTGAAAATACCACTATGCTCAAGACACCTACACACCCACACAAATCTCTCCTACAGTCTCAGCGGTGCTAAGATTTCACTTGAGAACATTATCTATATCAGACTACTGATATATATCTATATCTATGTCCTTCTACCACAAGGGTATGTAATATGTGTTTTAGGACAGGCAGAAAGGTCATGGTATGACTAAGAGGTAACTGACTGTATTTTTAAGTTTATGGACTTCCTTGTCTTCTCATTGTAGCTGTTTGCGAATAGCTTCAAAGAAAGAAAATGAGTCCAGTGTAAAAAGAAATGTGCCAGGGAGAACAAAATTATGCCAGCTGGTCTTTGCCTTATGTTCTTCTGCTATTAGACCTGAAGTTTTTGAAATCAAAAATTCATATCATAATTATTCAGTTGTAGTCTTGGAACAGATTTTGTGCTGATTCTGTTTAGACACAGTAAAGAAAACATTTCTTGACTGCTTTTTTTCAGCTCATAAAAAAGCCACCTCACAATTTATTTTCCTCATATTTTTTGCAACAAATACATTTTAGTATAGTAAGAGTCCTCATTATATGTAATCAGACACCTTCTGCTCCAGTCGCAGGTACTATACTTTCTTCCCTTGGTATTGCTGTTTCCCTCCTAGACTTTATTTCCCAGGAATTCAGATATCATTTAACTGCTGGTCCCTTAACTCAGTACTGCTATTTCTGTCTAATTAAATGAGACTGTAGTTGAACATTAATATTATTATACATTTCCCTCCTTCCTCCAGTCAATAATCCCTCACAGGTTAAGTGCTTCAGACAGGAAACTTGCTGTAGATTTCAAGGAAAATTTTCCTTGAAAGTTCCAAAGACGCCATTTGATAGGATTTCTAGTTCTCCTATACAACTTTATTTTTCTCCCTTCAGCAGATATTTTGCTTTGGAAACACAAAGAAGAACATGGAAAGGTGGAATATGGTGTGAACATGTATAACATTGGATTTACATTCCTTGCTGATTCTCGACATGCCACACAAAGAAAACTGATGAAATCTGACCAGGAAGCTGACACTATACAAGAACTCATCAGAGGTGCAAAACTTCAGTTAAACCTCTAATGGATTTGCTATTCAAGATGGAAAATAACCCAGTCAGTAACTGTAAGGATCTATTGATTTAAAGTTAGCATAAACTAGATTGCAGAGGACATTTAAGCGCAAGCTTTGTTTTGGCCTCTGCCTAGCGGTAAAGGTATAAAACTAAGTCAGTCAGAACAGAACTGTATGTTAGACAAAAAGGTTAACAACATCACTTGAGTCCACTCATTTGATAGGAAAGGATGGTAAACCTCTCTCTCTAATTACCGGAAAATTTGTTGTAACATACGTCAGTGTTTAAAGTCATGCCATTTCAAAGACCTCTCAAAAAATTGTATTAAGATTTATTTAATTAAGATTGCACAATTTCCTAAAAACTGTTCAGTCATTGATTTTATAACTCCTCCTAAAATATCTTACTTGTATGAAATAGCCTAATATCTCTACATTTTTCCTGTTTATTGTTCACGTTACTCATACCTCATGCTAGGGCTCTGACTACCTGGAATACTTCTTTGAAAGTCCAATAACAAAAATCCAACTTAGATTTATACAGTATACTTCCCCCTGACACATACACAGAACCACAAGTCTTAACAAGAATAATATCCTGCATTTATTCTTCAAGAATAGTAACCATATGTTGAAGTACCTGTCTGTTCACAAGCATTCATTTAAATAAAAAAAAAATTGCATGAGAGTAAATAAACTAGCTTACTCATTCTTTTACCAACTTCAAATCATGCCAAACTGTATCTCATCAGTATTTTTGAAAATGAAACATCATAAAAATTCAAAAGAAAGCACATGATTTAAAAAGAAAGAATCTAGGGATGCATATGTACACTGCTCCTGTGAGAATATCAGTTGTTAAATTCTGATTTAAATCCCCTAACATTAATTTGTTTAATAAGTGTATCAAAGGTATTAATAAAACAGGAGTTCTGTGAAGCAAACATCTTTTAATTCTACTTTTACAGCTCTAATCACTGTTAAACAGCTCTCAGCATTTCTATCATTTTATAAGCTATGTCCAATCTACCTCTCCTCAGTTTGAGGAGTCTGCAATAATCCTGCATTTTTTTTGTCTAATTTATGATGGTGAAGCTTTAGTGTGAGCGTATAACACAAATAAAAGCTGTATGTACCTTAAAGTTACAATGCACCTAGTAGTAATAATGCAGCAAACATGAATTGTCCCCCCTGCTTATTTGACCAGTGTGACACAGTTTTAATTCTCTGGCTTTACAGTGTACTAGTAATGCTGTAGATTTTGTGAAAGCAACGAGGAACTTGGGAATGTGTTCCTGCAAAGACACCGGGTTACCTAACCTTATCTAGCAAGTGAAGAAGAGAATACCAAACTGTCAATACCATGAAACAGAGACATTGTCTTTTTCAGTTTTGCATAACCTTAGACCAAAACACTAGATAGATTTAATTCATTCTTGTATGTATTCCATATTACTCCACATGAATATACTTCCTGAAGTGCTTAATTAGCTTAAACATCTAAAACCATCGGTATTTTACCTCTTTGATTTATTAATGAAACTCTTTTCAGTTTAGTCTTTATTTTTCCTCTGGCATGCTTGCACGCATGATGTGATTGATTTTTATTCTGTAGGATATAGTTCAGTATTTATAGGTTTCTAGGCTATGGTGATTTTTCCTTGATCTTTTTTTTTCCCTTTTGATCTTTTTTCCCCACCAGTAAAAGCTGTTGTTCTTTACTCCATTTTTCCCAAATAAGACTTTAAAACTATCAATTTCTGTTTTGTTTTCACCACATTTCTTTATTTCTTGCATGTTTTATCCTTTGATTTCACAACAGCACTTCATAAAGTTACTTCACTACTCACTGTTCTTTGAATTTTTCTTTTGTAGTAACACCGATGACTAAACTGTAGTGCTCTAGGTTGCTGTAATGTTTGCTTTCTTTCCACTACATCACACGTGCTCCCTATACTCATTCATTTCTGCCTATTCAAATTCTTGAAAGCTTATACTATGCTGCTGTATTCAGCCTTGCTTAGTGCACTGTATTTAATAAACTTAGGGCTACTGTCATTAAAATTTTACATTTCTAAGCAGATCTTCTATTAATAATTTGCAGGTCCGAGATTGTTCCCACCTCTGCTTGAAATCTCTGTTGTTTGGGTCATGATATAACCCTTCTCTAAGCCTAAAGGAAAGTCTGATTTCCCACATTTAAGTCATCCAACAAGTGGCCATGCATTGTAAATCCCATTTATAAGGTTCTCTATCATTCCCACCTAACTAGGTAATCTGAGCACTTGAAACTCTATTTTAAATCTGTAGAAACAATAAGCTTTCCCCACATTTTGACTTATACCACTTTCCACGTTTTTTTTTTTTCTTGTATCACTAGTTAGGCTCAAAGCGATTATTTTCAAAAAGTATTTAAAGGAAGAAGATGATAGGAGCACAGGATACTTCAGGCAGGAAGGGACCTCAGGAAGTCTCTAGTCCGACCTCATGCTAAAAGCAAGGTCAGCTCTGAGACAGGTTGCTCCAGTTGGGTCTTGAAAACCTTGAAGGACGGAGACGGCACAACCTCTCTGGGCAACCTACTCCAGCACCCAGCTGTTCTCATGGGGAAGCAGTTTTTCCTCACGCCTAGGCTGAAGCTCTCACTTCTTGTTGTCGCTCATCCTCCTGCCATGCACCTAAGACGGGCCTGCTGTAGGTCCCCCCTGCCGCCAGGACATGCTGTGGCCTCCTGCCCAGCTTGCTGCCCCAACCCCCAGGGCCTTTCCCGCAGAGCTGCTCCCCAGCCAGGCGGTCCCCAGCCTGTGCCCTGCCAGGGGCTTGGTCCATCCCAGGGCCAGGGGGAGGAAGGTGGGTTCATGAGGATGGAAATCAGGAAGCACAGCTCCTACTTGTCAGAGGTAACAGAATTGGACAGACGCTATGTGTACAGTTGAGGCAGCGAATCTGGTTTGCCCCCTTCACACACACCCACTCTCTTATTTATTATAGGTTTCAATAAAAATAATTTTTTAAAAAAATCAAAAAAAAGCAGCAAGGTTTTGATTTCTGAGTTTTCAGCTTCCGTTCTTAAAGAAAAAGACAGGGACAGAAGAGATCCCTGAATGTGGCATCTTTAGGATTTGCCATTGAGCTGCAGTCCCACACTGAGGCAGACTGAAGCTCACTAATCATGGTGTTTTCCAGCCAAGAATAGCACTGTTATCAGCCACATGCAGGCTTTGACCCCCAAAGGCTGCCTATTGTGCGGCAGGCCAGCAGCATCTTGGGCCGCCAGCAAGGACAATAGATTGACCTGCTCAGCCTTTGCAAATTGAAGCTGCCTGAAAAAAAAGAACAGGTTTAATACCACTAGCTAGCTGAGAAGAAAAAAAAAAACACAAAAACATCAGGAATCTTCAACTGTCACTGGCAGAAGCAGACACCTGCAATGAATCTGACCTAGAGAGCAAAGAATAGTGTTTCAGGACAGAAAAATTGAATGTATTTAACCAATTAAGAATGCTGCAGGTTTAGATCACATATTTTATTTTCAAATAAATAGAAAGATGAGACAATAAACCGCAGAAACATTGGAATGAAACACAGGTACTGTAATGAATATGCAGCAAAATGCAAAAATAAGACAAAATCTAAATCACAATAGAAGAAATGGAAAAGTAGTTCTATTTTTTCAAGGCTACCAGTAAAGAAAGAGAAAAAAAAAGCCGAAAAGCATTAATCACAAGGAGATTCACTTTGCACAAGGATATTTTCCTTGCAGAGATAGTATGGCTTTCTGGAATGTTCTAACTGCTAAACAGTTTATGAAATTAGTGACACTAAGAAAACAAATATTCAGCAACACTGAAGCTAAATGTTTTCCACTAGGCTATGAACTCCATCCATGTTGGGTTTGCAATAAGGGGTCTGTTTATACTTTTCTAACACAAAAAACCCACCATTAATGGCAATCATACACATACAGAGAGTAGACTATACAAAAAGCATAAGGTAAGAGCACTAATTTAATTTCTACCCAGCAAGAGTTTCAAAGGCACGTATCCCTCCCATTTTCCATATTTAATGATACCTTGCATTATGCTGACTAACTGGTATTTGAGCCTTATTAAATTCATTAATAAATAGAGAAAAAAAATTGTTCCTGCGTAGAGGTGAATTCATCCCTGCACAAGGAAAACTACAGCCAACTTCAGTGCTCACTTGTCCAGTGCCTCGTGAATGCAAATTTCTGCCTTTTCTAGGCCTTGAAGATTGGAGAACTCAACTGAAAGGTCTTAGCAGAAAAATACATATTTAGAGGACTAGTCCATGAGAGGTAAATATAGGGTCATTAATTGTTCATAATGCTTAGTAAATGAGAGCAAATACCATTTGGCTTTAAATTATTCATCTCTATGTATTTAAATGGCCTGACACAGAATTGCAGTTGGAGAGGAACCTTTCTGGCCTGTAACATATATATCATTTCTTTACCAACTTTTCTTACACTAACCACAGGAAAACATCTTGACTAATTAGAGCAAGATTCTCAAAACAAAGTAAATATTTCTTTTCTCAAATCAAAAGAGCACATCCCACAGACTTCAAGGTAATAGACAGAAATATGCCCAATACCAGAGCCCAAAACTCTTTTTCAGGTAAAAATTAGTGCCAGTCAAAATTCACAACCATTTCCAGACTCCTTTGTATCATAGAGTTATTGACTTCGGAAAAATGGTGAGTCATCTCATGCCTAAAATGCAGCCAGACCTGTGACTTTGCATTCAAATCATCCTTTCTAAACCTCACATGAAACATTTGCAGTTAACAGAAAAAAATCTCTATGTAATAACTATATTTCTGATATTGCAAAATCAACTTTCGAAAGGACTAATACTTTCATTTAAGCAACATTTAAGCAGATTTCAAAGCTATACAACATGTTATTGCTCATTCAAACAGAAAGATCTTTGCTGTAGAATTTAAAATCCAGTTCACTATTCTATCATAAACATATGGGAAAAAAAAAAGGCAAAAAAACCCCACAGTTCATGTTGTTATGCTTTGTACTGATAATTACCTATTTCTGTATGCTAGAATTTATTATCGTGCATTTATCTTCCTTTCTGGGACTCACCTGGGTAATTACATTAGAAAGTAGTCACTGTGGTTTCAGAATAAGATGAGGATCAATTTTTGACAGGTCACCATTGGTGACAATTAAAAGCAGCTGCTTATAGCAGTTGGGGTTACGCCGGTATGCTAGTTTAATGCAAACTATACAATCAATCCATAATGTAAATATCTTTTGAGGACTGAATTAATGTTTGATTAATGAACTCAAACATTTTACAAGTCAGAGCAAGCAAAGTACTTAAGAGTTATCAGACAAATACTAATTTAAATAATGGCAAGGATGTGAGTACAAAAGCTGAAATAAGGGGGGTAGTTGGAAGCAAAGGGTGGCACGACTATCTTCAGCTCACATCAAATTTCCCTTTTTAAACGAAAAGCCACACACGGTAGATGGTAGCAGAGAGAAGACACAGCGGTGCATCGCTGCTCAGAGCGCGGTCCCCAGCGGCAGCATGGCCCTGGCCTGACAGGGAGGCGAAGACCAGGCAGCTGCTGAGCCACTGCTCATGCCGGGCTGCCCGCAGCCCTCTGCCCTGGGCTCCCGGGGACCCGGTGCTCCAGCTGCCAGACCTGGGACTGGCTGAAAGGCTAAAGCAAAGCTGGGTTCACAGATCTACCTACCAGGCTGTAGGGAAAGGGGTTTCCTCCCCATCTCCCAGTACAGCGCCCCGGCCTCCCTGTGCTCCCTTTGACCTGTGCACCAGAAGCAGGGAGCGAGAGGGAAAAGACAGCGCAGGGCACTGGCGGCACCACCTTGGGTGGGGTGCAGGCAACAGCCCACCTCCCCCATACACACCTGGGGCTGCCTCCTCCCCTTCGTACATGAGACCCAGTAAAACCACTGCCACACAATCCACAAAATGCCACAAAATGCACAGAATAAACAAAAATTGAGGGGTCTTTTTCTCCAGCTACTGATCCTGTTTCATGTTTTTGTGTTTACCATGCTACAAAATCCATGGAAGTGAATATAAAATCAGGTTAATGATATAGCAAAAAAATGCAAACATGAAAACTGGTAACTGAACTGAACTGAAAACAGTTCATTTTACTTCACACAACGCAGTCAAAAAAGTAACATTGCATTCCCCAATCTGATCTGCCACCATACCAAACTCTTGGTATCGCTAATTAGCAAGATGCTTAGATTATTGCTTGGCCCCAATTCTTAAGTTTAAAGTAGCGTGTGGCACAATCTGGGGTATTGGTATATAAGGTTTCGGGCTTCTATTTCACAAACATGATGCCTCCGGTGTAAAATCTGACAGGCTGACTACAATTTTGAAAGGGGACCTCGATACCAGGATTTGAATCATGGCACTGATGTGCCACCTTTGAGAACTGAAATCTTTTAATTAAACACATAGAAAAGAGGATGTTAAAAGAAGGAAACTTAAAAATAAGAGCTGACAATTTAGTTTCCTGACTGAGGCATAACAAGCACGTGCTCCCTAAAGACAGGCTTGCGGAAGTAATTTTTGAATGCAGACAAACCTGCAAGAGTTAAACATCGCAACCTTGTAGCTGTGATGGCAGAGGCCTACTTTGTATCAATCTATCGCAAAAAGAAAAACCCATTTTCCATAGAGCTTTTTTGAGGGGCTAGTTAAAACAGCAAAACACTAGATCCACACAAAGACTTTACCTGGCCCCTGAAGGTCCATTGGCTCAAAACACAAATAAAGACAAATATACCCTTACTTGACTGATGTGATCAAAAGGGCCAGTTGGGAAAGCACATGAGCCTAGGATATGCTTCGCTGTGGTGAGAGCAAGAAGTTGGACCACATGCCCTGTGAGCTGAGCTTCCCCCACTGCAGCCACTTCCTTAGGAGACTTGCAGCGAGCATCGCTGTGCACCTGCAGACCTCGGACTTGCTCAGAGGCTGACTCAGCTGGGAAAGACCTCTTCTAGATAGAGAAACCTTCAAACATCCAAGGGCAGAAGTTTGCCTAAAAACCCCGTATGTCAGAAAATTCCTTAGATAAAGGCAAGCCCTCAGTCTGCTTCCCCAGTCCCGAGCACCTGGGCTGGTAACACTGACTGATCTTTCAGAGGACGGAAGGAGTAGGGGCACAAATGAAAATCAATACACATTCACCTTCACTAATGTTTCACCACTTCCATAAGGCAGCTGAAATTTAGTAAACAAACAGATTTGGTCTAAATTCCTCAAACTTGTAGTGTTGGAATGCATTCAATTTTAATCCACGCTAAATCACCTAACCTTAATAACGGATTTATGTTTTGAGGAAGGAGACTGTGCAATAACCTAGGCAGAGCTGGATGTTGACTGACACATTGATCTGTTGTCTGTATCAGGTACATCTGGATTTACCTGGAATCTGTGCCCTTTCTCCTCTAGTAGGGAAAGATATAAGACAGGAGGCCATTTAGATCCAAACTACCTCATATAGTTCTCCAAACAAAATTAACTGGTTCTGGCATTTTATGCAAAGGCATCCATTCTATTTGCCCAAAAGTATGCAGACAAAGTCAAGAATATATCTTCACACTAGTGCTGAGCACCTGATGCCAGAAGTATCCAGCAAGAGGCGTAAGTGATCCTGCAAAAAATGCCAGTGTCGCAAACGCCCTTTTTATAGCTCTTGCTTCTCAAAGCCTCAGTCCTCATATTCCTGAAGAAAAAAAGATAGGGTAAGACAGAAGGGGAAAAAAGGCTTATTTGGAGAAGAAAACTTCATGTTCATATGCAATATATGAAAAATTATTTCCACCAGGTACCAGAGCAAATTTGAGATAAACATGGGGTGGAAGTGGCACTTTAGTGGAAATATATTTGTATCACTGTTATTGCACATGTAGTTTGGATAAAATATAAGTAGTTAGAGTTTGAGCAAGTGCAGTTTAGACATATGAAACTATTGAATTTCTACATCAGTAATTCACCGATGATCAACCTTACTGACAACCCTGGAAGATGGACTTCTCTGAATGTAGACATGGAGGTAGAAAGTTATCTTTCTTTCTTATACCTACAGGTGTTCGCTTATACTTAGGGTTGATTTCATGAGACATACAGGGAGATTTAAGTCCACTGATTCATGCATCGTCCTTGGCCTGAGACTAACAGCAAATGTTTGCAGCCAGTGTTCCAGCAACTCAGCAAGAAGTGAATGTAATCAGAAAATGCAGGGGAGGGAGGAGAGCAACAAAAAAATCTAGCCTCAGTAATACGAAAAGCATATACAGATATACAAGGTGCATTATTCACTTGTTACCAACTGTTAAAACTTAAGCAAGGTGTTGATGAGCACAATTTGAATGGAAAAATAAAATAAGATTTGTTCCTACTGTGGCTCCAAAGGATTTGTCAACACAAGAGGTGTTAAATGTTCAGTACCACTAAAATCAAAATGCCTTCAGAATTTCAAGTATTCATGCTTATATATTTATGTTAAAAAGAAAGAAATAACAGGGGAAAAAAGGATTATTTAGTGGCCTGTATTGCAGAGGGAAACAATGAAAATTGTGTGTGTTTTACTATGTTAAAATGCACTCGCGTCATATATGATTAATGGCAACAGCTCTCACATAAAAAAGCAAAACTTTCATCCAGAAAAGCCTTTCTGTGCAATTTTAGTGGGGATTTTATTGTTTTTTATATGCAGTATACAACCACCTGCTCTGAGCACTAGCAATTTTTCAGAGCTGTATTTATTTTTAGGCTGTTTGCAAAAGCTGGCTGTCCAACCCCAAAAGCAAAAGCATCACTTTAGTCAGATTCCCTTCTATGGATACCTTATAGAAGTCTTCAAGTCACAGCATATTTTAAAATCCTCCATTCATCCCCCTAATTCAGTGCTTAAGGGGTCTCTCATACAGAGTCTACTGTGTGTTTCGTTTAAATTCTAGTGCCGTCATCTAGGCCAAGAATCTCAGCTTTGGGATTCTTTGCCCGTCACCTTCAATATGCGTTACTATGGGTACTGGAAAGCCTATTACTGTACGCAGAGAAGAGGCACAAGAAAGAAAAGGCACATAGATTTGTAGCACTAACAAAAAAAAAAAAAAGGCAAAGGGGAAGAAAATTCATGGCCACTAGTAGGATATAATTTTGTACAATATCTTTCTCTTAGAAAAGCTGAAAATCTTAATGTAGTTAGAACCAAAGAAAGTTGAAGGAGAGATCAGCGTTTCCTACCCCGTAGTGTCACATAGAACATATATTGCACACTGTGTCTTTCCTATACTTCTCACTTCTGCTGGAATACTATGGGAAGGAAATATCATTCACATAAGAACAGCCCTCTGTCAACAAGTCTTTTTTACCACTGAAATAATCAATGAAGAAACAGCAATCTGCCCTGCAGTCTTCTGTACTCTCTAACATCTACAATAAGATTTCTACATGTCGGCAGTCAATACAGTTCAATTAATGTTTAATTCATGTTTTCTTGCTGAGGCGAGATGAAAAGACAGAACATTTATCAATAGCAGAGCTACAGCAAAAACAAACACTTTTTGTTCCAATATTACAATCTTTTTGAGATGCAAAACACTATATCCAAGAAAAGCCAAAATGTCATCTGCCAGTAATTTTCCAGAGCTGGATTAAGTTCTGCAGATGATTAAATAAAATATTAGTGTAAAAATATATGGTGAAGGGAATTCTTCAGCAAATGCAGCAGCCAAACTGAAGCAGAACATAGCCGTTTTTGTTATTTTCAGTGAAGATATTCTGCAACCTATACACAATCCCATCATATTTAAGTGCATGTCAGCTAAAAACTCAGTCTTACTAAAAATCTTTTCTTTTCTGTCCTGCTTATTTCTGGTTATCAGCTAGATTGCTGGTCATTGAAGTGAATGCTGACTGCTCCTAAGAGGCTGGCAAAGAACTCCCTGCTGAACTGCCATGATCCCTCTCCCGACAGCAAGCATCTGTCTTGCTGAAGATACAGAGTGTTTATCTCCATGGCAGGCTTGACTCAAACATCCAAGGCTCTAAAAATAAGAGTTTAAAATCTAATTCATGTCTACGGCCCACCTAATCACCCTGCAAGCTTCAGTAAATGCTTTTTCACTGTTTCCTTTCTAGCTTCCTCTGCTTAACCGGCAGACACAGTTATTCACAGTGCAGTTACACATTAACCTCTTAGACCCCAACATGAATCCAAGTCATTCACCAGGAAAGACTGGTGAAGAGAGAGTGCGAGCCAACCAGGGCTATCTTATATAATGAACATCTTCGATATTTTGATCAGCTGTGATAGTTTAGTACAAAATACGCTCTGCCCATTATCTTGAAACTTCTCATATCAAAATGTTGGAGATTTCAAAGAAGCAGAATGAAAAATGCTTTGTATGAGGTGCTAGACCAATGGAAATGACAGAAGAAAGGCAAACAACATTTTTACATACTTCTCAGAGTACCAGACAAAGTATTTTACACAAATATCATCATCCTATACTGAAGACATAGTCTACAGCACATGCCAAGAGACCAAAATGCCAATAACCAAAGGTTGATTAGAGCAGGAGGTAGCACGTGAAGTTTTGCTTGGTTACCACCACGCTGGAAAGAAAATGCCAAGCAACAGCATTCAGAAACTTTCATGCCAGGGTTTGGAAACCCCACCAGAGACAACTGCAGACATCGATAAGCACATTGGTCTTTTTCATCTCTTCCTGAAGACTTATTTAAATTTGGGCATGTATCATGAAAATTTATTAGCAAAATGTAACCAAGTAACCAATATATCAAGCAGGACATATTCTGGAAGAGACTAATGAAAACATCAGAAGGTCTAGAAAACAGGACAGAGGAAGAAAGGCTGAAGGAGTGGGTGTTATTTAGTTTAAATAAGAAAATATTTTGAAAGAGAAAATAACAGTCTTCAAACCACCAAATGTGTAAAAGGCAGGTAGAAAGTGGAAGAAAGAAAAGTTTTGCTTCATTCACCATAGGCTTGACAAGGTGGATTTAGGTTCAGTCCAGGAGAACAGTTCAATTGGGAGTAAGACGCATGGGGAAGGAACAGGTGACCTGAAGGTCTCTCTTTCATTTTAACAAGTTGGCCCAGCATCTCTCAGAAATGGCATAGACATCAGGTGTTCCTACTCTCAGGCAGGGGGATGGGCCAGGTGATCTGTCAAGATCCTTTCCAGATTACTCTAATTGTAGGATTGCACAGACCATTAGCAAGAATGGATGACATCCAGTGTAGACATCCATCCATAGTTGACATCCATAGTGTATATCCTACCCAGTGGAGGCCCCTGGATAATGAAGCACTTGGTGTAAGCTGAAGAGCGCAGGATTCAGTATGTTGTCTGGATAATCAGAACAAACCTACCAATAGAAGGCAAAACACTGGGGGAAATAACTGTATGTGTAAAGAGCATGATTGTATACGACTGATTTACCAGGGGCCAGTCACATGCCTAACAAACCTGTTCCCTATGCAATGGGGTGGATGACCATGCATCAACCTTTCACATGCAAAAGGATGAACCTGGCATGTCAGGCCACACGTTAAGGGACACAGCCATAATGCTTGCCTGGTCCTCATGGTCCTTAGCCCACCAGATAGTTTGGGGGACAAGATGAATGGGATCACAGCTAAATGTGTTTTAAAAAAATAATCCCATTCCAAGGAAAATGCTTGAAAGGAAATATACTCCTTTTTTTTTTTTTGTTAAAACAGCCCATGTGCGTAAAGGTAGCAATGCCTAGAAGACCGCTATCTCCCCACCAAACAGTATGGGACATCTCTCACCTGGAGGGAAAAGGCCAGCCAGACTCAAGTAAAAAACTCCTAAGGAAAAGACTGTCTAGGCAGCTGCAAAACTGAGAGCTCAATAAGGCAGTAAATGATACTTCTCCACATCAGGTGATGGATTTTGATTCTTTCACTTTTATCAGATTATGCTGAGTACATGAGAAAATAAAAGCAGAAAGGATGTTTCTTGTCTCATAAGCACAGTTCAGATAAGGATAAAAAGGAAAGTTGCACTTCCCTTTCAAAAGGCAATGGACTGAGGAGGTATTGTTATTCAGCTGCCAAGAGCTCTCTCCCTTATGTATAGACATCAATGTTTTCTCTGAGATATTGTCTGATATCTTAATTGGAGGCTACCTTTCACATATGCCCATAGAGAAGTGAGGTGCTGATTCACTTTCTTGCAGGGAGAAAGACTGCCATAGGCCCTAGTAGAGCTGATATTGTCTGGAAGGGGGTGCCACAGCATTAATACACACAGCCTCATATGCTGATGGGCTGTGCTTCAGAGTTTCCTTTATACTGTCCTGGATTGTTACAGCATGAAAATTAGCCCCTGTTCCAAGGGAAGCCCAGTGCAACTTCCATCTCTTGGGATTTCAGAAGGGCTTGCAAAAGCTGGAGGGGTCAAACCTGCCAAAGTGATGAGAGAATAAAACAAACCAAAAAGAACTCCACTGAATTGTGAGCAGGCAAGTACGTCTAGTAACTCCCCAGTAAAGCATCACACGAAAAAAAAGAGAAGAGTCTTGTACTCGTCTACTGTGAAAGTGGTCACTGCAGTTATATTTTTTTTTTATGTTATATCTACAATCCTAAAATTATCCAGCTCTGCCTATGGCAAAACTAAAGGATTTTTTACTAACTGTGAATTTGGCACCTTCAACTTACTCTCTAACCCCATCATTTCAATTTTGCCTTTCTGCACACTTTTCTGTAAAGATATATTAAAAAAAAAAAAATTAAAAAGAGAATTTTTACATCAGTAACTAACAGCTCATCTGTACAGGAAACTTTCAATGAAAATCAGTTTGGTTTGGGGAAAAAAAAGCCACATATGATTTAGAATATTTCGTCTACCTCTGTCCATGTCTATACTTATGTAACTTGTGAAGTGAGCACCTTATAACGTCAGTCAGCTGAAATTACTCAAACATTTGGCTTATAGAAGCACTGTGAGATCCTACTCAACAAGAAAGACCCCATCATAAATGTCACTTCCACCCTGGTAGGCAGCTATACAAGCCAGTGTGCATTTAAACCAATAGTGTTAGTATGGGATTCACTTGATAAATTAAAATTCCAATAAATACTCAAGAGTTTTATCAATAGTTCTGTAGTAGTAGCTAGGTGAACCTACCAGTATCCAACATTTTGCCATATCACTTCTCGCTAAATTGATTAATTACTAAGTTTAGAGTAGTTATTCTTGCGTCTCTGTCTGTCTGCTTTTCTCCCTGAAGGGGAAAAATGACATTTGTAATTGCTGCAGATGGAGAATGAGATTTTTATAAGGGAAAAAATCGCTATAGAAAAGATGATCAAGAAAGAAATTTGCTGGTTTCTTTCATTTTTAATAAAATAAAATAATCCTATTTGCCTTCTATCTTGACCACCCAAATGGCTGTTAAACACCTGCTAGGTGA
Source organism: Aptenodytes patagonicus (assembly GCF_965638725.1). Lineage (NCBI taxonomy): Eukaryota > Metazoa > Chordata > Aves > Sphenisciformes > Spheniscidae > Aptenodytes > Aptenodytes patagonicus. The sequence goes on from NC_134949.1 coordinate 125,904,093, forward strand.
AATGCTTTTTCCCTTCATAAGGAAAGGATTTCAACATTTAGCTCACCAGTTCAGCTAATGTTTAATTCATTTCCTTGTCTGCTAGCTAGATTAAAAGAAAGAACTTATGTCAACAGGAGGGAGGCAGCAAAAATCCAGCTTTGCACTCCAATCCTAGTTTACAAGAGTACCAGGTTCTAATTTCTAGATAAAAGACGTCTTAGGAGGGAGGCTGAAGTTGAGATTGCAAACCATAAAGAAACTACTGGGACACAGACATCACTGATGATAAATCCTTTAAGCAAAGTCAGATTTATGATCTAGTTAAAACGGAATATCCTGGCACCTAATGTCATCACAGCACTAATGGGATATATCTGTTGCAACAAACTGCCTTATCCTGTAAAATACATTATTTTCTTTATTTCTTGTTTCTCGGCTTGCCTCTAGTTTTATGCTAGGCAGGGAGCACTGACCAAGCATACTGCAGGTGAGGTTTTTTTCCCCAGGTGCTTTGCAGCGTTGGTGCATTCACTACCACTGTAAAATGGCACTGGTATTAAGTAACAGAAAACACAGTACTGACGAAAAATGCAGACTTACATGTTCTGCAAAGACCTAAAGAGAAAGGGGAAGTGTAGAGGAAAGCACCTTTTATTTTTCAGACATTTGTATTTCTTTTTGAGCCATGAGAAAAGCAGTGATTAATCATAGCCAGGTGTCAGGGAGCAAGACACATAGTGCGATGTGTATGTGAAAGGTAGACATTATCAGTGGAATCACAAATCCTACCTTTCCTAATTGGAGATCTCCTTTGACCAAAATGGAGAGTATACTGAATATGCTCATTTTAAGGCCCATGACTTCTATCGTAATAAATCAGAGTTTTGACAGCACTATAAGAAGCTGAGAATCCCCAGATTCTGGTTTATTCCTCATATGTCTACCCTTTCCAAAAATACATTGATTTTTATAGGTATGACAAGCTGGTTCAATTCATCTCTATGTGAAGCGATCTTTCATATCTGTACATGAATACTAGAAGATATTTTGAGCACACCAGAAAGGGTAACAAATGCAAACTGCTGTAGGCTTACATATCTGGCAGGATGACATCTAGAAAACTGTAGAACTGCTGCAATTTCTACAATATAATGACACTGCATCAGATAAAATACTACCTGATGGAAACTGCTAAAAAACATATAAAGGAAGCCTAAGAGAGAGAGAAAAAAACCAAATGTGTGCAGGAATAAATACCACTACTGACCTTCTGTTTGTTTTCCTCTATTCCCCCCACCCCAGCTACTTTGATTTTAGTGTAGTGTAGTCTTTGTTGATATTGCAGCATGAAAATGAAAGGGGGGGAGGGAATTAACCCTAAGAGGAAAAGAGAAACCTTTGCAGATTTCATTTATTCCTAGTTCTTCGAACTAATCCATTTGCAAGTCAATCTTATCAAAAAGGAGATAGGCTCCTTATTGTAGTGTTCCAGGGGAAACAAAAAAACCCCTAAACCAGCTCACACTAAGCAGTCTCTATAGCCAGAAGAATTCAAATACAGTTTTTTCTCCCTGCATCCCCCACAGCACAGTTACTGGTTGCAGCCTGCGCACCATTCATTTCCAAAAGAATCTTTCAATTCAACTAAACGCTAAACATCTGAGCATTAAAGAAAAAAGAAGCCTGTGCATCCACCTAGGTTCAACCCCTAACAGGAGTATGGAAGACAAATAAAGGCGTTCTTTCTAGTCTCTGGACTATGCATCTCTTCCTACACCTCTATGCTTCCCAAAAATTAAGCATAAGCTCAAAAATGTTGTATGTTCTGACCCCACACTTGCAGAATTTGCTGCTGAATCTTTCCCCTGCAGCAGTACTGCCTCTAAAGCTAAAGCTTTATTATTTAATTATTTTCTAGCCTGTGAACACAGCCTTAAAAATGAAATGTGGCTATAAACTCAGGCAGTGTCATTTCTGAGACTACAGCAGAATTTAGAAACAAGGCTGCAATATCGTAGATAATACAAAAAATAATAATGAAATTGTGAAGTCCATATGCTAACATGAATCTCGGTCCTCTCGGCTTCATTTTGCATTAATATGAATAGCCATATGACTATTTATTCACTTCATTGAGGTGCTAAATCTAAACAGCAATGATAGTGAAATGTGAGCTTTGCTAGAGCATCACTGATAACCTGTTTTCACAAAAGCATGGGTAACATGTTTATTCAGGTCTTCGCTGTTATCGAAAGCCCTAACTTCCCTATCTCCAGGTTTCTCTCATGGTTTTATAGGAGTCAGCTATGCATTCTCAACAGACAAAAATCATTAGAGTGTTGAGACTTGAAATTATGAAATCATAATACCAAGACTGGAACTGAACACACAGGGTACCTCATGGGACTGCGGGCAAGATGTTGCTGCTCATTTTCCTATACAACTCCCCTCCACCTTCCATTTTATTTAAGGTAAAATAAACTGCCGGCAAAATTCCACAGCTGAAAACCACACAATACAGACATTTTTATGCAGGTCTTAGGTCCAGCTCGTCGTGTGCCAGAGAAACTGCTTTCTCTCCTGTCTTGTCAGGATGTGACGGCATTAAAAAACAATGGCTAATGGGGTTGATATTCCACTGCCATCCAAGCAGGTCTTAATTGCAGCAAGGGCAGTTTCTGCCAGTTTTTCAAAACTAGGGCTTCTTCTGCCAACTTCATTAAGCTTATTTTTACAGTGCATCATTCCCCTGTTTGCCATCAGCTCCTTCTGTAATGAAATGCCCACCTGAATATTGGCTCATCAAAGAACATTAAGGGTCTGCATACACTGAATCTCACGGTATTGCGATTGTTCTGAAAAGTTATAAACATCAGGAGGTGTTTGTGATCACCCAAAGATGCTTTTCTGTTGAGTTTAATTTTAGATCTTTCTTTTTATCATTCAGGAGGGGGTGATCGAGATTTTTAAAAAATGTATTAATAAATAAACTTGAGGAGGAAAGGCTGAGCATCCAACTGATTTACTAGTGCCTACCAATGCTGTGAAATGGTAGCAAACTGTGGGTAACTTCTTCTGCCTAAACTCAGTTTTTTTTCTTGTATTTTGTAAGCACCAACCTTGTGCCATTTTGAATGATAGTTCTTTTTGTCTCTTTTTCCCTCCAATCTAATACCTGTCACAACTGTCACACAACCGAGAGCCTTCTCATAGGCTTTAGTTAACCCACTGATCCATGGAAAAGCAGAATCTGGAGCCTGCAGAAGTGTTTGCTTACTGAAACGTATATTTGCTTATAGCTTGCCTATAAAAGCCTGTGTTTGTGTATAGTTTGGATCCTTTACTTGCTTTACCTTTTGATGAAGAAAGCAGTGAAGTACAAGCACAGCTGAGGCAATGGGTTAAACAACATCTAAATTTTAACAGTGTTGAGTGATAAAATATCCCTGGAGATTTGAGAGGGTGAGAGGAAGGACTCACAAGCATATCAAATTAAACATATTCGACTCCTCAGGGGCAGAGTCAGAGGGGGAAGGGAAAAGCTGTCATCTCATTTCTCCAGTCAGTACTGCCTGGAGATGCAGGTTAGGAAGCGGGCCTTCTGAGGAGAACAGGGATCCATTTGTTGAAATGCTTTCCCCCCATATTCATCTCCCCTCTCTTTCTTAGTGCTTTTCATCAGTATTTCTTCCATTTTTATAATAAGACTAATGTTTTGTGGGTTTTTTCTTTTTTTAAATGAAGTCCTCTGAAATAGTCATTCAAATGCTTCACAAAATAAAACCTGAATAACTGGCTTAATTAAGGAAAGCTCTTTTTATCCCTCTTTTTTTTCAAATAAACCATTGCATTCCACCAATAATTAATTAATTTTAAAAATAAAAACAATGAAGGCATCAGAATCTATCAATAATTAATTAAGGAATTCAATTGATCAGCTAGGGGTAGCACATGTGACAGCACAGGTGACCTATGCTGGTGATTTGTCACACACTGATATCTCACATCATGTGTGGTAAGGTCTGAAGGTTGAAACGTACGGGTTCTGCTCCCAATTATGGGTCTGCAGGAAAGCTACAGGCTATAGATTGGCTGGTTGTTAATTAAGTGGCAAAATGCAATTTCTGCCTCTTCCCACCTTTGTACTGGATGACCTTTCTTTTCCCTCCCTCTGGAAAATAAAATTAGTTCCCCTGGCAAATGACATTGTTCACCTCCTCTAGGTTCTTCCCATCAACTTGATATAGTGTTTTCTGCTACAGTATCACCACCATCCATAACTTTCAGTAAAGAAATAATGACACGAGTGAATTTTTTTTTTTTTTAAGACACAGAATGCAATAAAGTTTACAGATTTTTTCAGTTGCTAGAAACTGCATTACTATCTGTATCAATGCCAGTAACACACCCTACCAAGCCATGATGTCCTGGCCTGTAACCCTTCCTAGGGGTGTGCAAAATGCACCACTACAGCTCTCTTCTAGTCTTCTCCGAGTACCCGACAGGCTTACATCTAACACATCGGGAACGATGGCATTCATCGGGAGCCCAGCTTCGTGGAAATAAGAAGCATTAAGTACAACTGGGAAAAAGAAAAAGGCAGATGAAATTAACATCCATTAATGGCTGCTCTGTCGCACAGTCCCCGACAAGCCCTCGGCAGCTTGCCATGTTGTTCTGGCTTAACATGGCGTGGGAGCGCACACCCGCCATGCTCGCTGCAGCCAAGGGCCTGTGATTCAGTCATGTTGGGAGTGGTGGTTGTGGTAGCGGCAGTGAGTAGAAGAGACAGACAGAGGGAAGGGCGAGAGCTGAAGGAGTTCCGGGTAGTCCTCAGAGGGAAGCTTCAGAGGTTGGATTTCTGATTTTTTCAATTGTGATTTTGGACCAGTGCTGGGCGATGAGTCAGTGTTTGTCACTAACGGGGTTCTGCAATGGGGAAATCTACAGTGGTGTGACAGCCTGTCACCACCAGCAAAGATGGCACTGCAGAGTTAATAAGCCAGGGAGACCATAAACACAAAGAAACCAGAAATAAAGAGAGTAAGGAGGAATATGAAGCAATAAACAACAAAATACACAGGACCCCATGCACAAAAATAGCATTTCTGCACATGGAACTGGCTTTGTTTTTTTGTTTTCAAACTTTACAACCCTGTATTCTAGGAAAACAGCTTTAAATTGCTCCCAGCCACCCAAAAAACTAAGTATAACCACATACATAGCCCAATGGCATGATGCACTCATGCCCACCTGTGCCAACACTGACTTAAAAAGTAGTTTGTGCAGCCTGCTAACAGCGTGGGACATCCCACATGCTGGCTTTCTCCTGCCCAGGGATGGAAACTCTCCTGCACAGACAGTGATACCCTTGCAGTGTGCCTATAGCCCATCCAGAAAGGGCACAGGTACTGTTTGGCTCGCAGCACATGGGAGAAGGGCACTCTTGGCTGGCTGTGAGGTGAGCTGGCCAAAGTGTGAACAGGAAAACAAAACCAGCCCTAAAGCAGAAAGCCCCAGAAGAAAGCTGGCTCTCTCCTTTTGATAAGTAAACTGCTACAGTTATGGATAAGATTAGAGAAGACAGATCACGTGAAGGTCAGTGGGGCAGGACCTTGCCATAAGGGCATTACTGCAGGAGGGAAATGAGGAAGCAGACTTTGGTAAGAGGTGGGAACTGGGACCTGTCCTGACAGCCTGGATTTTCTTTGGCCACCTGCTCTGTTCAGCTGGGCATCCCTGATGTACATCACAGACAGAAACCACATCATGCGCTGCCAATACGCCGTACTGATCCCACAGCTCAGAGGCCAGGCTGCACACATGGTCTGCTCCCTTAGGCTGCGTGGGCCTTCAGAGCCTTCCTCAGGTCCCCCAGAAGCACAGTGACTATCACATGCTATGTTCCTGTTATTTGTAATATCAGAGTCCGTCATGTTCTTGGCAGGGCATCACCATTTCGTTATTGGTTTGCTTATTGCACAGAACTAGAGAATGTAAAAAAAGGTGGAACATGGCAAATACTAAAAAGACAATTGTCTGAAATTTCGAACATTTTTTCCAGCACTATGTGTCTATTTAAGGGTTCAAAGATGAGTAAAAAGCCTCTGTTTAATGAGTAAATCAGAATGCATCATCTGGCCCTTAGCAAAAAGACAGTTTGAATGCTTAGTCTATGTGGTCTCAGTTTCCTGTTGATTCCTCTGCAACTACATGAACACAGATGCAACATCTCTTCCCTCCCTTCTTTCCCCAAACTCGGCTTTTAACCCAGTAACCTCTCTTCTTCTTACTTTGACTGCCTCCACAGCTGGATCCTTTTTAATTTTGGACATACTCAAGTTCTAGGGATGTCCAGAGAAAAATAGCCAATTAAGTCATCCAAAGCCCTGAGCATAGTTAACATTCATTTACAGCATGAAAAGGGCAAAACACCTTCCTGGTGCTTGCCAATTACATGATATTTCAGCCAAATATAGTCAATGATACCAGAATGAAAATTCCAAAGCGTGCATTATGTTCATTTCTAAACCCTGTTAACTTAATTAACTCTCAGTTAAATGTGCACTGATCTTAGACCTAAAGCATGTTTGATGATGTATTTTCCATTAGGCAAAAGAAAGAATTTGAAATGTGCAAACTATTTGTAACAACAGAGAAGACTTCCTTCCTAAAATTGTATACAACGCACAACCAATTCATGGTCAGTGAACGTTTTTATTCTATTTGTACTTTGTTATGCTCTTGTCAGTTTTACTTGGATCACGAAACATCATTTGAGCAATACTATCCACCAAACATGGAAGATCATATTCTGCATTGTCAGTACTATTTAAAATGCAAGACCAAGTAATATGAAAAACAATTAAACCATCCAATAACAGTTGTATTTAGCCTGTGTTGCCACTGCTAAATTCACACGCTGAGTGGCTGATTGGTGAAATTATTAGAGGCACAAGTCCAGATACTCAGATCCTGTAACCAGTGGGCATACAGACATTTCTAAAGATAAATAAAGAAAAGCAGGGAAGGGGCTTATCATTCTTAGCAGAGCTATGGCATTTTTTTTAATGAACCCAGATCCACACCAGAAATAACTAGAAGATGGTGCACTTCACTAGTCACTAATAACTTCGTTGCTTGCAAATCGACTGTTATCTCAGAATGCTTTGCTGTTTTTTTCCAAAAAAAAAACCCCTCATACCTGGACGTGACACACACCAAGGCAGAGGTTACAGTTGGCAATGGGAAAGTAATCTGCCTACCTCCCAAAGCAGGTACCATAAAAACAAGTTGTTATTACTAGAAAAGTCAGGCACACCTGGCTGTCAGAACAGGTAGTTAAATGGGATAACAACTCTCTGCTCTGTCCTAGAACTGAGGCTGCAGAAAGTTTGTTCCCCGCAGCATCCTGTGCATTGTAAGAGGCAGCTTCTAAAAATCACAGCTGGACGAGTCTGTCCTCCTTTCTCTACACAAAGTGAATTCTGAAGCATATTCTAGGCCAGCTGAAGAAGCAAAACACAGTATTAAACTGATGTCACCCGCATTGTGCATCCCTCACCTATTGCTTCAAAATAAAACACAAGTGAATAGCACTCTCGTATAGGCACAGAGAGGCATACATGGCACAGAGAAAGTTATACTGACATACTGAAACATATGCGTACAGGGCACTCTGTAGCCATTCTTCTGTCATTAGGTACATTAAAGCACAAGAAGAGACAGATACCATGACAGGTCCAAAAACAACTTCACTGAGTTAAACAGAGTTATGATCTGTGACTGTGGGCTATATTTCATGTCGCCAGTCAGTTGCCAGCACAGTAAGATTTCCCAGCTTTCCTGAACGTTAAACTGAGAGGAAATACTTCCCTGCCACTCTCAGAATAGAAACATTCAGACTCCAGAAAACTATACTATCTCTGTCTTTTAGCATCAGCAAGTCCAGGAAAGCTCCAAAGAGCATTTTGATTTCTGTTTCTTCTTTGTGACTTAAGAGGTGGGCAGAGTGGTGCGTAAGTTCCTGTGCTTATTTCTGCTGCGGTTTCCTTTGATGTACAATTTGCTCCATCCCATCGCTGACTTCATCTCCACATTCCCCGCTCATGAAGCGCCTGTACACTTAGGATTTCCCATGTGCCTGAATGACCACAGCAGGTTTATGCAGCACTTTCTGAATACGGAGCTACTTTCGCCACACGAGCTAAAGTGCTACCTCTGCTGCTCATCCCAATTCTGCTCCTTTTGCTAACGCCCTCTAGCTATCAACATTTCTGGTGTAGTTACTCTGTAGATAGAACATTTTTAATCAGCATCCGGTTATCTTGTCAAAAGTTACTCTTATTTGCTTCTTAATAAAATATACTAACATATCCTACCTTCCCTGCACTCAGCACCAGCAGATGTTTGCTCTTTACTTACCCATTGCAATTTCCATTCATATAGTACACAGAACTTCAAAGTAACCCTTTGAACCTGAATAGGACTACAAGCTTCATACATACAGCTTAATTTTGCCTACTAGAAGATGCTTGGTTTAGCGTGAAGTCAATTTGCATACTGATAGATCTTTTCCCCTTCCAGTCACAATATAAAAAGTTAACGCATTGCTGTAATAATTCACTGTACATCAAATCCGATTTCTTTTGATGCATTCAGCCACCTACTGTCACTTTAATGCATTTTCCTGGCACATGCACGCACATGGTTTCATGTGAAAACATTTATGTTGGCACTCAATTCAATTAATTTTTTCCTCAAGGCTGAAAAATTTCAAACAGAGATGTATTCACCTCTTCAAAAGAATCAACATTTTCAAGTTAGGGAAAGGGAGAAAGAGGAACTATTCCATTTCTCCAACATTTGAGTCTGCAGTCATTTTACACTGAAGCTGTAAAGTTAATCAGTCGTTTCTTTATTTATCTTGTGTTAGCATCTGCTCAACACGGGGAAAAACACAGAGCTCCTCAACATTTACCGTAGAAAGAATAAGACCAGGAGAAAGAAATGAAAAGGTGTGGAAAGTACATAGGCCATTTACCACAGCAAGGGAACCCTGCTCATTCTCTCTTAATAGGAAACAATGAGAGTACAGAGCCAGAAAGAAAAGAAAGTGGCACTGGGGGAAAAAATTCATACACAAGTGCATGATGTTTATATGCCATATTTTCCAGTCTCATAACCAACAAGCCACTGCCCTTATTTTCTTTAGGAAGTTAGAAAATTTATATGCATAAAAACACCTATTTGACTTTTTACAAAGGTATGTTTTCATCTTTCTGGCATTTAACAAGTTAATTTGCCAACACCATTTTCTTCTTTCTCACACAAGGTACTTACTGTGCTTGCTGGCTATTATTTAAGTGCTGTGTTTACAGTACTGTCATACAGGCTGTGTTTACAGTCTGCCATTTAACTACTTGCCGTTCTTCAATATCCCCACTACTATCTGACAACTTCTTGGCACTAGCCATGCTTTGTTATACAGGTGCATGATATTGCATTACTGCTCACATAAAGGCTACTTTCAACAAGTACCTTTTCAAAAAGATGCCCATGTATATGATGTAGGAGTCTTCCCACTTTACAACTCTCTGAATACACATATGTACTATATACACACATGTACGATACGCTCTTCCGAATCACCTTGCATGGTAAAAAAAAAAGCCCAATAAAAACAAAAACAAAAAGGTCCCATAAAACTCAGAAAAAGAGGAAAGGAATAAGATGTTGAGGATGCTACCATTTAATTTCACTGGTCCTCCAAGGTATTAAGCACAGAGGCCGTTGTCCTCCTTTTACAAAGCTTCTGAGACTGTACTGCCAGATAAACTAGTGCTGAGAATTTTGTTTACCCAGATCTGTTTCCAGTGATTGCAGAACATGGGAGAAAAGCTGGCAAAGATACAACGCACTATTTCCAATTTTTTCTCCCTACTGGTGTTATCATTAAGGCTGAACCTGCAAGCAGAGAACATCATCTATGCTAGCAGCGCTCAGAGGTCCGTCAGATTCGCTGTCACTGACTCACTGATTGATTTTGTTTCTCCCATTTCTGGGTCAGTGAATTCTTACATGTGGCTATTTTCCAGGCAAGTATTAACTGCAGCAGAACCCTGACTATTAATCCTGTGTACTTCAGCTTGGAAAATAAAAAAACAAAAAAACAAACAAACCGAACAGAATTTGGTCCAGAGTCTTTGTCATTAACATATATGTGTGCACACGCACATGTACTCAACTTCCAAAATTTCACCTTGGATGAGAAAACATTCCCTTGGAGATAGAAAAGATTAGGAAGTACAAAACATCTCCTCATTATAATACTGACAGGTTTCTGGTCTTGAGCTCGATTCTTTATTTCCAGTAAATGTTTCATATGAGTTTGAAAAGCAGAGGTAAACTAAGTGTACAATATATTTGTATGTGAAAAGAACGTGTGAAAATTGAGTTAAAAAACAGGATTGTCCCAGGATTTAACATATTCATTAATAAAACATCTTCCGCAACAGAAAAAGTCTCTATGGGGTAGTGAAATTGTATCAGATTCCCTGAGTCACTGTTTTAGTTTATTTCTTCTGGGATTTCTTTGGGAGCCTTTTTAACGGTTTAAATGAGGTATTTCAGCTTCACCACTTGTCAAAAACCATGAATTTAGACAAGACCTCATATGCCTTAAAAGAGTAAACAGACACATAATTGCAGTCTTTTGTTGTTACTTTTGTGACTGAAAAAGGGGCAGCAACTCCACTGCTCAGTACTCCATTGGTTGCTCAATTCTGCTGTTTACAGAAATGGTATATTTTGCCTTTTTGCTTTAGTGTTGACTTCTGTAAGACTGACTTCAGATGGAAAAAAGGCCCAAACAGAGGGAAAAATATTCAAGTTGCTGTAAGACAGATATTAACAGCACTTTGCAACCAAAGAACATGCTAAACTGACCGTAGGTAACTCCTTTGAGTCATCAGGTTGTTCTCCCCGAAGACATATTTGTTTAGACTTCCGTCCTTTCTCTAGTTCTTATCTGGCAAGGAATTACTCCACAAGGAAATAAAGCGAGAACAATGCTGAACAATCACAAATATGCTATTTGCCTGTCTGCCTCCGTGAACTGGTAGAGGCTTCTCTATCAAAATGCCAACAGGCAAGCAGAGTCTGTAAATTTTACAGTGCCAGACTGATACACTTACAGAGCTGCATCACTGCAGTACTTCAGGCAAGTGGAATAAACAGCCCTTTTTCAGGTAGCATGAGCAGCTGAGCACACTATGCTCCTGCAGGACTGAAACGCTGGCCTTGTACCACGTTACATACTAGGGAGAGGTAGGGTCCAGTTGCGTGAGGGAAAGCTGCCTTTAAGAAAGCAAACTACGCATTCCCTGCAACAGCGCAATCTTGCCCCTTCATTTAGAAGCATCAGCTGCCAGTGCACAACCCACCCAATAACAGTCAAAGGGATATTTCAAGAATCACTCTATGAAGGGCCAAACTGAGCCAAGGATCACGGAATAAGTCAGAACATACAAGCCTCACTCTGCCACAGCCCCAGCAATTGGCGAGAGGCTTAGAAAAGAAGCCATTTTGGTCGTGGAATCACACACAAATGACAGAATATGAAAACCAGCATTGAAATACAAATAGAGTAAAAGCCTGCCTCCCTTCAAGCCTCTGGACAGCTCCAGCATTAGAAACTCAGCACTGCTAGTATATTTATATATATCTATTTATATTCAGTCAGCAGGACATGGGCTGCTAAGGCTCATGAAGCAAACTGCTGCTATGCTGCCCACCAGCAGTGTTCCACCTGCCCTGGTGGAAACATGTTTCCTATCAAAATAACACAGGAATTATATATTTTTAGTAACCTTTTTCCATCCATTTTACTATTTAGGTAATAAATGACAAATGGGATTCAGTGAAACAAATGTAAAATGGGATTTCTCATGTACTTTCTGAGTAGTATCAGAAGTCCACCAGTCCCAATGCCATCCGCACAGAGGTGATGACACGGTAAGATGACAGGAGCCATCCCTGGTGGAGTCTTGTCCATACTACTTGCTTGGGAAGTACATGGTCTCCTCTGACCACTGCAGGCCATAGTATCTGGCTGGCACCAACCAAAATCATGCCCAAGAGCCCACTAACAACTAGACAGTGTTTGCACAATCAGCACTGGACAGGCTGGCACTCCAGCTCACTCCCTACTCCTGTTTTATTTATCAGTAGAGATGCGGCCACTGAGCCCTACCTAACAACCATTTAACTTGGCTGCAATCATTCTGTTCACTCTAATGCAGCTTTGGTTATTTTATGCAAACTGGAAAAAGGCTAGGTGGAGTAAGGAACATTCTCACCCTTGTTTTAAGAAAGAGATTAATCTACATAAGAACATTTCTCAGGAACATTATCAACACCTAACCTCATCCCTCCTATCACAGGGCACAGAAATTTTGCCTCGGTGATTTTGGCATTGCCTTCACTGCCTCTTAGCCATCCCAAATGTACCTTTTAGAAGGCTACCCAAAGAGTGGACTGAAAGACAACAGAGTAGGGAAATGACCACAACACTTCACAATGTGTTCCAATGGTTATATCACCCAAGGCTACCTTTGAGCTAGGAGATACTCTAAAATTAACAAATGTAAACACTCTAAGGTTAATGTCCACAGGTTCAAGATTTTATTGCACTTTCATGAAATTAGCAGAGTTTCTCCCCAAGTGTATACTTATATCATGGCAAAATCATTCTTAAAAGCTAAACCTTGTCTTTGATAAGCAAAATAGATCCTGCTCTTTAACTTATTCACAGTAAGATGCATTTTCAGGATGTCAGATTACTTGGGAGCTTTTTTTAGAGCTTTTATCTGAGCTCTAATTTGCAACATCCTTTTAGCATAGAGACTGAGTGAGATGCAATTTCAGCCATGATCTCACCAGTGCTGCTTGTAGACTACTGCTGTTTGATATACGTAGGAACAATTCAAGAACAATAGCAGTTCCTTCTGTCACAGGTTTACAATAGAAATGCATGTTTAATATAGATCAAGAAAATCTTTTTCTTGCAGAAGTCAGTAGAGAGACTTACAGAGTCTCCTGAGGGAGGTGATTCTGCCCCTCTATTCTGCTCTGGTGAGACCTCACCTGGAGTACTGCATCCAGCTCTGGAGTCCTCAGCACAAGAAAGACGTGGACCTGTTGGAGCAGGTCCAGAAGAGGGCCACAAAAATAGTCAGAGCAATGGAACACCTCTTCTATGAGGAAAGGCTGAGAGACTTGGGGTTGTTCAGCTTGGAGAAGAGAAGGCCCCGGGGAGACCTTATTGTAGACTTTCAATACTTAAAGGGGAGCTTATAAGAAAGATGGGGACAGACTTTTTAATAGGGCCTGTTGCAATGGGACAAGGGGTAATAGTTTTAAACTAAAAGAGGGTAGATTCAGACCAGGTAGAAGAAAGACATTTTTTTATGATGAGGGTGGTGAAACACCACAGGTTGCCCAGAGAGGTGGTGGATGCCCCATTCCTGGAAACATTCCAGGTCAGGCTGGATGGGGCTCTGAGCAACCTGATCTAGTTGAAGATGTCCCTGCCCATGGCAGGGGGGTTGGACTAGATGACCTTTAAAGGTCCCTTCTAACCAAAACCATTCTATGCTTCTATAATTCAGAGTCTGAGAATGACAACAAAGTCCCCGGTTAAACCACCACCATGCATTCAGTGTCATTTGATTCCTCATCTCCTCCTGAGCACTCAGAGCTTTTCAGCCTTTGAGATCCAGGCCCTTTTGGGGCCGCAGGTGCATTGCTGATCATGCCACCTTCCAGCTTCTTAGCAGTCATCACACATCAGTCAGAGCAGCTAACTTTTCCTTGCACTCTTCCTCCCTCCCTCCCTCCCTCTCTCTGTCAGTTAACATACACACTTGAAACCCTACTTAGCATCCCCATTGTATTTCCAAGCCACAGCACACATTCATAAACATTTCTTGGTGTTTGTAACCTGATCAGACACATCACAATTTTCAGTTGTCAGAACAAAAACGACAGTAGTTTTAACAAAAACAAGATAACATGGCCTTACCCCATTTCTAATTCCAATGGGAAACACACAGCATTTCCTGCATAGTTCAAACAATGAAGAGAATGAATAAGATGGTGAAGTAGCAGAAGTACAAAATCTAGAAAGAAATAATAATAAAGAACTAGATCATGAGCACTGTTTGGCCTCAGAATGCAGTGGTCCATTCATTATATATTGGATGAGTTGATTTCCAAAGCTAATGAACCCCTCTGCTTTGAAGTACTGGTTCAAAAACTTTTTCCCAGTGTGGGTATTACCCAGTGCATGCAAGAGAGGGAGAGATTGTCTCTTGGGTCATTAATCCCACCTCAGGATCAAATACTTCCCCTTACACTCATGACACACCTGTCGCAAGAAAAGCAACTGTTTATATGGAAAAGTAACACTACAAACATTATATATATTTAAAAAAATGTTAATATATTTTTATACACTTAATGAGGCATAACAACAGAGACCAAAGCTTGCAACATGGGGCCAAAGCTCTATGCAGACCACTAAGCATTCAAAGGACTCAATGGTCTAAAAAGAAATGCAGGGAAATGAGACTGACAGCTGATCAAAGGGTAAAAATATCAATTATAAAAGTGATGCTTCAGTCTCTGAATGGTGAAAAAGTACAAACAGATCTACTGCTCAAAACATGATAGGTATACCATGCATTTTTAAAAAGTACATCCATCAGACGAATAACTTTCTCATAAACTATCCTGGTTTAATATAAATATTCAGGAAAGCAGTTATTATGTATGACAGTTAACCTAGAAACTACCTGGATCATAAGATGATGAGTAATACTTTGGACTAGGTTAGATAGATGAATATCCACAGTGTAAAAGAATAGGCAGCATTATCAGCATAAGAATTTGAGAGACTTTGAGAGACATTTCAGTGAATGCCAAGGGCTAAATAGAATCTAAAAAACATATCACTGTCTTAAAATATTAAGGAAAATATTAAGAAATAAACAATTATTAAATAATTATCTCAAGAGGAATACCGATTTGTTAGAACTAAATTACTAGTAAGCATATGTAGGGTTAGTTTGAGTGATTTCTACCTTCTATTTGATGCTTCCACTTTTCCTTTTCGCCTACTGACAAATATGGCAGCTGTCTAAAGCACTTACCACTGTTTGCATACAAAATTCATATCCACTTTGTCTCCTTTACATATCTCTTATCAAGCTAACCACAGGAATAGGTGTCTTCAATGAAAAGAGAGAAAGACAAACCCTCCTGTTCAAAAACATCATCAATACAGGCTTTCGGTACATCGACAAAAGTGCAGGCTATACACAACACACAGGACTGAGTCTGTCCATTTGTTGAATAATTGCCTTCTCCGTATACTGGAGAGGTCATTTCTTGCTAATCATTGGCCAAAGCAGTCCAGTAAACCATGGCGTGTTACCCCACCGCTTTGCCAAACAGGCACATCCGAACATGCGCCATCTTTCTGTAGGTGTGGGTTATACAATGGAGAGATTTCTCACTTCAACACTGAAATTTGCATCCCATCCAAGAAGGGAATATAGTCATCTGCAGAGATCTGGAATCAGATAACAAGATGCCCTTCTCTGCTATCTTTGCATCAAGAGGATAAACTCTAAAGACTGACTGGCAAAAAGCCATTCACTAGCCCAAAAGATTAATCTTAAATTTTTGTAAATGTTTTAAAATACAACTCCTGAGATCAAGGAGAAGTTATATGCTGTCAAATAAAGAAAAACTCTACTAAAGAAGCTGCCACAGGTCCAGAAATAAAAACCCTCCCTCAGAAACAACAGTGGTTTTCTTCATTCTGTCTATACATCTAAATCTACTTAAGGAGCATCCTGGAAGAAAACAGGTCTTAATTATTCACAGAAGAAAAAGAATAAACAACAGGACAGAAACTGGCAATATTTTTCTGTGAAATATATTCATTTTCCAGTGACAAATACTGATTTGTTGACATCAAAATGTTCTGGGATTGCATTCATCAGGCTAGATATTCCTCAAATTAAAGAATAAATAAACAACCAATTTTAACATTGTAAAAATTTTAATAAGTCATTATTAATCTAAAAACTTTAATATTTAAGATTTTACAAATTAAAGAAATAAAGCATCAAACCCAGTCCTTGCTCTCTATATTGCTCTCTATACCTTTTCAAGAATTGAAAACAACAGTTTGTTTTCTAACTGGTTTTGTTTCAATTTTGCCAATGAAATAAAATAAAAAAGCACTTGTTTAATGAGCTTTAAGAGTGACCCTCCATCTTTTCCAAGGTCAGACACCTACTATTCATAGAATTAGATTGAGAAAGGGAAGATTTGCCGGACCTTCTTTGAGCGGGGAGTTGCACCAGAAGAACTCTAAAGGTCCCTTACACCCTTAATGATTCTGGGAGTCTATGAATAAAACTCCTGCCTCTTCAGAAATTGTTCCCAGATATCTTAGTTAGGCATATGGTATCAATTACCATAATACTCCAGTTCTTTGCAATCTTTAATATATTTATTTTCACAATCCTTTTGAGAGGCAAGAAAGTCTATTATCCCTATTTTATAGATAGAGGACTCAGGTACTGAAATGTAAATGGTTTCTGTTAAATATTTCTGTTCTATTCCTCATGCTCAAGGTTCCTTGGATGCTGCATATGTGTGGACATTTATGCACAAAATACTGAAAATATCCTTAAGTCCTTCTGGGTAATTTCATTTTCATAATTTCATACCTGATAACTTCAATAACGTCACAACGCTAGAAAGCTTCAGTTTGGGCATTTTAATTTAATCACCTGAAAAAAATTAAAACTCATGACAAGACAGCATCTTCTGACTTGATAGCCTACCCTGGACACAGCCAAAGCCAAGCACTTAAATAAGTATCATGATTATTTGAATGGCCTGGTAAATACGTAGTCAAATTGTAGATTATATTTCATAGACATCACGGGACTGTAAAAGCTTGCTGCTAACACTAGCATCATATTGATATGAAATACAGGTTAGCAACTCTACTCAGAGAGAGGAAAGGAAGCATGAGTGTCCTTAGCCAGGGAATCAAAGATGAATTACAACACAGCAGTTAAAACAGTTCCTTAAGATTTCCATTCTCAAGGCTCATTTAAATAATTCAAGGATGGCTCCTCAGGTTTGTGATCACAAAAGGATATTAACAGGTTAGTAAACCAAACCAAAACAATAAGAAAGAAAGAAAGAAAGAAAAAAAAAAAGATAAAATATCTTAAAACTTTATCAAACAGAAATTTTGATCCACGCTTCAATGCAATAACCTACTTCTAAAACTGTGATCCAAGAGAGATCCAAAGCCAACAAAGCCCATGACATTTAACTACAGATATTTTGCATAGTTCTAGCAATTTATATGTAGACGCATATGTTTCACTTTAACACTTACAATGTCTCAAACTTTTACTGCTAATACATCATAAAAACAACAAAGTGGAAATAGTAAATGTGGATATGTTAACAGGAAAGAATATCTGCATTGAGCCTGTACAAACTCAGTAATATTTTCTCATCTGGACTTACTGAAATCTTAATCACAACCCCTCACTATGTTTATATCCCCGTGAGCCATATTATTTTGCTTTAGTGTATGCTGTTCTCTTTGTGGCAGATTGTTTTTAAAATATTTTAAAGGAGACACTCAGCGTGCAGCTAAGACTCTCTATCAAAGGTTGAACAACAGAGTTTTCCATAGAAAGGGTTCACTCCATTTTGTGTTCAATCTCCTGAGTAGTGTGAATTTATTAACCACTTTGAAGCAGTAAAAATGTGATATGTGTGTGTGTACAGATGATCCAAACAGTAGAAAAACCAGCCAGGAAATCAATAAAGCAGCTTTTTAACAAATGCATTTCCAACCGATCAAAAGAATAGCCTAACGGCTACATACGGCTGATCTAACACTCATTACATTATCATTTCAAGGAAACATCTTTTGCAACTGAAAGGTGAAGTCTTTCTGTAATGAGCTCCTTCTGAGTCAGCAACAAGACCCTTTTTTATAGTGCTGAGACAAAATAAATATGTGGCAAACACCAGGGAGGAATTATTCTCTGCAAACAAATGTTTTTCTGCATGCAAGGGCTCTTGCTTTGAATTGGTTTGCTGCTTAAAAGCAAGGAAATGTAGAGAGAAGGAGGTCTTTAATGTAGGACCTTTTCATTAAAAGAGGAAAAATGTAACTCATCGGTGGTTGCCTCCGAGGGACAGGTAAGAAGGGGAAAATGTATTCTCTCTGGCATTAGCAGATTCAAATGTATGCTGAATGCAGAATGGGATTTGAGCTGGCCCCGGAGAGGTTCTCTGATGTTTTCCACAGGTCTCACACTTGGAGGAATGTTTCCCTCACTAGCAGTATCAAAGCTGAATACATTTTGCAAATTAAGGAGATGTTAAATCTGAAACAAAAGGCTTTGTTTAGATTTTAAGAGACTATAAAAGGTGCAGGTCACATCCTCAGCATAAATTACCAAAGGTCTGCCGAACCACAGATTACACAAACTGATGGATTGTCCCCAGCTATACTAGTGTATCTTTTTGTTTGCTTCTGTGCTGGAATAACTGGTAGGAAAGTACGAAGCAAAAGTGGTTCATTTCTGTAGTAGGAGTTTAGTTGATTGAGCCAGAAATAACTGACAGCAATGACAAATTAAGACACAGGATATCCCTTTTCTCCTCTCCTTTACTCAAAAGATTGTCTTACAAATAAAACCATGTCCTAAAAATTACTGCTAAGGAAACAAGCAGCTGCTATGAATAACCACAATGCATTACAATTTTTCTGGGAACTGGACTTTTTGTTTTTAAAGTAACGATAGCGGCTTGGGGCCACCACATTGCCCCATAGTTCGTTCTAAAGTAGCAAGGAAATTCAATATACTCAAAATGTCTTTGAATTACACAATCAAATTACACTTCCAAAGGAAAGTGCTGGCTCACAAAATATCACTGTCTCTACCCTCATCAGTCAAAATCACCTGTAGCCATTACTTAAATCTGTGCAATCAGGGTAGCCTTGTGCATCTCCAAGCAAGAGTGTGGTATGGGAGACAAAATATCCTTCCACGGCATTCATTAGGGGACTACTGACAAAGAAAGTTATTGATGTAAGACCAGGCAGGCTGAGGCTGACTCTTCTGTTTTCCACAGTGCCTTGTTTGTCTGGAGTAATGTAGTTTGCTGTATAAATCTTATTGGCACGAGTGCACAGGAGAGTTCCCACAGGGACCAGAAAGAGAATCAGAAATCCTTGTCCCTTTATCTGCCCTCACAACGCTTCAAGGAGAGTCAGGAGATCCCTTCTTCATGTGGTAATCATGACACCTCAGAACTAAAAGCAAAAATAGGATTCATCTCCTCTAATGTTATATATCTTCACTGTTAATGTCTACATCTGAAGCTCTTCAGTCCAGGCTTGCTTGAAACAAAATGGATAAAAACAGATGCTTTTAGGGCATGATTTCTCTAGCCAAACAGAAATATTTTACTCTTGAAAAGATAAATCACACCCTAGAAATGTCTGTTTCTCTTGTCTTTTAATGAGAAGATGACTAGCTCAGAGGTAGGCATTTACACTGTAGATGTTTATATGTGATGAGCTAAATCTCACTCTGACCATCCAGAGAGGTATCCTGCTTTGCAGATTGCTGTATTTTGGTGACATGACATCTGTGCACCAGCTCCTGCAATTCTCTGTAGAATCTAACAGCTTCAAAAGGAAAAGAAAATAGCACCCTTCTCATGGAATTCATAAGTCAGGGGGGAAAAAGAAATTTCTTTAAATCTGTTCTTCTTTTTCCTCCCTTGTCTCTCTGAAAATTGGCTTTTTGCTTCATGTGGCAGGTGTCTGGGTTTGTGCACATGCACACTTCTCTGTACCAAACTTCCCATCAGCTTCCAGTAGGAATTGGATACCATTTTATGCTCTAGTAGTATTAACCTTCATGCTTTTGTTGACATGTTGTCATGGCAGGCCAGCTTATGGGTTTATTTCTTTTTCTCATCATCTCTTTTAAACCTTTCTTACACACTCCTTTTTCTTTTTTCTATTGCTTCCTGTTTACCATCAGCCTTCAGTTGCCTTAAAGGGTTTCAGAGAATGCTGGAGGAAGAAAGCAGTAGAAAAAAGTGGAGAGAGGTAGAGGAAGGAGAAAAAAAGTGACAGTTTCATATTGTTGCTGTCCCTAAGGCACAAGGCTGTCCTTTTACCTTTCACTAGAGGTCTGGAGCGTTTCTGTTGTTTTAACCAGCTATATACTGCAAAAATAAAGCAAATAAACCAAGTGAGTAGTTGGAGATTTCCTCATATTCATAATAGGAAATTAATGTCGGGGGCACAAATTGTGCATGAAGTTTGCTGTGAATCACAAGGAATGGAGGAAGATCCTTTGGCCACCAGATGTTTTGTTGCAAAATAGAAGCATTCCTTCTGTGGTCACAAGGCAAAAAGCTTTCACTTCTAATATTCACAAGCAGAGGAACAATCACTAAGGTGATGCAGGTCCTGCGCTTTCCTTCCATAATTTATGTATGTGTTGAAGTTTTTGATAGAGGAATACATCCCCCTCCCAAAACCCCACTTCAGATTATTCCAAATGAGGTTACACATCAGTACTGAAAATTGCAATTTAAGTGCTCCAACCTGCGTAGCCGGTAACTTTTCCATAAAGTGGATGACATTTCTACTATTCTCCTTGCTTGCAATACAAGATGCTGAAGTAGACATTTTTTTCATTTTCACATTTTATACAATTAGTTGTTGCATTCCTATTACTCTTGCCTTGCTACAAAGAAGATTGTACCTTTTAATATTTTGTAATTTATAGCATGGCCCTGCAATGGCTAAATATCTATTAGATTTTTATTCTTGACCTGTCACTGAGACATTTGAATATGCCTCGACAGGAATATTTACACTCCCATTTTCTGCTATGGGTGATAGCTAATGTTAAAATGTTAACTGAGTGAAATAACCAAAACCTTTACAATTTGACCCTCCAACTCCATCCTTCCCAAAAGCATAGCTAATTTATATGATAATTAAAAGGAAATTGGAAAATTTTGAGTTTCCCTGAAAGAATCTCTGAGGTGAAAATGCCGGCTAATACAATTTTTGCAAGGATTGGAACCATAATAAGTCTATTTTATTATACTTTGTTTAGGTTGCAATAGTGCTTTCTGTGGTTTTAGTAACCTAAAATATATGAATGTGTTAAAATATTCAACGTACAGCAATAACTCTTAAGATAGTAAAGAAAGTCTCAATATTATCAAATTAATTAAGCTGCATGATTTGAAGGGTAAGACAAGCCAGTGATAAACATTGACTTACTTCTAAATAAAAATATATGAGCAGTATGAAAGAAATAGATCATTAATAAAGAACACTGTGTTCTCAGCCTGGATTTTCTCCTATTATGCTGGTTTTTTGCAAGGTGGACATTTTTTTTTGTTTGATGCTATAAATCAATAATCCCACAATGAGGCTCGCATCTTCCCTTCCAGTCGAGTTTCCAACACCGAAACTTCCTGAGCACATCTGCTGTTGACAAACACCAGGGAAAGTAAAGCAAACACAACTGAAAGGTCCTAGCTGCTGATCCTGCTGCTGCTGCTAAGAGTATTTGCTCTTCCCTCACTGATCACCTGCCATCTTACTTTATGCAGATGGAACCCCAGCTGCTATGTGACCAGCCAAAAACGGTCAGTTTACACACGGCTCAACAGGTAACATTATCAGCACAGTAGAAAATACACCTTCGCCTCCAGCTCTAAAATAAGGGTCCGCAAACTGGCTCAATACGAACTACATGTTGAACTCTTTCTATAAAATCCCTTGTGTCAAGACAATATAAATTCTCCAGGCAGCCAAGTTTTCTGTGTTATTCTGCATTTTCATCCTATACTCATTTTCCATTTATTACCTTAAAGAAGTATTCAAACCGCATTTTAAAAGTATCTATTCACACATGGCTTGCATGCACCCTCCACATGATTTGTATGTTATTATCCCACATATACATGCAGCTGGGGGGCAAAACTGTTGTATCTGGTGCTTAATGGTGCAACATAGTGCGCAATGTATGATCACAATCAGTCAGAGGGAACAGAGAAGAGCAGAGAAGGGGCAGAATACTGTCAAATTTTCCTTCTGTGTTGGCAGGGGGCAAAGCACATTTCAGTCTTTCCGATGCATGGAGGTCCTGGACAGCAGCGGCAGCACCGACACGTGCCCTCATCAAAGCGGAGTACCGGAGGCACGCAAATACAGCCCGGTTGTGAGGGTTTTCTTGACTTTGACTCCTTAACAGTGAAATTCAGGAATGAGCCTGGACCCTGGGGAGCTCGGGTAGCGTGGGTCAGCGGTTCTTCTGAGGGCGCCGAGCTCCCAGGTGGCTCTCAGGTCAGAAAGGGAAGGTGACTCATCCTCTACAGCAACGCTCACCTGACAATACTAAACTATCGGTGAACTCCTGGCAATCCAGGCAGATCAGCCCTCCTGGCCTAGCAGGATTTATTTAATAACAGCGCAGTTGCATGTTTTTTATTTTCTTTCTTTTTTGAGGGGTATGAGCACTGGCACCAGGTGAAACTACCTCAGGGAGATCACACCACACTACCTGTGTTTCTCAGGTATTGCAAATTGAAGAAAACCTTGCTCCACTGCTAGCTGCACTTGGGGTAACTAAACCAAACCAACAGATATGAGGAAAGATATACTGAGATCACTTCTTTATTTTGCAGTGTTGGC
Source organism: Aptenodytes patagonicus (assembly GCF_965638725.1). Lineage (NCBI taxonomy): Eukaryota > Metazoa > Chordata > Aves > Sphenisciformes > Spheniscidae > Aptenodytes > Aptenodytes patagonicus. Next base: position 125,926,927 of record NC_134949.1, read on the forward strand.
AGAATCTCAGATCAACAGTAAAATTAATGCAGAGCTTGAACGTTGAGAAAGACCATCTTTCATGTATTCTGTTACAAGACTGCAATTTAGAAAGACAAAGGCACTTCTGCCTTCATAAAATCCCTTACTAATTTTAGTTTTTTTCCATTAAAATAAGCAAAAAATTGTGTGTAATGTTGAGAACTGGTACTTCAAAATACTGTTTTGTCTTAACATATGAAATTTGCTCTTTACTATAGTAATTTGCTATTTTACCTAGCAACAATGAGAAAATAGGCCCTGAAGGTGTTTCTAGATAGAACTCACTTACAGTTAATCAGAATAAATAATGAATATGCGAGTGTATTTTTCAACAATAAGAGATGCCTAGAGATTTAGAGAAACATAAACAAGAAAAGTTGCAAGGTACAGATATTGTAAGGAGTTTGCTAGAAGATAACATTTTCTTCTCCATTTATTTACTAGTTAAAGCAGTTAATAAAGGTTAGTGTTTCTGTACTGTATATATTTCATAATTCTTTGCATGACTTTGAAATAAAATGAATGCTCCAAGTTTCTGGAAATCTGATTTGAACAAAGAAAAAATTAATAGAGGCTTCATCTACAACAAATGACTCATCTCTTCCAAGGACTTTTTAGAGTTTAGAAGGGTGATAGATAGAAGCCAAACTATAAAAATAACGTTCTTAGAATCAAAGCTATTTAATCTTGCTTTCATATAGGACCATAAAAAGTAAATATGACGAAAACATGAACCTCGAAATGCTTCCAGGTTGTTCCGAGCCAAGTTCTCATTTGTGCATGAGTGGTGTTGCTCCCACCACCACCTGTTCATCCCCTTTTCCAATATTAATCTCCAAGCATATGAATTACCGAAGGTAAATATGCAGTCCGCACTATTTCTAAATGAGTTTTGTGCAAGTAAACTCTATCTCCAGTGCACATAGGTATAAGCGCTTGATAAATAGACGTGCAGGTGTCAGCAAGTGTTAACTTTGGGTGTACAAACAGACCATTTTTTGAATATTCAACATTCACCTAAGCAACCAATGTAACACACCTCTGAAGCTGACAATACCCAAAGCTGCAGTCCTCATTGTGACTTTGAATTATATACCATGTGAGGCTCATTTAACAGCACGCTTTCCCCTCCAACTTGCAGCTGCCAAAGCAAGACACCTGTAATGGGGTAAGGTAAGTCATCTGAACTGTCAGTTGCACCTTCACTGGCTTCTGCCATCAGTTGGGGGCCTTATGTATTGCCTTAGGTACTGCAGGTTTATGGCACTGAGCTGGGGGGAATTCAGACACTGAGAATTATGTTCTATAATTTCATAGTAACCGTGCCACCATCGGCTGGTATTTCCACTGTATCCCCATAACTCAGGTTTTTCAGGTGAGAGTATCAGAGATGTTTTCAACAGTGGCTCCATGATTCAGGAGAAATTTTGGGCAAAGTGACTTTTTGTCCCATTATGTGTGGCAAGAGGAGGAACATTTATCAGTACTCTTCCAGTAAGGACGACAATGGGGAGGAGGAAGGTGGCAACTTCCTCTGCCTATGACAGAATAACAACTGCACAAGGTGCACAAATCAGGCAAGGTTATAGTTTCAGGTGATTCTCACCACCAGTTGGGTTGGAACGACAGCCACCAAGGATATTTGTCAACAGAATGGTTCACCTCTGGCATAGAGAGATCTGTTGTTTTCTCAACTATGCTCCAATGACCTATGTATGGCCATTTAATTCAAATACAAGCAACAATGCTCAATGGTGGAAGAAAGAGTAAAAAAACCTACTTTATGTTCAAAACATTTACTTAATACGAAGTAAATTATTTCCTTAAATTAAAAGAAAGCAAAAATAAACCTAAGTATTCATCTTCTCTTTCCTCTGCAACTTGCTTATCAAACTATGGTCAGGTAGGAATTACTGATTTTGCCATGCTGCTTCTCATCAGTATGCAAAGAAGCCCAACAGGCAGACTTTCAAAAGGATTAGCTCTGCATATACAATCCGTTCTGTTCTGCAATAAAAGATTGATTAAAACGGTAGGCACGAAAGACTATACAAAGATGCTTATTACGCAACTGTTTTAAAACCTCTGACACAACGGTACACCATAATGGCCTGGCACTATTTGTTTAATTCTTTTGCTCTGGGTCCCTGCTGGGTCTACATTCATTTTGCTGGAAGCTACTCCTTAGTTCATATGCCCTACATAGCATTTGCAGCAGCTACTTATCTGCAGCAATCCAGCTCAGAGTTTTTCTGGATTTTATGACAGCGCTGCTTCAGATTAAATGCTCGCTATTTTTCTATGAGCCAGTTAAACACTGTACTGCTTGTTCTATTACTGGGTAATCAAAAAATTAACAACAATCATTCTATAATGGCAATTCTGTGGCATTACATTAGTCAACTTCCTGTGTCCCAAGCTGCTCTTACACAAATTACTCCTTTTTTAATAATTTAATCCATTTTTTATACTCTGAAGTATCTCTCATGTTTTGATCCTGACCTATAATGATTAGTTCGGGTAAATTATTTTCATAGCTAGTCACATTAAAAAAAAATCTTCTCATATCTGAAGTGGTTTCTTCTACCTAGACAATTTGATTCTCATTAAAACTTTGTTTTGGGTACCCAGGTGTTTTTTTTGGTAATTAAGCATATTTGCTTTCCCCAAAATAGTCTCAAGCACTCCTAAACCAGTGGTATGGAGGTTACCATTGTAAAGCTTCTTCTGCACAGTTAACTCAGCAATGACAAGCTTCCCATAGCAGACAAGAGACTTTACATCAGTATTTCTAAGAAGTTGCAGTTAATTATATGGCAGGGCCCAATTAGAACAATACAGTGACCTTCTGTATATAGTAAGTAGATGTTCACAGACCTAAAACTTAATTCCAACAGTTAAAGAAGCCCGCTGACACAAGAGCTTTCTCCCCATATGATACAGGCACACTCCACCTCCCTTGGGACGTCTCAAACAAATTCTATGCATGGCATACTGCTGATATCCATCCTTATATCTTTGTCCAAGTCACCAACTAAAGTCTTATGTTATGGTAATAAGAAGGTCACAGAATTTTTTTGTAAACACCACCCAATAGAGCAGATCCTTCATTGGTAGCTCCAGACTCTTCCACAGTGCACATGAATGAAAAGGTCACGGTTGGTTTTCCCACCATCAGGCAAACAACCAAAATCCAGTAGTCCAATAGCTGATTTGGTGACGTTGAAGCACTATAAAAGTCCCCTGTATCAGGTTAGTATGAGTGCTTATGGGTCTCTTTCCACTGACATAAATAAATGACCGAAGGGAACAGGGCAACTTCTGAATGCTGTGTATAGGGAGTTTCAGACCATAACAGAAACACAGAGGGGAAAAACTCTGCCTGCAACAGCACCAGAGAGCCAGAAACTTTGGACACCAGAAAGGATGGACCCAAAGACATATCCTCGTGTACCAAAACCTCTTTAGTTTCCAAGTGGTACTGAAACTCGAAGATACAAATTTATTCTGTTTTTTAAACTCCACACTCAGCAAATGACCAGCTCAGCACCAACCCAGGGGAACCTGGGACTGCCAGGTTGCCAGCGGGCACAATAGCAGCACCGTGCGTAGGAGACTTTTCAGATCCTCATAGCAGTTGAAGGTTATCCCACTGATGGGGCTCAATTTGTGCAAGCAATGGCCTCCATGCTCCAAGAGCAGCACTGGCACCGTGCTGGGGATAGGAGGCTTTGCAGTGCAACACCTCTCAGAAACCAGTGATGAAAAGCGAAAGCAGGCAGTTTTGCCCCACAGGCAGCGCTGAATCTCTCTGTACTGCCAGCAGTCATCACAAGCCTGGTTCAAAATATGTCTGCTCTCTTAAAGCTTTTTCTGTGAGGTAAGCCAGTAGCAATCAGTACTTACCAAATACTCGGAATAAGCACTCATCAGCCCGGCTGGATATGGTCAGTGAGCGTCCACAGGGTACAAGAAATAGGGAATTTCATATCCTCCACTAAACACCGGAAAAAAACCTAATACCTTAAAGTAAACATACATGTCTGTCCACCCTGTTCTTGATGTTCTTTCCATTGTAAAAGGAAAGAGTGAGGCTGTCACACATCACCAGGCAACTCAAATTCACCTATGACATTAAGATGTAGCCCAAATGAAGGGAAATGTTTCAGTTAAATGCAGCATACACTAAAATCACACGTCAAGGGTGCATCTAAACAGTCAAAATATCTGCTAATCAGCCCTCTAAAAATGCAAATCAATATTACCACTACAGAAGTTATTGAAGGTAGCAATGGTTATTCTCCTCTACTGTTTCATCTTGTTTAGAAAGGTGTATGGTGTGTTTGTTTTTCAAAAAATTCATTGCATTGTGGTATATATTATAGCTTTTCCACTACTTTGTTAATTGAAGTAATTGAAGTATCTGGTCAACATGAAGTTGATTTGCTTCTAAGTCTCACTCAAGATATGTTCATGTCTCTATTAGCAGAAACAGAGAACAGTTGTTTAGCATGATATAGTAACGTGACTGAGTATTTTAAGACAGACGCGTCTTGGAAACTTGGAGAAAAGAAGGGACTTCAAGAAAAACATTTCCATGCTGTTCATTTTAATCACAAGTAACATTAAACCACCATAAACTGAACCAAATATGCTTTAATTCTTGACAAAAGTGCTTGCTTTACTACTCAGAGTTTCTTATTAAAGATGCAGAGTAGATGGAAGTATTTACAATCATTCATAAAAGTGAAGCTGAATTAAAGAATGAAGGCTCCAGTGCAGAAAGGCATTTAAGCATGTACTTAGTGGTCTGCAGTGGCTAGGGCTGCTTCCCTTAATCAGATTCTATGTCTTGAATAGCAGCACCTTTTTTTTTTTCTTCCTACTTAAAGCCTATGAGTATTCTGTGTAGACAGAGAGAACACAAATCCCGCTGTATACCTGACAACCATTTCCAAATTGCATTTAATGATGTGACAAGTGGTGTGCAATATCTGTGAGAATGATTTTAAGGGTTTACTTAGTACTCCCATTATCTTGATGGTTCTGTTATAAGCATCTTTTAAAAATCTTATTTGCTCCTGTTTTTTCCTTTGTAGTTTCATTGCTCTCGCTTATTCTGAATTGAATTGCATGCATCATCTTTCTGCCACAGCCTCCTACTTTATTCTAGTAATTTTGAATGTTATTGTCCCCTTGCCATGCCCAGATGTGTACTTGCAGATTTCACTGCCTTGTTGAATATGCTTTCCCCTAGGTCATTTTTGCATGAGGACAGATTCACTGCAGGAATAAAATGGACACATTCTAGCTTTTCCAGTCTTAAAAAAAAAAAAAAAAAAGTGGTCTGTCTATGGTCAAGTGCAAAAATAAAATAAAATTAAGAGGTATATTTCTAGTGATAGCCTCTAAGGATAGGTTTGATCCTTCCTTCTTAAACCTCCTTGGTAGGGATTAGTCTCTACTTCTGTTGTAGCCAGGTAATGCATAGACACATATCATTGTGTACCACACTCCTGACAAATGGTGAAATCACACAGGACCTTGAAAGCTTATGAGCCTGCCTCTGAAGGATCCTGAATAGGAGCAGGTACATGCAGATTGCAGTACACACAGTGACAGAAAAAGCAGAGTTTTAGCACAGAAGTTATTTTGGCAAGATGGTCAGTGGAGCCTCCATAAGAGCACTGTGACCTGGAAAGAGACATGATAACCCTCCTGTAGCAGAGGGGGGATAACTCTCTTACAGTTGGACAGGTACACATCTGTGAGCACAACTACGCCCTACTCACAGCACTTTTTTCATTTTAAGGAAAGGGGAAAAAACAGACACACAGTTTTCAAAATACTGGCAAAACATCCCCATTCCTGAACCTTATTTCACAATTACAAAGGAGATCCATATTCCTATCCTTGAATTTAGTCTGCATGTTGGGTATCAACATTTGCTCCAGAAGGCAGGACCCGTAGCGAGGATTGGCACTAGTAAATTGCTGTAGTGACCAGGGTGGGGAGCAGGGGGAGAACAAAAATACCAACTTACATCAACTGGTGGAAGTGCACCATGGGACTTTTGAAAGACAGCAAATAATTCCTCCAACAAAGCATCATGCATGAGGACTCTGAGCAAGCATTCAGGGTTCTTCTGAGGACACATGCTGGTGGCCATGCCCAGGACTATGAGGTATGAATGGCAGTCCTTAGCAGAAGAAATGACAAGAAAAAGGGGGGGGAGGTGGATGAGGGGGAGGAGACAAATCACCACAGGGAACAGTCCCAGAAACTCTCAGGCTGCCATACATATCTGTGGTTATTTAAGATGCCACAGATGAACAGAGAGGTAAATCTGCATCACATACAGAAAGCAAACACTTGTCATCTTATCTATCTAAATGGTTATTTGTGTGATTTTGTCTTAGTTACTGACACATTAAGATGTGGAGAAGATACATGGAAATGCCAACATAACTCTCTGGGAATAATCAGTCGCAACAGAGATTCGGCCACTGTATAACAAGGACAAGGTTTTCAGCTGTTCTCCCGCTGAGAGCAATGAATGCCGACCCTTTGGAAAAAATGTGATCTGTTACTTGGGGTCTCTTCAGTGCCAAACTCTTCTGGGAAATCTAGTCCATAGGGTTTAGTTTTCAGGGGAGGACCACTACATACTTTGCAATATTACTTACTTTTTGAAATTGAGTTTACTGAAAGTGGAAACGTTCAAAAAAAAGCAAAATTTAAAATCATCTACAGGTCTACTGATGCCGAAGTAGTATGCCCTGAAAACCCCACTCTTTCTGATGTGTAACTATCACCACACAGCCTCAGGGAGCTCAGAAAGATGTTTCTAAGTTACACACAACTTCCCAGGAGTGGTTTACATTACAACCAAGTCAGCAGCTGAGATGAGGATGACCTTTCGACTATAACCACTGCTCCCCCCCACAAGTAATTTCTCCAGAGCTGTATTTCTCTGCTTTATCTTAGCAGATGATACTATTGTTGCAGCCAATGTTACTCTAAAATTCCTTTTATTTTTTTTCAAGCTGTTATGTGCCTAATAATTATAATGTAAATGTGCTTCCACAGCTACTGAACAATTCTTGTTTTTTCTCTCTTTATAATAAATTACTCATATTAAATTACAAACACCAGCCTGAGGCTATAGATTTGATACCCAGAGGCTATTAAAAACTTTCCACCTCATGTCTGACAACTGGGGAATTAAACAAACATCCTCACATATGTTACAGTTACAATAAAAGTGATAGTTATCTTTGTATTATAAAGGATGTTAACTACCCCACAAATTTATTTTTCTTAAAATTTTATGAGGACGCAAAGCTACATTTTATAGCTTTTATTACTGTTTTTGATAATGTATGGTTTGTAACATCATCTCAGAAGCCTGAAATTAACAAATTTTGAGGGGTTTTGGTTTTTGGAGGTTTTTTTTAATGTTGGCAAAGAAATATTCATTACTCCTAAATTCCTCACTCTTCCTCAGTCTCCAATAATGCTGAAAGTACAACTATAGTTGTTTTCAAAGTTTGCTTCTTAGTAGATGATATCATCATAGAATTCTACTATCATTTTTATTTTCATTATTTCATACTGGTTTATTTAAACCAACGCAAGGATTGTGAGGCTGCATACAAGACTCATTTTGTTTTCATTTAAAGTGATCAAGAATCACTTCAAGCTAGAACTAAAATAAATCCGTTTCAAACGTTCTTAAACACCAGACAAGCCAATTGGCATATAAATGTTTGATGTTAAGATAAATGCAACTTTCTTGGGCAAACAAAACTATAACCTATGAACAGATTAACCCTGGCAAATCAAGCGGGTGCAAGAAAGCTGTAGAGCCTGTGATGTAGCTCCTGAGAGCAAGAAAGGCCTACTCCGGTGGAGATGAATAAGACAATTGTTTCATTCTTCCAAGTACTTTCTTTGCAATGCGTGACCTGCTCCTTTGTGCTCAAACGCTGAGGTGCCACTTACGCCAGATCTGTACATTCAGCTCCAGCTTTCCATTTAGATGTCCATGGCTGCAAAGCCATGAGATATGAAATGCATTTAATTTGTGAAAGTAGGGTGGTTTGAAAGTAGATCTATTCTGATGGCAAATGATACTCCATGAATGGCCAAATCAGCTTTAGCCACTTGTAGCAGCCTTTTTAAAGGAATGAATTTAACAGCTATTAAAGAGCTGTTTGACTTGGAACATAGAGAGGTGATTAAAAAGCCCTTTTTATTCTTATTTTCAAGGGAATATACAAATATAATGCCACTACATAATATTCAAGTGCACCACAGTTTAAAGTAGAGGTGTTGTGTGGAAAGCTGTGCAAAATATTGTGTCCTTATTTATCAATGATGCAGTCTTATCAGTGCACCAGAAAAGCGTTTGAACTCCTTTTTATTAAAAAAAAAGTCTGTGAGCTACATACATTTTGATTTTGTATTGGATATTTACACTGCTGTACTGGACATTTATACTGTAAATATTGGATATTTACATTGCAAGCATAAAAATAGACCCTAAACATTAAAAAAAAAAAGTGTTGTGGGTTTTTTTTTCTTTTCTGGAAGAACAGCTGTTCTCTGTAACTCTGACCCAAAACTACACAGGGATCTGAATATCTCAGAGAAAAATATCTACCTCTCCTCTGCGACTTAATTTTCAGCTAATTGCTGGAAGGAAGGAAGGGGGGGAAGACAAAACAACATGGAACAGAATTATGTTTGAGACAGACAACAAAAATAAAGACCTTTACACAAACAGTCCTTATGGTATAAAAGTAGACTAGCTAAATATATTGGAGATTACATATCTGCATGTTCACACAGTCCTGTCTTTCTTCCTTGCGATTTGGCAGAGACGTGGGTATCCTTTTCTAGGTAAAACATCACAAACAGTTCAACAAAGAACAAAAGGTCATATTTACTGAGTGGAAAAGGAACAATATTTGGAAGCACAATACCTATGGTAAAATAGGTTACCGTTAGCTCATTTTGCAGAAAAAATTTAATCTTTCCCTGTTGTTGTGCAGGAGGAAAATGAACCTGCAGTATTTAAAATAGGAGCTATTCTTCTGATATAAAATGTTCTTAAAATTAATATAAAGCAGTTTAAATCTGTTAGACCAAGAAAGAAAAATCAAAATGCATGTGGTCAGAAGGAAAAGGGGGTATTTTTTCCCTTAATATTTCTCTAATAGATTATTCCAAATGTTTTAAGCTGCTTTCAAGAAATCTAGGTGACTCTAGAAAGATTATGCAAATAATGATTTCATTTCTGCTCTTTTTTGGTGAAGTATCTCCACCATTTTTAATGTAGCAAAGTCCCAGCAGCCCCTATCTCTACCACGCAGCTGGGAAGCATATCTAAAGGATTATGCATAATATGCATGTGAGCCCATGAAGCAAATACATTTATTCAGAACTGAAAAGAAGCAGGAAAGCTTCAGTTCTCTAGCCATAGAGCAAAAATGCTTAAATAAATTTTTATTTTTCTTCCATCCTTTTTCTCAAATCCCAACCTCTTGCTACCTGCACCTCCATTCTCGTGGCAAGGTTAAAGCATCACCAAAACCACCCTGCTCACTGCCAAAACACAGCATACTTGAAAAGGCTTTTTGGGGGGTTTCTGGGTGCTTTTTTTGCTTAAAATGAGATGGATGTACAGAATCTTTTCTTTCCTCCTCCTTAGGTAAGCATTTGTTACTGACATTTGTGAGAGTTACAGACGCTCATCAAGACAAGGCTGCTGTGCATCCGCATCTGCCAGTATCCAAAAGAATAATTCATTCTCCTCAAACTTATTCCTGGGCAAGAAAATGTGCAAATGCTATTCTAAACCCCGAAGCTACAGCTAAAGCAAGAAAAGCTGCTGGCTTTTCATTGACTGCTTATCCCAAGCAATTAATACTTTGCATCATTCATCACTGAAAAATACTATTACCACAGCTAGGACAATCCCTTAAATATAGTGCCCAAACTCCAACTTTTATGATCTGTAGTTTCGCCCAAGTATTTCACTTTGTTGTTAAAAGTCTTCAATGAATGTGGATGTGGGTGGGTACATTCCCCCTTCACTTCCTTTTTGGAAACGGATGGCTTGCTTTGAAAGATCAGAACTAAAAACTCTGCAAGGAATCCTGTATTGAGTCATGGCAGCTGGTTGGATTTTTGTCATATTTTATACCCTTTGAATTTCCCACAGAGTTTAGCTCACACCTTGTGCACCAGCAATAACACTATCTAGAGAAAGACGAGTTTTTATTTTATGGGCAAATTCAAACAGAAGGCTTTAAACTCAGTGGTTCGTGTGCTGATAGCAATCAGGTCAAGACAACATGAAGCCTAGACACTTACTCAGCTTCCAGAAATGGTTTTGCCATCTGCATTGAAGTCCATGCTGCCGCAACTAGGATATCACTGGTGTCCAAGAGGGCTAGGGACATCCTAACTACTCTGCAGTTAGGGGCAACCCACTCAGAGGCACTGCTGGTGGTGCCTGAGCTGGTAAGAACTGAGCTTCTGAAGTGGGATATTTCCCCACCTAAACCATATAACCGCAGAGCTCACACAGAGAAATGAATGTTACTGTTACACTTCTGCATCAGCTTTTTCTAGTGTCTCATTTCATAATTTGCACCTGTGGCTTCATCTTGTTTCCCAATACCCAGAAAAGACAGCAAGTGGCTAAAGGTTTGCTACAAGAGCCTAGCACACCAGTTTTCAATCTTTGCCCATTTGTGAACCCCTAAATATCTCCCAGTAAAAATGTGGATCCCACATTCACTGCTATGAATTTCAGTCTACTGGCTAGTAAGTCTGCCTCGCCTGCTCAGATCCCTCTGAGGTGTGATCCCAGAAACTGTTAGGTTGACAGCTCTGTCATTTGGCTTTCTGAATCTTCCTCAGTCTTCTTGTTATTCTCATTCTGTGTTTTCTACCATTATTTTTAAGAATCAAAATCATATGCAGTAGCAGTATCTCCGGGCTTTTGAAAATGAACAAACTGGGTCTGTTCTCTGTCATTCACCTCTCACATTGAGCTGTCCACAAACAAGGTAAGTCAACCCTCGTGGAGTTCAAAGCCTCTGTGGTGGGACAGATTCTGACACCTGACAGAGGCAAAGGTGGCACAGGATTGTGTGGCCACATCTCTGTCACTGCAGGCACAGCCTGACTTTAACAGAGTTAGCCTAGGGAGAGCAGATAAAGGTGGCTTAGCTATCTCAGCGCTAAAGAGCAGGCTGAAGCATAGACATACCCTCACCTGACCCACTTTGAGATAATCAGATAAAGAAAAGAAGCACAAAGTGAAGCAAGTATTACTAACTCATGGCTACCGTAACCTTTGCTTCCTTATTGGAATTACTTCCTTTGACCTACCATCCATTTCAGAGCATTCTTTGAACCTCTTTAAATTAGAAATTAAAACATAGGCTTGAAAAAAAGAAGAAAAAAAGAGAGGTGATAATTCCACTGAGAGACAAATCTTCAGCTGATATAACTAGGTGCTGTTTTCTGTCAGCCAAGGATCTGACCTGAGAGGCCAAAACTGAAAAGATGCTCTTACCAGAGGGGTTAATTCAGACAACTCTTTTAATATGCAAATTTTCTGCTTTTTGCTTTTCTTGATTTCAAGCACAGCAAAGCAGGGGCTGTAATTAGAGAATGGGTAGTCGGCACTGTTCACCAGTTGTGCGTAAGATTTAAACTAATAACTCAGCAATTAGAAGAAAAATGAGCAGTAATTACACACATTTTACTCACTGCTAGACAGATGGAACATTTTCTGCTCGTTATTGGCAAACTGTCACTGCGTTTATTTCATTTTTAGTGTTTACTGTTTGTTGTAGTTTGATTACGAATAATTACAGGCTAGGAAAAATATGAAAGAAATGAACAGCCTTTTCATTTTTACATCTTTAAAGCAATACAACCATTTCTTCCCCTAGTTTCTCCAAGATGAACATACCCTCTTTTTAAACCTTTATTGAAATCAGGCTGCACCTTACGGAGCTTGGTGAGAAAGCAGGGTAAGACGGCACAGGGAAGGCTACCTTCTCCAGAATGGCTGGCTCAAACACTGATCGGCTCACAGGCAGCTTCCCTGGTGGGCACTGCTCCATATTGCTAAGCTATTGCACAAATTGGTTTATATTTATTGCAGCTACTAGGCTTTAGTCAAAAGCGGCATCTGAGCCGGATCACAGCCCGCAGGGCGGGAGTAGCGGAGAACCGTCAGTGCTGTTACCCCAGGTAAGCAGGTATGGAAAACACAAGAGGCTGAAGGCAAGACCTTCTTTATGCCAAGCTGCTGGAGTTTGATTCCCTGTCCCCTCCCATGTAATTCTGGATTTCTGAGCCTTTATGTTACACAAATCATGCCTTACTCCCAATCTTTGAGGATTGTGTGGGGGAAGGGAGTGGGTGGGTGTCATCTGTGGATGGACTGAGTTGCAGAGCAAAGTATCCAGAGTGGAAACCAGGCACTTGGAGAGATTTCTAAGTATTGTCGTCCCTGGTGCAAAGCATCAACTTCCTATTTTAATTCTGTTCACGAGAAGATTTTCTAAGACCTAACAGAAACACACTGAAGTGTTCAGGTCACAGCTCGCTTGCTTTCTCACACAGTCCCAGCATCACTGAGATGCTTGTACAGTCCTTGCCTGCCCTGTACCAATCTCCTGGATATTGCTAATACTGATTTTTTTTTTTTATAGAGTAATGGATGGGGAAAAAAGGAATACAAATGTTCATATCAATATATCCTTCTGACAGTATAGACTTAACACGTCTTGTTACAAGGTGCTAGGGAGTATGAGGTAGATCAAGCCTGCTTTGCCTCAGGAATGTATTCAGTGATTTAATAGGTCTAAAGGCCAAGGTCCAAACAAGCACTTATGTGAAGACATCCTCTGTTTCCTTTCAACTATTTCTAGCACAATTTTCTTCATCAACCCTCTAACCACCCCTTCCTTCTTTAAAAGTATTTTTTTTTCAACTAAAGGGTCAAAGCACCAAACCTGAAAAACAGGCTGATGAATTTCCCAGCAATTAACATGGGATTTGAATGTTGGGGATGAGGTGCATCATTGATAAATTGATTTAAATTCACTGGTACTGACACATAGAACCCTACACAGTTGAAAGAATTACAATGCTAATGAAGTCCTAAGAAAATCTGAACTACTCCCATTATAAAATATGGCTGCTAACTACATGAAGCAGCAGTGGATAATCTCCCATTTACTTTAGACGTGTAATGTCTTGGAAAAGTTTCCTCTCTTTATGGTAGCATCTTTAAAGCAACAAAATTTCGGCATGACTAGTAAATCCAGTATTAGCCAGGTGGCATGGACAACCTTATAGTTGGGAAGGTTTTCCTACTGCCAGCTCTTTTGTCTGGTACAAAGCTGCTAGGCACTGTATCTACCTCTCCTTTCACAATTCATAGCCAGTGGTTTTCTCAGCAACTGAGAAAGTAAGTGGGTATGTCTATCATGCCATAGGAGTAAACTGAACATCAATAAACTCTACAGCACGTGGCATCACATGAAGCAGCACATGCAAGAGCTGAAACATACGGTCACCATAAGACAGGTTTCCCCAAAAAAAGTAAGATTAGCTTTGAATGTATATGATTTTTAAGTCTTTTCTCTTCTGAGTACGCATTAGTTACATCTTCAAGTCTTTCTCCAGAGTAATGAGCACTGGATACATACCCCCTTCTATACTGCCATCTGAAAGACAATCCAGAGACTCTAAAAACCCTAGAGACAGAGATGGTAAGGGAAAAAAAGCCAACACTGCATGATTTGTAATGTCACTACAGCAATGAGGCAGAGCCGTAGCTTGCTGTGGCAGGAGAAAACAACAAAATAGTAATGACGAAGAAATGGAAAGCATGAAAAATGGCTGAAAGAGCAAAGCCTGTGCAATAACAGAGGACTTCAAATGATATAGCAAGATCATAACTGCAAGGCACTGGCGCCTTCGTGTATTTAGGCAAGTGCTACGTATGCAGCTATTACGGAAATTTCTAAAAAAAAGAGAAGAGTGTAGCATCAAGATTATATTTGTTCAGTCTTGTGATGGAAAGCTATTTTAACCAGGTGGGGAACCGGAAGCTAACCGTCCCTTATTTCTGTGGTTGGAACCAATGTGATCCAACGGAGCTGAGACACTACATCAAGTCAAGCTTCTGCCCAGCAAACAGCAACTGGAAATTGTCCTTGCAGTATTATTCACTACTTGAACACTTGGGAGCACAACCACACTTCTGCCAACCACAAGGTATAAGGCACTGTATTTTTTTTATACTAAATTCATAACTGCAGTTGATATTTCACTTTAGCTGTGCTCTAAAAGGAATGAAATAAAACCACTAGCAGTTTCACTTTTCTCATTTTCAATAAAATTTGGAAAAAAATATTTCCCTCATAGTAAGAGAAGAAAAAGAATTTCTGTCTAGTTGTAAAGCGGTGTTCTTAATGATATTTGGTTACACATGCTTAATTACACCTGGCACTCTCCATCTTTGGCTCCTAAGGATTTTCCTAGTCAGATGATTAACGTGCATTTAAGTGTGGAAAATTTCAAAGCTAGGGCTTTGAGAGTTGCTTAACCTCGGTACCAATGTATGGCAAACTCAAGCATCTGTACATCTATACCTGGGTTTCATTTCTTTATTGTACTGTATCAGTACAACAGTATGCTGATAACACATATACATTACGCAGAGTGGTAAAAAGAGCTCTAATTACTTTGTGTCCTGTGACATTAGCTTTAAGGTTTGTTTGGGTTTTTTTTTTCCCCCTAATTAAAGTTTTGCACAGGGACTCCAAGCTGAAACACAGATTTCAGACACTGTTCATTGGATCTACACAGGGCTATTTTAATAAAAATAGCAATTTTTATAAATGTGCTATAATAATTGAGTGCTATAAATAGCATTCAAGAAACCTCAATATACCTCAAGTAAGTATGACAAACTTCTTGTTAGCTGGCAGACCCCAAAGACACCTCTCATCTATGTTTTCAGATTATAACCTTCTAATTTCTGTTCTGCTCCAGTATGTAGTAGTTCTGCAAAGGGAGATGCTCAGAGCATCAGAATTGTGTTTCATCAGGGCCTCCACAGGAGCTTGCATTATTAATTACATGCTGTATAAAGTTTGAATAGTATTCCTGGATGGCTTTCAGAGCAATTTTTAGAATATCCCACTTATATCTTGGAGGATAAACTTGAGTTTTAGAAGCCCATAAGGAGTGACCTGTTTTGACCAGAGGTTTTTTGCTTTAAAGATAGTACTAGCAGGATGGAAAGTTGATATATATAAGGCAAAGGCAAAAATAAGACAGTCTTAGTAAAAGATTTTGCAGCAATAGCACTGGGCCATGTAACAGAAAGTTGAAATTTGATTCTAGAGTAAGGATTTTGTTTGAGTTGCATGAGATTTGTGATGCTCAATTCTTGCATCTGGGTTGCATGAGATAAAATGAAATCTACGTTCTAGTGTTGCAGTTCATCCAATAACATACTATGTTTTTATAGAGATACTTTTATGTATGTTTTGAAACAAAAAAGTACCTAAAACTACTTTGTTCTACTTCCATCCCATCTACACCTGTAGCAGGAGTCACAGAATCCCACTGGCTAGAAAAAAAAAACAAAACCAAACCCAAAAAACCAAACCAACCTAAACCCAGCTGACATAATCTGTTTGATAAATAAACCATCTGGGAAATAAGCAGCCACCGTCTGGTTCCTTCACAAGAATTTCAACAATGTACAATGTATTTCAGCTTACAAAAGTGAAAAACCCCTCACTTTCATTACAAAAGTTATAGAGACACAGTTTATAGCCACAGAACTACAAACAGTGCTACAAGTCAAACAACCTTTGAGAAACCAAAATTATTCCTTGGCAAATAGACTGCAAGTCATGGCACACAAATTGAAACTTTAGGTTATTACGCAAAGCAAGATTTTTTATTTTAAGCACAAAAAATGCAAAACCAAAGCTAACGCATGGATAAATTATGAATAAGAATATAAAGTTAAAAACTTGGTTTACAGTAGAATAGAGTCCTTTGCTAGATGTTTAATGATAGTTTATTTAAAGACCATTTTAAGATAGCCTAGTTCACCTTTTCTGATTGAAACATTTACACAGATACAGCATTTATAAAGCCTAAATCGAGCCAACCTAACCCAAACTATCAAAATTTGACCACTTATCTCAATTCCAAATATGTGAAAAAGTGCTTTAAATAACATGAAAGCTTGAATGAATAGCAGTTTGTTAGGGAGAAAAGCAGGACTGAAGAAAACAGGAGGTCACCAACCAAGTAACATGTACAAATAAGGCTTACTTCCGCAGAAGCACAGCATAGTTAAATTTCCCTTTACTCTTCCAAGCAAAACTCACATGGGCTCAGCGCAAGTATTTATGAACTCATTATTGCTGACTGTGCTAGAACAGAAACTTCTTTGCTGAGCAAACTAAACAAATTGTTCCTCCAATACTAAAGCGTATGATCCCTTCCCCAGTTCTGACTCAGGTTTGAGTGAAATCATTTTTCCGATGATTAAAGAGAGAGATGACCAACGTAATTTCAATGCCAACTTCTCTTCTTTCAAAGATTGATCCAAGGTAACACCATTAATGGTTTGTTTTATTAATGTGCTTTGTCAACTTTAATTATTAACCATTATTCATGAAGACTGTGTCCTAAGGGTATTTAAGTTAAAGGGTATTCAAATTTTCCTCTTAAAATTAAAATGAAGTGAATGAGAGGAAATGCATCCCACAGTTACTTGTGCATTCAGTAAATGAAGGTGATTATTAAAAACTTCTGGTAGATCTAGCAAATTCAAGCTCAACTCTCCCTCATGACTTTCCTGGGTGCCAAGATACCTCTGGTTGGTGGGATTTGCTTAGCTTCATCCTGTTTATGTGACTTGGGGATGTTGGTAGATGAAAAATTGGACATGAGCTGGCAATGTGTGCTTCCAGCCCAGAAAGCCAATTGTATCCTGGGCTGCATCAAAAGAAGCACAGCCAGCAGGTTTTGGAAGGTGATTCTGCCCCTCTACTCTACTCTCATGAGACAACATCTGGAGTATTGCATCCAGTTCTGGGGTCCCCGGTGCAAGAAGGACATGGACCTGTTGGAGCGGGTCCAGAGGAGGGCCACAAAAATGATCAGGGGGATGGAACACCTCTCCTATGAAGACAGGCTGAGAGAGTTGGGCTTATTCATCCTGCAGAAGAGAAGGCTCCACGGAGACCTTATTGTGGCCTTTCAATACTTAAAGGGGGCTTATAAGAAAGATGGAGAGACATTTTTACCAGGGCCAGTAGTGAAAGGACAAGGGGCAATGATTTTAAACTAAAAGAGGTTAGACTTAGATTGGACATAAGGAAGAATTTTTTTACAGTAAGGATGGTGAGACAGTGGAAAAAGCTGCCCAGAGAAATTGTGGATGTCCCATCATTGGAAGGGGGGTTGGACTATATGATCTTTAAAGGTCCCTTCCAACCTAAACCAACAACATTTAATTATCAACAACATAAAAGAGTAGAAATCCTTTTTGAAGAAATTCATATAATCCTCAAAGATCTGGATAATGCTCTGGTATGACTTACTGGTTGAGGAGACTGTCATTCTTTTATATTTGTTTTTCCCATTTTATGCTGAGGGATTAAAGTAAAGAAGGATCTTTCCTCTCGGAACCTGTACATAATTGCTAGTGCTACAGTGAGCTATTCAGCTTTGCTTTACAGACAAAATAGGGTCGTTACTGCTAGTCTTAACTTTCAAATTCTGTTGATCGCCCCAAATAAAATCCCTAGCCCTTAATATTTCAACAGGCGGTTAAGAAGGTTGTTTGTAAAAGGTTTTAACATCTTTAAGGTCAGAGTGTGCTGTATATGTGTCTGCAGCAGTTCTTGCACCAATACATCTAAATACATCTGTTGTATTTAAAAAGAGTGGTTAATATCAGCAACATAGTTTGCTGGAAGCTGAAGTGGAAAGACAGTTGAGCCCAATCCTGTTTGCCACTCCAGATGGATATTTCTTTTTTCTTTTTTTCTTTTTTTTTCCCTCAAGGAAGCCAACTCATTTCAGTTGAAGTGTATGTATGAATGAAGGGCACTATTAGCACAGAGAGTTTCCAGGGTTCAAGTGTAAGTGACCTCCTTGTGAATCAATAGCAGTGTTTAACTAACAAAAATAGGATGGAATTACGCCCCCACTGAAGTCAAAGGACATTTATAACTCTCTTCCATCTCCACACTCGGGAAGAAAAGGCACTCACCTGCCCTACTGCGCTGATGTAACTCCTTTTCCCTCGTACCTCCTCATGTAATTTTTCTCTCTTATACTACATAGAGAAACACTAGGGTTTGACTGCTCCCATGGTTCCTTCCCTTGAGCACTGACCATGGCAGACCTTCACTCCAGCTGAAGAAAGAGCAGGAGGGGACACTTCTAACTCCTTACACCCACTTGCTGACTCGTCATACTGAGTCCAGGTCAATTACTTAGCATAGCCTCAACAGTGAGCTCCAGTTTTTATTACCAAGAGGAACCAAAGGAAAATCTTTGCCAGCCTGTTCTACAGCTTGTTTAGAAAATGCACATACAGAAATGCGCAGAGTGAAGTGAAGCCAAGAGGAAAAACAAACCAAAAAAAAGAGTTTTACAGAGACTATGTTACCACTGCAGGAGAGGGAAGATTAGCAAAAGAAAGGTGTCTTTTTAACTACAATTATTTTTAATATGAGAAGAGTTTCTGATAGAGTTGACAAATGTAAAACAGATGTTCTCCAAGTATAACCACTTAATGGCCTTTCCTTCATAAAGAATTAATCTGCTTGCTTCCCTTGTCTGTTTTAATATCTTCTCCCCTTTTTGTCTTCCACCTAGAGCTTTGGTAATGGTGAAGAACAGAGAGGTGCTAAACAATGGTGAAGATAGCAACAAATGCATTTGCTTTTATGGCCTGCAAAAATTAATGCATGGGTAAATTTTGAAACAGGTAGAGGTTATACTAATAGGTGTCACACAAAAAGAATGGGGAGGAGGAAACATTACTTTAAAAAAAAAAAAAAAGGAGTCAGAATTTTACCAGCAAGACAACTGAATGAAGGTGAACGTTAAACTGAACAGATGCTGCCTTGCCAACTGACTCTTGTAATAGCTGCTCTAAACCAGACACCAGTATAACAACTAATATAAAGTTATTGATGTTACTAATTGTACCGTGTCACATATTGTACCATTGTTCTGTCAGGTTCCTGAAGAAATTTCTGACAAATACAGTACTTACACTTTTCAGCCAGCTAGTAGCATTTTAACATGCCATTCTCTGGAAAAATTGTCAAAATCTAAGGTATTTTGAAAAACTTGCTTCATTATGAACTATTCCACTGTCACACACAAGAGCATTTCATTCCCCTGTCTGCTATCAGAAAAGAAAAAGAAATAATTAGACACAGGAAAAAAAATGTAGAACAGAGGCATTTTTCATTCCACTTATTAGTAGCTACTACACACATAACAGGAACAGACAGAAATCCCAAAGAGAAATCAGCCACATGGTGGTGGCCAACACTTTCAGAAACGTTATCCTATTTGTACCTAGAGATACAGGCTGGCACCCAGCAAGGTTTTCAAAATAGCTGAGGGGCAGTTGGGCACTTGTGTCCCATTTATTTAACTGCCTACCTAAAAGTCACAGAGAAGAGAAGACCAGTGGAAAAGTCGGGAATGGAACTCAGATTTTCTGAATTGCTCTGAACCAGATGATAACTCTCTGCACATTTTCCCTGCGATCAGCATTTCACACTATTCACTGCTGTGAAATATAGCTGAGTATTAAAGGTCATTTTATTTTTTTTGGTGGGATTATAAGCAGAAGTGTTCTTAGATAAAGAAAAACAACTAGCTACTTTTGCCCCGGAGTACAAAAAGCAACCTGAGAAGAGAGCTTTCCAGCATGATTAAATAAAATAACATCCTTTGTCAAAGGTGTAGTACCTATTCCAGGAAAAGCTGAAGATGGTTTCTGCTGATTCACTTGCTGCCTATCAAAACTGAATTATGAGCCCTGTCTCAGAAAAGAAAAAGAAATTATCATCAGCTGTTTTTCCATGGAGATTTTTTCATGAACATATATATATATTTGGCTCATTTGCTCTTCAAGGTTAAAACAGAATAGTTGTGGGTGAACACGTGGCTTGCCTGGCAAGTACAAACAGAATTTTAGTCACACTTTCTGTGCAAAAGTGTTGGAAGGCAAAGTCAGAATCATGCTCAAATTAAGATCTAATCTTTGATTTCATAGTGTCCTCCTCTAAATAAGAGTGCATCAGAAATGTTCACAGCCTTGTTGCCAAAACTCCTCCATACGAGCACCTTACCACTGACCAACTGTCACAGGAGAGCTTGTCTGGATGGCAAGGAGAAGAATAGGGAAGATGCTTCTACATAGGTTATGTTGCTTGCAATTGATCTGGCAAGGTTGCAGTGAAAAAAAAATTATGGCAACAAAATTTGGAAGCACAGACCAGATCTAAAGCAGATAAAGAAGTGAGATATCACACCTTTTTTAGACTTTAACAGAAAAACAAAAGCAAGGTGGTATTTTTCAATCAGCAGAACCGCACAATAGCTATTTATCTGTTTTTCTGAATGACTCACAGCATTCTCTGTCCAACACTTGGAAACTGGTATGTTAATGCCTTACCTGGTAAATACAGCATGTTTGGGCATAAGATGTTGTCGCATTAATTAGTCAGGGTAAATATGAATACATGTCTGAAGAAATGTAAATAGCCAAACTAAACAAATTCCATTTTAAAGGGCAAAGTGTATTCCATATTTTACACAGGGCTGTGGATAAGTAGAAAGGTTGATATTAGATAAAGATGCAAAACTGGGAAAGGATTCTTAGCTTCAAAGGCAATGGGTACCTAGGAAATTGAACACAGAGACTGGATTATATAGCTGAGGACTCAGCTGAGCAGGCCACAGAATTGGAAAATTGTCTTTCTTTTGATTATTGATGCACATGGCTGATTTAATACAAAAGAATCTGGATGATGCGTAGGATTGGAGCCTCCATGTATTCCCTACCCAGTACAGAATAAATCAGTTTTCAAATATACTTCATATGGAAAGAGTTGAGTAAGACAGACAAGGTTAACTGGGGGAAAAAAGGCTGACTATCAGGTAAATAATGTGCACTGGCTGAACTGATGGTAGAAAATAAGAATGTTGTGGATTTATGGGTGAATTTATGTAAGTATGTGTCAGTGAGAGTGAATCTGGTTGACTTCCCAGAAATACAAAAGTACAAATAGGAGATCTGTTAAACTAGTCTGCTAATATTAATATCCCATCAGGGACAATTATTTGTGATACCATTATCCAGGCACAGTAAAAGGAAAAATAGAAAGGACCAAGTACCACATACGTATATACAGGGACAGCCAAGGCACTACCTCTACAAGATGTTACAAACTTTTATCTGATGGAGTCAACCCTCTCTGCACCCTCCTGACATATCGTCCCAAGAGTCCCAAACCACACCCTTCACCCAGTGCACCTTACCCTCTTCCCACTGCACACCAACACTGCATCAATCCAAAGCAGGACCTCAGCCCCAGGACCCTCCTTCCACCTGCTTGTTATACCTCCTGGAGCCAAGGACCCCTGCCCTCCCTCCCTTGGTCTCCTCTTTCATCCTTTGCCATCCTAAAATCACCTCAGTGCCAGTCCCCCAACAGGAGCAGAGGGGAGCCACACACTAACCACTACCCCACATTTCAGTGGCCCGCGAGCCATTGCCCCCACCCCTGCCCAGCCCAAGGTGTTAGGCATAATACGGCTCTCCTTGGCACCAATGACAAAGTTCATTGTCTTGGATGATAAAGAACCAGCCTTATGAAGCCCAGTTAGCATTAACATCTCAGCATACATCAGTTGTCTCTAGAAGGGTGTAGGTCCTGTGCTAGTTTTGGCTGTGATAGAGTTAATTTTCTTCATAGTAGCTTGTATGGGGCTATGTTTTGGATTTCTGCTGAAAACAGTGTTGATAATACAGGGATCTTTTCATTATTGCTGAGCAGTGCTTACACAGAGTCAAGGCTTTTTCTGCTTCTCACATCACCCCACCAGCGAGGAGGCTGGGCGTGCACAAGAAGTTGGGAGGGGGCACAGCCAGGACAGCTCACCCCAAATGACCAAAGGGATGTTCCACACCATACAACGTCATGCTCAGTACATAAAGCTGGGGGAAGAAGAAGGAAGGGGGGGGGGGGGCGTTCAGAGTGATGGCGTTTGTCTTCCCAAGTCACCGTTATGCGTGATGGAGCCCTGCTTTCCTGGAGATGGCTGAACACCTGCCTGCCGGTGGGAAGGAGTGAATGAATTCCTTGTTTTGCTTTGCTTGTGTGCGTGGCTTTTGCTTTACCTATTAAACTGTCTTTATCTCCACCCACAAGTTTTCTCACTTTTACTCTTCCTATTCTCTCCCCCACTGTGTGGTGCTTAGTTGCCAGCTGAGGTTAAATCATGACAATTCCCTATAATAAAGTCTAAGAAAAGTGAAGTGTACCTAAAGCAACTATAAATACCAAAAAATTCTTCACCTCCTTGTGGCAGATGCTACCTCTTCAAACAATTGTATTTGTTCAGGCAGTTGCTTTTAGCCAAGATTTTTCAAGTCAGACCTTTTCTATCAACACTGTATCTTACCAAGAACATCATAAGACATCAGATAGAGTGGTGGCCATCTGAAGGACAGGTAGAGTTGTCATTTAAGCTTATCAATTAAATGCTACTGAACCCCCACCAGCACACAGCCTGGATTTTATACTTTTATGTAAGCTATTATATGAGAACATCTGCAGGCAGTTCAGGGAAAAAAGTTTGCATACAGTTCTATAAGCAAATCTAAAGTCATATCACTTCAGTGACCTCATGTATTTGATTGGTCATGCAATGACAAATAGACTTTGCACAGTGCATATAAACTATCATTTCCAGCAAAGAATGAGGATCCATTTTGTTTAGAGACTGTGCAGTTTTTGTAGATTTTTAGGGAGCAATTATGCATTCCTAACACTGAGCAGTGCAAAATGTTCTTTAATGCACTTTAGAGATTCGTTAGGGTTGTAACCAGATCATAGGAGTTATTCCATTTCAAACTCTATGGCAATGCGTTGAGAACGTGTCAGAGTAGAGGTATGGTTAGGAATGAACTGAAAGGAAAACTGCTTTTTGCTGCCTGATCAGAGGTATTGCAAAATGTCTATAAAAGCTCTCTAGTCCTATCCTCACAGATTTCAAATACATTGGAAAATTCAACAAGAATAAGATCTGCTTTTGGCCTGTGAGGTATTCCTACCTATAAGTCTTATTTTCAGAAAAGCTAAGCAGTCTCCATGCTATATCAGACCTGTTCATCCGACTCTTCCATTTTGATGGATGTATTCAGGTCTATGTGACCAAACTTTACCCCTTTCCATCCAAGGAAGAAGGAAAATAACATCACTTATGTACCTGAGGTGACACAAACTGTCACATGCACATATCAAGTCTTGTAATAGAACTCAGTGCACATTTGCATGCTGAGTTTAATAAATATAATGAAACCAGGAAAGTTCTGGACATAAACTGCCTCATCAGCCTGAACAACAAAATCCCTTGAAATAATTCTGTCAAAATTCTAGTACTGCAATTTGTAGCAATCACTTTTAAATTTAGTTCCATATTCTTTTCAGGTAAAATGTCTGCTTTCTTTAAGCCCTCACCCCATACCTGCAACATAAGGACGATATGTTCATTAAGCTGTAGGTTCATAAGCTCAGCAGCTAGGAAGTCCGCCTATCTTTTCATTTATTTATTTTACTGCTATTCTGAACTGCATCCACACTGTCTAAACCAGTTATATCAAACTCAGGCCATTACATCATGTCCTCATGCTGTTGGTCACCTGCAACCAAGAACCATTGGGGTTTTTTGTTTTAATTACTTTTGGTTTTATTATTCTACAGGCTTAATTCTACTTGTCCCATTTATCTCCCAGTGACACCACCAGTCCTTTCAGCTCCCCAACCCACTTGATATCGCTGCATTTCTGTCTATTTTCACAAAGTTTCTAGGCACTCCCTGGTGTGCATTGAGCAAAAAGCTATTGTCACTTACTCTATCAGTCACTGGGCTGTCAAACAAGCTGGAGGTGCATTATTTTTTTTAATACCTCCTCAAGCTGACAAGATTGAACTAAATTGCATTATTATGTACTTCAGCGCAGAAAGACAGCCTGAACAATTCCTGCAGTTTCCTACATACAGTTTTTCAGAGAACAGGGCAGTTTATTTTTACAATATCACTACCATCAATTGCCTGTATCTTTCTTCCAGCATGATTGCTTCAGGAAAGCTAATTTTGATATTAAATATGGTCTTTCTGCCTGTCTGTCCTCAGGGTAAAGACAAGTCGAGAATGAAGCATGGTATTACAATCAAGCCTGACAAATGTACAGAGCATGACCTTCTCTGGGCTCTCAGATATTGTGACTTCCCAAGCCAAAGAGAGGTAGCAAAGTTAAAAGGCAAATAAAAGCAGTACAGAATATGCTCGATGTATGATCACAACTCAGCAAAATAACTTTTTCTTACATATTTTTCTGAAAAGAATAAAATTATTACTTTCCCAAGAAGGCAAAGCACATTAGCTGCAGGACTGCAGAATACTTGTATTCTGTAACATTCTGCAGAGTTCATTCTGCAATCCAACTTGCATGCAGAAATTACTGTCTGAAAAGGATCTTTTCAGAGCTAGGCAGCACTTCTGAAATCCAGTTTAGAATTTACCTTCAGAAGAGCAGAATGACTAGAAGAGTCTCAACTCCACCCCTCCAGAACACTAGTGCACAACACAAGAAGAACTATTTTTAATATAGCATGACAGATTGGATGATCTCTTCTCTACAAAACTTTCTTTACAGCTGACATGGATAATATATCAAAATCAGCCCTTGAGAAGTTGTTCACTCTAGGACAGAAATAAGGCTATTATTTTGAAATTAATTTTTTGCACAATTTATGCATCTTTCCATGCTTGGCCAATGAATAGACAAATGGTTACACAGAGGCAAATATCCTAACCCACAGAGGAAGGCGGGAAGGCAGGGGGGTGGGGAAGGGTGGGGGATGTCTTGCAACAAACAAAACATTCACAGAAGCAAATACACTAACCCATGGGAGGGTGACACAACTATAATTACTTCTTTTTTTCAATGTGCACTTCTCCTATATTAAACTGACGTTGTATTTTAAGTTTTTGAACGTTTTTCCTATTGCATGACAAAAAATGGCTCTCGTGTTCAGTACCCTGGACAGCGCACGCATAACACCAGGTTTCTTTTTAGTTTTCTTTTCAAGAGAAAGACCCATTGCTCTGAAGAACAGAAACAATCATCTGTCTCAGCACAGCTCATAGCTTTATCCCAGTGACTCAAGCTCATCATTTCTGGTTCTGCTAGAGCACATCTTTCTGCAAGTCACTCCACCTTGAGATAAACGCTGATTTTTAAAGAATTTTCATTGTTAAAACCTTACATTTATTCTTACTGTCATTGTAACTAGCTTCAGCTTTTGCATTTCATCATCACAGACCTTCTAGCCATTGGCAATATTCACCAGCTGTGAATAAATAATTTCTGCCTAGATAATCAGTAAGAAGCTGAAGAGTGAGCTCCTTCAGTCTCTCATATTGGGATAGTTTTTCCAGAACCCAGACCATTTTCTAAACTCTCTCAGACATTTCATCATTCAGAATACAGAATTCAGCTGCGTGTTTCACCAAAGCTAAAAGCAAAAATATTATCATCTCCTTTATTCTACTTAATATTCACTGAATCCCATGGCAGCTTAATTGTTTCACCACACGAGTGCAGAGCAGGCTGCATGCACACCATCCCAGAGCATTTTCCAAGTAAGACCCCATTCCAGCCTATATACTTGACACACATCCTTTGTTCCTAACAGCATGATCTTGAATTCAGTTATGTTAAAACAGCCAAAGCATTCAAAGAAGCCTATTTTATTGAGATGAACATAGTTGTTCTGCATAATTTGGATTACCATTGTTATTCTTTCTTCCAAATGTGGTCAGTTCGATAGCTGGTAGCATGGCAAATCCTCACTAGCTTCCATTCATTGGGTCATCCTGAGACATGGAGCACGAAGCAGACACCTAAGCTCTGCCCCTCTCTACTTGACCCTTAAGGTTGTCCTCACAGATGGAGGAATATTGTAATACATGTTAACCCTAGTTTGGAGCCAGTGCTTGCTTTCTTTTAGGGTAATGCTGGTGCACAGCATGTCCTATGTTATCAAGTGCCACCCTATCAGGACAAGATTTCCCTTCTTCACTGCCTAGCATGCAGGCCCTTGTGCTGCCTGAGCAAATTGCCAAGAACCATTTCCTGTTTTCTTCTAGGTGATAGATAAAAGTATTGACAGGCACTAAGCCAGGAAGAGACCCATAGAACATATTACTTTTGAGGTATGCCATGTGGCCTAGGGGTTGTTTTTGTAATCTATTTAATAAAGTTCTGTGTAGTTTTTGTATGCTGATAAATGTTTTTAATTACTTCCATGACAGTAAGTCAATTACTTAATGTTACAGTCCATTATCACAGTACTCCTTTTCTAGCTTATTTCTGAATCTTAAAAAACTAAAAAAAAAACCCACCCCCACCCCCCACCCCACCCAAAAAAAGGCAAGATCAAGTTTTCTGACAAGACCTAGTTTCCATAAAACTGAAAATGATGTTGCCATCTTTCAGGGTTTGGGTGTTGTTTTTTTTTTAATCCCAGATCAGCCTTTCTGTGATTCAGAATGGAATTGGCACTTGGCTAATACATTTTGAAGTAGCATGAAATTAATGTTCTGTACTATATTTTGAGGGAATAAGTAAATCTGATTAGTATGAGACCTCCCTATTGTACACTGCAATTGCACTTTGCTGAAAGCTAGAACTATATCTGGAATACAAACTAGCTGAAACTTATGAAAGTGATCAGCAAGTTATGCAGAACTATATATAATTTTCTGTTAACTAGTTACAGCAATATTTTGATTCAGAAATACTACTGAGTGTAAAAAAAGCAGGCTGGCTCAAGGGTGGGAAAGGTTCCCTATTCTTACTCTAGTTAACTTTGGAGGGTTGAAAGCAATTGCTGAAGGTCAAATTTTGAAGTCACTAAGTCTATCTGGAAAAGCAGAATAAAAAGAAATCTATGCATAGCTGTGTATACCTGGATTTAAAAAATGCAACACTGTTCCTTCACTTTTCAATGATACAATATTTTCAGAGTATTTCTCAACCTCTTTCTTCTTTATTGCTATATTTTCATTGAAAGTTTGGTAGAGAGAAAACATCTTTTTTCTTATGTCAACATGATACCAAAGCAGACTTTTTCTTGGGGTTTGATTTATTCCTGTTCAGAGGATAAATTTATGCTCAACATATTCAGAAGTGTCCCAGGACCTGACTGAAGGAATCTCACTCTCAGTAAAACAAATAAAACTGGCCTTTGGTCACATAAGTCATTTGCTTTATAAAAGCTTATATGCCATTCTTTATACATGGTCCAGGTTTCAGCCAACTTTAACGCGAGGATCATTTTCCAAAGAACCAAGAACTGCAAAGCTTTAATTTTCAAGTCAGAGCTTACAACAATTACAACAACTTACAATACATTACAAGGAGAGTAAATTGCAAAGCAAATGGTCAGAGAGGCAAAGAAATAAAGCAAAGAACAAGGATAATCCTATATTTTACCATAAACAAGAGTCCAGCAAGACTTTTGTTAGAACTCAGAGGTCTTCAGTCAACCTTAAACACTGTGTCTAATTTGCTTAGATTTATTTCTATTTATTCTTCTGCTGCAATCAATGAACTAATCATATAGAAACTCCACTCCATCATATAGAAAACATAGAATCACTTTTACAAACATACTTTTGAGTTTTCCGGTATTATCAATATATGCACGACACTGCTGCCTAAAAGATAGCTGAGACATGTGTGCTGCGTGCTGTACACATATGTAATGAAAGGTGGTACCTGCTCTGAAAATCTTATACTCTTTAAAAAGAAAAAAGAAGGAAAAAAAATAGAGGGGAAATAGAGAAAGAGAGCAAGGTGGAATGAAGGCCAAAGGCAAAGAGACATAACAGGCCTCGCCCCAAAACAAATGCACAGAAAGCCAGGGATAGTCCTAAAAATCAAGTCTCAAAACTTCCAGTCAACGGCTTTGTTCAGTAAACTACACTATCTACCATTACAGGTTTTATTAAATTCCAAACTCATGATAACTTTGCAAATAAAATTATTTTAAGGTTTTCATCAACCCTTTTTCCCCCCTTTCTCTCCCCTAGTAAACTTCTCTCCCAACTCTCCAGCAAATAATTATCACAGTCCATCTACCTAGGCTTAAATATAAAAATAAAATTTAGCACATACATACTCTGCATTTCTTGAGAACAAATATGGTGTTAGAATTTAGCAAAAGTGACATGATAATGGCTTACAGTGAGATGAGATAAAATCCTATTGCTAAACCTAACTGTAGGACACCATGGGAATACTACATGAATCTTCATATTCATGAAGCTTAATTATAGCAAATAGCCAATCTGTAAAATACAGCTACGTTCAAGTACTGATTTCAAGACTAAAACATGAACAAAGAGAAGATGTTTCCCAGGAGATGCCTCTACAAGATGTGCAGAGGCACAAATGTAAGCAAAAATCAAAAAAGACAGATCAACAGATACTATAACACGGAAGAACTAGAGCAGCAGCCAAGGCAAGAATTAACATACATTTGGGAATTAAGAGAGTTTAAAATATAGTATGACTGTATGGCATAAAAGGTCTACAGCAGCTGCACTGCATTTATCACAAAAAACACCAAGTAAAGCACAAAACAGAAAGATTGCAAAGCATTAGGGGTCAAAGAATGTGCATTTCTTCACCAGGAACAATAGCAAGTGGGCACACACTTCTCATAAGTCAAATTTTCTAAAATGGTGGTCAAACAGGGCATATTATGTCATTCCTGGTGATTCATCTGTTTTTGCCATTGCTTCAAGATGCTGCCAATGTTAGCCAGGACATAGGATTTAATGTGAAAGGGGACAATATGAAAGTCCCAGACTGAGTGCATCATTTCAGTCTGAAGACAGAACAATTAAACCAGGTGTGCAGATACATTGCCAGTATATATGATGCGAGGGTGGGAGCAGAGAGTCTATGACACTCATTTGTAACTGAAGACCTTGGAAAGGCAGCAAAGTGTATGTTGGAGACTTGCTAGGGGACAGCTTCAAAGTAACACTCTTTGATGTGAACTGGCGATTGTGAAGGGCAGAAAGCTCAGTCCAGGATCCAGGCACTGGATCTGAAGTAAATAACACAGTGAAACAGAAAGCTGAGAGATAAGTGGCAACATGAGCTAAATCAGTGTGACCAAAGGTGGCCAAACATTAGTGGTATTGAAGAGTACTTGAATACCTAAATTTAACCTGTGAAAACTTCAATGGGTAAAGACTGACAATAACCAAATATCCTGAAGAGCAGTTGCAGAAAGAAGGCAGGGGGAAGGAGGCAGAGGAGGGAGTGAATAGATCCATAAGACTTCTTCCTTTGACCCACCACTGGATAATGGCCTACGAGGATGCCAAGAAAGAGTATTCCCCTGGCAGCACCCTCTCTCTTTCAGGTGGAATAGAAAAACATTGTCACTATGCAAGTTATTTCAAGGAAAAGTCACTTGGCAAAGATGCACAGTTATCTGCAAGGGTTGGCAACTGGCCCGTAGTCCAAAAGGTTTAGGCTCAATTTCTCCACAGTAACAAGTAGCAATGTTTTATCCAATCCCAACTCCATGACTCATACTTCTCTGGACAGCAAATACTTTTAAGTAGTAAATATCTAAATAATCTCTTTGAGGCACTTCAGGTCCTAGAAAGGGACAGGGACTATAAGATTTGAATCTGCCTTTCATTAACCTGTGGTTAACAAGCTGAATTTGTTGTTCCCCTAAGAGACTATTTCCACCTTACTTGTTTTGAAACATGCCATTCTTTACCCACCTTCCCAAGCAAATCCTTCAGGCAGATTAACAGAAAAAGTGATCGACTGTACAAAAACTAAGAAATATTTAGAGCTACTTTTCTATTCCTATGAATATCACTCAAACCTTCTCATTTAGAATGTAACTAACAAACTATTCCCTACATCATTATAGATAAGGCAATTTCAGAAAAGAATTACATACCAGATCACACCTTTGAATGAACAAAAAATCCCAACAAATGCCTACACATCAGAGAGACGACTTGCAAGAACTAGCCATAAATCCTATAATTTCAGAAGGGACCAGCACTAAGTCCGGCAAGATTTAGCTGCTGGCAAGGTGTCTGTGAGGTGCATCCTTGCACTTTCCTATTTCAAAAAACAAATCAACAGGAACAAGAGAATAGAAGGTTAATGCAGGGGGGGGGAAAGCAGAAGAAAACTGGTCTTTCCTTGGGGATTATTTGTTCTACAAGTTTAAAATACAAAACACACACCATGTTATCAGTAACTCTTAAAATATAGTGGTAGCTGTGCAAGGGAGAAAAATAATGGGTGTTGTCTCAGTGTTAGCTCTAGCAGGAGTGGAAGAATGGTTCCACAAGGCAAAATGAGGGATCTCAATCTTCAATCCTCTACAGAGCACTGAGCTTTTTCGTAAACCTTGCTTTCTACTGCACATGATGAAATTTTTCCTAAAGAACCATAGTTCCTTTCAGCCTTCCTACACACACAAAAAAAATGTTGCTTACTAGCTCCAGACAGCTTTTGTTGCACAAAGAGCTTAAGAACTGCCTTCACTAAAAATTCAGAGATTTAAAAGCTCAAACGTGTTCATATATTTCTTGGCTTATATTTGCACTTAGTAAACATAAGCCAGGAGCAATATTTGTTTCCATGAACTTTTCTAAAGATACAAATTTCAGTGTAGAAACAACCCTCAGAAAAGTCTGTCAAATTTAAGTCTGTAAGCACACTCCTTAGTTTCTGTACCTGTACACTTTTTTTTTTTTGTCACTGTCTCCATCAAAACAAACAGAACTGATATGCTTTGGCATCAGCATTTTGTTTTAAAAGGAGGCCTGCCTTAAGGCCATCTGCATTGTTAACCTTTGCACATCTATTTTACCATGGTGATCCTACCATGGTAGTATACTTACCCCACAATGCTATAATTTGGAACACAGAAGCAAGAATTTCTTAAGTCAGAAATGAGGGATCGACTAATTGCCTGCAACTGCTGCAGTGTAGAAGGGGTTTTACAAAGCACAGAAAACACTGAATTTTGTGAAGGTAAGATAATGAAAACTTTATTTTTTCTTATGTTGAATGCACTAAAATATCCACCCTCTGCCCATCCACTCTATGTGGGAGCACAAGCTCACCTTTTAAACCTACAGTTAATTACCTGTAGCCCCTTCACGCCACTTACCATTTTAGTAAACTCCACAACCCAGTGTTCTCTCCATCTGGAGACCTTTTCACCCCAAAGCTCTCCAAACGCATTGTTTACAGTCATGGTTGTAGTTTCCCACTTCCTGTCCTCACCCCAGATACTCTCCCTGCTACCTTCTCACCTTGCATCCAAATGAACCTGCTCTGATTCATGTCCAGCAACACCCCTCATCCAAAGCTCAGAGCTAATTTTCCTGCTTCAGCTTTCTTTCCTGACCAGATACCTTCAAATCAAACACCATGATCATCTCTGCAAGAGTCTTGTCCTCCCTTGGGCTTTGCAATCCTTTTTGCCCTAATCCCTGCATCTGTGCATCCTTCAAAGACTCCTCCTCAGCCTGACACACACAGATATTCACACAACAGTCTGCTTTGGGAGATGATGTGCTCTTCTTTTGAAACCTAAACTGCAACTGCAACTTTTGAACTGACTTGCTT
Organism: Aptenodytes patagonicus; assembly: GCF_965638725.1. Taxonomy (NCBI): domain Eukaryota; kingdom Metazoa; phylum Chordata; class Aves; order Sphenisciformes; family Spheniscidae; genus Aptenodytes; species Aptenodytes patagonicus. Next base: position 125,959,037 of record NC_134949.1, read on the forward strand.
AAGGCAAGATGGCATCAGGTACTTACACAGTGCTAAAGCTGATCCCTGGTTTGAGGAAAGCCCTTCCTTCCTACTGAATATCTATCACCATCCAGTGTCTCCGAGCGCTGCCTTCAGTCAGAGGGAACCAGGACTGCTCCGGCATGCCAAGCATACGCCTGCACAGCTAGGAGACTTGTGAGGTTCAGGGACCTTTTTTGGGTCCTGGAGGTTCCAACTTTTACTTCCATTACTAAAACAAAATTCTGAGTTGCTGCTGTTGTGGTAATTAGTTGTGCATTTGTAACAACATAACAGCACTACTTAAATATGAAGCACCTCTAAGCTTTTTTGTATTTATTATAAGCACACTAGATACTGCTATTTTCAAGTTCATAGAAGAGTAGCTAGATATTCATAGAATCATTTAGGTTGGAAAAGACCTTTAAGATCATCAAGTCCAACCATTAACCTAGCACTGCCAAGTCCACCACCAAACCATGTCCCTAAGCTCCACATCTGCACGTCTTTTAAATACCTCCAGGGATGGGGACTCAACCACTTCCCTGGTCAGCCTGTTCCAACGCTTGGCAACCCTTTCGGTGAAGAAATTTTTCCTCATATCCAATCTAAACCTTCCCTGGCACAACTTGAGGCTGTTTCCTCTCGTCCTATTGCTTGTTACTTGGAAGAAGAGACCGACAGCCACCTCCTTGCTACAACCTCCTTTCAGGTAGTTGTAGAAAGCGATGAGGTCCCCCCTCAGCCTCCTTTTCTCCAGGCTAAACAACCCCAGTTCCCTCAGCCTCATAACATTTGTGCTCTAGACCCTTCACCAGCTTAGTTGCTCTTCTTTGGACACATATTAGTAGCTTGCAAACTACTTTTGATTAAATAAGTAACAGAAGTCAGAAAAATATTTGCCTTTGGAAATGAGATATTTTTAATTTATTTAGAAGCTCTCCAATTTCTAATATCCAACCCCAATGTCTGTCTTAGACTGACCTGGAGTTTGCAGGTTTCTAAGTAGTAAGTGGAATTTTGCTTGAAAGTCATTTAATTTAGTCCATGATGTATTACTCAGGGCTAAATTTTATTTACAATTATACAACCTCTCCAATGGCATATCTTTATGTTTTCCACTTTTTTTTTTTTTTCCAGCTGGAGAGGTTTTATCTTCACTTATGTATAAATGCATTATGTTTTTTAAAAGTCCTCCAAAACCACCTACCAACAACCATGCCCCCCATATTCCACTATTTAATTCAGCATCAACTTTTTGCACTTAGTAACATCCTGAGCAATGCAAAAGCTGTACTTTCAGCAGCTTAAACCTGAAAGTGAAAAAATGTGAACTACATATATTTTGAAACACATTGTATTATGAAAACAATTCTTCTTTCACAACATATGAGTCAGAAAGCCTATGGCTTCATTACTTACATGGAGCAGTAATGGGTTTGGATGCTTCCAATACCTATTTTCTAACCTTCAATATTTGAATTCTGTAACTTTAGACATTGGAAAAAAAGAAAGCCTGGCTTCCCAAGTGTGTGGTTTTGGCTGGGACAGAGTTAATTTTCTTCAGAGTAGCTTGTATGAGGCTATGTTTTGGATTTCTGCTGAAAACAGTGTTGATAATACAGGGATCTTTTCATTATTGCTGAGCAGTGCTTACACAGAGTCAAGGCCTTTTCTGCTTCTCACATCACCCCACCAGCAAGGAGGCTGGGCGAGCACAAGAAGTTGGGAGGGGGCACAGCCAGGACAGCTCACCCCAAATGACCAAAGGGATGTTCCACACCATACAACATCATGCTCAGTACATAAAGCTGGGGGAAGAAGAAGGAAGGGGGGGGGGGGGGCGTTCAGAGTGATGGCGTTTGTCTTCCCAAGTCACCGTTACGCGTGATGGAGCCCTGCTTTCCTGGAGATGGCTGAACACCTGCCTGCCGGTGGGAAGGAGTGAATGAAATTTTGCTTTGCTTGTGTGCGTGGCTTTTGCTTTACCTATTAAACTGTCTTTATCTCAACCCACCAGTTTTCTCACTTTTACTCTTCTGATTCTCTCCCCCATCCCACTGGGGGGGAGTGAGCGAGAGTCTGTGTGGTGCTTAGTTGCCAGCTGAGGTTAAATCATGACACCAAGCAACAACACCTGTTATTGAAATGCTAATTTTCATTTAAACATAAAAGAAATAATAACATTTGCATTTAAACTGCAGTGATTAAGCACTGAAGGGCCAGAAATTAAGTTACTTATCTTTTAGGGGGATTTTATAAATCCCTGTCTCAGTAGCAAGTGCTGAATAGAAACAAAACAGACTAACTCTAGTCTTTGTTTTTTATAATTTTTACATCTGCAAAATAGGAGACCATAGCATTTATGATTAGAAAACTGTTCCCATAGCAGACAGTGCTAGGTGCTCACTACAATACAAATGGAAAAGTATGAATTGTTCCATCAGTGCTATAAAAAACAGGAAAAAAAAAAGACAAAAAAAAGACAGACATCTGCCTAAGGAGCTTGCCACCTAGTGCAGAGAAACCAGACTAGATGTATAGTTCAAAATAGCATTAGGTTTCAAAATAGATCTGAGGCAAAAGAAGTGCAATTCTGAAGAACATAATATACAGTAATAAATTCTGTGTCTTAGATACCAAGATCAATCAGTTGTGTTCAAATTTAATCCTTTGTAGTTTATTGCTTTAGCTAAAAATATGCTGATAGGGCATACAAAGGTTTTCCTTCAGTGTGAATTAAACACTTTGTGCTACTCACAGGAAGCATACTGTATTTTCTATCTCCTAGCCAGGGGAAAAAATGGAAAAAGCCAATTTTGAGTCATATTGTGTTTAAAAAAAAAAAAAAGTTTATTTGGTTTTGTAGCCAAAGTAAACAAAAATTTAGTTATTCATGCAGTTGCAATAAAAGCCCCAGTTACAGACTTGTTTTACCTATTACTAAAGAACCAAATCAGTCATTGCCATAGCCAGTTCTATTAAATGCACAAGTACAAACTTGTATTTGCCCTTTCCACCAAGATACAGACAGAAAACAAATTTTAGATGTAGAAAACTGACTTATCTTTAAATGAGATCTTCAAAAATGCATCTGTCATGAGCTAGACAGGTTTGACACTGAAAGTTTTAGCTTCAGAAGAAAATTTTCACTTATACATGCAGACATGCTTTTACAGCTAAAATTCAATAACAGAATCTCTCTTAAAAACAATGACATCCATTTCTGATGTGACCTTCCACAAAACTGAAGACAACAGATTTTCCACACTGGCAGCCCCTTGCCCCGATATGAACTGCCCACAGAGGAGCTATATGCAAGCCGTTTGCCCACATCATATACTTGATGCTGTCTCTAACCGAACATCACCATGCAGGAAAAGTTTCTTCTTGATTTCAGTAATTCCAATCAGTATGTCCAGGAGAATGATTTCTGATACTTCCTTGCCTATACAGCATAGGCACTCTGGACAGTAACACGGAGAGCACAGGACTTTTCCAGAGCGTCAGTATTGCAGATTTCATGGCTTTCAGTCTAACATAGGTGACATACACCTCTTTAGCAATGCCTCGTGAATACACAAAATGAAATGTATTTCACATATTTATACTTTCTCATTCAATCCACAAAGATAGCAAGAGCTGGCCTGGTGGCAATTTTCTGAATGGAACAGACCTGTCACTTTCCCTTACCAGAAAGATTGCTGGATGAGCAAATCCGGTTGGCATTTGCCGATAGAGCAAGTGACACCACGGCTGCCCAACAGTGTACTGCGCTGGAGCCACAGCTCTGCACAAGGTACAGTTTGATATTCTTCTCTGGTGGCTCCACAAATGACGTGGTGGCTGTTTCCCCAAGTCTTCTCCTGACCTTTGAGATGGGTGGTGGCTAGTCTTTTTGGGTCCTGACCCTCACAGATGTTAGGGGTATAGAGCTTGGGCTTAACCATTAGGAATAACTGCTCTAGCTCTAATCCGTAATAGGCACGACCTCCAATGGCAGAACCATTTTAGGTTTATTAATAATTCATGTCATCTTAAAAGCAAAGCAAAGGCAAAAAAACCCACCAGTTCCTACTTTCTTCTTTTGAAGGATCAATTTCTTTCTGCTGTTCATCTTCATAAAAATAACTTCTCCTCACATATTTTTCCTCTCTCAAATCTGTAATCCCAACAGTAAATCTACTTTCATTTTCCTGAAAGACTTATTTCAGATTTCATACACAGAAATCAAACTTAATACTTCAAGTTTAATAATTGAAAAAATATAAAATTTTTATTCTTTAAATAAAAAACTCCACTCACATAGTCATTATTTATCAGAGTTGGAAAGTGATAAAAAAAGAGTTTTAGAGACTACAATGAAGCCACCTCTTTATTTGCCCAAATTCCAGTTACTCATACCTGTACCACAATAATTTGACCAACTCTCTGGTCACCAGAGGGACCATATAGACAAGTACAAGTCTGTAATGAAAAAAGGATCAAAGGAAGTTATCAGCTGTTCTTCATATACTAAATATATTTTCTTTCTAGAAGGTCACTTTCAAACAAGATACACAAAGCAGGCTGTAATAAGCAAGTCCATAAAATAAATCAAGAGCATTCAAAAAGATTTAGATACAAAACCGGAAAGCCTGTTCTAAAGGTATTCTTCATTTGAAGAGAAAAGAAAACACAACCCAGGCAACAAGCAACTTCCTTGGTGTCAAAAGACTACTTTAAAAGGGATGTAACTAACGTAATCTGAAAGAAATGTCACAATGTAGCATGTTACCTGAATATTTTGTGAAGGAAAAATAAAAATAATAATAATAAAAAAAACCCAACAGAGAAAAGACTACTCAATATCCATTTTCCATTTTAAAAAATTTAGTAATCTGTATGAACTGATTGCATGGCAAATATCAGAAAGCTGGAAAATAATGTATTTTAGTAATGCACGATACTGTTTAAGAACTATGAACTATTTTTTAATTCCCAATTGTTCTTATTTTCATTAGGATTAGCAACACAATATGAACGTTGTGAATTAATCAATAATACAGTAGCAACTAGAAATCATAAGCAAGCCAGCCTGCCATTCTGACCCATGCTCAAATCTAGGGGAGCATTGTCAATATCTTTAAGTGTAAGTAAAGGAGTTTCATCTTTTAGGATATTTTTTGAATATTAATAAGAAGGAACTTCTCACTTCAAGAATCCTCTGTATCTTAAAGGTAGAATAATACTGAAAAATAGTGTCCAAACATTCTTAATGTTCAAATTATTTTAATTTAATATTATCTTTTGGGAAGTGTTACATGATCAGCTTTGTGGGTAGCATCCACAAAGAGTGAACACAGTAAATACAATTAATAGTGATTCAGGGGGGTGGGGACACACAAAACAAAGAAAACCAACAACTTCAGCTCCTGCATTTTGATAAAACAGTCTGCTCTCTCTCCTCTCCTCCCTCCCCCTCCCAAAACAGACATGTCAAACTTGAATATCTCTTGCTCTAGGCGATAGACTGATGGATGGTATAACCAGATGTCCTTTGCTTATCATTAGATGAGACACACATTTCTCTGACCTCCACACTGAAATATGCTCCAAATTTTGCTTGCTTTGTTTAAAAGCAAAATTCAAAGATAACTGTGTTATATGAAGCCACCATCTACCTTTGTATATGTTCTGTCCGCATAAAAACAGCCAGCAACTTTTTTTTAAATATGGATGCACAAGAGAGAGATTTTCCATTTTTAGACAACTGATTGGGAGGTACAACCTTCTGCTTACAAGCAAAACATGCTAGTGACAGTAAACCACAGCCAGAAGGCAATAATCCATTTACAAAGGACAACATAAAGACCATATTGTCCCCATTCATATTCTGGTGCAGTCACCTATTGCTGAAGCATCTCTCCAAGTAGACTTTTTTCAGCAAGGAGGAGCAGGAGCGATTAATAGGAACTCGCCTATTCATCTTTCTCTCCTCTGCCTTCCCTTTACCTATATGTGTATACACACACGCATGCATAGGTCACAGTCCCATGGTACTCAATCTTTAGTAAGGAACACTAGGTATTTTTCTCGAGGTCTGCTCAGTAGAAAGCAATACAACAGCTCCCTTCCCGAAGGGCAGGCAGTTGCTGAGCTGAGACGCAACAGCATGCTGTGTTTGCTCCTTAGAGGTAGAACAAAGAAATACAGGATTCCCAGAGGAACTGCAGAAGATAACACACCTGAGACCTTGGTGGAGTCCAGAGACATATCTTCTATGGTCCTGATGCAAACCATCCTGTCACACAGCAACACCTTAAGTGATCGCTGTTACAATACACAATAAAAAGCAGGACTATGCATTGCAGATCCCTGCTGATGGTGGAAAGCAAACTATTCCTAACCCCTCCCAAGACTCACCAGTGCTGTGGGAAAACAGGGAGTGTGGCCAAGGACATTTAGCCCCTTCTGGCAGTCTCTGCCCTAGGCAATTGCCTCATTTGCTGAAGCCTAGAGACTGACTTGTCTCATCAGGATACTGTGGTGAATAATAATACATGTCCCCACACTTACTACAGGAAGAAAATACTGCTGGAATTATTTTCATTGCACAACAAAATTATTGAGAAGCTTTGCAAAATGAGGTCACTTTATTCATTTTCACTCTGATTAATAACCATGGTTTTAACACAAATGTTAAGCACCTGAGGAGATATTATAATACATCTTTTTAGATGAAATTGAACAAAACAAAAATAACTAACGTGACTTTTACACAGGAAAAAATGTTTGACATTTCCAGTAAGAAGGGGGCTACATGGGGCTCATCATCAAGGTTATATATTAACATGACATTGCACCCAGACAAGGCAGGTACTTGTCTGCTACAATGTTCAGTATACATAATCCTATTGTTCTTTTGTGCCCACCTCTTTCCTCTTGTAAACAACTAATGTGAATTTTTCTATCAATGTGAAGTCTGGTTGTGCACAAGCTAAAATACAGCACACGCTGTAAAAAGGGAGGAATGCACACATTTTTGAAGGAGGAAGCAGTAGTAGCAGCTCTAAAACTGGATGATTCAGTCTTTCCAACACAAAACGATTATGGAGGTCAAGTGTATCCTTTCCTTTTAAAATATAAATCATCCATCCTTTGAGGCAAAAGAAAAGAACTATGCCTTTGCATAAAATAGGACCTCTACAATAACTGCTTTAGTTCACAATAGGAAAGTCAGCTAGCATATTGTGTAACAAGCTACAACATTTTTCCAAACTTTCATCGTTTCAATTTTTTTTAACTATCATTCTTCAGAACAAGTCATATTTTTTTAAATGTATAATAATTGAACACATAATAGAGCAGTCAGTGGTGACAGTCCAATGAAAAGAGGATTCCATTAAAGAGCAACTCACTTTTCAAAGCATCCGCAGATAGCAGAATATCTAGCTGCTTTATATCAGCAGCCTTGAATATGCTTTTTCAGTGACCTCTGACACATACTAGGGCACTTACTTTCCTCTGTTTTCAGTCTTAATCAGCTCTCAACAGGTATTATATTATGGTGCTTTTTATAATCCTGTCTAGTCACAATATTTTCAGAAATTAGTTGTGAAATCAAGACAACTAAATCTATTAGATTAGGAACACTATAGATAAAAATGTCAGATTCCCTAATTGACATCAGCAGAGTTTCTCTAAAAGCTTTACCAAACAATGGTAATACAAAACCTACAGTTCAGCAAACGTAGTGCTATTTATGACTTCCCATGTGCATGAACTGGCAGTATTACTTGAGGAATAAACTGCTTACCACTAAGTTGAGGCCCACTTTCTGAATGTGTCTTTCTCTCCTTCCTATTCCACAGCTTTATTTTCGTTGGAAAACAATATTCTTTCCTCAGAGAGCAGAACCCTTTTTTTTTTTTTTTTTGGAACATCATCCAGACAGACAGTCAACTTAGAACAAGGTATATAAAGAGTAAAATCCAACTCAACCAGGCAATTTTCTTCACCATAGCTTCCTGATCTAGGTGCTTTCCACTTGAAAGAGATGAGACGGGTTTCAGAATTTCACTTCACAGAAGTGAGTTTCATCTGTCATCACGGGAATGTCTGAGGAAGAGTCTTGCACTTGTCTACAGGGACACATTTTGACCTGAGTTACGCAAGTATCCCCCAAAGGCTCCTTATTCTTCACTGAGGAACATGCCGCTTTTCCTCAGATAGGCAGGTAAACATAAAAAAAAGAGCTACATGCCCCAAAGCGAGCAGCTGTGTCATCCATTTAGAATAGGTGGGCCAATGCCAAACAGTTACAGCGGTAAAAATTGCCATTTGCTGATCTATGCATCGCTAGATCTTCAACCTGTAGCCAGGATAGCTCTATATAGGATGTTTAATAGGTGCAAGGCTAATCAAAAGATCTGATTTATTGTCTTTATTTACAGGCTAAGGCTCTTCCAAAAGCATGGGCATCTATACTCTAATAACTTCATCTAAACTGGATGCCACTATTCATGTCACCTACAATGTCAAGAATCATGTAACACCATTTATAAAAAAAAGAAAAAGCTGCCAACATTGAATGTTTACCAACTTGCAAAAAGCGTAAATCATAGCTTTCTGTTTCTGCTGTAGTTCTTTCAATTAGTATTGTAAAGTGTTTGTTTTTATAAATGCAAGTCATTTAAGTCCCTTAAATCATCAGCGTCTGTGGTCTTTCACAGGTCCTCCTCTAAATCATAGAGAATCAATTCAAAAGGTCAGTGCTGATTAAAAAAAAAAAGGACATTAGTTAAACTGCAAGTTACTCTTTTATGTCTTCTGAAATAATATCTCTCTTTTTTATTTTGGGTACTATGAGTATTTAAAAAAAATAATGAAAGTGTGTAAGGAGGATTCTTCCTGCCAAAAGTCCAATTTCAAATACCTTAAACGGCTTCAAGCTTGGCTCTGTCAGTCTACTGTTTCCTAAAACAGGTTTTAGGCTATCAGAAACAAGTGGCCATTCATCTTTAGAGAGTACAGTGCTGACAAAACATAAATGTTACCCTTTGCCTTAAAGAGCTCAGTGTTTTTCTACAGCGTTCACAATACCTTCAAATGTAGATTTAAGTTTGACATATTTCAAGTCAAATAAGATGGTAAAAATTAGTATACCTCCATTTTTTTCCTTAATTTGCCCACTTCCTCCTCCCCTCAGTTAAAATTCTGTTTTATAATTCCTTGCTTTGCTTGTATTGCATTTTGCAATGTTTAGATAGATTAATAAATATTATAAGAATTTATAGGCAGAAGCAAATGAGTATGAACATAAAATGGGTGATTTCTTTCTTTTTCACGTCTTCAAGTATTCGAAGTAAAATCTCAAAAGAGCCAAAATCAAGAGAGGTCTATAGAATCAAACATAAATCACAAACTTAGTGAGAGAAACATTTTGAACATGTGGCCTAAGGTTTGTACAATGGGGGCCAAGATGATGCCTACATACAGAACTTTAAATCTAGCAAAAGCTTTGAGACAGATTTGATGTGTTCCCCATCCTCATGCGGTGTCTCAGTCTGTATGTACAAAATGGAAACAGCGTGTACTGAATTACTACTTACTGCAGAAGAAGAGATTTATATAGGAAAAGTGTAAAGCCTTATGTGAGAGATAAATATCATTAATTGTTCACTGCAGTACAGCAATATTCTGACTCTCCTAATTCCTAGACATAATTATCTGTTTTCTCCATAGTTTGCAAAGTGTATCCTCAAAGACAGGAATAAAGAATGAGAATGCTGATTTGCTTCACTATGACATTTTAATATCCTTTGAGCCACTGAAAGATGCTTGTGATTTATCAAAACAACATTTTCACGTTTCTGCAAATTCAACATTTTATACATCCAAGGACTTATCTGCACTGGTGTCCAAGGGGGAGGGGGAAGGGGACTGACTACTTTTTATCTTTAAGTGTTCTAAGATAACTTTACAGCCACCCTTTTAATTACAGCAGATCAAATGAAAAAGTCTGCTTATTTTTAGAAAAAATGAGTCATGACCACTGCTATTATATGGGGGCCCAAGAGTGGAGGCATCTGAGACAGCTCACTCAACATGAAAGCAGCACCAGAGTTTGTGGCCCCATAGTTCTTTTTGGATCTTGATAAGGGCCCGAGAAAAACAGCTCACATTTTAGACAATACAGGCCACTTGAGGGCCACGTTAGTTGTTGTCTAATTGAGCTACAGCTGGTCCGCTGCAGGGCTCTTCAGCCAATTGGGCCTTCTATCATTAGCACTGGCAACCCTCTTCATTGAAATTTAGTCCATTGCTTTGCTCTCCATATTATAGAGGCATTTCCCGAAGTTTAGCCAGATGTTCAGAGATGCAGGCTTGAACTGAATCCATCAGCAACAAATCAATGAAAAGGATTCTTTTGAAAAACTTGGTATTTATAGATGCAACTCCATCTAACAGAGGGGTAAGAAAAAGTTATAGGGCAGGATAGCAGGAAGCAAGTAGCCAGCTGCAACAGACATTGAACCACATCCAACTCTGCCCACCTTTTCCACCCCTGCCTGTGGTTGTTAGAGGAGCTCTGGAGGGGCTGTGTTACAGGTAAACACTTCTCCAAGGATGGTGCACCCTTCCCAAGGCTGCAGAATAAATGCCATGTTACCATCCATAAATCACCCCCATATGCAAGTTTAACACTTCTCACATAGCCACCATCCTAGATGGCAAATTGGAATGCAAACCTTGTATTTTATCACGTGCTAGGCCCATAAAGACAGCAGGCCATAAAATTTTTGAGGGTGAGCTCTTTGCAGTCACTTCAGCTCCCTACCTGCAAAAGCTGGAATTTGCCTGAGTAAACAAACATAAATCAGAAAACAATTCTGCAGAGGGCCCAAGTCCTATATACTCCTTGTGACCACAGAGGACTATGTGGTTTCTGCTCAGGAGTCCTGGGCTCAACATTTCCGAAGAGCCAAACCTCCAGCTGCCAGGAGGCAGCTGAAGACACCTTTTGGAGAACAAGTGGAGATGCTCCTGTGTCCTTTCTGAAGGGTTTGGGAGCACGTGTGCCTGAAGAAATACACGGTGGAGCAAGAGTTAGAACCTGCTTTTATCCCACTGCTGGTTCTTGGTTTACAGTGATCTTCTAGAACTTCACATGAGTATCTGGTACATTTCTTAATGATTTAAACACCTTTTCCCCTAAATGCTAACGATGATTTCCAATGCCTAACTAGAGCCCTATGAATAGCAGTAACAGTGTTACCAACTCTCTCCAAGTGATAGGGGTCATAATGGCTAGAGGAAGAGGAAACCAACATATTTTATCAGTTTGAGCCCTATTGATGAAATACGTTGGTTCAACAGAGCAGCAAGTAACAAAGCTTTGAATCAGCTTTTTAAAGTGCTTTAACACAGCTCATGACTCAATTGCTTGAGTCTATGCTCTTTAAGCAATGCAGTATTTTGAGGGGATGTACTAGTTTCAGCATTTTTTAATTGAATTTTATTATTTTAGGAATTTTTAAATCCATGCATGCTTGTCACTTTGGGTGAAAAGTTGCCAAAAAATGGGACAGAACCTCACATTTAGCTCCTCCTTTTCCATCCCATGCTGGTTGGGGATGGCATCCTAATCCCTTTGCCCAGGAATTCTTACATAGGTGTGGAAGCCAAAGTTCAGTAAAGGAAATAATTCACAGAAAGCTCTCCTCAGCCTCTATCCGGCATTGTCACCCACTGTCTCTCCCCCAGCCACAACACACACCCACACAGGGAGATAATTTGAATAACATGTTGGGTTTGTCCCAACTGTCCCCTCCAGCCTTCAGTTACTGAATGCAGCAGAATATGTGTGCAGTTTCTTCTTCCCACCCCTCCTCCTTTACAAACCCTCTCTTCTCATTTGCAGACTTCATGCAACTCCTTAAAATTTCCTTAGGGGGTGTGAGGTGGGGGTGGTGTTACAACAAATACCTTTGTTTGAATTCAGACTTCCATGCTAAGAAAAAAGTTGAATAACATTGTGGGAGAGGAGAGAAAAAGGAAGCAGGGATTTTTTTTTTTTAAAGTGTGAAAACGCGAAATGTTAAACATGAAAGTTTTCAAAGAAAAGTTTTTAACTGAAAAACAACTATTTGAATCCCCTCCTCCTCTGAGCCCCCAACACTCATGGTTTGACCTCTCCCCTGATGTTTTGGAAATGGAGAGAAACATTCTCTCTTCTTTTGGGAACAGACAGACACATTTGGACTGTGTCAGAGGCAGCTGGTTATGCTGAGACCTGGTCTAATTGCTTTCTCCTCAGTGTCTTCCCAGTGCTTCTAGGGTGACATTACAGAAAACTAATGAGATACCTATTACAGTGTGAGAAGCACAAAGTTGCTTTATTTTTGCTGGCAGTATATTGGCTTGTATCTCTTCTACACATTTTGCTGCTGTTCCATTCTGAACTTCATTGCTCTATTCCTTGTTCTAAAAAGGTGCTTCCTAAACCAGAATAAATCTAAACCACTTTTTCTTCCCCTGCTCTTCTAGTTTCCCGCTCCGTTCTATTCACATGGTATACACTCATACAGCCAGTCTTTCCCACACTGCTTTGCAGTTCCCATCCCTATTGACTTTAAAGCCAGTAAATCTTCAGTGGCCTAATAGATTGTTCATCATTCAAATTAAAATCATTTGCAGCCAACTTTCAACCCAGAATTTATTTTTTATGGGCATCTGTGAACTCCAGAAGGCAAGAATTCTGAACAGAAGCATTAAAAGATGCTCCATAATAACTGTCAAGTAGGCAAAGAGATACCAGGTGGAGTATTAGAGAGGGAAGGGCTTAAGTTATCCTCTAGATTAGAAACTCGGCGTGACACAGTGCATCAACAAAGTATTTCCAAATCCAGTAACCAAACTGCCCAGACACAGGATCATGTATTTCAATGCTCCTCATTAATACACTGGATTGAATCCAGTACTGACTTGCCCCTGCAATGTGTCTGAGGTTAAAAATGCTTGTGTACTTAGCTTAATAGGTTCCCATTAGGGAAATGCAAAAATAGCATTGATTTTATTTAAGAATAGCATCTCAGATAAATGGTGCCATTAAATGGATGCACACATAATTTTTCTGAACTCTGGCAATATTGTTTCACAGAAAGTATCCTATCTGGTTGTTATGGAGGAGTTTGTTAGCATCTATATGTTAATTAACCCAAAATATTCACTACTCCTTTTCCCAAAACAGAAATTCATGGAGGAAAGTGAAAAATAAACATCACATCAAAAAGCACTGCTAAGATTGATAATGGAACCAAGCAATCGACAAAAAGTCATGCAACTTTTTTATCCTAAGAATTTTTTTTCCTATAAAAATACATGAGTAGTTTCAAACAGTTTTCACTTTGAAACGAAAAGAGGAAAATACTTCATTTTGAAAATATCAAAAAGGAAAAGCTCTGGCTTTTTCTGCATCCCTTGCAGACTTTTATTTCTTTCTTTGTTTTGGCCGAAACATGACTTTTTCAATAGGAAGACATAATTTTTAGCCAATTTTTGTACAGTACACATTTTTCCTAACAAAATAACTGACAGAAAAAATGCCCAAATAACTCGGATACACCTTAAATTCCACAAGTCTCCTGCAAAGGACATCAATCACGAGAGAGAAAAAGAAAAATCTTCTTTGAGACAGGAAGAAGGAAGACATTTCCGATTCTAAATGCAATTAATTTTTATTGATTAAAACCACAAAAAGTGTTGTTTGTTTGGGTTTTTCTGACAAATTTAGGACATTCACATTTATGATCCTATGTCCCTGTGGTTTCGTTACAATGATTTATTATTAGGTATCAGATGTAGTAAGAAAATAAATCTAAATGAAAATGACACAGCAAAGGCAAAACACTTCATCTTCTTTTAGGCGACTACAATTATAAGCAATGCTTTCCAAACCCACCTCTCCCACTGAGCTTCACCTTCTACATCCTCACACAGGGAGCTCCAGTCCAAGGAAATAAAAGCTCCATAAACAGAAATCTGAAGCACTGACTACATGCAGTATTTGAGTTTTTAACGAGAATATAAAACATTCCCTCCAAATTATCAAGGGTTCCTAAACCTCCTTCACACTTAATTCTATGCCTTCTCCTATTCCAGTACTTGGGAAGAAACAGAAAGCCTGGATCCAAGTAAAGGACTATATTTTAGAAGAGCCTGCCTGAGTGTTTGCAGCAGCCTCCATGAGAAACAGAGGAAATCTTGAAGCTTCTTTGTTTTTCAGTTTCCCTCTATGTAAAATGAAGGTAATAATTCTAATTAACTCAAAGGGGCTTTGGGTTTGTCATAAGGGAAAAGAGATGTCAAAATAGGCAGGAATAAAGGTTTCCCTGATTTTCTACAGGCTCAAGATACCTAATTTCTTTAGCACTTAAAAAAAAAAAAAAGCTCTAGAAAGTGCTATGAATAACCATCGATAAGGATGCAAAGAATTACTGTCAATAAATAGAGCTCATGCAAGAAAGGAGAAGACGTATGAAAGAGAAGGAAAGCAAAATCTAGTGAATAACTTCTTTTTCTTAAATCCCTTTTGAAAATGCACACAGCATCTCACAAGATCTTGTTGGGCCGCTGACATTTAGAGGGGTTCTCTTTTTCTCACTCATTCTATAAAAGTGCTGAATGGATGCTGTGACACAGCACACGTTATCATATCACTTCTTATTTATGGGTGTGCTTTTGCTTCCCAGCCCTGAAATTGCTTTTCAGCAAGTCACAAATGTCCACTTTGAAAAGAAGATCAGTTTTGTTTCTCTTGTTCCAACTGAGTTTTTCCAAGAAAACCCATGTCTTATTTGTTTTCAGCAAAAAAGATTTCAAGATATCCAGTACATTTATGAATTCAAAAAATATATAAGCAGAACAAAAAGGATTACGTAGATGATTAATCCTCTTATTTCTCTGGATTCTTCCATAAGACATTAGCATTTGTTTTTTCCTGGTTTTTTCCACTATTTTCTTTTTCCTAACCTCTCCCCTCACATCAGCAGCTGCTTCCATATTTTATTATAGTTCAGAATGAATTGGAAAAGATTTCAGATAAATACGTTATAACCTCTAAATATTTTAAATTATGTTGCGCATACATGTAAAAGTTTTTATGCTAGTTGAGACTTACATTCTCGCGACAATTTATTTTACAGAAATGTTTGCTTTCAGAACACACTGACTATAATGAGTATTTCTTTGTATAGAATATATCTAAATAGTTTTATTAATTTTTTAATTCTGCATACTGTTTTCTACATTTAAGGGATCAGTTTTACTTACAGTATAGTTGTATATTTCCATATAGTGATTTTTAGCATTTCAGTTGGTGCCATTTTTTCTTTTTCACCTTGGAAATACTTTTTAGCTTTTAAACAAATGCCTTTCTTGTCAGCGTTTTGTGAAAAACAGTTACAAATTGGAAGAGAAAATGGAGTACATGGAAGGATTCTCAGTCCTCAGTACAGACAAAACACTCTTACAGACACAAAATAAATGTAAGTCTGAAAAACAGGGAGAAATTTTTTTTTCCATCATTATCACTCAGGTCTTGCCTGGAGGAACAGTTGCAAGAAAAATATCAGAAGAAAAAAAGATATTACTTTTGTATGGGTTATGTTTCTTTAAAGAATAAAATGTGGGTTTACTAAACAATGGTATTTAAATAGATACAGTTGGGCAGGATATTTTACAAAGGGAGGGCAGTAAAAAAATGCTCTGCCCCTAGAAAATTATAGTCTATTTGTCTCTTTGTTCGTTCAAAAATTAAAAAATCAGCTCCATAGCTGAACCCAAATGTATTTTCTGAGTGTGTCAGGAATTTGGTTCTCTGTTTTAATGGAGAAGGGGGAAAAACATTTAGAAAAAAATAAATCCGTAGGCATGCAATTGAAAAAACAAGAGTGCTGTATGTCAGCTCTGTTTTCCCTGCTGGAATATATAATCCCTGAACAGAGCTAGCCCTGACCTTCCACAAGTAGCAGGGTAATTGTTCTCGGGGATTTTATGAATATCACTATCTATTTGCAAAGAAAACCATGGATAAAAGAGGAAAATGAATTTGAATTTGCAGTGAAAGTGAGCATCCAGTACCGGGCTGTTCACCAACTGGAAGAGAGCCAGACTCGATCCCCAGGCAGACAGCCAAGGAGACATCTTTGCCATGGTTCACAACCAAGTTCTGCAGCTGGAGAGTTAAGCTGGGCACAGAGGAGGGACCTCTGCATCGTCTTCAGAGCAGATGAAGATTTAAAGACGCTGGGGCATTAATTTTGCCGTCCTTCCTCACTACCAGACCCAGAAGCGGGGCAGCAGTAAAACACAAGTTTTGCATGGGAAAACTGTACAGAACAATCCCTCCAGGGCACCGCAACAAAGGATAAATCCTTCTGAGGAGAAGGAGAGAACGAAACCAAAGCACAGAGCTGAATCCACAAAGATATACACAGGATGCATCTCTTAATTCATAATTCCTCACAGTCCTCTCAAGCATGTCCCTAGTGTCAAATTACTCCCTCTTGAGCCACCCTTTTAGTTCTCCATGGTTGCACCCGATTGCTGTCCAGCTTCGGAGAGCAGGGTGTGAAACGCTCCCTCTTGGTAGTAATGTTTTACTGATCACAGCTGCCCGCGAGGCAGAGGTGGGAACCAGCCCCGGGGAGGGGGATCTGGCCCAGGTTGGGTGGGTTTAGCCCTCTCCAGGTCAGGGCTCATCCCCCAGTTGTGCTGCTGCAGAAGGGCTCAACAAGGACAGCCGCTCACCTGAGACGTCAGCAGCGCAGGCATGAATTTTTAACTCCTCTGTTCACTGAAGCGGCAGTTGCTTTCGGTCCAATTCACTGCACAAGATGTGCAATCTTAGTTTTATGCAGAGGTGAAATTCCTGTATTAATTCATATTGAGTGCACACAACAGTCAGTGAGAAAAATGGCAGTGCGGAGAGAGAAAAGTAAGAGGGATTTCTGTGATCCATATTGAATTAGTTATTTTAAAATGAATGGTAAGTATTCCATGAAGGTATCCAAATAAACACAGAGCCGGTCAGATGGCGGTAGGGGAAAGAAAACTTGCAGGTGTAGAAAAGAAAATGACACAATGAGGCAGGGAAGAATAAGTTGCCGTAGGTATATACCTACATCCTTCATTTCATGCACCCGTAATTCTCTCTGGCAGCTGCATGATTAATTCAAAGATTTATTGATTTTTTTTCTTGCTCAATCCTGCTGACCTGCTTTTGTTGACAGGTCTGTGTGGATCACACTCCTCTGCCAGCTGAAAGCATGGCATCATGTCGGTCTCCATGGTCTGCAGTAAGCATTTCAACGCATTCAACACGAACAGTGTTCAAGTGCATGGTAAAAACATGCAGAGCTCATTTCAAACCAAACATGAACTAACAAACTGGTATGCTGTTTTTGCCGTGAAAAACATCTGTAATTGCAATTATAATGCAATTTTGATGGGGGGAAAAAACATCTAAACAGTTCAATCTTTCTTCTCCTGTACTCTCAATTTTTATCAGAAATTCAATAGCTTTAAGTTTTCTAGCAAAACTAAAGGCATTTTTGGTAGAGCAACTGTTTACAATAAAATAATGTTTAGCCTTTGCATCCACCACCTTTCTGCAGCAGGACAGAGCATCTATCCCTGTGTCACCCCAGTATAGTTACACAGCTTGCGCCCACCTACCAGATCACAGGCTTTAAAAATTCACGCGATTCTAACTAAAAGATCACCTAGTCTTCATTGTAACCTTCCTCCGAAGAGAAAACATACGTGCTATTAAAATGTGCCTTTACAGTTTAGCAACCCAGGTGAAGCAACAGAGATACAACACTGATGTCACAGCAAATGAAATAAAGCTCTACCAGTTAGGTACCTCCAATTTTTTCTAATGAGTCATTCTTCTAATGAGCCTTTCAATTAAAATTGGACTCTTGACAGGGAAGACAAACCAAACGAGCATCTCTATGGCCATCTACAGCCCTAAAAATTTGCAGGTTTATCTACTTAATAGCACTGTACTCCACAATGATGTTACCTGGTACAACACACAACGCTGGAAAATACTGTTTCTGTTTCTTCCGGATGTCACCTGTAGGTATCTCCTTGATGTATTAAAAATAACCAAAAAAATCACAGCTGGTGGCAGTTTTGACATTCTACCCCTCTCAGAGTGCAGCTAAACCACGTACACAGGCAAAAGCTGTACGGTATAAAGCATTCTGGGTAGTAAGGCATGCACTCATTAAAATGAATCTCATGCATCAATTTTGTCCCCTCTTATCAAAACTGTCAGAGCTCATTGGCTGTTTGCTCAGGTTAGACAGAGTTTTGATGGGAAAGCTCAAGCATACAGTGCTTACTGTGGTCATCTACTTATCCATTGCCATTCAGGAAGGTGACGATCACAAGCCACTAGCAGAGCAGATTTATAAGGAAGAAAACGATGCTACGATCACTATTTCAAAAAGTAAAAATGAAAATAAATAATAAAATTAGACCTAAAGCCAGCATACTGATTCACCGAAGTATGTTCCTGCTCCTAGTCCTTTGATACCAAATCTGATAGCACTGAGCCTTGCTGTCTACAAATCAGACCCCCAAAAATCCTGCATATCAAACCAAAGCAATAAAACCATTGCTTCAAATATTCAAGAAAAATTATATGAACCAAAAAACTGCCTGAAGAATAGTAAAAAAAGAGCAAAGACAAAATGGAAAAGTGCTGAGTGAACACCTGTGAAGGTCAGCAGCCAGTCTGCTCTTATTTCACCTTTAATAAAGATCTGGTAAACATCAAGTTAATTAAAATGCAGGCCATATTTATTTGAAGGTTTTACAAACCCCAGAGAGAATTAATATTACAGGAACTGAGCAGGCTAGAAAAAGCTGGCCAGATGATAAAATGGGATTCACCCCAGGAAAATGAAAGAAATTTCAAGTACATCTGGAGAGAAAATAATGTGACACGGATATTTCTAGTGAGAGACTAGCTGTGCCACTGAATTCAACCACGCTGAAAGAAACGTCTTCATGACTGGCAACATCAAAAACAAGGTGGTAAAACAGAACAGTTAGGGCATCAGATTGGATAATGTTTTGCATGGTCCAACAGACCCTCAGGCCTGTAGAGAGATGTGATAGGTGTCCATATATATCTATGTATTTATGTATAGATGTGTATCTGTATACACATACTTATGGATACAAAGAGGGAAAGAGAGACAAAGGCATGTATTTTAAAATAAAAAATCCAAATATTTGAAGCCTTAACACAGAAAGCAGAGTTACAACCTCTCTTTCTCTCTCTCTCTCTAATTCACAGGAGCACAAGAAGCCATTCTGAAGGGGGCCTGAATCCAATCAAGTTCTTCATGTGCTTTGATTGTGTAAGTAGAGGCGGCGGGGGGAATTGAAGGGTTGAGAAAAAAAGTAGAGAAAGAGGATTGGGGCACTGCTGGAGGTGGGGGGGGAGATGTTTGGTTTTAAAGTGAGTAGAGGGAAAGGATCCCTCCAATTGATGGAAATGGAGGGCTATCCAAAACAGAGCAGCAACAGAGGGGAAAAAAGTTACAATACACTTGTCTCCCAGACACACTTCATTACTGAAATGCCAAAGACACTGCTACTATTTGTGAACGTTATTAGCATTAAAATTGCTGGATGTAGTGAGACAGAGCAAATTTTGGCTTTCTGCACTTTAAGCACCAAGACACCCCGCTCAAATACATTTTTCTCCTCCATCTTTCACAAACAGCCACCGATGTTCTACGCCCTCAGAGGAGCCAAAACCTCTAGTCACGCTGAGGAAAATCCACAAGTTCCCTCTACAGGAAAAGTCTCTCTGATATTACCACCTCTGTTTCACATGCATTCTTCCCTGTGCTGATTAAATGATCAGAAACCACTCCTTTGCCCACAATCATATCTTGCTCGCTTTCCTCTGGGCTGTCAAAATGTGATTCTTTGACATGTGCATCAGATGCTTTCCATCTTCATCCTCTCTAGTCACTCTCAACACCTGCCTCCCACAAAGCTGTTGAAATCCTTGCATCCAGTCCTACCAATCCCACAGCCATAATTTTAGAATGATTCACCTGATCAAAATACGCCGGCATAGGAAGCAAACACGGAGCACAGGCTGCGGAGTAGCCAGAGGAAAGGTCCTCCAATGAACAGTTGTAAGTACATTGCCTTGCTCAGTTACAATTTTAGTTTACAATGAGTCAAAGGAGAGTGTGAAAAATATTTGCACAAGCATGAAGTGTTAAGTTTTTACCATCTCTACTTTCTAGGATCATAAGACACTCTCCTCTTAAAAGAACAGTGCTCTCAGGAAAAATGCAGATAACTAGACATTTCTTAAATAATGCAGTAAATTACTTTTTCCTAGGTCCCTTAAGAAAATAACCGTGTTGAAAGAGAAAGCGAGGAAGCAATATATTGTTTTTAGAGATGGGCAAGCGCACCTTACATGTCTTCAAGAAGCTTAGAAAACACATTACTGTAACAGCAAACCTACAGTCTGACCCGAGCATTGCTGAACACTACTTACATTAGCTTTCCAGGGAGTCAAGGAAGCTCAGCAGATGTAGGGGTTTGACTGCTTTACTTTCTGTGTGCTATCACAACTTTGAATAGCAGAATTAGATCTCTCTGACATATTTCTGGTAGAAGGTAGTTTACATTCAGATTTTTTTTATTTTAAATATGTTGCTAGTATTTAAGCATAAAAAATTGTACTCTTCATCCCACTCTATCTAACTGGGAAAAATCTTGCATCTAGAGCATCCAGTGGCATAGGTTAAGTGTCTGCTGAATGCTTGCTGGTTGGCAACCATGATTAAGCCCTGACATCAAACCAAAACAAGAAAGATCATAGCTCATCTCTACCAGACACAGCCTCAATCAAATGGCTGGACTTAATCCCTGTGATCATCAGCAATAATCTAATTCTGAACACGGGACTCTGCACACAGGACCACTCTCCCTAAAGAGAGAGGGGTTTGGGTTTTTTTCCCTACTATGTACAAACCTCATGGCTGAAAAAACAGCGATCGCTCTGTGCAAACTGAACCACTGCTATAATCTCCAAACGCCAGCACAAACAAAAACTGCAGTGCTGTATTTTAGATGCCACCACGTGATAACTACTGGCAAACATTGACTGCTTACCGTCAACCGCAGCAGTTCAGAAAAGCCCTTTGTGCAGAAAGAGATCCAAGTGTCCCTGAGCCTTTTAAAGACAAGACTTGAGGAACTGTGTGTAAATAAATAATGCAATTATTACATCAAATGTAGGTCATTGTACGTCAGTGACACTTCTCAAGCCATGGTCCAGTGTGTCTAATTTCTGGCCAATGGAAAGTATGCTGGCTGGAAGGCTCATTGGCTGTCATCGGCACGTCAATCACAGCGCTTCAGGGAACCGCTTTCCATTCATGCTTACACACCTTTCCCTCAAAGCTGCTATTCTTTCGGTGCAGATTTAAATATGCCATTGTGCACAGTCGTTATTATCTGTCTCTCTCCATTTCTACCTTTTTTAAGCAGTCACACTCTATGTATAAATCGGACAGATTCTTGCATGGTATGTCATTAGTCAGGAAAATGGGAATTCAGAAAGGTCAGGGCACGAACCTATTCATGATCCTGCTCTTGGCACTAAGCTATTCAGATACATGGCAAAACTCGAAATCCCTTGTAGTTATCAGCATCAGGATAGGAGGCATTCATAACAGAAGTATAGTATGTAGTGACAGACCAGATTTAATCCTTCAGCCTTTCTCTGTTTCCATCTACTCTTCATTCTCCTCTTTTCTGTCTCTTTGCTGATCCCTTACACTGACCTTTATTTTTAATAATCCCTTTCTGCCCTCCTTCCCATATAACCACACCCATCCTCTGCTCTCTCTGGGGCTAATTAACATATGAATGGCCTCTCTGTTTTCACCTAGGCAGAGCAGAATCAGCAGTTATTTTGTCTTTACTCTCCCTTCTAGTCCAGCTTCACAGTTCTGCGTGTGAAGAAATACTACAAGGCAAGCACTAGTTTCCCGTTGCTTAATAGGAGCAGAAGCACAACCTGTACTGTGGCACTTTTCTATACTGTTGTTCCTTGGTTTTATGGCTGTTGTTACAAAAACATACTTTGCTGCACTCTTTGGTCCTGCAGGGCCTAGGCTGTTTTCAATGGTTACAAGGTCAACACAAAACTGATTCCAAAAGTCTCTCTCTGGGAATGGTTTGTGAAGGAAAGCAGTAAGGAGGAAAGGAAACTTGACCTTTGAGCAAGCCGTACGCAGCTGTCAGTCATACAACGTTCTAGGATTATTTAAGCTTTTATGTTTAGTGTCATCTAATGAAAATGCATAAGAGATGGTTACTGATACAAGAGAAAACTGCACATCTTTACACTACCTATTATAATTCAAATGAATTTCAGACTCAGTTTCAAGTCAATTGACAGTATACAACTCTTCAGAAAAGAAGGATCTTCAGAAAAGAGATTCTGAAGTTACAGCTGTAGAACTTGGTACAGCAGTAACCTGCACTTTATGAGCCCCTTAAGACTTCTCAGAGTTACCATTCGTCCTTTTATTTTGCCAACATCTCAGAGATTGTTAGGCAAGACACACACCACTGGAAAGTTTGATTGCTTTTACTAGAAGGTTACTAGATAGGCAAATAAGATACACTTTATGCAGTTGTAGCAGATTGACAACTGCAGAGGTCTGCTGCTGTCTATCATGAGAGTTTGTAACAGACCTGCATCTAGTGGAGATGGCTGAATACTTCATCTAACAATTATTATTAAAAATGGATGAAAAGATTTCTGTGTGTTTGTTGTTGGAAGCTGGGGTTTTCTATTTTCCCCCGGAATAGATTCATCCAAATAATTGTTTTTCCCTCACTTTAAAAATCTTTTTCCTGCTACCTTGGCCCCTAGAGGACACCCTGAAAAAGCTTTTTGGCTTCAGATTTGCTGTCACATTGAAGGACAAAGTGTAGGAGCAAAACCCCAATTATTTAGCTGTTCCCCTGACAGAAAGACAAGCACTTGCACACCTTTTCCGTCCACAGCTGTCCTTGCACATGGAAACTTCATAGCATTCACTATTTCTGGCTCCAAACGTGGGCACCTTCCCCTTTATTGAACAGGGAGTCTGACATATCTGGACACTCCTTGGAAACGCTCTAGCAATATGTCTTCATAGGTTTCAACTCCCAATTACTTTACAATAACCTGGAGGCATGACATAAAATTACAGCCAGAAAACAGAAAATGTTTTTGCCCAGCCATATTTATTACACACTTTGATTACTATGGACATCACCGTGCTCTCTGAGAACTAAGTATACAGGCAAAAGCAGATATGTCCAGGATAGTATACTGTTGCAAGAGCAAAAAAAAAACAACTCACTGTCTTAATCAAGGAATACACGTCTTAAACACTCTTTCTAAAAAGCTAGCTTTTTTTTTTTTACATTATAAAAGTAAAACCACTTTGCTTTTTTCTTTAAAATGTTGAATTTACATAAAAAGAGAACTGATATCTAGAACAGTAAGTAACAGCTGAAATAAAAGATTCTGGTTCATCTACCAATCTCTCTATCCTAGTAGTCAGACTGGGACTACAGATAGATGGTTATGTGAAATATTTACTCTAAATTGTACTTGGAAGTATTGCATCGGGGTTTAAGACTTTCAGAAAAAAAAAAAAGGTTCTCTGTTGGACCACTTGCATATGGAGCTTCCCCATTGAAAATCTGCCCTGCTTCTTGTCATAGGGGGTCTCCCATTCCCTCCTGTAAGGTGTAAGCTTCCTGGGCTACTTGTGTCTTCTATTTGAAACAGATATATCATCTCAGTGAGAATGTTTGTCTCATCTTTTTCCTCTCTCTCTCCCCCTTCCTTTTTCTCTTTTCTTTTTCTTTCTTTTCAAGTAAACACTATCAAGTTTTCCCACAAAAACTTTGTCCACCTCAAACCATGGTAATCATCACTCTGTGAGTGCATATCTTTTTATATTCTTGCTCTTTCACAGTAGAGGTTTCCCCTCAGAATGGCTCTCATTTTTGCTGATGTTAATGAGTAACCAATAAATCAGTTATATTAAGAAACAAGAACAAAACAAGTCAGAACTTGATGCTTTCCAATATTAAATGGTGAGATAAAAAGCATACCAATGAATCTGGTCTAGCACAGAGAAAAAAAACAAGCTAGCAGTGGCTGTATAAGCAAACATATGCATTTCCTCAGAATATTGATCATTAGTGGAAAACAGCTCAATAGTCATGTTATGTCTTGCATCCTATTCATCAGCACTGGCATTCTAAGAAGACAAGCCTGATCAATATCTACCGTTTGAGTTCATGGCCAGATTATTGCAAAATTGATTATGGGTAAAACTCAAGGCAATTGTTTTATGAAACACGTGTAGGTTCTGGTTTTTAAATACTTTCACTATTAAGCTGCAGTTAAAGAGTATGAATGGTGAACAAACAAATCTTGCAATCATTGTGGTTAAACTGGAGCAATGTTTTCCTGCCTCACTTCTGCCCTTGCATGACAGATAGCATCGACCTGTAATCTAACCTGTGATTTCATCTCTGAAACTAAATCTTTTCTGTGCTGTGATCCAATATGATAAACTGAGATTTTTAATAGCATCAGTTTTAATGAATTATGTTTTATTTCCATTTAGATTTCTAACTGTTGAATTAAGGGATTGTGAGATAATTAGAAACCGCGTTTTAAGTGTTGAAATTTGTAATAGATTTTTAATGATTGTAGCCTAGTCAACCACAGTCAGAAGTTGCATTAGGGAAAAAAAAAATTATTAAATTTAGGTCCATATAGTTAAATGTTATTACACACTTTTACCCCCTAAAAGTTTGGGGTTAAAACCAATATAGACTAACCAGAACGAAATTATCTTGAAATAGCAGCCATGATGATGTGCAGAAATGCCACACTTTCTTCCCTAAAGAAGAGGTTACAGAGACCTGTGTGCCCTACTCCCGATTCCAGGGTGAAGGGCAGGATTGAGCCACTCAAAGATATCACGTAGGTACTAGGTACTAATGCTCAAGTCAAAAAAATCAGATTGAGAGGACGCAATCTATGTTGACAGAGAAAATATGCACGTTTTCTTATAAAACAGAATTAATAAACTTTAAAAAATTATTAAGGTGGTTAACCATGCAGGTATACACGTTCTTTTCCTCCAGCCAATACTCACACGTACAGATGTACGTACATCATGTAGTAGCCTATTTTAAGATAAGGCAAAGTAAACACATCCATCCACTGTTGCATTAGATAATCTTAATCATAGTTTAAATAATCTTAAGCATATTTCTGTATCATTATATACAGAATAATGGAAAGCTTATTTGCATATTTAAATACAACTCTGACCTGACTATATTGGCTGAAGTGTTGGTGAGTCCTACAATTCAGATATTACAGACCTCGTCGTGGAAACACACTCAGTTTCAGTTGCTCAATGACAAAAATAATATGCCATATCAAAATCCAAGAGCATAACAAGGAAGTGGATTTACCAAGCTTAAACAGTGCACCAGTAGTATAGGACAACTAATCATGAATTACATGGTACTTAAATATCTACCAAATCCTTCAAAAGCTATTTGAATTTTTTTTTTTTTTTTTAAATAGAACAAGCTTATGTAAGGAATCAATAAAACACAAAGAGAAATAAAATCTACAATATGAGTCATATAGAAACACAGATATTTCCATCAATGCCACATTTGTCAGAAAGGAAATATTTTTAATATACTGAGGAGAAGTACAACAACATTTCCACACGTAAGATCATAAACACAAACACATTCTTAAATATACTCTGCAGCAACATTTAACTCAAACTATTTTTTTTCCATTCTGCATTACCCTGGAACAATATACTTCAAATTTCTGCACACATAAATCATTTGTATGTGTAACAACAGCTGCACTGTCTGTAATATATAATTTAGATATGTACTATACTGAAAATATTTTTCCCACATATACTTTCTCCCATGAATTTCTTACAATGTTTATGCTTTAAAATGTTGGATATTCTTTGCCTGAATTCCCTGTACTTCCCAAACAATCCCTCACATTTCCTCACTTTGTCAGTAAATAGATTAATGCATATAACTGTTTTAGAATAGATTGTTTCACTTCAATATATTCGGCTTACAGTACAGTTTACCATGTGCTTAAGCCTCCAGTGTTACCTATGAAGATATCCGAGATTAAAATGTTATGAAAAGTATAAATATTGATTACATACCTCATTTAAATATAACCGAACAAATTTAGACTTGGGATTTCTTCTAATCTATGAGTAACATTACTACTGAAAAACAATTACAACCCAACACATGCTTTATGACACTCAAATTTCTTTGGCATGTAGGAGTCCCTTATCAAAGTTAAAACGTGAACCCATTACCACAGCACCAGGAAGCTGGTTTTATGTCTGGTATAAAACAAAAACCATGTTATTTTTCCCCTCAAGCATGCTAGAAAAAAACAGGGCTGTCTAAAACCTTCATGTCACACACAGTCATAGGGATGCAGCAATGCTAATGTGAAATACATTACCGGAAGGATGACATACCATTCAGCTATAATTGACTCAAAGTAAACATCAGGCCTTTGGGGGAAAAAAAAACCAAAACAGGAACCACAGCTGCCATCGCCAATTGGAAAAGAAAGCCATAACAGCCTACCTGAGACAAGCGAGACTGTGTCTTTCTCCCATGAGACAACAGTGATGTATGCCTCCACAGAGGAGGGGATAATGCACTTGAACACTGCTACATTGCCTCTCATGGCTTTCTGGTCCTCCACACGGACTGTATAGGGTTCCCGTAAAACTGAAGATAAAAGAAGAGGTTTCGTTAAACAAGTCGTAATCACACATCCCATCCGCTTCCCTGGTTAGCCTTAGCAAAGTTCCCCCAAGAAAGTTACTCAGGTTGTGAATTCTTTTGTCTCAGTAAATGATACAATTTTGCAAGGCTGATTGCAAATTAATATGAAAGCATTCCCAGATCTTTTCATGTCCTCAAAATCTGCATTTCACCATATTTCTGTGTTCTTCCCCTACTTAATTCTGAGGGCAAGGAGAAAGACTTTTGTAAGAACTGCATATTTATATGGGTAAATGGTGTTACATCTTCTGTTACTTGCCTAGTTTCTCATGCCGTGTTTCCCATCACAGATTTGTTTTCTGCTCTATCAAAGGGTACAAAGTACATACAAGTATTGTGTGTGAATTAGACATCCAGAGGGTAGAAGAGAAGGTCTGTGTCATTTAGGATTTTGAAGAAGTGAGAACTGAAGGAGAAAAATCAATGGAGGTGACAGCCAGAGAAAAAGCAAGATGTCTCAGAAACACAGAGAAATGACAGTAGGTAAGGTAGGAGCTACATTCAACTGACCAGCGCTGAAAGAGATAGGTTAATGGTAAGAAAACAGAAACTATGATTGAGTTGTATTAAAAACCAGCATGGGGGCACTTAGATCCAGGATATGATTTGTGTAGCATCTGGAAGAATTAATTTAATGGCCGAAGAGAAAAAAGAACAACTGGAGAAATCCTTCACTCCAAACTAATATTTCTGGGATGAGATGAAGTTGCATTGGGTAGGAGAATGGAAAGAAGGAAAATCCTGGCACTGAAATGATTCAATGAAGAATGAGGGGTGAAAAATCCTGTGAGCAACAGTTAATGGAGAAGGTGGCAGAGCAGAGATGAAACAGATGTTGTCTACTACAAGAAGTAAATGGGTAAGACAGGAAGGACAAGCAACAACATAGACTCTCCACAGGACCATAAGGTCAAGGTGCAAAAAAAAGAAATCGCCACAGCCAACATAGTCATATATCTTGAGGTCACGAACAAAGTTATATATCTTGAAGTGACAAAGAGTTTCAGTGAAAATAGGGATGAATGTATTGGAAAATGACGTGTGTGTCTGAGGCATGTTTATGCCTGAGCGCAAAAGTTACTGGGAAGAACAACCCCAGTGCAGCAGTGTAACCAAGTCAGCAATGCTGAACTGCCACATTACAGTGACATTTCTTGCCTACATATCCTGCCCACAAACATATACCAAGCTCTACCAATTACATTTAACCACATTGATTCTAGACTAAAGAGTCAGTAAATCCTTTGCAGAGTTTACAAAAGTATTTCTATACACCAGGAGCACTAGAATGTCTAAATATCAGCCCCACTTACAATGTATTTCAAGAAAAAAAGGCAGAGTACTGAAATGTAACTGTAGTTTTCACAAATGCAAACAGCATCCAGTTTTCAGGTCCAGTGCTACCACTGCAAACAGGAAGACTGAAGATCTCCATCCCAAACAAGACTGTAGCAATGTAACAGTTAGGAACTCTAACCAAAAGTAAATAAATTTAATTATAAATTAAATATTAAAAAAAAAAAAACCAACAAATCCATCTTTATGACAAGATAGACACCACTTGTTTTTAAAAAAGTCAATAATTTATTTTTAATCAAAGGTTAAGTTTCTTAAGCCTGTTATAACTGCTAAACCAATATTATAAGCACCTTTAATGCAAGTGACTTTACAACTCTGGCTGCCCTGTAATGAAGCAGCCCCCTAATCTTGTTCTACATTGGAGGGAATGGCACATACATCATCTTAATGAGGCTGACTTTTGCCTAATGCTTATGCTTCAACCATCATTTACAGAAAAGTATTGTTTAGCAGCAGTATCCTAACACACTGCTAAAGGTATTTGCATTTTTTCAAAACAGCTGGCCATTTTGAAAGTCTGCCCAGTTAATCATTTCAGTAAAAACAAACACAGAAACCATATATGGGGCACAAAAACTGGAAAGAGGTTTATCCGTTTGCTTGCTTAAAAGGTTTACATTATTGTGATTTCAGAGGCCCCTCAGTTATTTCCAGATCAGTCTTGCCAGTTCCCATGAATGACTTGCTGATTTTTATTTTTTTTTAAATCCCAAGTCCCTGAGTCATGCATTTATATGAGAATTTCAGCCTTTGCTAAAAAGATATATTCTTCCCTGCCGTGATTGCACAGGAAGTCTTGAAGATGAAATGGAGATATGCACCTTTACTTCCATGTGGGACTGGCCTGGAAGAGGATTGGGTTCGGGTGTCTAGGTGTGGGGGTTATGTTTTTTGGGGGGTTGGGAGTGTCTGTTGCATTATATGCAAAATTACATGCAAAACCACAATTACAGTCATCTGTGAGCTGGAACCCTTATATCTACTACCCATATTCTTGGGGAAGCAGGTAAATGAGTTTCAGACTTTTTCAAGCTGACTGGGCAGAGCTATATTAGACTATGCTATGATCGGATGCTCCACTGATTGCTTCTGTATTCCTAGGAAATCCTATTGCTGTTGGAGGGCACTGGGAGGAAGAGGAGATGGAGAAGAAAAGAGATTAGAAAAGGCCTCCCAAAAATCATGCTAATTCGGGCCAATCTGAAACTGTGTACAGATTTCACGTGAACAGAAATGTAACTGAAAGTAACACACAAACAAATGAAGTTTATCACTTCATATTTGAGCAACACAGGGTTTATCATCTGAACATAAAATACACTTACTGCTGTGCACAGAAGACTCTCACAAAAACTCTATTTTCCTATGATTGAGGGATTACACAAGTCCTTGGAAAAGATACTCACTAATAGCTATTGTCTGTCATCAGGCACAGTGACAGCTCTGACACACAATATCAGCTCATATGAAGGAAGGGGACTTGTTTAACTTTTTATCCAAACCTCAGATTAACTGAGAAATTGAATCATATGGAGAAATTAATGGATCAGGTGTAAAAGGCTAAAAAGGGAAGGAAAAGGGGCATTTCTGACTTGGCCAAAAGGAGTTGTTAGCTTATGAGTAAAGCAGCTACAGCCACCTACTGCAAAGCCTTTTTTTCAGGTTCTCCTTCCATTTATGAGGTTTATTTCTCAAGCAGAGGAGGAAGACTGCTTTTGGGGTTCCGTGGATAAATGGGTCAATGCTGAGCAATGGACATAGCTGCATCCTGTCATCCATATCATATGCTTTTACAACTAAATGAATACCAGTTCAGAGCCTTAGCTAGCAATGTTGCAAGTTTTAGCCTCCTCTACATCACCACATTAGTTTATCTAAGAAATAGAAAAATTGGAAACTAATACTGGAAAAAATGCTGCCCAAAAGATGCTCAAAATTGAGATACATTAACAAATCCACAAAGGACAAAAAAATATTATGTTCTCTCTAAATACAATTCTGCCAGACAACTTGTCCACAAACCCATTAAAGTAAAACCTAAAGCACAAAAACCAGAACCGAGTTCCAAACATAAAAGTTGGTTACTATGTATTCTTATGAATCTTTGGTTTACAAACTTTTTTGATCTGTGGACAACTAAACATTTTCAGAAGCAGCATAGACCACATAGACCATGACAGAAACTCCACATATACATAACATGGGAATTTGCTTCTACTAGTCACTTCTTGTGCAAGAAAACCCACTTTTCTAGACTAAAAATTTAATTAGACACATGAATTTCATGGAAACCTGTTTTTTATTCTTGCCTTCAAATTGTTTACAAACTACAGATCTCTGAATGTTAATGTATCGTTAAGAAGAAGAGAATGCATTCTCTTATTTAAAAGGAGTCACAGACAAATCTACTTCTTAACTGTTCACAGGTTTCCCTACACAACTCCTGTGAAGGCGTATCTCCAAAGGAAAGATACTTCTCTTCTGAGAAAAGACTCGCATAGCTCCACCAACAACAAAGAGGTTATGAGGATTTGCATTAGCCAAGGTTCAACTCCCAGACTAGCTTTTGTTTGTTTGTTTGAACATTTTAATTAACTGAAGTGGGTAGACAAAACCTTCAAAAACTATGCAATCATGTGTTTATGTGTTGTAACAAAAGGCCTGATTTTGATCCCACTCTAATTCTCCACTGGCTGACCCAGTCTGCACGCAGTCAGTATAGAAAACAGACTCAAAACCATTATGCTCATTTGCATCTTTTAGCTTAAACAGAAAGCGCTGCCTATGGACCAACATCAGTTGCTGAATCGTTACACAGGACAAGTTTTTCTCTCAAAACAAAGCACAACTGAATACAAGCAAATGAGAAGGGATGTGATTAGGCAAGCATTCCGCTTTTCTTCCAGCCCCTATACAAAATCCAGAGACTGCATCTTTTTCTCTCACAGCTCTTTAATGAGTAAGCATGGTCTGATTAATGATTTCATTATCAGTTTATTTTTCCTTATACTTGTGCAGAAGCTCAGCTGGTTATGATCTCTGGAAAACTAACTTTTCACCACCAAAATAAATCAAATCAGGGAGGAGAAGGAAGAATCCACTATTTTACTTAATATTGTGAAGAGTTCAGAGGTTACACTTCTGTTCGATCTCCTTTGATTCACAGCTGCTGCTACCCTTTCTTTGAAACACCGAAGTTTCCTCCCTCCTCGAGTCCATTTGAACCCAATAAAAGACTGTACTTACCAGCCTTAATGTGAACATCCTGACTTCTGATTTTCCCTGAAGGATTTTCAGCTGTGCAATAGTAAGTGTTATCATGGATTAAGTTATTAAAGCTTGAAGGAGGGAAGGGGAAAATTTGGAGAGTGCCATTGGGGTGGACGTGGCGGATCCCTGGGACATCGTAGATCTCCTCGCCCGTTGCTAGGTACCATCTGAGCGTCACAGGGGGGATCCCTGCTGCTGGACAGGGTACCAATGTCCCTGTGGTGCTAGCAAACACTACCTCTTGCAGAGATGCATTGACAAAATATAGACTGGCATGTAGATCTTCACTGAAAACTGCAAGACAAAAAAGAAAAAGAACAGACCTTGAAGACCTAGGAAATTTCAGCTACACATAAAACAATTTGACTGTTACTTGCCATAAAAATCAAACACAATGCCTAGGGAAGGTAATCAAAACATTTGGATCCTAATGCAAGCTCTAATAAAATGTT
The DNA here is from genome assembly GCF_965638725.1 of Aptenodytes patagonicus. NCBI lineage: Eukaryota > Metazoa > Chordata > Aves > Sphenisciformes > Spheniscidae > Aptenodytes > Aptenodytes patagonicus. Next base: position 125,991,109 of record NC_134949.1, read on the forward strand.
TCTCATTTTAGAAGAAAATATCACCAGATTAAACTAAGTGGTTTTCATCTAAAAGTAAAATGGGAAATCCCTTTCTTTGTTGTGTAAACTGAAACAGATCTGATCACTTTTGCATTCGCTGATGCAGAGTTCTTTGTAAGGCCAGCAAAAATCCAACAGCAATCTACTTCCATGAAATTTCTAGCAAATAAATTTCTGCCTGGAACACAGGCAGTTTCTGTTAGCATTTATAAATTTATGTTTACAGTCTTTCCATAGCAAAATGATTTATAAAGTAATAAAAAGAACTGAGTAAACAATAAAAAAAATCCCCATAATTCCTTAATAATAATACATACCTATATTTAATACAGATACAACTTAATAAATACATTATACAATTTGGTCAGGTTGTTCTAGCAAAGACTTATAAACCTAGGTACAAAACATGCTTATGGTAATCTTGGTTTTGCCATCCATGTGACTACAGTCCCCCTCCCAACCTTAAACCGCAGATTCTGTAACACTGAAAAAAGTCGGTATTGGTCAGAGCACAAGATTAATCTGAACACTTCTGCCAAGTCAACTATTACCCAGAGGGCTTGAAGGCTCTAGGTGGCTTAAAGGTTCCACAACATTTCATCCAAAATACCTTCCTAACACTCTCTGTCTGAGAGCATATCCACATAAGGCATGATTTTTGTTTTCCAATAAACGGTAGGAGACGTTACCAATACCACCACTTTGCTGTACATTTGCATATACTGTTCATTTGTAAAAAAACTTGCCAGTTTTGCTTGACACAAAAACAGAAACTTGCATATTTCACTATATCTTGGATGCAGTAGATTCTGACATGATTTTCTAAAGCAAGTCTGGTAAGGAGTAAGTTTTTGAAAAGGTGACTGTAGTGCATCAGGCCCAAGTGAGCATCGATAAGACAGATTTCAAGGTTAGCCTTCATTTGCACAAGAAGGATGCTATCGTCCTGCAGAAATAACTTGCAATCCCAAAGCTAAGTCATGAAGTGCCTTGTCTACCTTTGCCACTTAGTCTTATGGTAGCTTGGATCACAAAACGGACTATTTTTTCCTTCTCTCTTTTGACATCTTGAGGAGATATAAGGTGGGAAGACATTCTCTTCTAAATATCATCTTGGTATTGACCATCAGGAGAGAGTACCTCAAAAGAGGGAGGAACTGGCTCTGGGAATCCCTAGAAAGAAAAAAGTAATGGAGACCCTCCTAAAGAAATAGGGAAAGATGTCTGGCATGCAGGAGGCAAACAGATAAATGGGCATCACAGAGCAGGATGAAAGGCACTTGGAGATTCAGAAAGAAGAAAATTCAAGCATTGGAGCTGATGAGTCCCTGCATATAGAGGAGGCAGGTGCTAGTACAAAATAAAGCCCTTTGCAAGAAACAAATTCTTCCTAGTTGGCACAGCCTTAGGAGAAACTTGGGTATCTGGAAAACAAAAATAGGCATAATAGGACTAAGCACAGGAAGAAGCAGGGCTGAATAAGATGGTGCCACTTTTACATAATCACATTTCTAATTATAGTCATACTTTGAAGCAGAGAACAGTATTGTTGGTAACATAATAGAGAACTAAGAAAAAAAAAATTGGCATTGTTCATCTGCTGTACAAGCTATTCTCTACAAATACAAGTGAAACAATCAACAGGGCATTTTAATTTCCGTTGGCCAACAAGACATTCACATAGAAGTAATAAATACAGTTCACATTTGCCAACTTTTATTATGCTGTACCGCTTCTTAACAGACATTCACGTAAAAAAGGTAGATTTGCTGGCCGAGAATAGAGGTGAATACCAAATTGCAAATACCATAAAAATAGAGAATATCAGGAACAATGTTTGACACTTCCATAGAATCTAACTTTCTAATCAAAATGCGGCACAGCTGAACTAGAGACTCATACTAGCAGCACATAACAATGAATTTTTCCAGCTGCTTTGTATCCCCTGTAGAAGCTTTCACTACTTTTGACAAACTTTCCATCCATCAGCCTATACAATAGTGCTTCATTTTAAAACAGCATCTGGTACACATTCATCTTAATGGCAGACACAAACACACTAAGATCCCTGGAAAATAATTTTAGTCCTATAATACACACACATATACACAATCCAGATGCGTTTTGTGGTAGAAAACAACATGTAAGCTACTTGGATACATTCAACAACAAAAATAGGATTTCAGAATCTTTTATTAAAGAGATATTTCTCTGCAACATTCCATAGGAAGTGATTAGCTGAATAACAGAACAAGTGATATATCAAAACCTAATTGAAACTGAGACAAGTCAAAGACGATATGTAATTATATGTTACTTAATGGTAAAATATGATCCAACTAAACACCATATTTTACAGTAAGCAGAAGCAAGCTCAGACTAAAAGTTGCAAGGGAGAGCGGCAGGGAAAGTTGATGAAAGTTATAGATATAAAACAGTGAAGAGAAATACCTGAAGAACCAAAGAAAAACCCAGTAAGAATAGAAGGGGGGCGTGGGGGGGAGGGATCAGACAGGTTCTACCAATTGCCTAAGTGCTATTCTGAAAACAAGGCTTTTGAAGTGTTTTGTCTCCAGAACAATGGCTGAAATTGCGAGGGCCCAAGCAAACAGGCACAGGCCTGCCCGCACAGCCTGCTCTGCAGGAATGGACCTTTACAATGCCTCCAAGCCAGAACTAAAAGGGCTTGCAGTTGAGTCTGACTACACTTGGACTGGACAGAGATGACATTAGCATTTTTAGAGGTGACATCAGTTAGCAGTCCAAGGGAAGAAAATTCAAAAATTTCTCCTGAATAAGGTTTATTTATTACTGAAACCAATAATACTTGATGGGAACAGGAGGAAGCCTGCACCTCAGCAGCACCCAGTGGATGCCCCAGCCGAAAAGACAAGGTGACAAACAGTCTGCACCTGCAAGCACTTCAGGGCAACGAGGCAAAGACCTATGCCCTTAACTGTGTGGTTAAAGGAGCACATAAACAGTTTATCAGATCAATAGACACAGGACAAGAGACACTTCTTGAATCTCAGGTTAAATAGATACCATTATCTTACTCATACAACAAGAATGGGAGGGAGGGAGGGAGGGAGGGAGGGAGGGAGGGAGGGAGGAAGGATACATTTTTTGCAAGTTTAGTCAAAATTCCTTAGACTCAACTACTTGAAGCAATAAGGGGAACTGACAAAGTATAATAGCTAAGGAAATTTCTCCTGCTTTTCTGGGGAGACAGTGCTGCCACGTTGTGTCTAGCAAAGTGCTGAATATGTCAGCCAGATACAAAATTTCTTTTAGCACTTGAGAAATCTCCTGTCAAGTAAACTGGCTTATCTCGCAACAAGCTGGTCGGTGGGGCTGCAAGTTCCCTCAGAACTCAGAAACAGAAAGTGAGACTGAGCACTGTATAGCCAGTCTGGGTAGATGTAACCAGACTGGACAGAGATAGGTATAAAGATCTAGGCTGGGCTTTGCATTTGCTATACCTGTGCCTATTGGCATAGCTAAGACTGGAGTCGTTTTTTGGATTTGTACAGAGGTGACCTTTACTCTCTTCTGGCATGTCACTCCTTCCTCCAGGTCTGCAGGGTGCTGCAGCTCCTACATATATACATGCTGTGCACTTGAAGGTCTTCTGTAAGGGCCTAGCAAATAACAATTCTGATATTTCTGCCTATAAGGGTGCCATTTGTCAAGGCTTCACTGTATATTACACATGACAAAACAGGCTGAAACTGGTGCTTCACAATCCTCCTTTTTAATGGGCAGAAGGAGGTGTCACTAAGACATAGGAGAGAAGATGCTACATTTAAACTACCATACTGGATCAGGCTTGGGCTTGCTCTGTGTAGGATTTCGTGTCCTGGAGGGGTCAGCATCAGCTGCAACAAGACATGCAAAAGCAAACTGTGAAACTATCTGTCCAGGGGAGATCCTCCTCCTTCCCTTCCCCTTCCCTTCCTCTACCGTTCTCTATGTTCTCTGAACAATTAATTGATACTTATATTTAAATTACCTTCCCTGTCCTTGTCAAAGGCTAAATACTATTCCTGTAATGCTTATGCGAGGGGAAAGTTTGGTCCTAAATGAATAACAATTTCAAAACAAAGGGAAAATTATTTCTCATCCTTTTGATTAATCAAATCCAACACAAAATATTTATATAGATAAAATAAAAGATATGAACCAAAGTGAAAGTCTGGAGCAAAGAGACCACTAAGATTATTTACATAAAATAAAAATCAAAGTAGAAAAGATAAATTATGTAATTAAGCAGTTGACTGCTCTCCTGCACTACAGCAGGTTTATAGCAACAGCCTTAACCATCTTACAGTGGAAAGTCAGGTTTGCCACAGCCCTGGACATTAGTATTTCCTCTTGTTTTCTCCTCAGTGACATTATGATTGATGAACTGGGCAACGATCAAGTCTTTTCTTTAGATTTAATAGATCGTATAAGGCATCACCTTAAAATTTCAGAATTTCTCACTGTTAAATACCAGCAACGTAAACACAAGAAACCTAGAAGCAAACCCAAGGAGTAAAATAAAAACACAAAAAATAAAAATAAAAAATGAAAGTATAGAATAAAGTCTAATCTTTGCCTCTGTCAGAAATCAGTGATCCAGGAACACCCCTTTTTCAGAAAGCTCCTTCCTGGTGCTGACTCTTGCAGTCTGTGCTTGGAACGGTAGACGCCTGGGATCTCTTTGTACCATGACAGGACAAGAAACTCCAGCAAAAGCTGACAGTTGGGAAAATTTGCTACAGGCATCTTCTCAGCCACAGAAAGCAGGTGCAAAGCAGGATGAGACACAGTCCCTTGAGCAATTAAGTGACTAGGAACCCAGCTAATCTCATCAACGCATCAAGCTCCAAAGTTTAAGAAAAACAAAGAAACATCAACAGCCTGTGTGCCTTCTGGAGGATGCCTTTTCCTGAGAGACCCCAGGCATTGTGCCTAGGTTAGAAGAGCAGCTTTTTTGAGCCTCCTGCACAGCTAATGTAGGACAACAAACACAGCCTAAAGGCAGTTTAGACCCCACTAAATCACTCACTTCAAATCACTCACTTCAATTGGTCCTTCATCTCCACCAGTTAGAGAGATATTAGGACAACTCTCCGTCTTTCTTGAAGACCTCAGTTAACTGGAGAAGGCTAGCACAGCTGCTCCAATATTTTTAGCTTCTGAGTGGATGTTTGTTGTCTACAGTTATAGGTCCTTCTACTGCGAGTCCAGTCTGTCTGGCACATGCATTAGCCTAAAAGCATCACATCCTTTGCCAGTCCTCAAACCAGCAATTCCACAATATATCTCCAGGTTTCAGAAAATTTAAAAACAAGGCGCTTTTTTGTGGTTTTGGTTTGGGGGGAGGTGGCACATAAAAAAGCAATAGTAGAATCATAGCAAAGACGACAGAGATGTTCCCCTTCACCCACCCCCAAAAGAGGGCAGGGGGGAAGGGGGGCAGGGAGGGGGGAAGAGAGAGATTATCTGCCAAAATGGAAGGAAAAGGAAGAAGGAAAGGAAGCTAACAGGACTGGTAGAAGTCAGAAGGATGGTAACACTCAGGGAGGGATTTTTAAAAGAACTCCTTGGGATCCCATATCTCACGATATGGTATCAGCGAGACAGCTCCTTTTTCACTGGCCTGAAATCAGAGTAGGAAGCAGGCAAGAAAACATCATCTTGATCATAACGCTTAAGAACATATGGCTGTTAGGTAGAGTTTAGCCTTCTTTTGAATGCCTTTGCACCTTGTTTTATTTAAAGCTAAGAAAAAAGTATGCACACTTAGAGGAGAATATTCCACTTGGCATTATTAAAATATGCATTTGCTTTTTAGAGGTTGAACTTCTCTGTGAAATTTAGGGACCCAAATATAACAAAACAATTGAGAAATTTAAAAAACAGAATCTAAGCCCCATTTTCCATATGGTCAGTGAAAAATATTGAAATCCTCATTACCAGAGGTAAATAAAATATTGATTATTCACTGTAAGGTAAAAGACATAGATTTTGTAAGACAGTTTAATGGAATTCATGTAAAAAGCAATAAAAAAAACCCTCAAAACACTTTTAAGAAAATGGCTGAAGACATCTAAACAATAAGTTATGTTTAAGGAAACTGAATTAACAGGATCATACTACAGGTTAATTACCCTGTCGACATCTAAACAATATAGTATGCTAGGATAATCTTTTTTGCATAAACACACACAGAGAACTGATAAATGAAACATCTCAGAGTGCATTGCTGTGCCTTTCAAACCAGTAGTAGAAGCATTACAAATGCAATCACAAATACGCAGATTACTTGGTACAGAACACAGCCAGAGAAAGACAGTCTGGGTGGGTGGTAGGGTGCAACACTAGCGAACTATGTTACTATTTAGGATGAATTTTTTTTTTTCCTCCAAGAGTCCATAATATATCACCATGAGAGATTTAAAAAAAAAAAAAAAAAAAAAAGGCTAAATAGGCCTTTTCTCCTTTCCTCCAATATATCTCCCCTTACCAAATTAAAAAAGGCCCTTATTTTAAAAGAAGGAAAAAAGTGATTAGACACCTACAAAAAATAACGTTGTTATCACTACTCAATTATCAAGTAACAGGCTATGCAAAGTGACCTAGAGAAATTACTTCAGCTATTGTGAAAAGATCAGAGTGATGAGGCATTACAATAATCCATCTATGATCATGTCTCCCTCTAGGGGTTTTATCTAATGACTAACATCTAAGGTTGATAAATATTATAAATTTTATTAGAGCAAGGGTAAAACAAATGCCCTTTTACAATTTTGGCTTTGATTCTGACTCCAGACAGGAATTTCATATGCCCCTCTAATTTGATAAGGATTGAATATGCCTCACTATTTGAGGGGAGAGAGAGTAAAACACAACTCACACAGGGAATAAGTTTCAGCTGGAGGCAAGATAGGTATTTTCAAGAACAGGGAACAGGAAAACAGCATTGGATAAAGATGTTCTGACCAGACTCCACAGTAAGTCTTACTAAAAGAAACTATAAGAACGAAGAAAAGAGAAAACAACACTAAAGAAAAATTATGAGAAAATGCTAAAATCAACATAAAATAGCTTTAATATGGAAAACAAAATGAGATCAATTGCACAAACTGATTTGAGATTACAAATATAATTAACAAAGAGAGGAGTATATTAAACAACTACACTAGTAAAAATAAATACAAAAGCACCAATTAAATACCACCACCCACCACAGTCTTAAGTCAAGTCAACAATGGAGTCAAGGGAAAAACATTTGTTTGCTATCAGCCAGTTTGATCTTCTTGATCAATGTTACTTTCTTGTAAACTGCTGAGAAAAGCAGAAAAAAAGCCCATTTTTTTTTGTCTGCAGTTGTCATCTCCTGCCAAAAGGAAGATAACTCTGCACTGGTCAGATCACAGGTGTTCACGAGAACAATGGGCAGAAAAACCTTTTCTTGTTTCCCCCAGAAAAACATAACTTCTAGCAACAAATGCTGAAGCATACATTGCTCTGACAAAACAAATTTTTCTGATACTTCTTACAGAGGCCTCCTAAACAGTGAACAAGCAAAAGTGTGAAGAATCTTTTTCACCTATTTTTCAATCAGAAAATGCTAACTTGTCCAAACATGAGCTTTGCATGGGTGAGCTGCTAGTCATCCTTGACAGGCTGACCTGCTGGGCTTGAAGTGAGCCCCAGCACCTGCAGAAGCCTCAAACAGTGCAGGGAAAGGGCAGAGACCCAGTGCACCTCAGAGTGGCACTTTGAAACCCAAAATCTCTGAATTTGACAAAAATGCTCCTTGCTTTCTCTTTGTGGTGGCTATCAGAGACCCTGATGAAGCCAGATGACAAAGCAAATCCCAGTTGCTCACTGCCAGGCATTCCTCCCAGACTTGACATCCAGGCGTAGTGGCAGAGGGTGCCCCAGGAGAGAGGCGATGGGGAAGATGGCATCTGGGAATAAGGAGATGAGTGGTAGTTGCAGGCAGAGGCCTTCCCTCTGCCCCTGGAGACCTCCTCCTCCTCCTCCTCCCACCTCCTGAGGGGAAAGCGTAAGGGAACAAGAAAGGGTTGGCAATATAGCTGGGATGGAGAGCCTGGAGGAAGCCCAGGACAGGCCCGTTATCAGTTATTTATGTCTTCCTCATATAAAGAAAGGCTCTGAGGGAATCAGAGGGGTGATGATTTGCAAACATTCCAAAATTGCCCTGTATAAAGAAACTGAGTTATTCACTATCTTCACTCTGGCAGGTGCCTACTTTGAGTGGTCATCCCAGAGACTTGGCTTGACTTATTGTAAAATAAAAATTTGAAGTAAAAATCATTCCTTGGATGTTTGACTTTTTGATGTCGAAGCAGTCTTGTAAATTGTTACGATTGCTACTGCAGTACAAAGCAATGGGGGGAAAAAAAACGAAAGAAGAATATTGTCTACAGCAAGTACAGGTGAGCTGGTTAGTTTTTGCACTGTTTTAATGTATTTGATTGCATAATTGGTATCACTCAGAAAGCCGAAATTCTTTACACAGTATATAATCTCCCAATGCAGAACTGCTTCCCATGTAGTGTGTTGTGTAATGGTAGCCAGTATTTTAGGGCTAAACAGTATAAAATTACAATGTGTCCACCAAAAGGAAAAAAAACATAAATTATGCTTTTTCAAATTGCTACTCTGATTCAATGTGCCAGTGTTCAACCTTGTATTCCAAAGGGGTATTCATTTGAATCAGTTTCAAAATCAAAACCACTAATGAAGATAATTAAGTATGCAATTGTTTTTGCCTACAAAAAATGATCACTATAGAACAAAGCACGCAGTGTTACATTATCATTCTCACAGGACAGAAACTTCCATTAAATCAAAGCAGGGTTCCACAATTAAAAGAAAAGGTCCTCAGGTGAAACTATAAAAAGAAGCAGAACTCACAAAGGAGTTGCATCTCTGGAAGGGGGAGAAGTGTGGGTTTTGGTGGAGTGCACTGTAGAGACCTGAGGACACAGGCAAATGCTGAGTGGCAAATGCAATAGATGCAAGTGATGGGAGCCTTTAATCAGCTAAAAAGGAATAATCTGTTTGTGATATAAATGCTTACTTTTAATTGTGTGTTCAATAATGGATTGAATGAAAGGGTAGATATTCATGTGGGATAGGCATTCCAGTTTGGGCTACAAATTACCAGAGTAAGATGTATAGGTAAGGTTCTTTTCCCTTATTTAAGCAAATAGAGGAGAAACTGAAAAAAAAAAAAGACAAATGAATAATTGTCAGCTTGGGGCCAAAAAATGTGCATCTTTGCTTCTTGAAGCAAGAGCCGATGCATATCCTCAACTCCACTCATTCCTATCATAAAGAACATACTGCGAGAACACCAAAAGCAACGACAGAAATGAGAGAAGATCCTTGGATTTATTTTTTCTCACAAAAATATTTTATGAGCAAGAGAAATAAAGACAATTAACTGTGTCACAGAGTTCTGAAAAACTGAATTAATCAATATTTGTATAGCTTTTCTCTTGACTGATTTACAAAATTATCACTTTTTCCATAAACAGAGTAATTGCAAGGACTCATTGGCTGAGATCTAACAGCTTTCAGTCTGGGGCTTGTCTGCAAATGCTGCAGCTGACCTAATGCTTTCTTATCATGTCCTGCTGGCCACCACTGTCCTAATAGGACAACAGAGTTTTAAGAGTAAACAACAGCAAAGGCTAGCATACTTCTCATTGGACTTGTGCAGGAAAGAGTCAAGATTTCAAAAAAGATCTCTTCCACACAAAGATGAATGTAAAACAGATCAAAATTTTCAGCAAAAGTAATTAAGTGGCAAGATGCTTCACAAAATTATATGAGGATGTATTTTAGACCAGAGCAGTCAGCTACATTATGAGTCTCAAAGTCTGGTCACTTCTCTGTCATCTTTCCCACATCCCAGATGAATGCTCTAATACTCACGCAAGCCAGACCCTGCAAGACCTTTCATCTGGATGCAGAAAACAGCCAGGACACCCTTCTGGGATGGGTTCTTATTCTCTGATTTTTCATGTGGGTGACCTCCACTTGTGGTGAGTGAGTGAGCCCTACTGCCAGAGTTAGCCTCCCACCAGACCAAGCAAGCCTTCCAACCACGAAGCTATAGGAAACTAGAGAAGGAAAAAAAACAAAATGTCAAGAGATTTGTAAATCCTGACCTCTCAGTTCTGTTATTCCACATCACGGTTATTAGTGAGTATCCTCAAAAGTGGCCCATAAAAGCTAAGTCAGCTAATTCCTCTCATGCCCTCAAGAAGCCTTCAGGAGCTCTCAGTAGTAATGATTACAAGTTCGGCGGGCTCCTGCATCTACAACCTGGAAGCAATCTTTGTTACTATAGCTGAAAGTTGACTCTGTTAAAAGTTTCTGTAAATCCAAAGCAGGGTTGAACATGTACCACAGAAAGTTCTATCCCAAAACTATGAGAGGAGAGAAATGAGAAGGAAAACAGAGGGAAAGATCTGGATGATGCCCAGCTGTATCCCACTCCCCTTTCATGCTCAGCCACTTGGGGGGAAAAGTATGTTCTCCTTGGATGGACTCAGCATTGGGAGAAACAATATTGCCCAAAAGAAAGATAAGAATGGAGGTCTGGGGCTTGGCTGAGCCTGCACAGCTTCTACCCAGACACCATCAGTGAGGTCATCCAGTCATGACATCACAGCATCATCCAGTCAAGTCATCACAAGCATGAGAATCTGAAACACATGCTGATAGGCATCAGCATACGAAGCACAAGGTTTTACTGTAAGAAGTTACACAGAAACATTGCTAAATACCTTGGTGTTAAAAGAAAATGCAGAAAGAATTAGGTCAAAGCTTCGGTGTCTATTTCCAAGATAGACACCGTTTTGCTCACTTGTTAGTCCCTGCTAAAGGAAAATGCAAAATCTGCCCACCAAGGCCACAAGGATAAGCAGAGCATGAGGATAAGCAGATCAACCTCTGCAGCGCTGCCTGAAAAACAGAGTTCTTCCAGACACTCCTAAAGAGACTAACAGTACTGGACTCTACTGTATTTCCTAATTAGGAAATGTTGAACAAAACCTGCAGTCTTAATGGTCCCAAGTCACCGCCATCACCACTAGTACATCAAGGACAAAATATAATATTAGTGTGGTGCATCATTTGCATCACACATCAAATAATATTGTGGTATAAGAGCATTACCATTCAGGAAGCATAAGTTTACTGCCCCCCACCTCCCCTCCATGATTCTTTCCCTTTCATCTCAGGCTTAACTGCAAGAGATTTAACCAAGAAAGAGTCTTTATTCCATAGGTCTGCAGAAGCAGAACAAGTCAGGGCACCTGAAAATGCAGGAATGGAAAAAATTCCTGAGTCAAAGGCAAGACAAGACATACCCTTGCGAATGACTCTGAAGGGAGCAAACCCCCGGCGTCTAGAAATGGCTCTGTGGAGCAAATCCTTGTCTGGATTAGAAACCCCTTCAAGAGCACAGCCACTTGGCATTTGGATTTCACTGTATGTTTTCAAACCACTGTAGAACATGTAGCACATCTTAAGCATTTTGCTGCACTAATGCTACTTCACAACTGTGCTAGATTTTTCCACCCGTGGGGACAAGTTCTCAATTTGACTGTATTCTTTCTGACAGTTTGCCTGTCGTATTAGACGATGCTGGCTTGGGCTGAGTTGCAGCAACAGCCCAACTGCAGAACAAGAGCAGCCCTTCCCCATCCACCATACACAGCACCAGCAGAGGAACACGGAGTGAGGAAGGCACAGCTGCCTGTCTTGCTTGAGGGACGTCTCTCAAGTAATGCAGAGTTCAAAAAAAGGAGAGGGAGGAAAAAGAAGGGGGAAAAAAAACCCACAAAAACTACATAACCATTACTTCTGGTCAGCACAAACAACCAGTACCAACAGATCTAAGCAGATAGCTTCACTTCCACAAAGCAAACAGTTGTTGTACGTAATACTATTTTAATAGAATCATAGAATCATTGAGGTTGGAAAAGACCTCTAAGATCATCGAGTCCAACCATCGACCCAACACCACCATGCCCACTAAACCATGTCCCTAAGCGCCTCATCTACTCGTCTTTTAAATACTTCCAGGGATGGGGACTCAACCACTTCCCTGGGCAGCCTGTTCCAATGTTTCACCACTCTTTCAGTAAAGAAATTTTTCCTCATGTCCAATCTAAACCTCCCCTGGCGCAACTTGAGGCCATTTCCTCTCGTCCTATCGCTAGTTACTTGGGAGAAGAGACCGACACCCACCTCGCTACAACCTCCTTTCAGGTAGTTGTAGAGAGTGACAAGGTCTCCCCTCAGCCTCCTTGTCTCCAGGCTAAACAACCCCAGTTCCCTCAGCCGCTCCTCATCAGACTTGTTCTCCAGACCCCTCACCAGCCTCGTTGCCCTTCTCTGGACACGCTCCAGCACCTCGACGTCCTTCTTGTAGTGAGGGGCCCAAAACTGAACACAGGATTCGAGGTGCGGCCTCACCAGTGCCGAGTACAGGGGCACGATCACTTCCCGACTCCTGCTGGCCACACTATTTCTGATACAAGCCAAGATGCCATTGGCCTTCTTGGCTGCCTGGGCACACTGCCGGCTCATGTTCAGCCGGCTGTCGACCAACACCCCCAGGTCCTTCTCTGCTGGGCAGCTTTCCAGCCACTCTTCCCCAAGCCTGTAGCGCTGCCTGGGGTTGTTGTGACCCAAGTGCAGGACCCGGCACTTGGCCTTGTTGAACCTCATACAATTGGCCTTGGCCCATCGATCCAGCTTGTCCAGGTCCCTCTGCAGAGCCTTCCTACCCTCGAGCAGATCAACACTCCCGCCCAACTTGGTGTCATCTGCAAACTTACTGAGGGTGCACTCAATCCCCTCATCCAGATCATCGATAAAGATATCAAACAAGACCGGCCCCAAAACTGAGCCCTGGGGAACACCGCTCGTGACCGGCCGCCAACTGGATGTAACTCCATTCACCACAACTCTCTGGGCCCAGCCGTCCAGCCAGTTTTTTACCCAGTGCAGAGTACACCTGTCTAAGCCAGGTGTATGAAATGCTGAAAGGTTCCTGAAGTGATTTGGCCTTAGTAAGCATCAAAATAAAACCAGTACTTATGTAGGCACTAAGTAGCTCAAATACTACAACACAACAAGGCATAATGAAGAAAAGAAGCATCATTAGCATTTGATTATTGCTCACATTATTCCTAAACTGCTTCTGAGGTCACCATGATGTACTAATTTTTGTTTAGATCTCACCAAATGAAAAGAAAGCAAAATGTACTGGCATTCATGGCTATTGCTATAGATTAGAGCTATGACAAATAACTGCAACCTTAATAACAAACACACCAAAAACAAGACTAGGTATTCACTCTACCTATCACTTGGAGGAAAAAAAAAAAAAAGAAAAAAAAAAAGACAGATCTGAAACAAGCTTTCAGGATTCAATTTTGTTTCTTAACAAAACCAAACAAACTATAACTTATGGAATGCTCAGTACTTGAACAGCTGCAATCTAGCACTCTCTTTATCATGGGTTTACTATATAATTCATACAATATAGCATGTACAGAAAATGTTAGTATTTCAAAATACACACAATCCATTACATTTCTTTTACTCGATGAGAGGTAAAATCTCAGGAAGTTGGGCTCTGCTGGAGGAGGAAAGGTTTTAAGAAGAAATTAAATACATCTAAAATAAATTAAAATGACAACATCTCTCAATTTTTATATAGCATCTAAAATGAAGAAGAGATACTACCAACATAAAAATAAGCTCTCTAAGAGTACTTTAATATTCTGAATGATCCCAAGATAACATTCAGAGTTTGGAAATGGCAAGTTTAGCATGCTAATCAGTTGAGAAATAGAAATATATATGAAAATACTATGAAGATGACTACAGAATGAGCATATAACAAACATCTACATTTTAGATACTCTTGAGAAAATACAAGACTAGTTTGCCTTGGAGGCCTCTTTGATTACCTGAAAAATAAGCACATGAAATGCTGAGCTGTGACTTGGAAATTCCTGGGTTCTGTTTTAGTCCCCCCATCAGGCTTCCTGTATTACATCAAGGTAATCACAAGCCTCAAAGCCCAACAATAGCAAAACCCAGCTGTCTTTGAACTTCAGTGAAATCTGAACACTTAAATACCAGTGACAATTTGTGCTTGGGCCTTTCCTGTGTTTTCCAGCGATTTAAAATATAAATAATAACATATCACTTCCTCACTCAAGTGCAATGAAAAAAAAAGTCCTTGCACCTGCTTTCCAGCAAATCTCTTAGGTTTTATAACATCATTAGATAAAGCAATATGCACCATAGCTGAACTTATAAATATCTACCAGTCCACTATGTAACGTTATCATCTTTACATTGTGGGCTCAGCTTTCATATGCATTTCTCTTCTCCAATTATATACAGTAAAACAGCTGGTCTACAGAAGCTTTTTGATAAGTGTATCCAAAGGTATATTAAGTAGCCTCAATGACCTACAGTAAGGGACTGACCCAAGTGAAATATTGTTTAAAACTTACACCACTAAAGTAGCAGCAATATGTATCTCTCACTATATTGTTGTAAGTTCAGTCTAAACAAATCTGTTCCCTTCCAGCTTCCCTAGCAGAATACTTTACAAAGACCATGCCTTAAGAATAGCTGCACAGACTCATTTATTTTGTTATCACTTTTGGCAGTAGGACGACAATGTTCTACATAAATCTTAGCAAAAGGAAAAATAATTCTTAAGTCTTCAGTTTCTTTTAAAAAAAAAAAAATCAATACCTTTTTTTGCATAACAGTAGAACAGGATGTTATACCAAATGTCCATATACCCATCATCTGTGCTCCAACAGTGGCTGATAAAGGATGTTTAGGGAAGAGTCTGTCACAATCCTTTCCTAGTGGTGACAGCTAATTTAAAGTCCAATATTACACAACTAACTAGAATTACCTTTTCTGTTTGCAGTGTTCTGCACTCATTTTCTTCCCCCACATGCCATTTTATTCCCCATTATTGCATGACCTTTCTAACTCTTTCCAGATCTACTTACAGGCAAGTTGGGCTATCTTGAATACTCTTCCATCAGAAAACTTTAATATTTATAAACCTCTTCGGTTTATTTATGCATATGTTGAACAACCCATAAACCAGCACAGTTCCCTGACAGTGTTTTCTCTCCAGCATGAAAATCAATTAATTTTTTCCTATTTCTTTTCTAGCCTATCATTAATCTACATGATTAGATTACCCCTCTTACCCCATGGCATCTTTCTTTCATACTATTTGTAATGACACGTTGATTAACTCTTTTTAAAGATCTAGTTATGTTATACTGACTGCATTCTCCTCACCCAGCTGCTTCGATTCCCTCCAAAAAAATTGCAATAATTTGCAAGGCATGGCTTTCCTTGCTAAGGCTGTGTCAGATTTCTTTCCTCAATACATTGCATTTACCTATGTGTTCTAAAAACTTTGTTCTTTCTTAAGACCTGCTAGCCTACAGTTCTCTACCTTAGTCCTTTAAAACAACAAAATGCCCTGACATTAAGTACCCAAAGAAAAATAGCAATTCTAAGTCAATATGAGCAAAAGGTTACTGCAGTCACCATTTCTCCAAGTAATTATACATCTATTTTATTTATAACTCTTGAAGGAATCTCACCCACGGATGGTGATTCATTGGCATTCAATGGATTAGTTCCTTCTAGAATGCCTTCCATTTGCAAGGACCCTTGAGACACAAGGTGCACAGAGTGATTGGGTTTTCTAGGTAAGCCATGCAGCAAAATCTAGCACGCTTATCCCAACAATGGACTGAAAAACTGCTCCTGTGAAACCTACCCATTTGCAGGCAGTTTAGGTCTTGAGAACTGCCAATGCAAACAGATCATGCAACTTGTGCAGTAGGTCTGACGTGTAGTTTTGGATCTTCTGTACACTACATCTGGGAGCACAGAGCAACCAAACACTGACAACCCCAACCTTAAAACATCTCTGCTGGTAGGAGTATCATAACTGAGAAAGTCAAGGAGAAAGTCAGTGCAGAGAATTCATGTGGCTTTTCTGCAACAGCTTTACCTCCCTAAATACTTTCTTTGCTCCCTTATCCCCTAATACCTGCTTCTAATACCTCTGTGTACTCTCCTGCTTAACCACGTGCAGGTGGCGTGTGCAGGAAAGAATACATCTAGTGTCTGGCCCTTTTAGAAGTTCTACAAATTATTTGAAATTAATTTTCTAACATCAGTTCCTTGAGGATTAAGTTACTTTGTCCCAGATGCCCATTTTCAAATACTTGGGTTATTTGGGAATTTTTTAGGTTCACTATTTTTCACCTTGACTTTATCACCATTTGTCCAAGATTGAAGGATTGAACATGGACGTTCTTCAAGATTTCGGCCCTGGAAGACAAATTCTTACCAATCGTGTTCTTCCACGCTTGTCAACTCCCCCTATCTTTAAGTTTCAAGTCATCTGTTTTCTTGTCCTGTTTTGGTTTGTATCACACCCCAACTTACCTTCAGAGATTTCCCTTTCCTCCCACAAATCTTACTCCTTCTTTCCAACACCTTTTTTTTTTTCAGTTCAGTTATTGAGGCTGGGCAGATGATACAAGAGCCTACAAGAAAAGGCTAAGTATAGAGGTCCTATTGTTCAGCCTTTTATTAAAACAGTCTACTTCCAACAAGTCTTTCCCTATTGTTTCCTCTGTTGGTGGTATTTCTTATAATGTTACGGCTGCAGCTCCTACATCCTATGCCGGACCAGGGCAAAAGCAGTGAGGAAGCACCTTCCCTGGAAGCTCCCAACCACGGCATGTACCTTTCACCCATCAGCTTCATGGACAGCATTCAAACTGGTGCGACCAAGCTAACCCTAACAAGCTGCAAATACACCTTTTCATTCATCAGTCAGATTAAATCATAATATTTAAGGCTTAATAAAATGACTGTATGTGGCAAAATAGCTTCTCCCACACACATTCCTGCTCCTAATCAGTGCTAATTAAGTATCTGCATCATATAAATTGACAGC
The DNA here is from genome assembly GCF_965638725.1 of Aptenodytes patagonicus. NCBI lineage: Eukaryota > Metazoa > Chordata > Aves > Sphenisciformes > Spheniscidae > Aptenodytes > Aptenodytes patagonicus. Next base: position 126,008,207 of record NC_134949.1, read on the forward strand.
AATGTGGATTCCGAAGCAGAGTTTAAAGTGTAAATAATGATGAGATAAAAGAGATCTTTTGAGCAAAATCAAAATATCAAGTAGTCATTATGTGTAATCACTATCACAATTTAATGACATTTTGTGCTGGAACAGGAATATGAACAGGAATTAAAGTGCCTATTACTTTTTTTTTTTTTTTTAACCGTATGTTTGTCCCAACTGGTTAACAAAGCATCAGCCTTCGCTTCTATCTTCAGCAGGTCAGTCTGGTGCAAACACAGTATCCAAGCCAACTGCAGTGGCAATGAACATGAGGTGTGAGGAGGCCATGTTGCGGCAAAGATTCTAGTATTTATCCTTTTAAACTTGCTGTATCTATAAGCAACAAGGTTAAGACTGGAAAGCCACAATAGGAGTCTGCTATCCCATCACACAAACAAATCTACACCTAATATACATGGGTAACCACAAGCAGATGTGACAGAGGAATACACAAACCCTAATTAAAGGGGTAAAGGGGAGGCAGATGAAGGAAGAATAAAACTCCTTTGCTCCCATAGACCTGATAAGCAGCAATGTTCAAAGGATAATTAAAATAGGAATCCATTTTGTCCAGCAGGCAGTAGGTTTGCAACCATCAGTAAGTCCATTGACTTTAATAGGTTTCTTGATAACAAGTATTTCTATGACTAGCATTTCCCAAGGGATCAAGTCCTGAAAGCGGTGTTACTAATATTTCAATACAGCATTGAGAAACCAACATGAGAAGAACAAAGTAAATAAAATAGAAGGCCGGGAAAACTCAGTGATGAAAAATACTGACTTCCAAGCTGTCATTTCACCAAAGACTTTATGTGAAAGAGACAGAACACAAAGGACATGTTAATCAGAAAACACTTTATGTAATCTTTAGAAATAGACTGTACAGTAGCATCAGTTGAGTTCAGAGCATAGACTAATACCACAGGTATCCCTAGGGCCTGTTTGCATGTCCTAATACAGAGCTCTTGATGTACGAGGGCATGTGAGTCAGTCACCTCAATTTTGAGGGTCAATCCAGAGAAATATTTTTCATCTCCCCTACTCTCCTTTCTTCATCCAGATTTTTCAGAAATTTCCCCTTTTCTGCATATGTCAAAATGGGAGGGCGGGGAGAATTGGAATATTTTTTTCTCCCTCCAAAAGCCATGCTTCTTGAAACAGACAATATCTCTATTCCACCATTCTGGGAATGATAATGTGAACGGTGGGAAGGTATCTGGCATTATTGGTTATGATCAGCTTAAGCCATTTCCTTGCATGAACTGAACACACAGATAAGATGAGCTGATTGGTAAATTAAGAAAGGAAGAAATAATAATATTCTCCCTTAGCGACAGAGTTGTTGCGGAAAGAGCTTAAAAAAAAAAAAACAGAACAAAGTACAAATACTTAAATTTTCTCATCAAAAAGTCTGGAATTTTTCACTTTGTTGTATCACCTGCAAAGGTGTATACTCCAAACACCTGTTACATTAAAACAGGCAAATTAATGGCCAAATGTACAATGCTTGGTATCATAAGGATTATTTTGCTAGATCAAACTAATGGCCCACCTGCAGCGCTGCGTGGCTGGAGATGACAGTGCAAGAAGCTGCAGACATACAGGTGCATAATCATCACACCCCCACAAAGGCCTTAACCCTATTTTCTTCTCTGTAGTTAAACCACAGGAGAACTGATAGTTTATATTCTCACCATAATTTTTTTGCATTAGCAAACTTGGGATATTCTGGCTACCAGTAGAGAATTTCACTCCCTCTTTGGCTGTTCTAAGGTTCCCAGCTTTAAAATAAAGATAAGATAAAATAAAATAAAATAAAATGCCAGCCAGCCAAACCATCCCATCCCCTATATACTTCACATCCAGATTCATTCAGTTAAAAATACTCTCAATTAAACATTCCCACCTAAATTGTCAGGCACTACAGCATACAGACAGCTAGTTTAACAATCTTTTCAGCAAAATTCTGAACATTTTAGTTTGCTTTGTTATTCCATAGTGAAACTGAACACTTGGCTTAAGCCTATACCTATTTTTAATGGCCTGTTTTTACTCTCCCATTGATCTGTTGTCATGTTTAATCAAGATGACAAAAAAAGAGTAGCAAGTAGGGTAAGCTTCAAGTACTGCACATTTAATTACATGAAGGACTCGGTGGGGAGGAAGGGGATAAATTGACCTTTGTATCAGTTTTCATGAGCTTAGATGTCCTTTTTAGCCTCCCAGAATGTTAACCCTGAAAGCGGAGAAATAAAGTGATTCTATGTTTGAATTAAACAAAAGGCCACTCTGGGGAAGAGTCTTACTTTTGCATATGATTTTCTTTAGAATATTATTATCCAATTAAAAAATAGAATAAAAATTTGAGAAGACAGGCGACTGCAGAAGGGTAGAACAAGAAGAGTGGCGAGCAGGTATTTTTAGGTTTTTCTAGTCAATGATTCACCAGCACAGCACCTCCCCATCCTGAACAAGATGCACACACACACAAATATAAGAACTACTTTTCACATTATTTAAAACATGAACAACACAACAGCAGGATGTATCATACCGTACAGATATACTGCATATAGAAACCTGATGCTTTCATTGTTCAGCGGGTATGACAGTTTAAACAGGGATTTTAAAAGGGTCTTCAATTCTGTATTTTTTTATCCTTAAGAAGCTTGGAAATAACCTTCTTTCTTCCAGATTCCTGCCCTTGGGATCTTTATTCTGTGCGCGTATGTCTCACTAATAAACAAATGCAATTGATCTGGTGGGAAAGAGGCAAGCAAATCATGCTACACAGATCACAAGCACTACACCAAACTGAGTATTTTAACTGAATGCTGTTGGTTAAAAGCATAATTAGTTTCTCTCTTTTTAAAATGCACAAATGAAATATCAGATGACTATTAGAACTACTTTGGGGATGGTATGTGAGCCCCAGTTTGTAGTTCCCTGCAACCTATCCTTGGATGATGTCATAAGTCTCTTCTTCATCTGAAATGTTAAACTTGGAGAATAGATCTTATGTCTAAGAAACTAAAAATGATCACAAAAAAAATAGCCCGAATTTCCCAGTGAGACCTGTGCAAGCAGGAAAAGCACTAAGTTGTATATATTTTGTTGACATGTAAGTACAGCTTTATAGTATGCAATAATGATCATTGGTATTGTTTATGTGGCTGAAATTTGGTTTTATCCTGATAGCAAGCACAGAAAACATTCATAACAGAAAGCAAGGGTATACCTAAACAGCTCATGTGGATTTCAGAGTATTAATAAAACAGCAGATTTAGCAACTACATTCTGCCAACCCTCTGTAAATACTAGAATTTTATACAGACTTTCTGCAAAGCATATGTGTGTTAACTTTCAATAGAATGGTAGGATGATTCATTAACCACATAAAGGACAAGAATATATTTGATGTTAAACCTGGGGAAAAAGTAAGAGAGATTAATATAGAAAAAAGTCTTAATCTCAGTTGGTTTGCTATAGACCTCATTCTTAAAGGAAACATACCTTTACAAAACAATTTTTTATTACAGCACAGTATTTATTACAATTGCAACTGTATGTTTTAATCACATGAGAGGAGGGTTTCCCTAGGGAGGTTGAAGACCTATTCAGACATCATAACTTTCTGCAGTAGACACCAGAAAGTTCCTTCACAAGAAGCAGTCTGAGAGCAACCATCTAAGTGGAAAAAATAAACTCAGAAGCAACGCTGTTTTCAGGTCTACATAAAGACTCTAGAATTGGTGTAAAGGAGGGGAATGGAGGCAGACGGGCAAATACTGTATGAATTGCGTGAGGATTTACTGGAAGGACTAAGGTAGCTGCAAATACCACTACGGGGATTGCCCAGTCTGACACGGGCATGCACCTCTAGTTATGCAAAAGAATAAAGAGGTGCAGCTCCCCTCTCCCTAGATCAGGGCAGCATCAGCCTTTGCAAAGCACAGGAGCGGCACAGCTGTGTACCTACACTGCAGTCACTGCTGCGACTGCAGCTTTGCACAGGCCCATGCAAAACTCATTTTAAGCCATCTCACATAGCAGCAGGAGTTTTGCTGCAGCCCAACCACGTGTGCAGCATGCTTTGATGCTCAAGCAGGTTTAACTGCTTGGAGCTCCCCTATGCTGTGGCTACTCTGCAACCACTGAGCCATTCTGCTACCAAGTAAACTATTTTAAAGTTTACTTTGCAATGCCTACACTGAATTACTTCCTAACTTCAGGTGTACCTTTGCTCCAGGAAGCTCAGCCACCGGTGGCAACCCTTCCACCATCTGGCCACTGGTGCCACCCTTCTGGTGGCAAATCACACAAGATCTGTCTTGCTGAGCAAGTGATGAAATGAGAGCCTTATTCTCATTCTGCACTAATAAAAAACCCAACATTTTGCCTCTGTACATAACTGAGGTGCTGAAGGTGAAGTAATTTAAAAACTTCTCACAAAATCTGATTGCTAAGTGTGTTTTATTTATTAGCATGGTCACCTAAGGCATCATCTAAACTACATTTAATCTTAAAAGTTAGACCAAGATTTTAACTGTACAGTACTTAGACCTTTGTACAAAGAGCATTATGCAAATGCTATTGCAAGTAACAGTACAGGATGGAGTACGGGGAAGGCTCAAAATGGGGGAAGAAAGAAAAATAAAAGCAAAGGCAAGCATAGCAAGAGAGGCACAAAACAAACATCCTGGAGACTAAAAATGACAGAACATCACAGTTAGCTTGCATCCTCACAAACACTAGCCCAGTATTTTAGGCAGGAAGATTCTTTAGAGATCACTTTCTAATTTGAATTAGAGGCATATGCACATGTGCAAATAAATGGGGGTGCTAGAGCTAAGAAAAAGCTCCAAATAACTTCAGTCCTCAGCAGGAAAGCATGAATTTTGATGAGGCAATGAAACAGTGTTAAGAACTGTGTTTCCCTATACATCCTGCAGGCATCACCTTGGACTGCTCTCAGGGCCACACCCATACACAGGAAGGACTCCCCAGCTACTGCAGGAAAATCCTTGGGTGTCAGGAACTGCACCTGGTTATCGACATAACAACAGCCCACCAGAGAGACATGTGTGTCACATGTGTGATGATAGATACCTCATACCAGACAGACTTTACATTTTGGGGGAAATTTCCTATACAAGCTGAGTATGAGGGAACTTATCATCTCATGTCTTTACTCAAATTTAAAGACAAGAGATCTCCGTCAAACAAATGCAAAGCATAATTTGGTTAATAAAAAAAAAAAAATTACAAGATGAGATATGTTTCTTTCTTTCCTTTCTTTACACTTGTCTTCTTTTCCTGTCCATACCTAGGTTTAGTTCTTTTTGTTGACCTTATTTTTTTCTATTTCTGGGATCTTCCCAGTCAGGATGATTAGGAGACTTGCAATCTATCCCCTCAGAAAACAAAGAGAGATTTTATAACATCACTGCATTCTTCATTTTTGACAGAAATTTTTCAACCAGCTCTCCATCTTACAAAAAAGAAGAGCTGTTTTTATATCTGCTAACCTCTCACTCCACAATACTTTGTGGCTGTGAGCTGAGCAGGCTATATACTGAGAAAAGAGGTATTTATCTTCTCTGTGCTATACGTTTTCTACATCTTTCACCTCGGTCATGTCACCTCTTCAACTAAAGAACTGTAATCATACTATTGTCTCTCCCCATCACCTGGAAGTGTCCTTTCATTTTCAATCATTTTTATTGTGTCTGTGGACTTCTTTTAGAAATGGGGTGTACAAAACTCACTGCTAGATTAATTCAGGGCTCAGTGAAGTCAAGTGGGAGTTCTGTCAATGATTTCAGTAGTGCTAGGATATCATTCAGTATTTGCACAGTCTCATTTGTTCTTGCCATTTATTCCCACACCCTTTTGAATATACATGCTATTTCCTCTTCTGAGAGCATCCAACAGCAAGCCTTCCTTCTGCTGTCAACCTCTGTTTGGTCTGCTTTGCTTGCAGTACTATCCTTTCTTTGTCCACATCCTGCATTTCTCTACTTTGATCCTAGTTCATGATCCTGAGCAGGAAGTTTTGGTTTTGTTTTTTTCTTGCTGTCCTGGCAACACCGATAGACTGTTCAGGGTTCCCGAGCAGAGGAGAACAGGCAAGAACTGTGGTACACAGCACAATAAATATGGCCAGCAATCCTATCCAGTGGCATTGCCTTCCCCGAGAGCTACCAGAAGGAGACCCACTCCCCAGAAGAACAGTTTTGACTCCTCCTTCATTTCTCTGCTGTCCCTCAAGCTACACTAACCTGCCAGCAGTAAGGACACAAGGAAGCCCTGTGTGCACAGACAGCAGGTACCAATGCCATATATTTCTGTAGCCTGGCACATCAGACCCACAGGAGTATAAGGCTCTAGTAGACACCGGTGCACAGTGTACCCTAATGCCATCAAGCTATAACGGGGCAGAACCCATCTCTATTTCTGGAGTGTCAGGGGGATCCCAACAGCTAACTGTATTGGAAGCCGAAGTGAGCCTAACTGGGAACGAGTGGCAGAAGCACCCCATTGCGACTGGCCCAGAGGCTCCGTGCATCCTTGGCATAGACTACCTCAGGAGAGGGTATTTCAAGGACCCAAAAGGGTACGGGTGGGCTTTTGGTATAGCTGCCTTGGAAACAGAGGAAATTAAACAGCTGTCTCCCTTGCCTGGCCTCTGGAAGGACCCTTCTATTGTGGGGATGCTGAGGGTTGAAGAACAACCCGTGCCGATCACTAGCACAACAGTGCACCGGCAACAATATCACACCAATCAAGACTCCCTGATTCCCATCCATAAGCTGATTCGTCGGCTAGAGAGCCAAGGAGTGATCAGCGAGACTCGCTCACCCTTTAACAGTCCCATATGGCCAGTGCGAAAGTCTAATGGAGAGTGGAGACTAACAGTAGACTATCATGGCCTGAATGAAGTCACACCACTGCTGAGTGCTGCCATGCCGGACATGTTAGAACTTCAATACGAACTGGAGTCAAAGGCAGCCAAGTAGTATGCCACAACTGATATCGCTAATGCGTTTTTCTCAATCCCTTTGGCAGCAGAGTGCAGGCCACAGTTTGCTTTCACTTGGGACCTGCACAGAAGAACCAGTTTTTAGGAATAAAATGGCAAGATGGACGTTGTCAGATCCCAATGGATGTGATCAACAAAATAACAGCCATGTCTCCACCAACTAGCAAAAAGGAAACATAAGCTTTCTTAGGCGTTGAGGGTTTTTGGAGAATGCATATTCCAAATTACAGCCTGATTGTAAGCCCTCTCTATCAAGTGATCCGGAAGAAGAACGATTTCAAATGGGGCCCTGAGCAATGACAAGCCTTTGAACAAGTTAAACGGGAGATAGTTCATGCAGTAGCCCTGGGGCCAGTCCGGGCAGGGCAAGAGGTAAAAAATGTGCTCTACACCGCAGCCGGGGAGAACGGCCCTACCTGGAGCCTCTGGCAGAAAGCACCAGGGGAGACTCAAGGTCGGCCCCTAGGGTTTTGGAGTCAGGGATACAGATGATCCAAGGCCCACCATACTCCAGTTGAGAAAGAGATATTGGCAGCATATGAAGGGATTTGAGCTGCTTTGGAAGTGGTTGGTACTGAAGCACAGCTCCTCCTGGCACCCCGACTGTCGGTGCTGGGCTGGATGTTCAGAGGGAGGGTCCCCTCTACACATCATGCAACTGATGCTACGTGGAGTAAGTGGGTCACACTAATCACACAACAGGCTCGTCGAATCAAGAACCCCAGTCACCCAGGAATCTTGGAAACGATCATGGACTGGCCAGAAGGCAAAGATTTCAGAATATCAGCAGAGGAGGAGGTGATGTATGCTGAAGAGGCTCCATTGTATAATAAACTACCAGAAAATGAGAAACAATATGCCCTGTTCACTGATGGGTCCTGTCGTCTTGTGGGAAAGTGTCAGAGGTGGAAGGCTGCTTTATGGAGTCCTATACAACAAGTTGCAGAAACTGCTGAAGGAGAAGGTGAATCGAGCCAATTTGCAGAGATGAAAGCCATCCAGCTGGCTTTAGGCATTGCTGACCAAGAAAAGTGGCCAGTGCTCTATCTCTGTACTGACTCATGGATGGTGGCAAATGCCCTGTGGGGGTGGTTGCAGCAATGGAATCGGAGCAATTGGCAGCGCAGAGGCAAACCCATCTGGGCTGCCGCATTGTGGCAAGATATTTGCTGCCCGGGTGGAGAACCTGGTTGTAAAAGTCCGTCACGTAGATGCTCACGTACCCAAGAGTCGGGCCACTGAAGAACATCAAAACAACCGGCAGGTGGATCAGGCTGCTAAGACTGAAGTGGCTCAGGTGGATCTGGACTGGCAACATAAGAGTGAATTATTTATAGCTCGGTGGGCCCATGACACCTCAGGTCACCAAGGAAGAGATGCAACATACAGATGAGCTCATGATCAAGGGGCAGACTTGACCATGGACACTATTGCACAGGTTATCCATGAATGCGAAACATGCGCTGCAATCAAGCAAGCCAAGTGGTTAAAGCCTCTCTGGTATGGAGGACGATGGCTGAAATATAAATATGGGGAGGCCTGGCAGATTGATTGTATCACACTCCCACAAACCCATCAAGGCAAGCGCCATGTGCTTACAATGGTGGAAGCAACCTCCAGATGGCTGGAAACATGTCCCATGCCCCATGCCACTGCCCAGAACACTATCCTGGGCCTTGAAAAGCAAGTCCTGTGGTGACATGGCACCCCAGAAAGACTTGAGTCAGACAACGGGACTCATTTCTGAAACACCCTCATAGACATCTGGGCCAAAGAGCACGGCATTGAGTGGGTGTATCACATCCCCTATCATGCACCAGCCTCCCGGAAAATCAAACGATACAATGGACTGTTACAGACTACACTGAGAGCAATGGGTGGTGGGACGTTCAAACATTGGGATACGCATTTAGCAAAGGCCACCTGGTTAGTCAACACGAGGGGATCTGCCAATCGAGCTGGCCCTGCCCAGTCAAAACTTTTACGTACTGTAGATGGGAATAAAGTCCCTGTAGTGCACATAAAAAATATGCTGGGGAAGACAGTCTGGGTTATTCCTGCCTCTGGCAAAGGCAAACCCATCCGTGGGATTGCTTTTGCTCAAGGACCTGGGTGCACTTGGTGAGTGATGCAGAAGGATGGGGAAGTCCGATGTGTACCTCAAGGGGATTTGATTTTGGGTGAGAATAGCCAGTGAATTAAATTGTATGATGTTAATTGCTATATAATACTGTACGTCATCACTGCTATGGTTGGTATATGCCATATCAACAGTATCACAGTAAGAATCACCCAGATTAATGAAGAATGAATTTTGATGAAACCGAGTGAAGCGCAGCAATGATAGAACCAGACAAGCGCAGCGATAATGGAACCAAAACTGGCTTTAGCATGCAACAATCCAACACCATACACCACCTCTCCTGCCCTGAAGGACTGTTAGGACAGGTGGAGCCCAAAGTCATGGACTAAATGAACTCAACGAACATTCTAGAGGGATGGCCCATAGATTAAGAGAATGATATCTGTGTGTATATATATCAAAATACAGGAAAGGTGGTGGTGATTAATTGGAATGTATCAGAAAATGTGGGACCTGGGCTTGACGTAGATGGTATAGAATAATGGGTGGATACTTTCCTGGTTTCAGCTGGGGTAAAGTTGATTTTCCTCCTAGTAGCTGGTACAGTGCTGCGTTTTGGATTTAGTATGAGAATAATGTTGATAACACACCGATATTTTAGTTGTTGCTAAGTAGTACTTGCACTAAGTCAAGGACTTAGTCCAACTTGACGGTTGGACTCGATGATCTTAGAGGTCTTTTCCAACCTCAATGATTCTATGATTCTATGACTTTTCAGCTTCTCATGCTGCCCTGCCAGTGAGAAGCGGGGAGGGGGCACAGCCAGGACAGCTGACCCAAACTGGCCAAAAGGGTATTCCATACCATGTGATGTCATGCTCAGTATATAAACCGGGGGGGAGTTGACCAGGGCAGGGTAACCACTGCTCGGGAACTGGCTGGGCATCAGTCAGCGGGTGGTGAGCAATTGTGTTGTGCATCACTTGTTTTGTATCTTTTATCATTAGTATTATTTTGCCTTCCTTTTCTGTCCTATTAAACTGTCTTTATCTCAACCCATGAATTTTACTTCCCCCCCCCCCCCCCCCCCAATTCTTTCCCATCCCACTGGGCGGGGGGGAGCGAGTGAATGGCTGCGTGGTGTTTAGCTGCCTACCGGGTTAAACCACAACAATTTCACAGGCAAGCTTCAGCCACTTGCCCAGAACAACAGGGACAGCGAATGCATGGTGTTAAGTAGGAGACAGAGAGACATGCTCTGTTTTGCATCAGGGCTCCTTGCCTGACCAGCAATGGTTTACCCAGCAGTGCCAGCTTGCCTGCCCTTATCCCGCAGCCTTGTGGGGCTCACAACAGAGGCAGGTGAGCCCCTACCCATTGCATATCCACCTCTGCTCAGTCAACATAGCTCCGTCCCACCTGTGCTAGCAGCGCAGACTGCTGTGGGGCCAAACATAAACAAGGAGCACAGGGCTTCACAGGTTCCCATGGGAGGATAGGGAGGTCACCCAGCCTGGGCACCCTAAGCCACTTAGAGATATCCGAGAGACACTGTGATACAAAACTGAATTTTGGTGCCTGAAGAAGCAGGACTTACCACACTTGAGTTTTGCCCACACTGCTGAGGAACCTTGAGGTTCCTCTATGGACCATGCTGAGAATTTATAACACAAACACTGGTAGCTGAAAACTAGCCAAGAGCACTCCACAGATGAGAGTTGTCTGTACATAGACAAACAGCTGGTAGGTAAAGAGCGGGAAGCCAAACTTAAGCACACTAAGTTTCTGGCTTTTGAAGGCCCAGTAAACATCCGTCTAATGCAAATGCAGCCTTGCCTCTTTGATGCATTCAAGGCTAAAGCCTCAGAAGCTCAGATTCCTTTGTGATTTTACAATGTAGAGTCAACATAAACTAATGTTTTTCACACAAAAGAATTGTTACTTTGAAGAAATGCCTAATGCTTTTAAGAAAGACACACTAGTTTAAAAAAAATGCATTTTTACAAATAGATCATTCTTAAAGGATGTGTATTGTCTACATGGAACTTGCATTCTAACTTATACATAACTGACACTTAAATGCCTTGTTATTGTTGACTTCTCTGAGTACACACACAAACACACACTTTTTCCTGGTCTTAATATCTCACTGGATATGGCTTCCTCAGTCCTATTTGGCATAATGAGGAGAAAATGCTTTGAAACCAAATGAGGGGAAGAAAATAATAAGGCTACACACATTATGCTTTTTACTAACTTTAACGGCAATTAGGCAAAGAAATGATCTGCCTAGGGAGGGAATTGAGGGGCTGTCATTAGACGTGTTAAGAATATGATCAATACAATACTTGAGGGACTAACACAAGATGGGGGGGGGAGACATAAAAAAAGAAAGAAAAAAAGACCCAACACATTTCTTGCTCCAATTAAAGAACAAACCAAACGACCCAGGAAGTGGAGAACAGAATCTAGGCCCAGAACCTAAAAATATAAAGCAGCATTTTTATCTAGCTATAGAAAAGAAACAAATACTAAGCCAAAAAACAGTAACTGTTTTTTTTAAAACACTGAAGCTCACCTGGTGTTAAAGGCAGAAAGCAGCAGCTATTTTTGTGTTTCTAAACCCCCCTTAATGCATTTTCTAGTGGTTCATCTTCTAGCAGTATGCTTTTCGTGCATTGTACTTCAAGTGACTCCACTTAAATAAGGTCTTTGAACTGACCTTGTAAAAGTCTTCCCTTAGAAATGCACAGATAGAAATGAACTTTAAAGGTCAGCCTTATAGGGGAGAAAAAAAAAATCTGGTTTCCAAGCTGCAGCTTATATGTGCAGGTAAGGGGTGACTGCTTTGCTTGCAAATGAGAACTGTAAAACAGAAGCAGACTGATTTTCATTTTGGTTAAGGAAACCTAAACTAAAAATCCTAATAGACTCTTTATCCCTTTGCCACAAACAGATTTTACTAGAGAAATAGTCCACTGGACATGCACTTTTCAGCCAAATCAATCATTTCAGATTCACGTGCAGAGCCATGGTAGACTTAATGAGAGGACAGCAAATGCACCTTCCCTCTTAAGACCTGCATCCTGCCCCACTCAAGGACACTCAAGGAGTTGCCTACAGCAATGCTTATGCCAAACTTTTCCATGATCAAAAGGGATCATTTCCACAGACCAGTGCTAGCAATACACAGTACAAAAAAAAGATTTGCAGAGCAAATACACAGCTTTTCTCCTGCTAGCCACAGACTGTGCACAAGGGAGAGGTACAGGTGCCTTTCCATGCCTCACAGCATGCCTCATGGCACAGAGGGTGCCAGTGCAGCGGCTGGGGAGATGCAGGACCACCGTGGCCTCCCTGCCCCTTTCCCATCCAGGGCCACATCCGTCCTCCTCTCAAAAGTCATTGGCCCAATTGAGGAGAAGAATAATTAGTTTCACTCTACTTCCTGCTAATTAAAGAGTGTATAATCTGCCAAACGATGTACACCCTCATGTTGGCTGTGGCCTGCTGCCTCCCCCTGCTATCACAGGCATACTCACTCTGAGGCAGGCAGTGAATGGCTTACCAGTGACAGCTGGCAAACCAGCCTCTGGGAATAAAACATTTTAGCACTTCATAAATTTCTAACAAGGTTTCAAATTGCTTCAGTTTCCCTCCACTCAGCTCTGTCAGCCTAGCAAAGGAGTTGGGGGGGAAGAAGGTGAACACTAATTAAATCTGCAGGAGAAAAGTACAACCAGTAAGATAGTTCATTATTTTTAATAAGTAGCAATTAGACCACTACTCCAAGGAAAGTTGGATTCTTCCTGTGATCCACTGGCAGCATGGGAAAAACAAAATATATTCTTCTGCCTCAAATTTTTAACATAGGAACAAGTAAAGCACTTTAAAGTGCAGCTGCATGACATGTTTAAACTTAATGGAAGGTGACACACAACGCACTAAAAACTTGAAGGGAACATGCAGCATAGTTGGCGTTAATGTTAAGGTTTCATATCACCATTCAGATAACAAATGGTTTCCAAATTCCTCCATGAAGCTGCCATCAGGATAAAAAGCTGTATTATCATTATTATTACTCATTAGACAATATACTACATTACACTGCATCTGACATCCTGCCCATAGGAATATAGCTAGAATAAAAATAATAGGATGCAAACAGCTATTGATCTTATTTATAGCACACCATCTCACAGGTGTAAGCCAGCAACTCTCCTTTCAGTATGAATATAAAAAAAAGAGGGACTGATTTAGAGGCCAAATGTCCCAGAAAACCAAATATTTATGCATTTGACAGTAAAGTTGTAAAAGGTAGAGATTTTACATGGAAAATTGGATTATGGGAAAGAGGTAAGAACAAATAGGTATTAGAAGAAAATAGAATAGATGCGTTTAATAGGAAATAAACACCGCAGTAGAATAATAGTGCCACATTGTCAGAGCTATACTTCTCCTTCGGCCAAAATTGACCCTTAGTGCATGTGTCCTCATTTTACTAGTAGTGGAAACAAAAAGCCAGTATCTGTGAACAGATTGATTCATTTTCATTATATTTAGCTCTGCAAAGAATGGTGCTGCTTTCAACTTGAGAAAGAAAAGAGCAGAGGCAGAAAGGTACCAAATCTGGGTTGTGTCACACATAAGAGTCTTCCAGTACAGTGCAAAATCCTGCAGGAGGGAACCGAAGAGGAAAAAATACCTAAACCCAAAACAAATGCACAGCAGAGCAGATGCTTTTATTTTGCAAGAAGAAAGAATTTGCCATCAGGACCACCACTTGCTGTGTCCTCTTCTCAGTGGAATCTCTAAACACAGATGTCTCCTCCAGAAACAGATATTTGCCTGAAAATATGTTTACTTTTAAAGGAAAGTTGAATATTGACAGAAAAAGGCATGCTGTCAAATATTTGGGCAACTTCATTAGAAAAGGCTGAGGCACTGAATGCCTTCTTTGCCTCAGTCTTTACTAGCAAGACCAGCCTTTAGGAATCCCAAGCCCCAGAGACCAAGGGGAAAGGCTGGAGCAAGAAAGATGTACCCTTGGTGGAAGAGGATCAGGTCAGGGAATACTTTACCAAACCAGACATACATAAACCCATGGGCCCTGATGGGGTGTAGCCATGAGTGCTGAGATGGCTGGCTGGCCCCACATTGTGAGGCCACACTGGATAATCTTTGACAGGTCACGGCAATTGGGAAACATAACTGAGGACTAGAGGAAAGCAAATGTGACTCCTATCCTCGAGAAGGGCGAGAAGGAGGACGCCGGGAACTACAGGCCACTTAGCCTTATCTCCATCCCTGGTAAGGTGATGGAGCAGCTAATCTTGGAAACCATTTCCAGACACAGAGGACAAGAAGGTGATCAGGAATAGTCAGCATGGATTTACCAAGGGGAAGTCATGCTCGACCAGCCTGATAACCTTCTACAGTGAAATGACTGGCCTGGTAGACAAGAGGAGAACAGTGGATACTGTCTGCTTAGACTTCAGTAAGGCTTTCGACACTCTCTCCCATAAGATCCTCAGAGAAGCTGAAGTAGCATGGGCTGGAGGAGCAGACAGTGAGGTGGATTGAAAATTGGCTGAACAACTGCACCCAGAGGGTGGTGATCAGTGGAACAAAGTCTAGTTGGAGGCCTGTAATTAGTGGTGTACTCCAGGCATCAATACTGGGTACAGTCCTGTTCAAGACCTTCAGTAATGATCTGGATGGTGGGGCAGTACATACCCTCTGCAAGCCTGCAGGTGACACAAAACTGGGAGGAGTCGCTGATACACCAGAGGGACCTTGACAGGCTGGAGACTTGGGCTGACAGGAACCTCATGCAGTTCTACAAGGGGAAGCGCAAAGTCCTGCACTCGGGGAGGAACAACGCCATACACCACTACATGCTGGGAGCTGCCCAGCTGGAAAGCAGCTTTGTGCTTTTACTACATACAGTGCCAGTGCCCCTTTTTGGGAGAAGCAGATAGCGGTGGAGGGATTCAACTAGCTTAGGTTAAGTATTGCAAAGAGTTTTGACTGAGGGGAAAAAAAAAAAAAAAAAAAAAAACACACCAAACAACTTATCCTCCCCATAAGTTCAAGCCGTTTGGCCCCAAGTTTAAGACAATAATCAAATTAAGTTACCCTATTATGTTTCATCTGTAAATTAATTTCACCTCCTTTTTCTTAACTCAGAATTTCATCCACAAAAAATAAACAAACTTTTCTTACTCATTTCTAACATTTAATTTACTAGAAAGAACTTACAATTCATGCAATTTTATTCTGTTCCTGCTTCAAAGATAGATACAAGCAGGAGGGGTGTTAACAAGCAGAGAAGAGACAGGGAAGAAGGTGAAAGAGGAAGAAAGGGAGGAAGAGAAGAGGATGAAAAAAGGGGCAGGGGGAAGTGAAAATGAAAACAGGGCAAGAGAATAGCTGTTATGAAAATGCATACAGCATTTCTATCAGATTTTAATTCTAAAAGAGATCAGAATTTTAGACTTAGGCCAACTGAACTAAATCCAAAAACCTTTACTTCACTGCTATTTCTCAGGCATGGACCTAAGAGTCCTCAACAAGACACCTTCTGAAAAACAAGACCACCACCAAGCATGACCTCATCGCTTTGCTGTGAAAATAAATGGCAAATATATACTAATCTCACTTTTGCTCTTAGTTTGTCATCTTACCCAAGAGAGTGCTCAAGCAATAAATATGGAGACATTCAGTGCTAATTTGTGGTGGAGACCTGGCTGCTGCACTGTACATTTTCTAGCTGTAGGATTTCAAGCAAAGGAGGTGCTAGTCATTTCAGCCATAGTACTGAAAGTGCAAGTCAGCAAAATTCAAGCAAGAAATAAGATAACACTTAAAACAAAGAAACAAAACCGAGAATCATTAGCCATTGGGACAGTGCACAAAACTGGTTACTGAACTGCTAATCACTTGGAGTCTTTAAATCAAGACTGGGTGCCTATGTAAGCTGGACCACCAATGATCAAGTATTAGCTGTATGGAGGGGAAAAAAATCTTAGGGAAAAAAGTATTGAAAAAAGTGTTCAGGAGACCTGGAGCTGCTCAGGAAATAAATCTTCTGTGTTATTAAATAATGGAAGAGGCAATAACAATTTTTAAAATGACCCCTTCTTCTACCCAAATGAGGGTATAAAGGAAAAATTTTATTTTGCTCACAAACAAGAAAAAATTCATACAGAATATTTTCATTCTGAACTAAAAAAAATAAAAATGAAGTTTTGTATTAAAGATGGCACAATGGAACCTGCTAACTTTATTCTGAAAGTATACATAAGGGTTCATCTACACTCATTTTTGTTCCACTCTTAAAAAAAGTGATATAAAAAAATGCAACTTTACTGAATGTGTTGTTTAATTAGAACTGTGTTTTTAATGTGGAGAACTATTTTGACAAAGTTTTGACAAGTTACACCTGGAGCAAGTCTCAATAGCAAATACAATTAAGAAAAGAAAGTGATCATGTATTAGTAAGGGGGGAAATAAAAGGGCATTTTAGGTTTACCCCAATAAGAACAGGTTTTTCTTTTCCCTCAATTTTTGCAGTTGCTAAACTAAAAAAACCAAAAACAAACACCCAAAAAAACCCCACCCAAACCCCACCAAAACCACAAACCACCTCACGTCATGAAAGTGACCACACCAAGGTGTTCCTGCAAGGTTCATTACTGAGTTTTGAGGAGGCAAGTCCAAACTCTGCCTGCTTGAGTACCACAAACCATGGGAAGGACAACTTCAACATCAGCACTGGCAGTAACTTCCATGAATGTGAGGGGGTGGAGGGACTTCTCATCCTTTCTCCTCATGACAGAAGTCCATGCCCTTATGCCCTCAGAAGGGACACCCAACACAACTGCTCCACAGGCGTCCAACTCACAGCACAGCCCAAGATGCCTCCACATACATGTGCATGCCTACTCCACCACTCCAATTTAGGATCCCACCTCTATGCACACCCCACATCATCAGCAGCCTCTGAGCACGGAGGGTGGACACCCAGGCACCTCTCCTCATCCATCAGCCCCCATCTACCCAGCTTCGCCCCCTGCAGCCAGCTGTGCTGGCATGCCCTGGGCCAGCGATGTGGATCTGGGCTTAGCAGATTCCACCGGGAGGCTGGAGCATCACTGTGCGCAGTATCACATTCAGCTCTCCACATTGCCAACTCAGACGCCCTTACCTGTACATTACAAGATAAGGAGCTGTCACCCCATATCACTGTGCACTCCACTGGGGTACATGCCCCACTTTGGCACCTTTAACCTAATCCAAGGGCATATGCTACGTGTGTTGTTACAGCTTGCATTGCCTGCTCTCTGTATGAAAATGAACAGGTATACACATTGCTAACATTTTTGTTTCAGCCTATAGATTTTCCATTTTAGAAACAAGAGATTTTGCTCTAGAGCGTTTGTCTTCCTACTGATTAGAGAAAAGTCTCTTTTTGCAAGTAAGAAGTCAGTAGAGACATTACAGGTTAACACCAGCCAAAGTTCACCTTTACCTAAATTCTCCTATTGCTGGATAAGGTCACAATAAACTATTTCTGGGTCAGTCCAAAGCTTTGTCTTTATCCTGGAACACATGCTGCTTCTAATCCCTGGTCCCATTTTAGCCAACAACACATACATAAGCTTAAGTAACCTGCATTACATAATCGGAGAGATACTGTCCTAATAATTTCCTGCAGAAGCACCAAGGAAACGTACCATTAAGAATGAGCAACACACATCATCTCATCATCAAAGCAAATTAAATAGCAGGACAAATGTGTAATTGGCAATACTTTGTGTAGCACAGCCAGAACAAAAATATAATTGTGTCATTCTTCTTTAATCTTCCCAGGGCAAGCAGCGATCTTCTCTAGTGCAAGCCCTATAAGCACGAGGATGACCCAAGTCTGGCAGCGATCCCACAGCAAGTTTGGACTTTCATCTTTGATGGGCAGCAAGGCTGAACAGATTAACGGGTCTGTCTACGGACTGTCTGGTTACTGGTGCTGCCTGCATGCAAGTGCCGGCCCACAGGGGTGACTACCCACACTGTGCCCCCTCTTCCCTCCACTCCTTTACCCTCTTCTCCCAGAGCGGTGTACGACAGAGCCGCGTACGACAGAGCCGCATGGCCGGCACTGGCACAACGCTCAGGCCAGGCACATCTTGCAGCTCAGCCCCGCCACATCCCACCCAGCTGCTAACACCTCTGGACACGTATGTACAGCACAGCACAACAGCGTCACTTGGTCCCACAGCCCCATACAACAGAGGTCACGGGGAGGAAAGGGGTAGGAGAAAGGCAGCTAGCCTGGATGTCTGGCACGTGTGCCCACAGGCAAGTAAGATCAGGGTGCTGTGCCGCAGTGCTGCATGGGTTAGTACCTCAGCTTTGGTTTTATGTATATAAATTGAATTGCTCACCAGGATGGGAAAATATTAGTGGAGGAAAGCAGTATGGCTGAGGCCAGTGCATAACAGTAACACGTACTACAGGTGTCAGTCCGAGATCAGTTCTTGCACCTACATGGCAGAAACAAAGACTGAAGGTACCTCATGCTTGCTTTATGCGGAAACCTGTTGCTTTGCTAGTCCTGGCTTTTTAATGCCAAAACCCACATTCACTCTTTCCCTGGGTGCTTTACCTTTCCTATGCCCTGCCCTGACAGAAATTCCTCTTTGCTGCATAATGTTGTATTCCATCTGGTTTTTACTGCCTATAATAATCTTTTAATTTCTTGACCTTTCCTTAACCCAAATTTTCCAGATCCCAAATCTAATTTCTTACAAATCATTATCTTAGACAATCAGAGTGCATTCCCATCAAAAATACTAACAGATCTTACTGCTAGCTGTTAAAAACACAGCAAACCCTTCTTCAGCAGATTCAGGCGGCGAGCTAACATCTGTAGAGATCCTTACAAAGTTTTGCCAAAAACGAAAGAAAAAAAAAAACACACCCTAACTTTTTCTATATTGTTCACTAAATGAAATGCAACGGCTTTCATCTCATACCAGCATCACCTACAAGTTATCAGAATAAATACACAATGCAGTATATTTTCATCAGGTTGAGTCCACTTATGGGCAGCCCCCATCTAAGGGACACATTTGCCTCATCACCCCTGCCTTTACACCTACCAAGCTTTGGCTAAAGGATAGGGACCAGGAATGTTTAAGCCCAGATGAACCGTTTCTGGGTTCCATAAATCTACATACCTAGGTCTTTCACCATGCCATCAAATATTAATAAATGCTTTTAGGCTATTCCAAGTGCAGAGACAATGATTTAGAAGTATAAAACTACTAAAAGATGTTCATTTAAAAAGCTTTCCAAATCTTTTATTCCACATGAATTCTTGCCACTGGGAGGGACTCAGGACTGAAATACTACATGCCTATCTAAAACAGAAAACTGGGCAACCTTAAAGATGTATGCTTTATTAGTGCCTTCAAACTCCACGGGCAATCCCAGTGAAGTATAGGCCCATGGATGAATACGGCAGATGTACAGTGACAGAAATTTGATTACCAGGGAGAAGGACAAGTATATAGGTCAACCAGAACCTCATATACTATCAGAAATATTCGTATAGACAAAAGAAGTATCTACTCATTATTCAGTTTACATACAGATGTTAGAAGAGATGTTAGATACCTTACTATGATTTATGAAATATTATTATACCATTATGCTGTTGCATTATGAAGGTAAGTGTTACATTATGATATAGTGACTATATGTTATGCCTAACATTTTAACGGAGAGTTTTAAGCATGCCCAAGTTTCACCAATCTTTGAATAACAGAATTAACAGCAAAATTTATCAAAAATTTAGCTTCAGTTTCATGCAGGATGTGGACAAAAATTGCTGGAGCTACAAAGCACCAGAAAAGAATATACACCAGTGACTTGTCTTAAAAGAATATTATATCTTTTAATATTAATTTAAGTAGAACTTATACATTTTTTCCTGATGTTAATGCTCAGTGCTAGCAATGCTTTAGGGTGCTGTATTTTACCCCTGATGAACACATATATTAAGGATTGATTTTAAGGGAGATATTAACATAACATTTACTGCTATTTTAAAACTGAAGTTGAGACGCAGCAGAACAGAGAAGGATGGGGGCATGTTTCCAAGATGTAAAATGATCTTAGCAGACAGCTTTTGAGTGATAATTTTATGACATAATTTTAAGACATAACTTTTTGTCTTCAAGAACATTTCCACAGACTCCTGCAGCATCTGTGCCCTTTAGAGGATGCAAGGAGAGGCAGACAGAGGCTGTTGTAGGTTCTCTCAGTGTACGACAAATGGTCATATCAGGGACAGTGCAACTGCAAAACAGCAGAGGGCTGATAAGGGAACTAATGCAGCTGTAAACCTGGGAATATTTTAGGGTAAAAATCAACCGCTACCTTAATACGCACTGATGAACTGCTTATGTGATTAGAATGTCAGACGATACGGCGATACAGGCAAGTTTTCCACCCTATTTCCTGAGGTTATGTATTCATTCCTGCATTAAAAAGGTGAGCCCCAATGCCAGAATAAGCATTGGAATCGTTATAAGGGCACTGACAGATACCTTTGTTAACCCAAACGGTATGTTTACATACTACTAAACGAAATGTTTGCCCTTGCATTTTGAAACAGCTGTTTAAAAAGGGATATTAATTGTTATAAAAACAAACAAAAGAGTTGATTCTTTTCAAAGGTACGATTGAGAGAAAACAAAGAACAGTGTTTTATCAAACAATTTTCATGTATATTTCAATATCATATTTAACAAAATTAAATTAAGTGTCAAAAGGTGCCAGGCAAAGCCCACACAGAACTAAAATAAAATGTTCAATGATTCACTTTTTACTCTGATACTCTTTGGAAGAAAGTGCATCTAATTTTGATCAATTATGTTTGTATCTGATTTCTAATGCACAGAAGTCAATGGAGAGATATAAATACTGTCCTCCTCCAAGCATAATTATAATCATAGAGGTGCACACTGAAGAAGTAGGAGAGATGTTTAAATTGAAGCATAATATTGGTAGAAGAACAAAGCTGGCTGTGAAAATTTTGGGGTGGAAATTAGAAGACTGTTTTAAAGCCAAAATAAAGCAAGTTCTCTCCATACATCTAAGAGGGACAAACAACACAACCAGTAAATTCAAGAGGAAGATTACATGAAGGTGATACGATTGCCTGCTGTCACAGGGGGCTGGAGCTGAAGAAACAGGAATTATCTCCAGTTTCATGTTCTCACAAATATCACACGAGAATATGACACCAGAGTCGCAAGTGAACCAACCACACAAAAGCTAACCTCTTTATTTAATTCAAACTAAAGGAACCTTTTTAAAATTCAGTGAGGTCAAGGAGGAAATGTTTTTGGTGTAGGGACATAGTCCATACTACTCTGTGTACCAAGTAAGCTAGAACTAAACCATGAGTACACTGACATACTTCTCTGAAGGAAAACAAAGCAAACGAACAAACAAAAGGAAACGGGCAATGAATGCATTTCATCTCCAAGATCCCAAAAGGTTAATGGGGTCTGGCCTATGCTGAACTTATTTCTGAATATGCAATAGCATGCAATCAATATACAACGATCTCCTAGGTTGCAGCTAGAACCTGCACAACTACTTGCTGGAAATCTGCCTGACATGTAACAGCCTCGCATCAAAGCTGTGAATAAAATTACCCGAGAGGCAGTAGGAGCTCCATTCACTGCCTATGGAAGGCCCCCAAGCCAGAACCGCAAAAATAACCTCTCCAAGAATTTATGCTGCTGCAGGGCCTGAGGTCAGGCACAGAAGGACTAACATACCAACCTTAGGTAGTATTTAGCAGATAAGCATCTATTTTTCAGTGGAGCATGGAGCAGAAATCTTGGCTGTAATTTAGAGTTTTTCCTCCCATGCAGTAATACTATCCGCCTTCCTATTAGCAATCAACTCCTTCCCTTTAGTCCAGCAGCTCCTGTGAATGCAACCACCACAGAGAATATTCACCTTCACTCCTTAAAGAAAAGTCCAATTCAGTACAATTTTACCATAGTACTCAGAGGTCATCTTACCTCTCCATAAAGAGAACATGGTTTTAAGAAAAAAAAAAAAAAAAACAACAACAAATACAATGGGGATGGAAGTTATAGCAGTGATTAGAACCTTGGTTATAGATCTTAACAAAGGTCTCCAATATCTCTAGGCATTCAAGGTTTTCTTTATACTATGCTTGAACTACACTAAACAGATAAGGTGAGAAAATAAAAAGTTAAAATATTCTTGTTAGTCATTTTTCTTTCTGAACTTCTGAAATCTTCACATCGTTCTGCTTATTCCTATATCTATTCCCAGCTTCCCAAGTGCTTTGATTTAATTTGGTCAAATCTTCATCCATTCTTATTTCATCCGTTCCATTTAATGTTTCTTATAGAAAAGATTTTGGCCTAGACTACTCAGTTCGTACACTTTCCTCAGAACTTTTTTTGTCTGTTTTCTTTTTCCATCCTTGCTGTGAAGTTGCTGGTTCAAGTCCAGTAGGGAGAAGAAAATATCCACAGGAGATTATTCTGATTTCTGTCCTGATCTGTCAGCCTATCCCAGTGTAATCAGCACTGCTGTTTCTCTTTCAGTCTGCTGGAAGATCCTTCTCTATGAAATTTAGCAATACCACAGTGTTTCTTATTAATAGCAAGATTTCAACATACAGCTACAAATCACTGGTTACACCATATTTAGAAAATATTCCACTTGGAGACTCGCCATATTAGATCTAGTTGACTAGATCTGCAAGACTGATTTGCAAGATTGATGAGCATTAGTTTGTGTAAACTACCAGCTGAAGCGCATTTTCAAATAGAGCTAATCAGAAATTATTACTGAACCCAAGAGTAAAGAGACCAGCTCTGTAACTGGGGTACTCACTAGGGTTGCAAGCAGCCCCCAGTCAGTTCAAATTCATAACAAACAGTTCAACTACATGATTTTGTATTTTATATAGGTTATTCTTCAGTGAAGATTTCTTTCTCCTTTATTTTTCCTCATTAACCACACCTCCCCCCGCCCCCCCCCCAAAAAAAAAAACCACAAAACATCCAACCAATCCTTCCCATCATGCAACCAGAAGAATTATTATATGAGGGGAAAACTGTTCCCCAAACAGTTTATCACACAATAAAAACAGCATCACAGTGCAGCCTGTTGATACGTGGGCCCTTGAACGGATGACCTAAAGTGGTACTACCTCTCAAGAGATGCTTTTGCAGCTTCTCATGCACTAGGTACTAATAGGGGCTAATATAATTGTCAGAGGACATTAAAGCAGCTGTTGAACTAGATAAATATACAGAGTAACTTACCATAAGTGGCATTTGTTTTATTAGCCACAAAACAAAATATTTGTATCATTAACACGTGATCCATGAGTCTGTAATACAGTCTTGGGAAAATGCTAAAACCTCAGACCTCCAAGTAACAAAATAAACCCTTGGAATTAAAAGCCTCAACAGATCAGATAAGAGCTGAAGGAAGCCTAACAGCAAAGAGCTTTTATTTTTTAGCACTTCTCCTCCAGTACACCTTTAGCCTCAATTTAATTCTAAAACCTTGTTCCTCACCCACCCCATCCCCATTCCCTGTCTGATTCTTTTATAAGCTGAAAATTAGGCTTTCCAGATCTGCACAAAGTTGTACTTTGAAGAGGGGGAGGTAATCACAATACTTTTCCACTAAATGTTTCATCAGAAATTTATACTCATGAGCCTTTCTCAGGAAATTCAGAATAGAAGAAGGTGAAAGAAGCTTATCAAGTCATTAAACATAGATATGCACATCTGGCCTGTTGGGCATCAAGACTTCCATGTACCATAAAGAGACAGTATAAGACTTAATTCAAATGGAAACTGGAATTACCTCTCCAGTACAGGTATGGAGAGATGCAGCTGACCTCTTCAAGATGGGGGAAGAGAGAAGGAGACATGGGGAAAGAACTCAGCTGCCTAAAGGTCATCATCTAGTGCTCAATAAGACACCCACACAGAGCTGGCAGGTAACTACAGAACCTGCAGGAGGACTCATCCCTTCCAGGACAGCTGCTCATGGCCAGGCGGGATATGGCACAGAACTCAAATGGACACTAACCATCTAGGTTTAGGCAACTGAATCCCCAACATGAGGTCTACCTCAGGATGGACTGGGTAGTTCTCTGGTCCCTACTGGCTA
Source organism: Aptenodytes patagonicus (assembly GCF_965638725.1). Classification (NCBI taxonomy): domain Eukaryota; kingdom Metazoa; phylum Chordata; class Aves; order Sphenisciformes; family Spheniscidae; genus Aptenodytes; species Aptenodytes patagonicus. The sequence continues at coordinate 126,032,608 of NC_134949.1, forward strand.
TAATGGCTGGCTTGCCCACAGACTACAATCAGAGCTTGGCACCTGACTGACTAGCAAATGGACAGTCACAGATAGACAGACACCTAAAAGTCTTTTAATTTTGATCTCAGATTGACTCTCACCCCTTCCTTACTGTAGGCTTCATTTAATCAAACCACCGTATCACCAAACGGTCTACAGAACCTGTTACTTAACTTTTTAAATATGTGATCTTAAATAAAAAGTTATAGATGAAAACGGCCAAACCAGTTACCCTAGAGAGAAAAAAAATCAAGAAAGAAATGCCCACCCCTCTGGAAAGCAATAGAAAAACCACTGCCTATTTACCTGGTGCTAAAATTTCACCTGAAGTACACGTCTGTATGCTAATCACTCACTGCCCTTAAGACAGTTGTATAAATAACTTCATCTTGCTTTCCTAGGTATCATAATTATGCATGCCTTCCTGTTCAATAATGGTTACTGGATGCTGCTGCTCTGATTCCATCTCTGTTAATTTTGGTCTCCTCTTGGCATTATTCCAATTGAGTTCTAATAAAATCTTTGTTTCATACCACATTCAATATATCTCACTTGCAACCGTCCACAGATGTAAGCATATATGTATTTTGCATATACTATAGTGATAGTTCCCAGTGAACAGGAAAATTGCATAGCAGAAACTGAAAAACAAAACAGGAGACTATTTACTGAAAGGAAAAGCCGTAGTCTGAAGCAATTAGGCCATATTTTGTGCTTAAGAGGAGAGTCATCAGCATACAGATACTACATATACCTCTTTAAACTTGAGGAAAATAAGTAGAAAGGCATAAAGACATAGATCTATGCAGAAATAAACATAGTCCTAACTGTAGCACCCTTGAAAGTATTAAAAGCAAGACATAGCTGTAGAGGGGGTAAAAAAATCAGCATCAGGGTTATCAGCATCATGAATTATTTTTATAGTTATAGACAACAGACATATTCTTCAAGGTACAAGATCTTCCAGTAGAGCCAAGTGAGCTCAGGTAAGTTTGTGTATTAAGAGCGGTATGCAAGGTGGTGTCACTGAGTAGAGGGGACACAAGCCTGCTAGTTCTGTGCTCTTGCCCTTAATCTGCCCAGTTCCCACTGCATTCATCATGACTGAGACCAACATATGTAGTTTCACAAGGTCAAAAATGAATGGAAAAAACCCTCATCAGTAATACCAAGGAGCCAGTTAGGGCCAGAGGAGAGGAATGAATCATCTTTTGTTACTCTTGAGGAAATGGGATATTATAATTAATGGGGAAAACTGCATCTATTTCATGCATATAACATGAATGCTAAGGGAACCAAGACTTTTTGACAAATTGGACATCGCATACAACATACTTATTAATTCATAAATTAAATATACATTCTGTTACCCTATCAAAGGAAACTTTGCTTGTTTTTGTCTCTCCCAGCAATCTTTTTTTTTTTCCTTTTTCTTTATCACCCAAGCTGTAAAAAAAAAAAAGCAGCTTACTTTTTTTGAAGGAAAATCATAAAGGGCTTCACATCCATCCTGAACCATCATGCCTCTCTGCATTTCAGATTGAGTTGAAATTTCTAATTGAAATGATTTTTCATGAGTTAAACTATAAAGGAGAAATAAGTGATACATTTAAATTATTTATTCATCCTATTTATAATTAATTAGGTTTTTCTCTGTGCACAGTCAGGCTATACTAGAGTGTTTGATTTTTAAAGCCTTCTCTATCATCAGGCAACAATGGATGACTGCTTTTCTCATGTCACTCTTGTTTTAGTTTGCTCTAGAGATTCAGACAACTCCCATTCACATCTTGGTCGACTTTAATGCATTAACCCTCTCAAATCACAAACGACAGCTAGAACCTTTTCAGTGAGAGGTGTTAGGCAGAGCTATGTGCCAGACTGCACGCGTACAAGCTGCGCTAGGTGTAGAGGTGAGGAGGGCAAAGTTGGGATCAGTCCCAGTTAAACATAAGTCTTTCCTCCTCCTCTCCACTGAAGGACAAGAGGAGAAAGTTGTCCCCAGGACACTTCTGATTTTGAGCAAGGTGAGCATTTCTTTTCCTCACCTGAGGAGCAAGAAAAAAGGAAAAAGGGGGGAACTGCTTACAAAAAGCATGGGAGGCAGGAACTTCTGAAGGAAAATAGGAAAAAGAAAGTCTTCCAGAACATTCTTCTCCCAAGATGGTGCTCGGGGGGCAGCTCCATCCCACGCTGCACGCGATGCGAGGAGCAGCAGAACCTCCCCACGTGGCGCAGACTGGCCCCAGGCAGGCAGTGCTGGGAGCTGCTCCTCACAGCTGCCTGCACCAAACCACCCTCAGCACAGCCCAAGCACTAGCTACCACGCTTGCTGTCCTACTGTGTTTGCCCTAGCTGGAAGGAAATAGGGAGAAGGGGTTGTTTGGGGGTTTTTTTGTTTGTTTTTTGTTTTGGGGTTTTTTTTGTTTTTTGTTGTGGTTTTTTTTTTTTTTTTTTACACACTGTTGTTGAGAAAATAGCTGGTGGGAGAGGGAATTTAATCCCAGGAGGGCCATCTTAAAAAAAAAAAAAAAATTAAGAATTTTATAAGGTTTCCAGTTTTACCTTTTGCTCCAGTTAAAAAGATTAGCTTTAAGATCTTAAGTAAAAAAAAAAAAATTTCCCCCCCCCCCACTTAAAAACAAGAGAACATATTTTTAACATTTGTTCCCTGGTCTCAAGGGTCAGAAACATCCCTCTTATTAAAGAAAGGTTGACAGGCATATGTAAACACAGTGCTCCACACACAGGTGGGCCTTTTCAAGGAAAAGAAGAATTATTATGCTGCGCAATAAAATCCAAGGCAGCTTAAAAAGTTTTTTTTTGTAAGAGACAAATAAGAGGTCCTGCACTTATGGAATGAGACAAACATTAAAAAAACTAAACACACCACACCAGAAAACTTAGGACCGGATAATTTTCACAAATGTATTCTTTTTAAATAAGGGTTTAGAAAGTGTTAAACCTCATTTTCTCTCAAGGTGTCTAGTAACAGTGCAACAAAAGCTGCATTTCTCCTGTATAAATCACTAAACTCAGAATCTGAGGTTTCGAGAAAGTGGCAAATACTGCAAAGCTGGTAAGATCTCAGCATGGAGTAACACCCTAGTTTTCATAGAGATACTTTAAGATTTTCTAACACTTACAATACCATGCCTAAATTTTACAATTCACTTAAAACCAATAAGACTTTAATGTGAAGAATAATGGAAAGGTGTATCAAAATCTGCACCATTGAATTGGGGGGGCCGGAAATCAGGATTTTATGATAACCATTAAAAAACAATAGTAAAGATAGCCACGTCTTACAGAAGCTAGGGAAGAGTATATCTCGAGAAACACCAAGTTTTACAAAACAGCATGAGGAGCTCCAGCTGTAGCAAAGAGAGGAGAAGCAGGAAGGGGCAGCAAAGCTGCACAGCTCCAGCAGTGCTCCCTAGGCTGACGCCTGCTATTTCCCTCTTTGCACCAGGAGGTGAACCGTGCACACTACTGCTCTGAGGAAATAAGCCTACCAGTCACGTAGGACTAACACAAAATTAATGCATGGGGTGTGACGGAAGGCGCAATACCCTCTGCTGCAAGCACGCCGTGAAGTGGTAGGCTCCCCCACCCAGCAAACACGACTGTTGTGCTGCTGCAAAAAAGGAGAGAGGAGGATTGAGCTTCTTGATCCTAAATCAGCTGAGCAGAGGGGAAAGTGGCAGCATCCCCGTGCACTCCCAGCTCGAGGCAGGCTGCAGGCAGATATCCCAGTGTAGCTGGAAGGTGTCCTTTGCAGCGCCAGACAGCACGCTGAGCTCTGGAGGACAGAGCTTTACATGGGAAGCATGAAAAACTGGGTTCGGCTCTGGGGGCTCAGCTTCACGTTCGCCCAGCTGGCAGCAAAGCCCAGAGGGACCCTAGCAGTGCAAATCCAGCAAACAGCCACAATAACCTGACCATTCCCTACGCCATCCCTCTGATACCCTCAGATTACTCTCTGTCCTGTGAGAAATTCGCTCCTTTTTCATTTGCTGGATTCAAGCATCAGCTATCCACACACACCACTTCTGCGTTGGCTCCACAAGACCACACGTTCCCAGTCCTCACCCCTGCCACCTATGACATCATCCATGCAAGGTGGCCGTGGCCCCAGGACCTGAGCTAATAGGAAGCATTTCACAGCAAACCTCCTGCAGCTTCCTCTCTCACTGCCTGCCCCACTCCACTGCAGCAGCAGCTCACCAGCACATCAGAGCTCATACAGGTGCTCTCCATGGGAGCTCTCAGCTCTCCTACACCAGGCATCACTGGGTCCTCATGAGGCTTGATCCTGATTGTTGCCGCCCACAAAGGCTCACTGCACCATATCTCACACATGGGGGGTGGGGGAGGAAAAAAAATTACAAACCTCACCACTCCCCAAAACACAGAGCAAGAGAAAACTCAGCTATATACCTACCATCATCACCTTTTTAATATAGATCCCAAGCACATCCTATGAGTAGAGTGACTCAGTCGAGTGTCAGGATGCTAAAGGTCAGCAGGCAAACCGAATATAAAATGAAGGACAATGAAAACAGATCACTTCAGATTTAGGGGCCCATCTTTCCTCCACAGCATATGTTTTACTGTCACAGCCAGCTCAGAATTTTTAGCAATCATGAAAGCATGAGGGACACAACTAAATCTGAACCCAAGGTGAGTGATACGCCATACTGACATACCTGAAATGCAAAAACAATTCAAGTCTTCTAAAAAATAAATATGATTGTCAGCCCTTCTATACAAAGCTGCTATATTGCACTGTTTATTTCTAATGTGAAAGTTATATAGAATTGCACAAAGTTCTTCCTCCCCTTAGGGGGGCTCTGTTTCACCTTTTGATGTAATCTTGTCTGATGTTTCCCTCATCATATTAGAAATGTTTTCAAAGCAGACAATCTCCTATTGAATCTTCCTCCTAAAATAAAGACTTATTACTGTTGATGCTTTATGTAGGTCAGGAATAGTTTTACAGATCCTCATGTAAATAAGGCTTGAAGCAAAAAACCCATAAGGATTCCCTTGCCCTCAGGTACTACAATGTTTTAGTTTGGTTGGTTACACAAACCCTACCTTTCCAAAAACAATTTTTGTTTTTCTTTGTTAGAAGCACAAAGTTTCTTGTTCCATGGCCTAAGGGCTTCTTTTGTTTGTTTGTTTAGTTAAAAAGCTGCGGTTTTGGCGGTCTGCCTGGTGATGGTGTACAGTGCTGGAGGGATTTCAAGTGCTCTCCTATCATTTGCAGGTATTTTTGTTGTCACAGATTTAGAGTTTGATTCTGAACTGCTCGTTCTACCAGCAGCTGCAGGAGCCACCCTGAAACATTGAAGAACTCCCCTTGTTGGGGGAGAAGACTTATGCTTCCCTCTCTCACAGTGACTCCCTGGCAAGTAGCCCTATATAGTGGATTAAGGTTTTATATCGACTTGTACGTGATACACGTAATTCTGTTGGTTACAAGAGGCCAACTCAAGGCGATCGGCCACTCATGTTTCACCTGCATTTAAAAAAAAAAAAAAAGGAAAGGATGGAAGGCAGGATGGAAAGAAAGGAAAAGAAGAAACTGTCTTATGATATTGGTACCTGACTTCAACTTATACCAGATTACACTTCTCAGCTTTTAAAAGACACTTTCAAGCAGAAATAGACTAAAACAACACCATGCAACTGAATAGTCATAAACACTTGGAGACCCCCTGTACAACACCTTTCAGTGTCCAAATTGGCAGAGGCATCTTTGAAACTCAGAAAGCACCCGAGCAAAACGTGCATTAACTGCTGGGGCAAGATGAAGTAGTGTCCAACACTAACTCTAGCCCAGTGGATTGCTGTTGCAATCCTGCTGAATTTTGAGGAATGATGAAACAGATAATAGCAATAGTTAATAGAACAGTGTAAATCATACCAGAAAGAAAAATTTAAATCTTGCATAACAGAGTTAACAATTATTTCACCTAAAGATTTGAATTTTAAGAGACTTGAAGATGATGTTGTGGAATTGAGTCACTGTGTCTGAACATTGGCCTCGGAGACAAATCGCCTGTTCAAAAAATAAGAGAGAATTTTCCTTGGGTAAGGGGAGCAGGGGCAGGGGTGGAAGTCAACATCCTTTTTGTCAGAAGAGAGACTTAACAGCATCATTAGCTTTTTTGTTTATGGAACAAAATTTGCAGAACACAGCGCAGTGTTATTATGAAATGAAAGCACCTGTAGAAAGGAAGGGACGGCTCCCTCATGTCTAGACACCTTCACTAGAGAAGTTTAGAGGAAAAAGCCTTTTTGTTTGTGGTTTTGTTTTTTTTGTTTTTTGTTTGTTTTAATTAGATCATACAGTTGACCTGCAGTCCAAATAGATACAGATGGGACCACAACTGGCAGTTTTTAAGTCTTCCCACTGATTTTTAAGTGTGAAAAAAAGGTGATCCTTCACACTAGCTCGAATTCTACGGTTATAAGGAAAAGGAGAGGAAAGCATCAGGGGAAGACACCAGGCGCAACTTCCCACTTGTCCTGCTGTTTAGGACACACCCACAAAGGCACACAACCTACAGCTGGGTGAAGACCACAAATGAGGATGCAGAGCAGTGGCTTTCCACCACATAGTAACAACTTCAGGTTACTAAGAGTCACTCTTAGAAAGAACTAATTGGTAGCATATTACAGGCTCTAGAAAAATCATCCATCCCATCATTTTGACATGATACTGACTCTACAAATCGCATAATGTACATTTAAAACATTCAACTATTTAGATGTATAAAACAGAGCTTATTCTTCCACTGATAAACACATTTAGCTCATCAACATTAACAGGAGCTCCAGGCAACATAATTAGGCAGTTGAACTCAATGATCTTAAAGGTCTTTTCCAACCTAAATGATTCTATATATCATTTGGGTTAGCCAATAGAAGAGCTACTGTGAATTAAAAGTACAGTTTAATTTTACCCCATCTTCCTCTTCTCTCTGCAGCCATCCACATATACCATTTTGTCACATTTTGAGACTGGGAAGCTGCAAAGAATTTTTACTGGTACAAACTTAGGTGTATTTTGCCTTTTTTTTTTTTTTAAAGTATAACAACATCAACAATTTAGAAAAAGATATCATTTGTGTTAAAAGGATATAAATACTTAAAATAATTTTTTCCAAGTCTACCAAAATACTTGTCAGAAACAAGTGTCACACACAGGAACATGCCACCAGAGACAGTGCATACTTTTGAAATGTTCACGTTAAAGACACAAGCGTATTTTAAAAACGTGCAGAATGATTTAGATGTTTTAATACCAACCTGATGAACAGTTGGAAGAAGACGTTGCATGTAAGCAATAGCACAGAGTTTTGCTGGTGGTAGCCACAGCTGCCATGTCCTATCTAGACAGGAGCAGTCCCACTGTGGTTTGCATCTCAGCACAGTAGCAAGTGGCCCGCCAGTGCAGCCCGCCTCCTCCCTCATTGCAGCACCAGCCTGTGTGCCAGGGCTGGATCATCACCAACTAACCTCGTAACCCCGATTAGACCGGTCAGCCGGCCGGCGGGCATCAGAGCAACCCTTTGCATGACTCCCACTTCCCAGAACTGGTAAGCAGGTCTGTTCTTCATTTAGTGCTTAGGTGACAAGTATGTGGGTGCAAGTTATATTGGGTTTGTAGGTCAAAATTGATGACAGAATCATACAACTTAGTTGCAGAGGAAGACAGAGTTAAGGACCCAAAACAACGGTACTCTCTGGACCTGTTAAGGATGGTGAACCATCACCTCTTGCCCTCTAGATGCCAAGAAGTATCATGGCTTCAAGTTCACGATGGAGCCTTTCCAATTCTAAAGACTACTTTTGCCCATTTCTACCGATATATAAACAGTTTTCATCTTGTTTGCTTTTTAGCTCATTCAGTAACCTCGAGTTCCACATGAGTGTCCCCTAACTTTGTCTTCAAGGCTTTTTTTCTTCAGGGAAGACAGGAGAGGTCAAAAGAAAGGGAGTGCAAGGAAAGCAGAGAAGAAAAATAGTTCTTTTGATAAAGAGCAGAACTCATGAGAACTGTATTTTAAAGAATAAAATCTAGTTGTATTGGAAATGTATATGTCCTGAAACTAAAACTTTAAGTATAATAACTGTCAGTTCAATTATAATTGTTTACAACAGTTGACAAGCAAGCAAAATTCATCAGTAATAGATAAAATTGCCCAGCCCTTGCATACAGTGCAGAGCACCTCAAGACTTCCATGCAAGTAAATAAAAAATGAGGATTGGCCTTTTTTTTTTTTTTAGGGAAAACATTCCAGCAAGAAATAGATTCAGAAATCTATTCTAAAATATGGATTTCTCCTCTTTGTCACAGCATTTATCTGGATGCACTACTTATGCAGACATTTTATACTCTGAAAACAGCTTTTCCCCCCTTTATTTCCCCATGTTAAAAATGTTTTGCTTAACTTGGCAAACTGGACTTGATCAGATATATTTGGCAAAGGTACTCATTTTCCATCTCCCAAAGTATTCTACTTTTTCAGTTATATAAACTATGGAGGTACGTTAAGACGTATCAGAGGCTACTGTGGTCATAAGCTGTTGCTACTGAATTAATGTTATTAAACACACATACACATTAACTGCACAGGTGATAAGTCAGAAAAGGGGTAAGTCTTAGTACCAAACAGTGTTTCTGTGCAAAGGAAGACCTAGCATCTGCAAAGAGTTTATAAACCTCAATAAATGGCACTGGCTTCAGACTTGACAGACCACCAAGCACAGGTCAACCATGAATTCTCTCATTGTCAAAATTAATAGAATCTCAGCAATGGGAGAATCCTCATTCCGTGCTGCAAACATTCAAAGTCACAGCCTGCTGCCTATTTCTTAATTATGTAAAAACCTATTTAATGCTTATGCTCAGTATGCCATTTTCATCTGAGTAAAACTTTTAGGAAGTATTCTTGAAATGGAGGGAGATAGTTCTCAGTCAAGAATTAATAACAACTGGAGGCTTTATTTTACACACAAAGAAAAAGTTTCTAATTAAATCAAAAGAAAAAGTGCCAGCAATTGTCCAAATGAGTTTCCTTTCTTTCTTTTTTAAGGCAAGTTCTGTCAACATTTTTGTTTAATCAAAAAGAATTGGATAGACCCTTTCTTCCATCCTCACTTCTAGTCACACTCCCATATTGTGCTCAGTATAGGCAGATTCTGAAACAAAGCCATTTGTGATAAAGTAATCAAGGAACAAGAATTCATTGGAAGTTAATTTTTCCCTAGCTGGTTTAAAAAAAAAAAAAAAAAAACCACAACACACACAAGCAAACAGAAAAAAATTGTAAGCAATCTATAGAAAAACCACAAGAAATCTTATTCAATTTTTAAAATGGAAAAGGCTAGCTCACCAAGTTGAGAAAGTTGTAAGTGTTAAAAAAGGAATCTGAGTCTTGGTATGTCATTTAATCTTTGGCTACTACTCACAGCTCTCTCCATTGCCAGCCTGAATATCACACACAAGTAATAGCTTAACATTCCATGTTAGTATTCAGTCTAAATACTATGGAAGGGATTTTTTTTTTCTAGTATACATTTCTACTAAATCTTATAACAACAATACAGGTCACGCAGCACTAGAAACATGCTGTGCCTCATTATGCATTTTAACTCTCCTTTTCTCTTTTGATGCACAGAGAAAAAAAAAATATCTTGTGGAGGCTTATTCTTATTTAGATGTACTATAGAAAAATACAGCATTTTTACAGAGCCATGATGCCATAAAATATTTATAAGGACAAACAAAAACAGTATAGCTCTTTGTAAAACCATTTACTACCATCAGCTTTCTCCAACCTTTACAGAAGTTGATTGAAAGAATCCTGAGATTTCTATAGGACTGAGACCAAACTAAGAAGGTACATGTGCTGAACATGCTCAAATCTGAGTAAGCAGCACAGCAACGCATCCTCCTTGCACTTTCTTCTCAAATCTCCTTGCAGTCTAAAAAATATGTCTAAACAGCAGGGGCACAGTGAAGAGGGAACAATCTTCCTGTACGCTAGCAAGAGTTTTTCCATAGTATAGGCATTTCCTTTGGTTCATCTGGTAGTGCCTGAAAACAATAAGGATTTAAGTTTTGTACAGGACACATTCAGAAACCTCTGGCTAAGTGAAGTATGTCAGAATTGAGCAACCCTGGGTGGAAGTTGCTAAAAGGTAACACCAATACTGTTAAAAAGAAGGGTGGAAGGGAATCCATCCTGGTGACAGCAGGCATTTTAGTCTACACTATTTTCCAGAAACGTCCCATCTATGAATATTGCTGCATATGCATTCAAAGACAGGTTTTGAGCTGAGTGTACAGATATGTCAGAAGACCTGGCTACTCATAAAGCTCAGGATGAAGTGTCACTGCACTTCAGTGTGCTCTTTTGTTATTAGAAGGAGGGGGATGACAACAAAAAGAACAGGATCCATGTTTCAGAATGAGAAGATGGGAAAAAGAGCAGTAAGAAGAATAAATCTCTTCAGCAACTCCTACAAGGAAGAGGAAAACATGGGCAGCCCAGGCTTCTGTCTTTTCTTAGGTCAAGCTAGTACTATTCAATTGCTTCTACCCCTGTAATCAAGAACAGAGGGACTGCAAGACTGGGGCAGGACAACTGATGCCTCCCAAAGTTAGGAATAAGGAGCTGAAGCTGGCTGGATTTTGCAGCCATACTGTTGGTCTAGCCTTCCCATATAACAGCTCTGTAGTGTTCTCTTCACCCCAAGGAATTTCCCTGTCCTTCACTAGCATAGAGATCAACGGCCACAGGATCCCTCTTCTCACCCACAGGAATGCAGGACAAGTTTCCACAGTGGGGAGGAGCAGAGCAGGTCCTGCTTAGCCTCTGACAAGCAATCCTGGCTTTTTGTTCTCTTCTTGGACCTCACAAAATATCCTCTAGCATTCTTGGAATAATGGTTTCTTTCCTCCTGCTCTTGTGTTTCTGGTCTTCCACAGAAGAGGAAGGTTACCTGGGTATGTCCACCAGGCCAGGCTAAGTCACATCCATCTTAGCTAAACCCAGCATGCCTCTCCTGCTGTAGTAAACTGTCTCCTGATCAAGTTGAAGTGACAGCCCATCTTAGGGGACATGAGGGTTTTGGGAACAACCTGAACTACTATCTGTGTCTTCTAGCAGTGGACTAGTTTTGAACAGCAAGGAAACTCTGCAGGAGGGACCAGAAGCAACATAACAGTTAAAATCTTGTTTCTGATTTGTTTTTCCTCCACCTATGAACCTGCTCTCTTTTTGTAGATATCTTTGAGAAACTGTGGCATAACAACATTGACAGATGGGGGGATGGAGTGAGAAGGGGAAGAGCAGTAGAGTTGAACAAAGCAAAACAAAGCCATATTTCTACATCCTGTTGCTTACTCCATATTCGCTACTCCTATTTCCTTATTCTTCCCGGGTATGCAGGAGTTCCAATGAGAAGACTGTAGAGCAATCAGAAGTTTAAACAAAGATCTTCTGTGAAACTGAGGGCATTTCAACACAAAGGAAGGTAAGCACAGACCAAGTGGCAGTATCTGTAGGACCTGGTAGGGAGCTTCAGTAGGACAACCAAGGAGAGATCCTATATGGAGAATGTAGAGAAGCGATATGAATGAAGGCTTCAAAGGCTTGTATTTAGCAAAATAAATGGAAATGGAAACAAAGCATCATCATTCATGACCCAGCAGTGAGGCAGAAGTTGCCAAGAGTTCAACACGTAAGCTGACATGACAAAAGCTCTTCCAAACATCCTAGATACAGAATAGAGCTTTTACTGACTGAAGATACAGGAAAGGAAAGAAAAGGTCACGAGGTCTACAAGCAATCGACAATAGGATCTTAGAGCTAACTTTTTTGCTAGCCCAGCATAGGTGAGACCAGGTGCAAACATGTGCATGTCCTGCTGTTGAGCATGGGCTTCTACTCGCTGCCCTGGCAGTAAAGAGAAGGGACTGCATGAGTATTTCTTTTTACATCTTTACAGAAAGTTAGCCAGGGTCCCTGCGAGGAGGCAAACAGTAGGCTTTTATGTCCAAATCTACTGCAGAGCAGCAACACTAAAACATAACACCAAAGATGTTATTACCGTCTCATTAAATTTAGGCAGTATGGGGAAGGGGAGAGGAGACATAATTATCATTCTGTAAACACAAAGTTGAAAAAAAAAATCCAGGAATAGTGAATATAGAAAAAAGAACAACCCAAATTCACTTTACTATCTCACAGCAAAACCCCCACTTCTGTACCCACCGGTTTCAGCCTGGAGGTAGATTTCTGTTCCCAGCTGCAGAGCGTGAGGCACCACTGCCCCGGGCTGAGCTGCAGCCCTTCCTCAGATACCGGCACTCAGCTTCACAGCTCAAGCTTGGTCAGTGACGATGACACCATCCTCCCACTAACATAATGCATTCCTCAGCAGCTGCCTGCACGGCACCAAAGCAGCCTTTAAAACAGCATGTGTAGAGGGAGAAGGGAATGGGGTTTTTTTCCTTTGAAAAAGCAGGATGCAACTACCAGCCAATTAATTCTGGTTATATGGGCCATGAGGGCACACAGATTTGAGACTTTCCTGATAAGCATCTCAGGAAACAAATGCAGTTGCCAATTGTGTGTGGGCCACCGAGTGGTATCATCTTTAATGTCCACAATGACACTGAAATTTCATTTCCCCAACCCTCAAATATGAAATATTGTATTCTACTCGCCTTCTGGGGAAGCACAGTAATTTTTTTTTTCCCTCTATCAAATCCATTGCCTGCTGTGACTCCTTAAATGTCTATTCAGCTTTTCTCTCTCTCTCTCTTAATTTTTACAGGATGCAGCCTAGGCAATCTCTAGGACTATTAAAAAAAAAATAGGCTTTATTAGAGAAATAAATACACAATTGCCCCCTTCATTCCTCTTCTACCTGTGCAAAACCTAGATACCAAGCTGGTTTCAAGGAAAAAGCAAACATTTACTTGGCAGGGAGAGGGAAGAAGAAAAAGCAGCTCTAGCACTGAACCTATTGCATCCCATCAGCTCTTTAATCAGTCCCACTACCAATGTCTTTTTCAGTAATGTGCATGCCTGGGTGGGAAAAACAAGGTAAAGAAAGCAGATTCTGAGCATCAGTAGTAATTTGCAGGTGGCTTCAATAGAAGCAGGGTCAAATACTCCCAGGTTTAAGACAGGAACAGCCACATTCTATCATTCTTAGTTTTTAACACATGAGTTTGTTATCTAGTTTGCCACGAGGGCACCTTTGGGAAAAAAGGTGACTTTCCCTTGATGACTACCCGCCAGCTAAAAATGCTTCCAAGTGCATTTTTAAGTTTGCTTATCCTCTCGTTTCCAAGTAAGGCAGTACTGAAATTCCTCAGAAACAGAATATGACATCATAAGAAGGTTTTGCAGAAGCTCTCCCTGTATGTCCATTCATATTAGTCTCATCATCCATAACAAGTGTTTAAAAAGCAGAAAAACAACCATGATGCATAATGCATTGTGTCATGATGCATAATAATTAAAGCCCCTCCCCCGGCTCCTGAGGTTTAAAATCTTTCCAAGTAAGCATTTCAGCGTAAAGGCTTTGACAAAAACGCCATTTAGGGATTTTCAAATTTACAGCTATGCAATTTGTCATCATTTATATTAGCAAGAAGGTTTAAAATAAAAACAACAGCAACGAAAGGAAGATAATACAATGCAATTCTGCACTTGATGAATCTCCTGTTGACTAAAAACCCCTATGCCTGGCAGTCAGAAAAGTTATTAACCTGCCAAATTACAGATGGAATTGGTGTATTTTTTCCCCCCAGAATTCTTTAAGCAGAAGAATGTAGAGTATCCCATGTTCAAGTATTAGCAAAGGTTACTTGCCTTTGGAATATTGATTAGCACAACTCTTGTGGGAATTATTTCACTTTTCCAAAGCAAATTAAAGATCTGAAAAGCAATTCTCAACTTAACTTCAAATGCAGTTATTTAAAAATGGATGATTAACGCAATTACTGCCTGGTGCAGAGAGCACAGCTTTCCAGAGGCTGCCAGCGGAATTCACCGTTAATGCTGAAATCAGATTACCTTGAAAGAGCTCCCTTGATCCAGGGAAGAAAAAATAAAATTGATACCTGGGAGCTTATTTCTCACCTAAAAAACACATATTTCCTTCTAAACCTTGAACTCTATTGCAGTCAGATGGGCACATACTCTAGTTTGGGTTTTCTGAGGTTTTTCAGACTAAACTACACCGGGACAGTTTATTTACTTGCATCCCTATGACTCATTCTTCATTCACCTCCGAGGTTTCCAAAGTGCCTTCTGAACAATGCTAATACTGCTTAAAATAAGCATTTCTGCAGGCTGTTTTCTTTAGTAATGATTCACTCAACAGTAAATTAATTTGTTTTTCTTTTGGACTTTCATATAGCAACCACCAGCATGGAGTATACACGTCATGTTCCTGAGCACAATTATACTAACATCTTTTGAGGAAAAACACCCTCTTTATTAACTGGTAAGGAACCAGTACCTGTACAAGCCAAGTAAATTTCCCTGACTTTACATCTGAAAACACATAGCAAAGCAGGGATTTGAGCTTAGGTCTTCTAAGCTCTAATGCCTAGCCACCTAACACTGTTGTTCTGCCTGGTTACAGAGCCATTAAGATCAAATACAGTTTCAAAGTTTATGCAGAAATATTTCCACTGAAACTTTATGTCAACTGCTACTCAGTTTTAAAACACCAATACATACTTCTGCTAAAATAAGGATTTGATAATACTAGTAATACACATTTCAGAAGTAATTATTTTAGTCACATTTTTTCCCTATTTCAGGTTCTAAAAATGTACCAGTTTTAAATCTTTACCAGATAGCATAAGTGATAATGAGCTGTAAATCCACAGAACTAAAATGTTGCTGGGAGCACTGCTTATGACTTGTCAATCGGTATGTCTAATAGTATATCAGTAGTCTACAAAGTGGTGGATTTTTTTTCTTCAGTCACGTAAATTAAACTACAAACTATGAACACAGAATTGCAAAATCCTATATGCCTTCTTTTTTAGTAGTTCTATGAAATGGTCATATAATAACATTTTTGTTTATTGATCAAATGACTTAATGATCACTTTTTTCTTTTCTGAATGAAGAGAAGGGCAGGCTAGCAAATGTGAGCTGTTATTTAATACTATATTATGTGGTGTTTCATATTCCAATCAGTTTCTTAATGAATTGGGCAACTGTGTAATGGTAAATGCAATTGTTAGCCAGACCCAAAAGCAAGGAGCTACAGTCAAGAACAAGCAATTCCTTGTTACATGTACTAGAATATTTAGGACTTTTCTGTAAGACGACAGCGCACAAGATCAAGTACCTCTTAATATTTATTACTTAGGAAGATCTCAAGAGGCTAGAATGCTGCCTCAATCTTATTTCCTGGGTTCTGGAGCACCACAGCTTTCTGAGACATGGACTAAACCATGTATTGCCCATTCCAGGCAGAAGGAATTTTGGTTTATGACAGGTCAGCAGTGAAAATTCACATACAAAGAGGACTTGAAAAGCATTTACAGGTGCATTTATTGCTTCCGGGGGGGGGGGGGGGGGGGGGGGGAATGAATGTATATATAGCAAGGCCTCTTTCCAGAAGCATGAACGCATGTCCTTCAGGTGTTAATATTTGCCATAGCATCATCCAGAAAGGAGTCTTGATTTTTCCGCAGTACTTGGAGTTCATTAATTGTGGTTATAACATTCTTATCCTGGAATAAATCCCAAAAGATGACTTACATGCATTAAAAAAGCGTACACTAGATCACTACCAACTGCTCATACCCAACACATACAAAGCAACTGTGTTATGCCTGAATGGCTGCAATGGAGGAGGACAGGCCTAACAGACTCTTTTAGGAGCCAATTCCTCATGTGGTTTAGGTCAAATTGTGCAGGGTTTGAGGGCTAATGCAGCCACTTTTAATCAGATATAACAAAATGGCTAGGGTCTCATAAATGAGAGGGTTAAAATGGTTTGGGTACACTGATAAGGAAAAATAATTCAAGTAAGAGGTACATTTTCACTATTTTGCTAATGCATTGCTGTTGGCATGACTTGTCCCTGGAGAACTTCAGTTGTGAAAGGACATGTTTTCTCAAACATTTGCACATTATGATCGCGTACTACAGCACAGCTAATTAAACATCACTTTGCTAGGACCTTCACATTTGTTATAGCCTGTCATGATCAAAAGTCATTCATGTTAATGGTTTTATAGAAGTACGTATGTTCATTTTGAAATTGCATGCTAGACTTTGGTTTCGAGGTTTTACATAATTATTTTTCTATGATATTCTCTCAAAGAAGTTTATTTGCTAGAGTCACCAGTAAAACATAACTGGTCCCAAATGTAAGATTTCTGGTTGATGTAATGAAATCACTTCAATTCTCTTTTCCATGGAAATTTCATTGATCTGATCTGTGATCTCTTTCTTTGCCAGAAAGCATTTTTCTGAATATTCTTTCTAACCATTCTCCCACATACACACCTCAAGCTGATGAAAGCACAGGCAGAACTTGAAAGAAATATTGACTTTGTAGAAGCACATTTATTTTCATTAAGTCAGTTTTTCCAAGAGGGAATAAAAGTAAGTCACTCCAGGTGTTTGAATCCAAGCTTCTTTCTGGCAGAGCTAAAGTAAAATTTCTTATTCAATTTTAGTCGTCTCTGAGGATGGATCATCCCTGAATATTTATATTTCTGGTGTGACTGAGGAAGGACAGAAAGGGGAACGGTAGGACAAAAATAAGTTAAAGCACAGATGAATTGCTGTCCTAACTTCCAAACCAATTTGTTGGGACTGACAAGTGCTATGAGATGGCACCAGAGACAGCCCTGGGCAGGAGAGGGGAGGACAGCAGGAGGAAGTAGACTTCCTTCCTGAGGTGAGAGCTAGTACTGCACTAGTGTTGTTAATGCAAGAGGAAAAGGCAAAAGACAGGAAAATTTAAATTTCTGTGCCCTCCAGCCAAGAAAATCTTCCACACATGGGTGGTCCAGAGTTTAAGTGCATACAGTAGCTAAATAGTTTTGACTCAGTAATTCCACTTTGAAAATATAGCATATGGGTTATCCAGTGTTTTTTGTTGGATTTTTCCCCTCTCCCCAGATGATCTTATTTCTGCTCTGTTTAGTTGTTGTTTCTAGGCATTACTAATTGTCATTCATGGCGAATGTAGTCAGCTGCTCATGGACCCAAATTCAAGAATTAGCTGCAGGCTTCCCCCCGCTTTTTTTTTTTTTTTTTTAAAGAAAATAGCCAGGTTTGTGCCAGAGGACCATTTTCTCATTCTAATACCCTCCTGTCCCTCTCTCTCTTGAGATATACAGAGAATAGTTATTGCAAACAGCAGAGAACTGAGAAACCTGCAAGGTACAGGAGGTTTTCAGAGAATAAGACTGGACAAGACTCTAACTGCGTGTACTTCTTCCAGACTATGCATTCACAGGAGTTGGGGGCAGCCTGAAGCTGCACCTGATACAAGCCATACTTGCAAGCAAAAACAAGACGAGGAGGGGGTTGACAATATTTTCCTAAGCATGCCACATGCCTCACTCTCCAACACGTGAGCAGCAATTTCGGGCGGGGGGATAGTTTTCAGCAGTCAGTGATGCAAACTAGATACACAGGCAGGCTGGTGAGTGGGATAAGGGTACCAAGAAGAAAACTTGGGGTGATGGTCTCCCCAGTGTTGGCACAGGCTTCATCTCATGAGAGGGAAGGGGTTGCCCCAGCTTGCGGGCCTGTTCTTTCTCTTCTCCCCCTTTCCAGGTGCAACCGTGTGCAGCCCTGACCACCCTACCACAACTCCAGCAACTATGAAGAACAACCTGATCTGAAGCAACCGAGCTGATACTAACTTTACATCAGCACACTCAACTGTAATCAAACAAACCAGCCAGCCTCAAATACATTGAGAAAGTGCAAAGGTCAGGGAGAGAAGTGGAGAGAGTGAGAGAGAAAGGTTTACATCCATTAAAACCAGTCAAGGAAGCGTGACTCTTTCCCAGAAAGGACAATACGTGCGTCAGGCAGAACACCAACGGTCTGACAAATTTGCTAGTACTAAGGGATGTTTCAGCATATGCAGAATATGGAAACCTTCAATGCCAAGTTTAAAAAGGAACAGAAAGTTCATCAAGTTTCTGTGAAAGACTTAGGAGACTTAACTGAGGTCAGAACTACATGTTGTCCCACGTCCCTCCCCCTCCGAAGACAGACCCTCTTCAGAATCCCTCTTTATATGTTTGTAGTGACATGAAGGTGGGAAGCCAGATAACTACAGTCCAGATACATTTGAAGCAGAGCTCAATATATTTAGGAAGAGGTTATATGCCTAAACCAGCAACAGCTCATCTTGTGGACCCAGGAGGTGTCATCCTATTCACTGTTACCAGTTTTTTTATGAGGACATCACAGGAAAACATGGCTTAAGCAGGTGGTGCCAGCAGCAAAGAAGGGTGTTGTATTTTTGTATACAGTAGGTTTGGAGAGGTTGCCCCTTCCTTCTTAGCTTAGGTTTGCTTTTCCAATGCAAATCAGTACTGACCTCTGCTGCTAGATTATGAGCATGTATACTTGCTAGGGAAAGAGCAAGGACTACACAATAACATAGAGATGGCATTTTCAAAAGGGTATTCATGCTGCAGAATATGAATTCCTCTACATCTAGAGGTTCGAAGCTCTAAGGATATTTATATTCATCCAAAAGAGTGTTTGTCAGGTGGGCCTAGAAAGTGTCCCCATTACACAGACAGGGAATTGAGTTAAAGACTTAAAAGGGAATAGTTTGGAGTACCTCATCCTCCACAGCCATTTTTGCTAGATACCTACCTGCATATCCTTCCCCTACCCCAAGGTCACCTTTACAAAGCTGATCTCTGTCTGCTGTGGAAGATCACACAGAGGACATTTGCCATAAAGCAAAAGAGCAGGCATACAATTAGTTCACGTGGAATATCTAATGCGCTTCCCACACACATTTTAGCTTATTTTGGAGTAACGTCCTCAGGTCACAAGCTTAAGTAGCTTACCAAGGCTAGGCAGAGTCCGAGGACCCGTCCACATGGAGATACTCAGGAAATGAATCTGAAATTAAACTTCAGAAAAGAATGAGCTAAGCAGCATCCTAAGCTAGCACTTTCATTTAGAATTAGAGCCCTAATTCAGCTTAGCCTAATTCTTTCCGTTCTAAAATGGGGATGTTCACCCAAGCCTACTTTCAGATCTATTTATCTGAATTGGTTGAAGGCATTACTGCCTCCAGGTAGTCATCACTGGAGGTTTCTACCCCACACAACTATGACAGCGGAGCAATTCATATGAGCGGTCCTGCTTACAGACAACTATATCACCTGCAGTTTAAAACAGGAGGTTTGCATTCATCTCGTCTCTTACTGAAAGGGTTCAGGGATCACTCACACAAACCACTACTCTTGGGGTAACCTGCAGGGGCAATAATGCCTCCCAGCCACGTAGCAGTAGACAGCCATAGGTTGTAACTTCTTAAATCTGCACAAATGTTTACAGAACAAACATCTGCCCACAATCTGGTTGGAGGGAGTAAGCAAGTGGGACAACTGCCTGGGATACTCACTCAACTAACCCGAGGCAAAAGTGTAAATTGGTGAGCCAAGGGTGAGAGCGAGACTCACAGGGTAGGGTCCCTGGCAAAGGATGAGCCTGAATTCATTGACAAAGCATAGATTTTCTTAAACTATAAGCTTGATGAGATCTCAGTGTTCAATCACTGCTATACAACTCTGCTTTAAAGACCAATAGTATGAAGGTGCATTTGGCCTCTATGACCTTAATTATGGAGACTCATTTACCCCATGTTGTTTTATAGCTGGTAATAGACTGTAGCATGCCAGTCACCTCACAGGTAAAATTGTTTCCTAGACAGTCTGAAAGGAGTGAAATAAGATGTTATAGGAGCTTTATGAATCTCTGACAGCTTTTAAAGGTAAACAAAGGGAGGAAGAGGGAAAAGAAAACATCCTTTACATCCCTATTCCCTTGCTCTACCTTCCCACACCTGGGGTACAGAAAAGCAAAATTTCCCCAGACAGGTCTTGGCAACCCTGTGTTCAATCTGTCTCACACTTCCCCTGAGATAAATTCCGGAGAGGGAGAGAGGGAGGGATGTTGCTCCATAATGGTTTTTTTTGCACTGTAGAATGGAAACAAACCAAAGGATTTAAATTTAGCATCCTCTTTCTGAACTCAGGCCACTCATTACTATCAAATAGTCTTTGACAGAGGAAGACACTGGTGTCTACCTCCACAAAAATGGAGAAGTCAGTTAACACATCTAGCTGTGTAACACCTGTTTATATTTAATATTCAAAGCCAAAGTACCTCCTCTTTAAAAGTTTTTATTGTTGTTTTTCTTTTCCTCCAATATGTAGGACATAGTCACATGAAACTAGATAACCTAAAAATGCAGGACCTCAAAGACAAAGAAAGCAATGCTGCAGCTAAGCATTAATCTCTTAGCGGCATCAAGGTTATAAATTCAGTGTGTTCTCCATTCTACACCCTTGTTGGAGATTATCTCCTACAGATGACATGCAAAAATAAACTTGGATGAAAAGGGAGGGGAAAGCAGGTAGCAGGAGGAAAAACAACCTTCTCTCTCTCTCCCTCTCACACAGAAAACAATTTGTTCTGCAAAGAGAGTCTTCTGAACAAAAATGTATTCAGCTTTGAAAAAGGGAGAATTATTTGGGGAAAATGCCACACAGAATGGAAACAGATAAAGGATTTAGCTGTACCACAGTTTTTTGCCTTGGTAAGTTGTGAATGGGACGTCAGGTGCGTGTATATTAACAGAAAAAAAAGCTTGGACCTTCCCCCCCCCCCCCCTTTTTTTTTTAAATCCCTAGGAACATTCAGATCATCTAGGGGGAACCTATATATTTCTGATTCTGTTCAGTAGAGTAGGAAAACAAAAAGCCCCTTCCTCTGTTTCCCCACATCAAAAGGAACCGCAGTGGTTTTAATATAGAAAATCCATTAGGTACGGGAAA
This sequence comes from Aptenodytes patagonicus, assembly GCF_965638725.1. NCBI lineage: Eukaryota > Metazoa > Chordata > Aves > Sphenisciformes > Spheniscidae > Aptenodytes > Aptenodytes patagonicus. The sequence continues at coordinate 126,053,747 of NC_134949.1, forward strand.
AGGCAAGAGCCTCGTATCAAGCTGCAAACTGGAACGCTGAAGCACAAGGCATTCAGGCGATGGAAATGCATTCAGAGCGTTTAGCACATAGGATTAATCGAATTATAATTTAATCATCTGATCAAACACTAATTAGCATAATCACTTGAGGGGAAAAGCTGCTAGAGGAACAGCTGAAGAAACACCTTGGTCACCCAGCACATTTTAATGACGCAAGATCATGCACAGATATATTTTTTTTCCTTAATAAAATACAACAGAGTTTGAGGATCATAGTGCTGAAGAAGCAGTTTAAATATTCCAGTCCTAGATCACATACAATTCTCCAGCATGGAAGATGGTGAAGCTGGGTCTGCAAACCATAGTTTATTCAGATTTAAGGAAGAGCTGTAAAACCACAGGAACACTACACTACGCTGGTTTGTCACATGAAGACTTGAGCATGAGCACACATTTTAGCCCACAGTGTCTCCATTATAATCATCCCTTACTGTTTCCCCCAGAATCTCCCACATGAATGTTTAACTATAGATCGCTTAGATGACCTTCAGGGATACAGCAAAGTATTAGTGTCCCTTTACAAACTGCATTTGAAGTAATTAGTCTAAATCAGCTGGGTTTTTTGGCTCGGGGCGGGGGAGAATAGGAAAGCAAGAGATATTAAGGGGGATTTTCTGTGTAATATTGTCTAGCTTTCCTGGTAAAATCATGCCACTTTTCAAAAGCAGAAATCTGGAGAGACCAGAAAATCACCCCTGATGTTTACCCATACAATAAAATGACACTTGTGTCTGGAGAGTGGGCAGGAAGAGACGTATGGACTGAGAGGAGGAAGCCTGGAAGACTGTACAGGAAGGAGGAAGGGGAGAAGCAGGGCGTTGGGGGGAGAGGATCTTAGGAGGTGTCTTTTGTTTGACTTTTTACACAAAATAATGTAATTGAATTATTCTTAATAAGTGTTTAGCTTTTCAAATGGATACTTTTTCTGGACACTAAAAACATTTAATATAATGAATGGCAACATTTCTAGGTAAGATTGGACTTGGAAAACGTTTCCTAGAATATTATTTAAGGAAGCAAAATGATGAGCTGCTTACCTATAAAGACACCAGATCATACAGGCTCAACTGTGAGCTAATTTAAATTGATTATATCCCTCTTACAGAACTATTACTAATAATCCTTTTGGCTTCTCAAAATGACTGTACATTAAAAAAATAAGGTAACCAGTTACAGCGTAGGGCCAGTTTCCCTCAGGATTTCTCCATACCGGGCACCCTGCAACGTGCAATCAGTATGCGCAATCTGGAAACTCTCACGAACGTAGCATGCAACTCTCCACTGTAGGTGGCGATTCCAGAAAACACTCCAGCAACAGAGCGCTGTATATCACTTTAAAGCATTGTCACACTTTTAATAAGAAAAGTGACTGATAGGCAAACTAATAAAAGGCAATAATTCAGTTTCTCGCTGGCATAAATATAGAACCACCATACTGCATGCATTCCTGGCTCAAAGAGAGAGATCATATACAAGCATACATGGAGTCCACTTAATTAAAAAGTAAGAGCAGTTTCATTTAAAAGTTAAAAAGTTATGTTTTTTAAAATATCTTGCTTGTTTAAAATATCTAGCTTTAAATTCTTGCTTGTTTCTTTCCAAGCAAAAACGTAAAAGCAAAGCCAGGAGATTTTGCATCACCTCACAAAAACTGCAATATGGCAAAGTGAGAGGGGAGTGACATAGAGCTGGTAACGCTACTTGAGACTGCACCATGGTCAGAGATAGGCTGGAACACAAGACAACAACCACCATCTCCCCAAACCCATCCCTAAATCTCTCTTCTCTTCCTGCCCTCTGAGAGGGCAGCAGTCCCGAGCTGAATGGTAACATCTCCTGCTGGTATCAGAAGTGCAGCTCCCCATATCTTCCACTTTCTAACCTCGTAAGAGTACCAGCACTGTGCCATGTCATAATGCCTTCATTTTCCACTTCCCAGCTATTTAATATGTGCTACTTATTTTAAATAAAATTCCCTGAGCACAAGGGTAAATGCACATGCTTTAGGAAATGCCAGAGCTAAGGTGCTCAACCAACCTTAATCCCCTACTCCAGTTATTCCAATGTGCTTCCACACCAGGGACTGAAAGTAGCAGAGACGATGTGGGGAAGAAGAGTAACTGCGTTACATAGTGGGCAAACAAGGCTGTTATCTTTGAACATGGCCGAGACAGAAACAATGTTCTGATCCAAAAAATTCTCAAAGCTTCTTGGAATTAAGTAGCAGTCAGACTATTATTTAGCTGTGGAAAATGTTTTTAAAAACTCATTAGCTCCTTTTGTAATTACTAAAAATCAGCATTCTTCTCTTCTGTAGAAATGCATTTTGAGATGTGGTAGGAATACTGTAATTGCTTTTATCCACTAGGGACTAACTTTTGAACATAATAAATATGCACTGAACTGCTACAGCTACAGTGTCTTCAGACAGGCATTTCTTTTCCTCTGCATTGCCTTCACGTGTGCCACCAGTTAAGACATTCAAAAAGGCCTCTAGCTCTGTCACTAGTGAAACAAGTGCAGCTTGAGCGCATGTAGCACTTTAACAGGACAGTCACATCTCTCTGAGGTTGCACTGCTCCTTCTCAAGCACGAATGCACTAGCTAAAGGCAGAAAACAGTGAAGAAAGGAAGGAGTTTGGATGGGATTTTTACTCTAGACCAGGATAGAAAAGCTAAAACCTAAACCCTCCTTTCTTCCCAGAAAAAAAAAAAAAAAGAAAAAATCCACATTCCCTACTCCAGGCTGTGTTCCCATCATATCTGTACAGTCTTCTTCAGGACTTGCTAAGCAAGCAGCTCTCCAATTTGTTGTAGCGAGAAAAAGATGATCTCTGTTGGGGCAGCAACCTGGTGCGTTGGAGACCTCCTCCTCCACCCAGCAGTGCTCTCAGGAGACTGCATCCAGAGAGGGCCCCAAGAGCAAGGCTGGGTGTTCAGGTGCATGCACTGAGCAGACCCCATTGCACCAAACCTGCCAATTCCAGCTCCCAACAGCTGAACAGCAAATCACGACTGCCAGTGCTTCTCTGAAAGCCTGACAGCTCAGCCTCTTTTTTTTTTGTTTAATTATCTCCCTCCTGCCCAATAAAGAGCTCAGCTCCTTCCTTCTTCACTCAAACAAGGGACTCGCACATCCTGCCCTACAGCTGCACTGACATTCATAGGATTGCTTTCCGTCCTTGATTCTACTCACTACCCCAGACCCATTTGTTGCCTCAGGAAAAAAGCTTTTAGGGACAGGAGAAATACTTTTGCTACCAACATAAATATAAATAACTGTAAGAATAAGGTGGAGAGAGGAGGGGTTGTAGGCCTCAAATTAAGCCTATATCACAGATGAAACAGCATGAGCAGACACAAATGAAGGAAAAATCTGAATACAGATGAGTGAAGGACAAGGGCAGTTGGGAGTTTGAGCTCCCCCTCACTAGGCACAGCAGGATCCATGCAGAGCACCAGCTTCCCCCCGGCACAGACCAGCAGCCAAGATGGAGTCACAGGGACTTGCACTAAGGAGTCCCAAAGCCACATGCTGTTTTGTTCCCCACCCACAGCTCCTGCTCACAAGGGAACAGGCTCAACCTTGCCTTCCCCACTACAAACTGAAGCTGAGACTTCAGAGCCTCCCACCATAAGCTGTCCAGCTCAGACTTGGCCTTCAGAGATTGCTCGCCTGCTGTCCCACAGGGCTTCATGCTCTTTGAGTGCCCTTCCTCTTCTTACCATACCTTGCAATGCTGTCTGGATACCCATGTAGTTCCAAGCTCACCCTTTTTCCTCCCTTACCCTCCCCACTAAAAATCCTATTCATAGAATCATAGAATCATTGAGGTTGGAAAAGACCTCTAAGATCATCGAGTCCAACCGTCAACCCAACACCACCATGCCCACTAAACCATGTCCCTAAGCGCCTCATCTACATGTCTTTTAAATACCTCCAGGGATGGGGACTCCACCACTTCCCTGGGCAGCCTCTTCCAATGTTTCACCACTCTTTCAGTAAAGAAATTTTTCCTTACATCCAATCTAAACCTCCCCTGCCGCAACTTGAGGCCATTTCCTCTCGTCCTGTCACTTGTTACTTCGGAGAAAAGACCAACACCCACCTCGCTACAACCTCCTTTCAGGTAGTTGTAGAGAGCGATGAGGTCTCCCCTCAGCCTCCTTTTCTCCAGGCTGAACAACCCCAGTTCCCTCAGCCGCTCCTCATAAGACTTGTTCTCCAGACCCCTCACCCCCTTCCCTCCCTCTCCCCTAAGCATCCATTTTGTATTTTTTAAAATATATATTTACAAAAAGCTGAGAACAAAGAGCTCCAGCCACAGTTGACATGACAAAAAAACATGGCAAACGTCACCCATCACTCAAGTCCCATAGCGAGATGAACCTTACTCTCTGTGCTTCTCCTCTTTTCCCTTGCAACGATAAAAATCTGGTTTCTAGAACCCCTCCACAACAGGGCTGTGGGAAAGGTTGTCACAGTGGAAAAGAAACCTTCAGGTCACAACAAAACCAGGAAGAAAGGTGCAAAGTAAAGCTTCGTAAATATATACAGCTAAAAGTATGAACTAGTATAATGCAAATCATTACTCTAGACATTTGGGAATCACTTTACTAAGGCCAAAAAACCTCTACATTAATTGTCTACAGACATATCTAGAGAACTTGTACTTCAGTGACAGTCTCCCAAATTACCTCCTTCATACCATGACATAGCAAATCCCTCGCTTTATGCTTTACAACTGCAGTTGCAACCCAAAGTATGGTTGATCTGTCTAGAAATAATACATGAACTGGCTTTTAAACTGTTCCATAGAAAAGCCATCTAATGGGAGGAAAAGGCTCAGCTGGAGAATGTGCAGTGTGTGCAGGACCTTCTGAATGGTGAACCACAGGAGGCCTTTTCTGTTTAAACTGAAGTCCACCTAAAGCCTAGTTTGCTTGAATGACATCTTTTCCACCAAGATCCTATTCCAGGGACATCAGAATCTGCTTTTCAGAACAAAAAGGACTTTATCGAGGACTTCCTCTGTCCGTAGCTCAAGCCAGGAGTGGTCTAACAGCATGTCACATGCTCACTTCTTAGTTTTCAAGAGACTGACTTTATGCATTCGCAATATCTTCCTGAGTCAGGGACAAAATCCCAAATAACAACATCCCCACAGAAAACCCCAAAGACTTTAGAGGGTAACACTGTACAACAAAAACCAACACACAATGATTTCTGATAGAAAAAACAATCACGCAAGAGAATTTAGCAAAAGTCAGAGCTTACATTTTATGCATCACCTTTCCACGGTCTGGGAAAAAGCAACCGACTAGCATTTTGGTGTACTCAAGTCCTGCCGTGTGATTTGTGCAGTCCAGTACATACTGTAACAACAACATATGGGTTCCTCCAAGTCTACACATTTCAGTATCCCAGCTAACCTTCTCTGTCAGCTTAAACAAGAGCCACGTGTCAAAGACTTATATTTGGTATTTGAACTCCATACTAACTATTAAACCTCTAGGAAACTCTATACTGAACAACATATTTATCATGGAGATGCTTCTAAAGAACAGAACTGAAAACAAACACTTCCATCAAGTCCTTTAATTCTGTGGCACCTATAAACTGGGGCCATGGAGGGCTGCCGCTCCAAAATGCTGAGGGACAAACACCCTTAGTGTGCAGGCTTAGCATAAGCCACTCATTTGCAAAACCACATGGGAGGATTTCATGCCAACAGATATTTATATAGACAGAGCAACCCTACAATCTCATCTATAGAATCACTGGGAGTAAATTAGGTAGGTAGGCAACTACTTGCAGCTACGTGTAACGTAATTATATTCTAGTTCTATTGAAAGATCCCCAGTCCTTTCAAGAATCATGTTTCTGATACTCTTAAAACATTGGAGGGCTCCCCAAAATTTACTCCAAAAATTACTTTAGATGACACAAAGTTACTAAGAATAATTTTTAGCCTAGTACAAACATAAATCTTAAGCCATAAATCTTCTGCATGGGATTACCATGTAATTAATTGGAAGAAAATAGTATCAGTATATTTAGCAAAGCAAGTGCCAGATTTTCCGTACAGAGGAGCTTTTAAGCAATTACAAGCTATATAGATTTACAGATATATGTATGTATAAATATATATATATAAAAAAATCTCAGAAGGAACTATATCCCTGACATACTAGATTGAGCCACATGAGCAGGATGGTTGGTCTTCAGCTTACACGGTGGCGTGCACGTAGAGGCTTTGAATGTTAACCAGGCAAAAAAATTCTCAGGTAGTCCTTGTATGTGCCTTCGTATCTGCCACATCAACATGCAGCAGGGTGCTATTTTCAGATGTGTTCTCGGGCTCCCCCATGGCCCATGTTCCTGTGCTCATGCAGGGTCTGTCCTTCTGGAAGCTTCGGCAGAGACACATCAGTGATTCAGCTCGGGTCGCCGGGCTGCTCTCTCCCTCAATTACTAGGAAGCTCCAGGGAGACTGGTGTTTAGCATGGAGGTGACTCTCTTTCTCAAAGCCTTTGCATTTAAAAATGGCTTTCTATAAATAGGATTGCTGGCTCACTCTTAAATCTTACTCCCTGCCTTCTAAGTAAAAATAGCTTAAATAGGGATGCTGGGAAGACTTGTTAATCTCTGTCATCCTGTCTGTCCATCCATTTGCTTTTCTTTCTTTCATCAGTATGTATCATAACATTTGTTGCCCACTCTGCTATGAAAGGTATATATTGATGTACCCTAGTTTCTCTTTTTCTGATAAGTAATCCAATGCCCTAATGGAAAAAAAAACCAAAACAACTTATGAAGTAATAAGAATTTTTTAGTGAATGGCAGTATAAAAAGAAACACAACGGCAAGAAAAGCCCACAGTGCTAACAAGTACCTGAGGAATCTGTGGCTTGTTCTTAAAGAGGTTCTCTTCAGTGCTCTAAAATATTGTGCTGTGAAAGGCTTTTATGAAATACCTCTCATTTTATGTTATTTTATTTTTGAAAATACCAATTGTTTGATGAAATGCTTTTAAGAGACAGGGACGTGAAGACTGAGAAGATAGGGTTTCTTTTGAAGAATAACATAATTTGAAGGCTTCATTTCATTGATTTTGCAACAGGTTAAAGGAAAAGGAAGTGCTGATTAAAAAGGATTGTGAAATCTCTCAAACTATATTGTGAAACAAGTAATTTAACTGCATACACCTACACATTCACCTTGAAATATTAAGTATTCTGATCTACAGACCTGTATCGCTTAAATGGATTTTTTAGTACTTTTAGAGTTTAAATGATTCAAAAGAAATAACATTTAAAAAAAAAATCAAATAATTGTACCTTAGAATAATTAAGTTGAATATAATGTTTTTCTGCCTTCTCCAGCTTTTAAAGTGGAAACTGGAATTAGCATCTTTCCCACTGCAAATCTGAAAGAGTCTTAGACCGAGATTGATAAGTGGTGTGCTCCAATTAAAATCAAAGTCTCAACGAGCGGTGTGTTCAAACAGGCCTTGACCCTATGCATATCTTAACTTGTTAACTAGAGTAAACTTTAAGGGGAAAGGAAAAAGCTCCATCTATTTTGCATCTCAATTCACTACCCCCAAAGATGTTTTGTTCCATTGCTTTTTGGGTTTTTTGTCACTTCAATGTTTATTAAATAGGTAAAGGAAATTATTTCCCCACCTGCGAGAGCAGCATATTTGTTAAGACACTCATCCAGGCAAAGACACAAAAAGTTGAGGTTCAACCTGAGCCCAGCTGCTCCTGTAACCAGAGCCTTGCACAGCTCATGAGCCAGAGGAACTTTCTGGATGAGCTACTCAAAGCCCACAAGATTTTTGCAAATAATTCAATTTATCGGTATATTACATGACAGAAGTTTACTGAAGAACAAACAAGATTAAAACCAACTTCTAAACTTTGCCAGATGCATCAGCACTGAAGAGATGCCACTGAAATCACAGTGCAGAGCTGTAAGCTATTTAACAGGGTTTATGGGTTTGTTTTTACCGTTCGTGGAAATCACTTCAAACCGCTACCAAAAATACCTTCGCTGTCACACACGTCTGCTATTCAGTGCTATGGAAAGAAGACGCAGCGTCCACCAGTTAAAGAGTTTAGTGACCATTGATAGAAAAATGCCGACAAAATGCCTCCTTCGGGCACCGTCTGTTCCCACGGTTTTTCAGAAACGTTGCCAGACTCGTGTGGTTTGCTGCCCACTAGTGTCGTGTGGCACCGGCTCCCCGCCGCCATGCAGGCAGCGCACAGCACGCTGCCCACTCCAGAGCGAGAAAGCCACAGCCGGCGAGCCCTAAAGCCTGGGGATCGGTACACCCCGAGCTGAGGAGAAACACTTCTTTTGAAATGGAAATGGAGATTTCCAGTGTACTCTGACTTCCTAGCTATAACAATATTTCTCTCTTTGGCATTTGGTGACTAATTAATAGCTATTCATAGCTTGAGTAACAGCAGATTAAAAACACCATCAGCTGTACTGTGCCATCCACAAACATACCAAGCTAAATGCTTTCTGCACATGCATTAAACTAAGGTAAGGATTTGGTTACACAATCCCAGATAAGCTATGCATGTAGCACCGTATGTTTCTACAAAGAGAGCCGTTTGCTCTTTTCCTTAAGTGTTTCATCTCCAACACTGAGAGTCACCATTTTCTTTGGAGAGTGTCATTAGTACCACTGTCACTTTCACTACTCATTCTCCAGCCTAACCCCTGCTCTCAGTTCAGTGTGATCCTTCTCAGCCTTCTAATATGCTGCCAAAACCCATATGGGTAGATATAGGGCAGGGAAAGGATTCAAACAGGAAATAATTTTAATGGAAATTTATTTTTAGTGTCATCTGTACTGTACTGGGTGCCTCCTGATGCTCCGTTGATCTCAGCAGAACATCTGCGGACAACAGACATATAAGAAACGCAGCCAGAGAGAAGCCTGCAAGTGGGTTCAGCATACCGACACCAGAGACTAAATGATGCCGAAAGATACTCGTTTCTGAAAACAGCATCCTAATTCTGAACTAACTTTATCACAGTAATTACAATAAAAAGCCAGGATTTTGAAGGAGGCCATTCTCCCCTCACAGCCTCCCCTACCTTATCCCTCCTCCTCTCCCTGTAATTAGTGAAGTGCCCCTTACTAATTACAGCCAGGCTACAGTAGACTTTCGCCGTTAATTTTACACGCTTGCTTCTGGAATACTTGGGTATAGTAACATGGAAGGTAGTACAGATGTAGTAACCCTGAAGGTAACTCAAAAGTATTGCTCAGGATTGTAACTGCATGACTCAGGCTTTCAAAGTGGTGAATTTAGCTGCATAGCTCCCGCTGATGTCTATATCGTCCCACGCGCTCGCTAAGGCTGCAATATATTTATGGTTAATAGTTACCTGTATTTTTAAGAAACTCACAGCAATGAGAGTTGAAAGCCTTTACAAAATCTAAAAACTTCAACCAGGTATTTGGGAAGGTTTTGTTTCAGGCTTCAGAAATACTAATTGGATGTAACAGCATGTCAGTATTTTATTGTCCCCAGAAGGAAGCTATTTCACAAACATAAAGCCTACCCAGTGACACTGCTCCTATCTAATTTGACAAAATGTATTTGTGCTGAGTGACTCTAGGGAAATATGGGGGCCAACCTTGCTATTGTTATTCAGATGGTTTTCATTATCTTCAACAGAAATTTAACCCAAGACAACAACTACAGGGTTAAACCCATAATGTGTGGGTTTATTTTTTAAGCTATTTCTCCCCTCAAAAAGAGGAAAAAAAAACCCCACCACCACCACCCAAAACCCCCAAAACCAACAACAACCAAAAAAACCCATAAACATGAACAATCTTACAAGTTTTAAAGTTAAAATTAGAATGAGATGTAACACATAATTAAAAACCACTCGTACATGTGCTTGTGTTTTAAGTAACTGTACTATGGTTCTATAAGGAGTTCAGAAAAGGCAATGGCAGAAGCCAAGCAACCTTCAATAGCCTCCCCCCTCACCCCCCAGATATAGTCATAAAAGAATACTGCCTCTCACACAATGGAGTTCAGACATAGTATAGAACATAGACATATAGATAGAATTACAAAAATAAGTGTGTATGTGACATATCTATTTATATACAGTCATTTCCCTCAAAAAGATACATATCTGATACGACACTGCATTAAAATCTGAAGTCCTTTACAAATTTTATTCTCTGACTCTTGACTCTGATTATGATAGTCCAAATAAGTGTTACTAATAAACAAAACCAAGTTGTTCAGTCTTAACATGAAGGTAGGTGCCATTTTCAAAAATTTCCTTTAAAAAGATCCTAAATATATATGCATTTTGACATCATACTTGATGTCAAAAACAAACACACTTCTTAAGTGGCAAAAAATCATTGAACCATCCACTACACACTTCTACAACGCTTTTGTCTTAAAATATTACCCTACACAAAAACATTTTATTTTAGTAATCTAGATTCACAAATGTACAGATGTTGCTGCGTGGCAGTATAGAACCTATGCAGATGCATCTATCATTTACATGTTATACTACTAAAACGAGAAAAATCTTTGGGATACAAATTCATGTTTGACTGTGATCCAAAAACACATGGATACTGAAAGTGAAATTGCTACTGACTTCATAGATCAAGGAATGAATGAAAGTGATTTTCATAGTATTTCAACCTCATAAAGCAAAAATTGTTCTGTTCTTCAAAAACCCCTGGAAGGGGTACTAACTTGGAACATAAAAATTTATGGCATCAGTACAGTAGACAAAAATATACACCTCTTATTTTTTTTAGAAGAGTTAAGATTTCCAGACAGAAACAGAGTGCTTTCCTATGCAAATCTAGTTTTAAATGAACAACGCTGGTAAAAGCATATACTTTCAGGCTGATTCTGTCTTATTAACAGCAAAACTCTCCCTCCAAGGTATCTGGCTGAAGAGGATAGAAAGGCACAATGCTGCCTGTCAAAAATAAACAAATAATTTCTTAATGTTAGAACTTGTTGCAGTTGTCTTACTGCTAGAAGAGATGCAAAATTCTGAAGTTTACAGCTTGGGGTTTTTCAATAATTTTCCATTCTGTGGCACTCAGAAGACGAAAATGTTTAAAGATAACCCTAAATACACACCTAAGATTCACCTCCTAATTTATGATCTATCTGGCTATTCGCACTGGACTGGCCATGCCTGCCAATGTATTTTCTCATATAGCATATACTTCAGTAGATGTGAAGGCACCCTCATCCAACATTCATTCCTCACCCTCTGCTAGAGGTTCAATTATTTGTATCTTCCAGGAAAATCTTAGGCTTCGCCCTGTGCTTCTCTCACATCCATTCAATACAAGAAACATTCTCCTATTCTACCTGCTTTGCCTATTTTGAGAATTGTGTGTTTAATCTTTCTGATTTAACTGTCAGGATGTAATGCACTACAGGCAATGCTACGTTCTCAAATCTGAGAAGAAGGAGGCAATGTAATAGAGCAGCTAGAATCCCAGACTACAGCATAATTTGTTTCCTGTCCTTAAAACTGCAATGCTAATATGCATTTTAATAAAAGTTATGCAATTTCAACCTATTTTCACATATGACATGGTTTTCAAACACATATATCTAAATGTTCCAAAATACCCCCATCCACTATTTAAAAAATCCAGAAACTACAATAAGTGTTTGTCAACCAGAGTTAGCAGAATGAAGAGAAGAAAAAAAAAAAAAAAACCACACACACACAACCAGGTTTACCCTTATTCTGTCTCCACTCTGATTTCCCCTTCCTAACTTTGTAATTGACTGAAAGTCTTCAACATTTTCAGATGATGTAATGCTTATCCGTGCATATTTTTACATAAATGAGTGAGGAAAAAAAAAATACAGAGCGGGTACCTTTTTAGTGAAATGATGAACGGGAAATAATTTTAAAATCTTACTTCTTACATATATGAAAAAAAGGAATTGTTGGGTGAAAGCACAGGGCGATTAAAAAAAAAAAAACCCAAAACGTAAAAGGAAGCAATATCTCAACGCAAACGCTTCGGATGAAAGCCCTTCAAATTATCCCCGCGTACTCAGGCGGATTTACACGGCACTTAGCAAAATTCTGTACTTTTCCAGCAAAGAAAGAAAGAAAGAAAGAAAAGAAAGAAAGAAAAAGCACCTCCGTCCCTGCCTCTCCAAGCACCGTCTTATTCTGAACGAGGCAGACACACGGTAACGTGGCTAGGGTATGGGCTGTCACTTCGCTAGGTAAGCTAGTTCAAATGGTTACGGAGCAATCGTTGCCCTTCTCCCCACGGCTGCCGCCAGCCAGCGCGACGCTTTAAGCACAAAAGGCACAACCGCGACCCGCTCCCCTTCCCGGGGGGGGGAAAGGGAAGGAGCCCCGAGGTGGGGGCCGGCAGCGCTCACCATGCGAGATGCTGTGGAGCAAGGCGACGGCCAACATCCACATGCCCCCGCCGCTCCCCCGCTCCCCGCTCCGGGCTCGCCCTCGCCCGCCGCGCCCACGGCCGGGCCGGAGCTGCCAGGCAGCGCGCACCGGGTCCGGCCGCCGCCTCCCTCGGCTGGTGGCTGCTCGGAGCCTGCGGGGCCGCTCGTCCGCCCAGCGAGCGCTCAGCCCCGCCTGCAGCCCCGCGGCTCCGCCGACGCTCGCCGCCCGGCTCTCGGGCGGGGGAAGAGGCAGCCGGCGGCGGGGGCGGGAGGCGGGTGCGCGGCGCCCAGGTGCGTCCTTGGCTCAGGGAGGCGCCCGCAGGTCGGCGGAGGCAGGGCCACAGGTGACAAAATCCTCCGGCGCAAGCACAGGAGCATCCCCGGCAGCGGCCAGCCCCGAGCCGCGGCGAGCCGGCTCCTCACGCACCTCCCTTCGGCCCGGCGGCGGGCGGGCAGGCGGGCGGGCACATCTTCCCTCTCCCGCAGCTCTAATCACATTGATCCCGCCGCTAACCTCCCCTGCCTCCCAGCGCGGCGGAGGGGAGCGTTAACCCCAGCCCTCTGCGGTCTTAAAGCACCACCAAGTCTCCACAGTGGAAAAAACCAAGACCAATAGAAGAAGGCAGCAGAATATCCTGCCTCTCAATAGTTGGCTGAACTGCGGCCGTTTGGCATCAGCTGAGTTGTATATGACTAATGTGTTGACAAGTCGTGTGGGGGGACTGGAGGAGGGGGCCCTTCTGGAAGGTCACAGCCCAGACAGGCAAGCGCATCAAATAATTGACTAAGAAATTGAAAGAAGAAGAAAAAATATATATCTACGCTTCCCAGTGCTTACGCAGCTCCAGTTACTGCTTGGCCTTTCATGTGTTTCTTTTTCTGTGGTAACAAATTTTTTCCCCCTGTAGCGAAAGAGTAAATTACAGTCTAACTAAAAGCAATTTCTGCAGCTATTCTTTCTTCACATCTATGATGTGAAGGTTGGTCTAAAAAGGAAAAGAGAAAAAAAAAAGAAAAAAGGGAAAAATATTAAATGAAGACAGCTAAAAAAATCAATATTGTGAAATACATAACAGCATTAGGGCAACTCTGAATTTAAGCTGTAAGATGAAAAGCAAACAACAAAGCAATATGGAATCTCAACCTGCAGAATCCCCAGTGTGTTACCAAACAGGATCACTTCACACTTGGGGGTCTTCACAGGGCAATATTTTTTTTTTTTAAATTGCTTTATAGTACCAGACATTGCCGTGCTGCCAACATTCAGTCTTGTGCACTGCAATGAAACATGAGAAAGGGTGTCCCCCAAAAAGACATTGGGATGAATGTGTGCAGAAAGCTCAGCAATACAGCTGCGCAGGTAGGAAAATCTCGCTGGAGATGTTTCTAAAGCCATACAGAACAGACCAAAGTGCACTCCTGAAGTGTTGTATAAGGCCCTTCATTCTAATTCTTGAAAAAACCAAAGTCACCACAGAAACACAGCAAATGCCATCATGCAAGCACTTAGTTCCCTGCATCATATTTTGGCTGGGATATCAGCCAGAAGAGACTGAAGCCCTGAAGTGAAAGTAGGAGAGATGAAACCAGTATGGGGCAAGAGCTAGCTGCTCATGGTTGCCCTTAAAAAAAAGATGTGGGTAACCAGGGAGTTGTTCAGTGGAAAATGGCACCTGATGCCATTAAAGAAAAATTAAAAAGAGAAGTACAAGTGTCTTGGGGGGGGGGGAAGGGAGTTTGCTTTTATTGGGAGTGAAGTTCTGTTAAAAATGACAATACTTCAATCTGTTTGTTTAGAAGAGAGCTAGCAACTAGCAGAAATGTGTAAGTATTCATTTGAGAGCATTTTGGAGAAGTTCATGACAGATTTGTTCAGGCAGCTCTTTCAGAATTGCTTTGTTTCCCATTTTGAAGCCCAAAACATGTTTGGGGCTTAAGAGATACAGTGCTATACCACATAGAATAAATATACCATCTTCTTATACCTTTCTACCTCCTTTACTCACCTACATAACTCTGGCAGCCCTTGACAAATTTCGGTTTCATTTAAAGCAGTCTCAAGCAAGTTTCTGTACTTTTCAGTTTACTTAAAACAACAACAGCAGCTGCAGACTGAAAGAGTAAGTCTTTAATTTGTTCTTCTGTGGCACCGAAAGGCAAGGGACCAACTTTCAGCGGGTATATAACCTTTTTTAGCAACAGCCAGCCAACTAGGCAGCGTAATCATAGTCCTGAGCCAGGTTTAAGGAAGGGAGGGGAAGGCAGGACACAATTTTGCATGAAAGCAGGGTTCACTGGTTCTGCTGCACAGGGAATAACTTGACTAAAACCTAAATTAAACAATCTGTCAAAGTGAAGAAACAAGACTATATGATAACTTCCACACAGAGTACATGAAATCAGTCAGAATGCTACTTTTCGAGTCTGAAAAACCAAGTATGACCAAGCTTCAACTGCAATCGAGGCTAGTTAAGGTCATCAACCAAGGAGAATCCCCTTTTATGTTTTTTTGTTTGTTTTATTAAAATAGAATGTTCTAGATTAAGTGGCCAGAAATTATTTAATTCTTCCTAAAACAAACTCAATCATTTTGCAGCAGGACATCTCAATTAGAATTTGCACACAATTATATCTTCTCTGAGAAAAAAATATCCTATGCCATCACATCCTATGTGATTAACAGTCAGAAATCTTAAAATGGGCTCAAATTAAGTTCTTAAACTGGGTTTAGAACTTGTACTGGTTGACTGTATCAGGTTGCTCATCCTTATTTTCTAGCTTTCTGCAGCTACCACACAGACTCTATGAGGAGTATCTCCTGAAGTTAACAGAGATATGGCAACAGTATACACCAGCTGATGATCACCCTAAATTTATCTCAAACACTTAGCATTTCACTGCAGAAAGCACAAGCCGAAGTCTTCTCTATTAGGACCTCACTGAAACCCTAATGAATTTGAGCCATCTGATTCCAATGGAGCATCCAGAACATCAATATACTTTCTGACAGTTCTGGCCACACACATTCAAGTTGTCCACCAGCATGAAGTATGTACAGAAATACCACTAGCATGATCACTCGGACAACAATCGGCCCAGCCACTGGCTGTCAGCTGAGCACACAAGGAGGTTAAATGGCAAGGTCTGCAAACCAGTTTTGCAATGCGTGTACATCATATTTCCATATTAAGTGAGAAGACACACAAGAAATGACCACAGCAGACCAATACACCCGACAAAAGATGGATGCACACTGCCTTAAGTGCCTACTTAATTAAGTAGGTTACAACGATCCAACTGGCTGAATATTTCACATTCCCATACGGGAAGATGATGTGTCTGGTCTATAACTTCTGTAACCAGTCTTGCAGGAAAATTCTTTTCTCAAAGAAAAAGATAAAATGGCTTGTCTACAATAAGTCTGCATTGATTTGGACTTTAAAAAACAAAGGAATCTTCCAAGGAGAGGCTGGGCTGGGACCAGCAGCAGTAATTGGTTCTGTTCAGATCATGGATGGTTTCATAGGCTTTGGGCTTTAGGGAACTCAGTCAAATATCTGCCATTGAAGCATTCAACTATTCAAACAGAGCCCTTCATTGTCATTCAGGACGCAAAAATCTCATTTGCAATTTCAGCTTTGAAAATGGTTTAAAAAGCACCTGAGGGAAGAAAGAATGGGAGGGAAGCAGAGAGGAAGTGAAGAGAAAGCATGGTTTGAGAGGAAGTTCTCAACAGTTAGAAGACCTGGGGGAAAAAAATAATAAAAAATGAACATGCGTGAAACCAGAATCTAAATGACTTATCAACCCAGTTTCTGGAAGAGATGATACCTTGGCTCAGTCATCCCTCAGTTTCTAAATCATTCTGTGTCTCCTCATTATTGACTTCTTTCCCTGATTGTAGTCTTCTTGACTACGTTCTTCCAGCGTAATTATTTGAAAGAAAAATACTGGTTATTAGTTTGTAGTCTAGGTAAAGATAACTGCTAGGGGCTATCATTTAAGTAAACTAACTTCAGTTGTAAAATTACGTATGATTTTCATTTTAATAAGATTTAACAACGTTTTCAGTTCCACTGAGAAGGGAGTTATAGTCCCAGTTAGCTTAAAAACAAAACCAAAGCAGAAGCATACCACCCTGAGATAATAACAGTAAAGAAACAAAACCTGGAACATATCAGTAAGCAATTATTTTTTCCCCTTTTAATGAAAATATGCAAAGGGGAGTCATGCAAAGGATTTGTGAATATTTGGCTGAAACAAATACCAGTCCAAAGCATTCAGATCTCAAGTCTTCTGAATCAAATCTTTTCAATCATCTTCTTTCTGAATCAAATTGTTTTAAAGCTGAAGATGACAAGTTTGAACAACTCTTCCCCAAATTTTCAGGCAAACTAAAGCTTTGTCACTGTAGCCATAACGAAGGAAGGTAAACTCAAAGAGTGATAAAAGGGCCAGCAGTTAAGAAGGGAAGAGAAGCAGAAGTGGGAAAGCTTTTCAGTAGTTTCCATCAGTCTGGAAACAGGAGAATCAAAAGGCTTGTGAGAACAGGTTTTCCGCACAAGACTTCATGCCCGATTTGATACTGGAAAGATTCAGATAAATGTTGAATGCTTGTCAAAACCAATCGCTAAACCTTCTGATATTCACTGGCTACCAAGCTTAATGCTTGTATCTATAAGCTTACAGTCAGCCATTTTTATCAGAACAAGCCGCAAAAATTAAATATTTTCCATGAGGCACTTAAGAATTTAAAAGCAATTTCTAGTTCTATAAGTACCATTATGAAGATATGAGTTGAAATGCTCTGTTTATTACTATGAAGCTGGGAATACTCAAGATGGACAAACAAAATCTAAACAGCTGAATGCAATTACTTGTAAAAACATCTATACTACCGATATTTATCTAGTCCACCCCCAAAGTACAAGGGAATAAGTACAATTTGCTTCCTATACTTCATCTGAAGCATTGACTACTCTAAGCTGATAATGTGCAAGAATATTGTTGTCTGGCAAAGAATGTGCTCTCTTGCATGACCTGTCCTTACAGTATACACACAATTAACCATTCAGTCTTGATATGCTCGTGAATTAAAGCAGCAGCTTTCGAAATAGTGTAGATGGCTTAATACACACCAAGCTTGAAAGCATAAAATGGAGAGGTTTTTTTTTTCTCCCCTGCCTGAAGTTACTCTTTTCTTCTGCAGCTAATTCCTGGGGTTTCAGTAACACCTGGAAGACATGAACAAGCAAGCTTACCCCATCAGGTGGTTCTGTGAGCACAGAATCGGTGGAAAAAAGAATTTCCTCTGGATATTTGGTCAGAAGACTGAAGACCTAAGTGGATTCTCAGATGTCTATTACTTTTTCCAATGCTTTCAAGAACTTGGAGAGGGATTAGTCTCTCTCTCTTCCGCCCAGGTGAATGTTTATACACTTATACACACGTAAACGCAATGACAACTATATTCTACTTATACCCACCTAACATTGACTGAAACTGGCCAGCAGGTTTAAAAGTTATTAGAGAGAAGGAGGAGAAGAGCTGACAAACATGTTTCTTAGAAAACCATGCTAGAGCAAGGCATGGAAAAATCCAGTCTGTGGGAAGGATTTTAAAACCCTGCGTATGATTCATGTTTTCTTGAGAGAAGACCAGATTTTTCTATTTAAAACAACATCATCAAAACATAGGGCAGTGATTTTTTTTTTCCCAGTGCCATAGACTTCTTTTTGCATTGCACCTTGCAAACAAACAGAAAAGGTAAGATTCTTGGCTGTTTAAAGAACTGACAGTCAACTAAAGGAAAAATATTCCCTTTCAGAGGGGAGAAGCCAGGAGAAATAATTAATTTTCACATCTTCATACGGACAAGTTTGTTCCTACCATAGAAAATATTGGGGAGGGGGGGCGTGTAAAATAGCTGAAGATGAAGGCTAGGCACACAGCACACAACATATCAGACAACAGTCTTGGGTGAAAATCTGGGCTCGCAGAAGGGCAGAAAGGCTTTTCTTGGTGCTAATTGGTTCTCATAAGAGAAAGTAGCATAACATGACATACAAGCATTATGGCACTGAAGATATCCATTTAAAAGTCTCCAAATAAAGATGAACTAAACCCCTTTGTGTGTCTGATGTATGTATAAAGACAAGACATTAAAGACCACAACATTAAATGATTTTAATGACAAGATATGATGGAATGAATTACATATATTGAAATCATAGGCATAGCTACGCCACACAGTACATATCATAATGTTGTAGCATGAAAAGGCTGAGTCAAGAGTACTATTTCATTTCTAAATCTGATTTTCCATTATTTGGATTAGGAGTCAGAGCCTTTTAACAAGAGATGTAGGACTACTCTGGGTTTGGATATGGACATGTACATATACACATAGCTGCTTCTTATTAAAAAGAAGTGGTGGGAAAAAAGAAAATTTGAAGGAATATCACAGCTTCAGCAAGGCTTTTTTTGAAAAATGAATGATGGTTTCAAAGCTCTGCAGACCTCTCTTTAATAATTGTTACAGTGCAATCCATTAACTACTGTACTTATGTGGGAAGAAGGTTATCCCTGGTCCTGAGCCAAATTCTGCTCTCTATTACCTACCCAAGATGCCAGTGGCTTACAAAGAATAGCAACCACATAAACAAAAGAAGAATTGAACTATTGGCAGCCAATACCCCCCTGACCAGAGTCAATACACAGAAGGCACCAGGAAGAGCAGAGCTCGCCATGCTTCAGACAACGCACAGTGTCCTCTGTATTCTCATCTTCCTTGCGTGGCTCCCACCTGCTTCCAAGTGCTGACGAAGAGGCACTATCTCTGCTTGCAGATTGCTGGGAGCACATGCAAGCATGGCTCTTCCCAACGCTGGAGCAAAGAAGGGGGCCAGGGAGAGCAGCAGAACCGCAGAGCAGTGGTGGAGCAAGGAGGCAGGGTTGCCAAGCAACAGCCTACCGCAGGAGGGGCATTAAAACGGGGAAAGGAAACACATATAAATTGCATTTGCTTGTGTGGGGCAATGGTAGCCCTTCCACCTGCTTTTCTTCCTGCTTCCATTGAGTTACAGGTGTGGATTTTGTGAGAGGATTGGGCCACAAGTGTTTCTTGCATCATGAGCTCCAGTTGGCTCCTCAAGGAGGCTGCAACAGGGAAAACCGTAAGGAATACTTTCTTTGCCAACTTGTTGTCATGGATAATACAGCAAGAACAGCAGCAGGCTGTCGTAGGTTCTCCAGACAGCCTGCCCCAAGACTCAGGAATACAAAGTAAAACCAGACCTTCCCCATTCACACATCTGCATCAGTGATGTTCCTTCTGGTATGCCATCGTTTGCCTTAGAGAGAAACGTGCACAACAAATGGGAGATTTTTTCCTTCATACCATTTGGACTTTCTATGTGACAAGTGGAGCCTCCATATTATTTCCATATAAAGTTCTTGTTTGTATTCTGTGAGGCCATAAACATTTGATGGCATGGCATGGCATGGCATCAGAGGAGGAGACCTTCACAAAAGCTTTAGGCAAGAGGTATTCTGGTGAAGAGGGACCAATTAGGAGAGGGGATGGAATATACAAAAATAAAAACTCCTGACACCTCATGGGACCAGACCACATATAATGGAAAAACTTTCATGGAGGCTGACCTCAGGGATCCCAAGCCCCTCTCTGCAAGGACAATCTACCACTAAGCCATCTCCTCATGGCCATGGACCACATTACAGCTCTCACCAAATCTGGCAACCGGTTCCAGTTGCAAAGCCTTGCAGTGCCTCTTCACTGGTGCAACTGGATGTTTTCAGATGTAGTCACAAAAATTAATTGTGATTCCCCTCTTTTGTTAACCTTTTCTTGCCTCTCCACACTTTATATACGTTATCACAGATCACCAAGAAACTGTGCTTACACGCCACTGTATAAATAATTTTGACTCCATAATGCATTTTCTATAACCTATCATTGTTCACATTTACAGACAAAGGAAACAGAAAACTATGAAGGAAACTGCATTCACATCTACTTTTGAGTACAGAACATAAATTTTACTAATGCAAATTGTTCACAGGTAAGATAGAGACATTCTTCATGCCTTTCAAGTCATGAAGTCATCCAGAGAAACACAAAAGATTATAAAGAAGATACTTCTCTCTCTCTCAGCCAGGTATCTAGGTCCCCTTTAATAGTCAAAACAGAGAAGTAAGCACATTTAAGAGACGATTTCTCCTGTCTTAAAGTGATTGTCTAAAGTAGAACAGAAATTGCACCCTGGAAGTCCCTGTTCCTCTCTCTCCATTTATTATGTGGAGAAGCTACTTGCACCATAAACACTTTAAATTAAGCGAGATGAGCAATGTCCATAGCAGCCAACTGTTGCCAAGTTTTTAAATAGCAGCAAGCCCACGGGCAGGATTTGAAGGCAGCTAATGGAGATCTTTTGGGGAGGAAATTCTTGTACAAGAGCAGAAAATTACTTGACTGTAAGTCTGGCAAACAAGTGGAAATTGATATACCAGTTGGAGATGGAAAATGACTCCAGGTACTTCATGGGACAAATATGGTAGGGCAGTGCTATGAAGGACTTTAGCACTAGAGGAGAGCAACATGTGACAGAGTAGCAATGGGATATCCTGTCCAATGAAGGGTTTCACAGTAAAATGAAAGGCTGGGTTTCACAGTAAAATGAAAGGCTGGGTAAACAGGAGCAACAGCAATATGTCAGACTGGTATCAAAGGAGAAAAATCACAATTGTCATGTCATCACTGGTGACATCACATCTGGAATACTGTGTACCAATTTTGGGCTCCTCAGTCCAAGGAAGACACAGACATACTGGAGTGAGCTTGGTGAAGGACCACAAAGACGGTTAAGGGATTGGAGAATCTGATACATGAGGAAAGGCTGAGAGAGCTGGGACTATTTAGCCTGGAGAAGAGAAGGCTCAAGGGGGTCTTAATAATGCACAAAAATACTTGATGGGGTGGTGTAAACAAGATGTAGCCTGGCTCTTCTCAGTGGTATCCAGTGAACAGACAAAAGGCAATAGACACAGAAAACAAGCAGCTCCATTTAAACGTAACATTTTTTATACATATATAAATAAAATTTATTTATTTTTACAGTGAGGGTGGTCTAACACTGGCACAGGTTTCCCACAGAGTTTGTGGAGTCTCCATCCTTGGAGGTATTCAAAACCTGACAGGACACAGTCCTGAGCAACCTGCTGTAGTAAACTCTGCTTTGTGCCGCGGGGTTGGTCTAGATCTCCCAAGGTCAACCTCATGGATTCTGTGGCAAAACCACTGACTTCATTCTCCACAGAGAAGCTGATCTGGGTCCAACGCAGACTGGTGCTGTGGTACTTCTCGTTCATTTTCCTTGGGGGTTGTTTTGTGGGTTTTGGGTTTTGGTTTTTTGGGTTTTTGTGTTTTTTTAAGTACGGCCACCTGCCAAAAGTGGTCTTTTCACCACCAACACTTAGTTTTAGATAATGGTGGCTCATATAAAAAGCCTACATTTACTAACAGTTACCACAGTTGGGTTTTCTCTAAGTTTAAGTGCTTATAAAGTGACTGCTACTAAGTAAACAGCATAAATATCATCTTTGCGAGAGGCAAAACAGGAAAGTAAAAAGAGCTTGCCTGCCTTACCTGGAAAGACTGCAGTTTAGTGGAGCGGGAAGTAGGTTGAAAATGCATTTTCTCCACTACTCTGGAATAGTTCTTCCAAAACTACAGACAAAAAAATCCCCACATGCCACCCCACACCTCAAGATACAGAGGTGGCGTGCAGGCCACACTCATATGGAGGGGAGGACTTTGGTATTTGACACATGGCACAGAATGCCAATGTTTGTCTCCAGAGCAAATAGGGATGCCCATTTTATATGTCCTGTTTTATACACAGTTATCACATCCTTGCTGATTCATCTCTTCCTTAAGCATACTATTTCCTCCACCTTATATTCCTCTCACACAGAATTCCTTCCTGCTTCTGTCACTTCTGTCATATATATCTGGATCCTGTCTGTTTCTGCTATCCCTTTCTTTGAAATGATATGACCAGAACACAATGGGCTTTAAGCATTTTTTAGCTGAACGTTAAGCTAGAAGTCTTAAAAAGATACACCTGTCTTGCATAACATCTCCTGTCTTTCTTACACAGCAATGTTGAGAGAATAACTTCTTACTATTTTGGTCTCCCTGCTTTTGCCCGAGACATGGATATAAAAAATGAAGTTATGCTTAATTGGTTACAAGTCAATAAATGGATTGAGAAGATTTTCTACCAAAATAGGTTTATTTAAAAAAATAACCCAAAGAAAATGCTAGATGCTGAGGCAAGAAAATATTCCTCGGGGGCAACGTATGTATCAAAACTCAATATGATATGATATGATATAAAACAAGTATTTTATTTCACTTGACTGAATACTGTATTGTTTTCCTGATCTGCTAGTCCCCATTTCAGTTACTGCTGCAAAGGTATCTCAAAGCTGATTCACTGAATTTCACTAACTTTTATATTTAGGTATAAGTTTAAGGCTGATCAAAAAGTTAATTGACATAATATCTCCTTTTTGGAAAAAGCTGAATTCAGTATATTTGAAACACTCTGCTGTATAAGTTCAAAATTTCAATACAGTTTCTTGACTAGCATATTCAAATTACAAAAACAAAACAATTGTTTGAGAACAAGAAAACCGTAACAATTTGAACTTTTTTTTTCCATATGAAGTTTGGGTTTATTGTCAGTTTACAACTGAAGAAAATTATAACATGTTAGCATTTGTCATCAATTTAAATTTCTGTATTTCAAGTAGTTTTAATTCACATGCCAAGATCTTCATCTAGCACTGTAAGGACAGGTTTTCTAAGTTTTCATTTCTGTATTTAGATTTTCTTCCGGATACATACAAAAGGAAGTCTGGTGATCTCACTTTAAGAGATAATTATCATAGACCATGGCACACACAAATCTTTGCACTCAGAGTTTTCAGAAGTGATCAGCAGCTGTTTCAGGTCATGACTGATGGGAGTTGGCAAAGCTTTGTGGGAAAATGGCAAAATGCCTACATGTATACGTCCAGCTGAAGTGTTATAGACTTTTCACATCAATAATAATCAGATTCCTCCAAACAAGCTTTACAAGATGGGGGGTGGGGGTGGGGTGTTAAGGGAGATCTCATTTGTCTTCGATAGTTAATATTAAGAGATGAAATCTCAAGAAATCGGTACTTCCTAATCATGAAACAGAATTTTCTTCCATGCCTTGGAAGTCTGCCCCAATATTTCTTGTACCCAATATACTTCCACGACTGTAATAAATATTTTTAAAACCTATTTCTAAGTTCAGATTCTTGGAAGATATATTTATATCAGGATTAAAAGGACACTGTTAGATAGAACCCCCCCAAGAAATAACACATACAGCTACCACTTATTCTAAACACATAGGAGAGCACAAACTGAGACCTACCAAATACCATCTACGTTAGTTTTCTTTCCTATGCAGGCTGACAAATGGCATAGAGTCAGCTATTTCTTCTATTTCAGAAGAACATGTTCTTTTGCCAAATGGGGGGACGGGGGACACACACGACAGGGAAAGGAAAGTCCTTAGTGCCTCCCCCCCGCGGAGGTTGTTATGAGGTTTGTAGAAATGCTGTTAAGTTACAGGCTGTCACTTCGCTAGGTAAGCTAGTTCAAATGGTTACGGAGCAATCGTTGCCCTTCTCCCCACGGCTGCCGCCAGCCAGCGCGACGCTTTAAGCACAAAAGGCACAACCGCGACCCGCTCCCCTTCCCGGGGGGGGGAAAGGGAAGGAGCCCCGAGGTGGGGGCCGGCAGCGCTCACCATGCGAGATGCTGTGGAGCAAGGCGACGGCCAACATCCACATGCCCCCGCCGCTCCCCCGCTCCCCGCTCCGGGCTCGCCCTCGCCCGCCGCGCCCACGGCCGGGCCGGAGCTGCCAGGCAGCGCGCACCGGGTCCGGCCGCCGCCTCCCTCGGCTGGTGGCTGCTCGGAGCCTGCGGGGCCGCTCGTCCGCCCAGCGAGCGCTCAGCCCCGCCTGCAGCCCCGCGGCTCCGCCGACGCTCGCCGCCCGGCTCTCGGGCGGGGGAAGAGGCAGCCGGCGGCGGGGGCGGGAGGCGGGTGCGCGGCGCCCAGGTGCGTCCTTGGCTCAGGGAGGCGCCCGCAGGTCGGCGGAGGCAGGGCCACAGGTGACAAAATCCTCCGGCGCAAGCACAGGAGCATCCCCGGCAGCGGCCAGCCCCGAGCCGCGGCGAGCCGGCTCCTCACGCACCTCCCTTCGGCCCGGCGGCGGGCGGGCAGGCGGGCGGGCACATCTTCCCTCTCCCGCAGCTCTAATCACATTGATCCCGCCGCTAACCTCCCCTGCCTCCCAGCGCGGCGGAGGGGAGCGTTAACCCCAGCCCTCTGCGGTCTTAAAGCACCACCAAGTCTCCACAGCGGGAGAGAAAGCAAGACCAAAAGAACAAATAATTGTAACCTGTTTTACTGTAATATATAACGGTATTAGTAGTGCCAACTGCATGTGCACAGAAAGTGCATACTTCATCGTGATCACCACATTCTAGATAGCACTCTGGAGGGACCAGCGGGAAAAAGTATTAGATTGGATTATATGTAGGACAGCGTTTACTTGTTTTTAAGGACGTTTGATCCGTCATACAAAATTGTATTTTTAAAGGAAGTGTCCTGACTATTGACCTTTCTTACTTGCAATATCCTTGCTGAGTTGTAAATCTTTCAGCGAATGGAATAGCTTGATTTCCCACTTACACATGAGTCAACGAGGGAGTGTTAGAGCTCTCCAGAATGTAATCTTTTCTCCTAGACAGGTGACAGCACTAGTTTGGCTTGAGATCCAGACCACAGATCCTAGACCCGGATCCTACAGACATTCAGCTTATTCTCTGCGGGGGAAAAGTGAAACATCTTCTCTTTCAGTGCTCTCGCAGCTGAGTGGCAGGTTAAGGTAAAGGGGTATCAAAAATTATTTTCCCTAGAAGGGAACTGTAGTCACACTGGCAGCAAAGCAGAAACAGGCCTTTAAGGTGGACTCAAAGGTAAAATGGGGATAGGTCTTGGGAGCATCATGATATACAGAAGCAGCTGTAAGCAAGAAAACCTGAAGTGGTTGCATTTTGTGCTGAACAAGAGACTGTGATAAAGGCATAAAACTCCGCAATAAAGCAACAGCAACAACAAAAAAAAGACGGAGGATGTAGTACTTGAAACAATGAATAAGACAAGGTAGTAGATGCAAAGTTCCCAAAGCTTTTAAAGTATGGAATTAGTTATTGTGTTAATTTTTGGTTATTTTCTGTGATACATTTTGCAAGGAGACAGGTCAGTACATGTATACTTGGATGGCCAGAGAGTAAGCTCTTGCAGTGATAGAAATATCTGCAGTGGAGAACAGGACACGTGATGTGGTTATGGGGGAAAAAAAATAGCAGATTACTCTTATGCTGAGAAAAAAGCATAATGTGAGGTGCGCGGGAGACAGCTGTCAAAAGCAAACTCCAAAGTATGGCTTGGAGTAGCTGTAAAGATGGAAATGTTGTTGGCAGTGACAGAGAAAGGGGAGGGAAATTAGAGGCAACTGAAAAGATGGATATGGTCTTGGTGTCAACATGATTAGCTTCTCAACAAGATACTTAGAGACGTAGCTAAATGATTTATATATACTCTCTACATGTCATGGGCATATCTGGCAGGACTTGGGTAGCAGGGGGCTGCAGGGTGCCCTGCGTGGGAAGGGACCAGGGAGTGCCCCATGCTGGTGACAGCTGGGTCCAGCCAGCTCAGAAATGGACAGCACTGACCCATGGTGCACCAATACTACAGCCAGTCAGAGCAGCTTACAGTTCCGTCTCTTCAGGCGGGTTTAAGAAAAGGTGGTAACAGCTGGGGCAGGACACACAAAAAAGGAGGTGCAGGATGCACAAAAGAAGACACAAGAGGAAGTATGCCTCTGAGGAGGCTGTGGCCAGCGGTCACACCAGGCCAGGGACACTCCAGAGGGGACTGCAGCCCATGGAGGAATTCATGCCAGAGCGGAGGAAATGAGTAAGAAGGAAGGAGCTATGAAAGAAAAGAGTAAGAAACAAGGAGTGGCAAAAAAACCCGCTACACACTGACCCCAGCCTCCTGCGCTGCCCATCGCATCACTGAAGGGACTGAGTGTAACCTGCAGCAAAATGAGGGGAGGGGAGACTAGGAAGGGGGAGGAGAGGTGTCTGGACTGAACTTGAGCCTTGGGAAGGGGAGGAAAGGTGATTCCCTAAGTGTTTGTTTAATTGATTGTCTTCTTTGTTTCTCAATACCCAAATCAGTAATTAAAAGTTTATTTTCATTGGCAATAAATTAAATTAAGTGGAATTCCCTGAGTCAAGTCTTCCTCTGACAATATATTAGTAGCCCTGCAAGCAATTGTAACGCCTCATAATACCTGCTAAAGAACTCTTGGAAAAAAAAGAAGAAAAGGAAAAGGAAAGTCATCAATTTTCAAATTAAGGTAAACCATAAAAATTAACTATTTGTAAGATTCTAAACATGGACTTGGCTTTCTCTTGCTTCTTACATAAATTAAATAAACAAAAATATCAGCAAGCCTTCCATAGAACAATACCATTTTCTTTATTATAGGATGGATAGCAGGAATCTTGTATCCAGAAACATTTTCCTTGGTATTTTTCATACACTTTCTTCAAAAAGAAATAATGATCAGTTGTTTGACAAATATTCTCCTCTTGATTTGAAAAGACCAAAATGGCTTGTTAAACCAGCAAAGGGAAAAAGAAACTTGTCAGATGATTTCATTGTTGTTTCTTATATTAAACACTTTTGCTGTTGGTTTCCTAATTGTATAACTTGGAAGTTCTACTCCAAATGCTTTCATGCAGACAAGTAGTGAATGTCTAGGAATGTATCTTAATGCTAAAACATGACAATTCGGCACAGGTTTGTTTTTTTTTTTTTTAATGAGGAGAGGATCCTTGCAAGTTCTCACTGTCTTCATGCCCACCATTTTTCTTGGGAGAGACTTCCCAGTGGTCATTGCTGATGCACAGTCTGACCCTGCAATAAACATTCTTGAAAACCTCATGATTGAGTAACATCTGAATATGTGGAATCCAGTTGCACAGGCAGTGCTTTGGGCTTCCTCAGGGTGGATAGACAATAGTCATACCTCTGTTATGAAGAGATGTGATCCAGACTCTTCCTCATGGCTTACCTTAGCTACTTCTATTACCTTCTCAGAACTATGTCTCAACTCTTGACAACCTTTCGTGCATTTATCTTCCACAGCATCCCTGTGAGTTTGGAGTGTGTTGTTATTCCTATATCAAAGAAGAAGAACTGAAGCGTGGGGAAGCCAAGGGCTAATCCACTAAGGGATTCAGGTATTGAAATAGTCAGTATTGCAAAAGCCAAATTTTAAGTGGGCTCATACATATTGGAACTCACAACTTCATGTAGTACCCAGTACCCCGGTACTTCATATAGAAGAGTTAGGTACCGCAGAATGAGATTCAAGGAAAATAAGTGGAGAGGCACGTCAACCGATGGGAAACGTGCCACCTAAAAGAGAGGTGCCCTAACATTCACTGGGCAGTGGCCCAGAGGTGCTTATTGGCTGAGTGCTGACACCACATCAGTCCTCTCTCAGGAGAAGCAGAAGAGGAGACAATTGACTTCTGCACCCAACAGAGAGACAGCTGGGTTCAAATTATTCTCTGACAAATACTAAAGAAAAGGTTGACCCTAGTTACCCTATCTTCTTTGTGGTAGTTCACTTGCCTAGGAAACTTGCACCCTGCTCCTATTTTTTTCCAAAGTAGTACTTTTCCGTACTTTCTTGATAGCAAGACCAAGGGCAACTTAAAAGATGTCATGCAATGCCATAGTAACCTCATCTTCTCTGAGGCAAAGGAGTTGCAGTCCTTCTCCAAAGCAAGCCGGGATGCACTGGAGCATGGATCTCCCACTTTCAAAGCTAGCGCTCTCAGTAGTCAAGTAGGGGGTGACAAATGGGGGCAAGAGGAAGGACACTTCCTTTACTCCATTTCCATACTTCTGTTGGCAGAAGTGCAGCAGACTAGCATGTGCTGGGGAGCAGGTCAGGGTTTTCATGTCTCCAGCACCCTCAAGACATGAGCATCTTCATGCGTGCTCTGGGGCAAGAAAAGCCAGGAGGTGACTGTAGGCATATCTAGTCCTACAGTGACACTCTGCTGCTGAATTTTTTTTTTGCACAAAAATATAGAGCAACATATATATAATAACCTGAGAACATATAGTCTTCCATTCCCTGTGATTTTCTAAACATAATTTTCAATTTCTAATTCATGAAAACCTTCTCGTAGTTTGTTCTCAAGTCCTTCTGTCGTCTGCCTAGCACTTTCTTTTTTCTGAAAGTATCCAAGTCATTACAAATGCAAGTACAACTATATATATCTCTCTAATACTATATATATTGTTATGGAGATAGTTCTAAAAGATAACATTATGAAGGATCTTATGAAAGATCTTATCTTCATGTGAAAGCTATTTTAATACCTTACCAAAGGTAACTGGGGATCAGTTTTGCCCTCTGTAATCACCTAAAATTACTTCAACCTCTCTTCAGGCTGGATGAACAACACACAGTACTGTTATGTCAGGTATTCTTGGTTCTAAATCTACACACATTAAAAGAATGAAATGTGAGGAGCGGGGAGGAGGGGAAGAAAGAAGACAATAGAGAAGGAAGGATAGTCCGTACCCAGCTAACTCCTCCCAACGTCTGTATGTATTACAACACATTTTAGTTGTCTACTTACAGTTATTCCCCAGGATCCTTTCTCACAAAGATATATGCCATAATTCTTGGATTCAAGTCCTCTTCAGAGTGATAGGAACATCTGAAACCTGTAGTCAGCTGGAACAAAAGCTAATTCAGTAGGTGAACAAGGCCCCTTCCCATCCCCAAATGGGCATATTTTCAGCAACCATGTTCATGCTCATGCTCAAGGCTGTCATCTTTCTCCTGCTCCTTAGAGCATCTGGGTCTAGTTAAATGTGTCTGAGCATGTGACAGGTTATGCCAGGGTCTCTCCTCACATCCAGGCCAGCTGAAGTTCCAGTCTCCTGTTGAGCCCTGCTGTCCCACATTCGGAAAAAAAAATGGTTGCACAGGTGATAAAACACAATCTTGTCAACAGCTTCTAACTAAACATGCAAAAAGAGCAGGTGTAATTTTAGAAAGACCTGTGTTATAGACCTGAACAGCAAGTGGCAGGTGCACACTCTCAATCAGGGATGCTGATATAATTTCTGCCAAATCTTCCAGTTGTTTTCCTCAGTCTTCATCAGACAGAGGATCAGCAAGCTGGCATTTATCCAAGCCCCAGCCTTACTTAAGCTCCAACCAAATTGCTCATCCTAAATATCAGAGTTGGATTAGATGAACATGAAAGCTAGGTGTTGTAAGTAAGCTTAAGGTAGCACAGCCTGTGCTTTTTTTTTTTAACTCACCACTTCAGCTGCCTTAGCTGCACATTAAACATACAGGGTGGGGGGATCACTTCAGACCTGTGAATTCTCATCAAGCAGAGCCTCAGGACAGGTGAGGAACTGCATAGTATCATTCCCTGTGATGCCACGAAGCAGCAATGTGATTTTCGCTAGCACTTCCTAAATAAATAAATAAAAAAGAAGGCTGCATCAACTATACCAAACTAGGCCAAGAAGTCTAAAAAACCCCCAAAGCCAAACAAAAACCCCCCACTGTCATCTCTACCTGACCACTGCTGATACACACAGCTCAGTTTCAGGCTTTACCCAAGCCTGAAACAGAATGACCAGCGGCTTTCGTAGTGCTATCACTGACATGGGAAGGTTATCTCAGACCAGGCAGCATTAGGTGTTTTGTCACAAGGAACCGCTGCTGAGGTGCTACTACTGCTACAAATTAAAGTGCAGAGTTGACTTTCTGAGCATGCCTCAGCTCCACTTCCCTTTATCATCTCAGAGAACTCCTCAGGTTTTTAGAGTTGTGTCTTACCACAGTTCATCTGTGGAAAAGAGAAAGACTGACTCAAAAATAGGGCGAGACATTTTGGACAGAAGACAGCTTCTTGAGCAGATGTTCAAATAAATGTTTCCTAAAAAAAGGCAGGCCTCATTCGCCTGAAATAAAACACTACCCGTATCAACTAAGAGCAGATCCGGAGTGTTTTATAGTGATTCTCAGCAACTGGAAACAGTAGGTGGTACCGATAAGGAAACAGTCTGATTGAACTTCTAATTTCCTCTGACATGGCAATAACCCCAAATAAATCTGCTTTCTCTTCAAAGAGGCAAAGCTCAAGACAGTACTGCATGTGGGGAACCCTTCACTGGGGTGAGTTGTTTCATGTTCTGGCTTCATATTGAAAAAAATCAACACGTGAAGACTCCACTTAACAATAGCTCAGTAATAAATTGTTGGTGGATCAGTAACTGATTCATGAAAGAGGTCTGCCTTTATTAACATTACATTTTTACAGTGATGCTGTTAGTGTACAAAGTTTTTCAGGGGAATACAAAGGATTTTGGATTACTCAAGAGAACACGTTTCACCATGGACAATTGCTTTTGGGCTTCTATTTCAGCTCCATCTGCCCTCACCGTCCTGGTAGTGCCTTATAGCTAAGAGGGCTGTGAGCAGACCGGCTCACTTTCTCTTGGTCAGGTGGCTTCAGAAGGAGTAAACTGCTCAGTAGACAGGCATCTCAAACTGATTAGCAAATAGTCAAAGTGTTCAAAAACAGAAATGCACACATATACACACACAAACCACAAAGAAAAACAATGCTGTGGGTCAACATCAGATGAATACTCTCTTTAGTTGACTGGCCAAAATATTGCTGGCCGGAAGCCAATCAGAATGATAGCTAGCTTATAATACATATTACCTGACCACTTCATAACGTTTTATTGTGCCTGAACATGCCCAGGCAGGAAAGTACCTACTGGCATGTCTTTACCATCTGTCACCCCATGATGGATGTGAGGGACCTTGCCTCTTATTTGGTTCCAGTGGTGTAACTGATACTGTAATTTCAGCCACTGTGTACCCCACAGAGAAATGTTTGAGCACCTGGACCCTGCCACAATGCTATTTACTAACAAAGGAAAGGGATCTAACTACCAAATAAAACCACTTGAGTGAGTAGCACGGGACCAAAGCCCTAGGAGAGGTTGGAACTAGTAGCCCTCAGCCACACGTTTCATGTCTCTGTACCTCAGTGACTCCACCTGCAGAGCTGAAGGAGAAAAATGTTTCATTCTTTGCAAAGCAGTGGAGCTCTCTTGATAGAAAGGCCATGGGGATCTGGGACACGGCACAGGCTGACACACACTGAGGAGAAGAATGAGGGAAGGCAGCCTGCTGAGATCAGGTGATTGCTCAGGCAGGCAAAGCTTGCTAACGGATGTGCCAAGAATGTGTTTGTCTTTGAGTTTTGTATGAACTCAAGAAAAGGTTTCTCTGGGGAATTTATAGCCTTCGGTTCTGAGAAGCAATGAAGATGAAGGCCATCATTGGTAACTCTGGAATTTTGTAGAACAACATAAAAATGCACAAAATACAGCAATTTCATGAAGGTTCACCCCAGAACATGGAACCTGCTCCTCAAGAAGTACCAACGCAGACTTTGCCACTGTCCCCTCTAAGTACAGGGTTGATTTCTTTGACTCTACCTTATCTGAGGTGAAAACAAAGCAACAAGCAGATATATGCATGACGCAAACTTGTAATACACATAGAAAGAGAATTAACAGCACATAACAGATAATAGTCATGCCAAAACAGCACTGACTCCAACAACAGGCATGGCCACGAGGATGCAGACTCAGAGTCTCCTGTTGTGCAGAAGCACAGGTATAAACTACAGAACTGGATGTTTTGGCCTGTGACACGTGCACAAAAAGTTGTTATTAAGTAATTACATTAAAGAATTGGGTTTAGTTATCTCAGCTGATGCAGTTTCTTGGTTGCAAGAGGGCCATGCTTTTTTTATGTTATTTGTTTTACTGGCCTCCTCGGTAAAGAACTGATGGAAGGTCCTTTCCCCTGACCTAATTAGGCAAAACTAGGTCTTCATATCTGCTGCTTTTGCATGGCTCAGATTTCTAGGTGTCCTGTTAAGACCCACAGTAGGAACATTGTTTTCAAGCATCATCCAAGACTGAAATTTACCTCAGCAATAACATCCTGGGGGAGGGACAGCTATTTCTTTTTTCTGTTGCCTGATTGGAGCAAAACAGATTATTAACCCTCATGGAATTACTGATTTACCAACACTGCCACTGCAGTGTGCATTCATTGCTCCAGGTAGAAAGTAATACCTTAAAAATGTGTTGGTTAATAAATCAACATCAGATTTTAATATTAATTGCCCCTTTGAAACTGATTCTCACCAAATATCACAGTTAGTGGCTGCTTTGCTAACATGTTAATGGGTCATTAACTAACACCAGTCATTAGCTGCTGCTGTTACAGTTTCCATAAGGATTTATTAAGGCAACTTCATGTATTATTAAAAAGAAAGTTCGTGGTTCTAATGTTCTGAAACTCTGTCTCCCTCAGGCTTCCACTGATATTGCTTCAAAGGAAGAAAGATTTGCCAAACACATAATTGTGTCACTCAGTTCAGTTCCGTTCTTTAAAATAATATTTCTTGCTCTTAAAATTCCCTTTTCCCATGTTCTCCCTTCTTAAGGAGAAAGTGGCTATGTATAAAAGAAATGTGAATGTGTGAAAGCATTCTTCTGTTTAAAAGAATAGCTTTTTTAGTTTTCATAGCTACTAAAGCAAAAGGAGGTGGGCCTGGTATATCAAAAAAGAAGAACAACTTAAAAAGTTGGGTCTGTCACTATGATTAAAACCACTAAGAGGAAATTCTTCCTCACGCAACATCTTACTAAACCATGAAACTCATTGCCACTAGAAGTCACTAGGGCCAAGACCATATCAAGGTTCACTATAGAGTTCAAACATTGTACGGATCTCAGGAATCCTAAGCCTCGTACTCCCATAATTGAAGATAGTCTTAAACTCTAGAACATGAGGCTTAGAATTGCCTTAATGACTTTCTGTGGTAATTAAGTCCACAGTCTAAGTAAAATCTGTAATTATTAGAAGTCAGAGTGACATACTTAGGGTGAAAGTTTTATATTTGCACGTTGTATGGTTCTTCCAATGGACCATGGATGAAACTAAGGTCAATCCAGTATGAGAAGGCTTACACTCCCTTACACTCCTATATTTTCCTGACTTCATCTCTCTCTTTTTTTTTTGTTTTAGCGGATATCAGAAAACAAGAGTTTCACACTTACAGCTTATCACATTCCTAGCGTTCTACCAAGAATTTAGTCTGACAGGTCCACAATCAGCTCTGTGCTACCATACTCCATGTCCTTGAGCACAATTGCTTTGACTTAACCAGGCTCCTGCTAAAACGTGCAAAGCTGTGGAAAAGAAGGGGGAGGGACAACAGCCTTTGCCTCACCTAAGTGCACTGCAAGAGCTAAGCTTTTGTGGCTACGGTTAACTTTTCAAAGAATTTCGCTAATTGCTGTATATTGGACAGTGCATGAGTGCAGGCTGTTGGCATCAAGAAGTACTGAACATTCAGATTCCTTCGATAATATACGTTTAAAAATTACATTGTCACAAAAATTGGCAGATTTTATTCACAGTCAGTTTATGTGAACCCAAACAAATCAAGCCATCAAACCACAGTAATTTACATTGCTGCGAAAAATAAAACTCTGATTTACAGGCTGCTAAAGATTTGTAACCTGGTACTAAATGGTTCAAATTACATCCTGTATTGTTATCTGTGGATAAGCTGATATTATTTATGAATGCCGAGTTTTCTCCAAATGTCCTGGATTTATTTCATCTCTGCAAGGCAATGCTGTAGAGATTCATCTAGGAGTACTGCAGTGATATTGTCTTAATTTATATCTCTTGGGGAAAAACAAAGAAACACCAGGCTTGTGAATGACATCTGATGATAAAATTTCATGACTTCCCATTTTTGAGAAATCATCTGTGAAATATTCTTGTATATTAAAAAAAACCCTTCAGTGCTATCCCTAAAGCACCTTTTCCCACTGAGGTTCCTATAGCTGAATACTGATTCATGGAAAGCCTGTTTTTGTGCCTGATTAATTATAACATCTATAGCAAGAGCTGCACTGGTTTTTTCGTTAGCAACTGCTGGTTAACTGAATAACTGGTTGCTCTCAAAATGTACTTGTACCTTTGTAAAGCAAGAATTCATCTAAAACAAGGAAGTGAAAGTGTGGTGTATACAACTGCTAAACTTACATGCAACTGCTTTTACATAAGCCAATGGGTTTCTAGTGTTAAAAATCACAGTCTTCCAGATCCAAATGTATCCTTTAAATTAAGAAGATTCATGTGTCATCATTAGAAATACCTTCTAGCCTCACAAGATACGTAGATTTCTTTCTCAACAGAGGTGTCCTGGATCTAAAGGCTTGAAAAAAAATCTGAAAACATGAGCTTAAGACCACTTTTAACAAAGATGAAATTTACCATCCAATATATTATGGAAATAAAAACATTACCTCTGCATTTGACTATGTGAAATAATGTCTCACAAAGGATGCGGGAAAAGATGCCAAGATTCACAACATAAAATAGCCCTCAAGTGAACATTTCAGTACCATGCTCTATCAAAGATAGGTCACAGAAGGCCACTTTGTTTACATCCATACAACCCTCTAGTAAAAAAAAAAAAAACAAAAACTCTTCCTTTCCATTTTCACTAAGAACCCTGAATATGAAGCCATCTTCTCACTTCCAGTCAGCAAACCATCAACCACTAGTTTTCATGCTCCCCAAGTCTTGTTCATCCATATATGATATCATATGCCTGTATTCTTATTCTTATGCTCTCCTTTCTATGGAAGGAAAAATATCCTGCAAGATTTATGAAAACCATTCTCTGCTCAATCTGTTCTCAGGTCCTCTCTCTGTCACAATACCTTGATGATGTCATGATGATGTCATTTATTAGTTAGGAAAGAGATAGTCTGTAACTTTTGGTGAATTCTTTTCTAAGCATTCCCTTGCTTTTCTGAAACACCATAATCTACTTCGTTTCTTGTGCCTACCAACCCTTCTCTGTCTGAAGCACATTGTGTGCTCTCTGCAACTGAGAATATCTTTTTTTTTTTTTAGTTTTCTCTAATAAGCCTAGTACAACATGTACCTTCTTCTTAGTTAGGGCTTAAATGATACAATAAACGATTACAAGCCTACAGGAGTTTACCTATACATATGTGGCTTTGAAGTATTCTGGTAATGATGAAAGAAAATGGGAATGAGTGATTAATAGGAAAAACCTCCACTACTAGCTCCTCTTACACAACAAAAGTGCATTTGATGCTTTTTGTGTAGGTAAGAACCTACCCCATTCTATACTATTTTGTTTTTTAAACAATAGCAGTTTCAGACTGCAGTGGATGCTGGAGGAATATGGACTTTTTCATGAGACCCTTACATTGACTCCAGTGCATTGTACATGTACAGTAAGCTTGATTTAGCCCAATGTCACCAGTCTAATCACATGGGGACAATTCTTCACTACTTTGTATCTTGTATAGGTCATTTTCTCCAAAGCAATGTGCATACTGACCATTTTGTCTCACTCTACAAAGAGGCTGAACGTGGAAGACAAGAGGACAAAACCCAGCTCTTATACATTACTGTTCAGTGACTATCTCTCCAAGTAACTTAAATCAAAGGAGTAAAAAGCAAGGTGGAGGATTAGGAAAAGTCACAATGCTAAATCATAGCATACCAATTTATTATTCAGAGATTCACTGCTAGTTGATAAAATAAGAACAATAATCACATGTATCCTTACACCGAAGATAAAAAAAAGTTCAATTAACAAAATCACTGCCCCTTCTTAAACAATGAGGATGTTAGCAGGAGTATTCTGCTTTTATTCATTATCCAGACTATATTAGCACCTAAAAGACTCAATTATAATCAATGGCCCAATATCACCAATATAACCAATCATCCTTTCCCTAATTTACTTACAACCTAAGGAGAAAGGCCTATCTGTGTGGCCACATGCAGACAGTTCTGTGTTAATTCTACCCGTCCTCTGAGCTGGCCAGGTATGAGTCAGCTCCAGTCCAAAAGCCATAAAGCCCCATTAATGAGGCATTGAGAGATAGGTCTTATCACTGTGGGCTAATTACTGCACTAACAAGGCCAAGCTCTGATTCACTCTGGCAAGCTCTGAGTCTGGGTGAAGTTAAGCCTGTCTGTATCAGAGAAGAGGTATGAGAAACACTATTAGTGCTACTAGGACTAATCAAGCTTTTTGTTGGAATTGGTTCTTTGCAGAAAAATGACATTATAACAAAAATGGAAATTTCACAGAAAACATTCACTTACGACAAAATTCAGAAGAGTTTTAGGTTGTAGGGCAAACGCAGCGTGGGTTGCATTAGGAAGATCATTGCCAGCAGATTGAGGGAAATGGTCCCTTCCCCTCTGCTCAGGACTGGTTGAGACACACCTGGCGTGCTGTGTCCGGTTCTGGGCTCACCAGTACGAGAGACATGGACATACTGGAGAGAGTCCAGCAAAGGGCCACAAAGACGATTAATGGACTGAAGAATATGAAGAAAGGCTGAGAGAGCTGAGACTATTTAGCCTGGAGAAGAGAAGGTTCAAGGGGAGATCTTATCAATGTGTAAAAACACCTGACAGGAGGCGTGAAGAACATCTTCAGAGGTGCTCTTCTCAGTGCTGCCCAGTGAAAGGGCAAGAGGAAATGGGCACAGGCTGAAATACATGAAATTCCATTTAAATGTAATTTTTTTTTTTTTTTACTGTAAGGATGATCAAACACTGGGAACAAGTTTCCCAGAGAGGCTGTTGCATCTAGTATCTGGAGATACTAAAAACCTGACTGGATGTGGTCCTAAGAAATCTGCTGTAGTTGACCCTGCTTTGAGCAGAGGGACTGGACGCAACAATCTCAAGAGCTCCTTTCTAGCCTCAATTATTCTCCGATTCTGTAATTCTGTAATTTCTTCAAAATAAAAACATTTAAAGAAAAATAAAAATAATTTATAGAAAAATTTTAGTCAGTGGAGAAAAATAGTCAACACCAGAAGAAAATTCATTCTATGCTAAGACAGAAATGAGGCTGATAACATTAGGTACATCTTTTCTCTCCAGTGCAAAGAAAGCTCAGCCAGTTCTCACTTCAACAGCCAAAATTAGATGAGATGAATTCCAGCCGTCTTCACCAAATCATAATCAGCACCCACATTGCTGACAGGGGGTGAAACACACAGCAATTAAAGACATGTTATGTGGTACAATATAGCGCCATATATCCAAAGCTAACTAGTTGGAGGAACACCAGGCTAACGAGGTAACATTGCTTCTGACACCCAAGCTAACTCAGGTCTGTCTCTGTGACAGGGGCTTTTGCT
The DNA here is from genome assembly GCF_965638725.1 of Aptenodytes patagonicus. Classification (NCBI taxonomy): domain Eukaryota; kingdom Metazoa; phylum Chordata; class Aves; order Sphenisciformes; family Spheniscidae; genus Aptenodytes; species Aptenodytes patagonicus. The sequence continues at coordinate 126,091,846 of NC_134949.1, forward strand.
GAGTGGCTATGTTCTGAGTGGTTTGCTCTGGTCTGTCACAAGCCAGGAGCTGATTTTCATTCTACGTATTACCACAACAGAAGCTAAACCAGAAGATTGGTACTCCTTCCTGTGTGCAAAGACTTAGTGATATATTAGCGTGAGGTATGAAATGCTCAGCAGCAGAAAAACCTAATGCCAGATCTACAGCTCAGCCCTGCGTTTAAGGACCTGATGTTCTGAAAAGAGAGGAAACAGATCTCCGGAGAGCTCACCTTGCAAGGCTCTTCACAACAAAATCCTAACTTGTCTGTTAGTGGAAAATAGACGATCACGTTATCCACCAGCATGAGGAATCACACAGAGCAAAATCTGTGGCAGTTAGAATGCAGCTATACAGCTACTCATGCTTTCATAATCATATTAAACATTTTCATTCATTTCTGCTTGTTAAAGTAATATGATGACTTCCTCTAGTTTCAAACATGGCAATGAAAGGAAGCTTTACTTTCCTCAGCCTGCTGTGCAGCTTTAGTGCCAAAGGCAACAGCTTTTTAATCCAAAGCAAGAGTTACAAGATGAAATACATTTACCAGCACAGGGGAAAAAAAAGAAATGAAAAAGGGAAATGGGTCCTTCTCACCTGCCCATGTATAACCATGTGAGCTAAATTAAAAGCATACATTGTCAGCTGGAAACTCATTTGCGTGAAGAACCGTTGGCAGGTTTTGACAGTGTACGGGTAGAGCAGAGTTAGAGAGCTGCATATCTTTCCCTTCCTCTTGGCTGCTCAGTAGTACAGAAGTGAGAGTTGAGAAGCAATTTTACTGCAAGGCCAAGACAGCTTTTATGAACGTAAGTCACAGGATTCAAAGGACAGTGTGTAAAGGAGAGTCTGCTTTGGAGTCCATTTATAACACAGAGCAGGACAGAACTAGACACAGAACAGAAGCCTGTGGCTCGCCCTCAGGGACTTGCTGCACAATGAAGGAGATGCCAATTTTGAAACCCAAAGATTGAAATGTAGCAATCATGAAAGTGCAGGCACCTTCTCCTTCAGTCCGCTCAATCCTCTGTCATTTCAATAGACAGAAAAGAGTAACAGCAGTTCGTTCCCCACTGCTGCCAGCTTTACATGGAGCATGCAGATATGCGTTGGGAGTGTTAAAGAATTAAAAACGAATTGACAATGATCAATGCACCTTAGTTCAGTGCCACCAAAATTAAAGAGATTTTTACCCAGTGACTTCAATGGAAGCAGAACTACTGCCTGAATAACAGTGCTTTAGGTCTTATTCCTTTACTATCAACTATAAACAATATTTTAAAAGGCTTGAGCCATAATTACAGTTTTTAATTCACCTGGTCAGGTCAGTCTCACTGGTGACACAATAATTTCAGCCTGTCTCTCTTCACCAGTGGGGCAGCACCTGCATCCGCCTGTTATGTGAGTCTCTTGAGCAAGCAGAACGTGCAGAACCGTTTTCAAAGACAGTAAAAGGCAGCTTGGTACTTCTCTCACAAGGCGCCTCTACTTATTACTACTTAGTCAAACAGGTAGCCTTCACCTTTCTGGGATTAAACTACTGAAATGAGAAAGCGCTGTTTCTCACTTTGGAAAGACTACATTTTCTGATGCCTTCATTGGCCTTCAGGAATGGGGAGTTATGCAGGATCAGGCAGTGATTATTCCTGTATCCTGCATAAGCTTCCAGCACCTTGTCATACCAGCATCTCCTACAGCTTCTCAAAGTGTTTCTTACAGATGTCTGGCAATGCTCTGCATAGGTTGCTAATCCTCTTTCTCATGACCATTCTTCATTCAGCTTCATGAGTTTTTACTTTTTTTAATTTTTCCCCCTTTTTTGTTTTATTTTCCCAGAATAAAGAAATCAGAACATATATTAGACGCTTATTTTCCTGGAAGTATTTTTAGACATAAACTGAAAGAAGATTAACTACATTTTTCTGTATTTCAGTTAATTACTCTCCCCTTGCATGTGCTGTTCAGACTGTCAATTTGAATTGTGTCTTGCTGTCTAGTTGCAAGTCATTATCAGGCCAAAAAAGTAAGCAGAACAAACTCATAGTTGTAGGGTATATTTAGTGAATAGGTAGTAATGCTCAGGTTTATTGAGGATCATTTAAGGAGGTGATTTTTTCCCAGTGAATTTTTTCTTTTTTTCTTTCCCTAAAAATGTCAGCCTTTGTCTCAAAAGCTATATTGAGCTAGTCTCTGGGATGTAGTGCTAGCTCTTGTAGTTCTCCTCAGCTATTTAGTTTAAGACTTAAGTGAACATTTGATTAGAAGCTACAATTTCTTTGTGTAAGGATGGACTATTGATGGAAAAGAATTGTGGTCACAGCAGTAATGACTGATGGAAGCAGAACAACTGCCAATAAGGGACCTGAATTAATTTTTTAGGTTGCTTTTTAGCAATGGCTTCTTTAAATTTGTGTAGGAATATATGTTAGTATTGCAGGGAACAGGAATATATAACCTCTCAGGTCTTTATGCTCTCTCAGAGGTTGCAAATAAAATTTAAACAGTTAATTTTAATATCATATATAAAAAAGGATTTACCATATCCACCTACTGAAAAGACATGCAACAATATTCTTATCTCAAAACAATATTCCACTTACATTTTACTTAAGAAATTGAGAACCTCCACTTGATTTGCAAAGTACTTTAGGAGAGCTACACATGAAGTGTTGTGTAAGAGGCAGGTATTACATAGTACTATTGTTGGTAATACTGTTTAAGGGTGTTGTCCATACAATAGGGGAAGTGAATAGACTAAGAATATAGTCACAGGGGTCGTCAAAAAAGGAGCTTTTTTGTTTGTTTGTATAGGAACTGGCACAATTACATATTTCTCTACTAGTTTCCAGATAAACTTCTCTTTCCATCCCTCCTGTCACATTATCAGTCCTATGTAGTGGAGTACACCAAGATCAAAGCTGATAGCTGAAAGCCATTCTTCTTTTCATAACAATCTGCAGAACAACTGCAAAATAACTGCAGATTGCTATGGAAAGAAGAATGGCAACATATCCTTACATTTCCCCGCTTCCACATTGTTCTTTCCCCCACCGTTTCTCCCAGTTTCCTCACAACATAATAAGATGCCTGTAGAAATTGCCAACATTTATTTGTGGGGCATGGATAATATTATTCTCAGACATGCAAAATATGTCAGTGGTGTTCAGAACAGTTTAGTAAAAGTATAGCACTGTTATTAGTGAGAAAAAGCTAAGTTGTGTCTTGCAGCTGCAACTGTTAGTTGACTGCTTGTGCAATTAATTACTTTCCAGAAGATTCAAGTCAGTATTTATGAGGAATATTTATTGGTAATCACTCAGTAAGAAAGCAGTCACCCACAGTTGACCGACACACAAACATGTAGTCTCCAAAATGCCTGGATGTTTTGACTTGGCACTTTTTTTGTGATATGGTGTGGCAGAAGGTAAAGGTGAACAATCTAAAACCAAGAACATATACTCTAGCAAACAGACAAAGGAAAACTGTGCTTATATCTCCATGTAGTAACACTCTCTCTTCCTTTTTTTTTTTTTTAAACATTAAAATCCACACACCAATAACTGCTGAACTACTTGGCTACTCTTAACTCTGTCTTTTCTCCCCTAATGCCTAGGTTCTTCTCTTTCTCTGTGTGCTTAACTCAGTAAGATTACATATGTAGACAAAGATTTAAAGGAGCTGGGCCATCAGATTTCACATGTTCATAGGTAGGATACAGGAATTAGAGATGCCACTCTGTGGCATAATTTTTGCATTGCTGCTTCAGTCTAGAGGGATCAGACCACAGCTTGACTTCAGAGGGGTTACAGCAGCCAAGAGGAGGCAGCAGTGGGATTTTACAGTTAGTCTAAAAAGTTGATTCAAGCTCACATGGTTTGCCTGGACAGTACAAACCAAACACAAAGATGCTTTGTGTTTTGGTGGACTTTTCTAGCCACAAGTGAAAATCTTACACAAAGAGCTAATAAGTGGAATGTATGGTCTATTCAAGGACCACCACCTATATCAAGTTCAAGGACTAATACAGAAAACTCCAAAACTAAAAGCATCAGTATTTGCAGCTTCAGCTGATGAACAGGCCCTCAAATTGAGGTCTGACAACTCCATGTTTTCTCTGACTGCACGACACATAGCATATACTGATCAGTGTTTGCATATGTCAACTAGACAAAAAGCTTGCTCTGAGATCTGAGATAAACTGCTGTTCAAATCCCAGAAGATTCCCCATATACATTACAGTTCCTATTTAGACTCACCCTTAACTGGAAAATCAGTACACCTCTCTCTGTCAGAGGAGACATTCAAGATGAGATACACCCACACTGATATTTGGAGTTAATCTTGCAGCCACCCTCAGCCAGCTCCAGTAAAATGAGCTACCCTTTCTTCATCAGATCTGAGATTGAAGGTGGGATTAAGGTGTGAGATTAAGGTTGATCCTACCTATCAAAGCAGGTATTGACAAACATGGTGCTTCCTATCTTCTCAATTTTTGTTACGCCTCCCTCCTGAGACTGTAGTGTATCTGAGGAGCCTGTGAATAGAAGCCAAGCTGTGTTTGCCCTGCCATGTGTAGCTTTATGTTCCTCCAAGGAGTCCAAACAAGCCCAGTATTTCAAAGACTGAATGAGGGGCATCGTACTGAAAGTTAACTGAAAGCTCCAGCTGAATGTGAGGTTGGACTCACAGGCCCTGTGGTCAGGCACAAAGGAGGGACTGTAGCACTCACTGACCTGTGAACTACAAAGACCCATTTCCAAGAGTGGCAGGGGTGTTAGCTACGTTATAATCACTGGCTGCACTTGGAACATCACTCCTTTTAGAGGGTCTAAAGGAAGCAATGAAGCCCAAATCTGAGACTCCTATGGAAACAGTGAAAATCACACAAATATTTCCCCTGTTGAAGAGGAAATCATAGTTATTATAAATGTCTTGGTTCAATCTATACTTCATTCCTCATAGAGAAGGTGAGTTAGGTTGGATATTTTCTTTTTGGTTAGCCTCCACAAGTGTAAATGAATGGCAGATGGGAAGGTCTTCATGGAAGGCTGTAGTGAAATTACCAGTGGCACAAGCAGTTCATGATCAGGACTTAAACTTAGAAAGACTGTACATGACCATTGTAGACTGGCATCACATTACTTACTGCATGTATTTTAAAAACCATGACCTGCAATGGTACACAGACAGTAATCATATTATTGCAGTAGAAGAAACAGTAGAAATAAATGCAAGTCAAAAAGTCTTGCCCCAGTCTCCAGTCCTGTTTAGATTTGGGGTTAAAGTTTGGAGTCTTTCCAGCTCTAAAATTGTGATTTAGCTGTGTATTCTAAACAAAAGTTTTCTGATTTTCTCTTACTTAATAGATATTCAAGAAAGAATAACTATTTCTACTTTAGCACATTCTAAAATGGAAGCTTCCAAAAGTTTTAATACCTTGAACATTTTTTTTATTGAACCAGTACAGGTTAATTGATCTAGAAACCTGTTTTGTTGTTTACGCCTCCTTCTAAAATAGCCTTTTTTTATAGTTCTTTTTTTTTTTTTTCTTTTTAACAATAGGCTTGCATGAACTAAAATACTGCACTGACATTCTTTAATTACACTATCCGGAACCAGGCAGAGAATTTTTCATTGCTAATCCAAGAAAAAAAAATCAAAACATGAAGACGCAGAGATTTGCAAAATGTTTAAGCAATGAACACTGAAAGCCCCAGAGAATTTGAAAATTAGCTCACATTTATACTTCCATCTTGATATCATCTGAAAAATTCAATTTTTGTAGAATAGGCATGAAAATAATTGAAATTTATCTTATTTTGACAAAGTTCCCACTGGAGTTCAAGAGTCTGTTTGGATTAGAAGTCTGTAAAGTGATGGCAAGGAGAAGATATATGAACTTCAGCAAAACCAATATTGCTTAGTGCAATAGTCTGTTCAGTAACTGGTTTGCAATTTTTTATCATTTTATTTGTTCTTTATTTTTGAATTTTATAGAAAAATACTCAAAAACATTTTCACCAGAAAGATATGATTTCACTGAAAGAAAGACAGCATACAAAAGAAAGTACTAATACAAGACCAGAAAGATGTGCATCTTTACAATATAAAAGCAAAGCTATGTATTCCTGAAAGGGAAAAGTCTAATGCTTCTTCAAGGAATGACAAGCAAAAAAGTCAAGAGAGAGCATTATACATTTATGCTGAATATACCAAAGAAGAATATTTAACAATAGGGATGGAAATAGTCGTTCTCTTAGCGACAGGAAAACTACACAGTCTCTCCTCTGTTGCCTGATATGCAAGTCCATTCCTGCTACCTTGAATGCATACACACCCACACGCACACAAACACACACATGTACATATAATTATACATAACAGAGAGAAAGGAAATAAAAGAAATGCTAGAAATGCATTCTGTGACAGCAACCAAACATGACAAAGGAGGAGAGAGAGAAAAAAGCTCAGAAAAAATATTAGGTTAATTAATTTTATAATCACACTTTTTGCAAGAGATTTTTCTACGATTAAAAACAAGTGAACAGTGAAACATGTTTTGAAATTTAGCAGCCACACAAACCAAAATTGTCACAAGTCAAGTGGTCTGCACTCTTCACTGTGGCAAGATACATTTCCACCAGAATTCCCCAGGCAGTCTACTGATTTTACTTTAAACTTTTGTAAATCCATATGATTCCATGAGGAACTAAGTAAATGGAATCACTCTGGCATAAACCTCCAGTAATTCAGAGGAAGCTTAGACCCAAGAGATAAAAGGTTATGTGTGAAAAACTCTGGGTAATGGGCTGCAGTATTCACATAGAAATATAAAAAAAACCCCAGAAATATATATACTGTAAAGAATTTGTATGAAAGCTCACCAATCTACCATTGAGATAATCTTTTTTTGCTGTTTCTGTTGATAAGCATATTTTTAACATTCAAATAATTAATTTATATGCAGGTCTGATTTCTGAAATAATAGTATGTTTATTATTTTCACAGTACTTAGTAAAGTCCAGCGATTACAGGCTTTACTAAACAACACTCAAATAATCAAAACAAGGTAAGTAAATGATGGAAAAAGTAAAAGAAAAATATTTGAGAGTAAAATAGCACATTTTCTCAATAACTTCACAACCATACAGTTGTGAAAAATTGTTGATAGAATTACAATAAAATGTTGATGCCCTTTTTTTCTGAAAAATAGACATCTTTTTATCTGGCTGCTGCACAGTGTGAAATACACCAACAATGTATAAACCTGTTAGCAAACCAGTACAGAAATGTATTTCATCTCTATCTTGAGACACTGTGTGCCTTATTTCAGGATAATTTGTTTCTGTCCTAGGACCCTGAATGTTATACTTATTATTTAAGAGCATTCATTTATGTTTTTAATTTCCTTAAATCAAATTTTACAATGGTAGCAAACCTTGAACTTTCACTACATTGTATGAAATGACTGTCCTTAAGGATTTCAACTCTCAATAATTTCACTACAGGTTCTAGGAAATGATCTCTTACGGAACTTAGAACTTACGTTAGAAGCAGGTCAGCAATTTAGTTTACCTTAAATATATATTAGAGGGTTTTGTCATCATTTTTTACTTCGAACTATGGAAAATTACTTCCTTGAGTAGCATGCTTTATATTTGTGGTGGGTTGACCCTGGCTGGATGCCAGGTGCCCACCAAAGCCGTTCTATCACTGCCCTCCTCAGCTGGACAGGAGAGAGAAAATATAACGAAAGGTTCGTGGGTTGAGATAAGGACAGGGAGAGATCACTCTACAATTACCATCGCGGGCAAAACAGACTCAACTTGGGGAAATTAGTGTAATTTACTACCAATCAAATCAGAGTAGGATAATGAGAAATAAAACCAAATCTTAAAAACACTTTCCCTCCACCCCTCCCTTCTTCCCGGGCTCAACTTCACTCCCGATTTTCTCTACCTCCTCCCCCCAGCGGCACAGGGCAATGGGGAAGGGGGCTGCAGTCAGTTCATCACACATTGTTTCTGCTGCTCCTTCCTCCTCAGCGGGAGGACTTGAGCACTCTTCCCCTGCTCCAGCGTGGGGTCCCTCCCATGGGAGGCAATCCTCCATGAACTTCTCCAACGTGAGTCCTTCCCATGGGCTACAGTTCTTCATGAACTGCTCCAGCGTGGGTCCCTTCCACGGGGTGCAGTCCTTCAGGAACAGACTGCTCCAGTGTGGGTCCCCCACGGGGTCACAAGTCCTGCCAGCAAACCTGCTCCAGCGTGGGCTCCTCTCTCCACGGGTCCACAGGTCCTGCCAGGAGCCTGCTCCAGCATGAGCTTCCCATGGGGTCACAGCCTCCTTTGGCCATCCACCTGCTCCGGCGTGGGGTCCTCCATGGGCTGCAGGTAGAGATCTGCTCCACCGTTAACCTCCATGGGCTGCAAGGGTACAGCCTGCCTCACCATGGTCTTCACTACGGGCTGCAGGGGAATCTCTGCTCCGGCACCTGGAGCACCTCCTCCCCCTCCTTCCCTGACCTCGGTGTCTGCAGTGCTGTTTCTCTCACATATTCTCGCTCCTCTCTCCAGCTGCAATTGCTGCTGCGCAGTTGTTTTTTTCCCCTTCTTAAATATGTTATCCCAGAGGCGCTACCACTGTCGCTGATGTGCTCGGCCTTGGCCAGTGGCAGATCTGTCTTGGAGCCGGCTGGCATTGGCTCAGTCGGACATAGGGGAAGTTTCTAACAGCTTCTCACAGAAGCCACCCCTGTAGCCCCCCCGCTACCAAAACCTTGCCATGCAAACCCAATACAATATTCCAATTAGCTTATTTGTGATTGCCAAGACAACTCTAATATTAGCAACATCCTAATCACCGAATATACCATCTTGGTTGTTTTGTTAGTCCTGAAACATTCTCAGAAGGCTACTCAGGGTCAAGTTATGTCAAAATAACATCTAAGGGAGGAAGCTCTTGCACATTACAGCTCCATTTATATGCTCAAAAGATTCCTGAAGGTCAGCTGCAAAGCTCTGACAAACAAGCACTCTTGAGATGCCAGGACAGTGAGGAGGCTGCATGAGTTGCCTTAAAACTGTGCATCAATATATTTTTAGTGCTTTTGAAATCTTGCAGCCTTACATCTCAGGAGACAGAAGCTCTCTAGCTAGATAATAACACAGGCAGCGTGAACCGCTCCACATTTGTACACCAGTGTCCTGCAGAGAGCCATAAGCAGACCCAGTGATGTTCATATTTTGGCCAAGAATATCAATATATCAAAAGTACAACTTTCCTTGAGTTTCTTTCAGGACCATGGAAACAGAATTCTAGCTGATCACCTAGGACTGCTAAGTAGTGGATTAAACCCTGCTTCCAGTGAGGACTCAGGGAAAAGTCCCATTTCCTTCAAGGGCAACAAAGTTCAGCCAAATCTGAGAGTGACTGAGAACCACCCCCTACAGTCTGTACTGAGCCTCTCTGACTTTCTATTACAGCAAATACATTTTATGCTAAAGTGCTTGAAAAATTAGTATATTTTACATTTATCTAATTTAAGAGGGTTTCATCTTTATCCTTAGAGGTGATAACTTCACTAATTTCAAATTCAACCTTTCAAGCAGCAGAGGAAACACTGTGAAAAACAGCAAGAATTCTTAGGTTCAGGGAAGAAAAAGAAGAATTGACCTTGAAAATACAGTTTTAGGCAACAGGTTAAGTCAGTAACATTTTACGCTACACATGTCTCTGTTTAATGATCAAAATTTTTGACAGGTCTCTTGGAAATAATACACATTTTTAGGAAAATCTTAATTCATACACCTGCACACAAATCCCACCAAAAAAAACCCAGACCAAGCCTGATTTCTTCTAGCACCATTTTTTGAGCAATAACAAGGATGCAGGAAGGAAGGATCCTGCTTCTGACCACAGAGCTGAAAGGGCAGCTGGCTTCAACAGTTGTTATAAGTCCTCAAAAAAAACCTGGGACAGTGTTTAGTAGCCACAAAATGTCAGAGCTTACAAACTGGGCATACACTTTCTCACACTTTCCCCATGACTCTTGCCCAGTTTTATGGGTGATCTCTCAGTCACCTCATACCACCCAATGTCACAGGGAGGATTGAGAGAACAATTGTCCCAGTTTTTTTCTCCTTCCTTCTCTGGCATTTGGCTTCTCTTGCTTCCATGGCATTCACACCAGAGGAAGTGGGATATTCCCCTGATTGATTTCCACATTGTAATAAATAAAAATGCATTTGCATTTTCAAAAGTCAAGCAAGATTGTTCACCTAGCCCAAAACATTCCTTTTTTTTTCCGGGAGACTGAGGTTGCTGGGTCCAGCATAATGATGAATTGCAAGCTGCTCCACAAGCAGAGCCTTTCTGATTAATATATTGTGTGCAACAATACACAGCGAGTAAGTCACCTTGGGTCTGCCTTCACTGGGGTTATTAACTATGTCAGAATATGTTAGCTAAGATGATCATAATTTCTCCTACCGATTGGACACAGCTGCATGTTCTGATGTGACTGAGTACAGGTTTAAAAGTTGCCTGCTTAAGGCCTCCAAAGGCAAAAGAATTCACTTCTGAGGTCTATGGTAAATTTATGCTTCCTCCTAAGCATGTTGTGATTCAGAGCCTCTTCTCCATTAGTTTTCTCCCTGTGGATTGGGTAAGAAACTTCAACAGCCAGCTGCTCCAAAGGGACTTCCAAACAAAGAGCGTCCTCAGAAATTACCCTGCATACCTGTGTTCTGTCCCCTGATGATAGAACAACTCCAAAAAAGTCCTTTGTTCAAGCTGCCACCCCCACACCACCATACCTTTGTTCACTATAAGTAGCTTTCAGGGAAATCTGACATTCAGGTAGAAAAGTTGGTTTTTCCCCCTTCTCAGCATGGGCTGGCTAAAAGGGAATTGAAATAACTTTATGAAGAGAAGAAGTATTTTTTTCATAGGTGTTGTGGTTTAACCCCAGCCGGCAACTAAGCCCCACACAGCCACTCGCTCACTCCCCCCCAGTGGGATGGGGGAGAGAATCGGAAGGGTAAAAGTGAGAAAACTCGTGGGTTGAGATAAAGACAGTTTAATAGGTAAAGCAAAAGCCACACACACAAGCAAAGCAAAACAAGAAATTAATTCACTCCTTCCCATCGGCAGGCAGGTGTTCAGCCATCTCCAGGAAAGCAGGGCTCCATCACGTGTAACAGTTACTTGGGAAGACAAACACCATCACTCCGAACATCCCCCCCTTCCTTCTTCTTCCCCCAGCTTTATATGCTGAGTGTGACGTCACATGGTATGGAATGTCCCTTGGCCAGTTTGGGCCAGCTGTCCTGGCTGTGCCCCCTCCCGGCTTCTTGTGCACCTCCAGCCTTCTCAGCCGGTAGAGCATGGGAAGCTGGAAAGTCCTTGACTAGTGTAAGCACTGCTCAGCAACAACTAAAACATCGGTGTGTTATCAACCTCGTTCTCACCCTAAATCCAGAACATAGCACTGTACCAGCTACTAGAAGGAAATTAACTTTATCCCTGCTGAAACCAGGACAATAGGGAATGCCATAACTTTGGCTTCCTTTTTCCCCATTCCAAAAAGAAATGAAAAAAAAAAAAGATAGAAATTGCCCTGCAGGGCAAGATTAGAAAATATATCGGGTGAGGTTGATCCACGTGTAATAAAAATAAGACACTAGAATGATAAACAATATCTAAGATGAAAGTTTTTTCTACCCTGACCGCTTCTGGAAAGATCGATAAGATGTGCTTTGGACAAATGGTCATGGTGTTAACAAAGGAATCTGCTTAGTTTTTACTCCAGAAACGAAATCTATTATAATAATTTCTACAAAAGTCTTGGTTTTCAATGAGCAAGGAAACCAACCCATCAGAACATCTCTCACCATCACTAATTATGAGCTTGCTACCACTTTTAAGTTATTTTGATTTTCTAGAGTCTCAAGCTTTTACATCAAGACATCTGACATCCAAACCCCACTGATAACTTAAACTGCGTAACGTGCTTTTTCCACAGCAAAATGTTCAACGTGATTTACAGACTATTATGGCACGGACCTTCCCATTAGTTCTATATAACCTCTTTCTGCTCTTATCACAGATAACAATTAAAAGGGCATCTTAGAGAACAGAAGATCATACAAAGACCCTTGCAGATGGATTTATCTACAGGCTAGTTAAAAGGGCTACAACTATTATAGATTCTGGATATGAATAAGATATATCAGTTCAGTAGAAGTTAATTTTTTTATATAGTAACAACTAAAAAAAATTTCTGATTATGAAAGATGCATATTAATAAAACACAGAAAGGCCTTCTTTTACCCTTTTTGAGAAATCTCAGAATGGTCACAGCACAGTCTATGTCATTCTTTATTCTTTACATTACAGGAAGGACTACTTAATAAGACCAGGTCCCTGGACTGAACCAAAAGTCCTGTCTAGGAAAGGGACCTGCACCAGATGCAGAGAGCAAGCCATGCATCGCGCCAGGACTCACTGTACACCACAGCCCGCGCCTCACAATCCGTAGCTGAAAGACTTCCTGCACTAGAAATCACCTCTGGACCCTTCCATCGTATCAAAAAATGGCAGTTCAGTAAACACCCTGCTGAATGACAGAGAGAGTTTTCTGAGCTCTGGCTCTAGCTTCTGTATCAGACAGCGAGAAGTGCATCCTGAAAGCAAATGTCTCCTATGAGATTTTTGAGACTTGGATTCCAGAAAGACCTGTCTCAGACTGTTCCTACTGCCACCCCCATGGTGTACTTGTTCAGTGCAGGGCCATATCCCAAAGCCCTAGCACACCTAGACTGCAGACCGCTTTCCTTGAATGGCTGAAAAACAGTTCTAAGTCACATTACTTGTCACTCCCTTTTATCAAAGAATTTTAGAAATGCTTTCTACTTAATCAATTCATTCCCAAAATTTGTGACAAGGTTTTCATTCTGCACTAGCCTCAGATTTTCTCTTGTCTGCTGGTTTAATGGCTCAGAACATCTCCATTCATAATGGATCAGGGCTCTCCTGGTCTCTTTCTTCCACAAGATTTAATAAGGAGATATAGCCCTGCATTTGAAGCAGTCATACAGACACAGTTACAAAACTTATTCACAGTATTCAGAAGGTCAGGACTACATTGAAGAATATGGAGGAGGTGTAAAATAACAAAATTACTAGAATTAGCATATAAGAACTGTTTGGTAGAAAAAAGAGAGTTGTTAAATATTTCTTCTGCAATATAGCCAAAAAGACATAGAAATGTGGACTCCTAGGGTTTTTCAAGTCCACCTCTGTTTATTTTCTCAAGAACTAACAGCTTCACAAGCTAGCAAGTGTTAGTGGCAAAAAGTGACCCACCAGCCACCATTTTCTGGGTCTGTTGCTTACCTTTCTGATGCAATTTCTCCACCACCACCTCCTTCCTGCACAGAACTGAGGCTTGTCCTCTACTTGTATCATTTTCACATAACTAATTTCTCCTCTCAATTCACAAGTTAAATGAACCAACAGTTTAACAGGTGAAAGGACAAACTTTGCTTGCAATGGGGGACACATGCTTCCTTGGGGATTTGTATCCACCTTGTAGGTCTAAACCTCACTATAACCACACTCATTTTGGGAAATGTTGCATATCTGTATAGTCAGAAGGAATTTGGACATTAAGAGGTGGCACAAGAATTATTGTATATGTAAAATGGGGAAATAGCAGAGATGTGGTTTGTGCCAGCGTGTGAAACAACAGTTATAACAATGGAGATTTTCTTTGGGTTTGGGGGTCAGAAGGGTTTTAGCTTTGGTCTAACCAAGCAACTTAACAAACTGAACAAATGAAGTAAGGCAGGGAAAAAAGTTGAAAAACTGCCATGGCACTAAAGAAGCATATTCTGGAGGAGTGTCTAGCTGGCAGCCTGGGTATTGCAGCAGCCCTTACTGTAATTGGAAAGTGCAAAGAACCTTGCATTGCCAGAGGAGAGGCACCACCAGAGGGAAACTGCGTAATCAAGATACAAGTGAGGGCTTGGCCATGCACTGAAGAGAACTGTTACCTGAATAAGATAATCAATCAGCTGACCATGATTTCAATTTTCCAAATCGTAATCTTAGTCTCTTAAGTAAATTCTCTGCTTTGGTAGATAAAATTAATTTGGCCCGTTTTAAAGCCAGAAGGCTCAGAACTTAAAATCAGGGGTGCCAAAAAGTATTGCTAAGCCAGTTTCATAAAACTGCAGAGAGTTTCCTCAAGTCAAACAGGTAATACCAAACCTTTGGGTTTCTGTTCACAACAGGGAATTCAGGATATCTTGATTTCTTTGATCTGCAGAGTTATAAACTGAGTTCCTCCCTCAATTTCCTGTAAAGAGCCCATTAGAGATAATGTCCTTTCATCCAGGGCAAAGGCTGTTCTTCATGAATCTTCTTTCCTGGCAGATTTAGTATATTTTGATATGATCAATTCTCACAGCATCAAAAAAAAATATTACAGGGAAATGCTTATTTAGTCGCACTGATGAAAAGGCCAAAATATTTTATAACGTTCAATAATTAGATATGTTACTCAAGAACATCACCAGCTGTATCAACTTGATTAATGTTGTTTGAGGCTTCACTGAGCACAAGACATTTACTGTCTTGAGTCAGGTCAATCTACAGAATACCCCTGGATTAAATTCCAGTTTATTTTGAGACTTATCTTCCTGTTTCCTCTTCATTGTAACCAAAATGAATTTCATAAACATTTGTAGATAATGACCTGTATCTCTCTGTTGATCATCTCAGTCTTGGGTCAGATAAGCCTCATAAGTGTTATTTATGATATTCTGTGCTATTATTTTATGGCCTTTTGCATTTTATTTTTGTATGTGACAGCATGATTATATATAATTGATAGATAGTTTCATATTGCACAGAAAGAGCTCGATAGGCGACACATAACCCAAACCATTTTTGTTTCTTTGGGGTGTATCTTTTAAGTCATCTCAACCAGGTACTATTTTGAAATACTTATTATATTTTTCTCAATGCATGTGGCTCATTAAATATATACTTTAATTGATTTATTATGGAAATAATTTTTCAACAAAGCAAATATCATGCATGGCAAAGCAGATTAATTTCCTCAGTTACTATTTTCTACTGTAGCATGAAGGAACAAGGCACAAGATATCCATCTCCCTATATATCCCTATATGTAGACATACTATGACCTCAGGGCCCAGAATTTGCTGCTGAAAAATGTTGACTGCACAAGGCACACATTTCTTCATGAAATTTGATTAAGAGCCAGGATCAAACTAGGGACATTTAAATGAAAGGTTTCATGCCTTTGATGGGGATCCCAAGCCCAGCTCCTGACATACTGCTGAGCAATTCTTAATCTGAAAATATGTTTAAAGGAGGGAATCAAGATATTGAAGGCAAGCCAAAGACCTCCCTCTGTGACCACAGATTTGTTATGTGAATATTTGTCACTGTTTCCAAGTCAGGTAATTGAGAACAGGTAGTCTCTGCTAAACTAAACCAAAATTTCCAGCCTGCTTTCATCCCACTTCAACCTCAGGCACCTTCTTGAGGTGTCTAAGTCAGGACGATATTCGCCCTAGGCTCCTGCTAAAGTCAATGACAAGATATAGAATAAATTGCCAGCTGGAAGTACCTATCTGTCTTTGACAATCCTTGACAATCAAGGATATCTAAACTCCTAACTCTACATCTTCTACATAGTTAAGTGTCTTATGTTAGTTGGGCGGAATCCAGACTTTCAGTCATAAGGAAAAAGTGAAAAGAAAGAAATGTCAGTGTCTGATTCATCCAACTTCTCCCCACTGTGCAGATCAATCCTTAATTACACTATCTGCTTGAGAACAATTTCAAGTCTTTGCCTCAGGGCAACTTTCCTGAAAATAAAAATGTATTTCTTTGAGAGCAATAATAAAAAAAAGCAGTCATGATCCTATATAATTCATAGATGGCTAGCAGTTATGATTGATACAATTTGAAAATACAAACATAGCCGGTAATGTCTCTGCTATTTTCAATAATGGTTAATTATTTTTAATCAAAAACATGGATTCCACATATTTTAATACACTTTGCCAATTTCTTTGTGTTCTGTTTCTGAGACTTATGAAAAAAAATTCACTTGACAGGTTTTTCTGCAGTCTTCCCCATTATAAGAAAGTGCACGTTCTTTTAAGCCTCAGAAACAATTAACGTTTTGCAGCATTTGAACATGTAGAGCGGTACAGTCTTACTATAGAAAAGCAGATTCATTTCTGTTAGTAAACAATTTTTCAATCTTTGGAGAAACCTGGGGCTCCTCTAACATATCTCATACTAAAGCAATTAACAGTGTGCTGAACTGAGAGGGGCCAAGCCTGAATCTAACATTGTCCTTCATACAATGAGCAAAAGAGACCAAGAGTACTGCAGAGTTCACAGTAGGGAAAATGGGCTGGATCCTGATCTCCCCTACACTGCGTGACTTCACTTAAACCAACACCAAAAAAAAATGGGATCATAACCAGGGAAATCATGTTTACTCACAGCCTAATGCAGCTCATCATGGAGACAGGGGAGAAAGACTTATACAATGCAGTTGTATTGTATAGAGCAATGACTATCAAATGACTATGCTTGTGAGTTATCCTTCTAGACACTATTTCTTTCTGAGAGTCCTTTAAATTTGAGATGTATCTGTGATTCTGCTGGGGAGTAAGGTCATAATTGCTCAGTCCCAGGCTCTCAAAATGGAATAACAACATATTTTATAATGATAAATTATTAGCCACCCAGCCACAATCGTATATTAATAAAACAGTCAATTTGCTAGGATGCATTGTTTATGCCTTTTTCTCTTTCACTTTGAATTATTTTGCATTAAAACATATAACAACTATATTTGTCAGAGACAGGGAATGCAAGTCAACCTGTTAGCCAAGTTCCTTCACAGTCCCTGGACAATAGCCAGGGGATGCTTCAGTAAAACCTTCTGCAGTTGGTGGGATAACTGTCTCCTTGCCTCAGGGAACCTCAGCATTAAAGTTATTAAATAAAACAGCCAGCCTGGCAGTTGGCTATGAGAAGCAATTTATACCATTGTAAATGGATTAGCAAAATGTAATTTCTTTTAGTGTTTCTGTTTCAATTATTTCAAATAGATGTGCAGTTATAAATGTTAAGAAATTGTTTAAATGTTTCTCACAATGGAAAAGGCAAATATAGGTTAGAGCTTCGGACTCCCAGGTGAATTTTCTATGTTTTTCTGTTTTCTTTATGTTAAGGCTTTTCATATACTGCTGTAAGTTGCCCATTTGGAGACCAGGAGAAAAAATATTTGTGCTCCTGATGAAACAGGGTATTATACTAATCAAGAAAGTATAGATTTGAAATGTCTTGAGGACCAGAGAAAAGCCTACGGCTGTTCTTATCCTACATTCTCAGCTGGTATATTTTGACATCAAGAGCCTGGAGCAGTGCATGAGATACCAAGAGAGAGACTATACCACATATCTGATTGTGTGAGAAGCGGGGGGAATCTCTCTTGAAAGTACGCCTCTGTGGATTTTCTCTGAGAACGGTTAATTAATATACATAGCTAGCAGCTCAGAAACTATCATACTCTCTTACGATGATTTCAGCAATATCTCACCTGATCTCTATTTTTTTCCTTTTTACTTTTTTTTTTTTTTTGGTATGACGTTGCAATTAAGCAATTAGATATAACAAGAAATATGACTACTGGCATGGGATAATCATGTCCTTGGGGTGTGATCAAGCACCAAGAATAAACGAGTGCTTCTAATCCCCCATGGGTGCGATTACCTCATGATAGCCATATCCACCAAGAAACTACATTGCTACCATGAATTGTTCGCTTTTGTATTTAAATGTGTTATCCAGGCAAGTGACCGTGCTCGTCTCAAGCTGCCATTTTGTGTCAGACTGCGTAGAAGGGGTGCAGGCTGGTTGCAGCCGGCCCCCTCAACGCCCTGCCAATGCTGCGCACCAGAGCAAGGAAATTTCCACCAGAGATTCAGCCGGGTGCACAAACCTCCTGCCTTTCAAAAAAGCTCTCCACAACAGCCACGCTTGCAAGCTGAATTAAAGTTGCCATAGACTTTAAAAGAGGAGGTGGTGAGGGGCAAAAGTAGGGCAACAAGCAATAACGGACGAGGTTAGCTCAGTTGAAAGCAGCCGCAGAGAAGCCTGAGGGCTAAGATGGCAGTCATCGTTGATTCAAGGGAAGGGAGATGTCAAAGACAGGGAATGTCAAGCAGGAACAACAATAAGGCATCATAAGGGTGCTTAGCAGTGCCAAGTCTTCCAAAAACAGCACAAATAAAGCCACTGGACTGTTGTGATTGGTCTATTTGCTGCTTGGTATCACAAGAAAAATGTAAAAAAAATGATACATTTACAATGTACATCTGTCCTCTCCCTCCTGCTTACACAAAACTAATTAAAAATATTCTCTCTCTCTTCCTCTCATGCCCCCACCCCCACTGGCATCATCTTGAAATAGTCTTTGCAAACAAAGTGAGATACAAGCAAATGCTCTACATGGAACCAATCATGTCAATATACAGATAGGCAGCAGCAACACACTGGCCCTGAACAAGTAATCAAATGCTAAAGGAAGAGCTACAGGAACACACATTCCAGGTTTCTGCAGTCTGCAACACTGTCTATGGTATGTGTGTATTCCTGAAGCATTAACACCTGCCTTTGCAGGTGATAGAATTTTATGGCAGAAAATGTATTTATCCAATAGGTTTTTACACATACTTTACTGCAGCTTCTCACATAGGTGACAGAATGAATTATGTTTCTGCTGATGCTCACACATTAAACATGCTGATATTTTCAGGTGAGTGTGTACACACACACACACACACACACAGAGCAGCTTGAAGGCACATTGAAAACCAGCTCACCACAATATCTGTTAGGTTGGACCACTGAGTCTGTTGCTGAATAAATGACAGCACCACAGGATAACAGCAAACAAAATTCCTAAGATGTTGAATGGATAGTAAATATTTTCAATGGTTTCAAAATTTGATTTTGTTTCATATTGAACAATTTTTAAATTATCCATAAGAGAGAAATAAGCCTCAGCACTTAGGTCATTGACCTGTACTAGAATCATATAAGCCCTGAAAATCCCTGACCACAGAGAAAGTGATGGAACTGGGACTGCAAAAAATGCTGATTTTCCAGGCATGATTATAAAGGGAAGCTCAAAGCCCCCTACATGCATATTCAATAGAGTTATGGAGCACTGCAGGAAACTAACACAACTTCAAAATCTGCTTTGGTTTACTACATCGTCTCTGAAATCAAAATACCTTTGTCTGACTGCAACTTCAGTGAAGAAACCTTCCAATAGATTATTTCCAACTCAACTGAGGAACTCTTCTCCTTTTGCCACCCAAGAGGTATATAGCATGTTCTTGACATACAGAATGTTCTTGGGCAAAAATGATATAATGAAGATATATATTCCTGATGTACAAGTCCTTTTTTCTTCTTTTCAACTTTCAACGTGTCAAATGTATGATACTTGCAAGGGAGGAAAATACACTCTTTTGTAGAAGAGCAACCTTTCTAAAAACAGTGATTCTGTTTCACAGTATATATGGCATGATATTCACCCAAGATTTGCACTTACCTGGGACCTCTGTGACAGTACTCATTACTGTGACATTACTCCTGGCACAGCAGTGAATTTCACTGCAATAAACTGCAACCAAGGAAAACCCTCCTTTTCCACTTACTGCTCCACTGTGCATTTGATTTTCTGCATATCTAGAAAAAGGAAGATATTTCTGTCTGAATAAATTAGTTTTCTTAGTAAGGTGTTTTCCACATACACAAAGAAATATTATCCCTATTGCCCACGGTCTTCCAGTTCAAAGGGAAAAAAGAGGATGGAAAAGTGGAACACAAGGGAACACTTGATCACGTCATTTCCTTCAAGCAGTGACCCTTTATGTAGCTATTACCAGAGATTAGTTTGAGTACTCGTTGGCTGGAATTGGACAGGCTTAATGAGCAAGACAGTTATATACCTCAAAGGCTTTTGGCCTCCTGTGTCAGAGCTAGAGTCTGTCAATCAAACTCCTAGACCAGATTAGAGGTTAAAACTGGCAGCCCATACTCGGGGCAGCCAACAGAGAGGAGGAGGGTTCATGGAGCATCCTTTTTCCTTAGAGATGACAAGGAAAGAGAAGGCCACTGTGGCGTGGGCTGAGGTGATTTTGAAGAATGGCACTATCGATAAAGACAAAGACAGGCATAAGCTGCAGTTGGTTCATCACCTTTCAATGAATACTTTGGAAGATGCTTGTGCCTGAAGCGTGTCCTCACAGAAGTAAGGAGAGATGCAGAGGCAAACGGCACAGCTGGACACAGCAGTGGTTGGATAAGCAGCTGTGGTTACAAAGGAAGAAAGCAGAGGTATTTCAAGTCACGACTTACGAATTTTAAGCACCAGTTGGATGAGACTAAACCTGTGTAACCACTCAAGCTTCATTACCATGAGGAAAAGAGAGGCTGAATGTCAGGGGGCAGCACGGGCCAGGGCTGTGGGTCTCCCATGGGCGGCAGGGCTGGGCCTGGCAGCCGGGCATCAGCCAAGCCTGTGGTGATGAAGCAAGGGCTGGGTTTGACCCTGGTTCCCTCCACGGGCCTGATCCACGGGCCACGAGATAACATTCCGTCCCCAGAGAGGTGTCCAATGCCCATGACTGGGGCTGTCCCCTAGTGTCTCCTGGCTGGGGTGGTGGGACAGGCCCTGGATGCCAGGCCCTGACCTGCCACCCACCATGGGGAGCCCCCCGTGCTCCTGGACCCCGGGGAGTCACCAGCCATCACAGCACCTTGGCAGGGGCAGCCCTCAGCTGCACTGTGTGTAAGCTGGCCCTGCACCTCAGCAGCCAAACCTCCAGGAGGCAGGGATGCCCACAGGAACCTTACGCTGAGTCCAGCCAGTGGAAATGAAATAAAGCTGAGGACCAGGCTTACTGTATTAGGCTAATTCTGCTGCCTGTCCACACCAGGAAAAATTCAACCGGACTATTCCAGGGCCAAAACAACTTCTGGGATACAAATGTACGGCTCTCTACAGAAGCAAAATTTCATCTGTAACATATATCTAGGGCATTTTGTGACAGAGCAGGCTTTCCCTCCTGTTTTCTCTCCATGCATTATTTCTATAGGTACTTGCACAACCCTCTTGCACAACTTCCAGCCTGTGACGCTGCCGAGACGGGGTTTTGATGGATCTTGTTCTCCGTGGCCTGTTTCAGCAAAGCGTTGTGCACCCTCACGTCTCCCCCACTGCACAGAGAGTTGAAGGAACTTTGCTTCTGGCAACATCAGGACCCCAGTTCCCAGTGGGTTCTATTAGTCTCATCCTAGCTCTCATTTTCCATCTGCATAGATATTCATATATCTTGATAAAACTAAGCAAGTAAAAAGCTCTGTGGGGCTGGATTGTCTGGAAGCTGTTTGTCTTTTCTGTACAGCTGCAGGCAAGCATCTGTAAAGTTTCAATATTTGCTTTAAATGAAATGTCTCTCAGCTAGAACTCCATTTCACGTAGTAGTGCTGGTGTGGACAAGATATACCCTGTAAACAGAAAAAGAAAGCCCCTTGGGACACTGGTGCTACTAGTAACAAAGGTGATAATGCTCTTCCTTGGCCTAATTTTAGATTACCTATGTTTCATCTTTGTTGTTATTAACATATATTCTTACCTTATGCTTTAAACTGTCACCATAATCTTAGTTAGAGATAGATCAATTATTATCAGATATACTGGACATCTTTTTTAACTGTTGTGTGAATATTAGGGATTAAGAAAGCACAGCTGTGGACAGAGATGACCTTGAATCACAGGAAAACACAACTTTAAAGGAAGATGAAAGGTAATCCAGTTGATTGTCCCTATCCCAAAATAGGGTGACTGTTAATATCTTGTTACTACTAATAGATAGGAGTTCAATTTGTTCCTACAGATCTCCATAGACGGGCGTGCTGCAACTTTTGCAGCCATTCCATTTCTGTGTGTCGTCAGAATATTGTGCCCATATCATGCATGCCAACATGAATATTTCTTGTGACAATGTTAACTTGCTGTTTCTTACTTTCTCCAGTGTGGATGTCCACCATGTACCATTTCAGCACCTTACCTGCTTAGGTGGTTGGCATCCAGTCTCCTGTTTAGCCTCAAACAGCTCTACTGTCACTTTTTAAGGCATGGAGCAGGGACAGCACAAGCTTCAGCAAATACCACTAAAGAATCTAGATGCTTCCTGGAAGAATAATATCGAAGAGAGAATTTTAGTTTTACCTTTAAGTTCAAATTTGCAAGTCCATGAGCTGTACAATCAAATACAACAGGAAACCTTAACCTCTTGCACTGCAACCAGCAGAAAAAGCTTGCATTTTCTACAAAAACATACAGGAAATTAGAGAAACTGCTACACAGTTACATAGAAAGGGTAACAACCGTCAACTCTAAACCCAGGCATGATCTGACATAGCTATCCTGAGGTAAAAATCTCTCTTTTCCGATAACAAATCCCTGAGCAAAATATATTTAATCTCACATTAACTAAAAGTAACTAAAACTTGTTATGTTGGTTAGGTTTCCAAAGCCTCTTTTCTCATGTAGCAGTTTAGAGTATTGGATTGGGAAGAAGGATTTTAGTCGCTTAATTACATAATGAAATCATTTTCAGTTTTTTATATGCATCATAATAACTACATTTACTATTCTATTATCATTAGTGCTTGAGGACATCTTTCATTTAGCTACTTAGAGATTTTTACATAGAACTCCCAAAGGTAAAAGTCATCATCTTGCTGAGTTTGAAAGTTTTCTTTTCCAGCATCTTATTCTTCAATCTCAAAGGTCTGACACTTTTTAAACTCTTGGCATTCTCTTCAGTAACAAGGTTGAAATTTGAATGTGCTACATCAATTTGGCTTCAGTTTGATGCCTCACTGAGGCACAGTCTGGCTGAGAAGAGAGAAAAAATGAATATGAATGCCAACCATCTATTGGGATAACTAAGTAAAAAATCAGCAGGTCTCAGGCTGTAACTGAGAAGGAGCACTACCCCATAAGTGAGAACGAATTTATTTTGCATGAAGTGATAGAAATATAAGTTGCCAGTGATATAACAAAGTTATATAAATTTAGTAACATCAGTTCAAGAGGAATTTTGACTAATCTGGTGGCAAGGCAGTTACTCACTATACTTTCAAGGACACAATGATTTCATGAACTGATTTAATAGTTAAAAAAATATTCATTCCTGAGAGGAAAAGAAAACCATACAAACCTAAGGTTAATGGAGACTGGTCCCAATGGCTGTCTTTTATCCCTTGAGGCTGTCTCTTAGGCTTCAAATGTTCTTGCGTTTCTATGCAAATGAGCTGCTTACAAAATCCAACTCTTTCAAGTATGTTCTAAGCGCTACTGTCTATGTCATTTTACAGTAAACACATTTTTGTTGCATAGCAATATGTTTCTTTTAGAAGATGGGTAAATATGCAAAATGTTTCTGTAACTATTTGTCAGCTAGTCAAACAGATTTTTTGTCTATCCTCAGGCCCCTTTTATATTCACTCTCTGTGAACATATGCAACAAGAGCTCTCCCAACACAAACACTTGAAGGAAACAAATTGCAAGCTCTTTTTCTACTAACATTTGCACAAAAAAATATGAGGAGAAGAGTATATTTTATCATGTAATGGAGTAGAAACACCCTGTGAATTGTGACCAGCTCTTATAGTTCCTGATTTCGCAGGAACCTGTAAAGTTTTGTTGATCCTTATGCTGGTACTATACAACAATACAAAGATCTCAGGAAGGAAAGTGAGAAATGGAAGCCAAAGTCCTTGTTAATATGTCAGCAACCAGATGTCAATGAGACTATCTCCCAGTTTTCTTGGAGTCACTCCAGGTGCAATATGTGAAAAATGAGCAGCTGCTCAAATCATAGCACAAGCAAAACTAATATGCTGCAGAGAGAAGACAGACATGCTGAAGGACTTGCCTCTTCTGCAACATGCGCTGTTATTGAGGGTACTTGTTCAGGGATCGGTTGATTTTCAGCTTCAAAGACTCTTTGCACTTACTGCACTGATAAAAGTAAAGTTCCCTAGTTTCTTGAGCCAGTGACAAGTCACAGGTTGTAGTGGGCACACACCTCAATAACCAGCTCACCAGGCTTATTTCAACCACAAATGCCCTAGAGAAAGATGGTATTTTATTGCAAGTCTGGGATGGAATCCTACCTGGAGGCAGCTTTGCCTGAAGCCCATGAGCTCAGTCTGCCTGCATCATGTTTCATCATGCCTTATTCTTGTGACGTCTCCATGCGCAGAGGTTTCAGTCTACCCAATGACCAGGATGCAGAATGGTTATGGCCTATGAAGTCACTGGAACAACACATCTCAAGAGCTGTGAAATTGCTATGAAACAGGTTCCTGTGATGTCACTGGTACAGAAGCTTTTGATAAATATGAAATTTTGCCAATCTCCATGTTAAAAAAAAAAAAGAACTAGCTGTATTAGCAAACAACTGGATCTAAATTATGTATGCCTCTACCAAACTGAACCTCATACACAACCATCCTTTTCACATGAAGGTTAGTATTACATTTTTATTATTTTGGTTTTTTTGTAACCTAAGCTAAAGCCCTTAGACCTCTGCAAATCTTCTTTTCTAGGAGAAAAATATATTGTTGTTGTTGATCGCAAATAGTCTCTTTAAAATGTTCCAGAAGACAGAAAAGAAAGGACAGGTTTTCACTCTTCCATTTTTCTTTCCATGCCTAAATTTCAACTTTGGCTGTTTAGGTTGTTGTGGCTTCATTAAAACTCCAATAAGATATAATGGACTAAAGATTCAACCATAATTACTCTTAAAGCACAACTTCAACAGCATCTTTTCAAAAGTTGTATAAAGAATGCTTTGATTCAAGCTTCTGTGTACCAAAATGAATGAGACCTTTTACGATGAGTGCTTACAAATGCACCCAGGAAGCCACAGATGATGTCACTGGCTACAGGCATGCCTCCAAGCTGCTAGGAATTACTAAAACAAACAGTCATTCTACTTTATTTAGGGGAAAGTTTTTCTCTTTATGAACTAATCAACCAGTCTGCCACTTTCCCTGTGATTCAAAACACGTGCAAGGAAGTGCTATTTCCACAGAAGTTCCCAGATTTTGAGATTAGTGTGGTAAACACTCAAGTGGTTTTTTGTTCTACAGTCACACAACTGTAGAAGTACAAATGTTTTTTGTATTAAGAGACAAACCAACACTCCCAAATTCTTATCCTATAAGAACTATACATTCATGCAAAGCTCCATGATGTGATATTGCTAGAAGTGCTGCAAGGTGTATACATTATTCTTACAATTTTTATTGTTATTTTACAATAACGTTTACATGATTAAGCAGAGGATACAAACTTAGAGCATGAAGACATCTTGCTATGGACAGAGTCTCATTTTTATATCCAGTTCCACTCCCCATCAGTCCTGCCATAAGTAGACATCTGTCATTCAGGATGAGGAGTTAAGAGCACTAGTTATAAGAGCAATTGCATCACTCCCTTGTACGCCTTTGGCCTTAGAAAGCTGTATATTTCTACTGCCTCAGCAAGATGGGCCCCTCAGACTGCAGCAAACATGGGTCTTCTAGGTGAAGTGATGAATATGGATTTCAGCATGAACAATTTACTACTAAATATAGGAATGTTTATAAAGGTGAGGAGCAAAAACTGAGAATTTGAGTTAGGAGATATTATTAGCAACATAAATAAGAACATTGTTGCAGGTATTTTCAAAGTTATCTAGGATAATGCCGAGTATTATGCAATGCAAAGTGGTTTCAATGCAAGTGGAACTGAACGACGACGAGGACAATGGTTCATCTAGATTGGAGGAGTCACCAAGGTTAAGTCGGCCTATGCCCTGCATCGAAACTGCTTCCATGAAGAAAAAAAGACGGGTCATTGTCATAGGAGACTCTCTCCTGAGGGGAACAGAAGGCCCGATATGCAGACTGGACTCACTTCTTAGGAAAGTCTGCTGCCTCCCTGGGGCCCGGGTTAAAGATGCGAAGAGAAAGCTTCCTACCCTGGTACGGCCCTCAGATTATTATTCATTATTGATTTTTTGGGTAGGCAGCGATGAAGTTGCAACAAGAAGTCCGAGGGCAATCAAGAGAGACTTCAGGGCCTTGGGACAACCGGTTAAGGGGTCAGGAGCACAAGCAGTGTTCTCCTCTGTCCTTCCAGTTGCAGGGAATGATGGGGGAAGAAACAGGAGGAGCCAGCAGATCAATACCTGGCTCCGAGCCTGGTGTCACCGGCAGAATTTGGGGGTTTTTGATCATGGGTGGGTCTACACAACACCAGGTCTGCTGGCGACAGACGGGGTACACCTGTCTCAAAGGGGGAAAAGGATCTTTACGCAGGACTTAGCAGGGCTCATTGAAAGAGCTTTAAACTGGATTTGAAGGGGGAAGGGGATAAAACCAGGCTCGCTAGAGATAAGCCTGGGGGCGGCACGCCAATGTTTGAGGGACAGTGTGCTAGCGAGGTTCTTCAGTCTGTCATCTCAGTGGAGGTAGGGGATGGAGATCCACGTAGCAGCAAAGACACAAGGGTTATTGATGTGTTAGAAACCATGGAAGCGCCTGAGAACGATCACATAGGAATTAGGGTTTCTCCCCCAAAAATGGTGGCGGGATCAATAGCCCAACTGAAGTGCATCTACACCAATGCACGCAGCGTGGGCAACAAACAGGAGGAGCTGGAAGCCATTGTGCAGCTGGAAAACTATGATACAGTTGCAATCATGGAAACATGGTGGGATGACTCGCACAGCTGGAGTGTTGCAATGGATGGCTATGAACTCTTCAGAAGGGATAGGCAAGGAAGGAGAGGCGGAGGGGTAGCCCTGTACATTAGGGAGTGTTTTGACTGTCTAGAGCTTGACGAGTGTTTATGGGTAAGAATCAGGGGAAAGGCCAACAATGCAGATATCGTGGTGGGAGACTGTTATAGACCACCCAACCAGGATGAAGAGTTGGATGAAATATTCTATAAGCAGCTGGGAGAAGTCTCACGATTGCTAGCCCTTGTTCTTGTGGGGGACTTCAACTTACCAGATATCTGCTGGAAATATAATCCAGCAGAGAGGAAACAGTCTAGGAGGTTCCTGGAGTGTGTGGAAGATAACTTCCTGACACAGCTGGTGAGTGGCCCAACTAGGGAAGGCACCAGGCTGGACCTGTTGTTTGCGAACAGAGAAGGACTTGTGGGTGATGTGATCGTTGGAGGCTATCATGGGCATAACGATCATGAAATGATAGAGTTTTTGATTCTCAGAGAAGTAAGGAGGGGGGTCAGCAGAACTGCTACCTTGGACTTCCGGAGGGCAGACTTTGGCCTGTTTAGGAGCCTGGCTGACAGAGTCCCTTGGGAGGCAGTCCTGAAGGGCAAAGGAGTCCAGGAAGGCTGGACATTCTTCAAGAAGAAAATCTTAAAGGCACAGGAGCAGGCCGTCCCCATGTGCCAAAAGACGAGCCACCGGGGAAGAGGACCAGCCTGGCTGAACAGAGAGCTTTGGCTGGAACTCAGGAAAAAAAGGAGTTTATGACCTTTGGAAGAAGGGGCAGGCCACTCAGGAGGACTACAAGGATGTCGTGAGGTTATGCAGGGAGAAAACTAGAAGGGCCAAAGCCCAACTAGAACTTAATCTGGCTACTGCTGTAAAAGACAATAACAAATGTTTCTAGAAATACATTAGCAACAAAAGGAGGGCTAAGGAGAATCTCCATCCTTTACTGGATGCAGGGGGAAACATAGTGACAAAGGATGAGGAAAAGGCTGAGGTACTTAATGCTGCCTTTGCCTCAGTCTTTAATAGTAAGACCAGTTGTTCTCCGGGTACCCAGCCCCCTGCGCTGGAAGACAGGGACGGGGAGCAGAATGAAGCCCCCATAATCCAAGGGGAAAAGGTTAGCGACCTGCTCCACCACTTAGACACACACAAGTCTATGGGGCCGGATGGGATCCAGCCAAGGGTACCGAGGGGGCTGGTGGAAGTGCTCACCAAGCCACTTCCCATCATTTATCAGCAGTCCTGGCTAACCGGGGAGGTCCCAGTTGACTGGAAGTTAGCAAATGTGACGCCCACCTACAAGAAGGGCCGAAAGGAGGATCTGGGGAACTACAGACCTGTCAGCCTGACCTTGGTGCCAGGGAAGGTTATGGAGCAGATCATCCTGAGTGCCATCACGCGGCACATACAGGACAACCAGGTGATCAAGCCCAGTCAGCATGGGTTTATGAAAGGCATGTCCTGCTTGACTAACCTGATCTCCTTCTATAACAAGGTAACCCGCTTAGTGGGTGAGGGAAAGGCTGTGGATGTTGTTTACCCGTACATTAGTAAAGCCTTTGACACCGCTTCCCACAGCATTCTCCTGGAGAAACTGGCTGCTCATGGCTCAGATGTGTGTACTCTGCACTGGATAAAAAACTGGCTGGATGGCTGGGCCCAAAGAGTGATGGCGAATGGAGTTAAATCCAGTTGGTGGCCAGTCACAAGTGGTGTTCCCCAGGGCTCAGTACTGGGGCCAGTTCTGTTTAATATCTTTATCAATGATCTGGATGAGGGGATTGAGTGCACCTTCAGTAAGTTTGCAGGCGACATCAAGTTGGGCGGGAGTGTTGATCTGCTCGAGGGTAGGAAGGCTCTGCAGAGGGACCTGGACAGGCTGGATCAATGGGCCGAGGCCAATTGTATGAGGTTCAACAAGGCGAAGTGCCGGGTCCTGCACTTGGGTCACAACAACCCCATGCAACGCTACAGGCTTGGGGAAGAGTGGCTGGAAAGCTGCCCAGCAGAAAAGGACCTCGGGGCGTGTCTTGGTTTCGGCTGGGATAGCGTTAATTTTCTTCCTAGTAGCTGGCATAGTGCTGTGTTTTGGATTTAATATGAGTATAATGCTGATAACACACTGATGTTTTAGTTGTTGCTGAGCAGTGCTTACACTAGTCAAGGACTTTCCAGCTTCCCATGCCCTGCCAGTGAGAAGCTGGGAGGGGGCACAGCCAGGACAGCTGACCCAAACTGCCCAAAGGGATATTCCATACCATATGATGTCATGCTCAGTATATAAACTGGGGGGAGTTGGCTGGGGCGGGGTGACTGTTGCTCAGGAACTGGCTGGGCATCGGTCAGTGGGTGCTGAGCATTGTGCATTGATTATTTTGTATATTCTTTTGTTGTTGTTGTTGTTGTTGTTGTTGTTTTCCCTTCCTTTTCTGTCCTATTAAACTGTCTTTATCTCAACCCATGAATTTTACTCTTTTTTTTTTCCCTGATTCTCTCCCCATCCCACTGGGATGTGAGCGAACAGCTGTGTGGTGTTTAGCTGCCTGCCGGGTTAAACCACAACAGGGTGTTGGTTGACAGCCAGCTGAATATGAGCCGGCAGTGTGCCCAGGGGGCCAAGAAGGCCAACAGCATCCTGGCCTGTATCAGAAATAGTGTGGCCAGCAGGAGTAGGGAAGTGATCGTGCCCCTGTACTCGGCACTGGTGAGGCCGCACCTCGAATACTGTGTTCAGTTTTGGGCCCCTCACTACAAGACATTGAGGTGCTGGAGTGTGTCCAAAGAAGGCCAACAAAGCTGCTGAAGGGTCTGGAGAACAAGTCTTATGAGGAGCGGCTGAGGGAACTGGACTTGTTTAGCCTGGAGAAGAGGAGGGCGAGGGGAGACCTCATCGCTCTCTACAACTACCTGAAAGGAGGTTGTAGTGAAGTGGGTATTGGTCTCTTTTCCCAGGTAACAAGTGATAGGATGAGGGGAAATGGCCTCAAGTTGTGCCAGGGGAGGGTTAGATTGGATATGAGGAAAAATTTCTTCACCAAAAGGGTTGTCAAGCATTGGAACAGGCTGCCCAGGGAAGTGGTTGAGTCCCCATCCCTGGAGGTATTTAAAAGACGTGTAGATGTGATGCTTAGGGATGTGGTTTAGTGGTGGACTTGGCATTGCTAGGTTTACAATTGGACTTGATGATCTTAAAGGTCTTTTCCAACCTAAATGTTTCTATGATTCTATGATTCTATGAGTAAGTAAGTGGAATACTAATTTTTATAGTGAATTTAGAAGTTTTTCTTTGAGAATAGAATTAGGTTGTGGAATTAAGCCCTTCTACATTTATGTCAAAGTGGGATGTGCTGCCCCAAGTGAAAGCTAGGTAGAAACTTTAAAAAATGCTAGAATTTCAAGCAATTATTTTGTTATACTATCAGAGCCAAATTTTCCAATACAAAAAATAATTCCCTAATGCTATTTTAATCCTGATATAATTTAATTAACAATATTAAATTAGATTTAAAAGCATTAACAGGAAAAGAAGACTAATGCAGGAAAAGTTTAACTTTTCTGAAAGTTAGATGCCACCTAATGGATGGGTGGGTAAGACACAGAGCCACCTACCCTGCCTAAATGGTGGACTCACTATCCAGAATCAAAACTGTGTTCATTGCTAAACTTAAAGAAAATTAAAAAGTACCAATATAAAAAGGCTGAAGGAAGATCTATGTATTGATACCACTGGGTGGAGTTCTGATCAATTTTAAAAGAACAGATGGATATACCCAATTTCACCACCTAAATGTCAAAAGGTACTGAGGTCAGAATTGTCCTGACTTGACAATGTCCTTGAATTGCTACCGAATACAAATAAGTGTTTAGTCCTTTGATGCTCTTCTCCTAAGGAAGAGACACTTTCTTCAAAATCTATTTAGGACTTTGACTAACAGAGTTAGTGACTTTGGTGCTTTCCTGACAATCAGAGGTACCAACATAAACTGAAAACCATATGACAAAAATGCAAGGACAGCTAAGGGAGGGACTATTGCAATTTACTCTAAAGGACGGAGAGAAGATGAATCAATATTTATTACTAAAAGACTCTGTTGGGAATTTCTGCACTTCAAAGGAAATAAAAATTTGTCCTTGAAGAGTGAAAAAACCTGCTTTTCTAGAACAATGACCTGGTTGGAATCCAAATCCTTGTTCCAAAAATTCAGACTCTTGCCAGGCTCTGATTTCAGGAATATTCAAAATCAATACCCCTAGCATGCCTCCACAGATTTCTGTGCAGAATTGTCATTCCATGTATTAACTGAGAAGGCTATGCCAGAAGCAAAAGGGAAAAGAGACTACTGCAAAGCAGTCTCCAGATTTTTAAATTGTTCTCTTGAAAACAATAATTGGGCTGGATTATAGGATTTACATCTGATATCTGAGACAAATTTTCCTTGGTAACTAATTTAATTGTCTCTGTTACACATACAATATACATCTATTGCAACCACAAGAAGATATGGTTTGCATTTTGTCTTTTAAGCTGAATTTAATCATAACCTAATTTACTAAGTTACCTTGTTCGTTGGTCTGATTATTGCTAAAGTACAAAGAGGTCATAATCCTTGCAGCGTGTTTGCCTGACAATAATATGCAGTGTATGAACCTCAGAGTAGTATGCATTATGTCGTCTCTTCCTCAGTTTATTGTCTTAGGGTTACCTTTCATTCTAAAGGTCACAGAATTGTCAGGACGCTGAAGGTGTCCTGACAATTAGCCATACTGAAGCCATACTACTAAGCCATAGTACTGTCATACCACTATGACATTAGCCATACTAAAACTAATTACCAATCTAAACATAGCTGAGGATTTACTAGCACTATCAGCACCTTTCTTTTCCTGCAAGTTCAGCTTAGCTCATTCTCAACCCCTCTTCTGTCCTGTGCTTGCATATCAAGTAACACATGCGAAAGAAAAAAAACCTAACTCTCTCCCTTTTATAATAGCTATCATCTGTGTGCTTGAGGGGCAAAAGAAGGAGAATTTTCTCATAATTTCTAGTCTTGCTTAAACCTTCATGCCTGTGTTGAATAAAAAGTAGAATCCATTTTTACATTCATTTTCAATGTGTATT
This sequence comes from Aptenodytes patagonicus, assembly GCF_965638725.1. NCBI lineage: Eukaryota > Metazoa > Chordata > Aves > Sphenisciformes > Spheniscidae > Aptenodytes > Aptenodytes patagonicus. The sequence goes on from NC_134949.1 coordinate 126,123,936, forward strand.
CTTTTGAATTCTGCTATATTTCCATTCTGGTTCAGTAATTAAAACAGACAGTGATTACCCTAACTAAATACCAAAAGCTCAGAGTTTTGTATTTTTTTTTCCTTTTCTGTACCTTAAATTGGTCAGTATTTATTCCTTTTCGCCATATGGGCTTTGCATTTGACAGTGTTTTAGGAGAGCATCTCTAATCTCCAAAATAACACAAGTAGTACAAACACCTCACTGCACTTACTGCAAGTATTTAATCCATCTTCACATTAATTAATTTCAACTTTCTCCTTATATGGTACTTAACCGGACTGTTTTTTTACCTTCCATTATTTTTAACACTAATCCTATATTAAATTGGCGCTCCTCTAGACATTTTAACATTCTTAAAATACAGAGTTATTGTAACTCAGCCCTCTTGAAAAGTATTCTACCTTCTCTGGAATATGCACATAAGGATGCTGTATGACCTTGAGCGGTAACTGGCAAATGACCTTGAACTTTCTTTCTAAATCCTGTACTTTGATCTAGTAAGAGCATTTCTTAAGAGAAACTATTTACTAATTTAACCATATTGTACTATCCAATCTACTTATTTTTATTTTGTTTCTTTATTTTTAAGGATCTTTGATATTAATTAGAAAATAATATTGTTTGAGACAGGTTTTCTTCATTAAATAAACATATATTATTGAATTATTGCTTTAAGTGTGATTACTAAATTATGTTAATAATGATCTACTCTTGTCTTGCAACTATGGAATTAAAATATCCTTTGAAGTTTTCTGTGTTCTTAGTAATAGGCAAAACAATGCCACGACGGAATCCTATTTCTTACTGAAGATGTTGGCTTCCACATTACTCATTATTTCTTTTACTAATTCATTACTAATTACTGCAGTGCCCAAGAGACCTAGTCATAGACCAGAATGCTCTGCACTGTATGAATATTGAACAAACAATAGTTTATTCTTTCAGATAAAAATGGAAATAGTGTTAAAACTAGTGACAGCCATATTTCAATATTATGTATGGTTTCACTCATTTACCTTTCATTTCATCTGTATATTTTTAGAAGTTGTTGATTTTAATTATTATTTTATTTATTTTTAATTACTTTAATAAACTTTGCTTTATTTCAAAGTGTAGTTCCATTTTTCTATTTCAGCAACCTCATTTAGTACCTGAAACGGGATAGGAATGGAGTATTAATCTCATGAACACCATTTATCAGTAAGTCCATGTGTTACATTTGTTTATGAATTAGGTTGGTGAGAAACAATCAGTTAATCCCATCCTACTATTGATCTTGAAAATATGACTTGTTTTCTTTTCTTTCTGGTACAATTAACGTGAAAATTAACTACGGAACAGCACTTTGACGAATTACTCTCCTTCTTGTGATTTCCAATTTGTAGAGACGACATCAGATCACCGGCGTCCGTAAGGTTACCCCACCAACGTCTCTAGCTTGATGGCTGTTAGGCTTTCCCTTGCCATAGGCTCCTCAGCCCCATACTGTCCTATGGAGCACAAACCTGAGAAGAGTCTGCAGTGCCCTGTCATCATCACTTTAAATTCTAAATGCAAAAATGCTGGGTTTTGTATATGTTTTTCTCACCCATCCTGTAGTTACCAATGAAGAAAAGTGAAATCGTGGAGGTCACAGAATACAAGGCTTGAGAGAGTATCAAGATGCCATTCTTTGTCCTCCGGTCTCAAACCATCATATTTACAAAACTTCTGGCAAACACCTGAAGGAGATATCTTTATTTCTAATTCTCAGAGCCAGGGGAAAAAAAAACCTTCAGATAGTGGCAAACCATTTTACACTACATATGCTTAGCTTACAGGGAAAGAGCAGTGGTGACACAGAGATTAAAAAAAAAAAAAAAAAGAATTCTACAAAGCAATGCAAATTAACAAGGCAAAGATTAAGTGGTTTTAATGAATATAGGTAATCAAGTAGGTTAAAAGACTAAATGGAATCAAGAAAATTCAGATTTTATGCTGGGCCCTGCATTGGTAGAAGAGAACATTCCAATACATTTTTGGTTGTTTAATATTTCTTCTGCTTTAATTGATCCTGTGGTGTTTTGCCTTTCACAGACATGTGCTATTGCTCCTTTGACACAGCAAGTTGTTGACCATATGCTTGACAGAATAGGATACTACTCACAAGAAATCTTGCCTACTGATAAAACTATTGTTGACAAATTTAAAACTGTGGGTTTTTTTCTCTAGAGAGAGAGAGACTGCGTACAAGTAACCGCACTGAGAGTTGCATGTTTATTGTCTTGCAGTCATGTTCAGATCCAGCCCACTCAGTTTACAGAGAGATTAGTTCTGACTGTCACCCGCCGGATTCTGAGAGCCAAGTTTGCAGATTCTAGCATGGGCACCACACCAATAAATCTGGCAACCAAAATTTGTTATTAGGAAGACCAGCTGAGGTGTAAAAGTCTCTTTGGACATTATTTGAGGTGGAGATGCTGCAAGCAAAATTTAGTTCATAATTCCTCAGATAACAGGCAAGTGAGACTAGAGACCCACTTGCTCTCTGCTGCTTGTATTCCCTCCACAACATTAGCAGACATGGAAAGTAATTAAAAAAATATTTTCAGAAAATTTAGTAGATCATGCTCAGGAGGGAAAGCAGAGATGGGAGGTGGGGGAGAGGATTATGAATCACATGTGAGTAATAACCCTTCTTCCAAGTGAAGGGAAAAGCAGTTATGTAATAGAGAGAAAAGTAAAAACAATCAAACCTGTACCAAATATTCATGTGCAATGTTTTCTATTTTTCTTTTTACTTGAAGATTTGGGAACTGAGAAAAGTAATTAAGAAACTATGGAAGTGTACACATCAAAATTCAGTAAGAAACATTTTCTTATGGAGTACTGGGTTTGATCAAAATCTCAGAGAAGCTCACCCCCAAGGAAGCTGGTGCCTAATACGTTGCAGGTTCTCAATGATTAAAGCTTTGGGGAGTTCATCCAGGCCTCTGAATCACAGGATATTGACCCATCAAGACAAGGCAGTGGTATGGGGCAAATAGAGAGCAAGTTGCCTTTTCCCCAATAGATTTTGCTTAACTTATTAAAGAGAATTGCTACAATCATTGCCTTATGAAGCTCCTGAGCTTATTCTATAACCCATGAATGGAAGCAGGCCCAACACAGCTGCATAAGGTAGGGAGCGAGGGCTGTTCTTCACGCACAGATGCTAGGCAAAGAGTATTTTGACCACACGGACTAGTATGGCTTCCTCACAGAGCCCCAAAATGGGGGAATGTGAACGCACTACAGCTCCCAATTCTTCTGCCAGAAGCGTGCTCTCTCCACATCTGACCAAGACCTCTGCGCATAGGCAGAGCTCATGTGTATGTCCTGGGCCAGAATATTGTGAAGGGCACAGATTTGGCCTGCAGCGAAGAGCAGCCAGATAACCTCATGGCGGTTTAGTGCTTTGGGTACATTCTAGCATGGAAGTCCCTCAGGACTTCACCCACTGCACAGGTCTAGGCCTATGCTTTAAAAGAAAACTCCTCTTTCAGCACTGTATTCAGTGAAGCTCAATTCCAGATCTAATTCCTTCCTTGTATTTGCTGCAGCAACTCTTAGATAACATGTAAGAAACAAAAAGCATGTTGTTGTACCAGGATTTTTAAGAAGTTATTCATTGCTATACTTTAGTTGAGATCTGTGAAGAAACACATGCGGCATATTTTGAGAATGTGCTATGCCAGGTTACCCTAAGTCACAGTGTGTTTAGACAACCACTTTATTCTACCATCTGGTACATGATAGGTTTCTGATAAATACGTGCCTGCGCTTTGACTGTGGGATGCACACAAGTATGGAGGCTGGATTTTTCCAAGATGTTTGTCTAAGTCTCAAACAACCAACTTCGGCAATGTGCAGGAGCTTTCTGCAGGTGCAGCAGTAATCCTCCCCCTTAATTTCCCTCCCCGCAGCCCCACCACCCACCCCAAAAAATGTGCCAGGACAGTGTAAGGTGAGCTCAGACTATTACTGTAAGCCAAAGAGGTGACTGCAGCGCAAACAAATGTGGCCAAGTACAAGACTGGATTTATGTATAGACAAAATCAGCATTTAGCTAAGGCAGCTGACTGCTGAGCACCCCAGGGTCCCTGCTTTGGAGAAACGGAGGAGAGAGAAGGTCCGGCACTTGAGCAACACATTATGCTAACCCTCCAAGTTCAATGTCCAAAGTCCTCTGCCACTGCTCTCCTGTCTGGCTTCTCTCCACCCACTTATGTTTGCCCTTTCTCTGCTGCAGGAGAAGGCCTTGCCCCTGCCCTGTCCCCTTCCCTCCCTCTCACACAACAGCAACAGCTCAGGTGAGCAAAAGCTCCTGAGGCCGCAGGAGGAGGAGGATGCTACTCCAGAAGGGAGAGGGGACTTTTGGCAGAGATGCATGGTCACCTGGGGCAGAAGGAAGAAGCTCCAGTACCAGATGGGAAGCAGTCATAAGTAAAGAAGCATGAGGTTTTCTTCCAGAAAATGATAGGCTGAGGGATAAGAGAAATAGATCCATGAGCACCGATGGTCCTCCAAAGTCTTCACGAGCCCCCACAAACCCCATAGACCTCTCCCAGGGCCACAGAAACCCCGGGAAACCCTCCAAACCCTCTTTTATCTGCAAGTCTTGAAGCTGTGGACCTTTTCCAGCCTTCATCATCCAATTCTCCTCAGTGGTTCATCTCAGCCTTCCTCCACTCTTTACTGCCATCAGAATGGATCGTCTTCTTGCCAAGGATGTCCTCATTCAGCTTTGCCAACACCACTGAGAAACCTCAAGCTGGCTCCAAGCTTGTTTTACTTTCCATAGATTGTGGCAATGTCACTGCAGTAACATGTTGCTCAGTGCAGTCTGCAAAGCCTGCCCACAAAGCCGGTAAATGCTCAGATTTTTAAGCTGTGAAAAGATGGAACTGTGAGGTCAGCTGCGCAACACCAGTCCCAAGCTCACTTGTTTGTGGACAGCAGTCCTGGTATATTTATGTTGAGCAACTAAGGGCCTTTCTGGCCAGCGACAGTATCATTTGATAACACTTTAGAGAATGTTTTATTGAGAATAACTCCACGTAATGCAGAATGGATCAGACAGCTGGGGTCTGATCCCAATTCTACCACTTTTTTCCTTCTTTTTACTTAAACTTCAGAGCCTAAGAATTTGCCTTCTAAGCCTTGCTCTATATTTCAGTCTCAGCTCAGTACATGAAGCTTCCTAAAAACATAACCTCTTCATACTTCATCTATTTTGTGGTTGACAAGCATATTAAATAAAATATGATAGGAACAACCCAAGCCCACTGCTTTCTAGTTTTTGGGAAAATTGCCGTATCAGATGAAGCCAGTGACGCCTGTTGTCACACATGTCACCAGTGTTGGCCAGTGTCTGACAAGGCTTTAGAGACAGCTACAAAGCACAAGTAATAAATATGTTTATGACTAAGATGAAAGTTAATTTGTGTTCCCAATTAATTAGTTCTTAATTTATATCCTGAAGTGCAAGGGTTGAGCTCTCATAAAACTGTGTTTGGAAAATAAGTTAGTGCTTCCATTTTTCATACTCTACTGCAGTTCTTTTCACTGCTATCAGCACGTTGTTTTAATACTATCTTGTAGCAGTAAGTTCCATCAGGTTTTTTTGTGCTGAATAATATAATGGAAAAGAGCCTGACAGAAGTTTTGTAAGTTGTTATTTACATAGTACTCTATAGCTAGCAGTGCATTAGTGTATAATAACAAAGTAAACAGAAGAGTCCAGCCCATTGCCTCTGTCAGACTTTCTCTTATAGACCCGTCTCTTACAGACCTATCATGCTTCCTGTTATACATTCAAGGAATGAGCTACTTTTACCTTGTTTAATCTTCTCTTTCAAGACACTCTTTGCTAATCATTTTCGTTATCACTTCTGGGTCTTTCCTACTTCTTCCTCCTTGCTGAGGTGGGACAAGTAAAACTGGGCAGTAGTTGAGGTTAGCACATTGTACCCTTCATTATTATTCGCCAAACACTACTATCTGACCTTGGGAGAGCATTATGTTGTTCAGGTTTGTACTTCTGTCATTTCCTTAAGTAGTTACAGTTATTTGTGAACACAAAACCACGGAGTTGTTCTCCCTGGTGCACACTGCCTCGGTTTGCTGAAGGGAACATCTTGAACTCTTCACATACGTTGACTCATTATGATGGATGAAGTAGGATGTGACATCCCACTTACAGTTCCCCAGCATAAACAGTTGAAACATAATAAGAGCTCCCATCTGCCTCGCTCCCTTGCTCCCCCAAAACTGAAAGCAAAATGAAAAACCGAAGTCATTCATATCTTCACTCAGAGAATATTTATATTAGAAAGCAAGAACATCCATATTTTTAAGCAGATATCAATGCTGAAGTTATGTGACTATTATTCCAAACAACAGCAAAATTCTTACTAGCTTTAGAGAAAAATTTACATGAACGGGACTTGTTCCTGGTAAAATTTTATGTCTACCTGGAGAAATTTTGTCCACAAGCTGGCTTAGGTTAGAGTCTTCCACACCGCATACTGGTATCTGACAGTGCAAACTGAAATTTATCTAAAGTGAAAAGATGGGGTATGCTACTTGTTAGCACAACCTGGCTGTAACAGGAATATAATAATCTCTGGGGCTGCAATCCATTTCTTGACCTGATTTTCTTCTGTAATTAATGAACAGTGCAACAGTTCATTGAAAGTCTCAATATGACTGCAGTGTATAGAAATATTCTCATGGGTACCCCAGTGTAACAGAATAAACTGTAATTTTTCTATTTCCTGTAGCCACTTCCAGACAGTGAATGCCATCCAGGACTTTAGTTACCAGGAATGGAAAAGTAATTCAGCCCAAAGCAACAGGGGAAAAAAGTCTATAAAAGTGAACTTGAAAAAATACCATTTTATGGTGATACATTTTAGGAAAAAAGCTTCCAAAACTCAACTGAGATTTAAGCCACATAAGTCCAAAGTACTTTTGAGAGCTTTGATGGAAAAGATGTAAAGCATTATTTGAAATCAAATTCAACTTCTATATAGTTCTACAGGAATTTGACATATTCTATTTTATTACCACTACTTGATAGGTCAGGGACACTTCTAAATTATGATAACTAGAAACCTTACATGCTCTCACTTAAATAAAAAGATTGAAATAATTTATTTTAAAAATATTTTTTAAATTTTAAAAAATATTGAAATAATTTATTTTTAAAAGTTTATTGCTAAATAAAATACTAAAATGAATTAAACATTTTTTTTCTTTAGTGGGAAACATACACTCAAAGAACACTTAGATATGTATTTTGGACACTGGCTATGCCTACAGAAAGCCATCAGCATAGAAATTGAGGCTAGTTCTGTAGAAATGGAGCATTAGAGCTGTGTTAGTGGAATACTTTCCCCAGTCTATTTAGCCTTGTTGAGAAAAACACATTCACCTGTACAGGGCAACACTCTATCTCTGTCTCATCACATCAGAGTGTGTATTAGAATAGCTGTATGAGACCAGATCAAAAGCCCATGTGGTGTGAAAGATCTTTCACTCAAAGTGGTGGATGCCCCAGGAATGAACACAGAGCAGTCCTCACCTGGTGTACTGGACCTCCAAATCAAGCAGGTCCTCAGCCACAGCTGCATCTGAACTTCTTATTCAGTAGCCCTTGATGAAGGTGTGTCCATGAATTTGCTGAATCCTATTTTCAATCCACTTACGCTTTTCGAAACCAGTTCTATTTTAAACTCCACAACATCTTGTGGCAATGAATTTTACAACTTCAATTAAATGGTGAGTGAAAATCTTTTTTTTTTATTATTTTGTCTTAAATGTACTACCTAATCATCTTGTTGGGTATCCCCTAGTTTTGGTATTATAAGAAACAGCAAAACTTATTCCCTATTCACACTGTTCACAGCATTTGTGTTCTGTTACCCTTGTTAGTGCTTATTTCTTTTCCAAGATAAAACATAGTGTACTTTGACTATTCTTACTCAGTAGGCAAGCTATTCTATGTCCTTGGCCATCTTTCTTTTCCTTCTCCGTACCTTTTTTGTACCTGAGATACCACGACCAGAATTGTAAAATGTTCAGGATATAAGTATACCAAGGAGTTTAGTACAGACACAAGGTTTTCCTTTCCAGTTTTCATTTCGTCCTTTTTTCCTGATCCAACTTACTTTTTTGAACACTATAGACAATGAGATTACACTGTCAGAGGATTATTCACAGTGACTTCCCTAAGGATTCTTTAATACCAGCTAATTTAGAGTCTATCATTATGTTTCTACACTTAAAATTATTAGATATAGCCGGTACAATCCTACCCACTCTACCACTTAGAGTAATAGGCTACCACGCTAACTAGTTCTATTACTGCTCTTCCATTTACTGTCTACTAGATGACCGGACAATAAGATACAGCAGTATCTTGGGACAGTACTTTTAGCAACGTCAGGCAGCACCCATGGCCCCTGTGTCCAGTGACTACATTACCTACACAGGAAATTCAGTTTACTAACACATCTTGCATACAATTTTCTCTTACAGTCTTAATTCTGTCCCTTGTAGATGTTTCAGCTCAGATTCAGGCAAATCATTGTTCAATAACAGGATTTCCAGAATAGATTATATCATGCCTTCCCAGATATTTTCTCTCTATATATTCTTTTCCACCCACCTCAGACCCAGTTACCTGTTCACTAGCTGCACCACATACAGAAGTTTATCATTTAAGTTTGAACTTGCTGTTTTTTGTGAAAAGGTATAAAATGGTATGCACATGTAACACACATGAGTTTAATCCTTATTTTAATAAACAGATGCATTACTTTATGTCAAATGGAAATCTCTTGTATAAATAGCCTGTTGTGACAGACTGTTGCATAATTCATTAAAAATATATTAATTTATGCAGTTAGATATTTATGGAAACCTTTTTTTAATTAATACTTTCAACACATTCATCAAACCCTATAAAAGGTTCTTCTACCCACTGGGGTCTTACTGAGAAGAGAAATTTACAACTGCTGAATGAATCTGTTTCAAAAGTGCGATAAATCAAAAAGGTTTTAGGAAGATGCTTGAGGGGCAACCAGTAACTTTTTTTTACAAATCCCACTATAACTTTTTGTACAATTTGCCTAGGAAAAACTCTGTTCTTGGGAATAGGAAGTGGTTTTGAAGTTGCTGGTTTAGCTTTGGTGAAGTGAGGCTGGAGAGCATCAGGATCAGGTCAAGTCTAAATACGAAGAGGAGACTTTCGGGGAGGGTGAAGTGGTTGTTTGTATTTGTTTTACCTAACAAATATTGAAAAGGCGTGTTTTTTCCAAGGGATAAGTTCTCCACAAGCCAAACTCATAAGTAAGTCACTTCAGAAAACAAAAACTCTTGGCTTATTAAAAGAAGACAGATGCAAACACTGAAGGTACCAGAGTATCGTGTCTACTGTGCTGTATCACTGCCTAAAAATGCTGACAGATACCTATAGTTTTGGCTCAACTGTTCAACAGCAGCTTGCTGCAGACACCTTGCATGGAAAATTGTGCCAGTGTGCAACACAAAACCAGGTGCCAGCCTGGTGGCTCCACTTGCAATGTCCAGAGATACCTCAACAGAAGAGTACACCAACTTTTCGTGTGCGTGCTGGGAAAGAAGCTTTAAGGAAGAGCTTCTGAGATGGTTGAAACCTCGCTGATGGGAGGCTGACAGGGGTAGCCCTGATGGGAGGAAGGCAGGATGGTCAAGAGACACCGTTGCTATGGCAACACTGCCTGGGAAAGACAAAAGAGGAAACCTGCGATTAAAAGGGAGCGGCTGAAATAGGGAGGAAAACAGGGCTACCAACGTGATGCCAGCCCAGCGCCAGTGCGTGCTGTGACAGGCTGACATGCATTCATCACCTCAAATGACTAAAGCTGTCAGTCACTCTGTCAAGCAATGATTTCACATGGCCGTTTGGCTACATGCCGGGTGCTCCTAGGCGGCCAGGGACTGAAAATGAGGTTGGGGTGTTCAAATAAAGTCTTCAAATTATTTTTGTGAGGGCATGATGCCCAACATAGCTTGAATGTGTAAATAGGCTCAAATAGGTCTCAGAAGCCTTTTGCTGTCCCCCAGTACCAAAGTAACTTCTAGTGAAAAAAAATTTTGTTAAATAAAAAAAAGAAACTTGCACACATTCTTATATGCTTATAGTAAAAGCAATTGCAGGTTGGGTAACCCTGACTTCAAAACTCCGTGGCACAACAGCAATTGCCAGGATTTTCTTTGTGAATGGATCTGGGCAGAACACCCTTAAAATTACCCACTTGATTTAATAGAAACCCGGAAGATACAGGACACTGCAAATTACTTCGGCAAAGCTGAGTCATCTATACAGAAACTCAAAACTAACATTAATCTGTTGCTCAGACCAGCTAGTAAAAAAAGAATTTATGACAGAAACTGACCTAAATTACAACAATTTGCAGACCAATATTCCCCTGTCAAATGACCATGTAAAAGTACAGCAAGCCACTCAACCTGTATACTTTCTAGGGGAGTTTTCACTGCCTATATACTGCTTCTAGCCGGAAGAGAAACCCCATTTCCTTACACAGAAAAAGCTCCAATGCAATTAGTTCTCAAGACACCCCAGAGTAGTACAGGCTCCTATATCATTACTTTCTACTAAAATCACAAATAAAGGCATCTAAAAGAAAACAGAAGAAGGGGAGAAGGAAGAGTTACATATCTATACAATTACATATACCTCCCATGTCTGTTTACCTTCTAAAATTTTTACGATACATTTTCACAACATTGTTGAAAAGAATGGAAAATAACAGCCCCCTTTTACAGTATGGAATTGATACACAGTGAGATTAAATGAATTACTGAAGATCACTCAGGAAATCTGCACTGGAGCAAAAAGTTGCGTTTCTCATGTTCTTGCTCTGCACCTAAGGAAAAGGTTAGTGTTCCCTTAGGCACAGGTACTCTGCAGCTTTGCAATATACATTGGGAAAATAAGGCTGCAGCAAGTACTGAGCGTTGCACAGAGAATGGGTTGATTTTTTTGTTGGTTTTGTTTTATGTTTGTCCCAATGCTCTTTGAGAAAGTAAAATAAGATATTCAGGCCCTGCTTTTTCATAATCTCAAGGGTACTTGGTGTGTGGATAAGCCATCGATTTTTGTTCTCCATCTTATAGTCACATACACGCAGTAGAAGTAATTTCCTCGGGACTAATATCATTTGTTCTCCAGGGCTTTTCCTTATGAAAACCGAATTTTGAACAATCCTTATGTAACCTTTGCTATTAAGGTTACAGGAGATTGAGATCCATTTGTGAGATGAGCAAGGCATAAAATTTTGCTTCTCCAAACTTTCCTGACAAAGTTCTTTATGTAAGGGAAAGGATGAGGCTTTTTCTATGTGATAAAATTTCCAATTGAAACTAAAGAATCTGTTAAATTACTTTCTCTTCCTGGTTTGTGCACCTATTGCACTAAAACCTCTCTTTAGTCTAATTTTGACTTTCACTCTAAAGTTATTAAAATTCAGATTTTAGGAGAACATGACTTTTCCCTTCTTAGAGCAGTATTAAATGTTTCATTGCTATATTTATTCTAAATCAGAAACAAAAATGCTCTTGAATGTAATTAAGTTGTTATATTAGAGCTTGATAAAGGAGTACACAGGAACATGGGTAAGCCTTTAGCTTAGGAAAACTAAACTAAAATTTTACTTCAATCATAAAAAAAATATATTTGGACTATGGGCATTTGTCCACCTTCACTAAAGCGATATTCAGTTAGAAGCATTTTTGGGGGGTAACTTCTCCTGACAGACAACTCCATCCCAAACAAACCACATCACATTGGTTGCATTCCTGAGGAAGAGCTGATCGGGACAGACTGCCGTTCTCAGATTTAATAAAGAAAGCCCACTCAACCCTGAGTGAAAAGAAAGCAGTCTTCCTTCCCTGCCCTCCCCCCTCCCCCCCCCCCAAGTCTGTAATGTTTTAATACATCAGAAAGGAAAGTCTTGGGTAGGACATCTGACTTTGCTGGATATTGATCTTCTAGTTGTCAACATCTCATTGTCAGTGGCGAGAGGTTTTCCTCATTAAGGCACCATGGTCATTACAGTGTGCAACACCACCGTGATGTGACTACAAGGCACAAAAATCAGATGCCTGCCAACTGCTAAGTGGTGGACCTTTCTTTGCAGCTGGGCAGCTGCAGTACATCCATATTGCTGTCATCAGTTGAAGTGAACTTCTGAATAGCAAGGCCTGGGGCGTAATATAAGAGGGAGTAAAGGACAGTTGATAGGTAGGAGCTGGTGGAAGTGCTGATGTGCAGCCATAGAATTGTGGGATGCCTTTATTTAAGGGTGGCTAAAAGCAAGATTTCCTCAAAAATTTCCTTTGTGTTCCTGTTGAAAAACAGATAGAAGAACAGTACCTGGATCTTCCTTTTATTCATATTGAACATGTTTTTCTCTGCTTGGAGATGATATTTAAGAGCTCTTAAAGCTAGTATAATCAGAAATAAATGCATTATTATTGTCTGAAATGTGACTAAAAACAAACCAAAAACCCCTCTTTATCTCCAGAAGCATGAAAATATCCCTGAGAAACCCCATCCATGCCCATCATTTCATGGAGCATCTCATTATGCCTAGAAGGACAGCTCTGAAAGTGGTGTCATGGTATTCAGGGACAATCACCCTGCTGTAGTTCCTGACCAAAGGTGGGATCAGTAGTCAGATCTTTGGGTAGCATGTCTTCTCCCTGAATCAGGTGTCCTCAGGAGCCAGGTTGGCCTCTGTGGGGTTCATATTTGGTCCAGCACACCCCATGTCCCCTTACACCATCCCATGTTACTCACACATCTCCTAGGCACTTCCAAACACAGAAACCTTATGGAAATAAGGTTTGTTGTGCCAGTTTGTGCCTGTGAAGGGTTTAGGACAGAGAAAGACAGTTCAAGCACCCAGCTTTGTGTAACTTTTCAACCCCAAGCTTGCTAGCCACCTTCCCTTCACCTGCATGATTCCTGGTATCATGGAAAACAGAGAGAACCAGGAGACGGCAGACATTGCTATAGCTATTTGTGGGTTCCTCTGTGGGAGAAACAAGATCAGTGTGTGACCAGGAGAAATCCACTGAATAATTTTTATCTACTTTATAGGAGAATGAATGTCCTATCCAAACCACTTGCATCCAGCAGGACCAAGAACATCAGAAGAGAAAGTACAGTACATCGTGAAACAGTTCTTTTTCCATAGGGAGGAAAGCACATTCCCAAATTATATTGGTAACAATAAACCTCTGAAATAATACAGTACATCTCTCTCCAGTGAACGGTATCATTCTGTATTCTTCAGAGCTGGGTGGAATAAAACTGCACAGAACAAAGGTTTCAAGTTTCCCTTTTTGATGCTTTCAGACCTGAGCAAAAATAATTAATTTCTCCACCTCCACAAAGGATTTTGGCAGTTTTGCCATCAGTGGAACACAGTAATTGTCAGTAAAAAGAGCAAATTTCCACAGAGAAACTAATATGCAAGAAACCAAGCAGCACACGAGAACACCTTCTCTCCTTCATTTCAGATCAGCATGGGGACAGGAAATGGTTTTGTTTTACTTTTTAACATAGGGCACAAATCTTAACTCTCCTCTTGATCGTTGAAAGGAATGTCTGAGGGTATGAACATAGAATCATAGAATAGTTTGGGTTGGAAGGCACCTCTAAACGTCATCTAGTCCAACCTCCCTGCCGTGGGTGGGGATGTCTTCAACTAGATCAGGTTGCTCAGAGCCCCGTCCAACCTGACCTTGGATGTTTCCAGGGATGGGGCATCCACCGCCTCTCTGGGCAACATGTGCCAGTGTTTCACCACCCTCAGCGTAAAAAATTTCTTCCTCATATCTAGTCTAAATCTACCCCCCTTTAGTTTAAAGCCATTCCCCCTTGTCCTGTCACAACAGGCCCTGCTAAAAAGTTTGCTGCCATCTTTTTTATAAGCCCCCTTTAAGTACTGATAGGCTGCAATAAGGTCTCCCTGAAGCCTTCTCTTCTCCAGGCTGAACAACCCCAACTCTCTCAGCCTTTCCTCATAGGAGAGGTGTTCCATCCCCCTGATCATTTTCATGGCCCTCTTCTGGACCCGCTCCAACAGGTCCATGCCTTTCTTCTGCTGAGGGCTCCAGAGCTGGACACAGTACTCCAGGTGGGGTCTCACCAGAGCAGAGTAGAGGGGCAGAATCACCTCCCTCGACCTGCTGGCCACGCTGCTTTTGATGCAGCCCAAGATACAGTTGGCCTTCTGGGCTGCGAGCGCACATTGCTGGCTCATGTCCAGCTTTTCATCCACCGGTACCCCCAAGTCCTTCTCGGCAGGGCTGCTCTCAATCCCTTCATCCCCCAGCCTCTATTGATACCGGGGGTTGCCCCAACCCACGTGCAGGACCTTGCACTTGGCCTTGTTAAACCTCATGAGGTTCACACGGGCCCACTTCTGGAGCTTGTCCAGGTCCCTCTGGATGGCATCCCGTCCCTCTGGCGTGTTGACTGAAGCACTCAGCTTGGTGTCATCTGCAAACTTGCTGAGGGTGCGCTCGATCCCACTGTCTATGTCGTTTACGAAGATACTAAACAGTACCGGTCCCAATACGGACCCCTGCGGGATGCCACTCATCACCGATCTCCATCTGGACATTGAGCCATTGACCACTACCCTCTGGATGCGACCACCTAACCAATTCCTCACCCACCGGACAGTCCACCCATCAGATCCATACCTCTCCAGTTTAGAGAGAAGGATGTTGTGGGGGGCCGTGTCAAAGGCCTTACAGAGGTCCAGATAGATGACATCTGTAGCCCTTCCCGTGTCCACTGACGTAGTCACTCCATCATAGAAGGCCACTAGGTTGGTCAGGCAGGACTTGCCCTTGGTGAAGCCATGCTGGCTGTCTTGAATCACCTCCCTGTCCTCCATGTGCCTTAGCATAGCTTCCAGGAGGATCTGTTCCATGATCTTCCCAGGCACAGACGTGAGACTGACTGGTCTGTAGTTCCCCGGGTCTTCCTTTCTTCCCTTTTTAAAAATGGGGGTTATGTTTCCCCTTTTCCAGTCAGTGGGAACTTCACTGGACTGCCACGACTTCTCAAATATGATGGATAGTGGCTTAGCAACTTCATCCACCAGTTCCCTCAGGACCCGCAGATGGATCTCATCGGGCCCCATGGACTTGTGCACCTTCAGGTGCCTTAGATGGTCTTGAACCTGATGTTCTCCCACAGTGGGAGGCTTTTCATTCTTCCAGTCCCTGCCTTTGCCTTCTGCGGCTTGGGCGGTGAGGCTCGAGCACTTGCTGGTGAAGACTGAGGCAAAAAAGTCATTGAGTACCTCTGCCTTCTCTGTGTCCCAGGTAACCCGGCCTCCCGTTTCGTTCTGAAGAGGGCCCACATTTTCCCTTGTCTTCCTTTTATCCCCAACATACCTGTAGAATCTTTTCTTGTTGCCCTTGATGTCCCTGGCCAGATTTAATTCCATCAGGGCTTTAGCTTTCCTAACCTGATCCCTGGCTGCTCAGACAATTTCTCTGTATTCCTCCCAGGCTACCTGTCCTTGCTTCCACCCTCTGTAGGCTTCCTTTTTGTGTTGGAGTTTGTCCTGGAGCTCCTTGTTCATCCATGCAGGCCTCCTGGCTTTTTTGCCTGACTTCTTCTTTGTTGGGATGCATCGCTCCTGAGCTTGAAGGAGGTGATCCTTGAATATTACCCAGCTTTCTTGGAGCCCTCTTCCCTCCAGGGCTTTGTCCCATGGCACTCTACCAAGCAGATCCCTGAAGAGGCCAAAGTCTGCTCTCCTGAAGTCCAGGGTACTGAGCTTGCTGTGCGCCCTCTTCACTGCCCTAAGGATCTTGAACTCCACCATTTCGTGGTCACTGCAGCCCAGGCTGCACTTGAGCTTCACATTCTCCACCAGCCCCTCCTTGTTGGTGAGAACAAGGTCCAGCATAGCACCTCTCCTCTTTGGCTCCTCTACCACTTGGAGAAGGAAGTTATCATCGACGCATTCCAGGAACCTCCCAGATTGCTTATGCCCTGCTGTGTTGTCCCTCCAACAGATGTCAGGGTGGTTGAAGTCCCCCGTGAGGACCAGGGCTCGTGAGCATGAGGCTGCTCCTATCTGTCTATAGAGGGCCTCATCTACTCGGTCTTCCTGGTCAGGTGGCCTGTAGCAGACCCCCACCGTAATGTCACCTGGCCCTGCCTTCCCTTTAATCCTGACCCACAAGCTCTAGGTTGGCTCCTCATCCCTCCCCAGGCAGAGGTCCATGCACTCCAGCTGGTCATTGACATAGAGGGCGACACCCCCTCCTCGTCTCCCCTGCCTGTCCTTCCTAAAGAGCCTATATCCCTCCATCCCAACACTCCAGTCATAGGAGCCATCCCACCACGTCTCCGTGATGCCAATAAGGTTGTAGCCCTGCAGGCGTGCGCACGTCTCTAACTCCTCTTGTTTATTCCTCATGCTACGTGCATTTGCATAGAGGCATTTAAGTTGGGCCCCCGATGAAGCTGTCTTACTGGCTGGAGTTGCTCTGTGCTGCTCTTCAGGAGCTCTCCTGCTGAGTTCCTTCTCCAGGCTCTGGGCACCTATTGCTGGCCCTGGCATCAAACTGGTAGGAGTGGGATGGATTGAGGTTCCCCTCCCCCGGCATCTCTAGTTTAAAGCCCTCTTCACCAGCTTGGCAAGCCTATGACCAAAGATGCTCTTCCCCTCCTCTGACAGATGGACCCCGTCAGCCCCCAGTAGACCAGGTTTCTCAAAGCAAGTCCCATGGTCTAAGTAGCCGAACCCCCGGCTGTGGCACCAGTCCCGTAACCTTTTGTTGACTTGCCAGATTCGACTGGCCCTTTCAAACCCCTTCCCTTTGACCGGCAGGATTGATGAGAAAACTACCTGCGCTCCCGAGCCCCCTACCGCCGCTCCCAGGGCTCTGTAGTCCTTGATAGTCCTCAGACTGCTCCTGGCTGTGTCACTGGTGCCCTTTTGTAAGGTTATTTTGTTTTTCAAATGCTAAATATTGTTTAGCAATACAGCTAGGAAACCCCACTAAAATCAGCCAAATCAGAAAGAATTTCACTCCATTCCAAGGACTCTGCCTCTTACGTGTGCTGAAGGGCACAGCCTGCTTATGGAAAAATTAGTATGCAGTCATGTAATTAAAGATTACATCATTCCACATACAGAGGAGAACCTTATTTAAAATATGTACCACTAGATCTTAATTCTGGCATCCTCTAAGGTTTGTGGGCTTGACTTCAGAGCCTTATCGTTTTTCTAACATTTGGGGGATATGGTTTTCTTATAAATATATATGTGTGACTGTGTATAAATATGTTTTTTCTTATAAATATATATACACATACATTTCATATATATATACACACACATATATATATATATATGTGGGCCCTGCCACAGCCACCAGAAAAATAACAACTGAAGCAGTAAGAAGCAGTTCTGCTCCTTAGCTTCCATGACAATTATGTTTCCATCAGTGGTTAGCCTCTTTGCAAGGGGACCTGCTTCTGTACTGGATTTGCCATCAGATATTAGGATTCTCTGTGGAAAACATCTCATGCTCGCTCAGCAAATCCCTTTATTTTTTCTCTGGGAAGCTGCTCATAGGTACTCCATCACTCTGACATTTTTCAGCCAGGATAATGATGGAGCAAACAAGCACAGTAGCTGACTCAGGAGGAAGGTGTAAGACTGCAGAGTGGCTGAGCACAGAAGATACTGTTTGTTTGTTTATTTGTTTTTAAAATCCACACAATAGAACATTTTTTGCACTATAAACAACCACTTTTTCCAAGGTTAGAAATTACCTCAACACTGACCAAAGGATAGCATCAAATCCAACAAAGGCATACAGTGGTCACTGAAACGATGGCTGCAAAGATGGCAGCAAAAAAGTATTTTAAAGGTAGATAAGATGGCTAGGAGCTAGCAGTAACTGAGGAATCAGACATGCTTGAAAGTAGGTAGACAAGGAGGAAAGGGTCATGTGAAATTTGAGAAAGGCTTCTCCTCTACATATTTGTCTGTATGCAGGAAACTTCCTGAGACAGTAAACAATTAAATATAAAAGCAAAAGATCTAGAGATGGGTTCCATAAAGGTGAATACACCTTTTTTCATTATTTTTATACCATAAGTAAACTTGCTAATATATTTCTTATTGCAAAGTGACACAGCTTTATGTATGTTTGTTTTTACCTTCTCGCTATGATGTATAATATCTGTCATAACTTGAATACAAGCTTGCTGTCCCTTTTTAGGAATGGAAGTAAAGTCATAATGTTCACTAAGTCATCATACTTCAAATTTTTCCCAGGGTCATATTCTACCTTCTCTGTCTCAGACAGCTTGCCAACTTCCAAAAAAAACTCATTACTTTTACTTGGCAACTGATATTTCTTTCATCACATTGATAGTTATTCTTTCTTTTGAACAAAGAGACTGGTGTGATTTATATTATATGACTGCAAATAATAAATTAGCATCATTTTAAGATCTAGCATGGTTTATGGCATTTTGGTGTACTTTGTTTACATATGTCCCTTAATTTTGATTATTTTCTTGTAGCTACCATACTATTCCTTAGTCACTGTCTAAGAAATCTAAAAAAGTACCTTTGAATAACCTCAGTTACACCAATGCAACTTTAGCAGCTTGGTGTTACAGAGAAAATGAAAGGGAACACAAATCTAGTGCTACTGCTAATGTAACTCTAGAGGGCAAAATTTTCAGAAGTACTTCTACACTGTAATTCAAAATAATTTTTGCGTAAATAAAGTTTAAAGTGGTCCCCAAAGAGAGAAAAAATGAATCATTTGAATCCACAGCTTGTCAGATAGCTCACTCACTTTGGATATGGAAGAGCAATCCAAGCCATTTCTCCAGCAAGCCTAATCACATCATCTGTAATGGACCAAAGCAAACTGTGTCTCTAAATGTCCTAAAGCAACAGAAAGTTTTGTACTTATAGCTAACCCTAAACTGGAATCTGACCAGCTTTCTGTGTCAGCAGACGTTACAGAGTCGCGCATAACTCCCCAGAGACACAGTAACAGAAGTGGGAAGGACCTCAGGAGGTACCTAGTCCAACCTCCACCCCCGCAAGGCAGGTCCAACATCAGTATTAGATCAGGTTGCTCAGGATCTGGTCCAGCTGAGTGTCAAATCTTATAAATGTTACACTGCAGGTAGTCAGGAGTGTTCAAAATAATACATTACTTCACTGTCCTGAAGTCTACTGCTTCTGGTGCCAGCTTTCAGCATAAGCATTATAGTAGGAAAGCTCCACAAGGCACAAGGAAACAGCTTGTACTGGACTTGAAATCTGGGACGCAGTATTGGCCTTCTTTTACTAAAGTGTCACATCAGAACAGCTTTTTCCAAGGGCTGTACCGGAGAGGAAACCATGATTTGAGGCAAAAAAAATCCGAGAGGCACCTCAGAGTTCCTCACACACTGGTGATTAAAACATACCGGAGAACCTAAGCTCAGCTAAGGTCAAAAGCAAAGCTCCTGTTAAGTGCAATTAATCACCAGAAGACCCTTTCATCCCAAGTCTACTCCTACTGACATAAAAGGCAAAATTCTTGCTGTCTTTGGTGACCCAGGATCAGACCTTTCAAAAGCAACTTGGGTGGAGGGGTGGGGGAGTTCTCTTCCTTCACGGCTATATATGTACTTCTAATTTCACATCAGAGCAACTTTTTATGGCCAAAATATAAATCCCTGAAAAACAGTTTTTTAATGGAATTGCTGACAGACTGTTAAGTAGAGTGCCACAAACAGCACTGCTGTAATGATTAGTTGAACAGGCTGATTACACTGGGCTTGTGTGCTCTCAGCAATGGCAAAAACTCATTTGATTTTCAATACAGCAACCCTCTTGAATCAATATTTTGTATTATGTATTCCATTTGAAGTACTTGTATAAAGAGTACAGTATTATTTTACCTTAATATTTTATTTTTAGAGCTCATGTAGCATAATCAGGCACATTTTATGTAGGTTTGGCATACAGTTTAACAATAGCTAGAATTTACCTGTTTGCTTTACAGTTAGATCTGCAGTCAGATCTATATATGTGTATGTAGGCATATGTGAAAATTCACATCCCTATAACTGCAGTTCCTGATACTGATCTCAGATATATGACCTATGATTTTGTGTCATTTTCTGGATGTCTACCCAGAGACACCTTAAAGAGGAGTAATTTTCAGGATGCATTGAGTGTTGTCCACAGAGGCACGCAGCCACAGAGATATTCAAACTCAGTAGTCATTTTTTAAAGGTTAGGTCATATCACAGATCTCTCTCCGTATCTTTCTCTCTCATTGTTCATCTCCCTGTGTACAGTAACTAGTCTGCATGGAAGACAGACATACAAAGCTGAAACGTGCCTAATCTCTTCAAATTTAAAGAAGCTCCTTTTAATCAGCATCACTATAACCCATGCAGTCACTATAATGTCACCCAGGTAGCACAAAAATAACAATCACCATGGCAGTGTGTCACTGGGGGTCCTGGGGGTTCTCTTAAGCACAAAGTAACTCTACTTCCTTCTTAAATAAATCACTTATTCCAGTGCAGGTAAACTGGCCCTGAGCCAATATATGAGGATATGCCCCCAAAAGGAGCCTTGCCAGAAAGGACGGTCCCCACAGCACCCTGTCACCTGAACTTTCCACTGCCAGGGGACAAGTCATGTTCTGTCAGGCGACCTCGTGCAGGAGTGGCCTTAGGTGACCTGGGGGAGCTTCAGCCTGGGGCCAGAAAGTAAGCTGAAAGGTCTGAACAAGCACAGCGAGCCCAGTATTGGAAAAGTCCCTGAGTTAAGTGCAAAGTGTGGCCCATGCAGATGTGACTCCAGGGTCGGTACCTACTTAAGGCTACCTGGGACCGGAAAGGCTCCAACAGATTCACAAGTCTACATCTGGCACCACTGTCTGGCTGAGATTTATACAAGCGTAACGTAGCTGAATCTGTCCAATTTGTCCAGGCAGGAAGGCAAGCCCTCTCATTCGTGTTTTTTTGTTTATTTTCAAACCACTGATGGTGTTATTGACACTGTGTAAAGCAGTCAGGGCAGCTGAGTTCACTGCCGTCTTATGGGTTTTGGTGAGAGCATTAAGTTCTAGGACAGTGAATCAGTTTTCAAGGAGAAGCGTTTCAGTCAGAGCCACACAGAGGCTCACTAATATATAAGAATTTTTATTTTGAGGAAACAGCATTAAATTTATGAATATCGCCCCAGAGTGCAGTATCTAAATACCTTATTTGCAAGAAACTCTTTGGCTGAGTAAAATGCTGAATTCAGTGGGAGTTTTGCCACTGACTTCAATAGGGGAGGATTTTACCAGTTTTATCTCCTGGGAAGGAGAAAAAAGGAAAATCCAAGAACATAAGCCATCTAAATAGTGATTACCTAAAGACACTAAGTGAAAAAACACTTGGGAAAAATCAAACAAAATTTCTGCATTACCCAAGGGACTGAAAACTGTTAAAGCAAATTCTTATGCCTGCTCATTTATACCAGGATCAACTTACAGTTTTCTCCAGGCAGTGATTAAACAAACTGCAGTTTCCCTCCATTCTCCTTGCCTGTTGATAAACAAATGATAGTATAAGTGAGTATAGAAAAATGCAGAGCAGTGAAAACAATAACAAGGAATACCTCTTACCAGCAAAGGACTAGATTCAGGATCACACTGAAGGATAGGCATAGAAATATTTTTACTTCCATGGCCTGTCACCATGTGCTTAAAACACGTGCTGAAGTGAGATTCCTGGATAGAAAAGGTTTCCTAAATCAGGACCAAAAGCATTTTGAAAACATCCCTTTCAATAGTAACAACTGGCTTCAGGCTTCTCACAGCTATATGTCAAGGCAAACTCACTTTTGGGGTTTCATGGAAGCCCTTTCATTGTTTTGAGATATGACTGGAAAGGAAGGTAAGTACATCTGAAATGTTGCTGAGTGACAATCTGAAAGTGCTAAAGGACTGCTGACATCTCTGATCTGCTACAAAATATGAGTTTATAAGTCAAGCCAGAGCTATGTGAATAGGGACAAATGGATTAAGAGTTTTAAATACAATAGCCAGATGTTTTCAAAGTAATGTACTTAGAAACACTATCCTGTTACAGAAGTTCCTATTCCTGAGTCATAAAAGGGAGTATGGCAAGAACTTGTAGGAACTCCAAGGAAAAGCCCGGTTTTCCCAGGTGCATTTCAAGACTGAGTAGGGGAACCTGTAACATGGTTGCTTCACGTGAGCAAGAAAATATAGGATGACCGCTGGCTGCTGACATTGTAGAGTGGACTGGAAGAAACCCGCAGGGTACTAGGTCTGAGAGGGGCCTACAGGCTACCCTTGGGAACTAGCTCAGGAATTTACCATATTGTAATCATAGAAACCAACTTGTTAATTGGCAGCCCTTTCTGGTTTGCCTTTCTCTTAGACAGCCCTTTTGTGTGAGCAGCAAAATGTTGTGTCTGTTGGAACTGGCACCCAGGTTTCCCTCAAGGTCCTGGTATATCTGGCAAGTCAATAAGTACTGTAAAGGTAAATAATTTTTTTTTTATTCGGTAGGCAGTGACCCCATTGGGAACGATTTTTACAGTCCTGTGAGCATTGGCTTGGGACTTTTTCAGGTGTCAGGTAATTCAGAGGTCTGTTCTACTGTTTTCTCTGTCATTATATCAGGAGTCCTTTGCTACCTGACCTTGACAGGACATCTCAGAGCCAGGGTGGCAGCTGCAAGTCAATACCTAGAAACTCACTTAGGCAGATGCAGCTCTCCCACCTCTGGAAGGAAAGATCTTCACTATTTAAAAACAAGATG
This sequence comes from Aptenodytes patagonicus, assembly GCF_965638725.1. Lineage (NCBI taxonomy): Eukaryota > Metazoa > Chordata > Aves > Sphenisciformes > Spheniscidae > Aptenodytes > Aptenodytes patagonicus. The sequence continues at coordinate 126,146,899 of NC_134949.1, forward strand.
TCCCAAAAGAAGGAACCAATAGGAGGGTCAACACCCTTGCAGAAGGATAGGGTTTGTGATGGAACGGCACAGGCTGGCCCAGAAGCTGCCAGACCTGGGAAGAAAGGGGCTGAGCTTTCTGTGAGGCTTCTGGTCACTGGCCTGAGTAAGTCCCAGGCTCAGAAGGGAGTTGTTCTAGGTGTAGCTTTGTCTGACATGGATGAAAAACCCACACAACCTCCCTGCATCCTGTTCGTGATACATATTTGAGCTGAATGTTATTTTATTCATTTACAGAGATTGAGTTCCTAAGGAAACCTTCATCTCTCTCTTGTACCATTATTTGTGTGGTTATACTCACATTGACTAGTCTTAAACTACAGTTCCTGGCCCACGAGTTGAAGATTATCGATATCTTGACCTAGTGCTCAAACCCAATAATAGGATCATTATTCCATGATTAAGGTCAACAAGAACTTCTTCATAAGTCAGCAGTAATCAGTCAACAGGCTCTCAACTGGAAAATAAACAAAGAAAAGGGATCAAATATATCCCTTGTGTAATACCAATGTATCTAATGGCATCACCACAGGATACAATCCCCCCAGTGACAGGATGAACTAAATAATTTTTGTTGTTTTTTTCCAAGAAAAGGGAAATATATTAATACTGAATGAAATTTAAATTACCCACTCATTCCAATGACACAGTGGTCTACTGCTGATTTAAACATACCACATCATTTTCAACATTGATGAGCTAGAAAAACAGAGAGGCAATTTTTTCTTTTCAGGACAAGAATAATTATTTCAAACATTTGCAAGGGGAGAAGGAGGATATAGAAAAGAAGAGTCTCTGCTCTGTGGTATTAGGTTATGTGATTAAAGGCTCCTCTCTATAAACCGAAAGGAGCACTGAGGAAGGAGGGGAGCTGTACGAACCCCAATAACCTCACCAGAGCCAACAGGGCCCCCTGAGCTGACCTGGCCTGAGCTATCACAGGAGAGCCGTCAGCCCCATGGTCTCAGGGGTGACACCCATGAAGATGAGTCTACTTTATAGAACGGTATGGGACCTATTATGTGATGCAGGGGAAGAGCATCTTGGTATTATGGGGAGTTTAGGGGAGAAACAAAGGAGGAGAAAGGGAAGGATCAATGAAGTTTGGGGTGGAACAATCATGGGAAAACAGAAGGATAAGGTGATAAAATGGTCAATCATGTAAACTGGTTGCTGCTCAGTATGCTTCCCTGGCCATGCCCTGCACCTGATCAGTGCAATCTGTTCTGCCTTCTTATTAAACTCCTTTTCTGACTGTTTTCCTGGGTGAAAGATTGTCTACTGTATGTTCGTGTGTGCATGGGGGTCTAAGTGCCAGCAAGTGGAGTCAGACCACAGTCACAGGGGCCTGTGTGTCTGGGGTGCCCACAACTGGGGAGACCAGAGTTCATGTATATTGTATGGGTGTGTATGTAGATGCATGTAATCAATAGCAAACATCAAGCTGGACAAGTGAGATCAGAGTCCACAGTTCTGTCCACATTACTAGGTTGCCTCTACTGGTGTAATCTCCCTAAAGAACAGCAACTTCCTGCAGTGCCCAGATACTACTACAACTACGTGAGGATGGGAAACAGAAAGACTTCAGGACAATGTGGATGTCTTGTCAAGGGACATTTGAGCCCCCGGGCCTCAGGAGCAGAAGAGCTCTGTGGGCTGAACTCCGTTTCCTGTTCTTCACAGGGGACTTGGAGCATCTCTCACAGACCAGGGTGGTGAAAGCTCAGTAGAAAATCACTGATCCTGCCACTGCTTGGTGTAAATAGTCTGCAAAGGAAATTCAGTGGGTGATTTTTCCTTGTTTTTAATGCATTTATTATTTTCAGGTCACTTGTAAATATTCCCGCAGAGGGACATAAGAATATATGAATGGACACATTGGGTCAGATCAAAGGCTTGCCTAGCGCAGTAACCTGGTTTCAGTAGTCACCAATACTGAAGCCTACAGTATACAAAAAAGGCAAAGCATATGCAATGAAAGCATACAGTGAGCCTTGCCTGGTGCAGCCTCCGTTCTTCAACACACTGTGGTTCAGGAAGTAACCTCGTCTTTTCCCTATCAATGAAACTTGCTTAAAAATCATGAGTTCAGAAAATCACTTTTGTATTCAGTTTATAATCTGATTATTGTTGCCTTTGGTGGGTTCAGTGTCAGAGACTGAAATGCACTAATAGTCCTTAATGTCCCTGACCAGGTTCACTTAGGACCCCCACCTAAGTGGGGTTCAGCTGAGCCCGGGGCCATAAGCCCCTGCCCCAGCTACACCATAGCAGGTCCCCAGCCCTGCCTCTGGCCCTGCCTCCTGGATGAACCTCAGCCCTATGCTGTGGTAGCTCATCTTCTGGATGGACCCCTCAGACATACACTGTAGCCCGTCCCCTGTACCTGCCTTTGGCCCTGTCCCTTAGGTGGACCTCTTGGCTCCATCCATGTCATGGCCTTGTCTCAGGCCCCATCTCCTTTAGCTCCTGACCCCCTGGATGGTTCCTGGCCCTGGCTCACCACCTCACCCTGTCGGGGGCTGCTGATGGACCCCGTCACCCCCTGGGTCTGCTCGCTATGCTCAGACCCTGCAGGACAGCGCCTGTTGGTGAGGGCACGACCAGTGCCAGGGTCATCTCCATGCCCAGCTCCCTGGTCCTTACACCCTCACTGCTGCCTGACATTCACATCTGCAATCTTTTCTCCATGCTTCTTGTAGCAAGAAACTTTCTTGCTACAGAAAGAAAACTAAGGTTCTTATGTGACTTGGAGAAAAAATACCAGCTCTCAAGGCTTTAGATAAAACCTTAAGAGATAGCAGCAACCTCGCAAAAAAATCATTTGGTTCTATAGATTATGCAGTGGGTAATTCTCAGAAATGTTAGGACAGTAAATCAATAGTAAACTCCGAGAGATATATTCTCAACTCATTATGTAGTGCTTTAGTTCTTAAATTTGTATTAATTTGAAGGACAGCTACCCAGGTCTAGTCCCATGCAGTGAGTTGAATATAAGTTGACAAAATGTGCATTTTTCTCCTAGTACAAATAAAGATTATTTTTGAATAATCTTTATTATAGATGTTCTAAATGAATACAGAACAGCAAAATCTTTTGTAATCTCTCCAGTTGTGTTCTCACATGATTGTCAGAGTTGAGACAGGAAAATAAGATGAAATGTTGTAAATTTGTCAATATGGGACTGGTAATTAGAAACCCAACATGCCCTCCTTACCACACTCCCAGAAATGGGCACAGCAGTGCATAACCAAACTGCCTTGGCTCTGGGAATTGTGGTCAAAAAGGTGACCCTAGAGAAACTGCATTGCAGGTTGCCTTGTGGTTGCACACCAGGTTCAAGACCATGCCTGTCTCTGCCTCATTCCCAGAGATTAAAGACAGCAGTCCCAGCTCTGTCTGTGTCCGGCCACTGGGTGGTAAGAGAGTGATGATGGAAAAGGTACCTCCCTTCTCTTCCCGTGCACTGGCCCTGCTCTCTCCCTGAAAAGTTTGGGCCCAAAGTGAAAAATAAGAGGTTTGTGTGATTTACATCAGAGAAAGGACTGTTTATAAAAAGAAAGAAAAAAACAGAAAATAAGGAAAACCTCCGTCTCCTCCTAAACACCACCTACCACGCTTGTGGAGAGAAAAAAGTGAATCCAAGAGGAAAGGGAAACCATGACACAATGCAGCATCTCAGGAATATTCTGAACACTGCCAGAAGAGACGTGCGAGTAGCTTAAACGCAAAGTTAAAAATAACAAGTTGCATGCTAAGACCTGGATTGCATAGGATCAGACTACTCCTTGCATTGTGTTATGCACCAAATTTGTCACGGCTTAGGCAAAGGCTGACTTGTTGGGGCGCACATCATTACATAGCCGAGCAAAAGGGAGTGCGGAAAGTTGTTTAAGCTAGTTCATCGCGTAGCACCTAAAGGGCGAGCGCACTCACCTCACCCAGCCCTACCTCCTGCTCAGCTTCTGCAGGGAAAGTCTGCCTCACTCACCAACCCAAACAAACAAACAAACAGCAAAAAGCCCTGTGTGCCTGTAACTTACCCAGAGTTAATACGCTTCTAAAGTTACCTTGCTTTGGCACAGCTCCTTTGCGTGAAAGGAATATATAAAACCTCACAGTGGAGCACAGCTTCAGCACGGAGCTGGAGTAGAGGCTATTTGCTCACAAAATCACATTAACATCCACAGAACCAGAACACTTAATTCCCCATACATCGCTTTGAAAATTCAGCCTTAAAGCAGCCTTCGGTGGAGGATGGGGGTGGGGAAGGAAAGGCTTAGCCTGAGGAACAGCTTAAATTAAACTTCTCCTAAAGCTTCCTAACTTTAACAAGAATGCAGGCCTTCCCTATCTCCTACAGCTCACAGCAATTCAAATGATCACACGTACAGTGTCGTCGTCCTTAAAACAGGGAGAAATCCTCCTCTTGCCACACCAGGATGAAACAGAGAAGGTTACTGGAGGGATGAGCTGATGTGTGTTTACCCAGAGGGGTTAGCAGGCTTGAGCCTGCAGAAAATTTTGCAGTTTTTCTTTATGCATTTTTAATCAATTCTAAGCTACTTACAAATATGTGCAATTACTTTCTGCACTTCACTTTGTAATAAGATTTAATGACTATTTTGTAATCCTCTTGGTGAGCACTGATAATCAAACACCATGATTTAAATTTTAGATTTAACAGAGCAGTTTTCTACGAAATAAGGAGGAGTATATTTTTAATTTTTTATCTTTTACTGGAAGTTGGGAATTTTTCAGCTTTCTTATACACAGTCATAAAATAAAAGGCAGGATTGGGTTTTTTAATATCTTTTTCTAATGGATGCCAGAACACCCCAGACCTTGTTTATTTTGTTGGAATTTTCTTTTTCTATGAAAATGTTTTATCTCCTACAAATTTATGGTCCTATTTTCAGCATTCTTGGGCACCTCTTAAAGCTGATGAGTTATAAAATTATGTACACGTTCCATAGAGAGAGATCCCAGACGTGAAATAATCATTTCTGTATATCGGCGCACCTATGAAAAGATTGGCTTTTCTCATAAAATTTGTTGGCTCTTTTTAAAGTGAATTTAGTGCTTCTGGAAAGCACAGGCCAACGTGACGGCAGCTACTCAAGCTGTGAATCCACCAAGCCAACAGAGATTTCTCTTCTCATTAGAAAATGCAGGACTCCTAAAAAAAGACAAAAAGCCTGAGGGTCACAGACTGAGCAGCGACTGGGTTGTGGGGTCAGGAAAAACCTAAGGGAAGGAGACGCGTTACTGAAAACAACCATCAGAGCCCCGGTGAATGATGGCAGGCAGCCAGAGGTACTGCTTGGAGGCCATACAAAAGCTAAAGGCAGCCTTTGGGGTGATTTTGAACCATCAGCTCCTGGCTCTGGCCCCCACGTACTCCTCCCTTTTCACTCCATCAAGCCAATAATGCAGGACCAATAGCAGCAGAGATTTACACCTTGCTTCTCATCCCAGACAGCTCCAGCCCAGGTAGCAGGTAAAGCAGCTCCTCTGCAACACCTACCAAATGATCTTTTCTCCATCAGCTGGCACACTTTGTGAGGCCACCCTCAGTGACAAGAGCGGTGATGGGGCAGCAGGTGGACATAGGCATTAGTCGTGTCTTGCAGAGTCCCAGTAGGATCAGCTTGACTGTGACAGGGCTTGGGAAGGTCAGCTCAGGGCTCTGCCCCCAACCCCTCTGTCCCTTCTGCAGGGCTCAGCTTGACTCATGGTATATCCTGAGAGAATATACGAAGGCATCACCACCAGCTCTCTAAACTACTTTTTCTCCTGCTCTCCATGCAACAAAAGAATGTTCTTCAAGTGCAACAGAAACATTTTAAGTTCACAACAACCGTGTGAACCACCACCAAAGCACCAGAGCTGACTCAAATTTTATCCTGCTGCAGCAGCAGACACATTTCTAGGTTTACATGTAGGAACACCAACTCCCTCTGCTCTAGCACGGACAAGCACTTGCCATTACCCCCACCTAGAAAGGCAAGTTATTGACTGACTTGTGCTAGCAGGTGATTTCTGATCTGAGTCAGGACAGGAGTGATGGAGGTACCTTCCCAAGCAGTGCAGGGAAGGGATCCAAAGCAATGAAAGGTCTTCAGTGGAAATTTTATGAACAGTGAAGTTTTAGAAGAAAGCTTAGGCTGATTTAATATTTGACTATTTGAGTGATGGATGAGTAAAACTTCTTAAAATGTGGTAGGTGTGCACCATTCAAAGATATTTGTGTGTACACCAGTGAGAGATTTGTGGGAGGTTTTTAAGAGTAAAAGGATCTGAGTAACCTATTTTTCTGTGTGATGTGAGTCTGTCAGAAGAATCAATGCAGAGTATTGTTAACCCCAACTTTGCAACCAGAAACATGTAGAGAAAGCAAATGTCTCAAACCTCCCAGTGACAGAGTTTACTGCCATTTCAGTTTTGATACACTATGTCACAGGCAGGCCTTACCACATTTGTAAAAAAGCTGACAGAGTCAGCCTAGGTTTTCTGCCAAATCAGGAACAATCACTGTCTTAACCCAAATCTGCTTAGAGTAGAAAAAAAAATAGAATAAATGCAACAAATCTCCTGTGTTCACTCAATGGCTTGTTTTAAGCTTGCGGACCTAAAATCACTCCTGTGCTCCCAGCAGCAGACAAGTTACCCAGCTGTACAGCCACCCGGGATTGAGGAAGGACTTTGCTGTACCCCACCCTCTCCCATTTCCTCCCACATCTCCCTTTCCAAACTCCAACCGGCTCCCTAATCTAGAGAATTAGGGATATGAACCTTAAAAAAAAACCCAAACTAAAACCAACCAACCAACCAAAACAAAAAAAAAACAAAACACAAAAAACCACTGTTATAAAGAGGGCTGAAAGGGAATGACAAGTTCATCTCATCTGTTTCCTCATGCCAATGCTGGATCAGCTCAGTCTGAATAATTCTAACTGACATCAGTTTGACCTTGTATATCTTGGTGCTCCTTCCCTGCAAAGGTGATGAATTTCCCTTTCCTCGACCTTTCATTACTTAGCATACAATGTCACCAAGTCAGAGCTGGTCTCCTACTGCATGTTCACAAAGCGAGCAGTACCCCGGAAGGGTACTGATTTAAACCTCCAGGTGCTACAGTAATAATAACAGGTAATATTTTAACTAGAGCATTTTGCCCTACTTGAATAACTCATGATGGTTATAAAATTAGCATACATCACTATCAGCAAATGACAAGACTTTTGGTCCTTATCGTGAAAGGTTTTTACATCCCCTCATTGTAGGGCTGAATTTTGATTTCCATGCCCATGGACACAGGGTGGGGGTCCCAGATGAGGTCAGTCGGGGCCTTTCAGGCCTTTTAGTACCCTCAGGGCCCTGATGTCTACCCTTGAAAGAAGCAGTCGATCTATAGAGCAACAGAATCTGGTCCATATTGAACAGTTATATCCTGCCTTCTCAGATGTGTTCTTCTAACACAAAGGCTTTTAAATCAGTTATACTCACATTTTACCTACATTATTTCTGGCGTAAGAAAAAAATAGTATAAAGCAATATAAACTGGGAAAACGTGAATGTGAACATGCATTGTCCTTCAGATGGGATATGCTCATTATCAAGTGAAACACATTGTAGGGATATCTGATTTCAATTTTTGCAGTGAGTAGAGCTGTTGAGAAAGCTACTTTATCTGTAATTTGAGGAAAAGAACAGACACAGCAGGATTCCAATATTTGAGTTAGTTTTGAACTACTTTGTTCAGTGTACCTCTCTTTAATTTAAAGGTAAATGCAAGTGAAGGGAAGATTAAGAAAAGGAAAAATAATACTACAAAATTTAGCAGACAGTTTGATTGGTTCTGTTGCTTTAATTTTGCAGATACGGAAGCAGAGGAAACTGAGGCCTTAGACATTTGCTTGTTTCTTCAGAAAGAGCATAAAGATTGGACATGTTTGTTCCATTTGAATGTGTGGGATGCTTACTAGGACTGTATTTGATTAGTACTGAAGTGTATTTGATTAGTACACAAGTTGAAGTTACAAGAATAAGATAACATGGAACTTTTGGTACAATAATAAATGCTGATAGACATTTGCAAAAAAAATCTGTGTACTCTATAAGAATTGTACTCTACTGTATTAACCAATTTGATTAAAAGTGGCTTAAAGTATGGATAGGTGAACTGGGTAAAATAAGATATCAACAAGGCTCATTCAAAATGGCTCCTTGAGTCTTTCATCCCACCGGACCAAACTCAACCCTTCTTTGTAATATATGCAACATTGATATTTGCCATCATGAGAATATGGGACAAACCAACTGGTTTTGTCCATTTCACTCGTGTTGACAAGCCTCCGTTTTTGTAACGGTTGCAGAGAAAGATCCAATGGAGTGGAGATGTTGATGGGAAAGAGGGGACTTGGGTGATGGGGGAGAAACAAGGTGAAAGGGAGGTGTTGAGGGGGGAGCTATCGAGGTTTCCAAGGGCTGTGCCTATCATTTTCTGTCTTCCACTTCTCACAAAATTCCTCTGCCTCCCTACAAGCACCTCAGAAGCACTTCAGGCTGGAGGTGCCCAGCCAGCTTGCACTGCCACCTCCCTGCCATGGCTGAGCCCGGGAAAGACATGACCGAGAATGGGGAGGAGAGTGGTCCAGACACAGGGTCACCTTCACCGGCTGGTCCTAGCAGTGGACACTAGGCAGGGGTAGCAACGGGAGGACTGGAGAGTAGGGCCAGGCACTCACTTCTCCCAGAAATCACCTACTCTGTTAATTTGTCAGCACCTAGACCCACCTTCTGCCTCCGGCTTCTGCCCAGCGATGGGAAGATAAAGAAACAACAGCTTTGATTTTAGGAATAATATTACCTCTGACTCCCTGCTTACATAAAGCTGTTACTTTCTGTAATAATTCTGGTGTGAGAACTTAAAAACAAGCACAGGTGGCAAATGGTGATGGAGCCCTATCTCAGGCCCATATGGTGGCCACTGCCTTTGACCTTGACTTTGTTCCTGTCACTGACGAGCATTTAGGTCTGTTTCTGAATGAACAGGACTGAGGTAAAGTTACTTTCCTTCCTTCCCTGCTCCTCCCTGACATTTTATATATGTGTGTGTGTACACAGTCATATATATTATCCTCTTAATGAAAGAAAACACAGCAGTGATTGATAAGGCGGGATAAAGGTTGTAAGAATTTGATTTATTGTTTGCTTCCCAATTTGCTGAATTCCTATATTCCTCTGAAATACATTTAATGCTCTTAGTATACATTCAGGTAAATGCTTTAAACTCTTTTCACATAGTGAATGAAAGTTCTTTTTGAAAATTAAATGGGTATTAATGAGAACATTGAGATCCTTGCTGTATCTCCTGAGAAAGTTAAGAAAAGAACAAAAACAAAGCCTGAGGTGCATAAATTGGGAAGAGAATGGTGGAGTCGTTTTGTGTTTGCAGAAGTAAACAGTAAATGGAATCCGTAGCCACTGGATACATAATAGGAAAATAGTGGAATTGTGAACTATTAGGGGAAGTAGAAATTTCTGGTGGATAGGCACAGCATCTCAAAATGAAGTTCTCTATAAAAACAATTACCAGCTTGAATTTTCAGTGTTCAATACACAGAGTAGCTGTTTTGCAGTCTACTGTGCAAAAAGTGAAAGCTGATGATCCGTACCATCACTGAATTGCAAATAGGAGGGCTGTTAGAAAGACAGAAAATGCTGTCACTTAAAATAATATCTACAGTCTAAGTTGCTTCCCCCCCCCCCAAAAAACAAAATTGTAAGGAATTCAAAACTATCCCCCAGAGGGACTGGGTAATGGACAGAAATGTTCACCAAAAAATAGAAAATGCTCTGGGTTTTTTATTATTTCAAACTTTTGTATTTCACAGTAATCTTGAAAATACCAGCCATTTCAATTAACTGTAGTGATTATATCATTGAATGAATGCATCCAGTCAAATATGCTTAAACTTGAAAGTAATGGGAGGAGTTCTAGGAGTTAAGTATTGAAAACCCAAGTATTTCAAAACAAGATATGAACAATGTCAAAAATTAAGGAGCAACACAGATATAATCAAGACTTAGTTAGAAAGAACTTGTCCCCATATAAAAAAGACAGAAAACTCGTTCCTTTGGATTTTTAAAGATTCCATGTACTACTGACTCGGAAGAGCAGAATATGGATGGTGTGACAATAAAGCAAAGAAAACATCATCTTCACTATCATCAAAATGCAGTCATGATGTTAATTAAGGCTCTTGAACACTATTTCACAAACACCACTACCCTCAAGACTCGCTGATTGTAGGAAGAAGAATTAATGCACCAGTTTCTCTATGATCCTTAGTGGCAATCTCAGGAAAACTGTTGATATCTGCATCTAAATATGAAAAGTATTTTGAAATTTGCAGTCTGCTTCTTAGACACAACTAAATGACTCCATTAATCTTTTTTTAAGCACTTTCAGATTGGTCTGATTGAAATTTCAGTCTAGACAATCTATTGAAACAGCAAAGGGCAGATGCAAAAGAATGAGAGGCCTAATGAGAGTTAGCAAACTGAGTGTTGTGTTACACTTACTTACAAATCACATTTGGAACAAAATATGCCATTTTATATTTTATGTATAAATGTCCTATGAAGTCAATCGTACAGACTGTTCTAAGTTTCACTTAAGAAACCTTCACAGGTATCTTCATCTTCACTTTTACAGCCTTTGTTTCCCTAGAACTAAGATTTTAGGAAATCATGCCGGGCGTACGCTTCTCTAACATGTTATCTACATAGTCTTCATGCTACCTCTTAAATCAGACAAATCAGTTTTACTGTGGACCAGATCACCTAGCTCTTACTGGTGAAGAAACCCTTTGGTTTCATCAGCAGTTACTCCTAAATAGAAATTACAGGACCAAGACCTGATGCAGCAGCAGTTGTGAAAGAGCAAACTCTGCCGCCATAGGACTTTCTTTTATCAGCTTGCATTTCTTCCTACTGCAGCATGCGGCCACTTCTCAAGTGGGGCATGAAGACAGCTTCCCAGGGTGCAGGTATAGGAACTTGAAAGGCACTACACGAGTACACCATTTCCAAATAGACACCTATGTCTATTCCTGCTTCAGAATAGGCACCAGCAGGATTTTGTCAGGCTGTTCATCACCGCGTGGATTTGCAGCCCTCTTGGATCTCCTGACATTATCAGAAATGGATCATGAGGCAGTGCTGTGAAAAAACAATCCCTGTTTTCTTCTGTGTTCAACCATGACATTGCTGCCCAGCATTTTATGTTTTCTCTGTGTATAATAATTGTATACAAAAGGCAGAAACACATATTTTACTCTACCCTCAGCTATTTTTTTAACAATATCTTAAGTTCTGTAGCTTTGTACTCATTATCTTTGGCATTTATTCTTTCATTTCTATTCACTCAGAAGGCTGAGCCATAAGAAGAAATACATTTCTGTATTCTGGTGCTGCTTTTTTCATAAAAGCTTTGTACAGGTCTTTGTACAGAGACCACTGTGCAGGATTTGTAACTCAGAGTACAGTTTTGTAGAAGCATACAACTTGCATTCCACAAAAGAACAAAGCCAGAATTGATTGTTTACATGAGAACTGTGTACCAGGAAATGGAGATATGGAGAAAGAGCTCGGAATGGGGAGGGTTTTGGACAGAAACTGAGTTTTTTAAACTGAGAGAAAGACTTCTAGATGGGTGTGTTTGAGAGACACATTGATCAGCGGAGGGGTGAGAAAGTAGATTTCCAATAGTAGAGGAAGATAAGGGACTGGAGGGGATCACTCACACAGACTGACTAAAGGAAGAAAGAGGGACTACGTGCAGAGTACAATATCAGGAAAAATTACAGTGCCTGTGGTAAGTGAGCCCCTTAAATCTTTAATGAAAGCAACCTGACTGATCTGTTTATTCATATAGCTCGCTTTCTATAATTTCAGTATTCTCACAGGAATCAGCAGTAATATGGAAACCAGCAGAAATGACAGACAGCTGACCTAGAAAAAAAAAAAACTGTTTTCAGCTTTATTATACAACATGCTGCATCCAAAACAAAGGCTTCATTAAAAAAGCTGCTTGTGATTTTTTTGTAGAATCACAAAAAGACACACACCCCAAAAATTTTTGAAAGAACTGCTATAGACTATGTTCAGCCATCACAAGTGCTTTAGATTTTCTGACTGCAGAGGGCATTTCAGACCAATGGAGGAGGGACTACAGGCACCAAGCACCCCGCTCTCGGACATGCCATTAGACATTTTACCAATGCTTTAGTGAAGAAATCTGATCAATAGAGCATATTACCCACAGAACAATGGAGAAGCCACATTTTGCTCGCTAACGGCTTAATTTCCCAGGAGCTATTGATAGTACTAACATCTCTGCCGATGCAGACAGAGGACATAGTTGGTAAGGCCATCTGCTCCCTCAGCCTGTACATAGTGTGCAGGGCTAACACATTCTTGACTGTGGCACCCAGGAGCCCTGCGCTCCCCAAAGCAGAGGAGAGACAAGCACAGAGTGCCAAACTCTCAGGCACAGAAATACCTTCAATAGCCTGGTCCAAAGGAGCATAGTTTTCTGAGGGAAGTCCAGCAGATGTGGAACACTCCCTCTTCCCCTTCCCTGCCAAACCCATCCATAGCAGGGTTCTGTGGATAGGGCAGAAATGAAAGGGCCTGGAGAAACTTGAGGTCATGGTGAACAGAAACCCAGAAGCCTGGGGTTCAACAAGGAGAAGCACAAAGCTCTGCAGTTGGGGATCACAGAATCATAGAATCATTAAGGTTGGAAAAGACCTCTAAGATCATCGAGTCCAACCGTCAACCCAACACCACCATGCCCACTAAACCATGTCCCTAAGTGCTGCATCTACACGTCTTTTAAAAACCTCCAGGGATGGTGATTCAACCACTTCCCTGGGCAGCCTGCTCCAATGTTTAACCACTCTTTCAGTAAAGAAATTTTTCCTCACGTCCAATCTAAACCTCCCCTGGCGCAACTTGAGGCCATTTCCTCTCGTCCTATCATTAGTTACTTGGGAGAAGAGACCAACACCCACCTCCTTGCTACAACCTCCTTTCAGGTAGTTGTAGAGCGTGATAAGATCTCCCCTGAGCCTCCTCTTCTCCAGGCTAAACAACCCCAGTTCCCTCAGCCGCTCCTCATAAGACTTGTTCTCCAGACCCTTCACCAGCTTCGTTGCCCTTCTTTGGACACGCTCTAATACCTGAACGTTCTTCTTGTAGTGAGGGGCTCAAAACTGAACACAGTATTCAAGGTGCAGCCTCACCAGTGCTGAGTACAGGGGCACGATCACTTCCCTACTCCTGCTGGCCACACTATTTCTGATACAGGCCAGGATGCCATTGGCCTTCTTGGCATGGAATAATACTGTGCATCAGTACCAACTGAGAAGCAACTGGCTCAGCAGCAGCTGAAAATTATGTGTTATGGTGGACACCAGGCTGAGTATTAGACAACAATGTAGTCTCATCCCAAATAAAACAAACCATGTACCTCGATGCATTGGAGGAATGTGGTCGGCGGAGCAAAGGAAGTTATGACTCTCATAAGTCATATGAGACTCATATGGCTCAGCAGTGGTCAGACCACACCTGAATTACTGTGTTGAGCTTTGGGCACCCCAGTTCAGAAATGATATGGAGAAATGACAGGGAGCCCAATAGAAGACAAAAGGATGGCCTAGGGCCTACAGCAGCTGAGGGAGCTGACCTTGTTTAAATTGGTGAAGGGGGAATCTGAGGTGATCCAGTAGTAGTCAACGACTATTTGATGAGCAGTTTGACAAAGATGACATAGCCAAATCTTCTCACCAGGAAGGTAGTGCAACACTGGGATGGGTCACCCAGAGAGGGTGTAAATTCTTCATCAGGACTTGGCTGGGCAAAGCCACAGCAGCCCTGACCCAGTGTTGGTGAACATTCTGCTCTGCAGGGGCAGGAGACTGGATGAGGCAACCTCCAGAGGCCACTTCCAAGCAATGCTTCTACATTTCTGTGATTCAGTTTCATCTCCTAGGTACCAAGAAGACATAAAAATTAAAAATATATGGTGTGGTTTTTCTCCAGACAAATCTAGTTACATTTCAGAGACTTTGCGTCTCTGTGTTTTGGTAACACTTGGAGGGAGTGGGACTCCATTAAGGGAAAAAGGCTTTTTGAGAGAGAAACTGGCTGAACAACAGACTAGGACAAGCTCCTGTCACCGAGCAACTGATCCCTTGAGGAGGGACTAGCACTAGAACATTTGCAACTAGTAAATTGCCTCCCAGCATACCTGAAAGAACATGCATGCCTACCAACACTGGTCTTAGCTACAGATGAGGAGCTGGTTGGGGAAGCAGTGACAGCACACCAAGATCTCCCTCGAGGAAGGCAGAGCTCTGGGAGACTTGTGGAAGACCTATGAAGAGCAGGGGTCTCAAATTGGAAAGACAGGCAAAGACTGAAGAAATTCTTGAATCTGGCGAAGCCAAAGAACTTTGCTCATTAGAAAAACAATGGGGAAGAATCAGTTTAGCAGAATAACAGAGTCAATTCCACAAGCTGAAAGTCAATAAACACAGGACTTGCTCATGAGGGAACAAGACTTCCACAAGATTCACAATGGTATGGTTTTCTGGAGATGCATGTAAATGATTGTAAAGAGGTGGGTCTCAGGAAATAAGAGCACATTCAACTCTCATGCAGGTGGATTGGAAAGCAAGGTCCTGGGAAAGGGCACAAAAAACCCAGCTTGTCTAGTTCTCTCTCTTCTGAAAGAAGAAAATATTCAAAAAACAGAAAATCTTTCCAAAAAGGAAAAAAAAATTCTGCCCTTTTCTCTGTTCCCACCCTACCAAGGAGATGACAAATGCCACTTGAAAGCTCTGGATGTTCTAACAATGATTCAGGAAGATTATGTATATGCATCACGATGTATATGCACAGGCACAACCTTCCCCTCCAAGCCAGTCTACTCAAGATCAGCCCATGGGTGTGCAAGTACATTGTAGGAAAACACTTAAAAGGGCAGCAGTGGGTTCCATATTCACTTGCTAGGTTTTGACTCTAAAACTGCAGAGAAGGACACATCCCACTAAATAGAGTAACAGAGGAAAGAACTGACTGATTTAGAGACCGTCATTCTGTCAAGATGTTCTGGTGACAAACAAGGAGAGTGAAACGTATGTTGTTTGAGTAGTCACTCAAACCTCAGAGAAAACATATGATACAAGTCTTGTCTCCCAGTGTTCACAAAACATAGCAGCTATTCAGACCTGTGCCATGGTGACATGTTTTCCCATTCTTAAATAGGCGTTTTTCCCTAACACCAGGTCCTTCAGCCTTCTGCTGACCCCCTACCAGGCTAACCTGTTTTGTACACAACTGTGCTCTTCTGTTTCTCCTTTTCTGGTAACATTCCAGCAGTGTTTCTTCATTTGGCTTCTCTGGTTTTCTTCCTAGAAAAAGACTCATAGAAATGGGACTGCTGGCATCTACCAAGATGTGTGCAGACCCTAGCAGCATAGAAACAAGCACACCTTTCCCTAGTACTGCAATCCAAAACACACTCTGGCACAAAGTTTATCTGTCAAGGACCTTCTCAGAGAAAGCACACTGCGTATATACTTTGCAAGGATTTCTAGCACAAGTGTCCTTTACTGTAGATATCAAGAAAAAACAGACAAAGACCCGCCCTCAGTTTCCACATTAATCTTGAGGACGGCTTGGGGTGCTGTTAGTGTCATCTAGGATTGCTCCTCCTTTGCCTGACCTGCCTAGATCAGAGAGTCACTACGTCCTGCAGCCAGCTTTCTCTGACCTTGTGCAGTGTTTCTGCTATGGAAAGTCACCTTGTTGGTCTCCTCTCACTCTATGGTTTTAAACATTAGCACCACCCTAGTTTCCCTGTTCTTCTCGATGAGGAAGTCCCCCCAAGACAGATGTTTGAAAAAGTCGTTTCACATTGGAAGGAGCCTTACATGTGAAATGGAGCCATTTGTTTTCCCTGAGGTGGGAAAGATGTGACACTAGTCCTCACTTCATAATTCACAGAGGATAAATACATTTTTCTTTCCAGTCACAATTTTTTTCAAACTTTCAATATTTGAGTAGCATCAAGGTGAAGGTGGATGTTTTCACTTATGTCTGGCTTTTCACATTAATTCTTATATTTTAGCCTTTAGAAAGGTATTGGCTTTAACTCACTTTTGAGGAAGGAGAAAAGAGTTGAGAGAATGGAGGGTCTGTTTGATCTGACCATTTCATCCAGGACTAATTACAGTCCCTTACAGAAAGCAGTCGGGGGGATGATCTTGCAGTGCTAACCTGCAGAAACTTAACTGACACGACACAGCTTGAAGAAATGATTTGTCAGCTTATGCTGCTTACCCCAGCACAGTGTTTGGCATAAGTGATGGATGAATGTAATAACTACCACTGTTCCTTTTTAATTCCATGTCATTAATGTGTTGCTTCTTACTGTTAATAAAATATGCACTAAACTTTACAATATAATACTTCAGCATCATAAAGGCCCTTTCTGTGTGAGTGGGTACTATAGGTACATATAAGTTTGGACGGAAAAAGAAGTTGCATGAAAACATCACGCCAAAAAGAATACATGCTGAGAATGTAATGAGTGAAAGTTTCCCAAGAACTGATAAGCCCTGGAGACTAATGGTCCTCTTGAACCTGCAAGAACTGATAAATCCAGGACCAAGAGTTTGCTGCATTTGTTCAAGGTCACATCAGTGTCAAACAGTGGGTTGCGTAAGTCAGACCACATCCGAGTGTGGCAGCTGATTTCTGCAAAGACTACAAGATTATGTATATGCCTGTTGAAAGAAAGGACCCTCTGAGCGACTTCCCGAAAAAAAAACTACCTAGAAGCCACCAGGACATCAGTATGACCCTCCGCTTCTGAGTAAATGGCCTCAAAGCTGCTGCTCCAACTGGGAGCTGTGTGATAAGTGGTTGTGCAAGTCAATTGTTAGAGTGAATATGCTGTGTGAATAGTTATTTGCCATTAACAATAACATCTTGGTTTTATCACTAATAACAGCTTAATGAATAAAAAATGTTCTAAGCAATATTGGATGTGATCTGTGTCTCTCCCAACTCACTTCCCTATCAGGGAAAAGAGAATTTACAGCATAAAAACGGTGGACATTTCATTTCAGTTGCTGAATAACTTCACATAAACAATAATTGGGAGAAAAAAATAAGCCTTTGTTGTTGTTGTTGTACTGAAATATGCTGACAGAACCAGGGAGGTTTATACAAGGACAGTATGATAGTTGGAAGCCATTTGAAGAGGAGGGGAGTGGAAAGGGAAGGGGAAGAATTGGGAAGACTGCACTTCCTAAATAAAGACAGATGGTGCCTGTGGTTTCTATCATAGGTGTGTTCTTGCTTCTTTGGGTGCATTTGCAATTGCATGCAGTTTGGTCACCATCTGACATGTTTATTAAAAACTGCTTATTGGATTGGTGAACCCACTGATTTCTGTCAGCTTTCTTAAGGACTCCAGAGCTATTGGGTAATGGAAAGAAATTGAAAAAACAGAGTCCATGCCAACAGTATGGCTTACTTCTGCAAATGTAACTTCCTGAGACTTAGTAAAGAAATACATCTTCTCCACGTCCTCACAATCCCACCCTATTGTCCCCCATATAACACTGTCTTTTGTTCCCATTTATAGCCCAATATATTCTTCCATTCCACACAGGAAAGCCCAGAACATGGAAAGGCTGCCTGGCACCACAGCTTACCCCATCTGTAGTGGCTGGAAAACACAAAGGTCTGGAGAAGTGAGCATTAACAAGTAACTAGACAGAATGAGAGACACAACTATGGTTATTTCTTGAAAGACAAGATGCATCAGGATGTTTTTTACAGCAGCAAAATGATCAAAAACACATGACAGCTTCTGCTTACAGGTATTCTGTGTCATGTCACCCTTCTCTTTGTACGAAGTGCCTTCATTCCCCAGAAATAGTTGTGTCTGATAAAGATTAAAAGAGAGGATTTAAGGCTCAGAGTGCGTGTGCATACCATCCTGTCCTGTTCCTCTCTGATCATCCAAAGAGAAAACTCCCAGGCTGCAATCTTTGCAACACTTGTTTCATTTCGCATTGCACTCTTCAGCCTTTCGTTTCCTGTGGTTTCAGTCCATCTCTGTAATATGGGAGGACAGTATACTTGTTTCTCCCCTTTAAAGTTCCAGTTTTGATTCATAAGCTATTTTATCAGGCTGACAGGAAGGTGATCTCAATTCCTCCAAAATAAACACCCCACAAATTAATTTTCTCTCTTTCTCTACCTATTCCTGCATAACACTGAAAAAGCATATGGAAGATAACAAATCCATACATGTTCATAGTTCTGCCCATACCCCAAAGGAATGGCAACAGTTCCTAGGACCATGGCTAAACAAATCCTTTGTTTCGCAACAACAATGGATCCAAAAGGTCACATATTCATATTCACTTCTGAGCTATGAGTCTCTGCCTTTCTGACAGCTCCTGTATCTGCTCTGGGATCTGCAGTGTAAGCCAAGACACAGTCAGTTCAATATTACGGGACTTACCTGGTCAGTGGGTACAGTCACCCCACAATGGATGGATGGCTTGGCCCAGAATGGCTTATTCCTGATGCGACTTCTGTCGGAGAGCTTCAGAGCGAGAGAAGGTCTGGAGGTCATACCCATATTACTTGCATTTTTCCACCAGTTGTTGTAGCCCCACTCACCCAGTACCTCAGATAAGGGGGATCTGTACATTTTCATATATGAATGGTAGGGAAAGGCTCATATTCTCCTGGTTGCCCCTCCACATCCAGATGACTGACCCAGACAACGCATCCAGTCACTGCCCCTCATGTAGACTTTCCTGTATTTATGATTTTATCCCCACTCCTGTCCTCAAATATATTTACTTCATTTATAAGACTATAATCAAGGCTCTCCTGTAATCGTGTATTCCCAGCAAACTAGACTAGAAGTGTGAAGAAAGACTGCAAAATACCATCTAGAGAAGAATCAGATAATCTCATTCGAGGGGTCTTTTTAGGATTAAACATGAAAAGAAATAAAGTAATGCAGTATCCACTGCACTAACTATACTGCATTAAATTCAACTTATTTTATCCTGCTTTATATCGTCAGCGTTCTGCATGCTGCAGAGTTTTGTTCTGAAAATGCAGAACTGCACATTCAAAGTTGAAAGTGAAGGGGAGAAAACCAGAGCTTTTAGCATCAAATTACAGTATACTGGAGGCCTTCGGGAAAGTCCAGGGAAATGATTTAGGATTAAGACATAACTATATTAACTGGACATTTCTGCTAAATTGATTGGCAGTGACATTAGCTACATTAGCCTTTCCCAACTTTAGGTTTCAAATTGACCCAAAAGATTAATTTGAGCAATTCATACATCTCAGAGTTACTGCTACTGCTGCTGTCTGATTGCTGCCTACAGGAGCTGTCACCACACCGGTCCGACATTGTTCATGTTTTTAGTTGTTTTTTTTTTTTAAAAAAGCTCTCTGTACAGCTACAGGGGCTAGAAGTACTGGGCTTGATCCAGCCATGCAGACCTAGACAAAGTAGCTGGTAAAAATCGCCTCTTGCTCATCTTGGGGGTGGCTGTTTCTGGCAGCGGGGGAAATATTTCATAACTGTATGGGAGGCAATCGCTCCCGACAGCTGTGATTTCCTGCCCTGCCATACATTTCACCAGTGACTCATTGTGGATTGTGTGCTGCTGAATGCAGCCTCTGAATGATGAAGTAACTCCTTTTCCCTCTCCCAGAAAGGACCATTGTCCAGTATAAAATGTACCCAGCTGCACAGCCAGCAAGGGAGCCAACGCTAACATTTTGAATTGCACGTGCTCTTCCTCGACACAGTGCTGTCCATCCATTTGAAGCTCAGATTCCCCAGGCAGTTCATTCCGAGGTTATGACTACTGATTAACAGTAGTCATATCAGATTAACTATTTTATTTATGATATTAAATACATCTTCACAAAACTGGCGACCATTAGAGGTTTGCTCACCGAATGTAGCAAGTAAAATGCATGAACTGACACAGATCAATGCAAGTTTATCATATCAAGCACTAATGCAAAGACACAAAGCCTTATGCAGGCACATCATACATAGACAGGAGAGAGTTGCCTTGCTTTCCAGAGACCCTTAGTGGTCTGCTAGTGAGAAACTAAATAACTCTTTGGAGCTCCCTTGGGCTGACATCCACCGAGAGCCGATGAACCTGGGCAGGAAACTGGAAGTGTAAAGGCACAGTCAGAGCCAGCTCACAGCTCGAGGTGGGAACCCAACGTTACCTGACTCAGCATGAAAACTCCGATCTCCGCTGCTAACATCTACAGCTACAATACTCAGTCAGTGCACACCAACAAGAAATCAGTAGAACTTATCTCAGAGCTCATGAGATGCCATCATGAATGAACAAACTGGGATGTCCCTGTGTGAATTCCCTAGTGACCCTCACTTCTGACCTCAGAACAGCAACAGCAACTATCTTTCAATAACGACTCGCTGTACCTGTTCTGAGCAGCACCTTTTGCTGTAGCTGATGAAAGCAAACGTCTTCTATGTTCTTTTGCATTTAACAGGGTACATAAATACCCCCAGTATTTATCACAGCTGGTACTTCCTTGCCGTGACTCTGTTCTTCAGTGGAAATGTCCATGCCCTAACCCACGTCAGTCAGAACTGTGAGTTTTTCCTGCCTCTCCAGATCACAATGCTAATATCATTCATGTCTTATGAAATGTTCACTACAAAATGTTCATCACATCTTTTGAAGAATGCTGTCATCTTTTTTGGAGAAAGAAAACTCAGATAACTCCTCAGCCCAGGTATTCCCTACAGCAGCACTTTGCTCACACGCTAAATCAAAGAGTATTCTAATGCAAAACAGCTCTGTGTTACATATTAGCTTCACAAGAAACATCACATGAGCTTGGAGCTCAGGCCAGTAATCATGAAGTTTGTACATAAAACATATTTTACAATATTGTTCAAACATAATAAATACCTCAGGCAAGTTTTTCAAATCTGTCAACTGACTAAAAAATGATGTCCCATCAGAGGCTGCTGAAAATGTTATCCCTGTCATCATTGCACCTTAGGAACAGTAATTTTTTCTTGAACTCAGAGCCACAGGAAACACAGCAACAAGCCATATCTACATTCATCACTGCCCTCCACATGCAGGGTAACATCATCCATTCCCCTCCCACCTTGACAATTTTAATGATGCTCTCCAGGAAATTCTGGGAAATAGAAAGCAACCCCTATCTCTCACACAGGACACAGTACCAAAAACCTCCAGTAGCAACAGAGCAAGAAGATTAGTAAAGCTCTATTAAAATGGCATCCTGGCCTGTATCAGAAATAGTGTGGCCAGCAGGAGTAGGGAAGTGATCGTGCCCCTGTACTCGGCACTGGTGAGGCCGCACCTTGAATACTGTGTTCAGTTTTGGGCCCCTCACTACAAGAAGGACGTCGAGGTGCTGGAGCGTGTCCAGAGAAGGGCAACGAGGCTGGTGAGGGGTCTGGAGCACAAGTCTTATGAGGAGCGGCTGAGGGAACTGGGGTTGTTTAGCCTGGAGAGAAGGAGGCTGAGGGGAGACCTCATTGCTCTCTACAACTACCTGAAAGGAGGTTGTAGCGAGGTGGGTGTTGGTCTTTTCTCCGAAGTAACAAGTGATAGGACGAGAGGAAATGGCCTCAAGTTGCGCCAGGGGAGGTTTAGATTGGATGTAAGGAAAAATTTCTTTACTGAAAGAGCGGTTAAACATTGGAACAGGCTGCCCAGGGAAGTGGTGGAGTCCCCATCCCTGGAGGTATTTAAAAGACGTGTAGATGAGGCGCTTAGGGACATGGTTTAGTGGGCATGGTGGTGTTGGGTTGACTGTTGGACTCGATGATCTTAGAGGTCTTTTCCAACCTCATTGATTCTATGATTCTATTCTATGATTCTATGATTCTAAAAGGAAAATTGTGACAAAATCTTAGCGGTGCTGCTGCTACTTCTGTTTTATGTAGATATGTGTCCAGTTCAGCTGGAGTAATCTTAAAGAGAGATGAGAATACATTAAAGTTGTTGAAAATAATTCATTAAAATTGTAGAAGATCAAAAGGCTGGCGGTGACAGATGAAGATCAGGTTCAGGCAGGGATCTGTCTCCATCTACTCTACTATCATGTATCAGCACAGCTCCTTGCAGCGTTGCTCAGCACCTGCAGCAATTTGATTCTTGATGTCAGGCTGAATTGTCTGGATGGCTGTCGCTGGGGATGGTGCTACTTGTTGGCTACTTTTGAAGTGGTGAATGGAGGAAGCCACCAATAACTGCCACATGAATTATCAATCTTGTCCCTAAATTGCTCAGCTTAGCTCTCTTGCAATCACACTGTCTGCAGTGTGCAATCACACCACCACTGCAGTGGTACAGATAGAGGAGAAGACTATAATCTGTTATTATGAATTTTAATGTAATGCTTTATATTTATACCCAAGCTATATTCCATAAAACTGAAATTAATTTCTAATGCCGTAAGTATTATTTGCTATTTTCCATTCTAGTTGCCATTTCATTTGGATTTTCTTTAATAATGTATTTTTATAGGCCTGTACCTCTGCAACTCTCCTTTGCCAGCTCAACTCTTCTGCTAACAGTAGCAATGCTTCACAAAACCCTGTGATTTGAAGTGACCTTGGGACTACCCTTTTCCCTGTTCTCCCAGGCTGGTAAAAATCATAGCATTAGCTGAAAGCAACCCTGAATTTCCTGGCTTTTGTTAGCTTATCTAGGATTCTCCTGACATGCGTTTTTGATGTTTAATTTCTTTTGTATTTGGACATCTTTTTAAACTAAAAGGGGAGCAAAGCACCCCTTCCCAAACAACAGCCAGGAACATCAACAACCACCTCCACACCCACAGAAAGCATCTCACCACTGAACCTCCCAAAGAGCATAACTGTCACCTCATCAGCACAGTCGTCACGTACCTCCAATCTCTGCAACGGTGCGTAGATGAGGCTGCTAAAGGTTGCAAAGAGAGGCAAGTTTCTTGAAAGCACCCTGCTGCTGACTCCCTGCCTCATGACTGGCATGCTGATGATACCACGTGTCAAGCGTCATTTCCTTGCCTCCATCCCTAGGCAGGTACCCTTCTAGCTCGTGGAATAGACGCTTTCGCAAATTAAGAGCAACAAGCCCTCCATGCCGTTGTCTCGTCATCTTCCTGGGACTCGCCACTTCAATTAAGCCCTGGAATTGTTCTTCCTGTTACTGCCTGGCATCCCTCCCTCTGTGGCATTGCTCTTCCCCATCCTCCCCTGCCATCTCCTCCTTCTTCGTTTTACAGCAGCAGAACTGCATGCTGACAAGGGAAAACTTCTTCCAGCCACAGATGCCTAACCCTGCCAACATCCCCGAGTACAAGGCCATGTTCATCTTGTACATTCGCAAGGAGTGGAAAACACTTCTGGCCAGGTGGGCCTTGCAGCTGCTTTGCCATATCAGCTAATACTGTTCAACATGTCCCCTTTGTAGTCGAATGCTGAGTTAATTTTTCCAAGTAGCATATGGACAAATGCTTGTTCATGTTTGTATCACATACTCAGGATAACCAACCTCTTCCCTTCAAGAGAAATACACCTAATTTGGCCTGCTATATCAACGGGGTCTATTCATTTACTAAAGGACTGGAGAAGAAGACACCAAAATAAATTACTGATATATGGTTTGACATGGTCTAAATTAAGGAAGGCCCCTGTCTGTTTAGTGGTAACTCAGCAAGCAAACTAACCTTCCTGGCTTGACCTCACGCAATATTGAGCGCATATAAGCAGTTTTAAAGCTAAACAAACACTAAATAAACATACAGAGAACTTTCTGAAACATTTCTGAAACTGGTCTCAGGGCTTTGAAAACATCAGTTTCAAGACATAATTTACTGTCCACTACCACAACAAAAACAAATACCACAGATTAAAGCAAAATATGTTTGTGAGTCTACAAAACATGGAAATAATGCACATGGAAAATGGAAACCTTCCTAACCATCTGGAACCTCAGTATTTGCCATCAATATTAGACCCAGCAGCACTGAAGCTAGTTAGCATTTTGTCACTGATTTCAACAAGGCCAGGAATCATAGGCAGCCACAAGTGCTTGGAAATGGAAGCACAAGGCTGGATAAGCAGAAGAACTCACTTCCAGCAATTATGAAGTTAGGGGTGCACAGCTGGCTGAGTGATTTTATTTCTTTGCATGTTAGATAGTAGGAGAGGGGAGGGAGAATAAAAAAAAAGATTTTTTTCCCCTTGGTGTTCTTCTTTAATTACTTTGGATAATTCTAAAACTCCTAACAGAAAATTGTAATCATATGTTATGTAAGATATATGCCTAAGCAAGCCAGACCAGGCTTGAAAGTTTGGAACTCACTGCTTAAAACATATTATTTTGTACCCTTTCATGTAAAAATCTGCATTTCATGCAAAACACAAAATAAAATCTCTTCATTATGCACCATGTGGGCAGCACAAGTAGGTGCATTGTTCCCTTACACTGATCTGCCAGTGGGAATGGCCTGCATTTAACAAAGATCATGAGTGTTACTGGAGTATTAGTGTAGGCTCAAATCTCATAGACTGCAAAAGTTTTGCTGGGAGACAGGTGGCTTTTCTCCAGAGTTCCTCCAAATCCATCCAAAGTTTCTCAAAACATCTCAAAAGTTCCCTCCTTCTCATTCCCTTAGCTATGAGACCAGTAGTTGGTCTTCTAAGGCTACATGGATGGTAACGGCAGGCTCTGATCAGTATGGGGAAATAAAGCAGCTGAAAAGTCTAAAATACCCCATGCCTACACCTTGCAAGAGTTTCTTACCAGGTGGGAAGGTGGCAGCATGGAATCTGGGTATGTTCTCAGTACAATCTATTTTTGACGCTCACTGCAGGATTCAGCAGCGAGAGGGAGTAGAGATCGTTTAGTCGCTATTCCCCCCAGCTGCCTCACCAGGAAGCTGCATGCCTCTTCTAGGGCCTGCATCACATCTACCAGCTCTTGGCTGGTGTTTTGGATACCCTAGAGAGTCTCAAATGGCATTACCTGCCTATGGTTAGGCGGCACCATCACACCCTCTGATTTGCTCCTTGACCAGAGATGGCCACAAAGAGAATGCAGGAAAATCTTTTCTCCAGGCCCTTTTTGCAACTTCTCAACCAAAAGGAAATCTACATCACAAAATGGGAGGCACAAAATTTCTCTGAAGACTGTCTACTGACCAGACACCAAAAAACCCCACAACACTAAATTAAATACTACCATAAATTAATTTCCACTCTTAAATCATTTCATTAAAAGCAGCCTAAGTGTTCACAATAAAGGAATATTATAGTGACACGAAGACAGGTGAGTACTCAAATACAACCATATAGTCATTTCAATATTTGTGCATCACACAATCTTCTCAAAATATATTGCAAGTGGTAGATGTGTGGTAGATGTGTGGTAGATGGCACACTGGCTCCAAAAACACACTGCAGCACAGAGAGGACAGCCCCACAGCGGGTTGCACATGGGCTTCAGGGAACATTTCTGTGGTAGAGCTCAATAGCCAGAGAGACTAAAAAGGTATGGGAGAAGAGCTTGTGGCAGGGAGTCAAACACAGAGGGGAGAAATGCGAGGCACGCTGAAAGGAGGGATGCGAGCGTGTGCAGTGAGTGTGAAGGTGATAGAGAAAGACACCCTCTCCATGCAGCCTCTCTGCAAGCAGCTGCAGGCAGGCAGACCTCGTGCTCCTGCAAAGTGCCGCTGCAGTCCATGAGCTCCGCACAAATCCTGGGGCCCTCCCACCCGCTGCAAGCAGCCTGCAGTGCTCAGGTGATGAGAACGCCTTCCTCTGCAAGGGGGGAACAAGGGAGGGGTTAGGAAATGAAAGGACAGAGATAGAGACAGGTGGGGTTTCACTAGGACAAGGTGTTTGAAATGGACATGGCAGGCAGAAAAACATTGCTGGCATGAATCCCAAAGTGGAGAAACGCAGTCTACGTTTAGGGACGAGAGAGAGACAATTTTGCATTGCATTGCAATGACTTGGAGGGAGGGAAAGAAAGATCGAGGAAGCTGTATCTTGCAGTGGAGAATCAAAACATAGGGTAAGCAATGAAAGAGAGGAAGGGTCAAATATTAGATGTGGGGGTGAGGAGAGAGGAACAGCATGAATTCTTGTAAAGAGTTGTAATAATCAAAACATTGGCAGGGCCTTAAGTAGGCAGCCCTGCTGGGTGCCCAGATAATACAGCTGATTTTAATTGCTGATGTGTGCATTTTATGTCATTTGCCTGATTCACAGCCCTTTTATGACCATTGCGTTTGACCACAAATCAACAGTCTGTCATAAAGCATCACGCAAATGACCTCCTCCCCAAACAGGCTGTGTCATTTTTATTGATATTCAATATTTAGGTTTTAATGGAGATAGATGGATAGGCATAAGGACAGGAGAAAGATGGGGCACAGAGAAACCGATTTGAAATAAACAGGTTGACAAAACATAAAGGCAGGAGGCAAGAGACAGATGAATAGTCAGGGAGGTGCCTGCCACCAAGGTAGGCAGATATCATCCGGAGGCAGACTGCTCGGGAAAGGTTGACAAATGACAAAACTGTCAGGCAACAAAGAAATATGAGTATGAAATGGGAAAAGAAGGACCAAAAAGAAAAATAATTTCATACACAAACCCCATTATTTCACATTCCCCCTTCCTCTACCCCACCACTCTGCTCCTTCCCACCTCTCCCCATTTCCAAGTAGCACGATATAAAAGGTTTGATTTCAGTACTAGCATGCTACATATTTTCAGATGTAGCATTGTTAGCTGGAGGTCTACCAGAGAATGCATATTGCTTCTCTCCCACCTGCTGTTCATTTCATAAACTGCAATCAGTACACAGTCAGTCAATACCTCTCTTGTTTATTATGTGGTACAGCAGGAGATTTCGTTAGACCTTTAAAGCACTGGACCAAATGCCACACGTCCCAAGTCATGCCAGTGGGTGAGACAGGGTTCTGTGCAGCACCTGCACCCCGTTTGTCCACAGATCTCACAGACTGGTTTCTTTCTCATGCGTATACCTTTGAATTGCATTACTTTGCATTCTTTCATATTGCCTTGAATTTCTGTTCCCATACTCACTGTTGATTTGCTTGTTGTTAGTGTATGCTTACCCAAGAAGCTATTATGGAGACCAAAACTAGCATTCATTTCTGAAGAAGAGGAACAAATGACTATTGCACTGTCAGACGTTTATCTCATCTATAGTATGACACAAGAAGTAGATATTTGCTCTTGTCAAGGAGGAGGAATCTCACGCCCAGACTAAACTGCTTTGGATACAGAGCCAAAGCTGAGGCGCTGCCTACCACTGAGACCAGCTAACGCTTCCAGCCTAGTCTAGAAGCAGCCACACCCTCATTTTTATGTGCATGACTAAGTTCCTTAGGCATTTACTCTTAAAAGCCTGGCAAACATCAGCTTCATGGAGCACATGCATTTGCTCCGCAGATCTTTCTATATAGTCAATGCAAAGACAGAGGTCTGACAGGACATGGACTAGCTACCCTTCTGCTAGGCTGGGATATCCTGGGTAGACACAGTGCACATGCATGGCTTAGGCTGTGTCATGCACTCAGCCTCCTGGAAAATGTCACAGTTTGTGCACATGCCTAGAGTGAGAAAAAGACATGGCAATGCTCTCCAGAAGTCGCACTGAAGCATATAGGTTACACAGCTGCATCGGGCTTGCAAAGCTGTCTGAAGGTATGGTAGCTTCTGATGAAAGGTTCAACATGCCATGTCAGTGTACAGGAAATTTGCAGATATAGTGGCCCCTCTTTGAAGAAGAGGGCACTACTGACTAGAAATTCCAGACAAACATGGGAATTCCTTGTTACTTACCTGTGTATGATTTCCACTCAAAGGACGAAGGCTGTGTCTCAAACCTCATTCTTCATGAGAGGAGTAGGCCAATATAATCTTTTGCCCATTTTAGGGATAGGATCATTTGCCAGTTGTAGATTTCACTCCCTGCAGATGTGAAATTATGACTTCACCTGGAAGGTGGCAGACTCAGGTCTTCGCCAGTGACTCATACTCTCTTTCCACATGAATGTACGAAGTTTATGTGCTCGTCAGTGACATCTCTATCTAAGTGACCACACTTCCCAAAGTCAGAAATAAAATCTAAGAAATATCCTTCAAACATTGTAGCTAGCAAATAGTATATGACCCACTAGCAATGTCTGTGTACCAGTCTTTTCTCATGGACAATAGATAGAAGAAAAGGCAGTTACTGCTCCCTGACATTCATGGGGCTCATGTGGTTGAGACCTGAACTCGGAATCTAAATGAATACTGATACAAAGGACTCAGTAAGGCTTCATGTGATTTGATTTCAATCTTCCAGAATTTTTTTTTAAAGAAATACATTCAAAAAGTTGCATTACTCAACCAAACACCTAAAAAAAAAAAAAAAGAGTGAGAACAAAAGGGATCCATGAAACTATAATTCTGTCTAGTTCCTTATTCGTGCATAGTTTTTATTATGCAATCACATACTCTGATCTATAAGCCTTCTCTGTACAGGATGAGAAGACTAAGCACACACTACAGTGAAAGCGGGTTGCAAGAACTACGTTTAGTCAGACTTTTCCAGCCTTGGTACTCCTTTGATGTAAGATAATGTGTTTGCACTGGACTGTGGCAGGTTTGGAGTTTGCTGACAAAGACCGTGCCTGCCTCTGATCCCACAGCATCCTGCATTCGCTTATCTACCACAAAGTGTGCCAGTGCACTAACCTCCCCTGTTGTGGGGAAAACAAGAATGAGTAAACATTACATATCTTTCTTGGTTAGCATGAAATGGCTCGTCAGGAGCTGGATCAAACTACCTAGTTAATGCCTTAGCAAAGACAACAGAGTATTGCTGACCCGACTTCAGCTGTGCATGACAGGGAGTCAAATGGTGTGGAACAGAGATACCACATGTAAGGGTGGGTGAGGACTAATATAAGCATGGAAAGAGTAGCACGGAGATGAGGAGGAAAATACCACTTGCATTTTTTCACATGAGGAAGTTGTTAGTTCAGGCAGGATGGTGGACATTATCAGGATGTTCATCTGAGGTCATGGGTCTCCATTCCCTTTCCCACTGAAGTGCATAAGTGTGAGGGGCGGAGAAGAGGCAAATCTATGTACCAGATGAAGAGGCACCTAGAGGCAGACCTAAACCAGCACAGCCATCCGTTACTGATACAGACCATGAGTAGACCATAATAGATTATACCTCTTATTTCAGGAGAAAGAGCTGCTACAGAACCTCTTCACTATGAGATTTTCTCAGCTTCCATCAAGTCTGAGCAATTACAGATCATTGTGACCCTGAAAAAGAAACCCACTTTGCTTCTGAAGACGATCAGATTTGGCCTCATTCTCATTTGTGAGCAAATAGAGCAAATAGAAGGACTTCCAGAAGACAGTGAAAAGGTTATTTAGAGGATCTTGCTTTCTGTTGGCAAAGCATTCCAGAGAAACCTCTGAGATGGAGATAACAGCTGAGAAAAACACCTGAAGAGTCTGTCTGAAGTGCTAAAAACTAATTCATAACACCCAGGAGTTTGCAACCTGGTCACCCTGTGACAGCTTGCACTCTCCAAGAGCCTGTGCACAAAAACGGCATCCCGGAGCCTACCCGTCACTGAAGGTCACCTCTGTGGAACAGCAAGCTGTTACCCATGAAGGTATGGAGCAGGTCTCCTCAAAAAAATAACCTAGTGAAAAAGGGTCAACCTGCCCTACTCACGAGGCCAGCCACTTTGCTTCCCAGGTGAGTCTGGAAACTGTGTGCGAGGAACTGACCTGCCAGGCTGAAGCCTGGCTTGCCGCAAATGCCCTGCAAAACCATTTCACAGACAGGGATGCTGAGCCCATGCAGGGAATATGCATGGATGATTGGTAAGGATCTGAGGTGAGAATGGAAAAGTTTCTCCATGACAGTGAGGACAAATCAAGCCAAAGTCAAAAAGCTGGTTCCTTAACTCCTTTCATGTAGAGTTTTTCAGAAAAAAAGAAAAAGCCAAACAGAGCCACATCTGCCTGGGTAGAGGGAAGATCAGAAGGGAAAGGAAAGGCTTTTCAGTTTGAGATTTTCACCCATTTTATCTCTGTTCCAGGGGGCTGGACTCTAAAGAGCCAGCCTCTTGGCTGCCAAAACCAAAAATAATTTGGACATGGAGATTTCATAGCAAGGTGCTCACCAAGACAAAAATCTTTCCCTCCACGTTCATTCATCCTGGCTCAAGAGACAATTTTCATTTTTAAAACAAAAATATTTCCATGAAATAGTGTCAGTTAGCTTTTAAAGGCCAGTCTTTCTTTCACTGCTGCGGTACCTATATCACCACGAGAAACGGAGACACCTGGGGTGATCAAAACCAAAAGAAGCAGGAGCAGTTCGCGTTAAATCTCCCCCTCCCAAAGAGAAACAGACCAGACAACTCCACAAAGCCTCCCAGAGCTCACAGCACAGTGCTCAGCACACGTCCCAGCTCTGCAGAGCCATCCCAGCCTGACAAGACTGTATTGACGACCAGCTCCAGGGACAACCTCAGATCCGCACACCTGAGCGGTTACTGAAGCAGCTCGAGGACCACACCTGGGGTGATCAAAACCAAAAGAAGCAGGAGCAGTTCGCATTAAATCTCCCCCTCCCAAAGAGAAACAGACCAGACAACTCCACAAAGCCTCCCAGAGCTCACAGCACAGTGCTCAGCACACGTCCCAGCTCTGCAGAGCCATCCCAGCCTGACAAGACTGTATTGACGACCAGCTCCAGGGACAACCTCAGATCCGCACACCTGAGCGGTTACTGAAGCAGCTCGAGGACCACAGCTGGTCCCCTGCTGTCTCAGCCTCTCTGAACCAGCATTCAAACCCCCTCACCTGAGAGCACACCTCTAGGAGTTGGTCTGTACGAGCCAGGCACAGAAGTTACCCACATGAGCTGTGCCCTCAGGATTAGGACCAGATACAGGATGATCTGTGGCAGGAGCCAGCCTTCAGAGGGCCAAAAGTGGAACAATTTCTGAGTCAAACAGATGAAGATCAAGCAGCAATCGGTCACAGCTGTATCACTGCCACACTTCAAGCTAGATAACAAGGCCCTTTCTTGCTGTGAAATGGTACTTACTGTATTCAGGAGGAGGGTCTGACAGTGAAGAGGGAAATGTCATCTACAGCTTCCTGGCTTTTTAATATTACATATGCATGGCGGGAGCCAGGATGTCTTCCACTGACACTAGCCCTAAGGTGCAGACAGCTCGGAGGAGGAGACTGAGCACACAAAACAAGGAGGCAGATATATGTTGCCGTTACCATTAGGAGCGAGTTACTACTGCTGTTTGCTATTTGCATAACAAACAAGTGCCAGAAGCCCCAGCCAGCACCCACATCTGACTTTACTGACTAATCTATGCCTGTAATATTGTATGGCATTTATGAAATAAATTAAATACAGTTATAGTTACACTCCACAAGAGTTCTGAAGTTGTTTTTCTTGAGCAGCAGCAGGCTCACAAGGGTTGCTATTCAGTTGAGGTCCTCTGCAGCAATCATTTTTGCAAACTCATAATGCCTTCCAGGAAAAATCCCAGAGCAATTTTCTATTTTTGAGAGCTAGAGAAGAAGTCTGCAGAGGGTGAGATGCTGAGAGCTGCTAGTCCAGAATCTGGAAGTGCCATCAATAGAAATAACAGGAGATGGGAATTTGCGAATGACAGATACTTTCATATCATTCTCTACAGACAGCTCTAGATTTCCCCCGAACACAGAAGAAACGGGGTCTCTAGGTCAGGGCAATAGCCCAAGGTGCTGGAGGTAGGAGGCAGAGCTAGAAAGGTTCCCAGATGGGTTTCTGCTGCAAAGGAGACGTGGGGCTGGCACGCTTCTCTTTGAAAATAGTGTGAGGACATAGTGAACCACTGTTCCCCCCCGAAAAGGAAGTGTTTAACTCTGCAGGTAACTAGATGAAGAAAATGGAGAAAGGGGCTAGACGTTAGGTTTCCCCACCCTCTTTACTCCATAAGGAGACTTTTTTGAACTTTCAGAAGGGGAACATATGTTATTATTTCAGTGATGTAAAAGGGATCTCAGTTTTCCTCAACTCATTTTCAGTCCCTGGAAGGCTTTGCATACAGATCTAGCTAATTTTCCAAGTGCTCTGGGAGCACATGGCTCCCCGCTTTGTGAGACATTTAAGTATGGAGGAACTTGCTCCTTTCCAAATGATGCACTTCTTATTTCCCTCACGTGCACCAGAAAAGTGAACTTCTCCCTAGAGATCACTTCCTCTGGCATGTTTCTAAGGTAGTTGACTGATGAGTGCCAAAGTGGTTTGTTGTGCGTAAGTGGTGTACAGGTACAACTCTTCAATTAAGACCTGGTTTCAACACTGCCCATTTCTGTGTCAGACATAAGTAACCTACATAAGAATGTCCAGGGACATGAGTTGGGGGTGATTAAAGTTCAAATGAAAATCCTTCAGACACTCCATCAAAGCTGGAATAACAGTAAAGAAAATTGATGGCAGATGGTTAATATTCTGCTACACAGAATAATGCTAACCACTGGAAAAAAAGTAAATCAGAACTAAACGTATATTGGACTTATTCCTTGCAGCATGCTTAGAGAAAGTAGTGGTTTAGACTTACAAAGCCTTTACATGTGCTAACAGTTTGGAGAGAATACATAGGGATACACATGGATGTGTGTGTCTTTTGGGTTGGGGAGAAGAATGAGCAATGAAAATTTGCATTCTTGATCTTTCCTTCACTTGCAATAGAAAACCCTTATTTTCTGGTCTGTATCCTTACACCAACAAGAAAACAGAACTATGCACAATTACTCTGAGAGTCACCACACCTCTTTCTTCAGAGGGTACATATATCATGAGGGTACCTATGTACCATATTTTTCTCTCACTGTCTCACTGCCCTCATTGAAGTCAATAGCAAATTTGTCACCAAGAATTTGCTTAAGCCTTCATTAGTGTATTGCAAGAAATGCATGTGGACATGAAGCTTTCTTTTTGTAAACCAAGCTGCCTACAAAGGCTTCTCGTTCCTAGATAACAACATCTGTATAGATTTCTGCTATCAAAAGGCTGAGACAACTATTGTTGATAGCAGTGTATTACACAAAGTACAGTAATGATGTGCTAGAAGTGAGGTGTGCTTCCACAACCATTGCAATAATGAGGAAAAATAAAGCATACATTAGGATGGGAACCTTTCTGCAGTCTTGCGCTACAACTTTGCTTTCCCCATCTTATTCCCAATTGTAAACCTGGCTCATATAGAGAAGCCTTGATATTTATGTCTTGATGTGTCTACCAACAGTAGCGCTGATTACACTGTTAATATTTTAATTTATGATAATAGGAATGTGGGCAAGATTTAAGGGGTTAATACAACTGCAAGAGGATACCACTTACATTTCCACACTAACAGCAAGATTCAGCATAAATATGCTCCCAGGCACCCTACAGCAATGAAAATCTAAATTCAGCCAGGACTACTTGTACTTTTCTAACATGTAGTTCCTAATGGAAGTTCTAATTCACAGTATGATCAATTCCTATTAAAAATAGGTTAACCAAACATGGGGAAAATAGCTTCATTTTAGGCACTAGGCAAACACAATAATTCTGTCTTTCCTCTCATGCCTCTAGACTGTATGTCTCCAAACAATACCTACTCTTAGAATTGAAAACATGGCACAAATATTCTTGAATTGTCAGAATATAGTTCCAAAGAAGTGCTTTCCAGATTGGAAACGATGGTACATTCCACTTACAGTTGTGAGACAAGTTAATTAGACAGATACAATAAACTACATAGTAATTTCGAAGTAACTCCACTGGAAATGATGATAATTACAGAGTCATTGAAGTAAAAAGGTCCTAAATAGAAAAACACAGCTCAAATGTCTATGTACATGTAGATACTTTAACCTCAGCTTCTTTTTTTTCCCTCTAACAGTTCAAAATACTGAGTACCCACCTACCCTGTTTCTTGGCAATTTGTGGCTCAGTTTGAAGTGTTGTATCATTTTGTGAGACTCTCTGAAAGCAGTCATATGCCTAAGGGCTTTGCTGGACTGGAGCTATAGCATTTGACAGAGTGCATGACTGAGCCCTTGGCCATCTCACCTCCACTGTATGATACCACTCCATTAAACCTCATTTCTGGCTAGAGGACAGAAGCACAGCCAAAAGGAAAAAAAGAAAAAAAAAAAAAAAGAAAAAATATTGGAGGAACAGCTCGTGTGCAAGGTGCTTTCTTGCTCAGAATGCCATGCCAAGTTTAGCTATGCTTTGCTTTGGGTCTTGGGCCAAAAAAACTTGGCTTCTGGTCCCTGTCTTCACTTATGCCGATATAATGTCTATTAACTTCACCGGAGTTAACCCCAGTGTAAATGACATGAGAATGAAGCTCTAGAGCTTTATTTGTTTCTAAAGAATCATGTCTGTATGCTTGAAAATAAATGAAAGTATACACAGAAATACTGAGAAGCCCTTTTTGAACACTAAAACTAGCCCTTGCTGGAGTGGGAAAAGCAGATCACTGATAGCCAGAGCAGAGAGACACCACCTCTCCCACTCAGGATTGAAAGGGCTTCCCCGAGGCACAGCAGTGGGAGAGTGGAGCCAGTGACCGTCACTCATCCCAGTCCATGGCCAACACCATCTTCTGCAGGAAACAAGGTGAAACCGAAAGGCCCAGTGGCAAAGACTGGGACTGTCCCTTCATGATGGTCTCCATGAGGAGCCATGCAGTGCCTGAAGCGAAACACTTCTTAAGTCCCCCTGAGGAAAGTGGGTTGTGAAGAGTAGATGGAGACTGCTACAGCCTTTGAGGACAATGGAAAAGCTCCAGGAAGGAGTGGCACACAGTGTCCCATGTACACTGTGCAAAGAGAGAACAGTTTGACTCCTCACATGCAGTCAGGTACAAGCTGGAAAAAAAGAAGAAAACCTTGAAATACTCAAACGTATTCATGTATTACTCCCCCTCCCCCCCCCCAAGATTTCATTGTGTGACTCATGAAACATGTCATTTTAAAACCTTAGAGGATACGTTGTCAGAATATATTGTGTTTAAAAACCTTTCTTTGGTCTCTCATTTAAATCTTTGAAAGACTTCGTGAGTTATTTTTTTGCATTCACTTTGGTTTTAATATCGCAGAGATGAATGTGCCTTCCCTCTTGTGAGTTAAGTGCTTAAAATATTCTAGATAAACAAAATGTGAGGCATGAA
The DNA here is from genome assembly GCF_965638725.1 of Aptenodytes patagonicus. Lineage (NCBI taxonomy): Eukaryota > Metazoa > Chordata > Aves > Sphenisciformes > Spheniscidae > Aptenodytes > Aptenodytes patagonicus. The sequence continues at coordinate 126,182,380 of NC_134949.1, forward strand.
TTGTGAAAATGACAATTGTTCCTTATGGTCCTCTATATGCAGAGCAGGTCCAAGTCTCACAGACCCTTCAGACTTCTATCTCCTCCTTTGGTGGTTACAGCTTAACACCGCACTGATAATAAAAGGTAAATGAGTTCCCGCAGCAGAATAAGTATCAAGTATATGAAGCTTTTGTGAATGTGGATACTGCTCTTACCATTATGGGCAATTAGAGGGCTTTGAAAGTGTGTTGCCTGACTTTCTGTTGCTTGGTAACTGTGCACCTAGTTCTTTCTCTAAGAGGTCACAGAAATGTCAGAAAATCCATTTTGTTGGCACGGGGCGGGGGGGGGGGGGGGGGGGGGGGGGGGAGGGAGGGGGGGGACGACTACCCCCATCAGAACAGCAGCATATAGATTCGTTAAAAATACTTCACGTCTTCCATTAGCAGATAGAAAATAGTATTATTATTTGCCTAGCACTACAAAGCTGTGCAATTTCCAAGCGGTGCCAACTATATAACATGCTTACCGTGCCAAAGAGCTTACGAACTGCAAACATACTGATGAAATTTGGCATGATACAGGTCAATATAACTCATGGATACACTGACAAATAGCTATTATTGGCCTGATGCAGAGCCTGACGGAGTCAATGGAAAAACACACTAAAACAGCTCTGGTACTGTAAAAGTTTTAAGGAGTTTCTGACATTGTAAGCTTTGCAAACATTGCCTGGCACAGGAAAAAATATGAACTTAGAAGGAAGCTAATGAGACAGGAGATAAAATTCTCTTCTCCAAAGAGATCCACGTTGCAGTTTCTGCAGCCCCAGAAATACTCCACGGCTTTCACTGAAGGAGAACAAATTAAGTGATGTCTGTGAGGAAAGAGCTTGGCTATTTTTACTTGCATTTTAAGGAACAGGACTTTGGAAGTATATCTCATTTTCAGCAAATTCCCAGATCTTTCTACTTTGAGACAGGTTTAGTAATACACACTCCATGTTATACACTATTCCCCACAAATGGATGCTGTCAAAAAAACCTACTTCCCTTCAACCTGAGCAGTGTGCTCAACTTTGCAAAATGCAGTTTAGATTAAATGAATGCCCCTGAGATTAAATGAATGCATTTCAACAGGGATGCAATAGGCGGGTGTTCACCACTGAACATCAATCATTTTCTTGCAGAGCTGGAGGCTTCCCGCAGTTGTCACTATAATCATTCTGCAAGAATTTGCAACCATTTTCTAAAAGCGTGTTTAGGAGGAAAGAAGGACAGACAATACATTCTGCGCTTAAGAAACTGGGTCCATATCATCATAAAAATAAAGCACATTTCCCTGTTGAAACAACGTGCCCCGTTTGTGAAATAGCACACCTATACGACCTTTAGACCTCTCCACAGGACAATCTCGTGGTGGTGGGCACCCACCGCTCTGGGTCCCAGCCAGACCTTGGCTTTGGCCACAAACTTGCTGCACAATATTAAATAAATTGAACTCGGGCCATCACCTAGTGAGGGCAGAGGTATTGAAGAAAAACTAGAACTCCATTTTTAATGTGTCGTCAGAAGACAAACTTGATTTTTCCTTTTGATCTTCCACTGGAAAGACTTAGTCAAGTTAGAATTATTAAAAGGATATAAGTACCTGTATATCCGTTACTGACAGTAAATGATTCTGTAATACAAATCACTATCACTAAAACAAAAAATAACAAATCACTAGAAGTAGGTCTTTAAAGTAAAGGGAAGAAGAAAATGCAATCAAGCTACAATAATGCCTGTTGTTCTTTAAGTAGATTTGTGTATTTCAGTCACCACTTTTGCTTCAGAGTTTTGAGGTAAAGGCATTAAATCATATTGTTTGGATGCTCATTTGTTTACATACAGAGAGTTAATGTGATTCAAGAAATCACATCAATAAAGATTTCATGCATACCCAAAATAAAGGACTAGCACAGGCTACTCTAAGAAACACATCTTGGCAAAATCCAGCAAAACTTTGCGAAGATGCTGGTACCATTATTCTGGTCTACAGACTAACACGGATTCTGAAGCACTTTAATGCATAATTAAATTCTACTGTGCTAAGCGTGTTTCTTCTGACATGATTTTCCAAGGACACCACAGAAGATGGAAAAATGTATTATACAACCCCTTATAATATGTAAACTTACAGGAAAAATTCCTGAAATATTTTTGAGGCAATCAAAGTTCTGTGGAATTTAGGAGGGTTGGAGATTTTGGGGAAAAATAAACCCTAGAAAGAAAAAAGGACTCCAAAAGTGAACAACTAGAAAAACATGAAAACAATAATGTTGTAATAAAATAATATTTTTTTCAGTACTGACTGTGGATGCAAATTTAACATTGGCTGACAATGAGCTAGGCCAGCCTTATGGAGAACCATGCAGGTAATGAATGTGTTCTCTCTTAAATCTTCCCTCCTCTTCCAGTGGATGGTTTAAAAGCGCTGCAAAGTTTATAAATGTAGTGAAATGATACTAAATGGCCACTGGCATTTAGGCAGCACAAAAACTGAAGACAAACACACACATCCACACACCCACACATTTTCTGTAAATAATCTGTCATCTTCAAGTTCAATGACTGCATTTTGCTGCTCCACATACCGTCTCGTTGGAACCAGCAAACTGATTCAAGCAGGAATTGCTCCACAGGCACAAGCCCATCTGGCCAGGGCCTCGAGTTCGTGTTTTCAAAGGGACTGGTGTTTACCTCAGATGGAGGAAGCAGAACATTTAGCTAACGTGGAGCAGCTTTCCTGATGTGCCCCTCACTAAAGCAGTAAGACACATATCTGAACTCCACGTACACTGTTATTTTTCCATTTCAGGCCCTTGAAGCTTTCTGAGCGGACTGCTCAAGGGTGAGGCACTGCTGGAGGTGGTTGTGCGGGTCCCCTGTGCTGAGGCGAAGACTACATCCGCACCTGGAGAAGGAGGGAGGGGACAGGAAAAGTCTCTGTGTGCTGAGCGGGCAGTAGCGCATTGGCACCATGAAAGTTGGGGAAGAAAAAGGATAAAAGGAAGGCTTTACAACCCACAAGCCAAGCAATGCGCACAGGCAAGGCCCATGGGAAGTCCTGACATTGTCTTTACAGTGAAGTTACCTATCACACTTGTTGCAGATGGAGCTTAGTCTCTGTTGTTTGTTTTACCATTTGCTGACAGCACTGTAAGCAGCTGCAGAGCTGGGAGGTCTCCAAGCAAGGGTGCCGATCCCTGCCCAGGGGTGAGAACAGCAGGCACAGAGAGGGTGCGTACACAGGAGGGTTCACAAAGCTGGCAGGGATGGCTGCAGGCCACACCAAAGTCACAGGGACTCCTTCCAACTGCTTTTAGCAAGCCTTGAGTGTGGGCCCAGGTCTCTTCTGTCTTGATTTGCTTTTTTCCAGAATTAAAGATGCACTAGGAAAGGGGGTAAAATGCAGTTAGACTGGAAGGGGGAAACATTAAGCTAGAATTGGACATTACTTGCGACCGTCTTTGAATATCCAACATTGTGCGCTCCCTCATCCACGTCAGTGGTATTAGTTTCACATCAAAAGCAGTTCTGAGGATGTTTAGGGTATCATTGTGTTTGTTTATATGTCAAATTAAACAAGTCAATAGTTCTTCTTTAATTGTCCCCATGCAGCTAAAAGAACCTGCTGTTTAAGCAAAACACTTTTTTTAAGAGTATAAGTCTGATAGACCACCTTACCATGTCATAATATGAAGGGCTGAATCTAATACATGTGTCATCTTGAAATCCAGTGTCTCAGTAAATTTCTCTCAATAAATCCCGCCGAGTCCCAAAGCCTATTCTTAGGAAAATCAGAGTCCTCTCAAGGTGGCATGAATCTGTAAATTAATTTTCTTCAGGAAAAAAAAGAAATTATTTTCTATTTTGCAAATCTTTGTAGTTTTGTCCTAAAGAAAATTAGGGGAGACAAAAGTTTCAGTATATTAGCTGTTAAAAGCAAAAAACAAAAAAACTTCCGGAGTTTTAATAAAGACTAGAAGGATGTACTGGGAAAAGTACAGACGCTAACAGCACAAATGTGAAAACTGTATTAGTTTAGAATCGTTTTGTGTATATACTGGGCACACCTCATTGTGCATTGCTATTACTACCAGCAGTAAAATCAGTTTCCACTCTCAAGTACAAAATGAGTGAAATATTTTTCACTGAAATACAGGAACTGTTTTGTCAATCTCATACAACTTTGCATTTGCATTTTTCAAAGACTTCCAGGGAATGGAAAGTTCTTCCAGTTAATGAACAGACACAACTTCCTTATTCGGCAGCTGAAGCCACACTCACACTCTCTCATGTGGCTACCGTGGGAAGGACATACACTAGCAGCCTACCCACAGCCAGTCCATGTGGGCAGGCACCCTGCCCAGAAAAATCAATACGTACAAGTTACCTAAAGGGGGACTCCTTTAACATGTCTCCACATCTTCTGAAGTGATGTAAAACCGCAGCCTCCCTCCTTCCTTCCTCTGTAGGAGCTGAATATCCTGACAGCATTACTGTCAGAGCTCCCTCCTGTGCGTGAGCTGTGGCAGTATTTTGGTGCACACCCAAATACCAAGAAATCACTCCAGAGCACTGCTCCGCTGAGCTAGCACAGGTGATCTGTTAGCAGCCTCTCCAACAGGACATACATGGGGCAAAGTCCACAAGTGTGCTCCAGTTGTGCCCAACACGCATTTTCACACTTTGGTGAAAAGTCATTGGCAGAGAAAGCTCCTGAGGCAAACACCACTGTGACCCTTCCCTCTGCTGTTGCCTGCTTCTGGAATATCATCTCTTGTTCCATATAGCACCCAATTTTTCCTTCCAGTCGCTTCTTAAAGCTCAATGTGTTGGATCAGCTTTTAGGTACACATTTGTGTAAATGCAATTGCAAAGGACATTGGCAACATTGCTTTGCAGTAAGACAAAGCATACTGTGCCGTCTTTATGACTGTACAACCACTGGCCTTCTGCCCTTTCCCTAACGCTTGCCTTCACTGCACCACAGTTACTACTCCTAGCTCTCCTCTAAATGCATCTGAGTAGTCCCACTGGAAACACTATCTTGAGAAAAGGGGAAAACATATCATGCTCTCCTTGCTGGTCTGACATCCGGCACGCTCCGTGGCTCAGCCAGAAAACTTGAGGGAGGATTGCGTTATCTATCTCAAGGGGCTCTGCCCAGCTCTGCTGATGCTAGCACCCATTCTCTCCAAATGGCTGGTGCTCTCTTGGTAAAAATTACTCCATATAGGCACATTTATTATCACAGGCAAAAGGAAGACCACAACTGGGGAAAAACAGGAATGGAGTCCTTCAGAGCATGCCCTACCACGTGGGCCACATGAGATCTAAGTGAATACACTCCCAGGTCCAAACACAAGGGCTATGGTCATTTCAGACAGAAATCAGATGAAGTCTTATCTATTGAGCAAGGATAAGGGGAGAAGCAGATATACCATGAGTTGCTATGAGATTTCTCTAGTGTGTTATTCTTTTTAAGTGGAAACATGTGGTGGAAGATTAAGCAGCATCCTTTTAATCTCTGATTGTCCAGCTCCCCCTGCTGTAATTACATATTGGACACAAATGACAACAGATGTTCAGCGTCTAAGCTAAGAATTATATACTTACTCAATATCCCAGTGATTCAAAACACTGATTGGGAGGCTAGAATTTAAATTTACATGAAGTGACAAATGAAGGAGGTCCTAGGCACGGGTGAGGCACAGAGAATATTAATGCAAACTTGAAGATGCACCCTTAATGGAAGGAGACAAACAGACTCTGGATACTAGTTAGAGTGTTTTTAATTACAGCAATTTCTCCATGAATTATTTTAACCCATCCTCATCCTTATAAAGATGAGCCTCCATTGTTATATTTCACATAACTTAATCAAATCTCTGCAACCCTGTGTATACAGCTAGGTAGAAGGTTCTACCTAATCATTTTGTTATACATCCAGTGGGCAGTCTAATTTCCCTGTATTAAACCTAATAAGAACAGATCTATCAGCATGTATTTTATCTCGTTTATTTTCCTTGAGATACGCACTTGTCCATAATCCAACTACATAAAAGATTTTTGCCTGATTTGCTGAGAACTTTAAACAAATATTTACTACTTCCTTTCACTGGACTTCCTTTTCCTTAGATTATCACAGTACTAGAAGATGCTTTAAATTGGAGAGATGCTTTACCCAACATAGGCATGAATCAATCTTCCCTAAAATTTAAGGGTATCAAAATCAGAGAGAGAAAGCAGTTCTAGGGAGCCTCGGACACGTGACCTTCCACAGATTGTATCTCACAGCAGTCAGTCTCTAACTTCCTAAAACAGCAGACTTGCTCAATTTTCTCCCAAACATATGACTACTTCCACCCATACTTTGGGTACCAGTTCAAACCCTGTAATCTGATTCCTCCCACCATAGTCGCTCAGGCACAAATGCAGATTTGAATGTTCTGAACATTCAGAGGGTGAATATGCGCAGGAACAACAGTGTGTCTGAGCGTGACATAAATCCCTTTACTCATATGCACATCGCAATTGAGAGCAGACACTTGTTTACCAAAACATTTTCCGACAGATAACTAGAAACACTTTTAAGTCCATTAGTTCCACTGAACATTACTGAAAACGCCTTTTAAAAGTGCATTTTATTATATATAATTTAATTTTTCTTGCAAGATCACAGGCTGGGATGCAAACCAATCTACTGTTTGCTGCCAGATGGCATGTTGGAAGGGTATAAACTTATTTCACACAGTGCTATGTGGCATGAGAATGCTGTTCTTACACTTCTAAACAGTCGTGCTTCTTTGAATGGTTTAGATTTACATTATTCTTTCAGTAAGCTCATAAGCTCTTCCCATTTTAGCTAAAGTCTTGTGAAGTTACTAGATAAATACCACAGAACCTTTGGTGAAATTGCTACAGATAGATAACTATTCTGCGCCCCCCTTAAATTTACTAGCCACAGAGCTCCGAAGCAGCAGGGCAACTGACCCGGGCACTGGGCTGATGTGCGTAGAGCCAGAAAAGACCACCATTGCCAGGTATTAAAGCAGCTGAGAAAGGGATCTACATACCCTAATGCACATACGCTCTGATAAATGAAGTAACCTCCATGTGCCTTCACCCTGCACTGGGTTCCCAGGGAGACAGGACACAATCATCTGAAGCGTATGCTCCACCAGTATGCCTTGGTTTGTTGTGGGAGAGCTGGTAATGTCCTCAACAGCATCAGGGTCTCCAGAAAGACCATCTATGTATTCTACCTGAATTATGAGAACAAAGATGAAATTCTTCAAAATACTTTGGGAAGCATGCTGATGGGCACATGCCATGTGTCAATAGGCAGGTTTACATCCATAGCCATCATACAGACAAGCAATATAGGTTCAATTTGCAACAGCAGCCTCTGTGCAGCAATTCTGCATGGCTAGCATGTGCATTTCAATTTTCTACATAATTGCTTTGGAAAAGGAGGTGGAAAACCTCTCTCTCTCTTTCCTTCAGCAAAGCAACGCGGTCTGCACCCGCTGCTAAAAATTGTATCAGTATCAATCTCCTCAGCATCACAAACACACCCACATGCATCTGAATCCTGAAATGCTTATTTTGCAAAGAGTGTGCCAAAAGATTTACTTACTCTTTAGAACTGTTTAATGATGTTGTGGGGATCAAAGGAGCAAGCATTTTCATGACAAAAGGAATTTGTACTCCAGACTCTACAGCACAGACAGTGATTAGTGAGTCACACATAAGAAGTGTCTCGCTTTTCTCTTTTAAATAGCTGTTGTAGCATTTACCTAAACATTACAGTGCTGAATCAGTAGTTTCACAAGTATTCCCAGTGATTGCCTGAACTGCTCACCTTTACCTGGTAATATCCTGGTGATAGCTCCTTGCCTGAAAAATGTGTTCAGCACAGTTACTTGGCTGCTAGCAGCCAGGCAGACATTAAGTACGCATCCAGGATTTCCTGGAGGGGTTGGAGAGCAACCACTGTATCTGAAGGAGATTTAAAAACATCAGTTCTGAAAAGTACATCTATTCACAAACAAAAAATCATTAGAAAGTGTTTCATTGTGGAACTCAGCTAACCCAAAGCAACATTTGAATTTAATTACTTCACCTCTTTAAAAAAAAAAAAAAAAAGGCAAGAAATATCCAGAGCTGAAACATCTACTCCCATTGCGGTACAACCCTCATCCTCCTCTTGACTTCTTCAGGTTTAAGCCCCACTGCTCTCTCCTCTTACACTACAGTCCCCACCTTGCTGCCTTCCTTCCTAAACAACTCTCTTTCTCTCTCCTCCATAGTGGTCGATGATGATGATGAGCCTTCCTCTGCCCTTACTGCTCTCCCTGCCCCTTTTCATGGAGAGTGTCCCTGCAATATCGTTCCCTCTGCAGCTTTGTCATATTCATGCTACCCAGACGGTTCATCCCATGGTGGTACTGGTTTGCTGTTGGAAACTGGGAGAGGGTAAGGGAGGAGAACAGGATTTTCTTTTTTAATTGCCTGGAATAAGTGGTTGTTTTGTGGATGTTGTGGACACAATTTGACACCCGAAAACTTTTAAGGGAGTTGGGCTTTTCTTCATCCCATGTTCTCCCTCCCTCACTCAACAAGGAAAGCTTTCAGTGCTGAAAACAGAAGGCTTTGCAGAGAAGACTTTCCTTTAATTGGAGTTCTAGGAAAAACCTACAGCTTCTTGAAGGAAATGAAAAACTGCATGAAAACAAGCCATTTTCTCCCAAAAAACATTTGTGAAGAAAAATATTAAAACCCTCCAAAATTACTATCTAACCTGGGATCACATCTTATTTTAGATCTGCTAAGACTTCTTTTCCCCTTTTACAGATCTGCCACTAAACATTCATTCTTTCATTAGCAATGCTCTTCATCCCCTTCAAGCGGTTCATTAGCAATCTCCCTTCATTTTTGTTGGTTTTCCTCAGTGTGTCTCAACTGGGGGGACCTTCAGGCATCAGATTTGACACTGCAGTGAGTGACAGAGGCCCCAGTGGGCGGCATACTCCACAGCCTCTTCTGCATCATGTGGCTTAATTCCCTCGTGTGTGATAACCCCTGACACGGGGGTGCTTCTCGTGAAAAAGCAGCCGAGTAAGAGACTTCTCTGTCTTCTTTGGTGCTTGTCTTTCTTATAACCCCTGCTCTGTGGAGCGGGAAAATACATTTCACCCCAGGGTACGGTCCCAGCCCTGCCACTGTCCTCACCTGCCTGCCCACGGTCCTGCCACTGAGCCCAGATGGCTTCAGCGCACGTGCCACTGCTCACCTGTGCACCAGCTGCATGGGAGAGCTCAGTGCATACTTCTGCTGCCAGATACTCTATTTTGAGAGCAGACACTCTGTTACCGAGAACTCTGAAAAACACTTAAGGTCCCAGATTGTAGGAAAAAACACTGTTCAAAAGAAAATGTTACTGGAATGAGAGCATTATGCATGATTCATGGGCAGCACGATACCTGAAATATTTCTGTGATGCATTTTCCTCAAAGAGCAGTGTTAGGATTTCAAGAGAACATGCCAATGTACCCACAGTATTTCTGTACAGCTCCTTGAATAGATACTGGTATATGTATCTGAAGGAAAGATTTTAAAGCCGTACTGAACTCCTGTGTCAAATACAGCCAAAAACTTGACATTTTTCCTTGCCTGGTTGCTTAGTGCTAGGAGGGGAGGAAACACACATTTATTTGTTATTCTGCCATTAAGAAAAATGATTTAATATCCTGACAAAGTATGTCTCAGAGATGTTAACTTGGGATCCCTAGCCAAATAATAATTTCCCAAAAATAAGGAATATTCAGATGAAAACTCCAGGCTTGGGCAGAGTAGAGAGAAAAGGCTGCAACACCATCAGTCAGATTAGCTTGGAAGACTAGCATGGGAAGCAGATTGCTCTGCTGGAACTGACGCTTGTTTTTTTGCGAAAACAAGTAAGTTCTTCTGTCTAATGGGGCTAAAGGTGCACAAAGGTAAGGCAAGGATGGCTTGCAGGATGCCACATGCCTGGGGCGATGCCTTCCCTTTAGCGGAAGAACAGAGGGAGATTCTTCCTGGGTTGGGAGGGAGAGATGGTTTCAAGGTGTGAGACAAAACCAGCTTGCTGTTGATATTGCCTGATTCCGAATGAGAATTTCAGAACCAGTCAATAAAATTCATGTTCCTGGCTTCATGTCTAAGCTCCTAAGTAGAAATGCTCCGAGAGGTGCAGAGCACCTGCAAATCTTATCTATGCTAACAGCAGCTGCAGGAATTCTGTATCTTTGAAACTTTAGGTCATTTTACATAGCCACCTTTTGACAGATTGAAACATTTACTATTTTAAATGTGATTTTTTTATTATCTTGACTAATATTTGAGAGCTGCCACTTCCTCTCTGCTAAGGCAAATTGCGCAGACCTCACACGGTTCATCACCTCTAACTTGTCAACATTCTTTTGTTAAAGCGTTGACACCCGAACAGATGGTATTCCCGGAGTGATCTTGCTAATAATCAGAAGTACTGCCCCCTGCTTCCTTTTTTCATTGCTATTTAGCTATGCCGCTGCACTGCAGCTCATGCTTGATTGATTACCTGGTATTGCCTCTGCCTCCTTTGCAGATCTACTGCCTTGGGAACGCACTGCCCCGTCTTACAAGTGAGACCTCCTTTCTTTGTCCCTGGATGTGTGCCCTGGCATGTCACATTAGTAAAATGCATGTTGTTCAGATGAACCCACCTCCTCAAGAGATCAAGGTGAGTCTGTATCAGTAACCAGTTCTCTTTCCTGTTTATTTATGTCTGTGTCATCACCTGGGATTTATTGTGATTAGCCCTGAAGATACTAAGCAGCACTGAACCAAGAACTGATTCCTGGAGAAACCTTATGTTAAGACCCTTATTACCTGCATTACTCCCATGGTCCATGAGCAAGGCCAGTTTTAACCCACCTTACTGCCGCCTTTGTATTGTCTTAATTTTTTCTTTTATCAAAGGGGCAGGTGGGAGCCATTCAGATACCTCTAAGAAATCAGAGAAAATCACATCAACAATGACTCCTTGCTTTATTAAAAACTATGAAGTTGGAGAATATTTATTCTACCTGGGAATAGTGTTCAATGACATCATTACACAACCGTATTGTAATTTTTGCCCCACCCAAGGTAAGGCAAAAGGTTTTCCAGGAGTCTTCTTGGAATCAATGTCAAATGAGCCAGTTTAAAGTTTCTAGGGTTACACCAATTACTGTTTCTAAAAATTAGCATATCATTAGCTTCTTCCAGTAGTGTGCAACTTCCTTGCTAAAAGTCAACAGCGAATGTTCATCAAAAGTCTCAGCCAGTTCTTGTTTTGCCAACAAAACAGAAAACAGTAGCATACATCGTATCTACCAGCTGCCTTCCTTTTCTTTTCATGAATTTGGCCTTTTTTTTTTTCACATAGGCAGGTTATGAAAAGTTGTCCTCCTTAAATCGCTCCCCGATGCCTCTCCTCCAGTCTGCACTCTTTCCACTCCAAGTTTTATTTACCCAAATGCCTTAGGGTTGGTTGGGGGTTTCTTTTGCTCTGATAATTATTTTACAAGAAGGAACTGCCACACTTGATGAGATCCAAAGCCCTCCTGTTTCAGCCCCTTGGCTCTGACACTGGCTAGCATTAACTGCTTCAGGGGCAGATATTGGCTAGTCTGCTGCCCAAGGAGTCTCCTTCTGATTTCTGATGTTTAAAGGTTGTTTTAAAATTCATACTTTCCCTCTTCTCCTTTTTCAGAATCATATTTTCAAAGCACACTTCAGTACAATTAGAGGCAGGATAATGAGAGTAAAATCCAATCACCTGTTTTTCATGGGAATCAACCGTGAATCTTCTGAGCCAAGCCTTTGACAGAGAAATAGGCAGTTTCCATAATGGAACTGTGAATCAAGACATATCCCATTGACGGTGGGAGGGATTATTATTGAGCTACAATCCTATAAACTGGAAATGTATTTTTGAACTATTGCTTTTAGTACCTATTACTTCACATTCACTATACTTAAGCACATAGCATTCTTTGGTTATAAGAGACGATTCATTATTGCTGTGTGAAATTTCACTGGTTACTGCTACTGCAATATTTAACGTATGTGACTTTAAAACTTTCTAAATATGTTAAATATTAAATGCATACAGTCAAAATTAATAGGATGTATTATATAGATAATGCAATATGCATAATGAATATCACACCGGAATGATACACAGCAATAACATATCATGCTCCTGAAAGCATTCCTATATATTCATGCCAGCCTCTCTGACAGATGGAAGGGCTACAAATACTAAATACTGGACATCTTCTAATTAATGTTGACCAAAGGTGTGTTACCAAGTTAATTGTTCCAAATGCAGTAGAAGAACAGTAATAGCATAATGAGTGAATGAACAAAAGATGCAAGCTAATTTTTGAGTCTTTTTCTTCATTCAGGAAGGGAACAAACCACCTCAGACCTCAAGAAATTACAGACAAGACCCAGGAAAAGAACAGGTCACACAGCGGAAATGGTGCCACTGTGCCATGGCCACAGGCTGCCCTCCTTGCTAGAAGGCTGTTGACAATGCCAGAGCTACTGCGTAGAGCTGCGACTGACTTTTGGGGCACCCAGTACCACCAGCAGTTTTCAGCTTCTCCTGGTTAGCTTTGGTGTTTTCCATCACGTCTCAAGTCCTGGAGGCAAGGTATCACTACCTTAACTTACTTGTTTTTTCAAAACAATCTCTAGCCTCAGAGTTTGCAGAGAAGTGCCTAACAAATGTGCTGTGAATAACTCAGAAGCTAGAAGGCAAATGTGAAAGATTTTTAACTTATTTTCCCAAGTCTTACGCATTACTCTTCAATGCCTATTTTAGCCTGACTCATCTTGACAAAAAGCTTGGCAATAGCAAATGTTGCCAGTAACTCTAAACAACACTTGGGTGAGAAACTAGAAGGCTGGCAGGGGTAACAGGGTTTGCTGATAAAAAATAAATTTCCCAGTTTATCTGCAAAGTCATGTACCTAGTAGCCTCACCACTTGAACCCCAGGCATGCTGGATGGCATGAAGTGGAGGAGAACAGAGCAGGGAGGAGAAGCTGCTGGAGTGAGCCCATGCATCAGGCATGGCGCTGCCGTGACAGCTCACTCGCCACAGCTCCAGGGAGCACACCACTAAAACCTGCAGTTCAGCACACAAGAAATGACTGGAGCTATAATTTATTCTTTGCTCTGGCCCCAGTTTAGCAAAGCTGCTAAGTGCCTGCCCACTTGTTTGCAGGATCAGAAGCAAAAGTGAAATCAAATTTTTCAGTGGCCTATATACTACATGTTACAGGGAGCAATTTTTAAAGAAAAAGAAGACTCAAAATTATATTTTTTCTCTTGGTTATCAGAGTCTATTCTAAAGCATTCCTCTTAAAGCACCATTCATAATATTTGACTAACTAGCCATCTGTGATATGAATGTGTTTTCAGGTTTTGCACCTTATTTTAGGGGCTCTTCATGTACAGCTCTTCTTGTTACAGCATGAAAATAGCAGAACACTGGCACTGGAAGTCCTCTGAGCACAAAGCTGACCTTTTGTTTGCTAGCAGCTGATGCAGTTGACTACAGGTGAGATAAACAACAGGAGAAAACATTTCTATAATAATATATCTCTTTAAGACAAGAACAAATGCATGTTTAATGTCTCCCTAATATCTTCTCCCCGCTACACCCCCAGAAATTAGCTTAACTTCCATGACATATTTTATCTGCCCAAATAGCAGGTCAGGGCAAGCCTCAGCAGTCCCCAGATTCAGGCTCACCCAGTGGCTAGCTCCCAGAGTCAGAGCAACCGTCATGCTACAGTGAAAGTAAGCCAGTGCATAGTGATCCCAAAAGGCTGAAAACCCTTAGAATCAGTGCTAATTCTCATGGCCTTTAAAGACTGCTAGAAACACGTACCCAGCACCAGGGAGTAGGACAGGACTGTTAGCAGCCTGGACTTAGGTTGGCTTGAATCACTCAAGAAACCACTCTCAGAAGTATGAGTCATTCCAGAAGATTTTATGCAATTATTCCCATTTTCACAGATTCACAGAATCATTTAGGTTGGAAGGGACCTCTTGAGATCACCTAGTCCAACCTCCCTGTGCAAGCAGGGTCAACTAGACAAGATTTCCCAGGACTGTGTCCAGTCAGTTTTTTAATACCTCCAAGGAGAGTCCACAGCCTCTCTGGGCAACCTGTGCCAGTGTTTGACTACCCTCACAGGAAAAAGTGTTTTATTGTGTTCAGATGGAATTTCATGTGTTTTCATTTGTGCCCATTGCCTCCTGTCCTGTCACTGGGCACCACTGAGAAGAGCCTGGCTCCACCTTCTGCATCCCTCCCATCAGGTATTTATTGATTGATAAGGTGCCCCCAAACCTTCTCTTCTGGCTGAACTCTCCAGTCCCAACTCTCTTGGCCTCTCCTCATATGAAAGATGCTCTAGTCCCTTGACTATTTTCCTCTTATTGTTCATTTTAAAGCATTAGGACTTCACAGATAAGAGGCTGCATATTTTCAAGATTACAGGGTTTGCTACATAAGATCCTTTATGCTGAGTAGGTAAGCCCAGAAGATTTGTGGACTGTCAGCAGCAGTGAAAGGTCTGCACTTCGGAAACCTGCCCCACTGCAGCTGATGAGCTGTGATCAGACCTGGCAAACTGAACTTCTCCTATAGCACAGACTTTAGTGATTTTGGAGAAAGTCCCTCGTGCCAGGCTGTAAGATGGCTGCTGCTGCAACCACATTGGTGAGGAGGCGATGAAAATCGGCTTGTGACTGTAACCAAAACCACAGAGGTTGTCACAATTAAACTGGCATAGTTGTGTTTCTTGGAAATAAAGGCTTCTGGAGGGAAGCAGGGGTGGGGGTGAGGGTACACTGTAGGAAGTGATCCAGGCTTCTGTTGACAAAATCTCCATAAGAGAAGTACTTTGTTGGTAGGAAACGACTTTATACTGGCTCCACAAAAATGCTTCTAAGGATACTTTGAGCATCATGCATTTAACAGAGATGTGCAATGCTGGCTTTTCCTGCACACTCCCCTGCAGCTCAGCTGGTATTTCACACATTTCCAAAGCAAAGATGAAGTCTCTTTCCTGTGTCACACGCAGGCCCAGCGGCTGGCCTGGTCTGCGACCTCCCACTCAGTTGTGACTTGAGTGAGGGCTTGGGGCACAGGAGTCTACGGCAGGGCTCTGGAGTGACACTCTAGCCAAGCCCCTGGACTAGTCCTCCAGCCCCGCTCTTGCATGATCCAGTATGAATCCTGAGGTCTGTTAAACAGGGTTTTTTACAGGTGGCGAGAGAAGAGATATGAAAGGTTTGCTCCCGGTGGTGACCAGGACTTTTCCACCCAGCGTCCCACCTTTGCCTGGGTTCCCCAAGCACTTCCATTCCCCACCATGTTCCAACAGGGAGGGCAGTGAAGGGGGAGACTTCCAGCTGCTCTAGTAAGGGCAGGAGGTCACACGTGTGCCAGTAGATGTACAGTACCCATGCACCAGAAATTAAATGGTCCCAAGAAATCCAGCCCAATGGCAAAAACTTTTATAAAGAAAAATAAAGACTTAAAGTGTGTGGAACAGTGTGATCACTTAGCATTTTTTTGCCTTGTAGATTTGTTTTAGCTTTGCATTTGTAATTACTTAAATGCAGTGTTTTTCACAACAGACATAATTCACAGTCCTTTAATGCTGTGCCTTTCAAAACAAATATGAGTCACAGCTCCTAGGTAAACTTCCTGGGCTGGCAGTAGATATCATTATTGTGTGATAGAGTGCAGCAAGCTGTTTGCCAGATTACTCAAGCTCCTAAAGCTAGCAAAATGCATTGCCATTTATTTATTATGCTCATGATAATTACAATTATCATCACTTCAGTGCCAATCTGTTTGCTGCAGAATGAAGGCCCCTTCATGGTGTCTCCAAGGATTCAATGTTAGGCCTGAGTAGTTAGTTAGCCAAATTATGGGGCCTCACAGGATTTTTTTTTTCTGCAAGAATGAGGACTTACTAAGAGGTATCAAGCACCATATTCCTGCTCATTTAACAACAATGGGCAGGAACGCCAGGAAACACCTGCTACAAACCTTCCCTTCTGTACACAGTACTGTTTTGGTCTTTGCTTTGGGCACTAACCATCTTCCAAGACAATATCCAAGCACAGGTTCCAGCTCAATATCATGTACGCTGAACTTAAAAATTAATATATATTTCCATTTCCCCACAAATGTGTCTTTTTGTGTATATATAAGGATCCATAGAAATTACATAATGTCTGAGTATATGTACAAAGTAAACATGAATCTGCTTCTGCCTTTATTTCTAGCCCATTCCTCAGTACATCTTGGCACTAAGAAGGAGGAGTCAGAACATACTGAGACATTAGGCCAGGGAGAGTAGCGAAACCCAGATTGTGAGCAGAGGGGGTGGAAACATAGAGTGTAGGCAGGTGAGAAATGTGAGATCATTTATCCAACCCTGCAGCAGTCTAAAAGAATACTTAGCCTCATATGGTGCTTTAAATCTTAAAAATCCTCAACGAACATTAGTCAAACTAATGAAATTAGTCATCTAAGGTCATATTCTTTTTATTTTCATTTTAAAGGAATTTTTCTTAGGTTATTTTGATGAGTTGTATTAATTTAAAACTCTACAAATGAGTTCTCTTAACTTGCCTTGCATTTCCCTTCACATGTCTTCTGGCAGAGTATCTCCAGGTTGTCTGAGCATTGGTTGCTTGAAGGCTCTTGACATGATCAAACAGTATGTTTCCTGGTAACACGTTACAATGTTAGGCGACATTTCTCAAACAAGACAGGACTAGATCTTTGGGATTCACTTTAGCTAATTGGGTTTAGAGAGTTGCCTTGTCACTGCACTTTCACTTTACTGGTGCGCAAGTATGTTCGGTATAAATGCATTAATCTCATTCATTTTCATATACAATGAGATGCTGAATTACAGCACTTAATATAAGCCACTATGCTCACCTCAGTGGGAGTTGCAGATGATCATCATTAGCATAAAACCATTGCAGATCATCTTACCACACTGAACCTTGGCAGTTCAAATATGGATCTAAAACTGAACTAAAACTGAAGTCAGCTCTTGGATTGTATTAGTGTTGTTATTAGTCATTTGTATTGTCTTAATTATGAACCACTGGATAGTAAGATATGTGATATAAATAGCACATTTAGTCTCTCTTTGGACACAGAGCACTAGCTGGGGTCTATCTCTGCAGGATAGTAGGCTAAACCATAGGTCACCCTACTTCTAAACATACCAAGGAACATTTTGATAAGCATTTGCTATTATTCTGCAGTGAGAGGGAATGTGAGGGGAGAAAAGTGAGTCCTGAACATTCATCTTGTCAAATCTCCCAAAATGATGAATGATAAAGGTTCTCAGTAACTGACACTTACTGCATGGCAGCAATTTAGGCAAAAATTATCAAGAGCTGAAACTGTTTATCCTTCATTTTGCTACCATGCATAATAGAGCAATTAAGATATATCATGAGCTGCTCATTGATGTTAGACATGAGACAGAAGAACACAATAGATGGAAACTAAATCAGATTGCCAAGGACAAGTATAAAAGAATAACATAAGCACATAAGGATAAAGGAGAAAGCAATGTGCAGGAGACATAGAGGGTAACAAGAATCATTCCGTAGTAATAGTAATAGCAAGAAAGAGACTGAAAAAAGCTTTGTTCCCTATAAACACGGGAAGAGTTACTCTGCTATTTAACAGGCAGGGAAAGTGACTGACAGATAATGCTGAGAAGACCACGATGGTTAATGCCCTTTTTGCATCAAGTCTTCCCCAGAAAAGTGTACCCTGTAAACTACCCTGTTACTATTAGTAACAAAAGGACATAATAAAAGAGCAAACCAAGGATCCTTCCCTTATGAAGGAAAGAAGACAGTAATTGGCTTGGCATGATGGACTTCATCCTAGGATTTCTACAGAACTGTCACAAGCAACCTCAAAAGCACAAGCAGTCATCTTTCAGGACAGGAGGAGGACAGGTGAGATGGCAGTAGAAGACTGTCATGGTGCAAAACAGTGCACATCATTAAAAAGGGAAAAACAGAAAAAACAGGGTCTGCAGACTAGTCTTGGAACTGCCACCCCTATAAACATTCTGGAGCAAATGAACATACTCACAAGCTTCCGAAAGGTTTTTACTTCGCATCAGTTTAATTTCTACCTATAAAAGGACAAGGGGTCTTTTGACTATAGGAGAGGCAGGTGTTCTCTGTTGTGACTTTAATAAGATTTTTATATGGTCTGACATACCATTTACACAAGCAAGTTGTAAAACCCAGTCTAGAAGGAACTGTCTACATATGTATACCCTAGATTCAGTCCTGTTCAGTGTTTTCATTAATAGCTACCATGGAATAAGGCTAGAAGAAACTAGAGGCACATGGGAATAGAATGCAAAATTATATTTGCGAACTAGCAAAATAGGGGGAAAAAAAAAAAACTTCAACAGATGCAATTGCAATATCCTACACTCAACAGACTGTGCAAGCACAGGATGGGGAGAAGCAGGTTAGGTAACAGTTCTGCAAAGGATGTAGGTGTTACAGTCAATGACAAACTGAGCATTAGTCAGCAGCATCACATTGTTGTGAAAATGGCAGGTGTCATACTGAGATACAGAAACAGAAATAAGGTTTTTGAGACATGAATTGATCCTTCTATTCTGCTCAGCACTGGCAAGAACACAGCTGGGCTGGGGCACTGCACTCCAGGAAAGTGTGGACTAGAAGAAAAGAGTCCAGAGGGGAGGAAACACTGAAAGAACTGGGCTATTCATCTGAAAGTAAAGAGTAAAACGTACAGGGTAGCCATCTTCAAATAAATAGAAAGCTGTCACAAAGAGGAAGGGAATAATCTGTTCTTCATGGAAATAGTAGCTAGGAGAGAAGATTTAATTTGCAGCAAGAAAGATTAAACATTAGGAAAAACATTTTACTGGAAATCCTAGTGAAGCAGTGAAGTAGATTTCCTACTGAGGCTCTCTCCATCACTAAAGGTCTAGTAATATGTTCGAGAAACATCTGTCAGAAATCATATAGGACTACTTGATCCTCTTTAGGGGAATGGACTAGATGACCTCTGGAGGTCCCTTCGACTCTACGACTATCCTTCAGTTGACACCTATGTCATTTACATTGTGTAAGCTGACCACAGCAAATGAACCCTAATCTTAATGAGTGAACGTGCTTCTACAGTCACACCGCCTATTGTACATCACTCCGCACCTCACCATCAATGTGTTTTCTGAATATAAACAAATTCTGCAGCACATGTTACAGCTCCCTCTTCTAAATAAGCAACATTGTTGATTTTTAATTCTGAGACTTTTTAAAATCATTTCTCCTTCCATTGTTGGCAACATTCTATCTTGTGTTTAAATAGTCTTGTTTCAGAAAATGTATACATACTTCCCTCTTAAACAATAAGTAATCCTCCTTTTAAAATGTGTTCCAAACACATGTAATATTTTACTAGTACTTTCTGTCCTTTTAAGGAACACTGCAAAGATTAAAATTTACTACTAAGTAACTTTAATAGCAAAAAACCCAAGCAAGCAAATGCTGTATCATTTCATTCCAAACAGGGATTTATCTGTAAGCAACCTATATCAATCAAACTAGAAAACCAAGTTACTTCACATCATGTGCAAGTTCTCTCACAATGCTGACTCTCCTGTTCCTGTGGGAAAACTATGAACTGAATTCTGCTCCAGCCAACATTTATAACACAACTGCTATAAACAATACTTGCTTAGTATTGATGCCTTCCATCAGGGACCCTCAAATAACTGATCAAAACTGATGCTATTCTCATTTTACCAGTGGGAAAATACCAGCAGTCCTGCCTTCATTAAAGTGATTTCTCAAGGTCAAACAGGAAATCAGTGCCAAAGTCAGGAATTTTGCCCTTCAGCCCCTACACTTTTTTATGGGTCTGGCTCTAACACTGTTGGTTTGAGATGCCATGTTTTTCTACATAATGCAGATGCCAAATGCCCAGTTTTAGACTGAGTTCCCCTTTGTGCGTAACTATAGAATCACAACGAGTACCCCTATAGCTTTTTTTTTTCAGAATAAACTGTACAGTGTTAACCATTGATGTTTTATTGTCATTGATTTAGTAGCTGCCAGAGAGTTACAGCAGGAGATAGATTGCTGTTATTTTAGCCTATAAAAGGTCTTATGCCTCTGTCAGCAAACACTTTGGTTCCTTAAAATAAATAAGTAATCTGAAAGAAAATACACAAGCTGGAGAAATCTTTTAAAAAAAACAACTTTTTTTTTCTTCCTTCTTTCTTTTTTTTTTTTGTTTTGTTTTTTTAAGTGCTCCTTGACTATTTCTTTCTGGATAACAGAGCTGTGTAAAGCTTTCTGTGTTTTATAGGCACATGGAGGGTAAGCTAGGACATTCTTCGTGCCCCACTGGGAATATTTGTACCAGCCCATAGCTGGCAAGGTTCGAGTAGCATAGGACTGCAGGGGTGACCTGTGTGGGGAGGAGGCCATGAACTGCCCTGGGCTGATCACAGCCATGTCCAGACAGCTCTGAAACATGAAAACAACCCCTATCTCAAAATTTCAACCAGTCAGAGGAGCACACGGCTCCTCTGCTCAGGTATATTTAAGAAATGGTGGCAAGTGCTGGGGGCAGGAGACACAGGAGGACACGCCAGAGAAGACCTGTGAAGAGAAAGTAAAGAAGCAGATTTGGAGGAATGGAAGAGGAGAGGGCACATGGAAGATGCTGCTGGGGACACAGCTGGAGATGCACTCCTGGAAGGAGGTACTCCCTGACAGAAGTTTCCCTCTGAGGGACTGCAGCCAATGGGCAACCCACACTGGGGCAGGGACACCCTGGAGAGACTGTGGCTATGGGTGAGCAATGCTGGAGCAGTGACACCCCAAAGAGACTGTGGCTGTGGGTGACACACTACAGTGAGGACACTGAAGAGGGCCTGCGGCTGTGGTGACCCACACCAGGGTGGGGACAACCCTCAGGGACTGCAGCCCATGGGCAACACACGCTGTGGCAGGGACAGCCCCAATGTATGGCAGCTTGCAGATAAGTCTGCAAGATAAGATGCCAGAGCAGGGCCATCCCGGAAGAAACGGTGGCTCATGAAGGATCCCAGGCCAGAGCAGAGAGAAGCAAGGAGCAGTAGAGGAAAAGAGCAAGAAGCAAGTATTAGCAGAAAGAAACCTTTACACACTGACTCAACCTCCTGTGCTGCCTGTCACCTGCCCAAAGAAGTCAGTGGGGACTTACTGTAGCACGCAGGGACAAGGGAGGTGGAGACTGGGAAGAAAGAAGGAGAGGTGTTGGACTGAAGTTTATCCTGGGGAAGGGGAGGAAAAGTGTTTCCCTAAGTGTTTGTTTAACTGCTTGTCTTCCCATCTTTTCTCAATGTCTGAATCAGTAACTAATGGCTTATATTAAATGGCAATAAATTAAGTGAAATTCCTTGAGTAGAGACATTTTGCCTGTGACAATACTTTGTGCTTTCTCAGTATTCTGAACAACAACTTTCCAGATACAGTCATGTAAGCAAATCCGCCTTCTGTTTCCTACTTCTTAACTCAGGTTTTAAATTCAGCCCTGCTACAGCATAGGCCAGGTTTGGCCTGTGAATCCAAATTGGCCACTGACGTCAGAAAGACACTCGAGAAAAAATTCACCTATTCAGAGCATCAGCAAGAAATGCTATTGTGTTGCAACTAGTTTTTCCAGCTGTGCTCAAAATGACAACATGCACTTACCTTCCTGTTCCTGTACCTTCGACGAATAAGAAAACTCACCAGCACTAGGAATGTCTGCACAGCATAAGCACACGCAGAGTAGGAGAGTGTTATTGGTGCTTTCATGAGGCATCAACTTTGAACAGTTAGCATTTAGCCAAAAGCTAAGGACTTGGCCAACATACTTCAATTATCTAATTTGTAGGGCTATGTTTCATATATGTTTTAGATTGATTTAATTACTGTTAATTAACATATCTTTATGTATTATGAGAGACAGCAGATACCCATAAAGATTTTTATATTGAGCCATATGGCAGCCTGCAATACACTAGCCAAAAAAGTATAATGAGGCATATAAAAAAGTCTGCTGCACAACACTCCTTGGTAATTTTGAAAAATGAATGTCAGAGTTTGCACAATACAAGAGATACCATCCTGTTCTTGCCTTACCCAGTCTGGCTATGGGAGCTGGATCAAGCTCCGGTTAGGATTACGGAAGATGCAGACTCCGTAATACCAAGGCTGATATGAAGGGAGTCAGTTCACATCTCTGGATTTTCTTCTTCCCCACAAAGGAGAATAGATGGAAGTGTTTCCTTTAAGGGTAGGTAGGCTCCACATGGAAGATATGTCCTGAACTCTTCCCTAGGATCAGGAGATAGGCAGTTATCTCTTTTGACCTTTTTTGTGGAGTCTCAAAGATTTTACATCGTTTGCTGTTAGCCAGTTGTTTAAGATGGTGGCCTTGAGATCCTGCCTGGTCCTTTCCAACCCTACCTTGCTAAAACAGGGACAAATGGAGCTTGGTGTGAAGGAGGCGACCAATCTCCACCACCATCCATGACCTGTCACCTGTCACAGGACAGGGAGGAGCCCAAAGCATGAAGCTGTGGGAGAAGCCAAAGACGCTGGGGAACAGCAGACACATACTCCCAGATAACATGAGAAGCAAACAAATGGTAAGGAGAGCAATAAAGTTCCCTTATCTCCCACAGTAAATGTCCACCCATCAATCCCAGGCACAGTCACCTCTGGACACGAATCTTGTCCCATGCAGGAAAAAATAGGCCTGTCATTTTTAGTAGCACCTTCCTTTAATTGCATTGCTGTCACCCATGCAGGCAGAATTCAGGAGTCTTCAGTGACTCAATTTGCCAAGAATGAGACAAGGTGGCTGAAAAACAAACAAACAAACGAACAAGTGATTCCACAAGAAGACTTCCTATTTCCTTCTCGCAGTGTTCAAAGCAGCACAGTTCCCACATGGAATGAATGCCTTTCACATAGCCGTATCTTCATTTTCAGATTATTTTAAGGCCAATTTCAGAGATGAGGCAGGGGGAAGAGGTGTTGGAATAATACAGGAAAAACTGGAAAATGTGAACATTGCAAAAAGAAAAGGTTCCGATTAACTGTCATTACTGCTCTAGAGATATAAACTTCAAGAGGGTGCTGGAGAGATGAAGAAGCGAGGAGGGGGAGTTCTCACATTTTGGCCACAGGAATGTATCGTGAAAAACAGTAAAACCAGAAACCCCAAGATACTCATAAACAAATGCAATCTCCTTCCTGCCACTTGCCCTAATTACTGAACAGCTTTACACTCCAGTCTCTGCCCTGAGTTCAAAATCAGAGACTCGACCTTGGCATTTTGGCATCCTGGGTGAGTGCCAGAACCATCAGAGTAAAGGCTGTTCCTTATAGACTCCATTATCCTGGACCTGAAGAGATGAATGTGCCTTACAAGACTGCCATGACTAATAAATTCTGGCAGAAAAAGCTTCGCAGAGCTGGAATATTTCTTCTTGCACTGGTGCCTCTTTTTATCTATATCATACTGACATCTGGTGGGAATGGGCATGAATTGACTGACTGGGAAGGCTTGGACTGTTCCTGCTTTAATGTAGCGGCAGAAAAGAACGCATCCTGAAATGTGAACAAGTTATGTGAGCAGAAAGTGAAAATTATGTATAATTAGATTTCTTTTTAACAATTTAAAGACTTTTAAATGTAGCGTCTTTAGAGAAATCTATGAAAGATTTTTTATCAGGGTTTTTTTTTTTTGTGATAAAATAGGCATAGCTAAAAATGTAATGCACACAGTTGACACAGGATCTGTGGTTATTACTCAAATATATTTTTTCATGATGCTTACTACTTCTTTTTATGATGAATCAATGCCAAAATACAAACACTTTTCCACGCAGAGGCTGATGCTCCCACCTTTGCAAAATCAAAGACTGGAAAATAAGCTTAACAAAAGGCATTCCTACCTTGTTGGTTTGTTCAAATGTGTAAACAGAATTAGATTGCTGTACAGATAATCGGTATTTTTCTTTCATCTAGTATGCAAAATATAACCACAAAAATTCACAATACTTTAAAGTATTCTCTTCTGACAGAGAAAGCATTCAAGTTACAAGGACAAGATTATACAGTGAGTGTCTGAGCTCTTTCTCAGCTGCACCGGTTATCTCATTTACATGTCTCAGGACAATGTTGTTCAATTAGAAAGATAATTAGTGGTCAGAAAGACCAGAACTTGGAGAAGTCAACATTCCCAGGGAGAAGAGGGGTCTCTGCATTTACAGAGCAAACTCCTATGTAACTGAATGTAACTGAAGTCAAGATCAGAGATATAATCTTCTCAATACACAACATCGCAGTAACTATTCTGGATTGAAAGCTCTTGTATTTAAGGTGTTTGACAGTAGGATGCCTGCTTTCAGTACCACAGACACTTCACCTTCTTGACTGAATTGCCAACAGCAGACCATAGCAAGTATACCAGGTTCCTTCCTTGACCTGGTACCAATAACATCTCCAGGTTTGCTCGACCTCCACAAAGGTCTCACTAGCCTCAAAAGAAAAATGAAAGCTCTTCCCTCTTCAAAAGCAAAGAGTGTACGTGACCAGTTGTTCCATGCAGTTGCTACTAGATCTGATACTGTTGCTGGTCTGGCAGTTTTACAAGTGAGACAATTAATGGTCCAGCCTTCTTGTCCTCTGCTACAACTGCATTTTCATGAGGTTCTGTATCAACACATTGACACCTCATTGGGCTTAAACAAAATCTTTCTCCACAAATCACAGCATATAACAAAATGCTAACTGGAAAATATTCCAGATAGTACAGAAATGAAATCTTGCCTCATACCCATAACATTATCTTCATCAAAGGAAAAGTACTGTTGTAAGTAGTTTCATGGCTTGAATGAGAGACCCAGGTGTGTGACTCGATATATCAGCATGCAAGGAGCATGTTTTCTACACCATTTTTCACTGAGAATGCTTTAAAATACAAAGTCCTTCATAACCTTTATCATTAGTCATTTCACTGACTACAACAGCTATCTTTCACTTTGTTCTCAGATCTGATTCACTCAGTAATACAAATATCTGTAAACTATGCATCATACATGACTGGTAACCCCTTGAAATTTCATCAGCATACTTGGCACGAGCATGGAGAAACTGTCAAACTGAAGAACTCTCTCTCATAGATCACAGAGTTATTCCTGCACAAGTTCAAGCCCAGTTCTCAGCAGCTTTCAGCTGCCCTAGCTCTACAATTTACGATTGTCCTCTCAAAGCCGACCCTCCTCGCTTTAAATGTGTTGTGATCTATGCAAGTGGTTAATTATTTATTAATTTATTTCCATGGTCAAGAATGATGTTGCATATTTTGCAAAGTTTCTCAATGTTCCAAGCTGTTCTCTAAAAAAAGTTGATAAAATTATTCAAGGCTGAAGCTAGAGATAACACTACCTCGCATTTAATTTATTCTTTAATGGTAATGGCTCTACAAGGTAATGTTATGTCTTTATGTGCTGGCCCCGATGAGGACTCTAAATATTACCCTTTCAGCTTTCAGAGAGGCCTGGTGACACCTGGCCTGTCACAGCAGGGAATTTATAAAGCCGAGCAAGCACATGATCTGGACGGTCACGAACCACCATCACCCAAATGAATATCCCACTGGATGTGGGGTACTGACCACTCCTGTGGTCAGATGGCTGCACTGCCCCAAGGTGATTAGAAGTTACACCAAGGCTCTTCTCTCATAGCTTCACTTTTACAGCAGCTGAAGCAAATCAAAGTCCACCAGCCTATATTTCTTCCTCTGTAACAGTTACTGCTGTCCAATCATTGCTTAGGTAACCCACTTGGACTTTCCGCCTAGTAACCTTTTTTACTTACATAATAACATAGCCAACCATGTATTTTAAACATGCTAAACATATTTTAGCTTCAATCTAGCCATTGCAGTCTAACCCCAAAAAAGAAAGTTTTTTACTCATTTGCCTATTTTGTACTGAAACAGAAACAAACACTATCAAACTTTTCCCCCTGTGTATGTAGATATAACATCCTGCCAAGCTTTTAGATATCCGGAAGTCCTTTCTGCTAAGAAAGCTTACAGTTTAGGCCAGCGCATGCAAAATGAAATATTATTTATGAAGTAATTTTGGTGTGTTACTGTGCAAATCGTTGAGATGTAAAAAGAGTCTAATATATGCTCTGTCCTCTCTAATTGGACTTACATGAGTTCAGTAGTTTTCAGACAAGGGATGTAGGATATTTCTGTACCATGTTAGTCTCAAGAAGTTGCTCAGACTAGTTTTAAATGACTTAAACAGTTCTGCTACATCCCTTGAAGTCTTGCAATGAAAGGCTTCCCTGTTATCTGTCCTAAACCTTCCTCTTCATTTCATACTGTTATATCTAATTACACAATAATTCTCTTCCTAGCCTGATATTTATGTTGTTTAAAAACATGCTAAAGGTGTTTTTAGACAAGACAGATAGATAACATAATGCAAAGTAATGTTTCCCTGATAAGAGGAGAAAAAACGTAGCATAAAATTTCAGTTCCCATGACTTTAGAGATGAGATAAAGTCCACAAAAGAAGAATCAAGGTTGAATAAAGAAACTGCAAGGCTCCCGGTGCAGAGATGAGACTCCAGCTGTTATGCTCTTTGGAATTCTGCCCTGTAGCCCAAATAGGAAACAGATATTATTCTCATGCCTTATTCCCTGGGGACACCTCTTTCAGCACTTAGAATCACAGAAAGATTCAGATTAGATGAGACTTCTGGTCCACGCTACTCCTCAGGGCATGGCCAACTTCACAGTGAGATCAGGTTGCTCCAGGCCCCATCCAAAAGAGTTTTGAAAATCTCTGAGGATGGAGATATCACAAACCTCTCTGGGCACCTGTTCCAGTACTGAACGACTCTCCTGCATGAGATATTCCTTCCCAAGTCCAGTATTTCCTTCTTCACCAAAGAATCATGAGATGATAAGTCTGCATGTAATTTATTAATCTAACAACTACACCATGCTCCAAGTATGACATTCACAGTCCAAACTACCCAGTTTGACCAGTGGCCAGCTTCAAGTTACTTTCTATTCTTCTCAGTCTCTCCATGGCGGTCTGGTGCAACTTGGGAAATTCCACATAAACAAACCAAAAATCAACACATAATTCTGCCCAGCCTTCTTTTGGAGTCCGTCAACAAGTGGCAATTTACTCAAACTCTCCCTGATCCCAGGATCATTCACCTAGTCAAACAGTTACAACATAGCTTTCGTGAAGAAAGAATAAGAAAAAAGTTTTGTCTCCTATGAAGCATGGCAGTCATTTTTAATTTCTTGATTCCCTTTCCCAGTTGCCTGCAGTTCCAAGCAGTCCCCTAGATTACAACCCCTAGCTGACACAAATATTTTAAGAAAAACAGAAACTTAGAACACTTTGCCATCCCAAATGTTCAGTGCATATATCACCAGAATATTAAATAGTAAGCAGAGAGACAGCATTGACACTTGGCCTAAGGCTGGCACAGCCAAGAATAACTCTTTGAATTCTGAAGCACTCTTATGCTCTTTTCTGTTCATGTACCCCTGCTTTGAAGTTCATAAACATTCCAGTGAATAGCTTTTTGATTCATGTGAATGCTTGAAAAATATCTATTCTCTGCAAAATGCCTGCACATAATTGAGTTTTTCAATGCAGCAGCACAAATATTTACTATTCAGTACTCTACTGCCTAAAAATCTGTCCTTCAGTCCAGGAACAACTATGTAGCCACACCACCAGCCATATATCAGAGAGGGCAAATAGTCAAACTAAACAGTTTGCACATGTAAATTGAAAATTGTTCATCTATATGATCCACTGAACAGGTTTGCAGAATCCAGATACAGTTTATAAACAGTTCATGAACAGCAAAAAGTATTTTCACAGTAATCAGTATTTTCACTTTTTGGACCATTATTCCTTATTACCTTTTGCTTAAAGGTATGAAAACTACTAGATATTTAAGTGCAAATTTTTTTCATGTGCAATGAAAATGAATAATGAGAGTCTGCTGCATTTCTCACCTGCAAATGAGATAGTTTGGCACTGCAAATCATCACAACATTGCCTTGGAGCAAATAACCCAGCACACTAATTGCCTCACATAGGACTTGCTGGACATTTATTTAGTTGGGAAAGTTTTAATTATTAAAGAGATGGAAGCGTTTTGCAATTTTCACACACTAGTCTTACATAGACAAAAAGAGAAGAGTTGTGACTCAAGGTCCAGCATTTATGACAACTACTAAGCTTCAGATATTCCCGAGGAAAAAAATTAAATCCATAGCGTACCCGACTGTTAGTATAGTTCTGTGACTGAAAGTACTCCTTGAGAGCTTAATTCCACATGTTAAACTTGTGTCCTGAAACATTAGCTATATTCCCAGCTGTATTTTTAGCATGGATATAAACCTTACCTTTTGATGTTGTGGAAGGGCAGAAATAGCACAAGGCAACATGAGGGTTTACATAAGGCTCATTTTCCACCAGGAAAAGCTAACACAATGGCCTTTTGTTGGCATTTCTCCCAATTCCTGCTGAAGGAGGGTCCATTGAGATGATGCTGGCATGTGGGACAAAAAAGGGAGCAGCATGGCTTGTAGATCCAGTCTCTTTCTCCTTTACACAGCTACAGGGAGGCCAGGGACCTAGCAGGTAACTAAAGCTTCCCCGAAACCACTCCAACTTACGCCAGGCATTGGGCGGATATTTGCCGGCTCTGAGGTCAGAAGGCGCGTGGTCCG
The DNA here is from genome assembly GCF_965638725.1 of Aptenodytes patagonicus. Classification (NCBI taxonomy): domain Eukaryota; kingdom Metazoa; phylum Chordata; class Aves; order Sphenisciformes; family Spheniscidae; genus Aptenodytes; species Aptenodytes patagonicus. The sequence goes on from NC_134949.1 coordinate 126,211,368, forward strand.
GTGCGACTTCCCCAGCAGTCCTCCGTTCCTATGCTACGAGAAAATGAGCCCTTCATCTCTGTTGCCTGCAGCAGGTTGCTATTACACAAAGCACTTGTGATTTGACTTGTTTGTTATGAATTCACTGCCTTTCATTCTTGTAAGTAGGAAAGAGTTTCAGAAAAAAAAAGGCTTGTTTCATAATCTTTTAATCTGAACTCTTTACCAAGTTATGCAAGCACTATGTTTAAGGTTCCCGTTGTGCAGAAGCATGCCTTCGCCCTGCAGTTCTGGTCCACCTTCATCAAATTCTTCTGATCTCTCAGATAATTTGATTATCTCTTGTTTCAAATGATAGAAGACTGGCCTGGTCAACTCTTGTTTGGATCGTTACCTATCAGTAGAAGTAAAACAAGGGAGGATGTCAGTCTCACACGGTTCTACTACCCTTGCCCTGGTGGGAACACAAATACCCTAAACATAATGGTTGGACTTGATGATCTTAAAGGTCTTTTCCAACCTAATTGATTCTATGATTTTATAAGAAATGTCCTGGGTATGAAGAGTAGTCTGTCTCCCTCCACATTACTTTTGTGCAGCCCCCTCCAAAGCACTCTGAGGACTCCATCGCATTGCAACTTGAAAAATTACCATGTACCAGCTGAGCCATGGTCATTATACCAGCATTACTGTGCTCTGAAACCACATAAAACCTCAAGGAAAGCATTTAACACTGATGCACATTCTTTTGCATTAGATGCAGTTGTAGAGCATGATTGTTTCATCAAAATGAAGGTTGCCTGAGACATTTTCAACAGACCTTTTCAGACAGAACACATTGCAACTCAAGACACAGTTTTGAGTACTACAAACAGGGCCAGTCTGCCGCAATGCAATTAAAAATGCTATTTTTTAAATAGCCAGCATTGGCAGTTTACACTAAACTCTGAGAACATCCCAACAGTATAGGCACAGACAGTGTGTACTTCAGCGCAGGCACAGAGTTGGACAATGCAAAAAGTGGCAATATATTCAATGTTTATTTTTTTTCCTTAGTCTTCAAAGTTAAAGCCTTGTCCAATTCCTTCGTGCCTATCACAGAGTTTGGGAAAGAGGACAGACAACAGTGGGAGATCAACTGGTTGCAGATTATACAGAAAAGCTAACTCAGATCAGCAGAATTTACCAGAGTGATGAAAGTGCTGGCTGATGTGATAGCAAGGCCCCTGTCTACCATCTACGCAAAATCATGACAATCAGGGAAGGTGACCTGACTACCAGGAGAAAGGGAGTAGCTGACATGCTGAATGGCAGAGCTTGAATCCAGAGGAACCTTGTAGAACAGGAGGATTGGGCCAACAGAAACCTCACGGCATTCAACAAGGACAAGCACAAAGTTTTGTAGCTGAGATGAAACAACTCCATGCATCAGGACAGACTGGGAAGAAACTGAAAAGGACTCAAAAGGACTTGGGGTGATGGCGGACACCAGGCGGAAGAAGAGCCAACACCGTACACGCCCTGTGCGTACAACAAACTTTACACCAGGCCACACTTGGCGGGCCATGGACAACATATCCAAGGAAGTTGCTCTCCCCCTCTGGTCAGCACTGGTGAGACCACACCTGGAATAGACTGTGGCCAGCTGTGGGAACCCAGTTCAACAGGGAGCTGGAGAAAGAGAGAGGGACTGGCAGAGGGCTACCGGATAGGTCGGGGTCCACAAACACAGGACCTGTGATGAGAGGCTGAGGAGAACAGGGCTTCGGCTTTGCAAACAAGAGGCTAAGGGGAGATCTCATAGCAGTTTACAACAACTTGAAAGACAGTTACAAAGATGACACAGCCAAACCTTTCTCTGCAGTGCCAGACAATAACACAAGGGGCAACACCCAGGAGTTACATTTTGTGAGGTTAAGGTTGGACAACAGGAAATATTTCCTCCACAGGATAGTGTGGCACAGCACTGAAACACACTGCCAAGAGACAGCATGGTTTTTCCATCCTCAGAGGTTTACAGGAGGAGTTGGCTGGGCAGAGCCACAGTTGACCTAGTGTCAGAAATATTATGACTGCAAGTGGGAGCCTGATCTCCATAACCTCCAGAAGTCCTTTCCAACCAGATTTTAACATGATTCTACGATATTGAAGTGATTGTGTCTCTACGTATGCAAAGACATTCATTCAGGTATATTTCAGGGGAGCAAAACACCAGGGGAGAGGAGGAGAGAAGACAAAAGAACTCAGCAGTCTCCAAGTTTAGATGGTAACAAGCACAAGGTCCTCAGGATCATAGTTTGGACTGAAATGCCTAAAATCCACAAAAGGATTTCATGGCTGTTGAATATGTCTGTGCAAGAAGACCACGAGGAAAATAAGAATCCACTGCTGACACAACAGAATGCCATGTTGTGACTTTTTCCCAGGGAGGCGTGCAGGCATCCTGAAACAAACATTCCCTTGCTGTTGCAGGTAGGTGGAAAGAACGTGCAAATCTCTTCCCTCCCACCCTTTAATCCCAAATTAGCCCAACTAGACCACCTGCCAATTCCTATAATTTATTGCTATTACAGCCCAGCTGTGAGTCTGCATGAACACTCTTCCAGGGCATGGAAGAAATTATACTTCAGAGAGGTTTTTCTCCTTGAGAACAATTCCTTCCAGAGCTATTTTGGGAGTTCAGGCAATACAACACCCTGCAATGCAGGAGACAGAAAAAGGTCCACATGTTAAGTCCAGCATGCAGACCAGTTTCATCAGTCTACATCCATCTCATAGTTTCAGGTCTGTCTACATCTTTCAGGGGACCACAGGACAGATGTTCCCCAGGCCAACAAATCTGTCTGGTTCAGCATAGCAGCACCCACACATACCGGCCGAGGTCCAAAAGCACTATAACTGTGTTCTACAATCTGACATTCAAACTAAACAATTCCCCTACATGGGCTGAACTACTTCTGCATCTAGGCAGTCTCCTGAGGTGCCAAGGAAGCAGCAGTAAATTGGCTATCAGAGCCCCTGAACTAGGCCCGCTGTTTTAATAACATATTGAAAGTGGCCACAGGCTGGTCTCACCTTCCATGAGCATCATGACACCCTAGCGAGAAATCTCCTGACCAGCCCTTATTATGTGACTCCCTTGTCTGTCCCTTTCTCCTCCCATAAAAAGCCAAGGGCAGCTCTATGCAATGACGACCAGGATCCTTCAGGCTTCCTTTACCCGAAGCATATCCTTTCCCTTTCTGAGAAGCGCTATCATTCTCTCCCCTCTTTCTATGCCAATTCCTATAAACCAGACAGGAAATCAAATGCTTGGTCTAAACCCCTGCAGCTGTGCATCACTGAATTGCACAGGGCAGCCAGCCATCCTTCCAGGTCTTTAAAGAGCCTGCATGCTTTTCTACAGGTCTCCAAGCTTCACACCTCTGAACCAGAAGCGTAAGCCTACTCCAGACTTAGCTACAGCTAAGAGCATTTTAAGAGTTCTTTATCCTCTTGGGCATGCCTCCACATGAAACAGTTTCTCATAACTCTCTCCCAGTTGCCTCAGTTTGTACATGACAGGGCCTTTCCCCCAGTAATTGTATCATATAAATCCAGCTTCTTCAGTGGTTTTCCCATGAAAATACTCCTCTCCCCCACTGTCCCTCCTATTACAAATATTACAAAGGCCTACCAAAGGGAGTGATCCTTCCACATCTCCCCACCTCTGGTAGGAATGAGAGGCGTTTGCATTCAGTACTGTCAAACTCTGATTGTGATGGCAAATGACAAATCACCTGTCCCCCAAATCAAGAAAATGGATTTAAAAATCACAATACGATTTTTAAAAAAATTGAAAAATTTTAAAAGACCTCGTACAACCACCACATTCTGGTTTATGGACCTTTCAGTCATAGTCACATCAAATGTTCTTTCCTCTAGAGATGTAAAGGATAGAAAAATGGGGGTTTTTTAGTGAAAGGAGAGACTTGCACCAAAAGTACCTGTCTGCAGGAGCTGAGTGTTACATCAAATACAGAAAGACTCAAGATGAAATCAGGACCATAAACAATATGGTGAATCCCCAAACCAGAAGTATTTACTTTGACTTTCACAGTTGGGTTCTGCCTCCAGGCTTCCAGGCACCCATGAAGCACAGTTTTGTAGTCTTTTTCTTTCTCCTTGTGGCTCGTTCAGCACTTCTGAAATCTGTGGCCAACTGTATTTGGCACATGGGATGAAAATGCATAGCATAAAAAAAGGCCAAGAAACTGTCTGCAGCCCAAGGTGTTACATTTAGCTGGGCCTTGAACCCTCTCCAAAGTTTTCCTCTCCCCTCCACAGCTGGATTGCCCAATGCAATATTTTTTCAGGCACTAAAGAAGATGCTTGTGAGTTCTTGTGTCTTTGATTCTTTTCAAAAGAAGTCTTCTTATATTTTTGTCTTTCTGGGAAATATAATCCTAAAATTACCCTAGTTCTGAGCAGAAACAGAATAATGATGAATCTAGAAATAAAAGGCCCATACCCCTTATAACGGTTTCCAATATGACACTTGGAGGAGGATTATATAAAGAAACAAGCAACAACAAAAACATAAAAACATCAGGCAAGCTCAATACCTTCCAGGGTAGTATAGCCTAGTAAAGAAAACAAGCAATGCTGATCCATGAGAGACAGTATGCTTGGGATTAAGTAGCAAAACACAGAAACTCCTTTTAAGAAGAGATTTAAACTATGGAAACAAACAAGAAGTGAAAGGAGTTAATGAAAAAATTGCAAAGGACAAGATAAGAAAAGCATGATGAAGAAAAAGCAAGGAATGAGAAAAGTGTGCTAAAATGAAAAATGTGAATTGGCAGGCGGTGAGGGAGCTGAGAAGAATAAACAGAACAGCCATAATAAGGATAAGGTAAGAATATTAGACTAACAATACGTAGCCTTCAGAAAAGATGGGGATCACGAGGAACAGAGAAAAGTGAAAAATCGGTCTGATTTGCATGAGCTTTAAAAGACTGCAGAGGGTAGGTAGGGAAATGAAGAAATAGGCGTAGATAATATGGTTGATGTTGAGGCACAAACCAAGAGATACATGGAAGGGCTTATCCAACGAACCAAAATTAAGAATCGCGGTGAACTGTGCTTAAAAATATACATGCCTGTTTCAATAGTGTGGGAGAGAATGGTCCAGAGCAGGGCACCACTGTCTTTTAAAAAGGTATTTTCTTGGCAATAACAACACAAATGACACAAACCTTGCTAGTGAGAAAAGAAAGATGAATAGTGAGAATCAGAGGGGAAGAAAAGAATTTCTGTTTTTGTTATCTTTAAAGCAGTTGTATCTCTCCAAGAGAGAGATAAGGGAGGTAGAAACAGAATTATTGATGAGTACATGAGCAGACAAGAAAGAAGGAACATATCTGGGTGCTATGAGCATACCAATATCACTGGCCAGGAGCAAAAGTGCTGCTGATAGGGTAAATATAAAGATAATATAGAGACCGAAAACAATACCCTGGGCACATTGCTAAGAGAAGCACCTCAAAACTGCTAAAAACTTGAGCAGAGTCAGTCAGTCAGGTTGGAAGAAAGGTGAGCTGAAACCCCAGTACCATGATAATGAAGAAGAAGGAAACAAACCGCTGCGTCAAACGCAGCGCTGGCGATTTGATTCCTGAGCAAAGCAAGGATGCCTGGTAGTAGAATGACACGGAGGAGGAGCATTGAAGGGCAAAGTGCTACAAAGTGGCTCATCCCTTAATGCTTGAGGATTATCATTAAGGTTACATTTCTTTCCTGCAGAATCTCTTTCTTACTCGGTGCATTCCTAACTTGGTGAATTTCACTAACTTTCCCAGAAGGGGCAAAGCAGTCATACAGCAGGGTGAAGGAGCAAAGTCTGAGATACAGAGGAGTATAGCACGACCATTTTTCTCTGCTACAATAGGTATACCATCACTGCCCACTCAAGAAAATTGATATTTTGACCTTATAGACTTCAGCTGTAGCACAAACAGCTCTAGGGAAGACTTCAAAAACAAGAGAATGGAAGTGCTGAGTTACAGGGCAAGGATGAGAACAAGATGTAAAGACTCCTCTAGTCTGTTGTCCATAGAGTAGAAAGATGCTTTAGAAAGCAATGCTATTGCCTTTACAAAAAAATGTTGATGCCAGCTCATATGGTAGGAAACCATTTTAGGCTTACAAAGAAATATATGGAGAAAGAGGAATCAGAGCTAAGGAAGAGAAGGCACTGATAAACTCTCTGTGAGACTGAAGAAAGCATAAGATAAAAACACTGATCAAATGAACTTGAAAGAGTTAAAGTAACATTAGTTATGTCCTCGTACATGTCTTAGAGAAATAATCTCTGTAGATGAACGAAAATAATAGGTAAGTGCATCATAGGTACCTTGATAGTTTCAGTAGCAACATACATAAATCTGGTTTTGCTGCAGTTTTAAATAAAGAAAGCATTCTTTATTTTTCTTTTAAGTTGACCTATAGGGCCCCTGGACAATGTTCAGCAGTCACTCAGAAGTGTTTGCTCTTTAGTGAATTCCAGTACAGCAATGCTTGTAAGAGTCAAAACTATACAGAAGAGACATTCCACTATAATCCCATGTTTTCACTGACTCAGACCTCCCCAGGGGGAAAAAACTGACAGAATCATTTCATGTTCCTAAGTACAAAGGGACCTTTCCCCCTGCCCCCTCCTAGAACTTGGGAATTATTCTTTGGACTACAGGGGTTTGCAAAGAGCATATGTGTACATAGATAAACATGGGCATGTGTATACCAGAACTACTTCAAAAGAACATTAAGGATACATAGTCAAGCACTAAGTTAAAGTCAGAATTAAAGTTGTCAGTATAGCTTTCTCTCAGGCTCCCTCCCTTTTTACTAATTATTATTTAGCATCATTATCACATTCATTTTTTTTCTCCAGGACCTCTTCCTCATTGAGCTCACAAGGTGGGCAGCAATCACTAGATGGACTGCTATTCAAGATTACCTGTTATCCTCACTATTCCGTGGGTGCTCCATGAGTTCATTATCACATCACCCAAATCCTGCCTTTGAGCTTTTCTAGGATGCCCTTATTGTAGCGTACTAGTTCTTCACAAAAAGTGGTATATACATTTTCACCAAACTCCTCATGTGACTAACTGGTATTATACCTTATCACTTGAAGAGCTTAAACAAAACGTAATTTAATACTCTATACCACTTAATATGTATGCCCACACTGTCCTAGGAAAAGTCATCCTGAAGACCAGATTCACTGTCCATCCAGACAGCAAGCCTGGAAGCACAAACCAAGGCATGGCCAGAGGGTACCTCCACATCACTCAGAAAACCACTCGGGGGTTAGGACCCTCTGAAGCAGACTGTTCTAAATAGGACCTTATATTTGGAACTGCAAGGGACTACTGAGCAATTTCACTGGAGTTTTTCACAACAGGGATATCAAAAAGAGGTATTATAATATTCCAAGGACAAGAAGTCAATGACATTTTAGGAGAAGCAGTGTGTTGGAGGGGGTCTCTCTCTCTCTCCCTAATTAGAAAGACCTGCTCTATGAGACTTTATCTATCTCAAGTTGACGTGAGGACCCTAGGACTACCTATGCAACAAAGCCCTTCTTTCAGACACTTCCCTTCAGTATTCACAGAACCACACTGACCTGGCAACACTGATCTGCAAGGGACAGGTAAGGAGGAAATGGTCTCCATCCATTCCTCTTCCTCCCCACTTCTATTATGTAGAGGAAGCACTGCCTAAATTTTACAGCGGAAAGTGGGAGTCAGAGGGTGCATGCAGCAGTGTACAAGGGCACTACAGTACCACATTAATATGAATAATATCTTGCATGCCCTCAGAATCATGATAAGGCTGGCATGTGCACATCACCCATTACCACAGCAATGATGAGAGCATTGATTTCTGTATCACCATGTAATGATGCTGCAAGGTACCAATTCGGGCGACACTTTTTCTGGCAGTTATCCTGCGATTCTTTTGGGAGAAGAATAATGCAAGATGAAATGTAACTTTTATATAGTTTTCCTAAAGCCACTTTACTCTTATATGGAGCTTGTAACTGGGAAGAAAAGGGAGTATGGGGAGAGAAGATACCTCAGATTGTCCCTCACATCCACATGCATGCACAGCAAAGAGTAGAGAGAACGTTCCTCAAAACAGGCAATGGGATTATTCAGCAAGCAAAGAACAGTACAAGTTTCCCCTTCTGCACATGCTTCACTCTTGGAAAAAGTGGTGTTGTAAGTTTAAAACTCTCCTTTTGGCTTGCGTGAGCTGCATTTCCTCAGCAGATTATCCCTGATCTCACTGCCCTTGGCAGCATTAGAGGGGTCACATTTTTACACGGCTGAACTACTTGAACAATTTCTTCAAAGTATGAAATAAAAAAATTCTTTCCTTCAAAGCAGCCATGCATGCTTTCTTCTTTATTCTTTTTGTTCAGTTTTTCTTTTTAAGTCAATAAACACTTTATACCTTGTATTCATTGCAAGAAAAACAAATTCTACTCTATTACTGGTATCTATATTCTGTTTACAGCATCAGCTGCTGAAAATGAAGTATTTCACGTGTCTTAAATTCCCTTCTAAGATTTAAGTGCAACCCCCTAAATGATTTTCTCCTCAGCAAAAGTTCTAATTGTATTTGGAAGGAATGGAGTGGGGAGTGACATCTCTGATTATCTTCTGCCAAGCCTCAGAGAGCTGCTGTGTCCTCTTTCCCAGCTCCCAGGAGAGAACCAGTACAGTAAACACCATCTTCTTAGGTACTACATGTAGCAGCAGCAGACGCATTTGCAAAGGTCACATAGCAGAAGGCATTCCTGCCAACTTTCCTTCAAATCCAAACGGTTATTATGAACTATTTAAAGCAGAGTCTGCTTATACATGGTGGAGTGAACCCAAACTGCATGTTATAGCTCTCTTCTGTTAATAGAGTACGGGGGATGGATAAGGGTATTGCTAATATAAGGAAACCAAAAACTTAGTCCTTTCATATGGTCAAAATATGGCACTTCAGCCTATATGAGGCCCTAGAAAGATGAAACAGCCATTCTTGAATGCTTTTTCTTTTTGAAACATGTATTCTCATACAAGTCTAATAAAGGAGATTACCTCCAACATTGAGTAAACTTCTATTTCTTATTTTTTTGTTTCCTAGACAGACTAATAGGATTATCAGTACTATATCCTGAAATTCATATTCAAAAGCAATAGCAGCTGAACCTTTGCCATGGAGACCAGAGTACCGTGAAGGTTTTTTTGTGTGGTTCTTCAGAAGGTATTAAAATGCAGTCAATAAACTAATCCAGCAGAGAGAGACTATGAAGGAAAAAGCAATGACACGCCTGTAAGAATCTAGAAGGTCTGTTGCTCTCAAAAAAGACAGAACAGATTCCTTTACGGGAAATCTTAATTAGTTAAAAAACCAATTCATCTGAGGCATATTGGATTCATGCACTCATATCCTCATTTGGCAAGAAGTGTTTTAAAGTTACCATGGGCTCTTCTGCTCTGTGCCGATAGCCTGGTCCTGTCATTTCAACATACTTAGCCTTTTTTCCCCTCCAAGCCATGCCACTGTGCAGGTCACAGCTCTTCTGTCCACACCCCTGTGCATGCCAGGCCAAGTCCTGCTCCATTTCAGCGTGGAAGCTGTCTTCTCCTCCTGCACTCTCCTGAGAGGTCTATTGTCACTTCTGTGGTCTCTGTCCCTGTATCCAGCACTGCAGTGCCCAAGAGCAGTAACTCCAAAGAAAATCTTACTGAGCCCCACACCAGGATCAAGCAGTGCTCTCCAGCCTGAAAGTGAAGACCAACAAAGAGATGGAAGGTATTTGGTGTAAAAGGGGCCCTTGGAAGAAATTAGCTGCTAGATGGGTTGCCACTGAGCACATGTAAACTGATTTTTTATAGGATAATAACTATGACTATGCTCAGATTTGGTTTTATGAAAACAATAGAAGAGAGATACCTCACAGACAGGCAACTTTCCTTTGAGTCTTTTTTTCTAGTACCTGGACATTCCAGATCTGCTTCTCACACAGAAATACCCCCAAATGGACTGATTTTTTTTAAGCTGCAGAACAATATGCTTTTCTCCAGTGCGTTTCTCAGAAAGGCCAAGAACAAACTTGCAGAAAACAGGATGAGTCTCTGGCAGACCTGCAACCCAAAAAACTTCAGCCTCTAAGTTTAGCAAAGTTATAAGCTTCTTTAATTTGAGGTTCTGGGCATTATCAACCAGAAGTCATGCAGCCAGCTCCAAGTAATATATTTCTGATGCCCAACATAAGAAATAGTATAAACTATTAAGAAGGAAAGAAAAATTGAAGTAAAATGGCTAGATCTTGCCCTTATAAGCAGCAAATCAATCTAGCTTACTTCAGCGGGCTCTACAATTACAAATGAGGGACGAATCACCTCAAGTTTTTTAAGCTCTGTTTTCAGACTTCTGCCTCTTTTGGCTGCCTGCCTGCGAGTGTCTGTAGCTCTGAAACAGCCTCCCTGATGCATTGTTTCCTGAAAAGAAAGAATATGGAAAGGCAAGCATAATTATTCTCATTGTTGGATACTTGAAACAAATGGCAGGAGACATAAATTATGAGAAGACCTATAAGCCTGTATCTGATGAGGAATAATGAACTATTGTAAAGACAGAGAAAAATTGAAGTGCAAAGGCATGTAACATTTTACACATTAATAATGTAATCAAATTTTCTAAGATCACAGATCTTCCTCATTTTTTTAGAAAGGGATCAGAGTGTTTTGCCTTAGGACATATTTTATCTGGACCATTTCATCTACTGTCATTACCCAGCAACTGCAGGATAACAGTCCTTTTACTAATTGACTTATTTAACCTTAAAGCACCTAAACCACTTTTTAGCTCTATCCCACAGAAAGTCCAACATTCACAGCTGAAAACAGTTCATTATCAGTTTTTTAAAGTATGTGTGAGTTTTAAGTAGCATTTGGGGCTTATCATTAGCGCAAACACTCAGTCTAAATATACCCTGGTACATCATGAACTAGCATTACAGTTGCCACTGGAGTTCATTCTGTAAAACACTATTCCATTTCACTTTTCTCTAGCCCAAATAAAGCATTTCAGGGGTCTCCAGAGGCCCAGAAGGATAACAACAAGACCTTATTTTACAAAGCTGATAGCTACAAACCTCTCTTAGATGCAGTGGATTTTCCCCGTGGCTTAGATGCCAAGAATATTTCAGTGCTTGCGGACTACTTTGCTAGTAACATATTCATTTTTCATGCACATGTTTATGTGCATGAACAGAAAAACTTCAATCTTTCTAAGAACTTTGGAAAAACAGAGATCAAGTTTGGGTTTTTTTTTTATTAGAAAGAAATGGGATACAGAATAGGTTCTTTAGATCAAGGTCACTGGGACCAGTGTAATAATTTTGTTTCCAGTGGAATGAAGACTTGACCCACACCCCTGTTAATACTTTGGACCAAAAAAAAGGCAAAATTTATAAACAAAGTATCATTTCAAGACTAAAAAGCCAAAAATAAAAAATAAAGAGCTCATTGTCAGACTGCAAATAATCTTTTATCAAAACAAAAAAGATTTTTAATAAATCTTTAATTAATCCTACTAATTACATGTACCTAGGTTGTCATTCCAAATTCTCCTTCATCCAAGTGTCACTCAGACACTTGGTCTGAAGTCTGTGGTTCATGCTCAGCCTTCAGCATTTTGATTTTGTTTACTACAGCAGCATATCTAAACTAGAATCCAGAAATTTACTGGTCCAGGAGGAGAGGAAAGGAAGGAAGGAAGCTCTATGTCCAGCTGGCAGTCACTGAGTTGAGGAACTCAAGGTAAGGAAGCTGGAGATCTTTATAGATTACGGCAAAACATACCTGCTGCATCCAGTCTTCAGAGGCCCTGCCATGGTCAGCATCAGGGTGATAAAGAAAGGTGGACCAAAAGAAAAAAAGGCAAGTCATAAAGACAGGCTGCAGGAACTAATTTTGCCATGCATGAGATCCTTTATTTCTTGAACTTTTCAGACCGAAGTGGTTATGCAGACTACCACAAAGAAAATGAAGACAGCCAGCAACTTCCCAACTTAAGGTTGGCTGTTCAGACCACGTGGTCCATCACAAAATTTCTCAGTTTCTCTGGGAATGGGCATAAATATAGACTCATATCTCTATATAATGACAAACTTATTTAAAAAACATTCCTGATTGCAGCTTTTAAGTGGGGTGCACCCAGGAGCATGCCTGTAATCTCCTTGTTGAACATCTGGCACACAGGTGGATTGGAACAAAACCATTCTCCATGCATTTACCTCCCCAAAGCAACTAGTGCCTAGACTTCCAGGAGGACTCTCTGTCCCGTGTCCTCCACTTCCCAGTAAACGTTGTAGAGGTCTAAGCACTTCTGAAGTCTTGACCAAGCTGACTAGTTTCCTGAACATCCACTAACAAGCAATTCCTACTACTCTATTGACAATAAATGAATAGTCTACCAGTGCTGGGCAAGTGGATTGCAGCCCCACACGTTTATGAAAGTATGTGAGTAATCTCAGCAGTATGTGCCAACTCTCAATGTGTTGTTTTTAAAGTGCTGTTATAGTTCACTGCATGTTTAATTTTTCATAGTTTATAAATTTATAACCATTGCTGTTTGTGGTGTAGGAAGGTCTGGAATCAGAAGGTCGATGTTGGATCATTTTAAGGTCTAACCCACAAAATATTTCTTCCGTGGTGCCACCTAGAGAATAGAGTTGAGGAAGCCTGCAGAGATTTCTGAGGAGAAATAACACGTTTCTGAGAGTGGTCAATGCATTCATCAAGAATTCTGCAGGCTGCCTCAGATGTGGGGCAGAAGCTCAAACGGCCACTCTCCCAGACAGCAATGAGCTTCACCAGGCCCACCGCTAGCAAGATTCATACAAAAGGTGATAAAAAACAGACAAAACAAACACAATACCAAACCTATTGACAGTGCTGTCGCATCAGGCTGTCCATGACCATAATCTTGACCTCTGCTCTGTTGCTGCCCTTTGAGCCTGAGCGAGCCTTACTTTGAGCCACTTGGCCCTGCAGTTGTGTTTCTGCCTCCCCTTCCTTTGCTCCTACTCCTTTCCACAAAGGAGGGATGGTGGCTTCTGCACAGCCCCTCTGCTCTAGCACTGGGACAAGCAGAAAACAAGCGGGTTTTTGCATCTCTTCCCTTTGATTGGTGACACACCACTTTGTCAGAGAAAAAGGGATGAGGGGAGAGAGAGGAGATGGTGTCGTGTATGTGGACTTGAAGACCCAGGGGAGAAAGAAAACATTTTGGGGCATCGAGATTTCTATAGGAGAAAGGGCCTCATGCTCCAAATGGAGAGAAGCTCACATCTTGTGAAATCTTGCTGGGGTGGAGGACCTTGCTCCAGGGAAGAAGATGCAAAATAGGAACCTCAGCACCCAACTGGGTGACAGCCTCTACCACAAAATGAAGTCTTGGGGTGACTTTTAAGATCAGCTCAACCAGGCTCCACCAGTTATTACATGCCTTCAGCAGCAACTAAGGATGATATTCTGCTTGTTTTTTAATGGAACTTTGACAGAAGACAGCTGGATCTTCAACATCTTACTTGTTCAACTGTAGCCAAAGGGATATATCATCATTCAGAAAACTAATTGCACAGACAGTGATCAAAGACACCTCTACCCACAGATTCTCTACCCACAGTAAAGAGATGAAGGGTGCTAAACATTTGCACCTACATCCCCACCCACGTATTCTCCAGCCACAAGATTCATTTTGGATGAGCTCTATACTCGGTGAATATGCTCAGTCCTTAAACAAGCCCCAGAACTCTCCATGCCCTCACTTTGACACAGGAGATGTTACTAGAGCCCTAGCAGTACCACCAGAATAGCTCTCCTGAGTGGCACATCTCTCGTCCCATGGGGCAGCTGGTTTGTTTGCTGCCTTCAAAGACATACTGCCTTGGAAGACACGCAACAGAGCCAAATCTTGTGGCCTCTGCTGCCACTTGATTGTTTACTGTTCTGTCATTTACCAGCAACATTTCACCGGATTAGGCCCAAAACATGAAAAAGCTGATTGCAAGATGACCACAGACAGAGAAGACCATTTCCCAGTCAGGTCCAGGAAGAACAAAATCTCCCCTCTCCTGAGGCTACCGCATTCTGCAAATTAACTGTTTGTACACTGCAGGTCCAGCTGGGTTTCTTTCAGTACTGGTGTGCAATTAGCAGTAACGAGCCATCAGTCTTCTTAAAACTGAAGTATTGATTATGCTACCAGTAGGAACGCAGAAAGTAGACAAAGCAATTTTAGAACAGAAGTCTTTATTTTGTGTCCGTCTGCCCTTACCATTGCGTAACGATAGCACAGGTCAGCCTGACTTCTTCAGATGTACAGCAGAGAACCGCTTTGGTCTCAGCAGTCCCCTAATATCTTCCTCTTTTGGGAGGAGAGGATCTCTTTTTAGCCATCCAGAGTTCCTCTGCTCAGATCAGCTCCAGCACTTCCTCTGCATCTTCAGCCGCCTTCTCCATTCCTGCTTGTTTTCTCAACAGTCCTGATTTAACATCTCCATGTAGCAACTGTCTTTCTGACTTAGTTAATGTACCTTGTCCATAACACAGAGCAGTTGCATTTTTATGATGCACTGTATTCTGTAAATACTGGTGGAAGGTTATGTATAGAGACATATGTTAATTCACTGTCAAGTGGCTCAAGGTTTAAAGCACCACAATACCATCAAATTAAATTAATGCAGAGTTGGATCAAAGTCAAGATATACCTGCAAATTTAAATGTGGACAAATGACTTTTTAAAAAGACCTATTCACAGAGGCTGATATTTAAATATTTTTTTAAAAATTATTTACTCAAAGAATATATATTTGGAATAACAAAAATACAGAAAACAAGATTCTCCAAATATTCTAGAAAACAAGCAGTGCAAACACTTAAACTTGTGTCATTTATTAGCATTTCATTTATTTTCTGTGTGTGATACACAAAGAAATAAATACGCACAATGACTGTAGTGGCATTCATTGCATACAGATGATTTCCCCTCCAAGGAACATTTTGGATATAGTTACGTTCAGCTCTCTGGGAGGATTTTATAATGTATTCTTTCAAAAGCAGTTGTTTACACTGCTCTTCTAAGGCCCATTCCTGCCATTGTTCATAAATGCATTGGGACTACTTACCAGCACATGGCACAGTCTAAGCCTTATCAGATACCTAGGTAAATAAAGGAGCAGACGAGGCAAAGCAGAAACCTCACAACACGCTACTGCGTGAACACGAGCCCTGCTGTGATGATACGACGGGAGGACAGAAAGGTTACACATACACCATTTCATATGCAGCAGCTGTCTGATATGCATTTACTAGGAGACTTATCTAGGTCTGTGGAAAACAGGACAAGAAGAACTTTTAACAAACAGTATGAAAAAAGACAAGTTTTCTCCTGAACACTTGAAGGCTATGCTATCTCTTCTATACTTCGAAAACTATACACTTCTTTTGACTGGGATTTCTTTACCCAGAAGTATGGTAACGTATCTTAGCAACAGTGGCAAGGGGGAAGACTTACTGTACTGTAAAAGACTTAAAACAAAATGTATATAGCTGCTGACTGTTATAAATACTTCCCTACCACTCTGAGGGGGTGTTCAATTATACTCCTGATTACTTTTCACATTTCCTTTTTCAAAGGGGCGGGGGCATTTCTCCAGTTTTCAGCTCACCCATGAAAAGCCCTAAGCATTTTAATTCCCCTTCACTTCAGTTCTGACTAGACAGGCCTTACAGTATAACCTGTCACTATCCCAGCTACATTAGAAAAAGCCATTACTGTAGCACCCTGCAGATAACCTCTTTGTTTGAGCCACGCTGCCACTCCCTCAGGTGTTCAGCTGCCATCAGCCTAGAGCAGCATTTTCCAGCTCTGTCGAGAGCAGGTGAGACTAGACATACCGGGACTGCAATATTTCACATTCCTACCTGTCAGGCAAATAGAAAGCTTCCTGCAGCGGGGGAAGTTTGCACAATTTCACCTTTTACTAAGACGTGTAGTTTCCCACAAGTAAAATAACCCCCTGAGCGCAAGCTTCATCTGTGCCCTCTACCCAAGTCCCCAGCCAGGCCGAGGCCCTCGCAGGCTTCCCACCTCCCCAGCTGCGGCAGAGCAAGGTTAAGAGCCCTACAGCACTTCTCCTACTCCTGCGGAGAGCTCTGTGGGCAGCAGGGACAGCGACCGCATCCACCGCCTGCTGTGGATGCAGGGGAAAGCGCTCAACTGCACCGGAGGCACTGAGCTGATCTAAGGGAGGTGCTACAAAGTGAGAGCAAGGGCTCCGGATTTTAAGTGACAGAGAGCCGGAGTACTGAAAACATCAGTGAAAAAAGTGAAAACACCTTTTTTCCTTCAGCAAGGGCAGGTGGGCTCCAATTTTCTTTTTAAGGATTATCTTTTGCAAGCAACTCCGGCAATGGCTACGAATAACAGCCTCACCTGCGTACCCTTCCGGCAAATAGTTTGCTCAGCCTTCCTGGGAATGAACGCTACTACTGTCTACCTCCTAGTGAAACTTCATTTAACACCTGTGAAACACTTGGAAATTTTGCAGATGATTATTCCCTCTCAAGGAGGGGAGGGAGGGAGCCCTTGCTGTTTACTACAGCAGGGAAGGGATTTCAGTCCACGCAGCTTGGAGCAGATTTACACACGAGGACAGACCAGGTGGCTGCCTAGGACAGCAAACTGGTCAGGGAATACTGAGAGTATGCATGACTTGGATAAAGTTGAAAAACATCCAGCCTACTACAGAGGATGGGGGGGAAGGGTCAGAAACAAACACAAGTGACTCTGCTTAGAACTGCCCAGTGTTATTTTTCAAGGCTTTTAGACTATCTGCTCCATCCAATGATCTATCTGGCACTGTCATTACTCCAGAGGTGTAGAGACTAATTCCATCCTAAGCGTTCCCATCTTTTGAAAGGCCGCCCTTGAGTGCTGTAATTAATTCCATGCATGATGAAGACACTTAAAGCCTCACAGGCTTTCTCACAAGCAGACGTCTTTCATGCCTGGCTCTTATTAGTACAGCAGATGAATTTACACACACACACACCTGTTCCTCACACCAGATGACACCGCTGTGAAACGCGGCTGCTATCACCCGCGCCACAGGCACACACTGCCACAGACACCCGTGCGGGAGACGCACCCGCGTCCCCGAGCGGCCCCGCACTCCCACCACCACCACCACTCCCACCACCACCACCACCACCACCACCACCACCACCACCTCCTCCTCCTCCTCCTCCTCCTCCTCCACCCCCTGCCCGGCCACTGCCTCCGTTCCCGCGGGGTCCTGAGGCGAACGGCGCCCCAGGGAGGCTGCCGGAGCCCAGCCCCCCCGGCGGTGAGGGTCGAGCCGCCGCCACCACACCTGGAGGGGACCCGGTCGCCCCCGGCGCGGATCCCCGCTCGCTCGCCCCGCCGCTCTCCCTTTAAGGTTTTCGGAAACTTTTCTCCCCACCGTGCCGTCACGCTCCGTTAGCCGGGCTACGGGCTGGTTTAAGCCGAGCCGGGAAGTTTCTCCCGCGGGCGCCGGGCCGGAGCAACTTTCCCGTATGGCCCCCGGGCAGCCGGAGCGACCGGGGCTCCGGCTGCCGGGGGACCGTGCGGGAGAAACGCGAGGAGGAGCTCGGTTCGGGGGAGGGGGAGATGAAGCCGGGGCGTGGGGAAGCCGCTCCCTTCTTCTTCCTCCTCCTCCTCCTCTTCCCCCCGCCCCCCCCCCCCGGCTGCTCCAGTCTGGCAGCCAGGCGGCCGCTGCCTCCGGCCGGAGCCGCTGCAGTTGAGAAGCGCCCCCCGGCCCCCGCGCTGCCGCCGGGATGGGGAGGCCGCTGGCGGCTCCCGGCCTCCTGCTCCTCCTGGCCGGCACCGCGGGGCTCTGCCGGGCTTTCTTCTCCCTCCCACTCCGTGTGTCCCACCCGGCCGCCCCCGGCGGGTCGCCGCCCGCCCCGGTGGTGTTGCGGCCGGGGAGCGGCAGCCGGCAGCAGGATCCCCTGGGTGGCGCGGACGGCTTGGCCTTGGCCTCGGATCCCGCGGGCACCCTCAACTTTTTAGCCATGGTGGAGAATCTGCAGGGGGATTCCGGCCGCGGCTACTACCTGGAGATGCTGATCGGGACCCCGCCGCAGGCGGTAGGAGCGGGCCGGGGGCTGCGGACTTGGGCGGGGCGGGGGTAAACTTCTCCTCGGTGGGCGGGAGTCTGCCGCCCCCCCTCCCCCCCCCCCCCCAGCCCAAACGCAACTTTCTCCCGATGCTCACTCCTGGCGCCTCCCCCCCCCCCCCCCCCCAAAGACGGTGCCGGTGCCCGGCGCGGGGGAGCGGCGGCAGCAGCGAGTTTCCGCGGGCCGGGCGGGAGGCGCGTCCCCGCCCGCCCTCCCGGGGCCCCGGCGGCGTCGCCGGGCGCAGCGGCGCGGAGGAGGCGGCGGTGCGGTGCGGAGAGCGGCGAAGGGCAGCGGCCGCCTGCGCCGGCAGCGCCTGCGAGAGGCTGCCCTGCCACGGCCCGGTGACTGCCCGGGAAATCCTGCGGAGCTGGTCCCCGGTTTCAGGCCGTCTCATGGCGTTTGGATTCGAAGCGAGTTGTTCTGTCAGTCGAAATGACTGTGTTGTAGAGTCAGAGGGTGCTTTTTTATTCTTTTATTTTTTTTAAGCTGCTTTGCATTGTGATTGGGTGCTTTGATAGATCCTCCCGGTGCCCCCGGGAGAATCACTCGAAATCTTCCTGCTAAAGTAAGTGATGGCTAGGCAAAACCAGCCCCTTCTTTCGGGAATTCATGCGTTACTCATTAATAACACAAAGAACGTGTGTGTTTCGAATATTGTTTTCAAATAGACAGTGTTTCCTTGAATCTCCCCCATCTGCCTTCACCAGCATTGCTGAAGTTTTTTTGCAATGTAGTTGCTCTCTCATCTGTGTCATGAGATCCCAGGAGGAGCGGTGCTGGGCTGCTGATGGGGATGACTAGTCAGCTGAGTGGGGATTAATTTCCTGAAAGCCCTTGGGGCTTTCCCTCAGAACTTTGTGTTTGCTTCTGGAGTTTAAGTCCTTGCGTTCCCAGTGTACACAAAAAAATCTTTATTCTTCTGCTTTAGCTCTTCTCCGTAATAAAAAGCCAATGAATGCTAAAATGCCTGGCCAACAGGGAGTGTTCAGCCGTTGTTACATTTTTGGACCTCTGTGAGCTCTTTCTTTTTTACGCCTTGAATGTAAGAGGATTGGCCACATCGTCACGCTAATTGAAATGTATGACGGTAGGATCAATACGTGTATTGAAAAAGGGTGACGTTGTTTTATGATCAATAAATGGAGTTTAAGGAAAAAAAGCTAACTAGGTCTGATGTATCAAGGTGTGGCCCGACAGCCACAGAGGCCATGAAATAATTTTTCCTCCATGTTGCACGCTGCATATTTGACTAGTTCTATTAATGTGGCATTGTGTGTGTTTCATTCCTCCGGGGAACGTTCAATATTGGTTTCTGACAGAATCAAGATACCGGATTTGATTGGACTAATTATCCAATTCAGTATGTCTTAAATGAAAAAAATAATTTTAGGTAGAAGAAGTGACTATCAAGCATATCGTCTCCTTACATGTCTAGGGGAATTCTGAAATTGGAAGAAATCAAGAAGGAAAAATATGTCAGGCTTTTGATAATGTGACTGCAGGTCTAAGAGGGAGAAATGTGCTGCCCTCAGTGCACCTGGAGGCTTCGCTTATGCCTAACAGCTAGTATTACTTGTATTACATGTGATGTAAGGTTTCAGATAAACTTGCCTCAGTGATTTTTGTCCACCTGAAAAAAAGCTCTGAATCTGGTTGCAAAGCTTTTACTATTTTGAACTAGTTCTGAGTTCTTGCAAAGTTAATTATTTAAAAGACCGCCACTGGTGTTTAGCACACGTGAAGTTTTATTCACGAGTAGGCCCACTGAGGTTGTAAGTAAGGTTATAAATGTGCTTGTGTTTCCAAAATCAGATCTTGGCCTGTAGTGACTCAGTAGAGTGCAGTTAAAATTTATTCTCTACTTTTGATGGAGACGAATTTGTTATCTCATTCCCTGCCTGAAACTGGAAAACTTAAAGATCACAAATGTACTTGTTGTTTTTCTGCTTTGCAATGAATAGTATAAAGCTGCAAAGCCGCTACAGGCTAGTGCTACTTGAATCCTTCACAGCGCTGATGCTAAAAGCGAGTATCTTGATACTGCCAAGCGTTGGGATCGTGTTAAACTCCTTGGGCAAGTAGTCGCTGGAGTCGGAGTGGGCCGTGATCAGGCAGAAAAGGAGACGTGTCTCTTATCGATTTAAATGCTCTTCCCAACCTGACTTTGCCTCATGTTAGAAGCATGTGTAAAGTGATGCTTGGACACCTTCCTCTACCCTTGCGCCCCTCTGGCATGGGACTTTCCCCCAAGCTAACTGCCTTACTCACCCAGGCCTCTCCCAGGACTGCCGAGCCCGTGCAGGTGGTAACGCTGCCCTGACTTTTTGCCAAGGAGGAAGAAGGATACTGGCATGCAGAGCGGCATGGCTTCGCTTCCGTGCCGTCGGAGCAGAAGGGTGGATGGCAGAGCTGCTGCTCCAGACGGTGTCGCAGAGAGGGGATGGGTAAATGCAAACAAAGCAGTAGTGAACCAAGACCAAATAGCAGGTTGTGAGAAGAGGCACAAGACTTAACGTCACAGTTACGATAGCATTGGTGCCTGGTAACTTTGAAAGTGGGTGCGTTAAGCATTGAAAGCTACTGTGCCAGTACAGGGAATGAGCATTTGTGAAACACTTCAGCACTACTGAGCTTGCTTTACGGCTCAATTGCATTTTTAGAAATTTTCCTTTTTTAATTTCCATTCTTGGAAGGAAGCTACTATGAAAGAATTTCGTTTTTCAGGTCATTTAAGGCACACTGTTTGGCTTTCATTCCAATTCTGATTTGTCATATAGCAGATAAACACAGCACAGAACTGAGTTTCACAATGACAGTTCTGAAGTACTTGTTCTGATGATATAAAAATAGAGCAGCTGTGTGAAGTCAAATTTATTTTATTTTCAAGAGAGGAAACTTCAGTGCAGTCAATCCAGTTTTGCAAAGTGTTTGCAGCCAAAGTGTTTCTGATCATTTCCAGTTTTATAATACAGTATCCTTCCTAATCGTATCAGATCTCCAGACTAGCTACCAGGTCAGTGTCAACTGTCACCACCTCCATTAATTCTCATTCATTCACATGCAGATCTACTTAAGAATTATGTGAAAGGTGAAAAAGAAGGTCTATTGCATTGAAGAATGTGATATATTTGTCTCTTATTTCATTGATATATTATTACGTGTCCTACTTCTGGCAGATTATGTGCTTTACACCTGTCTGTATAGGTGCACTTCTTCCATTTCCAGATTTAAATAAGAGGTGGCAAGAGCCCAATATGAATTGTGTGCACTGTTCTTAGTTCTTATTTCTTTAAATAATCTGATGGAATTCCTTTGCTCTATCTCTTATTATTTTGCCTGCCCTGAGATTATAAGCACTGTGAGGAATTGAATCAAAGATCATTTAGGGTTTCTTCACTGTCTTCACTGCAGTTTTCTTCATATTAATTTTGTTTCTCCTACAAGCTTTTGACCAATAGAACAGTCAAACTCTTAAAGCATCCCATGTTCTTCACAGCTTTCTTGAAGTCCATCTGGACTGCATTAAAATTTTGCAAAGAAAGTACTGTTGCCTCATCTTGCCTCTTGTGCTAGTCTTCATTGTATAAGGTAGTGGTAGTCCTGCAGGTCCCACTGCGTTTGCAAATTCTGTTTTTATTGAGACCAGGCAAATGTTATTCCTGCAATTTCATTGCGAAGAGAGGCCGGGCATGTGCCTCCTGAGAGCTGAGAGTCATGTAGCTGTGGTCTGATTAGCGGGTATTGAAACCACGATAGGATCTGATTTGTGCTCTGAATGCCACGGCTCCTTCTATAATTTCAGTGTCAATTTTTCATTCTATGCCCGAAGAGGTTTTGTCTATTGTTTTTCCTAATGGCAGTTTGTTCTGCGCAGGGGGTGAGCAAAAACCTGTCCTGTAAACTTGCTCTGAAATTTTAAGGTCAACGTGAATGTTGGGTCTAACGGCCTTCACTGTGAAACACAAGCTCCAATTTCCATGTAATTGGTGGGACGTTATCTTTCCTTCAATTTCTTCCAGCTATTAAAGAAAAGAAGGATAAAGAAGGATACGTATTAAACACCTCAAGTGTGTCATGGACTCTTATAATTTATAGCCTGGTATTTTGAAGGTGATGAACACACACGTTAGCAAGTTCTGAACATGCAGCCGTTCTTCCTTAATTGTTGATAGCTCTTATTTCCTGAGTGTTGGAAGGAATGAAGATTGTGAGAAAAGATTCAACTGCTCTTGTAATTTCATCGCTTCAGTAGTCTTGCTATATTAGGTGATAAGGGTCTGACTTCTGGAGCTGTGCTATTCCCTAAGAAGCTAAGCTCTGCTTTCTTAATTTTGCTGAAAGGGGGTTTACCATCTTTCTAGATACAAGAAGTTTTGAAAATTTGATCCTTCCAGGTTCAAATACCAGAAGGCAAGCTCCAACTTGTCTCTCTCTCTCTCTTCCCCCCCCCCCCCCCCCCCCCCCCAATAATTAAGGGTCTTTTGTGTTTATTTTTGAGCTCTTTATGAAAGCTGAAAAAAGGAAGGGTTGAGGAGCAAAGACGAGTGCTGTGTTATATTGGAGTATTTTGAGGTGGCAGCGTCAAAATCCCTCCAGATCCCTCTAATGGAAGCACTGTTGAAATGCAAAATATTCCTGTTGTTAATGATGAGTTGGGTAGATTTTGGTTGTTGTTGTTGGATGCCTGCAAAATAAAAAGGACAAGGACCTGAAAGTCATAAGACAGGACTAATATAGTGATGTACTGTGGTGCAGTGGGGTGTAATGTGTTTTTGACCAAAGACAAAGCAAACACACATACCAGGTTTGGGTTGACAGAAAGGTCCCTGCCCTTACAAATTAGCATTCTGGCACCTCCTTCCATACAAAATTAGCCCTTGCAAAAGGGACTGCATGGAGGTAGTGGAGCCTGTACTGTAAAAATAACCCAAAACACAAGTATTAATTACAATGCAGTTGCCCTGAGTAGTAGAGCATAGCACAGTTAGTGTTTTGTAGCAAGGCTTTGCCTTGCTGTGTTTGTAAGTGGGCCGCAGTGGCCTGTGATGTCTATGCGCAGAGTGACACTGAATGGAAGAGGCTCATCATGGTCGTTCCTCAGGATGTGCTCCTCTCCCAGGGTCAGTTGGATTAGAGCCCCACTAACCGCTCCTTTAGAGGTGCTTTCTCTCCTTCAGAGAAATGGTGGAAGCTTTATTATCTAGGGTCACCAATCGTAGCAATCGTGCATTCAGATCCTGGTGGGTCGGGACAGAAGATCTGTTGTGAGGAACAGGGGTGGTGGCAATAGGTGTCAGGGTCACACTTTTTACTGGTCCTTGCATTTCATTCCCTATCTGGGCAAAAGCATCGGTTAAATTTGGAGGAGGAGAGTAGAGGGTGAGCAGGTAACTATTTTGCCCGTTATTAAGGAGTAAATTAGTTGGGATTTGGAGTAGAGATGAGATGAAAACAAACCGGTGGACAAAAGAAAGCCCATGTGGAATTCCCGTATGTTTGGATGTTTGGGATTATTAAGGAAGGAATCTTTTTTTTCTTGGGTTTTTTTTCTCTTTTTTTCCCCTCCTCTAACCAAAGGGCTGTGAGCTCTAGGGATGGTGTCTGGCAAGACAGATTTAAAAACTACTACACTCTGCGGGGTTCTTTACTTTCATGAAGGGCACTTAGACTTTGAGTCTGTGAGGACATGTTAGCTATTACATTGCCTCCACATTTTATTATCTTTGAAAATTTCTCACTTATTGTAGGTGAAGCGAGTCTGACCTGAAATGTTATCTGGTCATTGTCAAGTATAGCTACATTTGGAAAAGGAAGGTGATACAATGGCATACCCTTGCACATGTGCATCTCCAGTATGAATCAGACATACCTCTCTCCCTTTTCTTACTGGCTGTAAAATACAGATTTAATCGTAATTTGTGTAAGTAAGTGAAGGAAACTGTTGCTCCTATTTCTGCCCAGATTAGGACTTGAGATCAGATCTTCAAAGTAACGGAGGCAGCACTCAGCTGCCTCAGAAAAAGGAATTGTTTTTTCCTGCCATTGATGGGACTGTCATACATCTTGCTGCTTTTCAGCCTGGTTTTGCTATGTAGATCAGAGCTCATGAAGCAAATGCAGTGCATGATCTACAGATACCAGACTGCTGTTAAAAAAATCAGAAGTTTTACATTTGAATGTGTATCTGTTAGTTCAGTGTCCTTCAAAGCACTTGAAATAGCCCAGGACTAAAATAGATTTTATTTGCAATTTTTTGCACATGAACTCCCTTAGTTTTAAAATAACAAGTTAGCTGACTATCTGTCTCCCCTTCTCTGCATATGCCTACATTGCAGCCAGCCGTGCGATTGGATTGTGGTGTTAAAGAACCGAGCTAGTAGAAACCAGCTAACTTGGGTTGGTAACAGTCTAGTTGTGACAACAGGGAGCTCTGCACGAGCGATCTACTGTGCTTTTCCAGGTGGCTCTGCAACACGCAATGAGCTCCGTTAACTGCTGGCAGAACCTGAGGTAGCTCGAGCACGGCTGCATCAAACGCGTGTTTTCATTTTGCTATGGCAGCGGCTGCGTGCTCTGCGCAGCAAAGGCTGCAGCAGCCCAGAACTGCCCGAGAGCCTCGTCGAGGAGCTTGGTAAACTTCTTCCTCTTGGGATGAAAGTTTGGCCGCTGAACCTGCTACTGCCCACATGCCCAGCCCTGTCGGTGAGCTTCCTCCCAAGGCATGGCTGTCGATGGGCTTTTGGCCGTGCTCGTCTGAGGGTGATCATGTGGCAAAGTCAGCTCTCGTGCCTTCAGAAAGCCTCGGGCCAGAGTCAATCTTTGCTCCCTCTTTTGCCAAAGGTTGATAAAATAATACTCTTCTCGCCCCTTCTCTCTCCTCCAGCAGAGTTATTCCCTCGTTCTTCCTTTTGCCTCTCTCTCCTCCTCCTGCTCTCGCTGCCTCTGTATTTCTAAGAGTGGTTTACGGGGAGGGCAGCAGGGGATAGATGTTCTAGAGCTTGGTTTTGGTTTTGTAAGAGTCCTTCTCAAACAGATGAAACCTGTGGGGTACAGCAGAGAGGGAATTTGAGGAAAATAAGCTAGATAGGAAAAATCTTATTCGAGTGAAAATGACAATACATTGAATACAATTAATGTGTCATAATTAAAAGGCTCTTTTGAAGGGAATCTGTTAAGACTGTAATTGTACTCTACAATCCTTTTTTCCCCTCACCACTGCTTACTAATAATTTGAAATTGTGAAAAATAAATTACTTGTAGATTTTGTCTTCTTTGCTCGGCTTGTGAGTACTAAAATGAGTTGATTTTATTTAGCTTTATGGTTGGTTTATTTTTATACCTACTTACTAGCAAGAACTGCTGTTAAGCTAGACTGCATGTGTTTAGGGAAAATGTTTGTCTCAAAGTCGTTGCTAGTCCAGTTTTCTTTTAAAAGAGGAAAGGTATTAACACTGCAGTAACACTTGGTAAGCTTCTCCTCCTTAAAGACAGAAATAAATCCATTCGTAGGGATCTAAAACTGCTTGATAGCGCTACTTTTTCCCATTAGATTTTTTAAAGAAGAAAGATGACGACTCAAGAACTGAGAGTCACCTCTCCACTTGAGGGAGGGAGTGTAAGCCTTCTCGCATTAAAGGCCAGCTCCTGCCATTTGACAGGGAAAAAGTAATCTGCTCCTTTTGGCGGCCGTCTCTGAGATAATTCCTTGATATTTGTTTGTGGATCTGCCTGTGAGAGTGGTCCGTAGATGAGCGCCTCGGAGCCTGCTGCGGTGCTGCGGCTTGTGCTCAGGCCCATGTCAAGGCCAGATGTGAGAATTTCCTCACCCACCCAGACTCGCTCTGTTTCTTACTTTGCTACCATAGGAAGTTTCATACCAGCAAAGATCATCCATTTGGGGCTTCTACAGAAACAAAAGGCTTACCTGCTAAGCCATCGTATGGAAGGTTGGGTCCTGTGTGTCCCCCTTGAAAATTTTATTGTGGTGTTAGGGAAGAAAAAAAATATATCAGTTCAGCAGAAGGTAAATTTTTAAGATTGCCTTTGGCAGCAATAGTTTTGGCATAGAAAATAATATACTGGGGTGCCTATTTCAACTGCAGGCTTCAGATCTGTTTTCGAAATTGCGACTTTGCAAAATCTTGAGGGAGGGTTTTTTCTCTCATTTTTTTCTACCTAATTGGAAACTTTACTTCTGAAATTCCGTTATGATACCTGTTGACACAGAAACCTTGACTGTCAGTGTTTGCGGCATAAGAAATTAACAGTTGTAGCATCTTTTCAAGACAGAGCACGCGAGGCCGATTTGGAAGGTCTTCAGGGCAATATTACCATGCTGCTTACGCATGGTATGGAAAGACCTATGCTTTCGTTCACTGTGCTGTCTAGTAGATGTCTGCTACGGGTAAGAGTGAAATGTGAGGCATGTCAGAAAATGATTCATCAGTCCTACTGATGCTTTTCTGTGACTAAAGAGATTTTTATTTAATTTGTTTGTTTTTCTTCTTGGTGACTCTCAGGTTGCAAATAAGACAGAGGAGTCCAAAGGTGGTCACACTTTCAAAAAGTCTGAGAAGTGCTGTAGCAAGATAACATCTGATGCAGTCACAGTGCTTCAGTTTATCTGTCACAGAATAATCTTCTCGTTACTTCACGGATGCAGTCCTTCAGGGAATAGCACAAACATTTTGCATGATCCAAAGTGCCAGATTTTTGCATTTGGACTGCTGAGATAAGTAACGTATGGGAAGAAAAAAAAAGTTCAGAAAATTTCTCAGCAGCTGTAGTCATGAATGTTGGTGCGTGTTACATGTTCCAGCTAAAGTTAACTTTCATTTGCACTCACTGAGCCTTTGAGTTGAACCTTTTCTTGGCAAGTGACCAAATACTAGTGACACTATCTGCGCATTTTTGTGCAGGTCTGGAAACTTTCTCCACGGCAGGTGTGCGTGACAACGTTTGCTGTTCCTGATGGGTGAACTTCCACAGTTCCGGTGGCCTGAGCACCATCAGCTCCAGCGTGTACGCAGCAAGGTGGCTGCACTTGCTGCCTTCCTCGTAGTTCGTAAAATGCTGGAGCCCTGGGCTGCTGTAGGACCTGAGGTACCATCATCACGTGATGGGTTGTAACTCCTGGCCAAAGTAGAAAGAGCTTACTCCTACATACAGGTTGATATGTGGAGGAATGGGTAGTGGGAAGCTGACTTCTGTGTGATGTGTAAGTGCATAGCAGCAGACTTCGTCAGCTTGAGAGCATAAACAAGTCTTTTAACTTCCTGCCCTACAAACTCAACCTGGTATCTGGAAATAAAGCTGTGTTCCTGCACGCCTCTGTGTTCTCCTGTGTAATAAAGTTTTTTTATAGTGGAACTTGGTTAACAATTGTAATGATGTATGAGCCACAGGCGAAGCTAGTTCATTTCCCAGAGCTGCTGCCTCTACAGTATTAGCCAGGGTAAAGAGTAAAGTGTGCATGTTTGAGAAGGAGAGAGAGAAATAAATGAGTCCAATAGCAGGGGGAGGAACACTGCTGCTTTTAAAAAAAAAGAATTTTTAAAAAATCGTATCTTATTTCACTTCAGAACCAAATCTGCCTTTTAAATTGCCCTGCCAAATTTTTAAGCAAAAATGTTAGAATAAATATGAATAAAAAAGATTGTTCTAATTTTTAATAAGTCAAACACATTATTGTGACATTGCTTAACAGCTTTTTTTTTTCTTTTGTCTTTTTTTTCTTCCCCAATCAAATAGTCCTTCCTGGTATTATGGAGTGGAAAGCTGCTTTCAGTGTGTGCCTTTGAACTCCCCTGTATAATTCCAAGAAATACCCATGATGACAATCAAATTCTGCTCTTTGGTAATATCCTAAATAGGTCAGGTGGAATGGGGAGCAAAAGCCTTCTGTCTGTTGTATTCCCTTTATTAATTACCAGGGAAATAAAAACACTGGAGTTGCGTCACCTTGTTTGTACTCTGAGACCTGGGGCCACCTGCGTACGTTCCTGTGGCCACTTAAGATGGCACGGACCAGCGGGCAGCTGCCTGACCCTACGCCTGTCCCCAGTGATGTGGCACAGCTTTTCTAGCACGGAATGCAATCAGAATAACCAAATTCTAGTCCTTGTGCTTGACATAGCTGGACTTGCTTTTTTTTTTTCCCTGATCTCTTCCCTCCCTCCCCTTGCCTGCAGCCATGGATCCAGTCGTGTCCCTTTGCCATCCATATAGCAGCAACCCAGTAGGTGTGCAAAAGCATCTGATCGTGGCTGTTGCTGGGCAGAAGGGGAGGAATGGAGGTGGGAGCTGCTATGGCAGGTGGGGAAGAGGTAGTTCAAGGGAGTTAAAGGACGGGTAAATGCAGGGACCAGTCTTTTCAGCTCCCCAGGCTGAAACATCCTGGTTTGGCAATATGAAATACTTCAGCAGCTCTCCTATGTTAAACAAAATCTGGCAGTGCTGCAAGTTCAGTCCTGAAGAAGAAGTTGTGGCATTTTTGTAGCAGAGGTCACGCCTTGAAGTACAGTGAGTTCATAGTTGGTTTTCCAAGGTGTGTGCTAATTTATTTACCTCTCCATGTCCAACAACCTTGGCTAATCCAGGGATCCCAGTGTGTGAACATGGGATTGCCAGTAGTTTCGTGGCCTCCAGGAGGGAGAGGCTGCTTTCACAGCCATGAACTTGACTTAAGCGGCAAGGTGAGGGTTCCCATGTAACCATGTCCGCTGGCTTTCATGTTTTGGGAAGGTTGGTCGTTTCACCGTTGCAGTGTATGGATAGAGAAAACCCAAGAAAAATTATGCTTATCCACTTGTTTTTGTTATGCTGTTTTAGGGGAACAACTGGAAAATATCATATAAGTATTCAGTGTCCTTCTTGAAGAAAAGCACGAAAAAAACATAAGCAAGCTCTTCCTGAAAGCAGGCAGTAAGTGCGGCTAGAAGGACGTTATAATGAGCGGCCCTATGGCAGCGCCGCTGGGAACAGCCTGTTTGGGGAGAACAGATAGACCTGATGTGTCAGGAGTGTCCTGCCCTCACCTCTCCTTCTCGCAGCTCTCCAGGCTTTGAAAAACCTTTGCTAACAAACACCCATCTTCAAAACTAACATCTTGACAGAGGAGGGGAAAAAAAACCTGAAAAGAATCGTGTCGCTATGAGAGCCAGTTGATGGGGGGAGGAGAGGGAAGAGATTAGACCTGGCGTGCAGCCTTCTCAAAACACTGATTTTTCTCACTGCTGTCCTGCAAACTTCTTTTGTCTCCAAAATGTAGCCTTTTTCAAAGTTAATCGCTGCCTTCAAAAGCTTCTTAAATATTGCAGGAGCAGCTTTGGCACTTGGTTTCACATCTCCAGTGCAATTTGAAATTCAGGTGTTTATTTAAATTTTAGGTTGAAGTTCAGATCTTTGGTGTGAGGGAGAAATCTTTTAATGGAGGTAGAAATACAAGAGCGAGACTGAATCTCTCCTGAGAGGCTTCTGCCTGCTACTGAAGGGCAAGGGTACTGTGGTGTCTTTGACAAAACGGAGATTTTTTTTTTTTTTTTTTTTTTTTAAAAAGCACTGGTGAGGTTAGAGATACCTCCTAGCCTACGCTCAAGAGCATTAGGAATGGGCTTCATAGGCTATGCTGAAGTTTGAAACGGGGCCCTTGATTAATTCTGTTATTCCCAAATGGCACAGTAAACATGGACAATGACTTATGGTGTAGTAGCTTGTACAGCATGAGGAAGGTTTAAAGATTAGTCAGTTCAAGCCTTCTTGAGTTTACTTAGTATAGCTTGGCTCTGTGCAAATGTGTAAAACTGTTTCAGTCTTACAGATACTGCAGTTGGAGGGTTGTTGCTTTAGTTTCAAAACAAATTTTTTTTTATAGTGTAGGACTTCTGAAGCTAGGTAGGGAAGAAGAACTGAAAATGCCTTTTTTTTTTTCTTTCAGACAGCAGTTTCTCTGAGTCTAATGAACAACAGAGGTAAAGAAAAGGGTGACCTGACAAAATAAATTGGAAGCTAATTATGGAGAGCAAAAGCCTCAGAAAATTGAAATTCTGAACTGTATGCAGCTTCTAACTGTAATCGTTCACTGGGTATAATACATTAATGTAGGCTTACTGATTTCATTTCCTTTAAAAA
This sequence comes from Aptenodytes patagonicus, assembly GCF_965638725.1. NCBI lineage: Eukaryota > Metazoa > Chordata > Aves > Sphenisciformes > Spheniscidae > Aptenodytes > Aptenodytes patagonicus. The sequence continues at coordinate 126,241,754 of NC_134949.1, forward strand.
AAAAATACAAAGCAAAAAGCCCTCCTTGGATATCATATTCTGAAAGGTAGTGTATTAGCATGATGAGTCCTTTTCTCCTCTTCCCCCCCCCCCCCCCAAAAAAAAAAAACCCACACCTCTAAAATTGTTTGACCTAAGGCTATGTTTTTAGAAGTATCATGCCCTAAGTAGTACTGGTAAACAGAACAGACATAGCAGACGTTTAACCTAAGACACTTGAGGTGGATCATTTGTTGTTTTTCAGTGAGGTGGTTGTGTTTTTTTACAGAGAAAGTTTAGTTTCAGGTCAACTGAAAAAATTTGACAGTGGTTTTCTTAAGGAATGAAGCGAGACAGACTGTGGTTAAGCGCAAGGGTCCAAGTGCATAGAGGCTTGCTGAGGGAGCTTTCTAGGCACAGCAAAACCCTTTTTTGCTGGCCGGTGGTGTGTGTGCCCCTGCATTGTGCAATACAGCTGTGTAGCCCGTCGTCCACCTCCGCTGCCCTCCTATTTACTGCGCAGCTAGAAGCTGTCCCGCTCCTCGGGTCCTCCTACAGCGCCCATAGTTCCGTGGACTAGCAGCCATCTGATGTGGCTGGGCGTTGCTCCAAAGAGTTCAAAATCCTGCCAAGCAGTGCCGAGCAGTGCTCACTCGGTGGTTTCAAAGCGAGAAAGAGGTTTAGGTTGAGAAGGTGACTATGAGATCTGCAATGGCATTCACGAGTGTATCTCCGAGAGTCAGGCTGGTGGTCAAGCCAGACTTCAGGCATTTCTTCAGTTTCTTTTTAGCTGTTGAATTATTGAATTAATAGCTGTCTCTCCAACACCTTTGGCCACCATGTTCTCTAGGGATGGAGGAGTGAGCTCTGGATGAGACGCTTACTAATTTAGATGCGGCACAGAGCGTAGACGTAGCCCATCTCTAAACCAAGGCTGCGTGGGCACAGGGATTCCTTGTGAGTCTTGCAGTTAGATGTGAGAGTTGGTCCCAGTGGCATTCGGCTTACAGTCTCCCTTGTCTCGTCAGTGCTGTACCGTAATTAGCAGAAAATTGATGGATTTAATTCCTATACACCTACTAACAGGTGGAAACATGCTCTCGAATTTAACAAGAGCGCTGTCCGTACTTAAGTGCAAATAGCTGATGTCTCCTGCATTCATTCTTGAATTTCAGGGTGTGTTTGTGGGCTTTTTTTTTAATCATCCATTCATCTAGACACTCATTAATCTTTCAATTCAAGAACGTGTCTGGTATAAATATAGAAAATATGTAGATTTTCCTCACTCAAATTTTGAGCACTTAGGTGCCATACTGCTTTAGTAAGAACGGTCTACCTGATGTTAATGTGCATTACTGGCTACACTGGGAAAGGCAGTTTTCTTCAGTCTTCTCAAACCCGTCCAAGCCTTCCAATGGTTATTTACAGGTGAGGTTTTTCTAGACCTCTAGATTATTGTTGTTTCTGAACTTTCTCTAACTAGTCCAGATTTTCCTTAAAACCCAATGCCTGGAACAGGGCGTGACTTCAGCTGTAGCCAGTTTAGGTGAATGAGAGGGTTGCTTCATACACCTACATTCTTTGTCAGCTGTAAGATGTGATATGGGAGACGGATTTGTATCTGGGAAAAAAAAGAGGAAAAAAAGGTCAATCTTTTCTGAAAAGGCAATGAGACAAAATTGCTACAATTCACACAGCTCTAAGATAAGCAAGTAATAGCTCATGTTCAACAGCAAAGCATGTTCATATAGCATGAATAGGATGGATGTGTTGTATGATAAATCTAGACACAGCAAATAAATTTCAGCCTGAAAAATAAGATACCACATGAGACGGCATGTGCAGAAAGAATGCTAATGTTTAGGGAACCGAAGGCACTGGCAGAAAGGAGAGAGTAGAAATGAAGAATAGATATTTTGTTTTGTTACCAGGATTGATTGGCTGACTGTTTTTTTTGTCTTTAAACCATAATAGCCTTCCCTTATTGTCAAATTGATAATATATATAAAGCACTTCCTGTAATATTTCTTTTCAAAATGACTATTCATCAGTCCCTGAGTCAGATGCTCATATTTCAACTCAAAATTTAGTTTAGCAAGTTTATACTTCAGAGCAATCAGTCATTTTAGCATTTGTGTTTTTAATACAAATCTCAACTACAGAAGCACACAGTGCTATTAAGCACGGATAGATTGGCTAATCCAGATAGTACCTTGTAATCTTCTGGCAAAGAAAGAGATTATTGCTTTTCAGAGAGGAAAAAAAAAATAATAGAGTATTCCTCCCAGTCTAGCAGTGCAGATCATGAAAAGATTGAGGGCAAAAGACTCTTGGTCTTCTACTGGGTCCAGGGATGGCTGAGTGTTTTAGGTGGCTGGGGGAGAGAGTGAATGTAAAGGCAATATAGATACGGGGTCAAATCCCAGGTCCTGACACCAGCTGGGAATGTGGTGAGAGGAATGACAGCAAATGCCAAACAGGCTCTGGTGGGCCTGAGCTGCTGCAGCCCTGAAAAGCCTCCATTTGCCATTTTTTCTCCTGCTTACTCCACAACCTACAAACACACCACATTTTCTGTGACAAACTTCTGCCATTGCGAAAGCAGGACTTATCTTTAGCGATATATTTGACTTCCTGGTTTGGCCAAGTTTTCGTGCTGCAATAAATCACCTTCCTCTGCGTCCCCAGTGTGACGTTGCAGTGAAACGTGGGCACCACTTGCTGAACAAACGGCATTAGAAAATCATTAACCTCCGTTCCATTTTTCTTTCTCACACCGCCTCTGTTATCTTCACTGCATGGTTAAACCCTTCTTATGACTACGGGAGGATTTTTTTTGGAGGTAGTAGCAGATAGGTCTGTTTTCTCTGGTGAGGTGACCTCCCTCGAGGCACCACAGGAAATACTTCTCATCCTGGACTCGGCATAACGTGTGGGCCTGCCCCCATCCTCCTCAAAGGTGAAGTTTGATACAGTCCAATCTGCAGAGAGTCATTTGGCTCTGGGTGGGGTGTTTCTCCATCGTCACCAGTGGCCATGCAATCTGTCAGCCAAAAAGCTGAGTTGTTTTCTGGATTCCTCTATTCGGCACTGGTGAAGCCACACCTGGAGTGCTGTGTCCAGCTCTGGGCTCCCCAGTACAAGAGACACATGGACATACTGGAGAAAGTCCAGCAAAGGGCCATGAAGACATTTAAGGGATTGGAGCATTTCTCGCATGAGGAAAGGCTGAGAGAGCAGGGACTGCTCAGCCTGGAGAAGAGAAGGCTCAGGGGGGATCTCATCAATGTATACACATATCTGAAGGGAGAGTGCAAAGAGGACAGAGCCAGGCTCTTTTCAGAGGTGCCCAGTGACAAGACCAGAGGCAGTGGGCACAAACTGAAACACAGGAGGTTCCCTCTAAACATAAGAAAAAACACTTTTTTTACTGTGAGTGTGACCAAGCACTGGCACAGGTTGTCCAGGAAGGTTGTGGAGTCTCCATCCTTGGAGATATTCAAAAGCTGTCTGGGTATGGTCCTGGGCAGCTGGCTCTAGGTGGCCCTGCTTGAGCAGGGGGTTGGACCAGATGACCTCCAGAGGTCCCTTCCAACCTCAACCGTTCTGTGAAGTGCTGCAGAGCAATGAGGACTGGGCTGCTCCAGCCAGGGACCGCTTACGAGCAATGAAAAATGGGAGAGTCCTGTCCCTGCCCCAGTGTTCAGGGGCAGGGTGCCGGTCTGTTGTACAGATCAACAGACTTACCCCTTTTTGGTTTGTCTTACCTGATCAGCAAAATATGTATTATTCTGCAAGCAGAAATGTGTCGTTGTGGAGGCTTCTTCAGTTTATGTCTAACTTTGCAGGCCTCTACATCTAGACATGCTTCCAAAGATTCCTTTGACTCATCTTTTAATTAGGTTTTATTTCTGTATCTTAAGAGGAACAGATGAAGAATCTATATTAAAGCCTAGTCTTCTGAATTTGTTTATTAGAAAGTAGGCCGTAAATGCTAATTCCAAGTAACACAGAAAAAAAGCGTACAGTAACTCTGTGCTTAAAAAGCCACTGTATATTATAACATTATTAATTTGTAGAAACAAATTGCTGAAATAACCTGACTGACAGTCTGTGCCAATAATAACACGTAGTAACTGTGGGCAAACACAGCATATAGTTGCTAGTGTGGTTTTTTTTTTCGCGTGATGGTTGTAAGCAATTCTTGCCAGATGGGCTGATAATGTAATTAGGAATCGTTGTGTTAAATGAGGCAGTATTTAAATTGGCAACTAATTTTCCTATCTATTAACCAGCTTGAAAAAGAAGAGCTGTTACCCAGATGATTTCTAGCTGCTAATCCCTAACAAGAAATGTAGCACTTCTTTACACCTTTTTTTAAGCACTGTCTAGCAAATTATTTTCTGTAGGGTTTATTGTGTGTGGGACAAAATAAGAAAGGGAGTTAAGAGATGTTACAAGTTCAGGGGTTGTTAGATAGGGTGGACTTCTACTAAGCCAGCACATCATGATGTGTGGTAACAGCTCATGAGCCAGTAATGGGATGCTTCCTATTTATAGTCTCTACATGTGGACAAAAAAACATTTTTACTTTGTGATAGTTCACTGGGTGGCATACTCCATCAGGCGGAGTAGGACTATAAGCCCTATTTTAAGTGTGTGCGTGGGAGAAATCATGAAAGCACAGCAGGACAAGATTTTGAATGGCATATGAATGTTAGTAGTGTGGAATGGTCGCTCTCTTTACTGGGGACGGGAGAGAAGGGAAAAGAAAGGGGCGCCCTTGGGTCAAGTTAAAATCCCAGAGAAGGCGTGATCGCTTGTAGTTTTCATCATGAACTCTTACGGAGCCAGCTTTTTTGGTCTGCTGGTTTGTGCGGTGGAAACTATCAATTGCCTATCATTAAGACTTTGAGTGAACCCCAGAGTAAATGTAAGGCTGAATGAGATTGATTATTATATTTATGGCTCTATCTGTGCAAATCTTACTCCTTTTTTTCTCCCCTCCCCCCCCCCCGCTTCAGCTGAAGCAGGAATGAAGAACCCAATACATTTTTGCAGTCTGGTTTCTTCTGTCCAGTGGTGAAACTCTATTGCTTGACCTAAAAGGATCAGACCCGTTAACTTGAAAAAAAACTACAGTGGATTTTTCCATAGGCCAGATTATCACTAGCTCAGTGTGGGTTACCCAGCAAATCACATCAAAAGCAACAGCGCGACAGGGTTGCATGCAAGCCCACCTGGAAAAGGCTGTGTATGCTGAATCATGCAGAGAGCTGCTTCAAAGAAATGCATTGTGCGCTTGTAGCCCATGGGATTTGTTTTGTATATTTTTCTGAAAGTTACCAAAAACTCCCGACCTCAAACTAAAACAGGAAAGAGAAACTTAAACAAAGTCTGCGTAGGGCGTAGATCAGAACAGAGGCAAGGTCTGTCTCTGTTAGAGGATGCTGGCAACCTCTATGCAACAAAAATTGAATGATTGCTACATTTTATCACTCTTCCTTGAAAAGGTGAAGGAAGTCACTTTCTGAATGCATGATGGGATAACTGCAAATTGCTGTTCACCAGGCAGTTAAATGAGGCATAGATAATGCCTAGCGTTGATGACGTCGTATTGACGCCACTTGCTGTAACAGATAGGGCAGGTGCCTGAACCACAGACAGATGAAGCTTTGCTGAATGAAAAAGATGACAGATCAATAGGCAATTTTTTTTCTGATATCAAAATACAACAATATTCAGCAATTGAAAGCTTAAAAATATTAAAGACATAATGGTAAGTTAAATTATTGAAGCAGGATAGCATACAGTAAGTGCTATTTGATGTTGGCGCTAAATCAAGCACTGGAAAGTTTGAGGGATCCTTGAAGTATTGACAATGTGTTTGACTTCCAGTTGAAATAAATCATTACAACTGGGTTTTTTTCAGTGTCTACCCCTTCAGAGTAGAAAATATATAAAATGCATGGCCTAAGGAGGCTTCTGCTTTCAATGTTCTTGACTTTCAGTAAAGAGTTTTGGATTTGTTTCTTTTTATAAGCACAACTTAATGGCATATAGATAGGGTGTCAGATTTCCCCTTTAAGTGTGTCATGGCAGAAGTGGATGTTACTATCTTGCTTACTCTATAGCTAGGGATCTTTATGAACCTCTTATTAATATCCATGCTATTTCCGTATAGGAAATGCATCCAGCAAAATCATCTTCAGGTATGGTCCTAGGTGCAGATTTTACGTCCCACGGCTGTGGTAAAGGTGACCTTCAGGGAGAAAAAAATGGCCTTTTGCATTTACTGTCTGCTTTCTGCTATATAGATCTGAAATTGAACTTGGAAGACACAATAAAAAAAAACCCAAGGCTTTCCTTCTGTGCCTCCAAAAGTGAACGGAAAGTAGTCTTTCATTGTTTTTAATGCTGGGCACGTGATCTGTCAGCAGTCTTTGGGCAGTTTTTCCTTCATAGCCTCATTCAGCCACGTCTCTCCGACCTTGGCTTTCGCAAAATCTGACTTCATCTGACACTTTCTGACAACACAACGTGATCACTAAATAATCAGCTCTCCGTGACAGGAAGTGATTCACTCAAGGTGGCCGTAATAAACCCGAGGAACCTGCCGTGCCTGCCCGCGAGAGCTCTGATTCACCATCTCAGGGGCTTCACGAGGAGGCAGCTAGAGAGGATGCTACCACTGCTGGTGGCTCTGCCTTGGCATCAGGGTCTTCTGTCCCTGTGGCAGAAAGGTAATAGCACAGAGAGGTATGACCGCTCTCCAGCTGTCACAGCGCATAGCCCAGTGGATCAAGTTGAGGTGCTGTTGATTTCGGTTTTTGTTAGTAAGCCGCATGGCACAATGCAGTGGGAGGGGAGTGAGCAAAGTGAGGAAGTTTGGCTTCATCTTTTGGGAGAGGGCAGGGCTGACCTCTGGAGATGAGGCAGGCTGGGCAGCCCTAGACCATAGCTCCTTCTGTTGCCACCCTGTGACTCACCAGATCTTGCCTGAAGCTCCCCCAGCAGCACCATTAAACCGGCAGCAGGCAGTACGGAATAAAGTAGGCTCCAGTGGTGACAACATGAAAGCGTTCTTAATGAGATGTGAAGGCACTAAAGAAAATTCAGACCCAAAGGGTAGCCAGGAGAGAAAGAGAACTCAGTAAGTTATACCCACCCCAAAATGAGCTGCTAATCACTGGCGCTATTGTGAGGACTACAATAAATCAGTGTCCGCCTTGGCCGCCTGCATCTCATTATGCACAAACATGCAGATAGAGAATGTCAGCCTCAATAGTGATCTGTCATGTGAATGCTGCTGTGTCCGAGTGGGCTGGCACTTGCATGGTTAGCCAGCTTTGTATTTTCTTTTTTTTTTTTCTTTTTTTTTTTTTTTGTGGGGGATATCTATTTTCTTTTGGAAATGTTGATTTGCTCCGTACCGTGGGTAGTAAATTTGCCCTTTTCTTCAGTGATTTGTGAAATCTGTAATGATAACATTGTATTTAAGGTGTGGGGGTAAAATATCTTTCATATATGTCATATTTAGTGATTGGGGTTTTGTTTGGTGTTTTTTTTTTTTCCAAGTTCTCCTCCATGTATGGTGTCATGCATACTACTGAAGCTAGGGCAACACCTACATGTATTTATGCAGCTGATGTATAGTGCCCATTACTCAAGCATCACAGACTATCTCGGAAAGGCTAATTAATTTAAGCCCTGCAGCACCCCTTTGAGGCAACTTTTGTTGGTCCTGATAGATGCACACACTGTAGCTGCTCTTTGTTATTTATTTTTAATATGATTTCTATCCCAGAGAGGGGGGAAAAATGAACAGTTCTTACTTTGTTAGGTAGTTGACAAAATGTTAGGCTTTTGATATCATTGAAATAAAATATGTAGCAAACTTCAGATTTTATTGCAAGCTATGCCTCAGAGGTTCTTATTTTCTTTTAAAGCCTCAGCTCTTGGAGTCAGGTGAACTTGTAGATGTCCTTTTGTTTTGAAACATCTGTGTCTAGCTCGTGTGGTTGCAAAATAAATTTTAATGTATTGTCTCCGCTTAATCTAAAATCTAGGATGCAGTGAGGCACTTGACTAAGGTTGTGGGTTTGTTTCTTTTTAGTCTTAAAATTTTTGCATGATTAGGCCTGGGAATACCAATGACAGAGTGTGCATGCAGTTCAGAAGAGAGTCCCATGGATTACTGGTTGTTTTTGTGTTCATGTTTTAATTTCAGAGCTCCTCAGACCCATACTATATTAACTAGGTAAGACGAGGGTAACCATCTCCTCCCTCGCCCTCCATGTGCAAATGAAAGATGTTTTTAAACATCAACTCACACGTTTTTTTTGTCTATGCTCGGTCTTAAACTTATTAAAGAAGGATTCAGCATATCTTCTCCAAATGCTTTTTCCTCCTTTGTCTTTACTCTCCTTTCCGAGCTCGGCCCTGTTTCTCCACTTCCTTTGTCAATATTAAACTAGTTTCCCCTATCGTTCTCTCTTACCCTTTCCACATCCACTTTCAGTGCTAGATCCCTAGCTACCTCATGTCTTAAGGGGTGATGAGGACTACCAAAGTGGCTGGTTCAAGCTGGCTTTAAACCACGGTCAACCCAGTCCTCATGTCTCACTCCCTCCTACAGGAAAATTCTTAATTCCTTAATATTTTTCTGGGGAGCAGGTGTCCCCTACTGCCTAGGGCATAATGTCACAATCATTTTAAGCCAATCTGAGACCACGCTGTCACCAAAGGAGGCAATCGCCCTTTTCTAGTATCTGCTCCTACCATCTCTTTTCAAGTAGCTGTCTGATATGGCAGATGGCTAATTGTTTTTTGGTAACTGTAGGTGAGGAACCTGATCTGCTTTGCATCACAGCGCCATGGGTACGAGCGCTTATGCCAAGAAGCCCTGGGAAGCATCCAGCCAAGAGCAAGGGGAAAAGTGTGACCACTGCTTTTGGTAGTAGTACAGTCTCTGACTGACTTAAATTATCATTTAATGCCACCTGTAGTTTCAAGGTCTTGCTGAAAGAGGTGGTCCTGCATCCGGCTGCTCGCTCCCATGCTGTTACCTTCTGATTTGTGCTAGCACAAGCCATCATGCAGCTGTAGTGAACCAGCCTGCTAACCTGAGCCAAATGGGAAAAGGAGGCGTCTTGTTTTGTCCATGTGGTTTTGTTAGGCAATTTTTGGCCTAAATCATCCTCCCAATTAACCAAACAAGTGGCCCACTCTTAGGCCACCTTTCACTCCATGCTTTTCACAGTGTTTATAAATCTGCCATCCTCCCACTTAAGGGCGGTGAAAGCTGTGGTATGTTGCTGCTGCTCGGGATGAACTGTGCAATGTTCCTGTGCTCTCCAAGCCACGAGGCAGCTTCATGCTTCTGCTTATTCCTGCTCAGACTTGCACTCAGCCCCTACCTAGAAACCTCATAAGCTCTAAGGCAAACAGTGCTTTAAACAGTACGCAATTCAGCGTGTGACCCGGACGAGCCAGGTTGCCGAGACACACGGGTTGGGCCAAAAAGAAATTTCAGATGGTCATGAATTCCTCTGCTGTGTGAATATGAGCTTGTCAGGTTTTCCCCCTTCCAGGAATGTGACTATTCTAAAGCATTTCAGGGGCTGCAGTAGCATATCTTTCCCAAAAGTGACACTTTGTATTTATTTTTCAGGGCAACTTTCATTATAATTTTAAAACTGAAGATAGTTCAGACAAAAACTTTAATGATTTTTTTTGTTTGTTTATTTAGTTGGATATGAAAAACACCTCTTCTTTCTTCTGTTTCGGCAGTTAAATATTCTGGTTGACACTGGGAGCAGTAATTTTGCTGTAGCAGGTGTGCCTGATCCTGATGTCACCTCCTACTTCAATACCAAGCTGTAAGTACCTGTTCTGCACGCCGTGATGGGTTAGGGTGTCTTTTAGATTCTGACTCCTCCACGCGAAAGAGGGTGGTAAGGCAGTTCAGGGGCTCCTGTGACATCCCATGAGAGTGGGAAGATTGGCTGATGCAAAGCCCTGCCTGACACCATGAACAGACCCACTGAGCTCTGAGTGCAGTGCTGGTTAGAGCTGGAGAAAAAAGAAGATTACAGGGTAAAAATCGTTTGCAAAAATCACACCAATTTCAGCCAATTTCTCATCCGAATAGTCTTGGAAGGAATTAAAAGTTTAAATATACTTTCCCTGTGTCTAAAACCAAAAATTAAAACCCAGTAATTGTATCTGTTACTTGACATTTCATCCAAAACCAAAATTAGTTAGTCAAAAACTAATTTGTTGTTTAGTTTGGCCAAGGGCCTCAATCAGTTAGTGATCTGGACAGACCCTGCTGAATCTAGTTGTTTATAAGATAAGACTTGGTCCTTTTGGTGCTTGTTATGCACTAAATTTGCTGTGTTTAGCATGAGCTGACATTAGTCACAGCCAAGCACAGCTTTGTCTGAATCACTTTCCCTCCTTCCTTCCTTTCTGCCCTTCTCTAGTTTCAATTATTTCAGGTAAACTTCTCCAAAACACAGTGTCTATCTTTAGCTGAAGCATATGGATAAAAATACTTCGAGGACTGGGAAGCTGGAGAGTATCACCATTCTCATTACCTCTTTATGTATTTTAACTTGGGGTTTTGCACTTTTTTTCCAATAAGATGCACTGGTAATGGAGGGAAAGCCGATATTTCCATGCTGCTTACTAAAATAGCCTTACCTCCTGTCACATATTCAGATGTTAATGGAGATATTTCACATCTCACTCTGATATGACACAGGTCTGGGAAGTCCAGAATTTGCACTTGAAAGCTGTTTCTGCACTACTGCAGAGTTTTACATGCCAGCTGTCCCCTTCCATAGGTAGTGGCTAGAGGAAATTTAATTGCAACGAATTAAAAGCACAGGCATACCTTCTCTCTTTTCTCTTAAGTGATGTTATTTTGTCTGGAAGGGCAAGGCCTCTCTCATAAGAACCATGAACCATTAGAAACAGCAACAATGGCAGAGGTTGTGTGTTGAGAAAGGCTGTGAAATCGCTTGAAGGTTGCAGTCTCTTATCAGTGTTCTCAGTGTACACTGTGTGTTGAGAACTTTGATATGAAGTTAATAATGAAACCTTGAAATTTAGGCCCTGAAGACTTAAGGGTGCTTTGTAAAATGATTCAAACTCAAGTCATTATAGTCCAGAGCAATTGCAATAGCAATTTCTGGTTTGCGTTGGATTGATGGAGTACTGCAGTATGCTCAGAATAAAGTGCAACCATTAGCATGCTCGAACCTGGCTACACCATGCTTCTTCCATTTTAAATACTTTAAATACTTTTAAATAAATGTCATCCAGGAGGGATCCCAGCCCCACTGAAATCAGTTAGATGTTTCAAAAACGTTTGCAAGAAAACTCTGTAGGTCACCTAGTACATATCCCAAATGAGGCAGGGCTGTCACCAGATCAGGTCAGCCATGGCTGAGTCCAGCCAAGTCCTATAAACCTTTAAGGGTGGAGAATCCATTCTCTCTCTGGGCAGTGTGTTTCAGTGCTGTGCCACACTATCCTGTGGAGGAAATATTTCCTGTTGTCCAACCTTAACCTCACAAAATGTAACTCCTGGGTGTTGCCCCTTGTGTTATTGTCTGGCACTGCAGAGAAAGGTTTGGCTGTATCATCTTTGTAACTGTCTTTCAAGTTGTTGTAAACTGCTATGAGATCTCCCCTTAGCCTCTTGTTTGCAAAGCCGAAGCCCTGTTCTCCTCAGCCTCTCATCACAGGTCCTGTGTTTGTGGACCCCGACCTATCTGGTAGCCCTCTGCCAGTCCCTCTCTCTTTCTCCAGCTCCCTGTTGAACTGGGTTCCCACAGCTGGCCACAGTCTATTCCAGGTGTGGTCTCACCAGTGCTGACCAGAGGGGGAGAGCAACTTCCTTGGATATGTTGTCCATGGCCCGCCAAGTGTGGCCTGGTGTAAAGTTTGTTGTACGCACAGGGCGCGTACGGTGTTGGTTCTTATTCAGCCTGGTGTCCACCATCACCCCAAGTCCTTTTGAGTCCTTTTCAGTTTCTTCCCAGTCTGTCCTGATGCATGGAGTTGTTTCATCTCAGCTACAAAACTTTGTGCTTGTCCTTGTTGAACACCATGAGGTTTCTGTTGGCTCAATCTTCCCGTTTTTCAAGGTTCCTTTGGATTCAAGCTCCGCCATTCAGCATATCAACTACTCCCTTTAATGTAGTGTCCTGTGCAGATCTGCTGAGTGTGCAGTCTGTCCATCGTGTAGGTTCTTGATGAAGATGTTGAACAATTTTTCTTCTACTCACAACCCCTGGGGCACTATGCCTGTCATGAGCCTGATGTTGAGCCAATAGTCACTGCCCTTTGGGCCCAGTGGCCTAGCCCATCTTCAACCCCCACAGTGGTCTGTTTGTTCAGCCCCACATCCTCAGCTTCCGAATGGGAATGCCATGGGAGGTGGTGTCAAAAGCCTCACTGAAGTCAAGATGTGCTACAGCCACTGCGGTCTCCTCATCCACGTCGCCAGTCATCTTCTTGTAGAAGGCAATGAGGTTGGTGAGGTATGATATGCCTGTGAAATTCCTCATTGAGTGTCCGTGATTACCTTCTTGTCCTTCATGTGCTTGGGAACAGATTCCAGGAGGTTGTTCTCCAAGACTTTTCCTGACCTGAGGTGAAGCCCAGTGGCCTATAGTTCCTTGGGCCCTGCTGTTCATCTCTTTTTGAGACTGGCCTTATGATAGCCTTTTCCCAGTAGTCAGGTTGCCTTCCCTGGTTGTCATGAGTTTGCATAGATGGTAGACGGGGGCCTTGATATCACATCAGCCGGATCTGTAAAATTACCTGAGTGACCTTTACCCATGTGTAAATAAGACAAATGACCTATGTGCACTTTTCTTCCACACTATGTGGAACACTTCAACATTAGATAAAGAGGTTCCCTCTCATCTGGTAATCATTCCTGGAGTTTTTCCCTATATTGTCATGAAGTGCTTCCATATCAAAGTCATAAACTGCAAATTGAAGACGAGGGGAAAGAAGGATTAGTAATTTGTCAAGTTAATGGGACTGAGTTATAGATGTGTGCATATTAGAATATTAATATTGTGTTGGAGAAAGAGAGTGATAGGTCTGGATTTCCTGATTGCCATGCTCTTAGTTTAATTTTACTCAAATGATCAAAATGTGGAATTAAATGCATGACTGTTTTTTGACTGAAATTGAGGAGGATGCATAGGAAAGGCATTATCTTTGTTTCAAAGGACCCGGAGGGTGTGTTGTTCAGGAAGAGCCCTCCTTGAGCAATTTTAGAACTAGCTTGTTATATGATGTTGTATGTCATATAATTTGTGTCGTATAATTCTATTGTTTAATTATCTGGGTCTTTCTGTACAAAACGAATAAAGCTGTTATCATGAACTCTTTCACAACTTGGGTTTTTGAGTGGCTCTGACAAAACTTTGCTGTGAAAAGTTCGGAGTCTGCTGTGATGATCATGCTGTATAAGTCACCATGATGTATAAGGTTTTGGGAAATGGCCTAATTTGTCCCAAACTGAAAAGAAATCACAGCATTTGTTTCTCAAGCTGTTCAAAATAACAAGTAGTTTTTGTTGAGTATTCTACTTATGATAAAAGAGCTACTTAAACAGATGTATGAAGGGTTTTTTACACTTGAAACTAAATTATCAGTGATGGCTCCATAGCGGTATGTGAAAGAGTGACATGCTCAGGGCTGTCAGTATTCAGCAACAGTATTCAGTTTTATTTCAGTGTAAGTACTACTGCCTTACCATCTAAAGTTTCAAGAGCAAACTGCTCAAGAATTGATCATTCCAAAAGATAGGGAGGTAAGAAAATTATGGGCAAAAAATTGAGGTAATACAGTAAGGTATATACTAGCAAGCAAACATAAGCTGCTGCTGAGTTTGGTTGTGTACACTGTACAGTTTATGGTTTGAGGTAACTTATAAACTTGTTACAGAACCCCTGCAAATTAGATGGGACGACTTGGTTAAAAATCAGTCATTTATGTTGTGGAATAGTTTGCTTTTTCTTAAATTTGTTGGCCCTGAATCACTTATCTTGTGCCATCCATCTATCACTAGAGAGGAGATAAAAACTTCTGTTCAGATTTTTTTTGCCCGTTGCTGTTTTCTGTCCCTTCTTTGCCATTGCTGTGTGTGAAGACATTGATTTGGTGCTTAGGAAAAAGTGAATGGGTAAGCAGGAGAATCTGAAGTCCCGGTTTGTTGCAGATCAGCAAGAGAGCATGGAATTAAGAAGGAATTGCACATGTTTGGTGAGGTCGGTGTTAAGCAGGGCTTTCTGCGTAGTGGATTTGCTGTTGCCGTGTTAAGCTTCCTTTAAATGAAGCATGACATGAGAAATAGCATTTTGGCCATGTTTTGTTCAGTGCTATACACTGGTAATGCTGGTAATGAGGAGTAACTGCATGAGAAAATGAACCCGTTGCTAGTTTTCTCAGCTGAGGCTTGAGATCCATTCGAGATTTGAGGACCACGTTTCTGTTGGCTGCCTTGGAGAGAAGGTAGTAACCAGGAAGGAGAGGGAGAAAGGAGTAGTGGCACTACAGCACCATAATCTAGGAGCCTTTTTCCTTGCCTCTGGCTAAGATACACTCTGTCCTGCCAGAAGAGCTGAATTTCTTTTCTCATGATAGCCACAACGGCTTGTTTGGAATTTTTTGTGCTGTTTCGCTAAAACACTCAGCCCATGAATTAGAACAAGTCTCTAGTTTTGACCTCTAAAGAAGTTTTCTTCCTTTGGATCAGTGAGGTGGAAAAACACGGGCTGATTACAGTCAAGAAGATGGAGCAGGAAGTGGTTTTTCAGAACAGAATATAATTACTGCCACAAGGATCATGTGAGATCCCTTCCCACACTAGGTATTTTGCTCCTTGAAGGAAATAATAAGGCTTTCTCTTCAATGCGACATTTGTGCGCTTTACAAATGGGGTGGCTATCCTTATACCCATTTCTACAGGTGGGGAAGCTGAGGCACAGAGGGCGAGGAAGTGACTTGTCCTGCCTTTCTGCAGGAAAAGCTGTGCTGGAAAACGAACCCAGTCTTTCTGTGTCCTGATCCACAGCTCAATCCATCAGGCTGTTACTGCTTACGGAAGAAGAGCTATGTGCTGCTGCTGTTGCTAGTCGTGCAGTGTCTGTATTTGCAGATTTGCTTCACTTTATTCTCCCAGCACTCACTTTTCTCTCTGATTTCAGATGTTTCCTCTTCTGTTGCACAGCCAGACACTTTTCTACATGAAGAACCCTGTATTTTCCATTCCTTTTCCTGCCCCCCCTTAGTTTCTCTTATGTCACTAATTATTTAGATTTATAAAATGTACTGCCAGTTTCAGAGCACTGCTGTGATGACCCTGCCTGAGTGGAGGTGTCCCTTTGTCTAAGTCTCATACAAATGCAGAATTACACAGAAGGGTAAAACAGCAGTAGCAATAGAAGTGACCAGATACAAGTAGTAACAGTATCTCTGGAATTCGTGCATTTTGAAATATAGTATGTGGGGCCTATTATCTCATGTATTTCTGCTGTCTTGGCTGTTACAAGCTATTGAGCCCTGAAGACCCTTGAAGAGCTAGGTGTTGGGAGTATCAGGAGCTGCTTAGGGTTAGAGCCTGGCCTCTTACTACTCCTTCCCTCCCTTAGCTAGGAAGAGGATCAGTTGCATGGTCCATATGGCCAAATTGTCCCTCAAGATAAAGTGTCTGCTCAAATGGATGGGAGTTGTCTGTGTTGTCATCTAAAGGTTGTTCCCCATGACAGGCAAGATCACACCGACTTCATTCTGGCAAGCTCAGGTACAGGGGGCTGTGAAGCCACTTCATGCGGCTGTTTCTGTCAGAGCAGCTGTTAGATTAAAGCTGGGTTGATAAAACTGTACTTGATAAATCACCTGCACTTTCTATTGTTTTACACACATGTAAAGGTGGTGTTATGAAATTATTTTAAACTTTTTTTTTTTAATTTACTTTTAAAAAAGCTGTCAAGCGAAAAGTCTGTTCAGATGAACCAAGCATGGTCATCTGTCTCTTCAGAAGGGGAAGCTGTATGCTGAGGAACGGGACCAAAATAAGTTGTAAGAGGTCTAGAACTTTTGTAGCTCTTCAGTAGTGATGTGGGTAGAAGATGATTACTATATTTATACTACAGGATTTTAAAATGAAATATTTATTAATGTTTTTTCTAATGTTTTTGTTAAGCCTTCTAAACAGGATTCTTTTCCTTTCTTTGCTTGCCATACTTAACTGCTCCTTTGCCTTTGCTGCCCTGGTCTAGAAGGAACTCCTTCCTTTCCTCCTCCAACTCAGTGAATCATTTGTTAATAATATCCAAGTCTACTTACTTCCTGATAGATAGACCAAACTGCAGATTTAGAAAGCTTGTGTCTTCCAGATGATGCTCACAATAATATTCCAATTTACCCAAAACGGATTTTCTAATAATGTTAATGAGGTATTAGTCTACAGCGATTCAGTTAGCTTGGCATTTCAATTTGAGACTTGAATTCAGAAGCTTTTCATTTCCTAGCACTGCTTAATACGTTCTGTCTCCAGTTAAGAGTATTGCTCCTATTGTGATGGACCTGTCTGAGTCAGGGACACATTGCACTAGATGGCATAATATCGTAGATTAAAAAAAAAAAAAAAAAAAAAAAAAAAGACAAGACACGATGTGAAGATTTCAGTCATTGATGGCTTCAGGATAAAAACAGGGCCTCAGGATTTTTTTTATTACTGCTTTTTACTGCTTTTACAATTCATCCCCCTTCTTCTATAAGTTTGTGTGATTGACTTTGCAGACTTCACTTTTTTTCCTCTCTGGGAAAAATTGAGATTGAATATATTCTGTTGTCTTGCATTGTAAATGAACAGCTCATGCATAAGTGTATCTTTTCCTTTTAAAGGTCAAGTACATACAAATCTCAAGGGATTGATGTCACAGTTAAGTACAGTCAAGGAAGCTGGACTGGAGTGCTGGGTACAGATGTCATTACTATCCCAAAAGGAATCTATGGCAGCTACACCATCAACATTGCTACCATTCTTGAATCGGAGAATTTCTTCTTACCAGGGGTTAAATGGCATGGGATTCTTGGTCTTGCCTACGATGCCTTAGCCAAGGTAAATCATCCCTTCCCCAGCTATTGTCTTTCACAATGACAATAAATAGAAATCTAACTATTAAAATAAAGTGAGCAGATGATCTGTCAGCATTAGACTCCTCCCTTCCAACCACTCTTTCCTACGGATCCTTTGTGTTTGCTCCAGAAAGAATAAATTGGGTTGTGATGGTACCACAGTCCCATGTGTGGATTTTGGCTTTTCTGGTGATGAAGGCTCCAATTTTAGCTCCTCTGAAATGAATAAGCTTTTACAGAGCTTGTAGTACCAGAGTATGGGAGTAAAGGCTTCTAGTATGTGTGTGGAGGGCGTGTATTAGAGCTCTGATGATCTCCCTCAAGACTTGCCAATGGACTGATGAACTTACTTGGCAAAGCCCTTGGCAGTTCATCCTAAAACATTCTCCATTCATCAAGTAAAAGTTGAGATGGAGGGCATATATGGATAATTTCAGAACAAATATTAGCTACAGTGTTTTCCTGAACATAGAACCAAGCATATCCTGTTCTTGTGGAGGTAGGAAATTCAGGTAGAAGTTTAAATTAAAACCTAAAATTTATAGTCTGCAATTTATAACCTTATAATCTAAAACTGAAAACGTGATTGGAATACTACATAGTCATAGGTTTCAAGCTACACATAACTGCCTGAGAAATTCACAAACAGATATATCCCATTAGAACAAATGGTTCAATACTGCCTGCCGACTCTGGAATTAGAATGCTTTATTCAAGAGTCGTGTGATTGATCATTCTATTGACTTCTGCCGTATTTGCTGTCATACACTGTCGACAGACATACAGAGAAGAGCTGCTTCTCAAACTCTGGTTTGGGCAAATAGTGTATTCAGGGCATTTATTTTTCCCTTCTTCCAAAGACTTAAGTGGTCTTGGCTTCTGGGGCTGCTCTGTGCTTTGTGTAGTAAGAGCACTTGGCACCTCAGAAGCTCGCCAGGGTCTCTGCCTGTCATGAGATGTACCTGCACGGAAATCTGAATTACAATGAAATTGCAGTACTCTAATAACTGCAACGACAAGCATGACATGCAGTGTAGGAAAGAACCCGTTGGCCAGTAATCAGCTGAAGTGAGCATGCTTGGATATGAAGTTCTTTAAAGGAAAGAAGAGGAAATTAGGGCCATGGAATTCAAAGTTCATTAGAATTAAACTATGTTTAAAAACTGGAAATCCTCACTTCAAAATTCTGCCTTTTAACTGTGGGAAGGTGGGATGGGCAAGTTCAAAATTCTGCCTTTTAACTGTGGGAAGGTGGGACGGGCAAGTTACATTTGACTGTTAATAACCCAAAGCCTTTTCCAAACAGAAAGCATCAGTGAGAGTTTCTGCCTGAAAATGAAACTAGTATTTGAGTTTGAAAACTGCAGTTGAAAAATACTCTCGTGCTTTAGGGATTTCTATGACAGTGGTCAAGAGTAAAAATGCTTTTAAAACCAACAGAAACAGAGAAATGACAGATGTTGTTTTTTTAATGACTTATTATATCTAGAATTTTCATCACCTGGTTGTCAGAAATTCAATTTACTTGTGAAAAGTGGTCTTGTTTGAATGATTTGCTCATTTCTGCAAAGAAACTTTTTAATGAATACTTCTGCAATTCTTTTTTTTTTTTTTGTTTTGGTTTTCAACACCTTCAAGCCTTCAAGTTCCGTGGAGACGTTCTTTGATTCTCTTGTGAGGCAGGCAAAGATCCCCAACATTTTCTCCTTGCAGATGTGTGGTGCTGGACTGCCTGTTTCTGGAAGTGGTACCAACGGAGGTAGTCTTGTGGGTATCTGTCAATCTGAGAGGGAAGATGTATCTTTGTTAATCTCTTCCCTCTTTTCTATGACTATCCTAATTCTTCCAAATTTACTGTTTAAATATATGCAGTGTTTTAAAAAAATTAAAGGAAAAGTTAAGCATTTAGGCAAAACTCAAGTGTCTATTTTTATTCTCCATTCTTTTTTTTTGTCTTTCAATTTTGAGTAAACTTCTGCATTTCAAGTTTAATTTTAATAAAGAAAAACATACATATTGTGGTGTTTCCTCAGGGCAAATTCTGCTGCCTTTCTTAAACTGAGTAGTCCCTTACTCAGCTGCTAAGCTTGTTCAAACTCATCAAAATGCTACAGTAATTTTTTTTTACATGATGTGAAAAGGGAGAGAGGAATCAAGGCTCTTTTCCTTTTTTTTTTGGTTTTTTTTTTTTGGTTTTTTTTTTGTTTTTTGTTTTTTGTTTTTTGTTTTTGTAGACAGCATACCAAAGGAAATAATCTGAAGACCAGATCTTCCCCTTGTTGTTACTCTGGGAAGTCTTTCCATCAGTTTTAGTGGGACCAAGAATTGGCCTTTATTTGGATCATGAGTTGGAATGACTGTTCCTGAATTATGCTGAAATAAGCATATCAGCACAGGAGTTGATCACAAATAGTTATTTTGCTGTAAATTCACAGACTGTAAATGTTAACACACTTGAGATAGATGAAGCCCAAGAGAGAACTCACTTATGTTAGTTCAGTTCAAAATCTGATGGTCTAGGATGCTCCCAGTCAGCTTCAACGTAAGTCTTGATGGAAGCTAATAGTGATAGCAACAATGGGATGGTCATATTCCATTTTGGATGTGTGTAAGAAAAAATAAAAGTTCTTAAGCAGTATTAAGGGTTTTCTGATCTGGTAAAGTGCATTTATGATGTGCAAGTTTAATATTCTGTCCCATTTTTATACATTGCCTAGATTAAACCACTGAAGATATTGTTTCAATTTTAAATAGTGGAGCTTTCATAAGAGAATCAGTGTGAGCTTGTAGATGAAGATGCTGGTAATTTGGCCCAATATGGGAATTCTGTTTGACTGAACCATGATCTATTTAATGTCTAGATGTTTTGTACTGCTTTATTATTGACAAAGAACTTGTCAATAACACAAAATCGGTGAATCCTTACAAATAGTGCTAAATTAAAATTTTGATGCCCTGTGTATCACAATTAAATACTCCCCTTTTTTTCTTGCCCCAAAACTAAACATCTGGGATTTTAAAGCATGTGAATTCCTTTCTCCTTTCCCTTAGGTTCTGGGTGGAATTGAGCCAAGTCTGTACAAGGGTGATATTTGGTACACACCGATCAAAGAGGAGTGGTATTACCAGGTTGAAATTCTCAAACTGGAGGTCGGGGGACAGAACCTCGAATTGGACTGCAGAGAGGTATTTGCAATAATGTGTTTCTGTCTATATAAAACACAGGTTTGGTTAAGAAAAACACTTAATTGATCAGTTTTGTCTTTGCAAGCAGATGCATATTGCAGTCTCCTCAGAGAATTAAGGCTGCACGGTAAGTTTGAAAAGAAACGAACGAGCTGTGTGAAATGCAGCGTGTACATCAAGCATGCTAAAATTGTTTCAAAGAGGACTTTGAAGTCATTGACAGTATTTTCAGTAAATTGGGGACTAAGCTACAATTGTCAAGTGAACAGTCCACTGAAAATAAGGCTGCTGTGGTTTGGAAGGGCTCAGCCTCTTGACTAGTTTCAGTTGTAACGAAGGTCTCTAAACACTGAAGATGACACATTGATTCAAGGAGTAACCGTCTTTAAACAACTACGGTTTATGGTTTTCTGTTACACAGTAAAATCAAACCAAAGGGTTTTAAAGCAATTCTGGTCAAAGAAAGAAAAGGGAAGATTTTAAGCATGTAATTCACTATGGCAGTGGGCAGGTGTCATCCTGGGATGCTTCCCAAAGTATCTCATCCTATGCCGCCTCTTTTTTTTTTATTTTTGTAATCCACTTTTGCTCGCTTCAGCCTTGCCAGTTATTATTCCTGATGGATGTTTTCTGTTTTTATTAGGAATAATGTTGTTCTATCTCTGGATCAGTCTAATGAGACTGTGTTGTTGCAGGTTTTTATTCCAAAGCCGTTTCATTTTTTTCTGGAGGATATGTGTGTATGTGTGTATTTCATTTGTTTCTTACTGTTGCTTGTTGCTATTCATGTTTTGATTTTAGTTCTATAATTTTCATGCCCTGTTTTCCTTAGACATCTTAATTTTATCTTATGCTTGTTCTCTTAGTTGGAAATCATTGGGACCTGATAATTCTAAAGTTTTTATAGTTCATACAAATTAAGTGAAATTCAGTATAAAAATTTTACATGTGTATAAATATTATATTTCTGTACAAAATGTGGAAATCATATTGCCATATAAAATATTTAAAATGAGTCATATCGTCTTTCAACTTAATAAGCAAAGCAAGATCTATTTAAATGCCTCTTTCTATTATACTGGTAGGAAAGCAAAACTCCTGGTCCTCTAAAATAATGTGTTTGCTTTTCTTTCTTGCCTTAAAAAACAGTCAACATGTTTTTGAAGAGGAGCCCTTGTAGTAACGGTTTAATACGTGCTGTTTCCAGAAAACAACTCACTTAAAAACCTAGCAATGTTATGAAAGTTTCCTGTTATTGTCGCTCTTTTCTGAGCCAGGGTTTGCTTTCACATTGTATGTATTAGCATAGTATGCTAGTCACTGTTACAGAAGGCATCATTCCTTTCTTGATGAAAGGATATCTTCCCGCAAAAATGTAGAGGAAGAACAGTAAAATAGAGCTAGTATGATTAAAGTTTGGCTAGTTAGGGGCTTGCAGAGGACGCATAATTCACTGTATAGGATGATGAACTGTGTGCCCTCTCTCCTCTTAGTCGTTTTCTAGGAAATGGAACATTTTTTGTAACCGTAACCAGAGACTACTCCTTTCCTTGGAAGGGAAAAGTAGTCTCCTCGCTTCAATGCTGGGAATCTGTCCAGGGTTACACTGCAGCTGTGGCCTTGAGCCTGGCAGACCCGGGCTGAGAGAAGTACTGAGCTGCCAGCAGTGCACGCTGCATAGGGTGCACTGTTAAATATTAAGCGGGAAAACTAAGAAGGCAAGAAGTTACTGCCCGCTGCAAGTACACCGTACACAGCACGAAAATCCAGGTGCTTAGTCCCCGGCTGAGTGATCCTGCTACTCCAGGCGTTTTGCATGGGTTTATGTTAGTGATTGACCCTCTTGGCTGTGCCTCCTACCTACTTTTTTTCCAAGGGTGGCTCTCCAGGATGCCGGCGATTGTGTATTTGTGGTACAAATCTGTTAAAATGGACTCTACAATGCCTTGATACTTCTCTCCACTCTTCAGAAGTATTTCTGAGTGCATAATAAATGGTTTCCTGTTTGCTTTTCTTTCAGCTCTGCTTGGCAGCCTATAGCATCTCTTCTTTCAAAAAGAAAATAACTTAAGTCAGAGTTACTTTTTTACTTTTTGGTGGGTTTTATTTTTGTCACTGCATTAAAGATATTCCATGTGACTTGATAACATCTAAACCAATGTATTTTAAATTCACTTGCTGTTTGACCTCCTCCTAAAAAGCTTATGCTATATATTACCTTGTGTCTTATGATTATGCCATAAACATGTCACTGTTCAGTTATATTGATCCTGCTGCCTAAGCTGGTAACAAAAGTAGTCAATGCAAACAGCTGCCAGTGCTACTTGCCTTCCCCACACGCACACACAATTAATCATAGTTTTTAAGGAGTTCATGAAAAAAGATGTACCTTTTAAAATGTTTATTCTTTGTTTACTGTATCTGGTTTGTTGAAATTTCTTAATCTGAGGATTGGGGTTTTAATAATGAAGAGAAATGTTCGCTTAGTTTTTTTAGTGCAGATTTTGAGGCAGCAAGATTGAAATTTCAAGTTTCTTTGTACTTGTTTTTGTCTGTGTGTTAGTGATTTTCAGCAGTCGAGAGAGAAAGGTGTGGCATTTGGCATTTGTGCTCTTGAGCCAGTACCGAACATGACATGTAATGAGGCCTAATGTTCCCTGACTATTCTTAAATTAGATATGCCAGTCATTAAAAGTAGGCTGCTGTATTGTGTTTAAACGAGAGTGAGTTGTTTTCATGATAGCAGAGACCTTGATCCAGAGCTTGGACATACATGTAAGCTACATCAGCGTGCTTAGCATCTGTCTGCACTGACCATGAGAGTGCTTTTGCCCAAAGCATATGGGATTTACCTCCCATGTGGATTAGCTCATGCCTCTGAGAGGGGCCGGGCTTTACTTCTTTTTACAGTGGCTTGGCCATTTGCAACAGCTGTGGCAACAGGCAGTAATTTCTTGTGGTGCAGATAAACTCACTCTTGTGTCTAGGCTGACCGTATCTAGCTTTGGCTCTCAGACTTCATTTGAACTCAAGCTATCAACTAGAGCGAGCTGCTGATAGGTACGACATGCAGGTTTGGGAAGACAGCTACCAAAAAGGAACAGCTTTGTTATTGTTATGAAACAGTGGAATCTGCATTACATGAACTACAGTGTGTAACGTCTCTCCTTTTTTTCCCCCCCCTCCCTAGTATAATGCTGATAAAGCGATAGTAGACAGTGGGACCACGCTCCTCCGTCTGCCCCAGAAAGTCTTCAGTGCTGTTGTGCAAGCAATAGCTCACACGTCCCTGGTAAGCTAATGTCATTAAATCTGCTCAAAATGTTAAATTCCTATTAAATGATCATATGATCCTTGAAAGGAGTGTCATCTTTGCTAGCTACCTTGTAAGTCATAGGGTTTTAACCTGAAGAGAGCAGAATCTTTCCTGGTCTACTCCTGTTAATAAGTGAGAAATGACTGATAGTCTTTGATGGAAATGGAAAAGGGAAAGGAAGAGGGGAAAAGGGAAAGGAAGGAGGGAAAAGGGGGGGTCCAAGTACAGACAAGAAGTGTGTGTGTGGAAATGCATCAGAAATAGTGCAGAGATGGAATACTTTGTTCTAAGCATTTCAGCAACATGGACATAATTCCTGTTGCTCTGATTCAAAGTATTAAGAGTGCAAAAATCAGTCCTTTCATTCAAAACGGAGTGTTTATAATGTAGAAGAACCTGCTACTGCAAGCAGTTCCTTTCCAAGTATAATGCTTATTGTTGTATAGAATGGATGCCATTCATTAGGATTATTCGTATCAATAAAGCTGCTTTTGACTTTCATTATTGAATTATTTATGTTCAAAAGCATCTTTCTTTGGAAATAGAGTGGGCTTTAGAAGTAGGGCATGGGGATGGTGGATTTCTCTGTGTGTAGAGTAACTGAAGCAGCATTTTCTGGTTAATAAAAATGATTCATAGATTTTGGTTGAATACAATGAACAGCACCAAGAAGGTTAAAGATGAAGAATAAATCCCAGATATTTCAATGTGAACAATTTTGATATTTTTGTCATGGATTCACAATCAGCCCGCTGTAGTCATTGCAAATCACTGGAAACACAGTAACCGGACTATTCGCCGGCTGCCCAAAAGACAGAGTATTTGCCTGTATGCTGATAATTCAAGATTGAGATCCTTTTCCTACCTGATTGAGAGCAGAGATTTGGCATGAAGTGTTCTTCACTTCACTGCCTGCAGGTGTCCAGTGTCTGAAATAAATGTACCAGTTATCTTATGTAGCTCAGCTTCCCTGGTTGAAAAGTTCTTCTCTTTGCAAAGCACTTAAGTATCAACTGGAACAATTTCAGCTGATGGGGGTGGAATTGAAAGAAGCCTACCCAGAGCTCTTATAATGGCACCTTGAGGATAGGGCATCCTCCTGTGAAGTGGGTCACAGCGGTCCACACTCCTCTCTGATGTTGGTCAGGACATTTGAACTAGGGCCTTCCACGTGACAAGTAAATAGTCAACTGATCAATAAGGTATTGGAGGGGAACCACTCACTCACTCTGCTTAATGGTTTTTGTTCTTCCTATTAAAAATGCATAAACTAACTCTTTTCTTTTAGGATTTCTTTTTAATCTCGAGGACCTTGCTGCTGTACCCCTTTCCCTCCACACACACCAAAAATTACTTTCACAGCTCTAAACAAAGGAGATAGTCTATTAAATAAGAAATTAGTTACAAGAGGTAAGGATCAGATTCCAGCTGTGTAGGAGCAATGTCAGGAAAATGGGTATTTTCAGCAATTGCACCATGGCATCACAACCATACTCTTAGCGCTCTGTGCTTCTGGCAGGCTATGTACCACTGAAACATAAAATCATCTGCTGTAGTCAGACATACTTCTCTGACCACAGGTGAACTAGGTTAACAAGTTCCTGCTCCTAGCAGCTCGTTATGAGTGTCCCAGCAAGATGTTACTGCCCACTCAGGTATGCTGGGATAACTGCATGTGAAGTGTTCCTTTATTCAGCTCCATTAAAAACCAAGGCTGTGAGCTTTATGCTCTTTAGTGGTGCAGGTTGTTTTTTAAACCTTACTTATTTGGACTGAAGTCTTTTAGGGAGCAGCTATAGATGCAGTTTGATGTTGGCAGGTCTGAAGGGTGGTGGTTTTGGCAGATGGGCAGAGATGAGCCACAGAGGGGTGGCAGCTACTACACCTCACTGAGCTGAAGTCATAACAGCATGTCTACTTACGGCATTAATATAATGCTAAGTTAATAACTTGAAGAAAGGAAGGCTCAAATAAATCTAAAATCTTTATTTTAATAACCTTTTAGGTATCATACAGCCAAATCCCCCCCAGTGCATTTCTTCAGCGTACAGAAATAAGGCAAAGAAATGCAATGTAATAAGCAGTCTTTCTGGGAAATGAAAGTAGGCACTTAAAATAGAGCACTTTATAGACTTGCTCTGTTCAGTCTGGGTGCTATATTGCAGTTTTTCTCAGATCACAAGCTCTGCTTTCCAAGAGAAAATGGAAAGAGAGGAGAACTATATTTTTCAGCAGGTCTGGTCTGGGACTTAGCTGTGAGGGGCAGAGCGTCCTGTCCCATGCCAAAGAGATGTACTTAAGCGTGCATCGGCAGTTAAGGGTAAAAGCAGTCTGTTTGTGACGGTAAGTCTCATTGTGTGTTTACGTGAGTGTACACTTGTTGGCCCAAGAACAGAGATGAGCACCTGGAAGTATTAAGTCTCTAATACTGTGCAGCCCTAACAAACATTTCATTGGCAGGTATGTGGGGTGGGGTGAATATTTGCACCTGTAAAATGCTATATAACTCATGTATGAGCTGATGTTTACAAAATCATCGATATCGCAGATAAATACAAATGAGGGGAATGGAGAGGCCGGATTCCATCTTTCTTCTTCACCCAAACAGGAGGCTTTGGCTGTGCAGTGTCAGAACAAGATATACTGCCTTGTATGCTGCTTCACGTGGGAATAAGAACCAGCACAAAGTAATGCACTCAATTAAGGAAGTTTTTTCCTCTGATCTGGCAGCAGATCAGCTTCAGGGAGCATGACCATTAGACAAGATGTTTGTCTTAGGCAAACAAGCTCTGTAGGGGATTGCTTTTTGCTTTGTTAGTGCCATGGATATATTAAGAAGTACTGTTAATCAACCTTATTTCAAAAGCATGTCAAATTGTATTGGTAGTGAGTGGCAGGGCAGCAAAAGAGACAGAGGGACGTGTTTCTTTCCATTGACTGTAGCAGACCTTGATTCCCTTAGATGCCAGGAGATTTTGGCTTAGCCCTTGGCTTCAAAACCCTAAAGTTGAGTAAGAAGCTGTAGGTATGTGAGGAAGGGAGATGACTCCATTACATATTCATGTGGTTTGTATTTTGGTTTGTGTTTTTAAAAAGTCTGCTGCTTCAAAATGTTGGCGTTTGGTCAGAGCTGTTCAGAGAAGAGGTAGATAGAGGTAGTAAAAGCCCGTTGATGCTTTGCCTCTTTGCAATACCGATTGCTCAGGGAGGTCATACATGTTCATTGCAGAAGTGGAAGTAATGAGACACAAATGGGGAGGGAAGGGAGAGCTAAACGTGCTTTTGCCTCTTCCTCCTTCTTCCAAGTCATAATGCGTTATGACACACCTCGATTTGTGTGTTGGGTTTTTGCTTTGATCCTTAAAGAAAAAGATCTTTGTCAGACTTGTATTCATGCTTGAATTTCTCCATGGGAAAAGTATCGAATAGTGGTATGATCATTTACAAAAATCTATCAAAATGTATGTAATCTGTATGTATCACTTCTTTTTTCTTTTTTTTTTTTTTTTTAATAGATACAAGAATTCTCTTCTGGTTTCTGGACTGGTTCACAGCTTGCATGCTGGGATAAAACTGAAAGACCCTGGTCCTTATTTCCTAAACTCTCCATTTACCTGAGGGATGAAAACTCCAGTAGGTCATTTCGGATCTCTATCCTACCACAGGTCTCAACCTTATTTGTTTATTCAGTTATGCATTTATTTTTACTGTTCTAAAGCACATGCTCTGAAAAAATAGGAGCTATTTTTAGCAGTAATAGAGAACTGGCTTATTGCATGCAAGGGAGATCTTTTTAAATGAAATTTTAAAAATCAAATTTTAAATAAGGAAAATAACAAACTTGTCAAACCTAAAACCAAAAAAGAAAAACACAGTTTCCTTCTAAGTGCAGTCCATGTAGTTGGGAATGATTTTTTCAAATTGTCAGGAAAAATAGGCAAGGGTTTTTTTTTTTGTTTTCACGAGCTTTAGCCACATTAGATGTCAATACAGAATGTCGCTGCTCATTTTGATCTTCTTATTTTGGGAAGCAAATCGATTTGTTTTTTGTGGCATTCTGAGTTGGAGCACTTCTTCTGAGTATGACAGTCTTGGCAATGAGCCTATGTGATCTCTTCACCAGTTTCTGTAACTTGGTTGGTTTATCTTTTATTAATATTCCATCCCAGCTTTTAGAATATAACGTGCCACTTTTATTTTTCCTCTCTGGCTTCCTCTCCCAGTATAGGTTGCAATGCAGGCTAGTATCCTCTAACATTACTAATACAGTCTTTTACCTCAGGGGATGGTCAGGAGCAAAGGGAAGAATGAACCTATTAAGTACATTTTAACTTGAAATGTAGTAAAGCCTTATGATAAGCTTTTTCCGTATTGATCATGTAGCTTGGCAATCTTTCATCTTCCCTGAGGAGACAAGGCATAAAATGTGACTTGAATCTAGAGCCTTGAAGCTGACACTGAATGCTCTCTGAATCAATTCCATTCTGATAATTTTTTAAATAATAAAATTATTCTCTAATTTGAGTTCATAGCTCAAGTTCTTTCTCAGCTATCCTTCTCTTATGGAAAATACAATGAAAAGTGGCTCTTATGAATTTGCTGTTGACCTTCACATAATGACTGACTGTGTTCAAATTTAAGCTTAGAATCCAAGAGCTTTACCTCTTACCTGCATGTAAGCTTTGACCAGTTTTAAATCATGTACAGAAATCTGTTTGCCCCTATTTATTCTCTATTCCCAGTGGAGTTTGAGTGCTTGAATACAAAAATTAAAAGGTCTGAACTTCTAAGTACTGTGTGGTGTTGCTTCTTACACTCTGGCTTTTTTTAATTTTTTTAATAGCTTTATATTCAACCCATCCTTGGAATAGGAGAGAATTTACAGTGCTACCGATTTGGCATCTCTTCCTCCACGAATGCTCTAGTTATTGGTGCTACAGTCATGGAAGGCTTCTATGTAATATTTGACAGAGCCCAAAGGAGAGTGGGCTTTGCAGTGAGTCCGTGTGCAGGTAAGAGAAATATTGTTCAGGACTTGGTGAGTGAAGAAACACCTGCTCTCTCAGAGAAACACCTTTGCCACTTACCTGATGGGGAAAACCATGGTTACTCATGAAGTGCGAAGGGTATATTTTTGAGCAATCCCAAGCTATTCAGATTTCAAGGGGAGAAGAAAAAAAAAAGCTGTATCGCACGCAACAGTCTTTTAGCATGAAGTAAATCAGCCTCAGCTCTGGGTATCGTAGCTGCATTCTTCCCTCTGAGAGAAGATCTTCCCAAGACATCTCTCTGTATGTGCAGTTTCCCCAACAGTTACATGAGACGAGTCCCTGTTTTTAATGCAGCTTCACTTCTGTCTAGTTCCCATTCTAATTTGTGGATAAATGGATTCTTCAACTGACTTCTGCGATGTGCAGTGAAGTACCTTTTTCGCGCTTTTCTCTTAATGTAAATTGTGCCTTTTCAGCTTCTCAGAAATATTCAAAGAAAGAGCCAAGATGAAAATGGGACTCAAGTTAAGACTTGTGGTGTTTGTGTTGATTCTAAACAAATAGTTTTCTCAGTGTAAGTAGAAAGCCATTAATTTTTTAATTAGCTGCTGAGGAAATGTGAAAAAGCTCATAATTTTTGGCTGATTTTACAGTGCCGGTTAACTTTCTTGCTTTTTCATGATTTCTCTTGTCTCACCAAGGGTAGCTAAAAACAAAAGTTTTGGGGTTTTCTCCCCTTGTTGTTGAGATACGGCTTTGGTACCGCAAGAACATACAAGTGGGAGAGGAGGGAAAGGACGTGCACCCGTATCGTATGCAAGTCTCTGTCCCAAAGAGAAGTGGTCTGCGCCCTGAAAAACACTGTATCATCTCAGATGTGCATGAGAAAAGGACTACGACTGACAGTGCTTCTTTAATCCCCAGTATTTATGTTAGAGAGGGTAAGGGCAGTAAGTACTTGAGTGCTTAATGCAACCATGTAATTGAGGGGGAAAAAAGAGAGATACTAGGTAGCTGAGTTGTAGCTCCAGGGCATTTTAAAAGCTTTTTTTTTTTTTTAATCTCTCCATTGTTAATGGGTTCAAAATTGTCATCTTTGAGCTTGCTACAAAAGAAAGCCTGGATATTGATGTGGGTTGCTTAACGAAGACCTCTATGAGGTACCATGCAGTGATGAAAGTCGCATTTTAAATGCATCTGGAAGGAGAGTGTAACTAGAAAATACTGAAGACCAGGTTTTCCTGTCTTTCATTCTTCCTTGTGCTTCCTGACTGCAATTTTAGCAAGCGTAGAGCTGCCTCCTGTCCCTGACACGCTGCAGACATTAATGGAGAGAGGAGGGAGCATTTTGACAGAACATATTGACTGACATGTGGTCAGCAGGGGATGCGAGCCAGGTGGTGTTCATAAGAACTGCTTTGACAGCACATCTTTGTTGAGAAAAAGAATCAGGGAACCATAATAACACCTTAATGTTAATATTGCTACATAGAAGCATAGAGTTTGGCCACTTCATGTAGTTCTGCCAACCTCATCTAGAGAGGAAGAACTAAGCTTGCTGCATAGAAGTGAAATCTGAATTTACATGAGCTTGGACACATGATGATACCCAGCTGGTGCTAGAAGGCATTTTGTCCTTGTTTCTTTGTCCACGTTTCATGCACGTGTCTAACCCAGCATCACGGGAACTTAGCTTCTTGAAAAATCAGATGACACAAGCCACTGACTGGGACAAGATATACTGATTTGTCAGACTCCACTCACGCGGGGCAGATGACGTTTTGCTGGATGTGCCAGTTATTCTGGATTCACTTCTTCACAGCTTGTGGTTTCCATATTTAACACTACTTTCATCAGAAAACCACAACTGTGAGTGGTTAGCAGTCAGTGCAGTGTGAGGGATTAAGCTGCCTAATTGGCTTCCTGTGGAGGCCAGCCATGTCCTCCATAGCAACTATATTAATGTGATTTATTTGGAGCTTTTTAGTCTGTTCGTGGGCATAAATTAAATTGAATTACTGGTGGCATAAATCTTCAGAAATAGAGAAATATAAAAGACCATTTGGTGTGGCTTTGCAATGACCTATGCTTTCTTGTTTACAATAGAGTGTTAACACTAAATTTAAGCCCATGTTTTTATAAGATGTTGAACGGGTATGTGCTGAATACAAAAATGAGGGGAACAGGACTAAAAGCCTTACCTTCATTGAACTCCCAAGTCTCTATCCGAGACTTGGCCAGAGATGAGAACTGGCTTATCCCACAATACTCCTTGCACCATTTTCATTCTCCAGGATGTACCAAGAGTGAGGAGAGTTAGATAGATGGCTGCAGGAAGCTATTCCATTGTAGCAGGAAAAGAAATTTACTTTTTCCTCAATATGTGAAACCCTTTAAGACTTATTCTGCTTGTTACTAATTTCAAATTGTTTCAAGTTGCCTGTTGATCATTTCAGGGATAACCTACTGTTTACAGGATGACAAGGAAAGGTTTTGGATCAGGTCCCTTCTTGAGACAAGATGTTCAGATCAACTAGTTAATATTAGTGAAGCAACCTAATGGTACCTCATCATCGAGCAGAATTAGACCCCCGCTATTTTTGTAGTAAGTGAGAAGATCATAGGAGTAAGACTTGGGTATTTTTTAGGGAAGAAATGCACCAAGCACTGTAATGATAAATGACTTCTACACTAAACTGTGATGAGACAGAATGCCTCATTTGTGGACACATAAAATCCAAATTTGTGGGCACTAAACTCGGGAGAATGGATGGCATGATGAATAGCAGAGCTTCAGTCCAGAAGGACCTTGGTAACCTGGAGGACTGGGTATCAGAAACCTCAAGAGTTTCAGTGAACAGAAGTGCAAATTTCTGCACCTCGAGCAGAAAACCACCATGCACGGGTATAGTCTGGGAAGGGACCGGCTGAATAGCAGCCCTGCGGAAAAAGAACTGGGGATTATGGTGGGCCCTAAGTTGAATATAAGCCAAGGCTGAGTGCAAGTGAAACTACATAACAAAGGGCAACATCCACCAGTTACATTCAGGAAGGTTCAGGTTGGACATGAGGAATTTCTTCTTCACCTGGAGTGTGGTACAGCATGGAAACAGGCTGGCCAGAGGGATCATGGGGTCTCCATCCTCAGGGTTTTACAAGACCTGGCTGGATAAAGCTGCAGCTGACCTGATCTATTGATGGTGACGGTCCTGCTCTGAGTAGGAGGCTGGACTAGGTGACTTCCAGGGGCCCCTTCCAAGCAGCACTTTACAATTTTATGATGATTTGATCTAACTTCAGGTTTGCTTCCTTTCCAAACCGCCCAAGACGGTGAGTGAGTGAGAGTGAGCATGTTGGAGTTCTACACAAATGTTATAAAGTAGCATTTTTCCAGAGGTGCTATTTTTGTCCTGTAATCATCAATAATGAAGAAAATCTCATTTATTCAAGGTCGAGAATTTATTGTAGGTAGCTACCACCAGATGTTCTAAAAAAAAAAAAAAGCCAAGATATCCTAATTCAGCTAATGTTTTATATGCTAGGTGTGTGTGACTGTTAGTTTATGTTAAGGGCTTGTTTGAACAATTTAGGCAAATTTCTTCTCTTTTGATTTCCTCTCCATTTCTCTGGGGATCGAAGAGGGTGAGGGAAAACTTTTCTTTTTGGAGAGAAGAAAGCAGAGGCTGTGCTGCTATCAAGCATTCTCAAAATGTAATTTAAAATGTCAGCCACTATGGCAACAGTTTTGTATTGCCTTTTTTTAATAAGAGCAATTACTGTACTCAAGCCAAATAATGAGTAATTAGGGACTGTTTATTTTCAAAGCTCTCTCCAAGGTGGAAAATTGTGCTGCTTCCCCCCCCCCCCCCAAAATACTAAATTCCTAAGTAGTAATACTTATGCCTTGCATTTCACATTAGTATCAAATGTGGTTTAGTTTGGTTTTGCTGCAGGACTTCATTGAGACAGATGAAATGGTGTGAGGGGGTGAGACGTCCGGCAGAAACAATTGCATGGTAGACAAAGTGCAATACCAGGACTCTAAACCAAACGGATTTCTGCCACAGACTTTCTAGGTAGTCTTTTACAAGTCTGTCCACTACTGTGCAGCTCCCTTACCATATCTATGTAACAGCAGAGTCTTGGCAAAGGTATGCTGACGATATAGGGTGCATGGGCCAGCTTATTACCATCTGATGAGCTGAGAGAGTACGTGTTAGGTATTCACCAGTGTTAGGGTGCCTGTGGGCGCAGGCTCAGGTTTCACCCAGCGTATTGCTCCTAAAGGAGTCTTCCCACACTTGCAGCTGGAGAAGGGGTTGGTTCAGTTGGGTGATCCTACAGAAAATTTCTCGTTTGGGCATTTTGTTTGTTACAACAGGTTGGTTTTCCATCAGATCAGTGAGTTGCCCTGACTCTCCTTGCAGCCTACCGGTCACTAGCACCAGTACAAAAGAGGCAGCGAGGGACAGGAGTGAGGGCGAGCAGGACTGTCTCTTTCAGCAGGAGCCCGCAATTAAGTTGAATTAAGTCTATTGAGACCTAAACCTTAAAATAATAGGAAGTGTTGGGAGGCCAGGGACTGAATACCAACTAAAATCTCTCCCAGTAAATTGCAGATAAAGCAGCCCACCTATTCTGCATTTGTTTCTCCACAAAGAACCTTAAAGGCCACCTTCCTGCCTTTCCAAAATCCAGGCTCCTCTCTTCCTTCCAAAGGGTATTTTATGCTAATTTCTTTAAACATGCTTTCAGGAGTCGCGTCTAAGATATGTGTAAATAAGAGATACTGTTTCCAGTAGGCAGGATCACTTACAATTTGGCAAGAGTGTGTCTGGGTATAAAATAAACAAGAAATTAAGCAGGAAGGTTAAAACTGAGGCCTTTATAAGAAATACACAAATGTGTCTTGAAGTATCTGACTAAAGAATTGAATTACAACTGTTTGGAAGACTTATTAAAATGCACAGACAGCACTAACTGCAGGCTCCTAGTTGCTCCAAGCAAGCTAAAAGGTATCCGTCCTTCCCCAGCCACACACCTGCAGGTACAAAATGCTCTGAATATTTTGTTGCCCTAGGCAACTCACCTGCTCTGCCTTTACAATACGTGTAGCCCTGTCCACAACTCAGGGGAACTTTGCTGCACTTGCCACGGTTACTGTGACAACCATGGGCAGCATAACCCTTTTTAGCAAATACTGCTTTAACAAGTAGGGGTTTGTGATGGTAATGAAACAAATCACACAGTCTGTGATGTTACCGAGATGGATGGCCGTTCGAAAACGGAGCTGCCAAGGCACCCCTTCGTGCTTCTTGCCTTAGCTTTGTCATCTCCATTTTTCGAGCTGCTTGGTTAGCTTCTCCCTCCCTGGCCAACAGCACTGTTCCTTCATGTCCCAGCTCCTCACTCCTGACATTGACCTTCCTCTCCACCATTCCCCTTTTCTGCACAGCTGTCACCCAGCTCTCCTGCCTCACCTCCTCTTCCTTCTGAATTTTCACCTCCACTCACAAGAGTATCTGTGCTGCTTCCCACCCTGCACCTTGTGTTCAGGATACAGTCCTTTAAGGTATCTACGAAGCTCATGATCCTGCATGCTGCTCCCTAAGACCCTGGAAGATAGCAAACACAGAAGATGTAAGAATCATCTGAGGTACTCTTCCAGCTCTTGTGAATGCCAGAAACAAACAAAAACTGCCCAGGCCCTGACCTACTCCAGTGTAGGTGTTGTAGGATTTTTAAGCTTTGTTGAACTGACATTTCTGAAAGGTTAGTCCAGAGAGAAAAGGTGATCCAGTGGCTTGGGCCTTGATTTGGGCTGTGGGAAACCTGATTTAAATGTCTGCTCTCTTGTTGACAGCCTGTGTAGATGTGGGAGTATCATGGCCTCCTTATGCTTCCGATTCCCATTTTATAAACATGGAATACTACTATTTTTATTGCAATGAGAAATACAATAAAACATGAGTATGCTGAGAGGTATGATGATGGAGAAAAAGGGATATATACAGGTATTTAAGCTAGATCTTTTGTTATTTGCTTTTAAATGGTGTCTATAGACTTAATGTTTTTCTTTCTGTAATTTCTCAGAAGTTGATGGCTCTCCAGTATCTGAGATTGAAGGCCCTTTCACAACAGCAGATGTTGCAAGCAACTGTGTTTCTAGCGTTTCTTTCCATGAACCAGTGTTGTGGATTGCCTCCTATGCTCTCATGAGCCTGTGTGGAATTATCCTCCTTGTACTGATCATCCTGCTGCTTATTCCACCACGGTGTCAGCATCGCTACACTGACAGTGACGTGGTCAATGACGAATCCTCCTTAGTGCGTCATCGATGGAAATGAGAAACTTGGTCGTGAAACCTGGGACTTAAACAGAATGAAGAACAAAGTACTTTGCTAAGGGGAAGAAGCCAATGCCTCAGTCCTTTCTACGTTCATTACAAATTGCTGTTGAAATCCTGCCAAATACCCTGCATCATAACTTTTTAAGCTTTATTTTCTAACACTGATTCTGAACCAAAGCACTGTTAACCACCTCTTAAGTGCTACGGTACTGGATTTGCTACTGCAGTACGATGAGCCTTTATGCTCTCAATAGTACCTTCTTTTAAAAAAAAAAAAAAAAGAAAAAAAGAAAAAAAAAAAAAGGAAAAAAACCACACCATGATGTTCTTCCACTGTCTGAACAAAATTGACCATCCCTCTTTCACAAAAAAAGGAGCTGTCAGTATTTTCTAACTAATCGAGCCCTGACTGTAGAAAAAGAGGAAAAAAACTTTAATAATCTTTCTTATTAATTGCATTAAATGAATACTGCTTTCTGTTTACATCAATTCATTTTGAAACTGTGCTTATGGTGCGGGGGAGGGAGAAAGGTCAAACTTAAGCAGCAGAGAAAAGCAAGTGAGGTCAAGAAGAAATGTTGGTTAGTGGGTTTTTTTTCCCTCAAGATGACTGCTGCCACTTGAGAGGGTCGCCCTTCCTGAGTGTCATTACAAAATC
Organism: Aptenodytes patagonicus; assembly: GCF_965638725.1. NCBI lineage: Eukaryota > Metazoa > Chordata > Aves > Sphenisciformes > Spheniscidae > Aptenodytes > Aptenodytes patagonicus. The sequence continues at coordinate 126,277,408 of NC_134949.1, forward strand.
GTTTGAGGAGGTGAAAACTGGGAAACAAACTTGTTCAGCCTTAGTGTAAAACAAGACTACCTCTCTTAATTTACAAGGATGCTACCACTGGTAAACATGTGGCTTAGAACTGGTCTTGAAGCACAAGATGCTCCATACAACCAAATGCAAGTCCTTAGCTTCGAAGTAGTGGATTTTATAAAAATTAGTACTTCATGACTTTCCACTTTGGTGCGCAAAAAAAGCCTTTCAGTTTTCCCCCTAATGTGGGGGGGTTGTGGGGTTTGTTGGGGTTTTTTGAGTTGAGGATGACTGATATATAGAAAAGGCTGGTCTGCATATGTATGGACAGATGATAAAGCTAAGGTCTGTGTTCTGCCATCTCTTTTGGTATTCCTAGTGAGCGTGTAACAAGAAGAAAACAACAAAATGAGAAAGACAACCCTCTTTTTTGGCTCAGCAACCTAGAAATTCAAGGGAAAAGTATCTGTCTTGATGGACAGACTGTGAAGTGAAAGTCTTAATGCTGGCTTGTTTTTCAACTTGAACAGCAGTTGGAGGTGTTTAGTTTAGCTTCGCTGGTGTGTTAGTCGAATGAAAAGTGTGTGTACTGACCGCCTGAAAACCAACATGTGGTAAGACTGAAAACAATAGCGGGAGAGAGCAGGGAAGAATATATTTGGCCAGACCTCCATTGTGCAAGCGTAGATCTTAATGCTGAGGTCAGAACACAGTATTGTCTTTGCAGATAGGTCAATTTTTCTTGTATCTAGTCAGTGAGCGTTGCAGGACCTCCGTTGCCTTTCTATAACACTGGTATACTGGATTTGAAAGATAAAGAATGCAAGCTTGAGGAGTCCGGTGATAACTACTAGTTATTTGGGTTTGGTTTTGTTTTTTTTTTAAAAAGGAAAAAAAATTCCTTTGCATTTTGATTGCAGAGCAGTTTGCATATCTGTGTGGGAAACAAGGAGAAAAAAAAAAAAGAAAGCTTAGCTCTGAATCTCCCAATCCCTTGCCTAGAAAATTTTCTGCCTATAATCCCTTCATATAGCTTTCTGATTCACACTGCCTCTGTGTCTGACTCTGCATGGAATAAGCAAAGATTTCTTTTTTTCAGGAATGGTGCTTTTACAGAGGTGCACATAATGCGTGTGAAAATAAAACACTGATGTTTTTTTAAACTAACTTGTGTATTTCACTTCATAACTGGAAGTGCCTGTGATATTCTTTCCTTTTTAATTCTTGCACTTTCAGATTGCTTGGCTGAATAGAGTGAAATAATTGGTGTTGTGATCCAACGTCTGAAAATTATTTCTCTTGGAATTAGGAGTTGGAAGTAGGAGAAAATTCGAGTTTGCTTCCTTCTTCCTCTGCCTCTTAGTTTTTAAGGGGAGAAAAATGACGAATTATAAGGAATGTAAGAAACTATAAAGCTTAAGTGTTTTCTCCCTATTCTATTTTCCATACTTCTCTCTCAATGTCTTATAATTAGAATTTTCAGTACATGTTATAACAAGAAGTTGTTCCCTTGAGTTTTTCTTAAAGCAGTAGACTTTGCTCTGAAAAGAAAGAGAGTGATGTTTCCGATTCTGTGATTCGGTTCCATATCATCCTCCTGGGTTTGGTTTGACACGTAACAAATAATTTCAAAGTTGTATTCCTTCTTCTACAGTATAGTAATATAAGTAATGCTTCTGTCACCTGTTTCAAACAGAAACACAGTGTGAATGTTTGGATTGATACAGTGGTAAACAATGAGCCCTTTTTCAATTCAGAAAGTGATAACACTTGTATGCTCTTAAAATGTTTCTTAGCTGCTTCCCTCTCCCCACCCCCTCCTATCTACTTACCGCAAAGAGTTTTAGGAAGGAATTTATTGGGAAAGGTTCCTAGTATGCTTTCTAATGACAAGCGAGATTTCTTCTGAGTTGCTTAACAAAGTCTTTTAAGTGCGCTAGATTGCATATAAAAGCCATTCAGTTTTACCCTTTCACTTTGAATGTCATTGGTCAAGACATTTTATTAGAAACACTTGAATTATATGAGCAATAATCAAGTAGCACAAATGAAATACTAATATATTCTTGAGTTTTCATGGCATCCCTTGCCACTAAAATTTGGCTTATAGTAAGAAGGTTGTTAGCGACATCTGCTAGCAGCACAAACTTCATCTTGGCTTGTAAATTGATACTTACGCTGACAGATATTCAGGTGAGTATTGCTTTGTTGCTCTGGCAACAAGAAGAGCAATAGAAACCCTTGAGGGTTCATTTTTAGCCTACAGCATGTTAAGAAAAATAATGCTCTTGAGCATTTTTCTATGAAAGATGAAATACAATGATAGACTACAGTGTTACCAAGCGTGTCTTACTCGTGATCTCTTTCCCTGATATATTTTCTTTTAAAGGAGAGTGCTGTGAGGTATTTTATACTCCTGTTAACTAACTTCAGAGATAAGAGTAAACCATACCTTAAAAAAAAAAAGGGGGGGGGGGGGAGGGGAGCCAAAAAAACAGAGCTTTGAGTAAAGATGGCACTGGAAAATATTCCCTATTTATTATGGAAGACAGGATGCTCCACATCACAGCGCTCCAAATCATTCCTTGTACATGTTTCAATATTTCTTACAGAACCAGTGTTTTCCTAATGTGAATGCAATATCACGTACCATGAAAATGTCAGAAAGCTGTGTTTCATTGGACGCAGCCTTTTAGATAATTGATGCTATCAGTTCAATCATTAGGGATTTGAAGATGTGTGATTTGAGTTCAAGTAGTTAAACCTGCGTTCAGGCATGGGAATACGTTAGTTCTATCCCACTGCCTTCACAAGTTTTAGAAACATTATCATGAGCTTTTTGGCTCAGTTTAAATGCTGAACAAAATAGATGAAGAATTTTAATAAGCCTTTTTTTCAGGTTCTGTAAAAGAAGTTAGGTAGAGGGAATTGTTCTGTTTTTAAGGTGAAAGAGCTTGTATTTAGGATTTGTATGTTGGATCAACCTAAACGCAATATATCAGGGCAGTGTACCATTCCAGTTCTCAGCTTTGATGCTGTGCAGGTTAACTAGTGCTAATCAGAGCTAGTGTTTTGGTATCTCTTGTTAACATATCAGTTGCTTAACAACAGTTAACTCTTTATCAACTAAAGTCAACCTATGGGTATTCTACTCAGTTACTTGCTGTGTATCGGCTGGCTATGTTTCACTGAAGGATGAACCATTTGTATACTAACCTTTTCCTTTTAAATACGAAAAGGCTTATGAGAGTTGCTTAACACAGCACATTTTCAGAGAGAGAGTGGTCCTTAAATTTTCTGATAATCCAGAATGATTGTGCTGCTGAAAGCTGCTTTGATTTCTGTAGAGGTTTCCAACAACTAGGTCGGTTGGTTGTCGTATCCTGATCTCAGACATGAGCCTCGTATATATAAGTAGTAATATGAGCTGCATAATGAAGGGGGCTGGTACAATGACGTATGGAGGTGAAAGTAAAGGAAATTAGGGAAAGAGAAATAGGTAAGCCACCCTTAACTTCACTTTGTTAAAAATTGTAAGAGCATAACAGATTGATCCTTTTAAGAAAGGTCTGTACAGTTTACCAAGACATTAGTTCCTGTCAAACTTGACTCCCTGATTGATAAATCGTTCATTTTTGGCTGCTGAAGTTCTTGCTGCTGTTCAGAGAAGTGAAGACAGATTGGTAATGGGCTATGAGCAATCTTCTGAGCCAGTCAGATTTTCTGGCTTCTGGGGCCTAATTAGACGTTAGGCCAGGCTTGTGAGTAATCCAGTCCTGGTAATGGCTCCTCAGGAACGTTACCTGAAATATAATTGTTGGCTTCAGCCGAACCCCTGGATGAGATGGATCCGTACCGCAAAAGCCACTGCTACGACTTGCACTAACTGACAGAGGGGCTGCGGTGAGCTGAAGCTGGCTGGTGTTGTGAAATGTGGAGATGCTAAATAATTGAGTCTTCTACGAGAGTTCCAGATCAAGGCTGAGGCACCTTGGTAGAGCAGAATGGGAGAGCGACTGCAGTTGCTGACAAGCTGCTGTAAGTCCAATGTCAGTCAGTCACCTGGCTTCTTTGGTAAGGGTTCACTTGTCTGAATATTTTGAAAGCCAGTGTACCCTAAGGTGCCTATTGCTTCTACTGGGAATTATCCACTCACAGGTGAATAAGGGGCACGATCGTCTTTTAAGTAGAATCATTGGCCAGTTACTGAATATTCCCCTCTCTGTATAACAAAGCACATGGTGATATGTCTCACCCCTAGGAATAGCCTGTCTGTAAGCAACAAAACATGCTATTTTAAAACATGTTGACATTGGTGACTGTACAGTAGTAATATAAGAATGTTTTGTGTTTGCTTTTTTTTTTTCTTTTCACTGTATCTAGGCTTTGGCTGGTTCTTTGTGGTCGGGTAGTTTTTGAAATACTGGGAATTTTAGATTAGACTACGAAGGCACATGCAGAATTTCTTTTAAGCTAGCCAAAAAGTAAAACAGAGAAGATAATTTTCAGCATTTAAAAGGAAGTAGCCCTCTCTCCTTTTTTTGTAATTTATGATAATAGCTTAAAATCAATGTACTTTAGTATAGCTGCTGTCCTACTAATTCACTGGCTGTAAATCTTCTGATTTTTCTGATTGTCTTCTGGCCCCCTGTCATGGTTTAACCCCAGCCTGCAACTAAGCACCACCCAGCCACTCGCTCACTCCCCCCACAGAGGGATGAGGGAGAGAATCGGAAGAGTAAAAGTGAGAAAACTTGTGGGTTGAGATAAAGACAGTTTAATGGGCAAAGCAAAAGCCGCGCACACAAGCAAAGCAAAACAAGGAATTCATTCACTCCTTCCCATGGGCAGGCAGCTGTTCAGCCATCTCCAGGAAAGCAGGGCTCCATCACGCGTAACGGTTACTTGGGAAAACAAACGCCATCACTCCGAACGTCCCCCCCTTCCTCCTTCTTCCCCCAGCTTTATATACTGAGCATGATGTCACATGGTGTGGAATATCCCTTTGGTCAGTTGGGGTCAGCTGTCCCAGCCGTGTCCCCTCCCAACTGCTTGTGCACCCCCAGCCTACTTGCTGGTGGGGCGGTGTGAGAAGCAGAAAAGGCCTTGACTCTGTGTAAGCGCTGCTCAGCAACAACTGAAACATCCCTGTATTATCAACACTGTTTTCAGCACAAATCCAAAACATAGCCCCATACGAGCTACTGTGAAGAAAATTAACTCTACCCCAGCCAAAACCAGCACACCCCCTCATTTCCCGCCCCCCCCCCCCAAAGAAAGTTCCTAAAAGCTGAAGACCTCTACATCCAAAATTCAGCCTTCTAACAAAAGATATGTTTTTCTTGGTGACCATTCACAGACCTGTTTTAGAGTAGTTTGTAATGCTTTAGAAATTAACTCTAGGTTGAAAATACTTGCATTAGTGTTAGGAGGAAAATTAGAGCCAAAACTTAATCTGTGTCAGTAGTCCCTGAATTTGTCTGTGTGCAAAGAACTCCTTTGTGCATTTGACTGTATTTCCTAGACCTCTTTCACTTCCCACTTGGAAATACTTAACTGCTTGGTCTTCCTCAGTGGTCCTGTACATTTTCCTTTTTCTGTGTCCTTGTGAAATACAGGGGTGGAGGGGAAGACCCCAAGGAGCTGTGAGAGTTAATGCCACTCCTTAAGCAGATGATGGCCCCTTCCTTGAAGGCCTGGCCGTTTTTTGTCCTACCACCAACTGTAGTGGACCCTTACTGTCTGTTGGCTCTTCTTGCTGACTGATACACTTCTGCTTTTTCCAGTTGAGCAACTCGGCCTGCTCTGGCTTTACAGCCATGTGTACTTAGGCAAAATACTTGAATAAACTGCATTGTTTGTAACCATCCTCTCATCACATCCCTCTTTGAAGAGGGAAATTTTCACAGAGCCATGTTAAACCTGCAAAGAGAATGTTTATTCCTGTGTCGTTAGAGAGGAATTATGTAGTTAAAAGTTTACATGGCCGTATTTGCAACATAGCTGTCCTTTGGAAAATTCTGGGGGAAAAAATGGACTTAAGCAAGTCACATTGAAGTGCTACTGAAAAGACAACTGACAAGTTCTTGATAGCACCAAGGCATGGATTACTGTGGTATGTCCTGGGAAAAATTGCTTTGCTAGCCAATACTCTGTGTGTGCATAAACTATACAAGGTTGAGTGTTTAAATAAGATTTATCTGAAACAGGCAGTTCACTTTTTTTTTTAATTGAAAATTTTATATGGAGATGCAGAAATCTTTTAAGACTTTAACACTACATCAACTGTTATTTGACAGTTCTTTAGGAAGCATGGAAAGGATTTCACCTTTAAGGAAATTATTCCATCTTGTAGAGGCACTCGTTCACCTGATTTTTTTTTTTTTTTTACTTGATGAGGTGTAACATTGACTGAAAGGAAAATGGGATCAAAACTTTGAAAAAAGGGATACAGTCTTTTTAATTCAGTCTTCAGGTGATGTTAGGATGTCTATCCCACTTACTGTCAAGCCTCATTACTGAGTTTTCCAAAAATTGATATTTTGTACTTTCAGGTCTTGCCATTTTCAGATAAACGCTATGTAAAAATCAAATTTTCTGCTGCTTAAAATAAATGATTAATTATTTCAACCTATTCAGTGTGTCTTTTTAAATCCTGTTAAGATGAACTTCCAAACTGATAAATTATACCCATCCAAATTCTTCCTAGTACTTTGGGACTTTCAATTCTAACTTCTGGCTTTAGCTCTGACAAGAAGGCAGAACTGCACTTGATCTCATCTGAACCTTGAGGGAAAGGGAGGAGGCAGGCAAGTTTAGCTCCCAGGTGATTTTTCCTGCTTACACCCAAATAACTGAGACGTTCTTGCTTCAACTTTTCGTCAGTTCATTTCCGTATCGGACAGAAATCCAGCACAGAAAACATTAACTTGAGAAGATGAAGCTTCTGATCATCTGGAATGGATTCAAGTAACATTTTGGACTGTTGCTGTCTACTGCCCTAAACTACAAAACAAGAAGGAATACACATTGAATGTCCCTGTCCCTAAGACAGCCAGCCACCCTGGGAGTGTTTGTTTCTTACCTCGGGAGAGCCCGGAGGGTGGTTACTGTGCTCTGTGTTTTGTTCCCCGGGAGGTGGCGCACATGGTTTGTTTTTCAAATAGAAGAGTTTTGAGCCCTTTCGCAGCAAATTCTGTTGTCTTGCTTGAATTCTAGTAAAAGTACTCACAATTTTTCTCTTTTTTAAATATCCTACCTAAAAAGGTCCTTAACTTGGGGTCTCCTGATCATTTGGTAATATCCCTCTTCCCTCCCCCTAAAAGCATCTTTTAAAAAGTCCATTCTTTTTAAGCCCTGAGCTTTTATCTTTAAAGGTATGCATGTTGATAAACTTCGGGGATTGGTCAAGCCAGACAGATCACCAACTGTTTAGTATGGTAGTTTTATTTCACACTTTGGAAAGCTAGCTGGTTTTGCTTATTGCTGTCCTGATATTCAGTAAAGCCTACCTATTATTACACAGCTCTGCTCACAGAGGTACTGTACAAGTTTTCAGTTTTTTTCTTGTGCTTAAACTTCTCCTATGCTTCTGAAATTGCACCTTCAGAGTGCAATTCAGAGCACCCTCTGTGCTTCAGGCTTATTGAATCCAAAACTGTAAAACTCACACTTCTCTCGCTCATCTTTTCCCATTAAAGCTGGTCCATCTAAACAAAACACCTTTTAAGTTTGTGTATGAAACACAAAAGTAAGAATTTATTGCAAGAATACAGCTTTTTTGGTAACCACAGTGCAGTATAGACAAATACCTGAAGGTTTGCAATTCAAGTGCTCGATGCAATTTTTCAGGACAACGTGTAATTCTGATGGCCACTTAAACTGTAAACATTAACTATTCTTCCCTTTCTGCACCAAAACAAATTCTTTTTAAAAATCAATGGTTTGGATTTTTTGTTTTCCTTCTAGAGGCTTACAAGTAACGTCTGCCTATACATTGACTCATCATTTGTTTTTCTAGGAAATTCAATAGCTTTTCCTAAGAAATACAGGTTATTGTAAAGACTACAAGAATCTATGCTGCCAGTGTATACATAAATATTAGCATATTGGATTTTTATAGTCGTTAGCCAGATAAAACTACTTTTTATGAGTAAACAAGGTATTGTGTTATTCAGCTTATTTATTTCCATGCACCCAGCACTGTTCTGAAGTACTATGCATGAGAATACTACTTACTTTTCCTTTGGTTGAGTTTCTTTTAATTGTAACCTTAACATTAACTTCAGCTTTCTATATTCTTACTCTGTGAGGTTTTTTTATCGTTGTACATCTTGGACATTCTCTAAGCTGGTGTTTTATACTGATTTTTAACTGCTGATGTATTTTTACATAGCTTTCTAGTTTGCTCATATATTGCCTTTCATTGACTAACTTGTACCACCTTTTTCCCACACCGTCCTGGAATATCAACCCACTGTGGCTGCCCATGTCTGTTGCCATCCTGGCCCATCTTCCCCCTCTCTAGAAGACAGGTCTGAAAGAAATCCAGCTCTCTCACTGTGTGTGCAGACTGGGCTTCAAAAGTGGATTTACTGTGTTTTTTTCTCTTTTAGAACTCCAGCATCACCTTCAGGTGACCTGAGCCCATCACAGCGGTGTCAGCCCAGGTCCCTGTTGAGTAACCTGGTGTTGGCAGAATGGATCAGGGAAGAGCTCCAGGACATACCACAGGATGTCATCTCATCAAGATACAAGTGCTTTGGGATTGCTGATAGCAGGGACCTTGTCAATCCAGCTCCTTCTGGTAAATCTCTACTTGATTGAGTGGGCTTACGGAATTGTTTACATCCAGACTTGGCTGTAGGCCATGTGGGATTGCACAGAACTGTGCTAATAGGGACCTGTAGGCCTAATGACGGTTGCTGACAGCAGCGTTTCAAGAAAATAGACAACAGAGATCCTGTAGGATTGTGCAAAGCCATATCAAAGTATCCAGCATTTAATAGAAGGATTTTCCTCTCCCTCTCATTTTGCCCTTCTCCCTGCCCTTGCCTTCTCTTCTGAAAAGTTTGGGCCGCTATGTATTAAAGGTGACTAGATTTGGGCCCATTATGTATTGGAATCATAGAATCATAGAATCATTGAGGTTGGAAAAGACCTCTAAGATCATCGAGTCCAACCGTCGACCCAACACCAACACCCACTAAACCATGTCCCTAAGTGCCTAATCTACTCGTCTTTTAAATACCTCCAGGGATGGGGACTCAACCACTTCCCTGGGCAGCCTGTTCCAATGTTTCACCACTCTTTCAGTAAAGAAATTTTTCCTTACATCCAATCTAAACCTCCCCTGGCACAACTTGAGGCCATTTCCTCTCGTCCTATCACTAGTTACTTGGGAGAAGAGACCAACACCCACCTCACTACAACCTCCTTTCAGGTAGTTGTAGAGAGCAATGAGGTCTCCCCTCAGCCTCCTTCTCTCCAGGCTAAACAGTCCCAGTTCCCTCAGCCGCTCCTCATAAGACTTGTTCTCCAGACCCCTCACCAGCCTCGTTGCCCTTCTCTGGACACGCTCCAGCACCTCAACATCCTTCTTGTAGTGAGGGGCCCAAAACTGAACACAGTATTCGAGGTGCAGCCTCACCAGTGCCGAGTACAGGGGCACCATCACTTCCCTACTCCTGCTGGCCACACTATTTCTGATACAGGCCAGGATGCCATTGGCCTTCTTGGTCCCCTGGGCACGCTGCCGGCTCATGTTCAGCCGGCTGTCGACCAACACCCCCAGGTCCTTTTCCACCAGGCAGCTTTCCAGCCACTCTTCCCCAAGCCTGTAGCGCTGCATGGGGTTGTTGTGGCCGAAGTGCAGGACCCGGCACTTGGCCTTGTTGAATCTCATACAGTTGGCCTGGGCCCATCGATCCAGCCTGTCCAGGTCCCTCTGCAGACCCTTCCTACCCTCAAGCAGATCAACACTCCTGCCCAACTTGGTGTCATCTGCAAACTTACTGAGGGTGCACTCGATCCCCTCATCCAGATCATCGATAAAGATATCAAACAAGACCGGCCCCAAAACTGAGCCCTGGGGAACACCGCTCGTGACCGGCCGCCAACTGGATGTAATTCCATTCACCACAACTCTCTGGGCCCAGCCGTCCAGCCAGTTTTTGACCCAGCGCAGAGTACACCTGTCTAAGCTGTGAGCCGCCAGCTTCTCTAGGAGAATGCTGTGGGAGACGGTGTCAAAGGCCTTAATGAAGTCCAGGTAGACCACATCCACAGCCTTTCCCTCATCCACTAGGCAGGTCACCTGGTCATAGAAGGAGATCAGGTTGTATTAAGCTATTGCTGCTAATACCGAGGAAACTTTGCCAGTCAACGTCTTCTAACTGGATGAAGTGCAATTGAAAATATATTTTCCTTGTGTATCTCTGGATTAACAAGCATAAAAAACCCACACAAATATGCCCCACCTTTGTGTTGTTTAACAGGCCAGCAACGTCCTGGGAGCTAGACTCACTAGCTTTACAAGTTTTCTTTCTAGCTTATCAGCTGCAAGTAATCATTGCTTGCTTTTTGCCTTTTTTTATATGATCCATTTTTGCATATCTGGGGAAAGGTGTTAAGATTTTAATATAACCACAAAAGAAGTATCTAAAAGCTGTCATCTTGTTCTAAGTATTTGCTCCTGGGTTTCATAAAGCCATTCAAGGTATACCAGGGAAAAAAAAAAGTCATTGTATTAAAATATACATTTAAATCCCTATTTCTCCACATTACTCTTCCTGCTACCACAATTCAGGATGCTGGGGTTCTACCTGAATTATGGGCACAGGCACACGGTGAATCATGGCTGACTTACGGCAGCTTAAAGAACTGCTCTTCCACATTGCCACCCCTATTGTCCACGTGTATGTTCTTATCTGTCCCAAGTCTTCGGTAAAATTAGTTAATTTAAACATGAGCTGCATATTTTATGTAGGCGGTCTAGTTTTTCTAGTAGCCCTTGAAGTCCTTGTGACCTCTGCAAGCAAAGATTAGGTACAATATTCTTTCTCTGCCTTACAAACTCTGCCTCCATTTTAAATCATTAAATTCTTTTAACTCAGCCTGGCAGGATTAAAAATACATTGTTGGCCATTTGTGGATGAGCAGAAAACATGTAAGTTAAATAGCTACGAGGACTGGAATGACACTTTTGCGAATTTGTTAGCCAAGTAGGGTGGATGCAGAAAATACCTCTCCAGGTACAACGGCTCAAAGGGCAAGCAGGAACTTGCTCTGTTGTAATTTTACAGTGTTAGCAAATGCCCATAAACTTTCGCTAAGGACTGTGGCTTTTGTGATGGTAAGACAAGACTAACACATAAGCACTGCATACATACATTCACCTGTTCCGTTTAGTGTCTGCAAGAGTCGTTTGTTCCCTGAGTAGATTTCCTGTGCTGCTTACCACCAAAGGGTCTTACAGCCTCACAAGCATCGAGAGTGAAGATTAATGTTCTGAAAGTTTTTTTCTAGCCTTTCAAATTACAGAATGAATGGTTACAGAATAAGGACAGAAATGATACTTCGAAAGTGTTCTGCATCCCACATCTTCGATTAATTACTAAAGAAAGAACAGTATCATGTTTCTTCTGCAGACACCAAAGTGAGATACCTGAAGTAAAACATTTTAAAGTTTCCAAGTCCTTTGGTATTTAAAACCCCCTCAGCTAGAGACCACTGGATCCCTGGGCTTTGGCAGGCAAGCAAACCAATTACTGTGTTGCCTGGTTTTGTAGCAAATCCCTGGGTGTAGGTCAACGTAGTTTAGGCAGTAATGACAACTAAGTAACCTGCTACATTTTTCTTGTGGGTAAAAGCAGGTAAATTGGTAGTTATCCAATAGACACCGATCACTAATGATGGGGTGTTTTCTCAGTAAGGTGTTGAGGTGGTGACAAAGCTCCTAGGGGCTTAAAAGTTTTATCTGTGGAGTCTGTGACCCACCAATGCTCATACAATAAATTTATTTCTAAATTAAATTATTCTGAGTCCTAGTTAGTTTTCCTTGCTTTAATAAAAGTAGCAGAATTTTTCATTTGGCTACCACAAACTGTAGCATTTTGGGTTTAAAGACACATTATTTTTACTTTAAAGGCTGGAAATGCACTCTTCAATAGTTTCAATCATTTATTAGCAGAGACATCATTTTCTGATGTGCCATCTTGCAGGATAACAGTTTCTGCAGAAATAATTGCATATTTGGAAAAGTAACCCAAGTGTTGTCCTTAACTTTCTCTTGCCCACTCATAACTCCTTTTCCTTTTTGTCCTATGCTTTTCATTTCTTAAGTTTATTTGTCCCGTGCTGCCACTTTAATTATTCACACACCTAGGTTTTATTGGATGTTGCTTTTCATTTGCAAGATCCAGTACATTTGAAAATAACCAGCAGCAATTACTCCCTCAGGTTTTACCTGCCATTTATAGGATACTATAATATCACACTCACAGACGAGGACAAGAAACACCTCTTCTCCAGGGACTGGAAACATCTATAGCTTTCATGGGTGTCCTGGGAGGAAGGCAAAAGCCCAGTCTGGCTGCAGTCCTGTATGTGCCCTCCTGCAGGATTTTATTCATCTGTTTGCTGAAGTAAAAATAATTTCTGTGCATTATTAGAGGCAGAGGGAATGAAGAAGCTTAAGGGAAACTAAATCAGAGAGTTTTAAGGGCAAATACTAATTCACAGTGTAGTTTGAGCAAGTTTCAAAATGAAATCACTAGCTTCCTTGTTTGGGTTTTGCCCAACTCAGAGGTCTTCAGCTCAGTTTCCTGAACATGTTTGAGTGGCTACTTCAGTCCTTAGAAGTTGTCTTTGATGTGAGCTGTGATTTCCTCAGTTCAGGGTCAGGGCTGACTGGTGCTGGTGGGGCTCAGCGCCCACACAGGCCTGTAAACGCCCACCAACCACAGCATATTGAAAACTGGAAAAGAGAAAAGCAAGCCCAATGTGTGGGGCTCCATTGCTTTTATCTCGCCTCATCGGCTACAGACCAGAAAGCGTGCATTGCCAGCACTGTGCTGTGGTTTCGCGCCCTTTACATCTGGCCTGGGAGGTTGGTGAGCGGGAGAGAAGCGGGTATGCTGCCCCGCATCACAAGCACAAGCAGTGCCAGGTTTTTGAGTGAGGACAAAGGGACCTGGGGACTGACCAAGCTACCCCACCAGGAAGGAAACGTCCGGGCGAGGGTGCGCGTTGCTCTGCTCGCAGCACCGTCAGGGCCCACCGCAAGAAAAGGTAAACCAAGGGCTCGGCCCGGTGGGCTGGTGCCCGTGGTAGGGCTTGTGTCATCCCGGTGCTGTGGCGGTGGGTGGAGGAAAGAGGAGGGGGCCCCAGTGGGGCCCTGCCCCATGGCCTCAACAGCTGAAACACCAGGCTGACCCTGATCATCGCCAGCAACAAGCCTGCCCTTGCTTGCCATTTGCTTTCTGGGTTGGGTTCAGCAGACTTAAAAATAACTGGTTCATTTTGAGATTTGGAGGGAAACAGCTTTTTGAAGGGGCTGCCAGATGGTGTGTGAGCCTTCCTTTCGATCCCGCCGGCCAGCTGGTTTCTTTCTGTGGAAAATAACTTTTAGCACTATCTCTTATGTCTTGGTTTTTAGGTGGCGTCTATGGTTGCGTTTCCTTGGTTCAAAAGGGGGTTAGTTTGGCAGATGAATCCTCCTTCCCCTAATCCTACATGCCCTCTCCTCCCCCAGAGCAGCCACAGCCGTTACAAGCGCCAGGCTCTTCACCGGCTTTACCAAGGAGAGCGAACGTGAGGCCTCGATGCCGCCCAGTCCTCTCGGACACCACCGAAGGGCAAAGCGGCCGGGAAGGCGAGAGGGGCGTCGCGCCTCCCCGGCCGCACCCCGCGCCGTGGCTGTGGCCGTCCCCCGACCCCTGGCTCCGCTCCCCTGAGGTGCCCCGAGGTTCCCGCACCTCGCCCGCCGAGGTGGCGGCTGCCGCCGCCGCCGCCTCCTCCGGTGGCCCTCCGTGGCCTCCCCGTCAGAGGAAATCGCCCAGGGCAGCGGGGTGCGGGGCTCGGCCGGCGGTGCCGTGCCGTGCCGTGCCGTGCCGTGCCGTCGGCGGCGCCGGGGCGGTGCGGCGCTGACAGGTGGCCGCTCCCCTTCCCGCGCCGTCCCGGTGGCTGCAGGACGAGGCGGGGGGGTCGGCCCTGCCCGTCCCGAGAGAAGGAGAGGGGGGACGACGAGGAGGAGGAGGAGGAGGAGGAGGAGGGGCGGGCAGCCCGCCGCCGTCCTGAGTAATGGAGCTGAAACGGCAACGTGAGTAGCAGCCCCGCGGCGAAGGGGGCTCGCCCCGCCGAGTGAGGAGGGAGGCGCGGAGGGCGCCGGTGCTGCCGCCCGGTGCTCCCGGCGAGGCAGCCGTCGCCTCGCTCCCGCCTTGCGCCCTCCTCAGGTGGGTGTCCCGGAGCCGCTCCCCGGCCGGCAGGGCGAGCCGAGGCCCCTCTCGCCGCGGGGAAGGGGCGGGAGGGCTGTTCCCGACGGCGTCCCCTGAGGCGAGCGGGGGCCGAGCCCTCGGCCCGGGGCGGAGGGGCCGGTGTCTGGCCTGGCGGCTGGGCCCCTGGCCAACATCTGAAAATGGCTGGACACCCAGCTTTTTAGGTTGGAGTAATTTAAGCTCGAGTTTTAAACCGATTCTTCTTTTTTTTTCCCCCCTGTTAAAGTCCTGCTGCGTACGGGTGGGTGTGTATTAGCGTGGTGTGGCAGCGTGGGGACTTTTAAGTCAGCTAAGCACAAAAAAAAGAAAAAGATTGTGCTTATATTTAGTGCTTTAGTTGCTGCCAAGGGGCATGCGAGCACCTGAGGGAGAAAGGAAATCCGGAGTTGCTGTAAGATGGGATGCTAATCGTCGTCTTTTCCTTGCGCTTCGCTGTTAATCGTCGTCTTTTCCTTGTGCTTTGCTGTCTTACACGCCCTGCCACACCGCCATTCGGGCTGTCCGCACGGTTTCTTCCTCCCTGCTCCTCTCTGCCCTTTTACCTGTCTGGCACCGTGAGTATCGCTGAGTATCTCAGACTGAGTACCTCTCTCTGGCAGAAACGGAGTGAGGGAGGTTTGTGCCACCTCTCTGAACGCAGCAAGCCCCTCTGCGGCATGCCGTCCCCATACTGCTCCTCGGTGCTGAGCCAAGTAGTGGGCTGAGGAGCCCTCAGCCTCTAAAATCAGCAAAAGCACAGTCTGGCTGTCGTGAATGTAGACCGAGCTTTGCATTTTGTAACTCCTGACTGCTGTGGATAGCAAATCTTAAGCTCTCTTAACTATCCGAAGTTTGTCTGAGCTTATGGCTTAGCTGCTATCATGTAGAGTTTTATGCATGTCTATGCAGGTACGCAAAAAAAGAGTATACACATGCAGGATACGTAACCTCAGTAGATCTAAGAGATCCAGGTGGACCCAGCAGATATCCTCAATGCGGTCCCCCAGTGCTTTCTGAATCCAAGAAAGCAAACCCAGAAGTTGGTTGACAGTGGAAACATTTTCTGACAATTTTGAGAACTAAGTACAAACTGTGCAGGAGAGTTGGTAAATGTATTCCTTAAACCTTGAAAGGCATATTTTAGAACCTTTTAAGAAGCTTGTGGTTTACGTAAAATATGGTATATAATAACAGAAGTTAGACATTCAGTACTTTCTCTTCTACTTAGGTAAAATGCTGTGCTTTTGAGCCTATTTTGCAATAGAGTTGCTCCATAGTTTTGATGAAAAACAGTGCAAAATCATTGTAAAGATAAACCTGCTAAGCCAACAACGGAAAAAGCAAAACAAAACCTGACTGATGGTCTCATAGATCTTTACAATGCATCCCCCACCCCCTGAAAAAATAATCACTGAGATCTTTAAATAAACTTGTAGTTTTTACTTAATTCTTCCTGGGTTTTGTCTTTGAAACTTGTGACTTGGTCTCCTTTACAAATTAAGTCTATTTTGTGTATAAATTGGATTTTTTTTTTAATATTCAAAAAGAGAAAAAGTGAGTAAGTTTCATTCTACATGGTTCCTGCAGCTTCCTTCTTTGTGCGTGTGAACTTTGTCAGTGTTCATGTTCACATTCACTGTATGAATTAAATGTTGGAGTAATTTTCAGTATTATTTTAGTGCAGGTTTGCACCACTATTAGTGGCAGAATGAGACAGATTTCTCTTAGACTGAGGTAATAATTGGGAAATTTGTTGTATCTCTGAAGATTCATTATATTACTTTCTCAATCTTAATCCTTTGATGAAAATATAGTAAGTTTCTCACAGTATCTTCCTTACAGTCACACAAATGCACAAACTTATGACTCCTAAATACAATGACACAGAGCATTTTAAGAGCTCAGATCAGTACCTTAAAGGGGTTTACTGTCCTCTCTTTTTTTTACCCCCCCCCCCTTTGTTCTGATGCAGGAAATGAGAAACTGGGATTATTTACAGAAGAACCCTCAATGTTCATAATGATCTGCATTCTTCCTCACTAAGGTTCAGGGGCTGGAGTACAGCTGTGCTTCAGTTGTTAAGGATGACTGGGTCAGAGAAGGCCACTTGGTACTTCTGTTGCTATTATAAAGAAGGGGGAGTTCAGGTGATAGTACTGTTCGGTGTTAGCTTTACCAATCTGCATTTTCTGCAGTGTTTTGTTAGGCTTTTTGTTTGTAAAGCTAGGTGGAATGCAGGAATAACTACATGGACAAATAAGGGATAGGGAGTAGCTAGAGAGATAAAATATTTACAGGAAAAAAGATCTGGTCTTTATGGTGGATTATAAACAGAACCTGAGTCAATAAAGTCTACGCTTAAGAAAAAAAGTCAAACTTCCTTCTGGCATGAATGGCAGAGCCTCCAGAATGTGCTAGTTGGGCTAGTGTGTCCATTCTGCAGTAAAAGATGCAGACCAGTTGGGCAGAATTCACGGGAGAGCGGTAGAACCTGCAAAACGGGACTTGAGGAGAACAAGTGAACTATTTGGCCTTATTCTAGAGAAGGGGTAGGGCAGAAATCTTAACATTTATAAAAGGCGGTTCCAAGAAGGAAAGAAATATCTTCTTGAGTGTAAACTGTTATAAGGAAGATTTAGGCTAGATAATACACAATATTTTCTAGCAGGTTGGCAAAGTGAACATACTGGATATTTTTGGACATTGTTTCTGTTGAACTTGGTTTTCAGGACTATGAAACAAAAAATTTTCTTTCACACTTTAACTGGCCATTATGTTCAAGGACATGTTTCTTTACAGATTCAGGAAGTATCTCGTGACATCAGAACATCAGTGTTTCACAGTTGCAGTGTGATATTTCCTTGTTTAGCATCATAAATTAGGTGGTGCATTTCTTCTAGATCAGGGATGCATGTTAGCATTTCTGATGAGGAGGAAGAGGAGATATCCAAAATGGAATTGATTTATATTTCTTCATAGTCAGGAAATTTGTGAATCATGTTGTTTTTGTAGTGTGTAGATGCGCTGGTAATGCAGTCCATGGAAACTGTGATACAACTGAGAGAAGGTGAAATGGTCACTCTAGTCATGTTTGAGTGCAGTCAGAGCTCATTGTGTGAATGAGATTGTTTTGGCCTTCTTCAGTTATTTCTACCCAGCGTGTCAAAAGGGTGGGTGGAGGGAGTTCCGTGTACGGTCAGCATTTTAAACCATTCCTGTAGTGTCTGCCTATCACAGAAAATCAATAGTAACTGCATACTACCTGTATAGTCATGTGTAGTATCTGATACTTACTTTTCAGAGTCAAAATCCTACTAGGATTAAGTTGAACTTTGTGTTTCTTTGGGGTATTGTGGGTGTGGATTGAGGGGAGTCTTGGGGGGGAGTCTTCTGCTTGAAGATCAAGTTTTAGAAACGAAGGGGGTTGTCAGAGATGGGAGTGGAACAAATACTCTATTGCCACATCTCTGAAGGCTGTGGTTAACACAGTATATCAGAAATAAAATAGCCAGTTTGTGCAGCAATGCCAGAGAAAATACAAGATTTTGTGTGTTGCTATGAAAACATCTTTATGTCTCTGTGGTTTTCTTTCTTTTTTTTTTTTTTTCTTTTTCCTTGGCAGATCTTGTGAAATTAGGAGGGCTCCTGTTGACATGGTTGGCTGCTTGGTACTTGGGATGCTTATTTGCTGCTTTTATGCCCAAAAAAGCAATTACAACATCTATTGCTAATCTTCAAGGCATTGGAAGGAAACCAGTGTTGAGGGGTGTGTAGGTGTATTTCTTTTTTTTTCCTTATACTATATCTAATGTTGTTTATTCACATGGTAAATGACAAATGGCTTGTGGGCTAATAAATGATTTGATATGTGCTATTGTAAGAATGAAGTTGGCTGTGTAAAGTTAATTAAGTAGTGCAAGTCTGAAATATTTCTTAGACGCTATCTTTGAAGAAACACAATGTCAGCCTATATTTGCCAGTGTGCAAATATAATTAATTGAATAGTAATGTAAGAACACCTTATTTGTTTTCTGGCATGTAAGCACAAAGCTGCAGCTGCAGCTTTGGTTCTATCACGTGTATTTTACAGTTATGGTAAACTGTTGAATCACAAACCAAACTTTGTGATTAAATTCTCATTGTTTCCTTCCTCTAATCTTAATGTGTACGTTTTTCTCATTCTACGACTATGTTATCCTGTGAAAAAGGCTTAAAATGAGAATGATAAATGTTAACTTCAAGCTATTGGTAGGAATCCTTCATCCCTCTAGCCCTTGTTTCCTGTTATATGAAATAGCACAAAATAATTACTCTAGATTCAAATCAGCTGATACTACATGGGGCATTTTTCCCTAGATATGCTTGCTCTTGGTCCCAGCAGCTGTTTGAAAGTCAATGATAACTTAAAGCCCAGGCAAATCTGTGATAATTTTGCCATGATACTGGAAAACTGGCAGGATTGGCTTTTGTGTATATATGTTTGAGCTTAGCTTGTTGACAGTAAGTGATCCTTTCCATGTAGAAATTGTTTATGCAGCATCCAAGAAAACATTTTCTCATCTTTGTTGTTGTAGCCCCTGTCCCAAAAAGGCAGAAGTGTGATCACTGGTCTCCCTGCTCACCTGGGAACTACGCCTATCGGATTCTTAGCGGTGGTGGCAAAGTAAAGCTGGCTAAAATTTGTTTTGAGGATGACCTGTGAGTACCAGTCTAACTTTAAATCTAAGCAAGTGCTTTGTAGTGTAAAGAAGGGTGCTTCATTTTGGTTCACTAGCAGCAAGTAAACTCCTACCGGGGGGTTCCTATTCTGGTGATAAACTTCAGAATATATCTGACAGTATTTAACTCTTCCCCCCCCCCCCCCCCCCCTTCCTTTTTTTTTTTTTTTAAATACCTAATCTCAGGTTATTTTCTTCATTCCTCTACATAAGCTGCATTCAACTGTTAGTTTCAAGTATGATTTTTAATTTTCATGGTGCGGGATAGCCAGTTTACAGTATGTTGAATGGTCAACACCTTCTAAAAGTCAAGTTCTTTCATGGCTTTTCAAACTGGACAGGTAGAGTGACTTCAAAACCTTGCAATGATCTTTTGTGTAGATATAATCCACAGAGAATACTGCCACAAAACCACATTTTATCTTGCTTTTTTTCTACTGTATCTTTCTGGCTGCATTTGTACGAAGTACTTTCTTGATCTGGCTCATTTTAAAAGACTCATTGTGTGTCGTTGAAGGAAACTGACTGATAAAATGTGCAAGATTTTTAAGCCATAGCTCTTGTTTACTACAAAGTCTTTAATTAAATAACTGAAGAAAACATGAACGTCAGAAAGTGACGTAGCACTGGTAAATATAACTTTGGATCAGAGCTTCTGGATGGATGCATTCTACTGATACTGTATTTATTTCGATTCCAGGCTTATAAGCGAAGAGAAGGGTAATGTTGGAAGAGGTATAAACATTGCCGTTGTGAATTGTAAGTAAAAGAAAATATGTTAGAGAGAGACATACCTTTGTACTGCAATAATTTACAAAGGTTCTTGGGGGGGTGGGGGGTTTTTTGCTTGGTTTGTGTTTTTTTTACTAGCTAGTATGGAAGGAAAGGGAAAGGCAAAAATTGCAAACTTGATTCATGTTAAGTGTAAGAAAAACAAATCTGTGTTTGAGAGAAATAGTCTTCCGGATAAACAAAAGAAACATGTTGATAATCAGTATAAGAAAATAGAAAATGTGTACATAGAAGCGGTATATGTGTACTTTATTAGATAAAAGAACTGCTTCTTATGTAACATAGCAAAAATATCCGTGATCTCCAGCATTAAGACTCAACTTTCAGGTTCAGTCCTCGATAAAAGGTATCTACTGCTCCACTGATAAGGGGCAAGCAGTAACTGAGAACTGCAGTTCTGCCCCAAGGTACAACCAAGGTACAAATTCCTTTTCCAGACTTGGTCAGTGGACCAAAAGACAAACTCAAAGCTTGATTAATACTAAACTGTCATTATATGTCTTTGCTTATAGTAGGAGCTATTGGAAAGCAGAAGGTGCAGTTTATTCTAGATCTGGAGGCACCATTTTAATTTAGATGAATGGGAATGGTGGTGAAGTGCAGTGTATTCAATAATGGATCCTGAGAAAAATGAATGCCTAAATGTTGTGGGGGAGGGAAAGAAAGGGAGTTCAGATGCACAGTCAAGTTGGCTTTGATCACAAAACACTTATGTTCCAGTTTTTTTGTCTCAGTATTGCTAAGCAAGATCTTGACCTTGTCTAAACTTGCATGATTTTATTGAAGTCACTGGGTTAAATTACCATAGACAAGAATCTGTTCCAATTTTTTTTTTTTCCCAGTGCAGGTTTTTTTACTGCATTTTTTTTTCCAATAAGGAATCATAAAAACTTTACTGGTTATAATAGGCAAACAGTTAAAAATGAGTTTTCAGCATACAGTGGTAGAGTAAGAGAGCAAATACTCATCTTGAATGCATAAGCGAGATTATAGCAAATAGGAGTAGGGAACTAGCATTGTCTTTGCATCTGAAGTTAGTGAGGAAAAAGAAGTGATATATCAAATTTTACACATTTTTAAACGGCCATTTCCTTCATCACACATATAGTCATTTTAGCTACACTTTCATCTCCATCTGCAGGTAAATCTGTCCATTATCTCGAACCACTTTGTAGTGAGACGTATTTTCTACATGTCCTCTAATTAGATCAGTCAAGCTAATGACTGTGCTCAATAAGTATCCTATGGCATCACACTTGTATTTTATTTCATAATGATAACTCTTTCTTCTCTGAAAGAATATGGTCCTTTGTAAGAAGGAAGATAGAACTATTAAGCCCAAGCTAACAACACAGAGGGAGAGAGAAAGAATTTTGTGGACTTCTGCTGTCCTCACTACAGCCTTTTCCATTTTTTTGTGACCTTGGCTCAGAAGAAGCCTAGTTCTAGAATGCTGTTGTACCACTGGTGGATTTTTGCCACCTTTTTCCCTCATCAGCGTGATAAACCTGCCATTTAGAGTCCTATGTTCAAAAGAATTTGCCTTCATGATTTTATCGTATATGGATCAGATAAGCCAGAAAGGAATCAGAAACTGCTGGATCTTCTCACTAGAGACGACCTGATGCACTCTAAATGGAAAAGACCCCCTCATGTAGCAGGGATCCAACCAGGGTCTTGGATAACGAAAATCGATTAACTCGGCATGAATTTAGAACTTTGAAAAGTATTTCCAATTGTACATGTCTTGCTTAAACAAAGATAGCCATCTAAACAGCAGCATAATTTATGATGAATATTGACCGGAATGTTTTGGAATTACTAATTGCTTGCATGCCCAGTTTCTGATACGGTAATGATGGGTGTTGAGTTTCAATCCACTGAGATTCAAATGGCATGAAAGCTTGCACATCTGAAACACTGCACGGAATAGTATTAAGCTCATTCAAATAGCCTTAGGCTTAACCAATTTTCCTATTTATGGTTGTGAGCTAGTATAGTATATATAGATATAAAAACATGGAAGCACACAGTAAACTGAATTCCTTCTCAAAATAAAAAGTAATAAAAATGTTTTAGTCACATTTGATGATTCAGAGACTACATGAAACAAAATATTCTCCCCAAATCTTAAACGTTATTCCATATTCCTTCCAATTTAAAAACTTAAACAAAAGAAAACTCAGAAGCCCAATAATAGACAAAATTAGAGATGCCTAGCTTTAGCTGAAAACGCTGTATATGCTGATTGAATTTGATCATTTTTGCTCATACTTACACAACTTTTTTTTTTTAATTACAGATAAAACAGGAAAAGTTACATCGGCAAAATATTTTGACATGTGGGAAGGAGGTAGGGAAAAGAGTGCAATAGAGCTTCTGTTAGTATTTCAGCATTAAGAAAGAACTTATATCTATATAATTATCCTGCTCTTTCATACTGCTATGATTGTCTTATCGACAGGGATTGGCTAGAAACAAACAGCTGTTGTCTTCACAAAATATGCTCTGGCCAGATCTGATGACAAAGTTTGCCTGAAAAGCTGAATTTCTCCTGTTAGTTGAGATAGTTAATTGTCTTTTTTTTTTTTTTTTTATTTTATGGCCTTTTTTTTTTTTTTTTTAATTGTCAAATTGCCATTTTTTAATTGTCTCTTTTTTTTTTCCCCCCATTATTTCAGTCTGGTAGGAATAGCACTTAACCAGGTACCACACCCAGATACTTCACTCAGCAGAATTCCTTTTCCTGACATATTTTGTTCTATTTTAGTTGTAAAATCATCATAGGAAATATGCTAGTCTGTCTTGAACATCTTTCCATGTAGCTAGAAAGATGATCTACTTTAAGAATAGCTTTTAACACGTTTTCCAAACTTTGAACGAAAACAGTTTCCTTACCTATTAGTAAGGAGAAACAGAATGCTATGAGGCACTGGAAGCTGATTCTCTGACCACTTAAGAATGCTGGTGGCTTTACGTGCATGAATAGAAATCACATTGAGACTAATCATGAGGCTACAATTTTAGATATGGTATGTAGACTGTAATGTCTCCAGGGTGCCTGTTACATTTTTCTGTATGGAAAACAAGTGTCTTGTGTATGTTTAGCAATTGCAAAACCAGTAAAAATAGCTTAGTGCTGCAAATACACTGCCACTTAATGAAAGTGGGTGTACAACAGGGTGTGTAACTCAGCTCTGAAGTTAGCATGATAGTAGGAAGCTCACAGAATAGCAATGGCTTCTTCTGGGCTATTCCGTGCTTTGCTTGTATGTATAATATTATGTGAGGTAAACATGACAAACCATCTATATCTTACCCTGGGCGAAAACGGCTTTTGTAGAAGCTCAGAAGTATCTTTGTTTACTACCAGGAAATGCAGATCAGTCCATGCTCTCCTAGTCTTCAGTGAGAACTAGCAGCTTTTTGCACCTTTCAAGATTAGGCCCTCTGCCTGTAAACAGAAAAATTGCCTAGTTAGGTCTCATTTTGAATAGACAAGGCCAAAAAGTGAAAACAAGTTGAAAGTAGGTGGAATGTGGTATGTGTGTAATGAATAATCAGTTGCGTAATTGATTCAACAGAGCACTCGGGAGAGATGGTGACTTTCATTAAAAATGCACCAGAAGGGTCCCTCCTTTTGATGGTGACTCATGATGATGGAAGCACCTGGTAAGCAAGTTATTCATGACAGGCTGAGGAACAGAGCAATTAATAGCTTGGAAATCACTATTGCATAATGGTGTAAAGGAATGGTAAATTTCACTCTATAGTGAGGGTTGTTCTCTCATTTCCTGCCTAAAAGGTTTTGATTCCATGTCCATTCAGTGCTTGCCCGTATCAGGTATGTTGATGCTTCCAAAGATGGGTAGATAGTGTTACATTTGTTTAAAAGCACCAGTGGTCCTCATAAAGGACATTGCTGTTACCTCTGGGTCACAACCTTCTATTAAGAAGGTATCCACACTTCCAATTATAATGTATCTAGTTTGCATTCCTTCCTACATCTTAACCTGATTCTTCAAGTGCTTTCAAATCTTCGGGTTGTTTTAGTTGAATTCATGATATGATAATTATACAGGGAAAGACTTAATCATTCGGTTGATAAGCATTTGATGCCCTTGTCCTTATTTAAGAAGGGTTGAAACATCAAATAGTATTTGAGATACACTTTTCTTCCTGCTATGCTGTTGCAAACAGGTTGTATTAACATCAGGAATGTAGAGAGGAGGAAGAAAAAGAATTTTGCCCTGTGAGTTTAATGGCATGCTACTAAGACAGCTCTCAGGATTTTTTTAAACTTCTCATCGTTGCTTCTGCTCACCTACTAATGTAAAGCATGAATCAGCTGTGTTCTTTTTCAGCATTTTTCCCATCCTGAATTTTTAACACTTTTTCTCACTAAATTTTCCTAGGTTGAAAAATGACGCCAAAAAACTAATAGAAGAGCTGGGAAGTAAAGAAGTATGGAACATGAAGTTCAGGTCAAGCTGGGCTTTTATAGCTGCCAAAGGCTTCAAGCTGCCAGATAATATCCAAAAAGAAAAGGTCAGGTTCATTTTATTTTCACTTTGTATTTGTCTGTATATCAGGTATAGCCTTCAGGTGCAGATTTCTTGAGTTAGCTATAATAACTGTAGTCTGTTCAGTAAGCCTCAGTCGTACAAAGCAAGTTCTCTAAGGTGTCATCATTCTTTGCTTTGGATCTGGGCCACGTACAGTACTGACTTCTACCGCACCAGCACTAAGTCATCTGTAGACAAATTTCAGAAGTGACCAGCAATTCTGGAGAGTCTCAGTTTTGAAATGTCCAACCTGATATGCTGTACAGAGACTTACATTTTCTTCTGGAAGGACAAATTCTAAGGACTTCCTAAAAATAAAGACTGTTTTTATATGAAAATTGAGCTGTCTGAAATTGGCCGTGCAAATGCAGCAATGCTTGCATCACAAAACTTTTCTGAATAACTTGCCCTCAGGCTTCAGGAGGACTAAAGATACCATTTTTGTATCAGATTTCTGTTTGCATCTGTGACCTTGTATTTGCTTTCTGTAAGCCCAGTAGTGCTCATCTGTTTGACAGAGAGGCAGACAGAAATGAGAAAAAACAATAAAGAGGTCAGTTCCCTTGGTGACACTGACTCCCTCCAAAGGCATGTGAAACTTCCATAGGTGTTTTTTTTCCCCAGAATATTGTTGCAATCTTCTTCACATTACAGAGCTTCTGCAGGAAAAAGGCATTCAATTTAGTGTATATTATGACAGTCATCTGGGAAATAAATAAAGCACTGTGTAAGAGAGAAACTGGTGGAATCTTCACCCATTATGCTGAGCAAGATGTGCAACGTGCTACTTAGCTTCCCAGTCCTACCCCATTACCCCTTCTGTTGTATGAGGTTTGACAAACTAGTTTGTAAATGGAGAACCAAATACTGTTTTTTTGTTTGTTTTAACAGATAAACCACTCTGGCAAGAGCAACAGATATGGTGGCTGGCCAGCTGAAATCCAAATAGAAGGCTGTATCCCAAGAAACCTGATCTGAACAAATGCATACCTCATTAATAAAGATGATTCTATATTTTTATATCTATGACTCCAGTAAATTGCCTCCAGAACCCGATAAGCATCTGAACACTAATTGTAAAATAAGTCATATGCACAGTTTTTAACCTTTCTTTCCTCTGTGAGGTTTTACTCTAATCTGAAAACAAATAGGTATTTTGACGACAAGTGGAAATAAAATACTCTGGTTTGGAATTACAATGTTCAGGAAGTCAGTCATAAAATACCAGGCTTTTTGAAAGTGAGTGTACGTTGTCATTAGTAATTTTAGGGTTTTGGTTTTGTTTGTTTATTTGTGTATGTGTTTTCTTTTGGTTCCCTTTAAAGACTAATATGCAAATATAACTTAGTCTAAATTGTAATATAAAATCACTGGAAATAAAGCAAATTATTTTGATGTTAGTTAATTAGTAATGTCATTTCTTTTCAGAAAAAGTACGGAAATAGCAGTTACATTTGTTGAACTGGTCTTAGTGATGTTGACAACATGGAATAGCAATGTTAACATGTAAAGATCAAGTTACTTCAATTATTTTACCAAATTTAAGCCGCAAATCTACAAGGTTTGTTTTAATTATTTTTTTCTTCCTGTAAGTTTAACTTACTTAAAAA
Source organism: Aptenodytes patagonicus (assembly GCF_965638725.1). NCBI lineage: Eukaryota > Metazoa > Chordata > Aves > Sphenisciformes > Spheniscidae > Aptenodytes > Aptenodytes patagonicus. Next base: position 126,303,567 of record NC_134949.1, read on the forward strand.
ACTGTAGTGACTTCATGCAAGGTTAAGTGTTATTCATGCTAACTGTAGAATCAAACACGATTGTAAGGAAACTGCAGAAGCCATTTATTCAATTTCCCTTTTTCTGAAGCACATCAAGTACGTCTAGACCTTTCTTAACTGGTGTTTGTCCCCCGGTTGTTCAGAAGCCTCCCATATGGCAGATTCCACAGCTTAAGTTGCTTCCTGTAGCATTTCACTGTTATTCTAGTTATTCCCCAAACGTATGGAATTAACCTAAAAGGACTGAGCCAATTACATGGAGAATAACTCATCACCATTCTTTTTATGCCAGTCTATCGTGTATCTGAAGACTGTCCTCATCAACTCTCTCATCCCTAGACTGAACCTACATGGTACATTTTAATCTTTCTTTAAATTTTTGTCGACGTTAAAGTGTTCATTTAGCAGCAACTCTCTTAACGTGCTGTGTTTCAAATGGGTCACAGCACTCTGCTGTGAGCATCCCGCACGCTAGACTTCGGGCAGGAGAAAATCAGAAGTGGTGACCTGAGAGGGTGGCTGCCAACAGCCAGATTCAGTCTGCTCTTGCTCTCCGTGTTGCCTGGTTGAAGCCCTCTCGGTGGTGCTCCAAATCTCTACCCTTGTCGCAGCTGCCACTACCTACTTGTGGTCACTGCTGTGCTCCCAGCAGCTTTCTGGTATCGCGTCCCCCACCAGTCCCCAAAGCTACATTGCCTGCTACCAGTTTGCAAACTGCTCCATAGCCCAGGGACGCTGCCAATGAAAGCAATTAAATTAGTTAGACTCAATTTGACTTTGGCAGACTCACAATGGTTGCTCCTTGTCACCTTGCTACTGATGAGGTGGTTACAAATTGAGTATGTAAATAGCTGTTTCAATATTTTTCCACATTGTCCTGGTTTCGGCAGGGATAGAGTTAATTTCCTTCCTAGTAGCTGGTACAGTGCTGTGTTTTGGATTTAGGAGGAGAACAATGTTGATAACACACCCATGTTTTAGTTGTTGCTGAGCAGTGCTTACACTACTCAAGGACTTTCCAGCTTCCCATGCTCTGCTGACTGAGAAGGCTGGAGGTGCACAAGAAGCCGGGAGGGGGCACAGCCAGGACAGCTGACCCAAACTGGCCCAAAGGACATTCCATACCATGTGACATCATGCTCTGTACATAAACTGGGGAAAGCTGGCCGGGGGGGCCGCTGCTCGGGGACTGGCTGGGCATCGGTCGGCGGGTGGTGAGCAATTGCACTGTGCATCACTTGCTTTGTGTATTATTATTATTACATTATTATTATTATATTTATTATTATTTTATTTCAATTATTAAACTGTTTTTATCTCAACCCACGAGTTTTTCTCACTTGTGCTCTTCCAATTCTCTCCCCCATCCCACCAGGGGGGTGCGGGGGAGGAGTGAGCAAGCGGCTGTGTGGTATTCGGTTGCCGACTGAGGTTAAACCACAACACACATCTAAGTGATTCTTTTGTTCTTTTTGCTTGTTCATCCTGCAAGTTGTGTAGGCCAGGGGCCTCGTTTTGGTATTTCACACATCTAATAGTAAATGCATGTGAACTGTTGTAACACATGCTGAACTTGGCCTCATTCTTGAAACCTAGGGATTTGGATGGAAGACCCAAGGCTTGCTAGCAGTTGCAGTTCACAGTTAAGAAAACTTCTCTGCATCTGCTGCTGTTCCTTACACATGTGTTTTAGCAAGAGAGGAGAGCTATCATAGGTGCCTAGCTTCCGTGTGAGCCTGTGGTGGGACAAAGCTTCTGTGAAGATACTTCAGTGCTTACTCCTTGGGAGGTTTAAAGCAGTGGGTTCCAGGTGCCTTGTATGTGCTTCCTAGGGATGTTATAGCACTGCAGCGAAATCAAACTTCTCCTGTGCTTCAGATGAAGTGACCTAACCGACTGTACGTTAGCGTTCCTGTCATCCAGATCAATGCTAAGATGTATGGCTTGTGTATGTTTATTTTCTTAAGTGTACAGCTTCATGTCACCAATAATTTATTCAGGCAGTGTTCATGTTACTGGCAGAACATTTATTCCTTTACATTGTAATCACCCTTTGCTACGTGCCTGAATTATAAAAATAACATAATTACAGTACTAACGGTTGGCAGTCCTCAGAGTGGCAAGCTCTGAGGCAGTCCTCGAACTCTGTGCAGTCTGACAGTCATTGCCTTCTACTCCAGGCTCCAATTAACCTTATGTCAATTACAATTAAATTTTATATCAGTTTCTGTTTAGCAGTTACCATGAAGTGTGCAAGTACCCCAAGTACTCCATTCTCTGCAAATACTCCATTCTTTACATTCTTTACATTTGCTCTGTTCTTCACACTCTGCAAGTACTCCCTTCTTTACAAATGGTCAACCGTAAAAGGTGCATACTCATAATCTGAACCACAGATCAGACCACTGAGAACCTTTCACAGCACAAGCCCCTGCAAAATGTTCTTTTAACTCCATCGTGTTTTCACTTTTTCAGATGCAGTTGAGTCGTCTAGACAAGTGTTAATAATCTGCAGCGTTGAGTAGCTATCATCAGCTTTGTTTTTCTTTGCTCATGCCACAGTCTTTAAATATGGTAGTCAGAGGAGCCTCAAGTACTTTGATAACTCTCTCATCTGAAGAAATCATGGCAAAGTGGTCACTTGAGCAAAAAAGGCACTACTTTTTCAATCACTTTTCAGAATAGAAGCAATCTTACAGAGAGTTGGTTTGAAAGTGGGACTTTGCACACACAGCTTGAGCACTTTTAAATGAACTGCCTTCTAAGGAGGAGTGAAAAGCTTTTCCATGGACCTGTAATTCTGAAAAATTAATCTGGGGAAATGCTGAATAGCTTTGGACTTTAAAATAATCAAAAGACCAGCAAGTTAAACACTTAATTTTATTTGGGGGTGAGGCCATGGGGTGTAGGATCCCTAATGCAGATCTCCTTCCTTACCTTCTCTGTCATGTGCTCTACACTACAGGCAAACTCGAGTGGTGGAGGTCAGTGCTGTCGATGCCAGGTGACACTGTCAACCACAAGCAGCAGGTAAGAAACAATTTGCTGTGCTCTCCTGGGCCGGGTAGGTGCTGTGGTCTTCACCGTGCCTCGTGAAATACTTCTGGGTGGTTAGTACAGCGTGCGGGATCACCACCACAAAATGAGGTTAACACCTGCAGAGCAATTCGTCTTTTTCTAAACCCTAGCAAGTAAATCCACTGGGAAAACATGAGCTTTAGGCCGTAGCATTACTTAGGGCCTGGGTTCGTGTATTTAAAAGCAAAATGGCACAGCAGGTGACAGCAGTGTCTTTCCAGAGCCTCTGCATCTGTTTGTAGGAGTACCCGACCTCCCTGCGGTTACCTGTCCTGGACAGACACTGGAAGCCACAGACACAGGTGGAGGTCACCCTGCCTTTCACTTGCGGCTGGGAGGGAAGCCAGCAGCTTTGCCTCTAACGCACCAGACTCCTTTCCTGTGCTTTGCCGGTGGCAGGCTCCCATTTCAAATATCCCCACCAGCACCAGCCTGCTGGTTGGCATTCCTCACAAGAAGTGTTCGAGTACGTCCCTCGTATCCCCTGACCATTTAGGTAGAGGTTTTAGATAGAAGTAATTAGAAAAAGTAGCTTTTGTTCCCTCTTTTCCCTCTAGCATGAATGTGACACAACCAGTCCCGTAAAGAACGAAGTACCTGGACAGAAGCCCTTTTTTATCTGTCCGTTTAAGAGAATGAAAAGCATTTCAGGGTCTTGACATGTCTCTTAAAAATCCCTGGATCCCTGACAGCCCAATTTGATGGCAGCAGTAGGAAATATTAATCAAATAATAGGTAACATTTTCAGTTTCTCAGTGGTAACTGTTTCTTTAGGTTCTTTGTGTAGTGTTGTCTACCTCAAAATGGGAAGTTTCCACTGTATTTAAAAGAAAAATACAAGAAAGGAAAAGTTCTTCAGTGAAAGATGCCCTTTCGCAGGCAAGCTGGGCTTAAAGCAAAACTCCCACTGACTGCAGTCCACTCAGAAGAGCAAAGGGAAGTTAGTGCTTTTACTTACACATAATGCCTGGTGGGAAGTAATATACGAGTGTCATATCTCTGATCTCGCCTTAGCTGCAAGTGAAATGCTGAGCGATAACTAGAATTCAGGGGATTAAGATGGGTGGTTTTAATAACGTTTGAGCGACAGCAACTCCTCATTTCCTGGGACTCTGAAGTTTTGATTTCACTTCTCTGCTGGTTTTTTTGTGGTTTTTTTTTTCTTTCCGGGACGATTTTCAGCAGCATAGAAAATGCAGATTCTCCCCATCCAAGTACAAACTTTACACTAGCAGCTCCAACATGACTTCTTCCCTCTTCCAAAGACAAGAGCATAGAGACAGATGCTTTAGGCTGGCCCAGTCTCCACTGCGGGTCTCATTAAAAATTTTGAAATACTTTTTTAATAGTTATTTTTCAGCCAAAAGCAATATGCATTTCAACCTTGTACTTCTGATATAAATCTTGTGTGGTTATGCTTTATATAGCTGCTTTCTATCTCCTGGGCATTCTCTACCAGAGTTCTCAGGAATGAGACTGAACTTCTACTTTCTCCCCCAGACCAGGAGGTCTATGACAACCTGGACTTGGAAAAGAGGAATGTGGTCATGAAGTAAGACTTTGCAAAGGGTTATTAGTGCTTTGAGGTCACATCTGACTATACGTTCCAGTTTTGCTCCCATCCTGGTCCTCTGAATGGCATTGTGCTACCTGATCAGATTTTTAGTGCCTGCAAGGACTAGAAGTGGAAGAATTAGACCTCGTGTATCTCTGGATTTTGCAGCCAGAACAGAAAACACCATGTACAGCTAGTTTCTGATTTTCCTTCTGATAACTTACAGGACAGAACTGGAGCCCAGGAGCAAAGCTCTGCTTTCTGTGAGACTTATGTCCATCACGGTGATCCACATCTCTGGATACTTAGTTACTCGCTGAAGTCTCTACTTGCCATGCTGCCACTCACCAGCTAAGCAAGCATTCCTTGCAGCAGATGAACAGGAGCTCAACAGTCCCAAATCAGCAGTCTTTTTACTGCTGATTGTTGAAAATCCCCATTGTAACAAGAATGGAAGAGATTTCTGTACAACGTGAGGTATTCCTGCCCACTGCAGGCACAAGGCAGTTTGAACTGATTTGGTCCTTCCACAAGAAACCTTCAGCCCTAAGGGGAAGTCACTTCTGCAGTGAATTATTGCCTGCTCTGCTGTGGACTCAGTAATTTCCTTGAGAGGGAAATCTAGAAACACAATCAATAGCTTTCAAGTAAAAGGAAAGGGACATATATGGTATTCTACAATTCACAAATTAATTTCCACTTAGCAACTTTTCAAGCCATTGGGTGGAGATAAAAAAGCATAGTTAACAAAGATAAAACTACTGCTCTCCATTTAGTTTCAGCTCTAAGCTAGCCGATTTGGGTAGGTCACAGAAACCAGCCGTAGCAATACGGAGCTCGACAGACTAACATAGGCAATGCTGAGCCTCACGCTGCTCCAGCTCGACTGCTGCCAAAGTTGGTTTCAAGCCAGTCCCTGAACTTTCTCATCTGCTAGTGGCTTTCTGGTGTTGTAGCACAGCAAAGCTCCCAGCAATAGCACTTACACAGCACCATGCAGTTAGCTCTGCAGTTTACTGAAGAACTTGAGCCTTAGTCAGTCCTGGAGAACACAAAAAATTACAGGCTTTTCCCTCATTTATTTTACTAGTTCTTGGTAAGCATTGTCCTGGCAGTAAATAATCTCTTCTAGTTTGAATTGTTCATTACTCCATCTGAAAAAGCATTTAAGCATAGAGAAGCACTGCTGCCCCAGCTGGTACAGGTGTTAGCCCTGACTATCATCTGCTCCAGGAAATGGTATAGTGATGTAAAAGGTAAGATTTATCTAGAAACTCTGAGATCTGAATTGTGCTATTTACTAAAGGCTATGGCATTTTATTTTATGTCTTCAGCTTTCCTGATTTTTCCTACAGCTCTTCACATGCTTCACTGTGCTCTGATTAACACAGTAATTAATTTTTTCCAGGTTACTTGCAAATAGTCGAGGTTTTAATAAAAAGTGCTGAGAATCCCACCGTTTATAACCACTACCACCACCAGCTGTACCCTCTGCTGAGCGTGCCTGGCTCCGTAGCAGAGGTGGCAAACAGGAACATGTTCCTCAGCCAACTCACTAATGGTCAGTTAAAAAAAAACCCAAACAAACAAACAAAACCCAACCTGCAGACCTGGAGCTGGACAGAACTGGTTTTGGGGGGAGCAAAGAGAGCAAGGAAATAATATCTAATGTGTAAATGGCACTGTATATAGTAAATTCAGATGTAACCTGGAGCTGCAGACCAATGAAGGAAGAGAAAGGCGTAAATATGTGTTAGCAAACATACATATGTGACCCTAAGTGGGAGGAGGAAGCGGGGGAGGGGGGGGAAAGAAAGGAAAAAGAGAGGAAGAAAAAACAACGACATGAACATTGTATTCCTCCCTGTGAAGGACTCGGGTGCTGACAGCTCACTGTAGTATCCCACCACCACCAGCATGAAACCACTAACCTTAGGACCCAGAGAAGCAGTGGAGGAGTGAGCTAAGAAGTGTGTGCTACAATTTTTATTGTGTTATTGCTATTATTGTGACTTTTTCTGTATATAAGCACACTACCTGCATTATTGTTCTTTGTTTCTCTGTAATAATTAGATCATGTAATAATGATTCTTGAGTTAGTCTGTTAAGATTTCCATTATACCAACAATCAATTGATGGCTTTACTTTATATGTATATATATATAAAAATAAGGTGTGCTTCCTTTTTGCCCATAAACAAAAGTTTGAACGTAAGAGTGCTCCAGCTCCTGCTTGCAGTGCACTTTCTCCCTGGTGACCTGGAGTGGAAATTTGTGCCTCTTCTACTACCAGCTAAGAGCTGCAAGAGACAACTTCTCAGACCCTTTTATCATGTCTCCCTTTCCACTTCCCGACTGAGGTATTCCTCCCTCCTGCTCTTTGAGTGAACCAAGCCTCTTGCCTGCAACAAAATCTTGCCTGTTCTCCAGGTAAGCTATAGGAGCAGAACATGAGAATGTACAAAATGGCCCTACAGGTTATTTGCCTTCCTTCAAAGCTGGAGCCATATAAACTGGTTTTTTACAGACTCAGAAGCACTCTATTTTATACAGGGTGTCTTGTCTGTATAAAGTTACTCTCAGGATCATGGGTGTATATGCATGCCCTGAGTATGCATCTTCTCCATGTTCAGATGGGGACATTACCCACTGATTTATTTAGAGATATGACTTGGCAAGTGCCATTGAGAGGCTGTTTGGGAATCCCTTCATTCCTCACCCTCCTCACAACCCTCTCCTTTCCTGGAGAAAATAATGACAACGAGGTTATGAGAGTAATTTTGGCAGCCCAGATGCCATCATTTTCAGTTTCCTATCTATAGCAGTCTAGACCCTTCCTCATTCCTCCCCCAAATATATAATATGGAGGGATGGTCTGTAACCCTCTTTGTCCAAGTTCTTTTGTTTTGCAAGGATAGCCAGCAACGCCAGGGGATTTTCAACATTTTCCAATGTGTGAATCATTTAGGAATAGCAAATGGGCTTACAGGGTCTCGCATACAACTAAACCTCACTGATCTACCCCATATTTGGATGAAAGAATGAGCTAATTGCCCTAGGGTTTTTCCAAGCAGCAATGTGGAAGCAATGTTGAGGAAAATGAACTCCATTGACCAGGAGACAGAGAAGTGCTAGGAGGAAAAGAAAGCAGGCTGCTGCTGAAATGGGCAGGCCTTGTGGCTTGGCCCATGTTTGCCCAGAGCTCAGCTTGGGTGTAAACTGCCACCCTCTGTCAGGGGAGCCAGGCTCCCCGCTCGCTCTGTCACACACACGCACGTGAATTCGGGACCCTCTCCGTGATCAGAGGCTTTCATCTGATGATGGCAGCATCCCTGGGATACTATAAGCAAGAAAGCAATCTCTCCTGCTCCTTCTTTCAACAGTAAGGGAGGGAAAGGGAATGAGAAAAGTTTGAGAGGTTAAATGGAGCCAAGAAAGAAAAAGCACAGAGCAAGCCCTCAAATAAGAGCCTTGTGGGGCTACAAAACCCAAGCCTGTGTTCAGAAGAAAATCCTTTCACACAATCCTAATCAAAGACTCCTTGTTCCTAGAATAACAGCCCTGTCTACAGAATTAAGTTGTTTGCCTCCACTCAGAGATGATGGCACACAGTGGTCTTTCTCCATGCTAACCTCACAGCCCTCATTTGCTCGGCTCTCCACTGTTCTCCGGGGAACAAATTGCGGCTCTGCAGGGACTGCCCCTCGTGCACAGCAAATCTCTTCAAAGACCAGGACACTTTAACTTTTACTCCTATAAATATGTCAGCTTCTCAGCTGGAGCTCTTTTTGGCGCTCTCTGGGTTCAGCATCTTGCGGCTGGTCTCCCACAGCTGATCTCACAGTCCCTGGCATCTGGGAGGCAGGGGACCTGATTTCAGTGGTTATTCACACTTGGCTAAGTACACTTCCCACTAGCAGCCATTAAATCCTGGTCTAGGGACAGGAGACCCAATACTCAGTGTATCTACAGGGGTATTTATTCAGACGAGCTAGAAACTAAAATTAGAACGGAAAATAACCTCTCATTTTGTCGCTGTAGCTGATGTGTTCAAAGCAAAACAAAAGCAACCCCCTTCTGCAGAAAGAATGCAAAGCAAATGTTCGCTTCCCCTTCGGAGGCCACTGCTGTGTGACTCCTCACGAGTCTGTCTTTTATAACCGAAGACACCACCCGTAATTGCTCTGCAGTTGCCCAGTATTAAAGATCAAGGAATCTAACATTTATTGTGGTAAGTGCTTTCTCCTGACACGGAGGATTTTCTGATCAGGCTTTTAATCCCCTTCACTTCAAATGCACAGTGCTCTTTACCACCGTATATGTGCATGTGCAAGTACATTATAGTTAGACCTGTTTTACGAACCAGTAGCTCAATTTGACAGACAGGGTTGGGGGGCAAAGCTACCCACAGGCTGGCACAGCTGAGAACCGTACTCGGGTTCGCCTGTCCCTGGGATTGCAGATACTGCCCTCATTCCCCTCCAGCTCGCTCAGGCCGTGTCTGGCTCCCTCAGCATGGACCAGCAGAGGTGGGGCAAAATACTCCCTGCCGAGGCCTCACCATACGCAGCTCCTCAGGGAGGAGGAGGTTGCTTCGGATGACATTTTGTTTGCTCTCAGGGACTGTACACCTGAGAGTGACTGAGGTGCATTAGATGCACTCCTGGCGCACACCTGCTGGCGTGCTCTCACCCATCTCGTCCATCTGTTTGGATGCACTGAGTCTCCCCTGTGACGTGAGGCAAAATGCCACAGCTGGGGACAACCCCAAGATTTGCTTCAAAAGCAAGTCAAAAGTCATGGAGCTGAGGCAAAATGCACCGTTGGACAAAACAGTGCTGCCTCTGCATGCCTCGGTACTGCAGGAGACTTGGGGTGGAAAGCTGATAAAGTGAACCCTTCCTGCAGTCTCTGGGAAAAGCAATACAGACAGGGCTTTTAGGGTCGAGCTTTTGCCCAACAACCATCTCCAGTCTGTGCAATTGCTGGCAAAGCCAGGCCCTTTTCTGCTCTGAGGGCTCTCAAGCTGTTGACGAGTTCAATGCAGGGCCAGGTCTTTTTCTCTCATTCACCGCCCAAGGTAACTTCTGCCTTCTGATATTAAAAAGAAAAATAATCCCCTATTGGTAAAAACAGGAACTTAACTGCTGCTTTTGGTAGGTAGTCTCCCTATGTGCAAGACTACCACCACAGTGCACAGTGTTGGCTGAGGAGGAGTTGTTTGGCAAACAGCTATTACAGCCCAATACAACATTTGTAATTCTGTACGAGGAGAGCATCACTTGCGTTGGCACTTGCTCTCAGGGACACTCCAGTATATCATATAGGAGAAGATCAGGATATTCAATGTACAGTGCAAATACATGATGGCTCAGATGTGTGGAAGCAGCAGATGCCTCCAGCTGGGGCAGAAAAGGATTAGACTGCAGGGCTTTTTCTGAGGGCCACTTCTCTGGGCACTGCGCATGTTTGATCTAAAATTAGGGCTAATTTATTAATCTTTCGAGTGTGTTGACAGGCTCGCTGTCACAGGAGAAGAAGGGACCTCTTGCAGGTGTCATACCTATGCTGAATGAGGAGTTCCTCCTGAGTGGTGGTTGTTAGTTACTCTTTGAGGTAGCTTTTTATATCAAGTACACAAGCTATACTGTTCTCTAGTCATCACAAGAGGGTTGCAAAGGCTCAGCTGGGCATGTGTGGTGATTTCAATGGCTGAAAAGTCCTGTAGACTCAAAGCTTCTTCCGCACAAATAAACAAGTGATGATTTTTAGAGACACGTGAAGTGTCTGGACCTCAAAATTTACCAGGACTCCACACATCCCTGTTCACTTCATCGACTACAGTGCTGGCCTGAGGGTGTGTCTGCACATACCCAGCAACTGCTTTACAGTGATCTCTTCTGCTTTACTGACAGTCCCACCTCTGACAGCTCATGTGTACAAACTGTGAAGGCTTTTTCATCCCTCTTCTCTAGGGTCCTGGGGTCCTGTTTCATGTCATTTCAGAGAAATGGGCCAGGAGCACAGAAAGCTCAGGTCCCACTGGACTTCCCTGTTGCAAAACCCATGTCCACGTACAGCTCCCATTGAAGCTGCTGAGAACCCCCTCTGGAGGAGGGGCTGAGGGCTGGTGAGACTTTGATGCAGAATAACCTTGTTCTGGGAGAGTGCACTTCCCCAAACACCTGGGGTACTTCAACAAGGAAGTGAAAGAAAATTTCCCTGCTGCTGCCCACAGCTCTCCCACTCTGATCAAAGTGTAACATTCCCCTGAGATGGGAGCCCAGCCCAGCACCACACTGCGTGCCACACTCCTCCCATCCCTTAGCTAACAATCCCGTGGATAAAAAAGGGAGGTTTTATTTTGTTGTTGTTCTCTTAACACTTTTATTGGACTGTACTAAAAACAAGGGCTCAAGGGTTTTCTATGATATAATTTCCCACAGTTATTCTTGCAGAGCACCTTGTCGGGGATGCAACACATCCCTTAGCTGTCGGGGCTGGCTCTAGCTCCATTAGGGATCCAGTAAAATTAAGGAAAGGGAGGCTTCCTCACCCTGCTCAGCAGAACGTAAGAGACTCCTTGTTCATGCATATAGTGCTACAACAGTCATTTTCTAATGCTGCTGAAACTGATGTGTAATATCCCAGGGATTTCCACAGAGGAATTTGCATTTAGAGATTTACAAGGTAAGGTATTGTTTCACGCGTATATAATTTAGCCACAAAACAACAGTGAAACATATATACACCAGTCAGGGATGACATCATTTCTTACAGAAAGGCTGTTTCTGAAGTACTGAACATGTGTAAGACACAACTGATGCAATTCAGACATGAAACTGCAGATTTCCTTACGCAATTGTCCCTGTGTTTATTCCCAAGATGTGGTGAAAGCATTCTCCTTCTTTCCCAGTCCATTGCTTGGTGTCTGCACCTCTGTTTTGCTGGAGCGAAGCTCAAACAGCTTGAGCTACAAACATATTTCATAGCGAAGAGACACCATTGATTTAGTTCATAACCTGTTTTGCTAGTATGCCATGGAAGGGGAAACTCAAATTGTAACTGCTCATCAGTGGTCATTCATGACAATGGAATGATCTGGCATGGAGGACAAGAAGAGGTTACCCTGGCTGGAAGCAGGGATGCCAGAGACAGGACTGCTCCCTGTAAGGGAGCGAAACTTTCCCTAGGTGATGAGATAAGAAATGCTGCAGCATTGTCTTGTAGTAATGGTGCACTGGGAGAGCTCAGGGAACACCTTTGGGCAGCAGAGCTGGTGCTGGGGGATGGACCATGGAGCTGAGGCGCTCCGTACTGATGCTCACACGATGGGTACAGGTGCAAGTGTGTATAAGGAATCGGCCCATGCCACATCTTTGCATAGTCCTTGTAGAACCGCTTATGGCGGTAGGACTCTGCCCAATACATTGTTCATTGAATCTTTTTGTATTTAAGCACAAACGTGTTTAATTCACCTCAAGGGGTACAATAAAAATTCCCCAACACTATTCTGCCAGATCATCTCCTACCATTTAGTTTCCTGTTGAAAGTGCTAATTTACATGAACTGAGGAGCTCATCTCAGTAATTTCTAATGTAACAAGATTAAAGGAACAGAAGTGGAGTAAGCACATGCAAAGCTAGTTCCACCTAAACAGCTCATGGGCCATCATAAACACCACATGCACTATTTTACACTTCAGACTCCCCCCTCCCCCAAATTGTAACTAAAGCGCTGAACAGCTGTGAGGAACTGTCAGGATCCGTTCGCTCCTGGCAACTGTTTAGATACCATCTTCATAATGATCATTAAGAGATTTCAATATCCCTCAAACAAATAGGTTTAATACTCTAGATAACACAGTTTCAACTCTTAGCCACACTGCCTTACATAAATTGAGAAAATGGTCCCCCTCTGCAGGCATTTACATAACCTAAAATAAGTTTCTATATGCTTGATATTAATTCCAAAGATTTGGAAGGTACACCATCCGGTCATTGCTCACGTCACCCAGTGGGGAATGACAGAGTTTTCTACTCTAGGCTGACACTGCTCGGACTAGGGATGCATTGGACACTAAACCCCAAAAACAGACCCTTCTCCCTTGACAGCACACATCTCTGCTGTGCTAAAGTCACCATTGCTGTGGATGCACAGCCAACTCATCTGCAACTACCAGAACTAGGCACTTGCAGCAGCAGAACTACAGGCAGCTACGCAGTTTTAAAGGAGTGTCGTGGTTTAACCTCAGTCGGCAACCGAGTACCACACAGCCGCTCGCTCACTCCCCCCTGCACCCCCCAGTGGGATGGGGGAGAGAATTGGAAGAGTAGAAGTGAGAAAAACTTGTGGGTTGAGATAAAAACAGTTTAATAATTGGAATAAAATAATAATAACTATAATAATAATAACAATGTAGTAGTAGTAGTAGTAGTAGTAGTAGTAGTAATAATAATAATAATAATAATAATAATAATCAAAAATGTCCCTTGGGCCAGTTTGGGTCAGCTGTCCTGGCCGTGCCCCCTCCCGGCTTCTTGTGCACCTCCAGCCTTCTCAGTTGGCAGAGCATGGGAAGCTGGAAAGTCCTTGACTAGTGTAAGCACTACTTAGCAACAACTAAAACATGGGTGTGTTATCAACATTGTTCTCCTCCTAAATCCAAAACACAGCGCTGTACCAGCTACTAGGAAGGAAATTAACTCTATCCCTGCCGAAACCAGGACAAGGAGCTACTGAGCGGGCTTGTGGGATGAAAGTGCTCACTTTCCTACCAGCTGTGTCCTACACTGAAACAACGCCCCAGTCAACTTCTCTTTTACATATAAAAATGCCATTACTACTTGCTCCACCCGGCTTCTGCATGATTGGAGCTCAAGAGACAGCTGAAGAGGAGAGACTTAAAATGAGCGCCCTTCCCTTGCCAATTTATGTTTATCCTCCTGAGTCAAACAATTTTTAAGCAGCTTAAGGGTTTGGTTTTCCTTTTCATTTTACACCAGTTTGGATATTTTTCTTCATTTTTTCGTCTTTCCCCTTATTTTTTTGTAGCTTCTATTTGTTTGGATTATTTCATTTATTTTGGCAGGATGTTTTGTTGTGTGTAGTTTTTTGGGGCGTTCTTTTTCCTAGTAGTTGTTTGTGGGATTTGTTTCATTACTGCTGGCTTCGGTTTTGTTCTGGCTTGTTTGTGGGACTTTTATTTATTTATTTATTTTGTCAGGGATTGCTTTTGTAGGGATTTTTGGCTTGGTTTTTTTCCTGGTTCTAATGAACACTGTGACTGCTGTTTGGTCGGACCCACAGACTAGGGTAAGGCAGTTTGAAACCCACCAGAACCACCAGGAACTGAAAGTGGCTGATGGAGGTAGCAGTCAAAACCAGAGGAAGTGAGAAATAAGGGCTGATCCTGTATCAGACTTGCAAAGCCCCTGACTGCACAAAACAAGGTGATTTTGCTTAACAGCTTACAGCCTATAAAAACACAAAAAATGAGGGCAGGAGAGCAAAGACAGCAGAAGAGGGAGCATCCTCACCCGGTAACGTTGAGAAAACAGCGCAAGGACCTGAGAAACAGCTCGAGACCTCGACTGCCCTGAAGCGGTGCATAACACCGATAAATCACACTGTGTGTCACTTTGCTTCCTTGTTGCCCACGTTCAGCAACCGCAGCCGTGCCCCGCAGCCTCTGACAGCAAAGGCTCAGCCCCAGGGAGCGGTGGCACGGCTTGCCACCCTGGCTGGGGCTGGAAAGTCTCGTCGCGAGGTGGGAAAAAAAAACTTCCTCTCTTTGTGGAGGGAGCCCTCACCCGCTTGCTTTTTGCATGAAGGGATGAGGAGGCTGGAAGGGTCCCCCGGCTGGCGTGGGGCCAACATCCCCGGCAGGCAGCCCCGGAGGGAGCGAGGCACAGCAGCTTGCCTGGTCTCCGCTCGACCCGGCTATTTTTGCCCCACGTGTGAGTGAACTGACTCGGTGAGCTGACTTTTGGGGGGGGGGAAAGGGGGGTTGTTGCTCACAGGCAGTATTTCCAAGTACCTCTGCCATTTGCCCCTGTCGCGGCGCAGTGCAGCCAAGCAAGGAGGCGGGCAGCTGTGCTCGTGAGGAGTTTCGTTTCTGCCCTCCGATGAACAACAGGAGGAAAGCGGGCTGGTGCATAAGGAAATTAAAAAAAAAAAAACATTGCATATTATTTCTAGAGCTATGATGAAGTCAGTACCTTTTCATGTCAGAATTGGTTTCATTTCTTCTGATTCTTGTCACAGTGTGTAGGTGGAGCCTCTAAATAAAAAAGCACCAGAAGTTGGAAAAAAGTTACTGCTTCTCCTTGCTACTGGACACTACACAGGTAGAAGTTTCTCTTTTCCTTCTTCTGAAAATAATCATGCAATTTTTGACTGTTATCTTCATTCCTTTTAATAGGTGCATGTGAGAAGGCTGCATGAGAGCCTAAAGTGTGATGAAACAAGGTTGCCAGGAGTAGGATTTGTTGTTTTCTGGGGTGGGGAAAAAGAAAAGACATTAGTATTATTTCCTCTTTAAAGGGAGATGACTGAGAGATGGCATT
This sequence comes from Aptenodytes patagonicus, assembly GCF_965638725.1. Taxonomy (NCBI): domain Eukaryota; kingdom Metazoa; phylum Chordata; class Aves; order Sphenisciformes; family Spheniscidae; genus Aptenodytes; species Aptenodytes patagonicus. The sequence goes on from NC_134949.1 coordinate 126,318,788, forward strand.
TACATTGGAACACAGTTTTTAAAGTATGTACTGTGGGGGGGCCATGTTCAGCAACATGGTCTAGCTGGCAGTATTCATGTGTAGCATCATAAGCTTTGCATTGCTTCATTTTTTTCTGAGAAGACAGCTAGAATTAATAAACGTACAACCCAGAGACTGTAGTTTACCCAAATAGCCTGAAGTCTCAGGATGCGTCAGGCAGAAGTCCGTGCGCTCCTCTGGCTGAACACAAGAGTGAATAAATGCAAGAGCTGTGTGGGTTCAGCACCACAGCTTTGCGCTTCGGGTTTGATAGTGGATTTTGTTATTGCCCCTCGAGATGCAAAGCCAGGATTGTTAGAGGAAAAATGAGGCAACTCTTCAGGACCGTCAGCAGGTCGGTGCTTCGTGCAGATGTGTAGCGCAGCACTTCGTGCTGTGCCGGGGGAGGTTTCCGACACACAGGCAGGCAAACATCTACAGGTAAGGTTCAAGGAAACCAATATTATCCCGATGACAGAGGCAGGGGCAGGTCTGGCGAGAGGGGTGTTATCAGACTTTCAGTATCAGCACGTCATCCAGGTGTCACATTTCGCATGTGGATTCTGGCCAGTTTTAGAAAGGCACTTAAAAATTACAGCTCTTTTTTTCCCCCTCTCCTTCTTTCTTTCTTTCATCTGATGTTGTCAAGGCTCAGTACACAAAGAAATCACTATGCCTGCATGGCACAGTGAAGGGTTGCACCAACCTATCTAACCTTTTCCAGGTCCAGGTGGAGAATAGCCGGCTAGCCCCAGAAATCCATGCATGCTGATTTACTCTGCTGCTTACTGTAGGTATCTTTGTTAGCCTGTGTATCTGTGTGCACACGCTGTGGTCTGCACTGTAGACCTAGCTAAAAAGCCTTCTAGGTATGTGGTAAGATATAGCCCTTGCACTAAAATATTTCAAAGTTGTCACTTTTTTTGTCAGACTCCTTAAGTCTCAGTTTCCCACATGTCACAAGTTTATCTTGCAAGATCTTTCTTTTTCTTTTCATTTTGTTTTTCCTGGTGGCCTTACTACACTATTTTTGCATTTCATCCTATTCATTATAAGGATGGCTAAAGCTTGCTGTAGAACCTCTTTCTGAAGGAAACACATCCATGTTTAGGAAGTCATATGCTAGAACCAGTACATGAATAACTCTGAACACGGCCAAATGAATATAAATAATAATGTAAAAGGGACGGAAAATCGTTCCTGGGTAATATTTACATTAAATTAAAAATTTACAGAAAGTGTTCATTCCACTAAATTGGAAGGCAGGTAGAGAATGGGAGAGGCAATAAAAGGGATTACTGTTAGAAACATTATCGGTAAATCATTTCCTGAAGCAACAGAAAATCACAAAAGAACCTGGTGGCCAGTGAATGGGGAATATGTGTTTGTTGCAGATAAAGCACTGAGTCCTCATTCAAGGAAGAAAAATCTTATAATTCATTAACAGAAAGAGAAAAAAGTTCATACTGAAATATTAAAGAAAGGAGATGTGTGGAGAAAGATGAGGGAACTGTAAAATGAGTACCTATAAAGAAACTAAAGTAGCTTAGTCATCTTTTATTGCTGGTCAAAGTTCAGAAGTTTCCCCATAGTCATTTATTTTTTATTTTGATAAAAGGAGACAGGAATATCTATTTAAAAAAATCATATTGCTTTATTAAAAAGGAAGAGTGAATAGCAAGTGTGGAATTAATCTTTTTTTTTTCTAACTTGCTTTACACATTGAAAGTATAACTTATGTTGTGTCTGATCATCCTGTTTTGACCTCTGCCTAAATTAGAAAACCTGTAAACTTAATTCAACCAAAAAATTAAAAGAACAGGAAGTTATTTCAAGCAAAAATGTATTTCTCCTAATTCATTTTCCCAAGTGTTTGAGTTAAACAGATCTTGTTTTTGGCAGGGGAGGAGGTTAAAAAAAATCTAGCTTTGAAAAAATACTGTTGGGGGTTTTTTCTTTAAATCATTCTCTCTGGAAATCACTTTCCCTGGAAAACGCCACATCAAAAGCCTCCAGTTTCTTCAGTCACCCATAGGAAATACCTCAACAAAACTTTTACATAAAGAAAAGCTGAACAAGAAAATAAAAAGTCTCCTAGTTTTCCCTTCTCTAACATCATGTCAAGCAAAGTCTACTTTTTAGAAAGGGTTTTAAACTATAGAGGGGGGAAATGAGATACTGAGCTTCTAAAATAGGTGTAAGACTTGCCTCTGTCAAGTGTTTCCACCCCAAGAGAGGTGAGTTGGCCGCATAGCAGACTATGGCTTGGTGTGTCCTACTCTCATTGCCGGTGGCCCACCCATGTAGACTCTCCTTGTGCAGCCACACAGCCCTGTACTCCTGACCCCAAGTGACTGGTTAAGCATTCGCACACACTCTCCAACCATGCCCAGCAGCTGCCATACTGACTGAGTTTCTCAAAACACCTTTCAGCAAAATATTTCATTGAGGAAAACTGGCTTTTTGCAAAAACTGATGTAATTCCCCCCCTGCCCCCCCAAAAAATACTCTTGTTTGCTCTGTGGCAACTTCTTTTTTTGAAAACACGAAGAAAGCGTAAAAGAGGTAGGGAGAAGTGTTTCAAGTCTATCCTCTGGAGAGCAATTTTAGTGATTTGAAAAAAGCTGTGGCACTTGATATCTACTGAGGGTTTGAATCAGTAAATAAAAGTGGTGTTTGATTTTCTCCGCTATGATCACAGTTGCAAGCTGGAGTCACTCAGTGCCCCATGTTTGATTTCAGAAGCTGTACGAAACAGTGGTTGGACCAGACAGTAATCACTATTTAGTGAAGCACTTATAGACAATCTACTTGGTAGACCAAAAAATCAACCGACCATGGATAAGAAGAATGTAGCCTCCACTAAAAGACCCAACCTTGCCCTGGAGAACAATGGGTTTGCATCACCTTCCTTACAACCATCTTCAGAAGCTTTTGCAGTACCTCTCCCACCAGACTTAGAAGATGAAGGACTTCCAATGTTGGAGAACATTGAGAGAAAGCCTAACTATGAGCAGAAGGAGTTGAAGAAACAGTATTACGGAGAACAGGACAAGGTAAGGCAGATACCAGAAGAGGGCATAGATCTTCCCCACTGTTACTCCTGTGTTTCACTTTGTGCTCCAAAATGAATTCCCTTGCCTCTTTGGGCAATCTGCACTTGTTAGGTCTAAGCAGAAGAGTACTTTTGGGATCAGGGCCAAGCAGTCATTTGTGCAGCTAGGAAGATAGGTACCTGCAATTAATCTGCAGGCATAAAAAATGCAGGTGTAAAAAAGGGGATGGCAGCAGCCTAGCAGCAACGTGTATCTGTTTCATTGGCAACAATTAGCAAATGTTGAACAGAAATCCTAAAATCTGAGATATTTTTTAGGCTCTGCTACCTTCAACAGAAATACAAAGAAAGGTTAATAATAAGCTGTGTTGAATATTTGACACTGAAAATGGATTGTTTTTAAGTCTGTGTCATAGTTAATGAAGTTCCTTGAGAACGGTTAGGACTTACTAGCTAGTAGACATCATAATGAAGATAGTGGGGAGGGGTTACCACCAATAAGATTTTAAAATACCTGCCTCCAGTAATGTGTGCTGCCTTTCTCATCTTGAAAGAAAAGTCTGCTCTGTTTGATACATCTGACTGATAGACATATTTTCAGAGGTGGCTTTCTTAGACAAAGGTGATGGTGGGAAACTTCAATTTTTCTTTTCAAAAAATCAGGTATGAATGTGCCTGGCACATTAGGGTCTGTAAAATATTGGTGTTCACAAAATTGCATTTCTAAATGCAGCAGTCAGACTGGAATGTGGAGAGAGGAACAGGGAGAAGAGACCAAGATGATCTTTATACACTTTAGCTGGGCTTATTTAACAGCAGGTGGACCAGTTTTGTAAAGGGCTGGAAATTATTCGGTTTGTTCTCATGAAAATGAAGAGCCTGTGTTAGTATCTGGCACATGTATCAAAAACAAAAAATGACAATAATCAGTCATGTAAAACAAATCACTCATATTCATCCTTTACCCTAGCCTAAAATGAGGCAAAGAAAGAAGAGCCATGATGATCTAAAAGATTTTAGCCACCTGTTAAGGACGCTACAGCAGAACACTTTTGGTGTCTGCGCACAAACTAAATCTTCAAGCTTCAAAACAAAGATTTAATAAGGTATTTTATACTAAATTCTCTTATTACTGGGACTAGTCTTCATATGCATACACATACTTCAGTACATCTGTAGATGAGTGGAAGAAAATGGCAGTTATTAAACAAAATAAATTAACAAAGCACACTTAGTAACAAGGTCTCCTTTTACTCTTTACCTTCTCAGGATAGCTTACAAAGTTTGGTATGTTTACTAAGGATGGTCACTGAGCCAACCTCAACTGATTTTGTTGTATTTACAGACACCTATTTTTAATATGGAGGTGCAAGGATGCACAGTGGTATGAAGCGCAGCTTGATGCCAGTACATAAGGTTTAGTAGAGAATGATGAGCTGGGAAAGATGCCTAAAAGGGTTTTTTTGTGGAAACAACTTATTTTAAAATTACAGAAAATTCATTGTAAGTTTAACTCCAGCAGGCAGCAGAACATACCTTGTACAACCAATATGAGGAAAAGATCCGACCCTGCATTGATCTCATCGACAGCCTAAGAGGTCTTGGAATAGAAAAAGACCTGTCTTTGCCCGCAATCGCAGTGATCGGAGACCAGAGCTCTGGGAAAAGCTCTGTCCTAGAAGCCCTGTCTGGTGTTGCTCTTCCTAGGGGCAATGGTAAGAATTCACCTTCTCAGGTTTTCACCTGAATTTCACTTTGATGAGGTGGAAGGGATTTTTTTCTTTTTTTATTTTTTTGGTCCAGGATTGGGTAACTCCATGACTGAGACTATATCTAAATTGTGAAGCTCCAGGGGCCTTCTCAGCTCTGGTTTCCAGTAGAAGAAATGGATGTGCAGGGTAACTCCAACAAGGCACATGTTCTGGGTGCTCAAGAGACCAGGAGTAAGAAGAATATAGCGTCGCGTACTTGCCCCAAACTGTGGACAGACTGAAAGGTAGCATCAGCTGACTCTGTGCATTTCCCAGCAAAGAGTAGTGCAGCAGAGTATCAGTTTCACATGGAAGACTAGTTTTGAAATTTGCTTTTTGGATTGGTTTGGGTTTTTTTAACAAGATTTTCTTACAGATACCTTTTTTTGGCAAAAAATGTACAAAGGTCTTTACTTACAAACATGTGCCTTGGATGTTATTTAAGTCAGAGAAGATTGTTGGAAGACTTTGCAGCTCAAGAAGATTCAATTTCCAGCTCTGTGTGTGTGTGTGTGTGTGTCTGTACACGCATATATAAGTTCTGCAAGTATAGGTTCTGCAAGTTCTGTATAAGTTGAGAATACCATCTAGTCTTTCAGAATGGACTTGAAGATAAGGTTTTCATAGAATGTAGGTGCAGCACTGAAACAGGTCACCCAGAGAGGTGCGAATCTCCATCCTTGGAGGTTTGCAAGACGAGATGTGGCTGGACAGAGCTATGGCTGACCTCAGCTAGTGCCGGTGACAGTCCTACTCTGAGTGGGAAGTCAGACAAGAGCCCTTTGGCAATGTCTCTTGGAACATTTCTGTGTCTCTGTGCAAGTATTAGGCAACCCTGTGTACACCACACAGTCCATGGCTGTGTATCATACATAACAACTGCTAAGAGAGTTACCTCTGTCTTTGGAACTGCTGCAGGTATTGTTACTCGATGTCCCTTGGAACTTAAACTGAAAAGAATACCTGCCACCCAGGAATGGAGAGGGAAAATTTGTTACCGCCACATCAGCACAGAGCTCCAGAATGCCTCTGAGGTGGAGAAAGCAATAAGAGAAGGTCAGTTGTAATGTGTTCCCCTCTGATATGGCTTGCTCAATCTCCTCTGAATCCTTTCTCTCCTTTTCTTAGGCTGAGCAGCAGTCCCCAGACTAGCAGTGATTATAGCCACAAGTAACACCAAGAGCTGAATTCAGAGCAGAAGAAGGTGGGGTAGCATAATATAACTCTCTCAAGACAGTTGTACTACTTACTACTTCAGTGGTGAAGATGATCCATGATGTCCGATAAAAGCTCAGGCTGTGTCCTCAGCTGGATGCTGTCTGCCTGGTTTCGGGAGGTTGTCTGTCAAATTGTAAACATGCAAAGCCCTAAATGCTTCCTGTCATCAGTCAAAAGCTCAGAGAATGCTTGAGTGTCTGTGGCTGGAAATCTTATGATTTTGGAGAATATTGCGAGAAGGCAGAGTGGAAGGCATATAGAGCTTCTGCCAGCTAGTGTGACCACAGCCTCAATCATTGCCCTTCCCATGTCACAGCTTTACTGTTATGGTATTTCATGCTGTATAAGGAAAAATTTTTCTTACTGTCCTGGTTTCGGCAGGGATAGAGTTAATTTCCTTCCTAGTAGCTGGTACAGTGCTGTGGTTTTGATTTAGTCTGAGAATAATGTTGATAACACACCCATGTTTTAGTTGTGGCTGAGCAGTGCTTACACTAGTCAAGGACTTTTCAGCTTCCCATGCTTTACCGACTGAGAAGGCTGGAGGTGCACAAGAAGCTGGGAGGGGGCACAGCCAGGACAGCTGACCCAAACTGGCCAAAGGGACATTGCATACCATGTGACGTCATGCTCAGTACATAAACTGGGGGAAGCTGGCTGGGGGGGGGGGCTGCTGCTTGGGGCCTGGCTGGGCATTGGTCAGCAGGTGGTGAGCAATTGCATTGTGCATCACTTATTTTGTATATTCTTTTATCATTAGTATTATTATTTTTATTATTTTTCCTTCCTTTTCTGTCCTATTAAACTGCCTTTATCTCAATCCATGAATTTTACTTTTTTTTCCCGTTTCTCTTCCCCATCCCACTGCGGGGTGGGGAGTGAGCAAACGGCAGCGTGGTGTTTAGCTGCCTTCCGGGTTAAACAGCAACACTTACCCAAAGGGCAGTAAGTACTTGCCCTAAATGTGAAAGTTGGATTGTCCTTATTTCCTTGACTAGCACAGCTCTGCAACATTGTTATTTGTCCTAATGTTTTTTCATTAGCTTTTCAATATATTATTTGGATATTTTTAATATATCCTTCCAAAACCGGCAAGGCAAGTGGTATGAATTGATTAAGCTAATTACAGAGCTGAAAATCTCTCATGAGAATGACTATGGGGTTTCCTTGCTCCTCTATTCTGTTCACAGTTCAAGCATTATTGCCTTATAAGATCTGAGACAAATTACTTGATCTCTCAACCTCTCTATCAAAATGAGAAGAATATAGAATAACACCTATTTACCTTTCAAGACAGCCAAGGATTAATTAATGCCTACAAAGTGTCTTGATGTTGAGGAAGCATTTCTACAACTGACCAATATTTTATCTGATCACTTTCGTTGTGGTTTATTTACATATATTTTGTCTGCATATATGAGAGTTCATAAGTATATGCTCTGTAAAATATTACAGTTCACATTCCAAAAGGACTCCATGTATCCATGTATTGCATAATAATTTCCTTAGATTTTTGCATAAATGGATTTACCTGCGTGGCTGGATCTGAAAAAAGCCAAGTCTAAAAGAGCCTTAGGTGGTAGTAGGTACTTTTCGAAGTTATTGTCTTCAGCTTCACTTTGATGCATTGTTTGACGTTTGTATTCATTGTCTTGCTCTTTTCTCCTTGCAGCCCAGGACGTTGTGGCTGGTACTAGAGGTGCCATTAGTGGAGAACTAATTTCCCTAGAAATTCAGTCCCCGGATGTCCCAGATCTGACACTAATTGATCTTCCTGGAATTGCCAGAGTGGCTGTGGGGAATCAGCCAAAAGACATTGGGGAACAGGTAAAACTCAGTCTCATAATGCCAAGCTGTGCACAGGGTCACTTCTGTAACCTTCCTCATATGCGAGCCTTTGCTGTAGGACACTGGAGTTATTATGCTGGGCTTCTAAGCCAGCAAGAGAGCTACGCTAACAAACAAACAGGCCTATTTTTCCGGCAAGGAATTGCCAATAGGAACAGTGAGGTCAAGGATCTCCTGTCTGCCCTGTCGTGCAGGAGGGAGCTGCCCACACTAGCCATGAAGGAGCCACCTCAGGTACCTTGACACAGCCTACTCATCGCAGCACAGAATAACCTGGCCATATGGACCCTGAACACAGTGCTGCCCCCGTGTCCCTTCGCTAGACTGCAGTCTGGAAGACAGATACATCCCAAAATGAGTTGTCTCTTACCAGCTCTGTGGATGTATTGGCAAAGGTGAATAGATCTGAGTTCTTGTAAGCTCTTCTGGAGCAAGGCAGCAAATTGGCCCTCTCACAGGTTTGTTGCTCTGTCATTCCTTACTTACAGAGCACATCAGAATCAGACCTGTCCTGGTTTTTCTCATCCCTTAAGGGATCCCAGCAGACCCTTTTTGAAGTAAACAGAATATGCGTTAAAGTGGAGGGGATCTCTACTCTTCCTCTGGCTGCTTTTAGAAGAAATGCTGGGGAATGCAAATAAAACTCTAGTTGGACAAGGCCAGCTGTGAGGGTGATGTGCAGGAGATGGGTGCATTGTTTCCCCTAAAATACCTTTAAATAGGAACTTGGAATAAGAGTAGCCCAAACTAAACTAGATATATCAACAAAAATGAGACAAGATTGGACTGTCTGGGCTTTACTCTCTGGGAGAAGAGTAATTTCATTTCACAATTAGATAGTAATCTTTCTATTGTATTCAGAAGAAAGCAGCAGGTGTGACATGATCCACACATTTCCATCGTCCCCAGCTGCCTGCATGCTTCAGAGATGGAGGCTATAGCATTGTAGCATGTCAGAAATTGGGATGGATGGGAAGTAGAAAAGAGAGGCACCTTTACCACAACTCAGAAAAAAGAGTTAACTTACTTCAGTATAGGCACACTAGAGCTGTGTGAACCTTTTGTAATACAACACAAAGCATGAGAAATTCTTTTAGTTTGGCATTGAAGCATAGAAACAACGCCAACCAGATGTCATGTGTGACTTGTTTTTTTTTTTTTCACAAATACTCCACTGAAGACATTTGCTCTCCTTTCAGGGATACAAATTTGAGATTTATCGGCATAATCTAGCTTGCTTTCTTTCCATAAGTGTGTACCTAGACATCAGAACTTGTTTTTCTTACATGTGATTATTTATGAGATATCTTTAATATTTCCATAATGAACGACTATATGCATGAGAAGTTAAACTTCACATAGCTTTCAGGACAGGCATAACAACAGTCTGGTCTCATTCTTGCTAGATGTTTGGATTAATCTTGACGTAGGAAAAGAGGCTCCATTCTTCTGCTGACCCATTTCCATGCCATCCTCTAGCATGTAATACTATCCTCAGTATATGTGACATTTGATGTCATCACACAGTGGCTCATATTGCTAGAAATGCTCACATCCTACATGCAAGCATCTGATTTCACTGAACGTCATTACTGCTGCTGTCTTGCATTGCAGATCAAAATGCTACTTAAAAAAATTATTGGCTGCAAAGAGACACTCAATTTGGTAGTGGTGCCATGTAATGTGGATATTGCAACAACAGAAGCACTGAAAATGGCTCAAGAGGTGGACCCCCATGGAGAAAGGACACTAGGTGAGGCAATTTTTAAGCTACAAGTTGAAGAGAAGTGCAAATATTTTTTTCCCATGAAGGTCTGATGTTCTCTATTCCACGCCAGATCTGTGAAATTAGCTACTAGAAGAAGGAAAAAAAAGAAAACAGCCTAAATAAACTATTTACAAAGCTTGAGATGATCCAGTAGCTCTAAGAATCCTTCAGTTTTGAGTCTTGCTGGCATTCATGTTATGAATAATTGGAAATTGAAAAATCTCAGCGTTAATGGCGGGAAAGCTTTGCTGCTGCCTGTTAAAAAAGGTTTGCAAGGCAAAAGGTGTGGTGGGAGGCCAACTGTAGAGCAAGTTTTACAGTGCAAAGCCCAGGAGCTGAGAGCTTTCTAGGAAAAAGAAAACAAAACAAAGAGAAGTTGCTTTATAACACATGGTACAGACCGTTCCCACTCTGGTGGCAGGGTGTCCTACTGCACCTCTCCCACCTTTAACTTCTGCACTCGACTAACTTTCTCTTTGGGTAACTTCACAGGGATCCTCACGAAACCTGACCTGGTGGACAGAGGAACGGAAGAGTCTATCATTAACATAATACGAAACATGGTCATCCCCCTCAAAAAAGGTTACATGATCGTGAAGTGTCGTGGGCAGCAGGACATCCATAACAATCTGGCCTTGGCCAGTGCAATCCAGCAGGAGAGAAAATTCTTCGAGACTCATAAACATTTCAGGTACTTATCACAGAAAGGACCTAATCGAAAACATATTAAAGTCACTTCAAAGCTTCCTGTTGACTTGCTGAGATTTAAATTAGGGTTACAAACAGGTATTAATTATACTTGCTATTTCTCATTGCTCATGTAGTGTTGCATTCCAGTAAGCCAGAAGGATTTTATATGTCAAATAAACTTTTAAAATGTATTTTGGATGCAAGTTCAATATATATCTCTCCTTAACTCTGGGAGAAGTGCGATGAACTTCAGAAGTTCAGAATAGTCCCAAAGAATTCAAGTTAAGCGCACTTCAAGTCAAGCACTGAAGTATTTCTATTCACTGGAAAACATGGTGAAACTCAGCATGACAAAGGATACTGCTTGTGCTGAGGGCACAGGTTTCCCAAGAAGATGACTCGGCAGCAAATCAACCATAATATAGAGAATGGCAGGTGAAAAGGGTTTTGAATCGGTGTACTTCACACATGCAGAAATAATACTGCAGCACATTAATCTGCTGTTAGAATTTGCTATTTTCAGATTCTTCTCTGTTTCCCTTTGCTTAGCCAGTAGCAGTAGCTGTCAAACAACTCTTGCATAAAAGCCACGGTGCCCAGAGAGTCCTGGGCAGCTGCCGCATCTGTACTAGCACTCCCCAGAGGACCCTTTCCTTACTCAATTTGTGTAGTAGAACTAGTGAAAACAGAGCAGAGCATCAGTGCTGCCTCCTTGCCTTGCACACGCAGTCTATCCAAAACCACCTTTTCCTCTTTTTTGCAGCATTCTTATGGAAGAAGGAAGGGCCACTATCCCTCATCTGGCAGAGAAGCTCACAAATGAACTTGTGAGACATATTATTGTAAGTAACAGAGGTGCCATACTAAGCTGTTTGTATCAGTTACAATCTAATAAGTTCAGCCCTTCAGCCTTGGATTGCAATTGATTGCAATTGGATTGCATCTTTATATGCATAGATAATACTTAATTATCCTTCAATCCGACCATCTGAGAACAAATTGAACTGAGAGTTAGCGGTAAAGAAACCCAGGCTCTGTCCTCAGATTTGCCTTTAAGCTGAAGATTGACAATAGGCAAATCATTTCATCTACTTGTGACTCATAACTCCTGCCTTTTCAATGGCAGCCATATTTCTTCTTGTTTGTGAAGAGTGTTGATTGGCTGGGTGACAAGTTACTGCTATGAGCTTGCTAAAACACAATAATTTCTATTTAACTGAAAATGTCTTCAAAATCTCAAGTAAGATCTAATTGTTTTATTATATTACTATACTAATATAAGTATATATTACACAAATCTGTAAGTAATATATCTTATTCCATTAAGGGGAAATGCTAAAATACAGGGAACCTCTAAATTCAGTCCTGAAGGAGAAAAAAAAAATGTATTTATATAACCTTACATAAAATAAGCAACTAAACAGCCATGTTCAATCAGGTATTTATCAAGAATGGAGGGGTCAGTACATTCCTTGCATCACCACCTCCCTGGTGCAACCTGTGGGGACATAATGTTTGGCTCACTGTAGGTGAAATGTTGCCCTAGACTACAGCTACTCTGCCCGCCTCGCAGTGAGGTCCAGCCTGATTTCTCAGGTATATCCTAGCCCCCTGCCTTCTCCCATATTTGCACTTCCATGCTATCCCACTATCACGCGTGGGATGCAAGGACAGTGAGCTCTTGGACTCCTAGGAGCAGCAAAGATCATGGGCAGGTATAGGTCACTCTTAGAGGGATTTTGTTTTCCTTCCAAGACCAGACATGTTCAACCTACCTAAACATCCTTCTTTACTGTCTACCCCCCAGAAAACTTTGCCAACACTAGAGAACCAAATACGTGAGGTGCTCCAAAAAACGTTACAGGATCTACAAAAGTATAGCAGAGGCACACCCAGAACAGAGTCTGAGAAGCTGATTTTCCTCACAGATGTAAGTATCAATATTGGTTTGGTCACAGAACAGAGCAAGGAGGTAAATGTGGGAGAAAAAGAAACCACCTAAAGTTATCAAACCGTCAGCATGGACCACCAGGAAGCTTGTGGTATCTGTCACTGAAGTGTTTTAAGAGTAACATAGACAAACCTCTGACAGAAATACATCATTCCCACAAAAATAATGGATAACAGGAGCTTGTAGCCCCTTTTAGCAATTTTTTTCCTGTGATTATGTGATAAGAGAACTGAACAACAACTCAGTTGATTAGTCAAAATCAAGCATCTCAGAGAGGGAAAACTTACACTCCTGCCTGCCTGACATTTTGAAGGGTTTCCATTGTTTTCAGCACTCATAAGATCAAATGCATTCCTGATATCAAAATATGGTGTGCAAGTCCATCTAAGTGTCTCGTCTTGGGGAGCTAATCCCTCACAGTAAGCTTTCAGCAGGCCAGCAGAGGTGCTTATGAAGGCTCACCAGCCTTCAAAGACTTCATACAAGTCTGGTCAATTAGAATTTAGTAAATGGTTGTAGGAGTCCACAGGAAAACAAAAAACCAAACCAAACAAAAACAAAAGAGTATCAAGTTCGTTTTCCTCTAGCTGCGCTGATTTTGAAAAAAAAAAAACCAGGAGCTAAGAGCATAAAAGATGTAAGGGAGGGATGTTTTCAATGAACCATGTTCCTGCTTTAAGATCAAATGACTGCAGATTGACTTAACATATGCAAGTTAGTCTGAAGAAATGAAACTTTACTATATTGCTTGCTTGTTCTTTAATTCATTACAGTTGATCAAATTCTTTAATCAAGACATCTCTCAGACAATGCGTGGAGAGGAACAGTTGTTTGGAAATGAAATCAGACTGTTTACAAAAATCCGCAGAGAGTTTCAAACATGGGAAGTGATCCTCCTAGAGTGTGCTGCAAAGGGTAAGCACAGAAAACCATCACTTGCAGCTGACCTGAGATTCCATTCCCTTGCTTTTAAATGAAGACACAGCATCATCAACAGGTTGTTTTCAAGAAAGTGATAAACAAGAAGCTAGGAGCATTGATCTGTTGTAGTGTTAGGCAAGTTATGCTTTGGTCCTTGGGGACAAAGACCCAGCTTGCGTTAAATGCTGTCATTACAGAGAGATCAGTGGAGGTCTCTCTTCTCCCTGCAAAGCGGTAAAATCAAGACTGTGGACCCTGGCACAGAACCGGTTGGTGATTCTCTGAACCATTCTTCTAAATAATAGCAACAAAACCAACACCAACGCTAATTAATAATAATAATAAGCTATTATTATTATTATTATTATTATTATTATTATTATTATTATTATTATTATTAATGTTTTGGAATTTTGGTCTTTTTTGTTCTACTTATCTTTGGTTTAAGGTGTGGAGAAAGCAATTCTGAGTCTGAAATAACCACAACCTTGTAAAGAGTACCCCTTTCTGTGCATCACTCACCTTGCTAATTGCTTAACTGAACTCAGTTCTAAACTGAGGTGTAGGGTGATACAAGCAGGCTGAACTCTGCTGTACACTCAACATCTTTTGCAGCATCTTTTTCACATCTTTCAAAGACCCCGTCATTTGCTCTTAGAGATGAAATAGCATCAGCTGCCAGTCAAGCAGTAGCTCTTGAAACAAGTTCTTTTAGTCTTTGATATACATCTATGTCAACATCACTAGTGACTCTGAGATGATAGGTACAAATAGGCTGCAAAGGTGCTGTCAGCCAGAGACAAATATATGTATATATATGCATATATGTGAAGAGAGACAGACAGACATTGGTGTATGTCAATGTCTCTTATGTCCCATCCGTGAAGTACCAAGCCAATCCATGATTTTATGGAGAGGAATAAAAGAGTAAGACAATGAAGGCATGAAGAAATAGATGTAAAAAGGGCAGAAAGCACTAACAGATGCATGCAGCTTCTTCAGAGGACAAAGAGCAACTGAGTTGCAGAAGATACGCAAGGCATCACATGGCAGCTGAACCACAGTAGGGAATCCTCTGGGCATGTTCAGGTTATCCCTGTTGATTTAAACTAATACATCCAACTTCACAATAGGATCAGGGTAGCAGCACACAGCAGCTCTTACAACAGCACAGCTCTTGCTGATAATATGCTGCCCCAACATCATGTGTACATATGCTCAGGTGAAGTATTCACACGTGCAGCAGAGTAAGTTCACTTACATTGTGTAGATGAGGCGCTTGTGTAGATGTAGACTTGTATAGATGAGGCGCTTGGGGACATGGTTTAGTGGTCATGGTGGTGTTGGGTTGATGGTTGGACTCGATGATCTTAGAGGTCTTTTCCAATCTTAATGATTTTATGATTCTATGATTCTATACATAGCTTGAAAACTAGAGGTAGCTTTAGCGAGCCCTTCCTCAATGAAAAGCATTGTTATCAGCCACTGCTAGGATTTCTGAAGGTACATTATTGCATGTCAGATGATTCTGTTTAACTTCAGCTTTCTTATGATGAATGAAATTATTAAAAATAGCAGATACTTTGGATACTTGAAGCCTTGAACTTTCTGTTGCGAAGCTGATAGATGTTCTTGTGGCTGTGTTACAGCTTTGTACTACCTTAACTATACAGGTACATTTGCAGACTCTGAACCAGATACTCCACACCTACTTCTGTCTTTTCTTTTTCTTTTTCTTTTTTTTTTGTTATTATCCAACCATGGACTCATATACCTGAATGTTAGAATTGAATGCATCCATGGCTTGACTTCTACTTCCACATGTGCACTTGATCCATGACTCACAAATTTGACCCCAAAACAGGGCAATCTCAAAACCTTTCAAAACACTTAGAAACACATCTTTGCCTGAGTATGTAAACCAATTCAAAGGGATATACTTCATTTAAGATGGCAAATTTGTATAATGACAACAAAGAAATATTGACTGTGATAGCTTAAATAAAACTAGCTAGTCAACAGTAGATTCCCTGGAATAAGACTGTTTAGTGAGTTTGGGGTTTTTTGTTCTGAGTTTTTTAAAACTCAGAAGTGACTGGTAATGCCCACTTCTGTGAGGGTAGCAATTCCAAGAAGAACCAGTATTTTTGAGCCCCATCATAATTTCTGGATTGCTTTCTGTCAGTTAGATGCTCAACCCAGTGTGTGAGATGGCTTATTCACTGAGCGATAATGTGTGTTAGCTCAGTTCTGTGGTAACAGTATTGCTTGAAAGATCATCTCAGCAGTTGTTCTTCTCAAGAGCATGTCAAAGAGGATAAATAGACTTCCTTCTTAAAACTGAAATTTATAGATTGAGTGATTTAGTAGTAAAGCAATGTTATTTTAATATTACAGTTAAAAAAACTGTACCCAGTAAAGCATGGAAATATGAAGACCAGTATCGTGGACGGGAGTTCCCAGGCTTTAGCAATTACAGGACATTTGAGGACATTATAAAAGAGCAAATCATAGAACTGGAGGAGCCAGCGGTTGTGATACTGCACAACGTGATCGGTACGTCTCGCAGGCCACATGAGGCTGTCACGTGGGAGACACTGGTGTGTCTGACAATGTTTTTCCCAGGATAAGCCGATATTCTCACTGCTGGAGCAAGAGATCCAGCCAGGATACTTCAGAGTGGGGAAGTGAATCTGATTCAACCTGGGGGCTTGCTTCTTCTCTAGAGCCTCCAATTTCTACACGCGGTCTCCAGCATTAATACTTTTCCCAGTGGCTGGTGGAAGGGAGTTAGAAAGTAACTATAATAAATAACACAGTAAAGAAATAATATAGTAGAAGTACCTGGTGCCAGCGGAGCAGCTTGGTATTCCCAAGCCCGGGGAGTGGCGTTCACGAATCTGAACTGGGAACCCAGCTTCTTTGCCAATTCTTTGCATGACGTTGTATGTATTATACAGTGACTGCTGGGGCTGGGGGAAAGGGTACGTAGTTCATCCAGTAAAAAGCACCCAAGGAAAAAGTATGTCATGATCCTCTCTCTCCTACGTTTGCCTTAGAAGGCAGCTACAGCGTCTGTGCCAGACTCGGTGCTCTGTATTATATGCGCTAGCCCCTCTTCCTGGGGAGGCCACTCAGGGGGTGAGATGCAGATGTGCTTACATGGCCAAGTGATGGCACATCTGGTCAGACACAGCTGTAAGCACAGAAATTGCTTTATCAAAGAAATCTCAGTGATATTCAATCTCTCAGGTGTTAAGTGGTTACAGGAGGTCTTTAATGGCTCACACTCTTAGACCTATAAATCTAAATTCCTACTGGTTTGTATTGGCGTAGTGCATCAGTACAGCTGCGGAGCTGTTTCTGGATGAATACAGAAAATGAGTAGTTTTCCCAAGTGTCATATTAACAATAGCTTAAAAACCTCGCTTGCTTACCTGACTTTATTTTGTCTGTCTGTTCTTCCCTTAGGACTGGTTGAAGAGAAATTTATGGAACTCACTAAAAGGCATTTTGCTAATTTTCACAATCTAAACAGAGCTGCTAAGGTGAGACACCACCTATAACCTGAGATAAGACAAGAGCAAGACAGAATGGCATTTGTAAATACAGCCATGCTTACGGTACCTATCCCATTGCATTACCCTTATGCAAGCATGGAATTTCTTGCAGTCCTATGGTTTTTATAAAATAAGGAAGAGCTTGAAAACGATCGCATGTTTATAATGGCACTAATGAAAGTGCATTTTGCCTTTCGGTACAACTTTGACAAGATCTAAAACATACATTCCTCATTCATTCTGGTCACATTCTTGATGCGTAGAACACAATGCAAAGAAAACCTGGTATGGCTGCCTTGAAGAGTTTATAATTAATTTCAAATTTAAGTCCTGCAATGATTTGTAAGCGTGTGGGCAGCCTCAGAGCGCTAAACAGTGCTTTTCCCTCTCTGAAAGGCAAGCCAGGGCGTTAGCCAGTGCAGGAATCTTATCTTTAATAAAAGGGAGCAGCAGCAGGCAAGCCAAAAATCATTCAACTATGACAGAGTTAGATGACTCTTCACAATTTGGGGGATTGCATGTTTTGGGGTGGAGTTAAATTATATGGATGTCACTGAAGACCTTTTCTCAGAAAGAGCTTTGAGGAAGAGATGAGAAGCAGTGCTGGACAGCCAGAAAGCAGAGTCCACTCACAGGGTACTGCTGAAAAAAAAAGGAGACTCAAAGGCAAATGTGAGTGAAACAGATGGTTTGCTATTTGGCTTGGATGGCCAAACCCTACTGAGCTCCCAGGCCAACCAGACAGCAAGCAAATAAGCTATTTCAGCCAAACACAGAGGTGTGTAGGGAGGGTCTTTAGGCATAACACGGTGTGAGGGATGAAGAGGGAGGAAGTTCTGGTAGACACTGAAGATAAGAAAAAAAATGGGATGCTTTCTTAGGGGTGCTAGGAAAGCATTTTAAGGGAATTTGAGACTGCCTTCTCTGCCCCCCCAGACTTTTAGGTAGAAGTATCAAAAAGGCCGGAAAGCATCAGATGACTGCAATAGAGGTGCCAGACAGGGAGGTGTTAGACCGGGTTGGTTTGCTGACAACAGATAGGAGACCAAGGTTTTTGAGAAGGGCAGGAGGGGCAATGGAGTTCACATCAGTGCCTGCTGTCACTGCCTACTGCAAAAGGGAGAGGCAAACAAAATGCATGCAAAAACCGAGGACAGGCTGTAGGCTGAACTCATGGCTGGCCATTGCTGCTTGTTCCCGTCACCCTTGTATTTTCCTTTGGGGTCCAAGCACCAGGTTTTGACTGATACCACTCGTGTTTGAGGGGACAAAACTGCCACGTTTTCCTGCTCTTTCACAACAGAGGAACCAGAATCTAAAGCATTACTCCATGTTCCCAAGAGCCGGTCTGGGATTAGACAGTGCTTGCAGCAAGGACTGTTGAACACTGTGCCCACCTTGCCATTCCCTGGGGATGCTGCTAAGCACCGGCACCTTTGCAAAGGAAGCAAATGTCTGAGAACTTGTTGTTCTTTTCTTTCTTAGACCAGAATTGAAGACATCAGACAGAAACAAGTAGCGGAGGCTGAAAGACATATCTGGACCCAGTTTAAAATGGAGAGAATTGTATACTGCCAGGATGACCTTTACATTAGCGATTTAAACTCTGTTAAGGCAGAAAACACTATCAAAGTTGGCAATGGGAAAGAGTTGCAGGTTGGATCTGTTTCGAGTCAAGAGCCCTCCTTTGTCCAGGACATGGTTTCTCACACGAAGGCCTATTTCAATGTGAGTTTACAGACTATGATACAGCAGTTCTTCTGCACCCTGAATGCTATAGCATATAGCCCTCGTCCAGATCTCACTGTAGTCATTATGAGTCTTTCATGCAATACTACTACTATGCAGGGAATAGTAGCCAGAGGGTATAAGTGTCTCATCCAGGTACACGCACAGCTTCTGTACGAATAAATAGGAGCTTCTGACCAGTGATGAAAATGCCAGGACAGAGCTGGTCTGACGGGCTGTGTCAGCACAGTCGCTGGGGAGAAGTAGTTGCGCACTGCAGGGTATGGTGATTAGAAAAGCCTGCAGGTTGTTAAAATGACAGCTGGCTCCTAAACCACTCGTTAGCTACCCCACAGCCTGGCATGGCTCCCTGCTGCGGCTGTCCCTCGCTCGGAGAATATGCCATCAGCAAGTGAGTCCTCTTCTCACCTTCCTCCAGCCTTTCACAGAGAAGGGGGTGACTCCCTGCTGCCTACACAGCCCCACACCAGTACAATGCTCTCTTGCTGGCTCTCCTATGGGGGCAAGTGTCAGGGGGAGGAAAGGACAGTCACTTACCTGCATGGAGGAGAGGATAGGATGGGGAAGAGCCCTTGGCCCTGTAATTAGAAGTTATTGATATTCATTTGATGGCAAGGCCCCCTCTCCAGCAAAGGAAGCGATGGTCCTAGGATTGCTTTCCCCACTGCAAGTTCGTCTCATGGTTTTCAAATAATACTAGTTTCCACAAGCTTAACAACATTATGTACAGCACTTCGGCATTTGGCATGGCATCTGAGAGCTCAGGTCAGCTCAGCTTAGCCTCAAGCCCCTCTGCATATTCCTGCTGCCAGCAGAAAGTCATGTCAGTGGCTTGCAGTCAGATTCTAAATTAATGCGGCAGGAGGAGTGGTAATAAAACGTTAAGTTAAAATGGATTCGGCTATCTGTAGAGATCAGAGTGCGTATGCTGTATTGCAGATAGCTCCACAGAATTTAAGTCTCTGAAGACAAATGTGACGTTTTAACAAAGGATCATATTAAAGAAAGACAGCAAAGAGAACACGCAGTATCAGGATTTGCTCTTGATCTTTGTTTCGTAAAACTCCCTCAGAAAGCAACAAGTTCAATATTAATAATGCAGTAAAGTAGGTAGCAGCTCACCTTGAATTTCAATAGCAAGGTTTTGACAAATTCCTGTGATTAAATGTTCAGGCTGCTCAGGCTGATGGAGAGAAAACCATCGGCTTTCAGAGAACAAGAGACAAAGGCAGAACTGCATGAGCTCTTCCCTCCTGCCTTGCTATACTCTCTGCTATAACACAAAAGTCCTAGATGCTAGTTATACATTTTTGTAAATGCCCTAAGCACCATTTTCAACCATAATAAATGCCAGGGCATCATATCTCCATGGGACTTATGCAATGCCAAATACACTTTGAATGAGATGGAAGCTCTTAAGTGTCCATGGCCTTTGAAAATGGCATGCATGAATCTGTGTCACCTATGGCAGGACTGTCAAGATTCTGGGTAGAGTTTGGCTCCAGAAAAACAATCATATTTAAAGCACCTAGGCTCCCTCCTGCCACGGTCAGTAGTGCCTAGAGAATACGTAGGCTCAGTAAGTGCTTTAGCTGACTCAGCCGAATTGCTTGCTATTGACTAGATCTTTGCAAACTAGGAAGAAAAACTAAACATCTAGTCTGAGGTATTTTTCAGCTTGAGCTCAACCCCATCCCTGTACATGAAAGATTTGCAGCCACTAAGGTCCAGAGGTATCTAAAGTCAGAAACACCTTAGACTTCTCTGGAAACGGGCTGCCTAAACCCTATAGGACCTACAAATCGAATGTGCCTCTACCTGGTCTTCCCACTGCCATTTTCAAGTCAGGTGCCACAAAAAGGAAGGCGGCACCTCTCTCAATTGCAGACAGTCACTCAGGCATAAGTGCTCACCTGGCACCAGGAGGGCTGGAGTCAGCTCCCTCCCAGCACTGGAGAGGTTTTGAACCTCCCATCACCCAAGAGAGAGCACCAGCTAAGCCCCCAAGCCCTGCGGTTGTCTCTGGGGAAAGACAGGGAAAGGGGAAAGGGCCCCACAAGCTCTTCTAGGTCAATCTGTTTCAATTTGCATAAATAACTAGACCAGACAGTTTGTCAGGTTAAGCAGAAAATTATCTCATTGAGATATCAATAGATGTAATGTAGGCACAGTCTAGTTTCACTATTGCTGAGGACATTTTTCTTTAAGGCGAAAGCTTACTCCAAAGCTGTCTTACACTTAAAAGGACAACCACGTCAGAAATACCACCTAAATACAGGAATTTACCACCTTTGGGAAAAATCACTGTTTGATTTCCTGTACCATAACGGATTGGTAGTGTTCAGAGAAGACAGGTTTGACGACAGAAATTGTTCACAAGTACTATTCGTCAGGTGTGTCCTTGTATAACTCTTACCAATGATAGCTGGCAGAGCTAAGCAGGGAACAGCTTGCCTTGGGTTTAGTTTGCTGAGGAGAAAAAGCAATAGCTGACATTCCCGTAACTCTTAATTTTTAGCTCTTTAGGCACAAAAGAGACTAATGGCAAACATTTTTTGGTTCCTAGAAGCACTCACTTCTTGAACAGTAACTCAATATATTTTAAAAACCTGCTGTCACTGCTTACCAGGTTACCTATAGCGCCTTCCTTTTTTAGTTCTTTTTGGGAAACAAGTCTTCTGCCTTTTTTTCCCCTTCTTGCAGGGAGCAAGTAAACGCCTTTCCAATCAGATACCTCTGATCATCCTGTCTTCTGCCCTTCATGACTTCGGGGATAAGTTACAGACCACAATGTTGCAACTTTTGCAAGAAAAAGACAAATTAAGCCATCTTCTTCAGGAGAACAGCGAAGCTGCTAAACATAGGAGCTACCTCAGTCAACGAGTTAATCGTCTCACCAAAGCCTGCCAGTACCTGAGAGACTTCGCCTCGCTGTAGGTGTCTTTGTTTTTCAGAAGTATTTTTCTACTCTTGTTTTCTATCATTGAAGAACTTTGTAAACCCCCCTAAAAATGTAACGTTAGCACAGACCTTTAACACTCATTTCTAGTGTTCAGTTCTGCTTGATTTTCCATAACCAGTTATATGCAAACACCTACCCTTATGTAAAGTGCTCCACTGGGGGAGTTGTGATTAAATAAATGTTATCCCGTTTTTAAGCATTTGCTTCATGAACTCTGTACAAGCATTGAAATAGTTATTAAAAAGCTAGAGCTCTGAGGGTTGTGTTTCATTGTGGTTTTTTTTTTTTAAATAAGGATGAGGGCTTTCAGCTGTATAACTCACAAACTGTAGAAATCAAATTATCTAATTTTCCTAGGTGAAGCTTACTGCACAACCCTAGCAATCTCCCGCTTCCCTTTGTGTTTTTGCCTTGCTGGGGTTGTCTTTCCTGCCATCACCTGAAAGATGACTCTGCAAGGTGTCACCACTGTTAAGTCCCAGCCCAGTAGGTAGAGAGGGTGCACATGGTGGGCATGAAACAGTTCCAGCCTAGAGGGAAAAGAAACTTAACTTCATCTGATCAGTACATCCACAGGATGCGGTTCGCTCTGTTTCTCCTTTTTCAGTTCTCTGATTTGTAGAGAAAGGCTAAGTGGCTCTTTCTTTTGGATGCCTGGAGCATTGCCTGAAATTTGGGGACTGACGGGCAATTCAATAGATGGCAGGATTTGGGTGTCCAAAAGGGATTAAACCACCCAGGATGTTAAACATTAGAAGGGCGTCTCAGCATGTGGCTTGCTGCCTTTCTCCTTCCCCTCCCCAGGGCAAGGAGAACCTTTCCAAAAGCTCTTTCATTTCATGGAAGCCAGTGCAAAATATAATACTGCACGCTGTATTCATGACATCTTTCATATGGAGGACTTACTCTAACGGGCAAAGCTGTGCTTTGTGTAGCAAGAGTAAAGTCTGCATTCAGCTAAAAAAAAAAAAAGTCCTTGTACCAGCGTGCCACGTAGTAATTTCCAAGACGCTTAGAAGAGAAGCCTTCTCTTCAGGCTGGAAATGATAGAAGGTGTTTGACCCTCTGACATGAAACTGCAGCAGCAGATGGCTGACTTCTGTGACACAGCATTCACCGCCCCTGCTGTGGGCAGGGACATCTTCAACTAAATCAGGTTGCTCAGAGCCCCATCCAACCTGACCTGGAATGTTTCCAGGGATGGGGCATCCACCGCCTCTCTGGGCAACATGTGCCAGTGCTTCACCACCCTCAGCATAAAAAATTTCTTCCTCATATCTAGTCTATATCTACCCCCCTTTAGTTTAAAGCCATTCCCCCTTGTCCTGTCGCAACAGGCCCTGCTAAAAAGTTTGTCCCCATCTTTCTTACAAGCCCCCTTTAAGTACTGATAGGCTGCAATAAGGTCTCCCCAAAGCCTTCTCTTCTCCAGGCTGAACAACCCCAACTCTCTCAGCCTTTCCTCATAGGAGAGGTGTTCCATCCCCCTGATTGTTTTCATGGCCCTCTTCTGGACCCGCTCCAACAGGTCCATGCCTTTCTTCTGCTGAGGGCTCCAGAGCTGGACACAGTACTCCAGGTGGGGTCTCACCAGAGCAGAGTAGAGGGGCAGAATCACCTCCCTCGATCCGCTGGCCACGCTTCTTTTGATGCAGCCCAGGATACGGTTGGCCTTCTGTGCTGCGAGCACACATTGCTGGCTCATGTCCAGCTTTTCATCCACCAGTACCCCCAAGTCCTTCTCAGCAGGGCTGCTCTCAATCCCTTCATCCCCCAGCCTGTATTGATACCGGGGCTTGCCCCGACCCAGGTGCAGGACCTTGCACTTGGCCTTGTTAAACCTCATGAGGTTCACACGGGCCCACTTCTCGAGCCTGTCCAGGTCCCTCTGGATGGCATCCCGTCCCTCTGGCGTGTCAACCGCACCACTCAGCTTGGTGTCATCTGCAAACTTGCTGAGGGTGCGCTCGATCCCACTATGTCACTGATGAAGATATTAAACAGTACCAGTCCCAATACGGACCCCTGCGGGACACCACTCGTCACCAATCTCCATCTGGACATTGAGCTGTTGACCACTACCCTCTGGATGCGACCACCTAACCAATTCCTCACCCACCGGACAGTCCACCCATCAAATCCATACCTCTCCAGTTTAGAGAGAAGGATGTTGTGGGGGACCATGTCAAAGGCCTTACAGAGGTCCAGAGAGACGACATCTGTAGCCCTTCCCGTGTCCACTGACGTAGTCACTCCATCATAGAAGGCCACTAGGTTGGTCAGGCAGGACTTGCCCTTGGTGAAGCCATGCTGGCTGTTCTTAACCCTGTTTAGCACTACAGCCAGTTTTCCACATTTCAGTATACTGTTTTGCTACTATTGACTTGCAGTGCTGCAGGTCAGAAGGCATAAAAAAGCCTGATACCATAACAACTTTATTTATTTAATTTCTATTTTGAAAGTACTTTAAACTTGACTACTTCATGGTATCCCCCAAGGCGCGCTTGATGTTTATGTGCTATTGAAAACACCCTGTCTCACACCTAGAGAAGAGAGGCAGGTACACATTGCTTCAGGCAGCATGAGAAATAATAACAAAATAGGGTGCGACTCCCTTGACCCACTGCCTTTAGGCTAAACTTCCTTATTTAATTCAATTTCAGAAGTCAAAGTGATTTCATCAGACCCAGCCACTAAAGACATCCAACATTCCTGGACATCCAGCTCTCTTTCCCTGGCTTTGTTTAAGGACCTGAAATATTGGAAATAAAACAATCTCTTGGATCACCCTCTTGTGTTGTTTTTCTTTTGCTTTGTTTTTTTGGCTTGTTTTGGGTTTTGTTTTTTTTTTTTTTTTACATCCGGTTCTCAAAGCGCTTCAGACACTGAATCCAGCAACTGCTTCCAAAAAAATCCAAGCAAACAGATATAAACCACTACTAAGGAAAACTATTTGTAAAAAAAAAAAAATATTTATTTGGTGCAGTCTTTACATGCAAGATAATTGCATTTCAAACAAGACTAGTAGAGTCATTTCATTCAAAAGATTTATCCTTCTTAACAAAAGTGACTTGGTATGGCTTTTTGATCCTCTGTACTATGATTATAAATTCTTTTCAAAATCCTAGTTGAGGTGGCACTCTGATATTAATTACATTTTGCTAAAAACATACATGCATATACATAAAGGAGAGCTCTAAGGAATTAAAAGCCGAATTTAATAAATGAGGTAGTTCATCTGGTTACGCAGAAACGCAGATTTGTGTCTCCTTGTACAAAACATCCAGCCTCTGTATATGTGTCTGCAGTCAGAGGTCTGTCGCTTGCAACACAGCCTTACTGAAAAACTTTGCCCTTTGCATTTCACAGCCAGGAGAGTTCAACAGTCAACCTTGTTGTGCTGCAGCCAGGGACCTCGCCATCGGGACACCTAACTCACCGCTTCCTGCTACAGCTCTGGAGCATCCCTCTCCATAGCCTACATCAAGAGTGACAGCAGGTCTTGCCCTTTTTGGGTTCAGAGCAGCTTAAGGCAGAACAGCACTTTTACTTATCGAGACAGTCAGACTGGTCTCCCTTCGAACAATCTGACTTGGATGACTGTTGTGTTGAGATCCTGAGGATTTTTAACTACCTGAATATACAGTATTTTTTTTCTATGCCTCTACCGTAGTGCATGAAAACTTCCCTTCATATGTACCAAAAAACATTCATTTCTTTTTAAATTGCCAACCAGCAGCTCAGAGATTCAACGTTCACATTACTTAACATTTAATTTAAAACACTACTAAACCGTCTCAGCATCCTGCTACGAAAATCTTAAATTAAATTGTGATTAAAACTGCCATTATAATCCTGTACCTGATTATCAAGCGAAAGTTACTCAACTAAAGAGACATTTCAGCAAGCAGACGACAGAACGACTTTCTGCCACGCACCACAAGAAGAAAGGTGCTCATTGTGATATCCTTCACTGATTAAGATCAGTCACTGTAGCCAGCACAGAACCGAGTGTGCAATCCTTCATGTTATTTTTAAAAAGAAAATTCAAAGAGGAAAAAAAAAATCATTTGCAAAGTGAATAAATATCCCAGGCACCCATGGCTTCATTTATCCTTGTTCTCAGAAACATCGATCATCAAGAAGGACAGACAGCATTGTCATCTGTTTGCCTGTTTGAAACAGAAAGAAAACAAAAAACAAAGGTTCAAGTTCTGCTGACAGACTATCTTACCAATTACTTGGATGCTTCTC
The DNA here is from genome assembly GCF_965638725.1 of Aptenodytes patagonicus. NCBI lineage: Eukaryota > Metazoa > Chordata > Aves > Sphenisciformes > Spheniscidae > Aptenodytes > Aptenodytes patagonicus. The sequence goes on from NC_134949.1 coordinate 126,344,536, forward strand.
AACAGAATACCTTCATTAGCAGACAAGTCACATTTATTTATTTTTATAAATAAAATCAAGTTTCAGGATTTGGGACATTTACAATTATTGAGAACACCCAAATATTTTACCTGCATATTTTTGTAAATCCAATCTGTAAACACAGTCATATTCCCATATACTCCAGGTCTATTGGGACTAGCACAGCCAGTTCCCCAGCTGGTATCTCCAACCAGCCACCACACGGAGTTTTTGTTAGTTACTAGCGGACCTCCGCTGTCACCCTGCACAAAATACAAGCATATTATTAGTGACCTGGCCACCAGGAAAGACACAATCCATTTCACTTCAGGAATACAGGTTAAGTTTCACAAAAAGCTAACCACCATTTCAAGGTAGTCACTAAAACAAAATGCGATGGCAATTACAGTATTAAAAGATGACTGCTTGTAATAGGGATGAAAATCGTTTGCCCAAAGCACTAAACGAGATTGGCATTATTGACTTTCTTGTTTGCAAGCATAATGCTAAACTATCGCCGTGATTATGAAGACCATTCATTCACTTTCAAGTACCAGATAACAAAACATCCTTGAAGCATTAAAAAGGACTGCCTCACCCTCTTTGGGTATTTAGTGAGAACTCGGCACTGGCAGCCATTCAGAAGATGAAACAAAAGCTCTCCCTTTTAAAGGGATGCACCACAAAAGGAAACAGAAGCCCAACCAAAATGTTACTCTGTTTTGGTTTTTTGCGTAGGATCTGTTTGCAATTAATAGATGATTAAAAAAGCCTACTAGTAAGACCACAAAAATAATCAGATCATTATTAGGTGTTAATTAGGAATAATTACCTGACAGGAATCAATTCCTCCTCTTAGATATCCAGCACAGATCATAGTAGGCAAAATCATGCCATTATAGATATAGACAGAATTACATGTAGAACGTTCTATTAAGGACACCATAACATAATTCAAGTTATTTGATGTTTTACCTAAAATTGAAACATGCACAAAAACACAGATACAAAGGCAAAATTAGAACAAGCATCATATATCGTTGCTATTACAAATCCCAGCAGCTAGCACTGTTCAAGATGAAATAAACTTACTAGAAACATCGGGATGGACACTTAAGATGTATGGTCCATCGCACAGAGACAACTGTGACATTAAAACTCCCTTCCAAGAGGTCAGTGAGTTACCCTGCTTTGCTGTCAGTGCAAGTAAAGAGAACATGGCACCTACCTGCCTACTCCAGCCCCAAATCAACTGTGTTATCTACAGGGCTATTAAAAGCACATGAAGTCTGCAAGAGGCGAAGAGGACCTCCCCAAAGTTTCATGGTCCAGCGCAAGCTGCCAGCAATTCCCATATTCAGGGTCCAGCTTCCCCAGCACCCCCCTCCCCGCCCAGTACCTTCTCATACTGAAAGAAACCTTTCCTCCCTTTCCTTTTCACTTCTTACAAATTTACTTGCATCATGCTATTTTAGCTTGAGGTGGTGGAAAGGACAGGACAGGCTCCTGCCCTTTCCCATGTCCACAGGGGACTGCCTTGGCATACAGCTACCCTTATTACAGGAGAGATGGCCCTGCTAGCAGGGGCACAGAATTGTTTCCTGTGTGAGTATTTCTGGCCCCTGGTACTGATTTGAGGCTCCTTTGCAGTCTGCTGAATGCAACACATCACAACTTGCTTTGAGACAAGAATGCCCTGTGTAAATATTAGGGGCTGTAAAATGCGTGAAAAAATAGCGTATCAACAAATCTGGCTAAAACTGCCCAATCAGCCCATGCAATGGTTATTTGTACACCGAAGAGGACTGGTTTATGTAGAAGACCAAAATATTCCAGAACCACTCTTTACCTCCTTGGTACTCTGCTCCCCACCCAGATATCCAGCACTGCTGATTAGGCTGGAACATCATTCCTGGATTAGGCAGACAAACCGGCCGTATGGTATCTACAAAACAAACACAGTAACATCTGTAATCCCAGATGTCCAGACATAATTCAAAATAAATGCATATGAAATATCTCAGCATGACCACCACTTAAATACATACACACCATGCATTTTCTCTGTACTTTACCTTCCTTGCAGATAAGCAATACTGTGCGATGCAGGAGCAGCAGAAAGCTTACCAGCTGCCCTTTCCCAGATGGCTACCTAATCTTCACCTCAAAGTGAGGAACAAGCACAGTTAATGGTTCTAGCTCAATTCATCAGGCTAACTAGAACAATTAACACCAGCTCTTCTGATCAATAGAGGACAAAGAGGAAGAAAAACTTCTGACAGCTACCTCTCTGCATCCTCTTTGCGAAACCCTGCTGAAAATAATCACAACGCAAGCAGGATTCAATGCCTATATACAAGAAGCATGAAACAAAAACCTGGTAAACAGACAACCTCCCTGCTCTCAGCAGCAGAGGAGCCCTCCAGATTACTTTTAGTAGCTTTAGAGTGATGCACTGAAATATAAAGGACCTGTACACAAAAAGCACTTCAAGTTTAAATAATGGTTTGTCCTCTATTTTTTACTGCTTGCTTACAAACAACCTACATCTACTTTTAAGGAACTTCTTGTAACGCTTGGTTTTGGGGTTGGTTTTCCCAATAGTTATTTCATGTAACTTGGTTTAGGGTTTAATCAGCTGCTCCACCACTACATCCTGAGTCTGCACATATAGGAGTGGCAATACTTAAGCACCATACAGCATTCTGGGGTAAAAGAGATAAGATTATTGAGATGATCCCAAACTCCCTTACCACGTAATCCTACTTAGAAAATCAGAGGGTGTGCCCCCTGCCTCCACCTCCACCCTGTCTCTGTCCCTAAGGAGTCTCTACCCACACTTTGTGTTCTTCCCGCAAGTATCTACCAGGATTTCTTGATGAACTCCAGAAGTTTTAAAAGATGTGCTCATTGCCATTAGATTTTTGCCTTAAGAAGAGCAGAATAGAATACATACCAGTAAAACTCAGCGGTGTCTCTAACTTCATAAGAGCAACGTCATTGTCTTTAGAATCTGTATCATAATCCGGATGGGAAATTATCTGTTGCACTCTGTATCCATTTCTTAAGAGCATCTCATTCTGATTCAGAATCCCAGCGTAAACCCTCCAACTGTACGGGTCAGAAAATCGTCTACAGAAAAAAGAAAGGTTAGAAGGTTTGCTTCTCTGGCAACGACTCACAGATTATGACCTTCAAAAAATTGTCTTCAGAAACAGTAGTCAAATGCATGTGCGACCAAGAATGCACATGCATTTGACTACCATTTCTGAAGAACAAGGTAAACAAATTGCAAGACATCTAACTTTGGGAAAGCTTGACTCTAATCTCATAAATATACCAAAAAAATCTTTGAAATGGGTTAAGTATCACTGTCTATCCCCTTAGTCACTCAGCACAGTAAATTATAGTCTGAGACTGCAACACTGAAGTCTATTGATTTCCATGGCTGAGGGATCAAGCAGTTATTTCTGAGGTCTCACATGTCAGTGGTATCACTCGCATGTACTACCCAAAGCACGCAAGGGCAGCAGAAGCCAGAATTAGTAAAAACATGATCTAGTGAAGGAATTTCACTATCTTGAAAATGCCAAGTGGGGTTTTTTTTGTTTGTTTTTGGGTTTTGGTGGGGTTTTTTAAATGTTAAGCATTCTCGCTAGATGTAATTTAAGTAGTCTCTTGTGCTCCAGCACAGTTTACAAATGCCCAATGGAAAAAACTTTCTGCAAGTGTTAAAACTCCCTCCATGAGAACTGCCAAGGCAGTAGTGCTTGCAAGTCATGCCCCCTCCAAAAATAAAAGTCAAGACTGAAAACCAGTTTTGTGCCAGCTACAGCTTGGTTGCCATTCCTAAAGCTTTTGCATACTACAGAGCTCAAATCAGGAAAACAAAGGAGGGATAAGGTCATCACAAAAAAATAAATACATTCCTTTCTCAAGGTTAAGGACAAAGTTATTTTTCCTTGGCGTAGCCTCAAACCATGATTCAGCCAACCAGCCGTTAAAATGTTTTTGCTTAGTGGGTTTTCCCTCCAACAGAAGCGACCACCTTTTAAACATATTCTGCCACTATACACAAGGTACCACAGCACCCTCAACTCTCCTTTATAGGTTAAAAATGTACAAAGCACCAGTTATTTTTCTTGTTGATGCCTACGTAAAGAGCTGCTTGGATAGGTATAAATCTACATTTAATACTGACTTCGGCTTTACTACCCTGTGGCATGAAGATATGAGGAAATAAATGGCACAGGCATCTTTAAATTGATCATATCTACAGTTGTGCGATATTTGAGAGTTTGGGATTTTTATTTGAGAGTTTCAGATTTTTTTTTTTCTTTTTTCCCTTTTCTTTGTTTTTCCTCACAGAGTAATTCAACATCTTCATGAAAACATTGTACTTTCTGGCATTAAGTTTGGTGCCTTGAGTTTACCTCTTAAGTTGGGTGGGTAGCTATGCCCAACACCACTGCCCAATTTAAGTTCCACCTTTAACAAGTGAAATAAGATTTTCTTCCTGAAGAAAGCAGACAGATGATCTGCAGCCAGCCTCCTCCAGAACAAATTTTCCCTTAATACTTGAAAACCATACTGCTACACAGATAAAATACTGTACCTAGCAAGTGCCTTCAAGGCAGGGAGGAGGGGAGGAATGGTATTTAATTCAGTTTTAAAGCAGAAAGTTGGGATACTTAAGTAAATTTATGCCTTTCAGCCTGAAGCAAGAAAAATCGCCGTTCGAGAGATGAACGAACGAGCCGGTCACTCCGGCGCCCATGCAGGCATGGCAGTCTACAGGCTTAGAAACTCACCCTTCCACGCAGTGTGCCGCCGTCACTATCCACTGGCGGGTGATGATGGAGCCCCCACAGACGTGGGTGCCCTGCACGTGGAGGCTGACCTGCCACGGCCACTGCCCCAGCGCTGCCCCGCTGCCACCCACGATTCTGTTCATAATGTTCACGCTTTTAGTGGACAGGCCGCAGTCTAAGGAGTCAGTTACACACACACAGGCATTAGTTAAAGAGCGAGCTGGTCTGGAAGATGGCTTCTGCAGCTCAGGCTTCGCTAGCAGAGGGGAGCACAGACCATTTCCGACCTCTGCACTGCTGGCGTTCGATACGCCGCAGCTTGGGCCCCTGCCCTGGACACCAAGATCCCGAGTCTCCCATAGCCTAGACCCCGTTTCACATTGCAAACGTCAAGCTGAGTATTTGGTAGCTGCTGCCCTCGGTTCACCACAAACCATAAACCAGTGGTTCATTACACCTTTGAGTGTGGTATTCAAGCATCTCTGGCAAGCCACACAGACACACACCTTTGTGTTGTGCAACAAAACAGACAACAGCCAGGAGTCACCTCATGACAGCCATCACTGCCAGGAATGCACTGCCCACCCGATGGCCGCGTGTTGGAGAGCAGATGCGCCACAGACAGCCCACCACAGCTGCTGGGCAAGGGCTACAGAGCTTCACCACAGGCAAGTCATTTAAAGGAACCGGTGGCAGCAAAGACAAAAGCAACTGGGGATCCAACATCCTCCTTGTCTCCTCTCCCACCCTGCTCCTTAAACTGCACCATTTGAAACTTGGGAACCAGAGTTAAATCATCGTCCGCTCAAAAGATGGTAATTATTTATGCAGATTCAAAAGGATTTCCCAGCCAGAGCATTTCAAAGCATGAACAAGCAGAAGTTTGAGAAACACGGTCACTTACCTATGCAGCGCAAAGAAACCACATTTCCTGATGCACAGGAATCACTGCAATAGAAATAAAAAAAACAAACAGGATTTTAGGCACACAGTGAAGCAAACGGTGAGCAAAGTTCACCCTCCAGCTGCTTCCTACCCTTTCCAGCTACATGCCCTGCCTTCACCCTCATCTTCCTGCTGAGGGTTGCCTCCTTTCTTCACTCTCTCCATCTACCCTACCAGCAACCATCTGGCCTCCACCATTTCTTGCATTCGCCAAAACTGTCATGTGGAAGACTGCAGTCACCAGTACAAAAGGTTTGTAAGCCTATTGAGGAGCAAGATGAAGAACAGCATGAGAAAAAGTTGAGCTGATTTATGAAGTAGTTGTAGAAGAACCTAAACAAGGGAGCCACGGGAACTTTGCAGGCATGGCAGTCTACAGGTTTAGAAACTAGACATTTCAGAGTTGTTTAATGAGAATAAAAGTGATATTTTCCACAGTGAAAGATCCATTTTGCATGCTGTGTGTTCATGTGACTGAAAAAAAAAGCTGCTGTGAATGTCTTACAGCTGGTAGCTATTGTCACCGTACAGAAACTCCTGTTGATGGTCAAAGAGCCTTAGAAAAGTATCTTTGACATGGCAATCTTCTAGACAACATGGAGGGAACAGGATGGGACATCTTTGCTTTTAAAAGAGGAGAGGAAGGATGGAAAAATGACAGCTGTGTTTTTAAATAGAAGGGAGAGCAGTTGCTGCAATCAGATTAAAAACAAAGTCTCTTTCCCTCTAACAATCCCCATTGAAAAATGTGTTTGCATTATGCTATGGGCAGAAGCTACATCTCTTACAGCAGCTAAAAAGACCGCTGATAAAAGGAAAGAATTTTGTATTAAACAAAGATACCTGCTATACAGCTTTTTGTACAAGTCTACATTCCCAGCACTTGTGTTCAGCTTCATGTAGCTTTTAAAGCTGACTTCAGTTGCTACTCCTCGACTGTAGTAATAGGTATCTCTGCAAAACAGAAAGTCTATTATGAAACCCAGTAGTTTCAGTTTTCAAACAAGCAATAAACTGTGCAAGCTAGAGCTTCTGACGTGAACACCACTAAAAATATGATTTTTTTTTTTAATTAAATGCCAGTGTTGTAGTACAGTGCCAAAGACTCAGGTTCTTTAAACATTTGTCAAGTTCTGTTTCCCATCAAACAGTTACTAGATTAAAATAGTATTTTTATCTAATATGCATACACGGTAGGAATCTTCAGCCTCATGAAACAGGGCAAGATGAAGAGATGCCTTTGCTGGTACATTTACACAGCATAGCAGAGTTCAGGTCCAGTAAGTCGTGACAGCCACGTTTCTGTGGGACGACACGGGTAGCACGTGCTGCTGTTCTGCCAGGCTTTCTAGCTGAGGACCAGCTCTGTGTAGTTGCTGCTGGGCTGTCTTACTGGACTTGAAACTACTGGGGTCATTGCCGGTTCAGAGGCCTTAATTCAGAGCACCACGACGCAGCGTGGGCACAGACAAGTTCTGCCTGCCTGGGCAATAAATTCACTCCATTACTCCACACATATCAGAAGACAGCATTTGCCAACTGTATCAGAGAGAGGCAACATCAAGTATTTCAACCGCAGAAGAATTTAGGCTACGGCGTTACATGGGGAGAACGTGGGCAGCAATATGGGCCACGAATGTTTATGGCAATCTTCCACGTGAGCTGGTGTTACTTGTGTCCTCAGAAGACCAAGGCTTTCCAGTAATACTGGTGATGACAGGTTAAGTCAGACTGGATGTTATTGAGCAATTATAATGATCTGCTACTAACTGAAGTGAGCTCTGGAGTGAATGTATTAGATACAAGTGACCCCACTGAGTAACCACTGCATGCGTGCCAGACCCCGTTACTTGGAGCAACGTTTCATTTTGATTCTGTAACAGCTACCATCGTTAAAATCAGACCCACCTGGGTTCACAAGAACTAGATCACCAACTGCTTTTTGTTTCAGATACACATTCTTAAAAACGGCAAGATGGAAATTTTAACCTTTCTGTGTATGTGCAAACACTGACGAAGGTTAGACTTACACACTGTAGCCCATGTCTTTACATGCAATCTTCCCATAATCGTCATTCCAGTCATCTTGACAAACAGGATACCAGGATTTGCTGACAGGTGAATAAACTTCCAGGATAAAGTTTGGTCCAAAAAGTCTAACTGCCAGAAACAGAAGAAAGGGGAAAAAAAAAAAAGAAACCAAGAACACCACATGCTATATTACTGCTCTTTCTCTACTTAAAAGTATTGGTACCCATAATATTTGCTTGTATGTATGAATTGGTGTTAATTTAATGCTGCCTTCTACTCAAATTCTGAGTAAATATCAAGTAGATAGAAATATCGCAATGACTTAATTCTTTTGTGTAAGGCAATTTAAGAACTACCAGTTTAAAAATGCAAGTGTACAATATAGTGTTCATCTTTTCATTTCAGCTTTTATGCTCAAAATTCTCTTTCACTTTCTCCCACTGTGAAAGATTGCAATAGCCAGTCTTTTCTTATCTTTCGTCTACACAATCATACATTTCTTAATATATTGTATATTGTGTATAAACAACATACAATCTATTCTACTACATTTATATGTTATATCTTAATACACCGAATTTCTTCAGACAAGTGCTTGTAGAGCAAGAATGTAACAAGGAGCAATTAGTTCTGACATTACATGCCCCATTATGTATTTATTTGCACAAGAATTTAATATAAAATAGTTTAAGCAAAAGAACAGATTGAACAAGCTTCTCCAAAAACCCATTATTCAACCAAATGGAGAGGAACAGCTTTAGAGCATATGCCAGTAAATGCTAACCCTGCATGAGGCATGTGCAGAATAAAAGTTCCCAGAGAGATAGTAAGAGCACAGCCAGAATTTTCCAGAGTGGCACTGGCACAGCACAGGTGTTAGAAACAAGATGCCACACCTTTGGAACGGACGTTTCCACCTTCAGCTCTGCACTAAAGCTTCCCTTGGCATCTTTTCAGTTGGAAGCACTGACCAGACCAGGCTTTCGTACACAAAGGAGTTATGAAGTAGTTGAAGCGTTATTGGGAGAACAAGGAATGCAAAATATGTGGAAAAAGACGAGCCTGACTGAAGACCACCAGATTTGCATTGTCACTTGAAGTTCTACTAAGAAGTCAGCGATGACTATTCATTCCAGAGACAATGTTACATTGTTTTGCACAAACCCCATTCAAATTAAAAGGTAATATATTAAAAATTGATTCAAAGTTAAGCCACCTCAAACCCCTGAGTCAGTCATTTTGTTTCAGCTTTTCAATCGGACTGGAAACAAACTGAATATCTAGACACAGGTTTCAAAGTGCTCAAACATCCTAAACCACTGTTGTGGTTTAACCTGGCAGGCAGCTGAACACCACACAGCCGTTCACTCACCCCCCCTCCCCACAGTGGGATGGGGGAGAGAATCGGAGAGAGAAAAAAAAAAAAAAAAATTTCATGGGTTGAGATAAAGACACTTTAATAGGACAGAAAAGGAAGGCAAAATAATAAAAATAATAATGATAAAAGAATATACAAAGCAAGTGATGCACAATGCAATTGCTCACCACCCGCCAACTGATGCCCAGCCAGTTCCCGAGCAGCAGTCACCGCCCCCTGGCCAACTCCCCCCAGTTTATGTACTGAGCATGACGTCACATGGTATGGAATGTCCCAGGGGCTGTCCTGGCTGTGCCCCCTCCCGGCTTCTCACTGACAGGGCACGAGGAGCTGAAAAGTCCTTGGCTAGTGTAAGCACTGCTCAGCAACAACTAAAACATGGGTGTGTTATCAACATTGTTCTCCTCCTAAATCCAAAACACAGCGCTGTACCAGCTACTAGGAAGAAAATTAACTCTATCCCAGCCGAAATCAGGACAAGCATTTTAGAGATACAACTTAGGCTAAAATGGCCCTATTGTAACTTAGGCAAGATTTGGACAAGGCAATTTGCTCAAAACCTCTTGCAGTTGGCTGAAGGTCCCCCCCCCTTGACTGCCGGCACTCACCACACCGGGTTTCATCCTCCCCGTCAGGGCAGTGGCTCACTCCATCACACCACTGCGAGAGCGGCATGCACACTCCTGAAGATCCACACTCTATTAAGGAGTCGAGACAACGATTCTCTACTGCGGGGAGAGAGCAACACAGCCGTTAGGCTGAATATCAGCTTAGCCTCAGGTGACTACTGCCAACTCTCATCTTAAGGACTGTTCCACTTTGATAGAGCAAAACATCAGAAAGAGCTCAAACTCAGAGATGGGAGGAGACCTAGCCTGACACAACAGAAGATGTATTGCTCTGTCCTTTACATAGCTTGTGAGATTACATCACTGATGCAACTGACTGGATTTTGTCCCCTGCCCCCCCTGAATAAGCAAGCACCATTAAGTTGTCTGAAAGGAGTCAGTTTTACACTGACAAAGCATAACACTTATAAACAGAAAAGGAGGAAGAAAGCGATTACTCCAACTGCATCCTTTTGCTTTCGCTGCCATTTAAAACAAGATTACATTCACCCTGTATAAATCAAAGTGAGTAAAAAAAAAACCAAACCCTAAGAACACAAAGTGTCATCCTAATAGTTTTAAATGAACTCCCTTCTCTCTTCCTTTCTTTTCTTGCACAGAACAGAAAGGAGAGGCTCCTAAAAACATAGCAAATTGTTTTTTAGTTTCCTTTGAAAAGTGGCCTTCATTGAAAGGGAAATTAAGATAGCACAGGACAAACTTCACCTAAGCCGAACAGAATTGCTCTAGCCCAGCTTCAGAGCTCGGTCACCCCAGTTGGGGACGACTTCCAAGGCAAACGTATCATCTGTGGTATGGCTTACAGTGGTGAGACAGGCTGGGCTCACACATTAACACACTTTCAAAGCAAAAGCCTCACAGAAACAAATAAACGGACGTGAATTACTTCTGCTCCAAGAGAGATCCCATTTTACTAAAATAAAACATATCTTGACCATTTACACTCTCGCAGTTAAGGTATACAAATTTACTTCAATCTTCTTCCTTCACTTGAAATTAAGCGAAGTTCAAATTTGGAACAGAGTTCCATTTCAGAGAGGATGCTCAGCAGTGACTTCCCTAATGAAATGCACTGCAGAATGTGTTGGCCATGCAAAGTCACCTGCCAGCTATCCCCCAGTGCAAAGACCCTTGTAAGAGGTCAAACTGCTCTTCACTAACAGCTACGGTGCTGTACAGTTGTACTGCACCAGCTTTTGCCAAATAGATTGGAGCTTTCCAGAGAGGCCACCTGAATAAGCCGCTCCAGAAGAGTCAAAAAGCTGATGACATCACTTAATGCCAAAAACACTTACTTGATGAAGGGAAAGGAAAGTGACAGCAGCATTGTTCATTAAAAAAAACCAAACCAGAACAAAACAAAAAACCAAACCCACACAAACAAAACGGAGCCATTAGAAAGCAATATTAGTTCGTCTCTCAGGAGATAGGTAACAAAGACTTTCCTGTCCTTAATTCAGCATAAAATGGAAAATAAGAATGTATATTTTTAATTTTAAAAGTTTAATACAACTTTGCTTTCAGAACCAAAAAAAAAAAATTTCTTACCAAAATACCAGATGAAGAAAGCAGCAACTGCACAACAAATGACTAGTAAAATGGATAATACAATGACTATGGTTTTCTTCACACCTGAGATGAAAGCAAGGAGAAAAAGAGAAGTTAGGTTCACAAATAAGCTAATTTCCAGCCACCAGCACCATCTATTTCCTTGACATTAAAAACAGGCATTTTTTGCCAGACAGACTTTTCTCCATTTCACCACCCTTCCTCCAAATTGCCCAGGTTCCTGTCCAGTTACACTGGCATCCCAGCCAGCTATTACTTCTTCATGCACGGGAAGGTGGCTTCTTCGATACAGGAGTTGGAAGGGAAGATCCCTTTTATTTGTTATCTTACTTTGGAAGACCTGAAGTCTAAAATTAGAAGAAATCCCGACAAAACTTACTTAATGCACATGTTCTCCCAGATGAACGTGCTACTGGCCTACTCGACTGATGGGTAGCAACCCTTGGGACACAGCTTGGCACTGATGGAGCATTTGTTGAGAAGTACTGTGGATACGGGTTAGCATCTACTGGCTGCCTGGCAGAATAGACATTTTCTGGCTGAAAGCCATGATTTTCATAGTATGGCGGTGGACCCTAAATGATAATGTTGAGGGGAAGGAAACAGGAGAAAATGAAAAACAGCAGGCAAGACTGAAATTAGGACAAAATAAGTTTCAAATGCCATTTACATTCAGAGCCCTACTAAGTAATTCTGCCAATGCAGAAATATACCATGCATGCATACACATACCAGTGACTCCAATTTACATGGAGAAAGAGATTCAAAGTACATGCCTAATACCTCACACTTTGAATAATAAAAATAACAGAGAGTGAGACTGGAAGGCATATGAAGAGCTCAGTTTCCTGATCCGAAGTAACTCAACCTAAGAAGAATTCTTGAGCCCAGCCCTCCAGCTGGCCGCACAAGCCATCGCACTGGAACATCTGACAGGGTAGAAATAAGCAGCAAGGACAGTTTTAGGCAGTACTGTCATTGAAAGAAATGCTGATGAGTAACAGCCTTTGTGTGTGCAGTTGTCTGGTTCTAGCATAAATGCTTACTGCCCCGTTTTGTCCTATGACAACACCAGGTATACCAAGCAATTTCTGAAACGCACTGGCCTACAGCAGGTTGTGGAATATTTATCGTGGAAGAGCTTTAAGAACTAGTTAGAAGCCATTCCAATCTATCCCTCCAAAATAACCTTTAGAAGTGTAAATCTCTCCCAGGAGTATTTGAGCACTTGAAACGCTACTTAATTCAAGCCTCTTACACCTGCCTCACAGTATATCTTTCCCTTTTTGCAGAAAATAAAACACAACAAATACTCCACATTTTAAAAGACTTGTTAACCAGGACATCACTCAATAGGCTGTTACTTGTAAAGAAATAAAACCTCATTAAAAAAAAAAAAAAAAATCAGAGGGGAATATTTTGTTTACTTACTACAGTAGAGGTCATCTTTCCTTTGTCAGCAGTACCAAAACAATTCAAGTGTTTGGAAGTAAAGCGTGAACCTAGATATATATTAAAAAAAAAAACAACAACCACAAAAAAAAAAAAAAAACAAAACAGAAAACAATCACAACCAGAAGCTTTGTCCACCTTTCTTGTCGTTTTTTTCTTTGGAAAAATGCCAAATCTGGGAGGAAAAAAAAATATGGACGTATTTCAAGAGCGGATACAAATTAAGGTGCAGCATGAAATCGTATCTCAATAGCCTCTCAATACAACCTTGAGGATTATATAGTGGCAACTATTCATTAACACGAGCGCCACACAAACCGAGAAGATTAAGTTAGTGCTCACTCTGCTGACAGAATGAGAGTTAAAGAATATCCTGGCAGCAACCCACATGGTGTCAGTACCAAGTTCAGGTCCTCCTGCCTCTCTCAACACTTACTCATGTATCGCTCTGAGGTTTATGACACAGAAACAAGAACATGAACAAAGTATCGGGAAATACAAATTCAACCAGCTCATTTGATAACGCCACAGCTAGCAGCCCCACAAACCACATCTTTCTCACTCTTCCGCGTTGCACACAGTTGTGTGTTGTAGCCACCCCACCAAAAACAGGGAGAGAAGCACGGCAGGGAAACAATATGCCACACCAATACGAAAGTTTTTCAAATAGAGTGAAAGAGAGGAGCTACATCCAATGTTTCAAGCATACAGCAGTTTATTTTAAAGTTAAACATTAACATTAAGTAAAACCACAGATTAGCAAAGACACAAGAAACACAAAATGTTTGCTGCCGCAGTTCTAAAATAGGCAGTTATACACCTCCACAAGCAATCATTTTAATAAATAATTTAATCTATTGAGTCCTCTCATAAAGTTACTCTACATGAAAAAAAGCCTAGGAAGTGCCTCAGTCACGCACTGAGAAATACCCTTCTGCAGCTTGCAGAGCAGTACCCTGCACGCAGGCACACTGCCATGACCCCTGTGGAAAGCCATGACTATAAAGAGCAGCTGCAGTACGACACAGCATAATTCAGCCCGCAGTATAAGGTTATGTTTTAGAACCTGTACCAAGGTGTCATCTCACCCAAAACTGAACTGCAAATGTCACTGAAGCAGATTTCAACGGCAGCTTGGCGCCTTGAGCGTGCCAATACTTTGTGACAGTTTAGGAAGGCTGATTCTGGTATTTGCTTATTAGCACCATCAGAAAAAAAGTAAATAATAATGCACTGTTAAACGCTTAATTGCATGGCAGACAGGTGAAAAACAAGTCTTACTCCTACTTACAGTAAGTCCATCAGATTGGTGACTCAGGATTCAGGACTTCTGCTTTATGTCGCATCCATTCTTACCCAGCTCTTCACAGCAGAGTCGGAAAGTGTGGCTCTAACCAGACTTAGAAGACAAGTAACAAGTTGCAGGAAGATATTTTTGTTCCTTCTTCTCTGAAAAGGAGGGGGGGGGAAAAAAAGCATTAGGAAGTTTAGTGACAGCAGACAGAAGAATACTAGGTGGTGATTCTGAGGTAAGCCAACAGGTACTACGACCAAAGAAAAACCCAAATATTTTTTACATTACCATTTGAAAGGGTTTGCAAATTGGCAGATGACAGTCTTCCTCACTCTTTTGGGGTTTGTTTGTTTTTAAATGAACTGAGGAGAAAAATATCTCTGCTTAACTGGCTTTCAACCATCACTCCCAATTTAGTTCTTGTTAATCTATTTCCCATCCAGTTTCTGATTAATAACAGTTTCCCATTATCACACCACAAAACACAGCGAAGTCATAGGTACATACAGATTTCCATGGTATTAGACATACACATTTGCCAGTGTATTAAAAACAGATTAAACCAAAACCACTGGGCTCCTGTTAGTTTGCAAACGTTTAAGGCAAAAATCGATGTGTAGCAACCAATAATGATATAATCTAGTTTTCTTAACTAGAACGCCATCACTGACACACTTCAAAATGTTTTACAAATACATCATCAGGGTACTGCAACAACTTCACAGATAAGGAAGCTGGGTCATGGAGAAACAAACTGACCTGTCAAACACTCCCCATCCCAACAACTACAGAGCTAGAAGAGACTGGTCTGTCTTATCTCAGTCCAACACTTTGGCCTCTAACTCACCTCACACATCAGACAGATTGAAATAGATCCCACATGAAAGTATCATAAACCCACTCTGGTGCAGAAGAGTTTAGTGGGAACGCACAGCTATCCTTCCCTCCCACTGCCAGTCATTCCTCCTGATGTCTGCCGAGCTATAATGGCACTTGACTGGGTACGTCTGAAGAAACAAGCCTCAAGAGTCCTTTAAAGTGAGCTGCTGGAGTTAAAGTGTACAGAGATCCCCAGGCAAGGAAACAGGGATGGAGCTCACCCCTGCAGCAGGCTTAAAGACGTAAGAGACAGGGCCCAGGGAGCCAGAGCCTTGCAGGTCAGCTTGCTAACACCTTCTAGCTTTGGAAAAAGTATACCCAAATAATGAAAGGGACCTGTCACTCATATGCAGTCAAGCCCCTGAATTTCAAAAACTACAGTTTACTCCAGTATGGATGGAGCAGAACCAGCATTTAGACCTCCAGCAACACAGAAGGTCCAAAATCAAGTGTGCTTTTGTTTCATAACTCTGAAAGTAAAGAAAAGACGCTACTGTTTCTAATGATAGGCGACAGTAAGAGCATAAAACGTATAGCCATCACTGACATAGTAGACTGATGAATACAGTGAAACGTACTGCCTCACAGCTCACAGCTATTACTTGAAATATTTTAGCGTCTTCTCACATATGCCTTAGGAGTGTTATAATTAAAGTTCTGTCATGGGTCATTAAGATTAAAAAAATACATCATTTTTTCCAATAAAAGTTGTCAGAATGAAAAAAAAACCCCAAAACCAAACAACCAACAATAAAAAAAAAATTGAAAATATTAGATTAATTCAAAACAAATTCAATCCAATAGCTTTTTTAGTTTTTCTATGGATTTCTGCAAATCAATTCTTTATGTTTAAGCAAAAGTTGCAGTAGAGTTGGTCTGTACTTCATTTGATAACATACTACTTAATTGAATATAGACTTCCTAGACTATTAGTCCTCCAGAGGCTTGTCCTCCTCCCTGCCACAGTGACAGCCGCTCTGTCCCCTGGACAGGAAAAGCACCAAGCACACAGTCGTGCTGCTCAGGTGTAAGTGGTCCTCACCGCCACATCCTCCTAAGCCCCTCACCTCGCTACCGCTGGGCAAAGGTGAGCCTCCGCTTTTGCCTCCTTACAGCGGCATCAGGTCACGACTCCTTTATACTGTGCGTGTCCTTCGCTAGCCAGGAGCCAACATCCCCAACAGAAAGAACAAAAGGCAAAGAAACCCTAAAGATTTAACCATGATTTTGTTAGTGAAACCAGACTTGCTGGCTTTCACCCTAGTTCTCCATGCAAGAAATAGTAATGGTACTTCCTTAGTACACACCATGTCGTAACCGCTAATTAAGAGCAGTACCATGCTTTGGAGGCATAGAGTTCCACAAGTACCGCTAGCTATATTAGTTTCCACAAGCTTTTACATAGGGATCACTGTATGTTGTTTCCATGCCTAGATGCCTGAGTCAATAGGACGGAGGAATTACCTTCCGATACCCTAATGCAACACTGTGAATTCAACTCAGCCAATGAAGCCAGAGTTATATTGGCAACAGTATACTTCCTGCATTTATGTATTACTTCAATATATATTTTGTGCTATTTCCTGAAATAGAAACATCATTAGCTGTTTGCTAAGCTCGATGATAGCTATCAACAATTGAAAAAACAACCACCAAAAAAACCAAACTGGTTCTTCACGGTTAGACCTACGTAAAAGCAGTCACATGCAAATAAGGAAGAAGGGAGAGGACAGAACAGTTAAAAGCCAAATGCATGAAGTCAAGTTCAGCTTCTAAAAGGAGGAAGCATAAAAGCATCCAAACACTCTACATGAACACTGACTAACACAGTGTCACATCCAAAAGATTAGCAGTTCCCTTTATCCAGATAAAGAAATACAGCACATGCAAATGAACAAACTGGCAAAACTCATTCAGATAGCAAAGGAGTAATTCCAGTGCAAGCTCAACCTTCAAAAAGGGCAAGCCAACAAATTATGGCTTCTGTTGATGACGCTAGAAAGGAAGTATGCTTTTATTTTTTTTATTCCCAACCATTTTATGACCACCTAGAAGTTTCGATAGCGTAACCTTAGACACAATATAACCATGATACAAAGGTGGGGAGGAACGGGAGGAGGGGCAATTAAAAAAAATAAGAAGAGAGAAAACAAGAAAAGAGGTGATTCCAGATTCATTGACGTGATCTTTTCAACACACTGGGCGATTCCTGCCTCTGCTACCTGGACAAGAGAAAAGACACATGGTCAAGGTTTCTGTTTAACAAGCAGCACTAAAATTATCATGACTTGCAAATGAAGTATAGAAAGGTTAAAAAAAAAAATAGTTATGTATGAAAGAGGAAAGGAACTAAGTAAGAATTTTCATCTCATTTCATTAACAAGATTTCCTTGATACTTCTTCAGGAAGTAGCACTGAATATTTTTATTGCGATGATTTAAAAAAGTGAATGTAATTCACTCCATGGGCTAAAATTTATCCTCTGGAAGGGGTCAAAGACAAGCCGACAAGCAACTGAATGTCTCAAAGTCATCAAAATCAGATTCTTCCAATGTCCTGGCCTTTCGGCTAACCTTCTCAATAGAGGTAAGCTCTACTTGGCGTGCCTATGCAGTAACGATACACATCCTGCAGAGAACTATACAAGACTATGTAAATGTTTACATGAAAGGTTGCCACAAATAGAGCCTCAGCATTCTTAGATCTCCTAAGAAATAGCTATAGTCTATCTATAGCTAGATTAGCTCGTAAAATACCATTAAACTGCAGAACTACTTGCCAACAAGTGTCAAAAAACAGTGCCTCTTGATAAGCACTACCAGCAGCCCAAATAAAGTCCACAACAGCAAGTTCCCAAGGCCAGCAAACCAAGATTAATACTACTTCCACATGCAAAAAAAGGCATTAAAAAGCTCTGAGCGTAGCAGTCTCATTTTAAAGTTATAGGATGCTGTATTCATATTACAAATGATCATCTATTTATCTTCTCTGAAAACAGATGTTACCATGAAACTCAGCCTATCACAAGTACATCACATGCCTTTGTTAGGATCGGTAGGGTGGGAAAGGAGGCTGAAAAGCTGTTGCCTAGCTGAGTGGATGACAAGTGGCAGAAGACCCTACAAAAAAAGCTGTTTCTGAAACAGAAAGGGCCAAGGGCCCAGAAGAACCAGATTTGCTGGCATGGTAGGAAATGGACCTATTGGTCAGGCAACAACTGCAGAGGCAGCCATTGCCCACAGCACCCACCACCTCACATGCAGAGATCACGGTGTTGCTAGAGATGCAGCAAAAGCCAGCCTGGCACTTGGATGCTTTCTTCCCCTACACTACATCCTCAGTTCTGCCTCTGCCCTTCTCCTTCCATGGCAGAAGCAAATAACTTCATCTTCTGACAGTAAAATTCAAGTCTCTGTCTACAGCTCTGAAAGTCCCTGGCAAGGAAAAAAAAGCTCTCAAGAATATTTGTTTACCTCATTCAAGCTGCGAATGAATATTGTATGAATATGGTACCAGCAGGTACCCACTCCACAGAAAAATAAAAACTAGCAGCGTTAACAAATCAGTCTTATTTAGATATTTGTCCAGGTCAGCTGTTTTCAAGCTGCGAACTACAGATCCTGAGGAGCTGTAAACGACTTCCAAGGGGTCTATGGCAGATAAGAAAGAAAAGCAAGCCTGCTGGCAGGAGGTTTGAATTCACTCCACAGGGAGGCCCGTATTGCCAGAGACAGGTTTAGGGATCCACGCATCAAAGACATGGGAGAAGTACTGATGTAGTAGCATGGACACAGCTGAGCTACCGTCGCAGTACTGGAACTACTCAGTGTGGACCAACCCATGACTGACACAGGAGGAAGAGCCCCTATCTCCAGGAGCAGCAACTCCAAGAGAAATGTTTTGACCAGCATCCTAGAATGCTGTTTTGCTTTGTTTTTCCATCAACATCCAGGAACATAGTTTCAACTTATTTCCATTTTCAGGCTAGACTACCATGATAGATTTGTTCTAGCCTGACTTTTCTATGTACCAGTATAATTTTTAACAGTTTAAGAATGAAAAAAAGGAAAAAAGACGTGTTAACTCCTACTTTGACATCAAATTTTATCTTAGTCCACCTGTCTTTTGGCTTTACATTTACGTTGATACACATAGGTAACAGCCACAACTGCAATTGTTTCCCAGTTTCATTGATCTATGCCACACCCAACGTCCATCTCTTCCCCCACCTAACACTGCCTTAGTTGATGCAAATCATCCTTCAGAGGTAAAGCTGCTTCCTTTGGCTCCTTCTAAAGCGCTGAAGGCATTAGTGTCACTTTACTCAGGGCAAACAGGGATACTGAGGACAAAGACACAATGTGAGAATGGTCTCTTAAATTCACTGACACCCACCCACCCAGAAACCCGAGGTCCAGGTAGGCCATGGTCATCAGTAAAGCCACCTGAGGAGAGGTGCGGAGTGGGGTCGATTTCATCATTCAAAGTTTTGGCCCAGAAGTTTCAATGATATGGCTCCTGTGGGAAGGCACTCTACCAACAAAATTACTCTTCCAAAATTACTTGACAAGTTGGGACAACTGTAACCAGAAATTAGTGCTTTTGCAAGAAACTAAAGCAACGGTGACATTAATACACAATGAGGAGGCCCCAGAACTAGATGCTGTTCTAGTTTATTCTCCGCATGAGCGACGACTCACTCCGTGACCTTGAAAAAGCTGCCTAAGCTCATAGTGCCTCGTCTCCCTTCGTCACAACGGCAAGAAATGGACAGCCTCCACCTTGAGAAGTACGAGGTGGGACAGTGTCGGCGTGCGCAGAGCGCTCCGCACCTTTCCTCCTGTACCTCGTCGGATGGCGTTATTCACTTCACAACACCCATTCACCTCTTCTGCGCTACTTCAGCTCCCGTCTTGCCTTACCCACCGGTCGGCGGGGAAGCGCAACTTTTTCGCGCTGCACCTACCAGTAGAGAAATCGGCTGCGGGAAGGGGGCAACCGGGTAAAGCAGAGGGAAACACCGCTGAAAGGGGCGAGCTTACGTGCCCCCTCGATTTTATCAGCCGGCGCCTCCTTTTCTTGCTCTCGGGAGACGCCGCCGCCGCTGCCCCCAGCCCCGGGAGCGCCCGCGGGGCTCACCGCGCCGCGCACCGCGCCGACCCCCGCCCCGGCGGGGCCCCGGCCCCCCTACCCCCGCGGGACGGGGATTTTCAGATGCCTCCGGGGTCCCCCCCCCCAAAGCAAAGCCGAAGTTCCTTAATTAAAAGCCAAAAACCGCAAGCGCAACTCGGAGCGGCCGGGACGGGCCCCCCCCGGGGGGACGGCGCCCCCCGGCCCGCGGGAGCCGCCCGGCCCCGGAGGTGGCTCCGCTCGCCTCGGGGAAGAGCCCGTGCGGGGCGAAGGGGCCGCGGCCGGCCCGGGCCGAGCGGTGGGGAGCGCCGCGCTCACCTGGGGCTGCCCTGTCCGGAGCGGAGCCGGGACGGAACGCGGCGCACCGAGCCGGGAGCAGCCGCTGCGGCCGGGGAGGAGTTACCCGGAGGGGAGAGCAGCGGGGAAGGGGCAGGTGCCGCCAGGTGGATGCGTCGCCCGGCCCCTTCCTCCCGCCGCCGCCGCCGGGGAGGAGGGCGCTGCCCGCAGCCCGCCTCGCTCACCCCACGGCAGCAGGGAGACGCCGCGGGTCTGGCCCGGGGGCGGGGGGACGGCGCCCACCAGCCCTTCGGGGGCGGCCGGGCTGTGCTGTGCCGCCGCCGGCGGCGGGGGGCACGGGCGGCCCTTCCTGCCCGGTGGGGGCCGGCAGCCGCCCCTAGCCAGACCGCACCGGAGCGGGGCTCCCCTTTCCCTCTTCCCCCAGCCCTCCTCCTCCCCCTCCCCCCACGGACGTTTGCAGAACAAACAAGCCGGAGGGAAGCAAAGGCGGCCCCGGGAAGGGCCCGCAGCCCCCCGGGGCCGCGGCACCCCGAGGGGCGCGGCGGTGCCTCCCGGTGTAAGGCCCCCCTCCCGGGGGCGGAGGTGCCGCGACTCCTCCCGGCGGACCCGTCCCAGGTTTTGCTTTTGCTGCTCTAGCCTAAGCGTGCTGTAGTGAGGGGCCCGGGCTTTTTTTTGAATTTACACACCGGTCTTTCTTAGCCGGCGTTTCAGAGTGTTGTAGGCAAATAAGAAGCCACAATGCTTCCCTGAACAGGGCAGGTCAGGAGCTGGTAAAGATTGCTCATAAAATACCCAGCCCGGGGAAATGACTTCCTTTTTTTTTTTTGCCTTTTAGGGCCATTTAATAAAGGGTCGCTCTGAAAAATTACTGCAATCTCAATTGTCACATTACTTATAACGCTCTAGTGACTTGTGGTAACTCTCCTGTAAAGCAAATCTACAAATGAGTCAAGTTTTTCTCTGCCAAAGCTGAGCTCCACTGCAAACAAAACCCCACTTATACCCCAAAACCTCAGAGTACAACTGGAAAAGTGCATAAAATTGTTTGAAGAAATTCAAACTCACTTTTAATAACAGCTCCAAATTAGCTACAATATTGCTGCATGCTACGCTTAACATCTCTCTATGGAGTCTACAGGTGAGGCAAAGTACACAAGTTTGGCATGATAAGCATTTGGGGTTTGTTTATATTTTCAAATGCATAACAAGGAATTACATCAAGTGCACCAAGAAGCCAAGTTCATACCTTCAGTATTTTTCCAGCTCTACATATTTATTCGAAGAGAACTATGTATCTTCAGACCCCTTAGTACAAAAACATAAGGAGCATTGGCTGAAACATCTTTAAACTTCAGCTAAGGCTTTTCAGCTGAACCTTTTTGTAGGGCTATTTCTGGTCATGGTCTCCCAAAAGGAGTCAGTGAGATTCAGTAATTTTCCAGTGTGGATTCAGTTGCAGGAATTGGACGTCAAGTTTCACCTGAAGTAAAACATAAAATCATCCCAAGCCACAACCAAAATGCACTGCATTGTCACCTTCTGTGGCTTTCTAACATGTCCACCTGTGTGGCATGTCCTTGTCTTTAATCTACAGTAACCCTGTCAGTGGCCTTCAGAGCTTAGAGATATTTTAGGTTTGAAGCAGGGTAGATACATAAGGTTTTCCTGTTAAGTTTCCTTTCCAAGACGGAGGGAAATGGCCCTGCAAATTGTCACTTAGCATCATGGCCACAAGGAGAGATGATGACATGATCATCAAGGAGAGGTCCCTCAAGATCTGTTCTGCTCTACAAGAGAACCTGAACATTTCTCTGCTTTGGAAATTCACAACTTTTTTTCTTTGAAAGTCATTTGGAGGCTATGTATTCCTGTACTGATGATGTCTTGTTCCTCTCTCAAGACAAAGCTCACTTAGTTATTAGGATACCTAACAATTTATGTTTCAAAAAGGTGTTTCTTTTGAGCTTCAGAATATCCTGGACCTCACTTCGGATTTGTCCAGATGTCTTGCACAATGGCCACAGATAAGGAGAAAGGGAGATGTAAAATATATAGGCTGGTTCCTCTGTAAGTTGATGTTGTCTATATGTAGCCGCTTCTAAGGTATTACATCAATTCAGGTGCTATAAACAAAATTGGGCAGAAGGACACGGTAACAGGTAACAAATATGCTGTGCCGAGGAGCGGTGTGCTTTTCCACCAGAGAAGTTTTAAACTCTTTACCAGGACCCACGTTGCTTTGTGCACTACAAAACAGTACCAGACCTGCCGGGGGCGGGGGGGGGATTCAGTGCAGCTCCATTAAAATGCATGGCGCTCTGCTTAGTTACAGACTTGAAGATCTGGGCATAAGCCAGCAGCTCGTTGATTGCCCCTGTTAACACCTTTTCTTCTCAGAGAGGGCTCAGCTGGGCACTGAACAGTGCATTCCCACCCTCTTTCCCCCAGTTCTTCCCTCCCTTCCTTCAGGTTGGTATCTGGCTCGCTAAAGGGTTGGCCTTTCAGACCTCTAACGTGGTAAAAGCTTTCTTTTTTTTTTTTTACTGGGTTAATATTCCCCAAGGTTAACTAAGCTTGCTAACAAAGGTCAAAGGGACAGGAGAGCTGGAGCAGCCGAGGCGGCGGAGGCGGGGAGGGGGACACTGCCTCCTCTTGGCAGCAGAAGCTGTCAGGTTTGTTCAGCTTGTCTTTTCTAGTTGAGGACTGAGCTCGTGGCCCTGTAATCTCTTCAAAAATAGTTGTATGTATGTATTACTGTGTTTTAATTATGCAAGCTGGCTTTTGCAGAGGAGGGTGCTGAGTATTCATTTTATTAACGGATTATAAGCAACCATTAAAGGAGAGATCAGGGCAGGGTTTGGTTTTTCAGAGCGGCTGCATGCTTTGGAAGGGGGCGGGCGAGTCCTCTGCTGGAGAGGGACTTTCTCTTGCTGAGGAGCCCAGAGTTCACTGCCCAGAATTCCGGGTGTCTGACCCAGCCTAACGCTGCTCATCTCAGCACTCACTCCAAACACCTTTCTCTCACTTAAATATTAATAGTTAAATGTTCGGTTAACCACTTCCTCCTCCATATTTATGCGCGTGCGGGGCAGGGGAAGGATGTTTGGATGTTTTCTTTCATTTTTTACAGGCATAAAAGCTAACGTTTCTATAGACCGGTGCTAAGCATCTGAATTTCTACATGTAAAATAAACTGATCTTTTTAACTGTCTGGCACCACCTACCATTGCACATCCTACCACACGATACCTTTGGCTTCCTGTGACTCTATTCTTTAAGGTAGCTCTGCCCACCCATTAACCGTAACTCGCTTTGTTTCTGCGGCACTTTGTGTGTTCATTTCCTACTCTGTTAATACCCGACATGTCATTTGCACCATTGTCTTTCATACTTATGAATTTTTGCCTGTGTTTCTAGCGTCTAATCAAAAATCCAGGGGAGTGGGAGATAAGGTCTCTCTAAAGCCAAACTGCAGAGTACTTACTCAAAGCATGTCAGGATGAGCTTGCCCTTGCCGCATTGGGACTACAGCACAAGACGTCCTTTTACCACACCAATAGAACTAGAATTAGAGGTATCTCCAGGGAAATTCCATGCTGAAGCCCACAACTGAAAAAAAAAAAAAATCAGATGAGGAACTGGCTCACCCAACTCAACACCTCCTTTGTTTTCACAACCCAGCTTTAAGCACCAGGTATCTCGTTATGCCCTACTGCGGTGGAGTCCTCTATGCATTTTTTTTTCATCGGTAACATGAGAGAGAGCTCTGTGGTTGACACTTTACCACAGATGCTACAGTTATGCACTCACCCATAAAACTACATCAAACTTGGGAACTTAATTAGTCATTCAATAACTAAACTTAAACTAAATGTATGTTGACTTTGGAAGGATATTTGCATCTGCTGGTATTACCGAGAATACACACATAAATTTTCCTGCTGCAGGTATATTTGAAAATCAAAATAAATGGGCAGACATCTTCAAAAAACATCTTTTTTTCTAACCGTTGAATGCCTGTGAAACAGGAGGTGGTCCTCTGTTAGGATATTAACTAAATATGCTGAAAAAACACAACTCCTTAAACCAATTACCCTGTTATCTGGGAACCAGGAGAGGGTCTCACGCGCCTGCGGATTAGAAAGGTGCGTCCCCGTGAACATTCTCACTTCCTTCCCAGACTTTCAGAAACTTTTTTAGGAGTTTCAAGCCCTACACAGATGGAAAAAACAGAAAGCTGCCCCGGCTCTTCTTGGTTCTCAATTTTTTTTTCTCTTTCCTCCCGGTTTAGCTTTCTAGTATAGAGACAAAGAAAGTCTGAGTTATGAAATTCTTTGCTCTCTCCCGGAGGGAAGAAACTGTCAGGAATAAAAAGTGACCTTAACTTTCCTTTATGTGCATGTTGTTTCAATGGGTTTCTTGTCTGTCATTGTAAAACAAGAGAGAATAAAAATTCAAATACTGCTCTTTGTTGGATTTTTCCAGGTGTACCATATAAATACAGCTGCATTTTCCTACATTGGAATAGAATTTGACCTACAAATTTTACCTGCTATCCACATTAAAATAGTGCTACTCTTGTGGCACAGAAATTGAATGATAACTTTAATTTATTGTATGATTTTTTTCCTGATACTTGGGACTTTTTTTTCACTGATCTGGTTGTTAACTTTGTCTTCCACTTGTAACACAAAGCAGCCATAAATCCAAACTACTCAGCCAGTTAAACCAAGTTTATAGTTACTCTTGTGCCAGCAAACAGGCCTGAAGCAACTACAATGCATCAGTGAATATGGGTTTCGATGCAAACTGATCTCACTGTTCTTATAAAAAGAAATTACATAAATACATTTTGACTTGCATTTTAAAATATTTTATTTAATACGAATTTGCAAAAGGAAAATTACTCAATTCTTATGCAATTGGCTTTAAACAATTAGTGACAGAACTGTGTTTCAGTAGAAATTAGAATCAAATATATTTAGTTTTGCTGATGCAGACAGAAAAACACTGATTGGGAAAATAAAAAGAAACAAACCACAATAGTTCTTAAATTAAGAGGGTTTTTTTCTAGTTAGAAACCAAAAGTGATGTTTTGGATCCAAATGTAATCTTGGACAAAATTAACATTGATTTAGTGGAGCCAGATCTTCTCAACTGATAATTTAATTATAATTTGTTTTTAAAACGTTGAATGCTACTCATGATATATTATATCAACAAATGACTTATTTTTTATAGATCCAGGAAGACCACTGATTTTCATTTCTTTGGTAATAATTCTGTGCTACAGAATTAAAAAAAAAAGGAACAAGACCTTTTGAACAGCTGAATTTTCTGAATACCTGCATGAGATAACCAGAGATAAATCGTATCCAGAAAGAATTGCTTTTTGTTTGTCTGAATAATAAAGAGTTGGGGTTTTTTTCACTTTCAATCCTAGTTCAGCTCCAGATTTGCTGTATAATTTCAGCGAACTTGTTTCTGTCTGTCTCCATTTCCTGCTCTGTAAAAGGAAATTAATGGTACACATTATCAGGAGGAGTATAGCTATTTTACATTTAACCAAATATTTGTAAAAGTGCTTGGAGACTTGTTGATTAACCTGTTATAAAAGGGTAACAATAAAGTGTCCTCTTTATATTTACCTACAGCTAGGCAAGCTTTTATGGTCTGTTCCTGCATCAGGTATAAGCACTTGATTTTTATCAACACTTGGACATTGTTTTAATTCCGTGATAAACTGTGCAGATGAAGTCAGAAAACTGTAAATCACCGATTGGTCGCAAACAAAATACTGATCCAGTTCACTGGATCCGGCATGCTATAAGCAAGTGAAAATGCAGTTCAGTTTCACCTGTTTATATTCTTCAGCAAGCCAGCAATTAACTCAGGAAAAAATATGTTTAATTGCAATTACGAGAAAGTGCTCTTTGCATATGCAAATGCAAGATTTCCGTTTCTGTTATTGTACTTCTGAACAAATACTCCTAATGAGGGGACTTTTGCAGTTCCTTGACATTCAGGAAGCTGTGCTTTCCATGGAAGCACCTAGATGTGTTGTTGTTTATTGAAAATAACTTTTCACAGGATAACTTTATGGTTGCGAGTAAGGCAAGATTTTACAGTTCAACTCCAATACGTTCAGTTATTTTTCTTGACTTTTTTTAAATTTTAACTGCAGCGGCTCAATGAAGCCCTATTTGCAATACGAATATATTTTGGAGTGGAGAAAAAATGGTGATTTCTGAAATTATTTCTGAATCGCACTTACCACTATTCCACATCTCAGTATAAAAATTACTAACCTGTAGTAGAACATCACACACTCGGCACTCTTACTGCTTCCTGCATTTTCCTCGTTAATGACTAAAATATGATTGCATTTCTTCGTCTTACTTCATCGTTCTTAATTTAGGTCTGACTCTCTTCATTGGTTTATTCTGGTTCAGTGGCTACATTAATTCCTTAAGAAAGAACTGTGTTTGCTTGCCTGCTGCCTGTGTAAAGAAGTCTCGTGTTTGAAGGCACAAATAAAACAAAGCCAAAACGCTTCTTATCTTTAGAGAAGGCAGCACAAGAAAACAGATCCTTTCTGTTGAGAATAATGAGAACTGTGGCATTACTATTTTCCTCTAAGAGGTGAAAGATTGATGCTTTAATTCTACCTTTACTTAATTGCCAACACTTTGGCATTAAGCATGCAAATTTTTGAAGAGGAAATTCCTATGCTAGTTTAACTGCTTGTTTACCAAACCTTTTCTTACTAGTTCTATAACTCCTTAGGGATCAAATCCCAACCACATTGAAACACGTCCAAGCTTCATATGAAGCTAGAAGAAGCTAGCTGGATATATTTGTTTTCTCTGGGATTGCTTGGACATAGGTCATCAGACTCCTGTAACGACCACCTGGTGAGTAATTTTTGGAAGGTAATTTGAACCCATCCTGAGAAAGGAGTACAGGCTGGCTAATACAAGTTTCTGCTGGTGATGGACTTCTTTTCCTAAATACTTCTGGGGTAACAACAGCAACAGTCCACATAAAACAAATACCAGCTAGGGCTGGCATCTTCACTCTGTTTTGCTTAAAACTCTTCAAAGTACAGGTACAATGAAAACATTTAGACAACATTGGATGTACACTGTAGAAAATGGCCTTGGGAAATGAGTATTTCCATAAATATCCAAAGCTGACAAAGCTTATGCTTTAGATCTTAACACTCTACCACTATTACTAATTGGCCAAATGGGGCTTATAGAGTTTCTTTGCAAAATACCAATTATCTTGCTGTCTGTCTGCACAGGTTTTGAAGAAAAAAACAGAATAGATAGCATAGATGGAAGTCAGGTAACAGAAGTAGATCAGCTGATAGTAATTTTAACATGTGTCTGTACTCGGGGGGGGGTTTCCCACCTCTAGCGTCATCAGAGACACATAAATGCTAGAACTGAAATAATAACATATAAAAAAATCACAGTAGGTACACCATATTATTTTGGAAAGCTATACAAGCTGCAGGAACTGGTAAATATTTGAGGTACTTGGAAACCTAACTTTCCTGCCCTGCTTTTTTTTTAAAGTATTAAGTAAGTAACTTTACAATAATTTACTAATCAAAATTCAGGTTGCTTTGGAGTTGTTTGCACACAGCTATAGCTATTTGAAAGTTTAGTTGCTTCCCACCAATCCATATTTTTCTGTAACATTTTTGTATTGAAAATTTTAACAGTAAGCAGTTGTTTTGCTTTATAGTAACTCCTTATGTAGTTTTACTAAACAAGATTTCAGACTGCATATTCTTATTATGCACAGAGAAGTTATGGAGGAGCCAGAGGCAGCCTGGCTCTGTCAGCCTCAAAGGGGCAGACAGTTGGAACAGGCTTTTCACACTAGGAGTGCACCGACTTCAGAAGAAACGGGATGTAGAAACAGCCCTCATCTGACAAACATTTAATGGAGTATTGCATAAAACAGTCTGCCACAAGATGACTTGAAAGACTTGTTTCGGTAAAGCTGTGTGGGAAACAAACAGAAAGACAGCTATTTTGTGTCACACGATAGATTTTTTCTGGTTTTTTTCATGTGGGTTAGAGAGTCTAAAGCAAGCATGTGCCCTTTTGTGCTTCAGAAACTAGTGCATGTCTTACCTATTCTGCTAAACATGTCAAGGTTGCAGGGGACACCTTTGTATAGGTTTTCCTCAGACACTTTCGTCTGAGGTGTGAGATGCTAGGACAACATGTACCACTGGTGCCTGCACACATTTTTGTTCTTTGGGTTTTTTAGTGTCATGCATCCCTTAGGAGGAACTAGAAGAACTCAGATCTAACGCAGCATTTCACACACCACA
The DNA here is from genome assembly GCF_965638725.1 of Aptenodytes patagonicus. Taxonomy (NCBI): domain Eukaryota; kingdom Metazoa; phylum Chordata; class Aves; order Sphenisciformes; family Spheniscidae; genus Aptenodytes; species Aptenodytes patagonicus. Next base: position 126,373,304 of record NC_134949.1, read on the forward strand.
GTAGACCAAATCCTGTTCATGCCCCACCACCAATTGCCTCTGTTATTCAAGTTGAAATAACACATGCATAAATATTTATCCCTAAAATATACTGTACTGTAAGTAGTGTTCCCTTACGCCTAACTGAATTTACAGGAGGCATGCCTAGGCTTTCCTGTGGAAGCCCATGGCGGAGGAGCAGACCACATCGTTGGCCGTTCTCTTTTCGAAGACTGAGGCAGAAGAGAAAAAGGTTTCACCTATTTGTAGGCCTCCAGGCTTGACCAGTAGGTATCAGTGGGGCCACGGGCTGTCCTGTGTCCTGCAGCTAACCTGAGCATCAAGCCTCATGGCCAGCAGCTCTTTCAAGCCACTGAGAAACACTGGCCTGACGAGCTATTTATAGCTTGTGGATTAAGAGCTTCCCTGGACAACAAGAGGGTTAAAAAGTGGGCTACAAAGGGGTTTTTTTAAGAAAAGACAGGAATTTCTACATGCTTTGGAACCTTCAGGGCCACGCAAGCAGGTGAACTGAAAAGGGGGTCACATATAAATTGAGAAGTGACGGCCTTGGGAAAAGTATTGATATATTGTAGCAGTCAGTGAGTGCAAGCTACGGCTCTTGGTTCACCCAAGGATCTGACTTGGTTTGCTGTTGGAGACTGCCTTCCTGCCCTCCCCTTCCCTTCTTTCTCTGCCCATCCTGGTAGGTTTCTTTAAAAAAAGAGGCTTCCCTATTCATGCCTTCTGTTTGTTAGCTGCTGCTTTCTTCCTTCCCTTTTTCTTAACAAAATCTACCATGAGAACTGAGGCTTTGATAGCTTGCTGTTTTATTATTTTATTTCCCCCCTCCTATAAGGGTGAGACCTAGTCTGTCTTCAAATGACTCGAGGCTTTTGCTGAGGTAGATGCTGTCAAGGTGTGTATATAGAAACATCACGGCTCACCAAAATGTTAAAGTCTATAAATAAAAAAATAAAATTAAAAAAACTGCAATTAAAAAAATCCTTAAATCAATTCTGAAAATTTATTTCTGTGAAAGCTACAATAAAACCAGGATTTCACCCCTAATATGTAAAGTGACATAGCCCTTCATGGTTTGTATATCATAGAAGGTGCTGTATCTGGCATACCTCTACCTGTTCTGCTCAGCTCCATCAATGTAAACTACAATTCACTTCATTTTTTTCCTTCAGGTTGTTCTTCCCACCCTGCAAGGTGATTGTAGAGGAGCTGCTTTTTAACCTCACTTGTGTGAGATGGAGCTTGCTTGACAGAGTATTGTTGTTACATGGACCCAAGCAACAAATAAGCGTACAGGTGTCCCCCTTAGCAGCTTTCTCTTCCTTCTTACACTGTTGAAGTGAGCAGTCCGGGGGCTCAGTCCGAGGTTGAGATGTGCTGGCAGGAGTTGCCTAGATGTGGACATGAGCTACTTGCTGACCTGAACATCTGCCTCACTTCCACGTGTGCCTGGCTGTGTGATCCACATCCATCTTTTGCTTTTCCAGCAAAACCAACATAGATGACCTGTCCAGTTTCTTCCTCTATTGCCCCAGCTCCTTCTCTTCCTGCCATGTTTTCATGATCTTAAATTTGCAAGACCATCACGTTGCTCCATTCAGTCCTTTCTAAAAATGTACTTCCATAACAAAAACCCACCTATTAACACAAGAGAAAGGGGAAACCTCCCTGAGTGTGTTGTCACAAAGAGAGAGGGTTTCAGAACCCTCTTCACTTGCATTTTGTTGTGAACTTCTGCCAAGTCCACTTTTATCACTATATAAAAACATTTTAATATTAAATCTTAGATTGTTCGTATGATCAGCTATATAACTACAATGAGCACTCAGCTTCTCATAGACTGCGCTGAAATGACAAAAATTAATACACTGAAAATAAATAGCAATAGCCAGCTCCTTCGAAGTCCAGTTTGTGTCTTCATCGTACCCTAAGTAAGGTACCCCATTTTTAAAGGAATACAATATACCTTCATCCTTATCAACAAAGGCTGACCTTACATAGCTCAATGTGGGCAAGCGTGCATAGCTTATAACTGACTGTTTCCTCCTGCAGTTAATCTGGTGGAACGTCTTGTTTAAGATTGCAAAGGCGCATTTTTGCCCTTGATTGCAACACAGGTGAAGTACAGTTAATACCTGCAATGTGGCCCCGATTATCAGCTTTAAGAACTGAAATTTCTAAGAGCAAACAGAGGCTCTGAGCCGAGGGCCCCTTGCTGGGGGTGCTGCCCCTGAGGCACACTCCACTTGGACAACCCTTGCTGCAGCAAGAGCCACTTCTCTGGTGTGTGGGGAATGCAGAGGGCAATAAAATGAGCCTGGAGAGACCTCAGCTTTCTAACCTCAGGCATTTTTTCACAGTATAGATAAGGTCCCAGACATTCCTCTGACTGGAGCTGGGAGACCTTCCGGGCATGGTGGGATCGCACCGGCACTGCACTGCTCCAGGTTATGTTAAGCTTCAGATAGGTGGCGTACAGAAGATGGGTGGCCATTGTTTTTCATATCACGAACAAGTGCAAAAATCCACAGGTGCTCAAACCAAAATCACTGTTGAAGACACAATGAATGACTGTTAAAAGGTTTGATTCAAAGTGGAGCTGGGCATTTAAGGGTTTAGATTAATGATCTGGGGGGAGACAGCTTAATTAAAGCCATAACAAAAAATTCAGGCTATTTACAAGATTTAAGTATTCTTCAGAAAAGTGTTTTGACTCAACTGCTACAAGGAAGAACATAATTTGCAAAATTAAGAACTTCAGTTTCCTTTATCTTTTCCCACCTCCCCTTTGTTTTCTGGCCAAAATGCTTAAGATGATTGATTCAGCTCTCAGAAATGGGACTTTCAGAAAGTCAAATCTTCCTCCTTTAATCCAAAACCCAATCAGGTAATTGGGAAATGTAATGTTTTTAATAGAATTTAGATAATTTCTAAATACTGAAATAAACACCATGGGATTTTCTCCATTTTTTCTCCCTAAAATTTATTTCTTGGTTGGTTGATTTATCAGTACCAAGATTCACGTAAGGTGAAAGAGGTTTTTAAAAATTACTCAAAGGGAGTAGAAACTGAAAAGCTATTAAAAAAAACAGTTAAGTGAAGTCAATTGTTTTTGCTGACTATGAAAAAATGCTGTAGAGAGGACAAAAAACTTGCATGTTTGACTCCAAGATAGATAGATAGATAGATAGATAGATAGATAGATAAGTAGACACATAGACAGATCCATGTTTCTGAAGAAAAAACCTGTGTGGGTTTAGTGCAAAAATTATTGGTATTCTAGTTGTTCAATACTACCTAGCGAAAGAGCTTTCCTGCATAAAGGTGAAAAAAATATACATAATTGTACTGTATATCTTGTACTGTATACCTTGTACAGTATACCTTGTTAAAACTGGTATTCTGCTGAAGAAAATTGAAAGGATGAAAGTATGTGGGTTTGCCTCCACCTAACTCCTGATAGTAAATAGAAATTAATGACCATAATGACAGCAAAAGGTGTGAATTTTCTTATTCATTATTCAGTTTTACTTTCATTGTTATATATACTATTTATGGTTATTTGAAAATGGAACTGTATGCATAGACAACAGTGCATATTACCATTCCTATTGTTGTAGATCCTTCGGTTGGCCATAAGTCCTTAAATTATCAAGCAATAGTTTTTATAAGATTAGTACATTTACATTTCAAATGCATATGCATGCTATTGCATGAGTAAACAATGAATCACAAGCGTCAGAATAATAAAAACTGTAGGCAATACTAGAAGGAGAGTTTGCTTTAGTTTATGGGTGCGTGAGAGAACAGTGAAATGGGGTTTTGGAAGGAGGAGGTCTAATTTGGACTTCCTGCTTCCCCCAAAACCTGCATTTAGTAACATGATCAGAAACTTACTAGGATTATAAGGCCAAAATTGCAAACCTTGATAAACATGAGTAACTATGCTGACTAATCTTGCTGATTCCCTGGTCCTTTCTGCACCAGGCATTGCTCTCCTGCTTATGTGATGACAGGACAGGCTCCTTGGACTAGGTTCCTCCCTTCCAGAGGTACTGAAATTATAAAGGCCCACTGAGTCTCAGTGGAGATGGAGATGGTTTGGCTCACCTAAAAACCAGATTCTGAGTAGCCACCCACTGGTGGTTTTTTTCCCGGGAAACTTAGCCAAATCACCTCATTAACTCCAAGTAAGGGAGAATAAATGGTAAAGCCACATGGTATTCTTTTTGGTTTAAAAGACAGAATGAGGAAAATCTCATTTGTTAGCTTGATGCATTATATACCTGAAAATACAGACCTCTGTGCCTCGTCCCAAGAGCCTTTACTATATAGTAAGACGCAGCTGGTAAAGACTTATCATATTGGATGGCGTCACAAGCTTTTAAAAATATCTATTTATTAATACTTATGTATGCTGTTAAATGTAGTAAGTTCATATTGTTGGAAACTAGATGAAATGAACCCCAGGTGTAACCAATTAAAGGCAATGCAATTATACAAGGATTTAGTTGGAGCATACATTTTTTCAGTCCCCCACAATTACACTGATTCAACATAGACTCAAGGGAACACATGGATGTTACTTTAAAAAAAATCAATGAATTTTAAATTTGGAGGTAGTGTCAGCACAAATCAGGGGAGAGGTGATATTAGGAGGCTTAGAGAAATCGAAGACATGAGCTAAAAATCATAGAATGAAATTAAGATGGGAGGTAATCAGAAATGGAACAGAAAAAAATCAGAAAACTTACTTCTAAAGGAACTTAGGATGAAAAGGGTCTATTGACTGTATGAATTTGCAGTGGGATGCCTGTGTAAAATGGTCTAAAGCTCTAACTATTGGCATAGTGGTCCCAATTCAAGGACATACCAGAAACAAAAAGGGAGTACACAGAAGGAGAAAGCAGGGATGGGCTACCTGGAAGGTGTACAGAGGCATTGCCTGAGCATGCAGGGATGGGGTTAGGGAAACCAAAGCTCAGCTGGAGGTGAATCTAGCAAAGGATGTGAAGGACAACAAGAGAGGTTTCTGTAAGTACATTTGCAGCAAAATGAAGGCTAAGAAAAATGTGGGCCTGCTCTTCGTTGAGACTGGGGACCTCATGCCTAAGTATAAAAAACGCTGAGGTGCTCAATGCCTTTTTTGCCTTGTTTATCACTGGTCAGGTTTGCCCTCTGGCCTCTGAGGTGTCTGAGCCTCCTAGCAGAGCCTGTGGGAGTGAAACCATACTCAGAGTAGAGGGAGACAGAGTTAGTGAGTGCTTGGGCTAATTAGCCATAGACAAGTCCATGGGACCAGATGGGAGGCATCTAGGGAGCTAGGGAAGCTGGTCTATGTCACTGCAAGGCCACTCTCCATCATTGGTCATAGGTTCCTGATGACTGGAAAAAGGCAAATGTCACACCCATCCTCAAGAAGGGCAAGAAGGAGGATCTGGGGAGCTAGAGGCTGGTCAGCCCCAGCTCAGTCCCTGGGGAGGTCATACAGCAAATCCTCTTACAAGCCATTTCCAAACACAGGAAGGACAAAAAGTTGATTGGGAACAGCCAACATGGATTTACCAAGGGCAAATTGTGCCCTTCCAGCCTGAACGCTTTCTATGATGATCTGACTGGCTCTGTGGATGAAGGGAGAGAAGTAGGCATCATATTCCTAGACTCCAGCAAGGCCTTTGACACTGTTTTCTTCAATATCTTTATTGCCAAACTAGTGAGATATGGACTGGATAAGTGAATGATAAGGTGGGTGAAAAATTGGAAGCACTGCTGGGCTCAGAGGGTTGTTTGTAATCTGTCAGTAGTACAAAGTCCAACTGTTGACCTGTTACCAGCTGTGTGCCTCAGGGATCAATACTAGGACCAGTAGTGTTTTATGCCTTTATTAATGACCAAGGCAATGGGACAGAGGGCACTGCAAGTTTCCACTGGGGGAGCAGTTGATACACTGGAGGGCAGGGCTGCTATTCTGAGGGACCTTGGCAACGGTGTAGCTAGCAAGTCCAGGGAGGCGATCCTTCCCCTCTGCTCAGCACTAGTGAGGCCACATCTTCAGTGCTGTGCCCAGTTTGGGGCTCCCAGTACAAGAAAGATACGGACTTACAGGAGCGAGTCCAGCACAGGGCCACCAAAATGGTCAGGGGGCTGGAGCACAGGACAAACAAGAAGAGGCGGAGGGAGCTGGGACTGTTCAGCCTGGAGAAGAGACAGCTCAAGGGGAATTTATCACTGTCTGGACCTAGCTAATAGGAGGTTGCAGAGAGGAAGGAGCCAGGCTCTTCTTAGAAGTGCAGGGTGACAGGACAAGAGGCAATGGGCACAGGCTGAAACAGGGGAAACTGATTAAATACTAGGAAAAAAAGAAGTATCACCATGAGGCTGGTCAGGCCGGGGCCCAGAGAGGTTGTGAGATTCCCATCCTTGGAGATACTGAAAAATCAGTTGCACAAGCCCTGAGCAGCCTGAGGTAACCGGCCGTCCTATAAGCAGCAGGTAATACTCAATGACCTCCCTTCCAACCTCAATTATTCTGTGATCCTAATGATTCTTCCTATATTCTGGGATGTCCAAATATTGTCTCACTTTTTGTCATTAACGTAGCCCAGTGAGCACAAATTTGAAACAATTCTAAGACAAGAGAAAAGAGTACCAAAGGCCTGGACAGGAGTTATTTGCATAGCTTGGTGCAAGGACATATCTGTGGAGTGTAATAAGAGGAGGAAAACCTAACCTGAGTTTCAGGGAGAATATCAGGTCTATTTCTCCGTGTTTCCTTTATTTATTATTTTTTTAGGTTCCAAGCAGATCTTGTTTTAGCATACGGTCCCTCCAGAGCTTTTCTTTCTGTTCAGTTTTCTGTCCAAATTAATTTAATGAAGCAGGCTATGCACCTAGCAGCCTGTTTCTGGCACAAAGTTAAACAAAAACCTAATTATAGTATAATTAATTTGCATATTATCTTAGACATGCAATACAGTCATTTTGTTTGAAGTTTGATGTTAGAGCACATAATTTCACAATCAGTCATAAGGAAGGGAATATGTTTTTCACATCTGCCTGGTTGCCTGAGGAATTACGGTAACATGATAAAGGACATTAACAGTTAAATATAAAGCTGAGGTGAAGGTGCTATTTGGTGCCTCACAAAATAAATGAGTCAAAACTCTGAATAGTAACATCTCCGTTGGGCTGTTTTGCTACTAGAGTGCTATTATTTTATAATCTTATAATTAGTAATTGCACAATTCTGTTCCTCTCTAGCATGTAGCCAGTTGACTGTGCCTATCACGTGCTGGGTTTTGGGACTCTCAGGTGTTCAAGTTACACAGAACAAATTTAACATACAACAAGCTTTTTAGGCAAAGGGCTCGTGGAAATCATTAGTAGGAGGAGATAATGTATTCAAATGGACTGTACAAGTATAAGTGGAAAACATGGGATTGTATATTTGGAGACATCCCTAGGAACAGGTGCGTGTGCCGAGGTACTCCTTCATAGGGGTGTAAGGTATGGCCTGAGCTTTCTCCTCTCCTTACCATTTGTCATCATTTTAACAGGAAACCAGGAAGGAAGGTAGGTACAACTGAAGTCTTCTGGACTCTGCAGGAGTCTAAAGGAAAGAAACACTGGGCATGATGGTAAAGATGTCCCTAAGGAAGGTCACTGATATGAGCATAGGCACCCTTCATACCTGTGGAGTAATCACCATCCCGGCACAGGGAAGATCCGCATTCAAGTTATGGCCACAAATCAGATGGGAGGTGGATTGAAGTCTTCTTCCCTGTCCATGTCCCAGCTAGCGTTTCCCAACCTGCAGCCCATCTCACTGACTGGGGGTACCTGCTTTCTGGATCTGATTATCTGCAAGAGTGCGGTCTGGCCCAGGGAGCACGTGCTGGGGTGCGCGAGACTGGCAGGGGACAGCCCCTGGGCACCTCTGCAGTTCGGCATGACTGAGGGCTCCAGGTCACACAGCCAAGAGGTACAGAGGGATAAATGGCAGCTGATGGGGGCCTGGAGGGGCTTCAGCGGTATTAAAAATTTGGATTTGAGTACTTTGGCTCTACAAGACTTGACCTCATTTTTTCTTGGCTTCCTTCTCTCAGCTATTAAATGGGAGCAGACAGTAGTTGCCTGCCCAGTTTTGTGAGGATAAGTGCAATAAATACAGCATCCAGACACCAAGATGGGGAAGGTAGATCATCTTTTATACAAATAAAGAACAGCTAGGTCTTCTAGCAAAAGAAGGGAAAGATAGGGAGTGAAGAAATTTGGCTTCACTTGGCCTAACAACGTGCGTGTTACACAAACCTGTGCTGTGGTGTTTGTATGGCACCAACATGGCCAATCTGCCAACAAGCAGTTATTGATCAACAGGACGTATGTCGGCACCTCTCATCCAGAAATGCTGTACAGGCAGTGCTCTCTCTCAAGAAGATGGGATAACCATCAAGCGTTGCTTTCCTCCGTATTTTAATCTAAATCAATGTGTGGGAGAATGGGTAAAATAGCTTAGCGATATCTTGTTATAATTTATCACATGCATTTGTACTGCTGGCATCGGCCTTTTTGAATCTGCTCCATTTTTCTCCCTTTCCTTCTGTGTTGCTCAATTTTCCGGTCACAACTGGGAAAACAAGTAGCACGGTTAATAATCTCTGAAGCATATGCGTAAAACATGTTATCTTAAACTGCAGGTTAGCTATAAAAATAGCTGCAAATATTAACTGTAAATATATAATAACATAGGAATATTAGAAAAAAAACAGCTATACAATTTTCAACTTGCCATTCTTTTTCTCAGTTCTGCCCAGCTGTGCGTGGAGCCATATCCATGCACTTTGGAGACATAACCATGTTGGGGCCCATGTTTTCCTTCTTTCTGTGACTCTGGAGAGCTCCTATAGCCAATGGAGGCACCTGGATTCTACCCTTAGCTAATGGTTAATGGAATTAAATTCTAGCTGAGGTGATAAATCCTGCTTCCTGTTTCAACCTACACAGCCTCTTCCCTCCCCCTTCTCCACCTTCCCAGTAACACTAGTCAGAGAAGAGGGTTAACTGGGGGTTTACATTTCTCCACCTTCTCCCCTGCCTTCACACTGTACCCCTTTGCATCTGCATTGGAGATTGCTCCAGAATTGAACAAAAGGAAGGGTCTTGAGCAAAAAGAATGGGGGTGGTATGTGTATAAATAAAAACACATCAGCTCAGTGGTGTTTCTGTTGCTGGTTTTGTGCTTTTTCTGGCCCAGTGCTGGCTTAGTTTGCCTGGCATTGTCAGGGAATAGCATTGGATTTTCGGAAAGAGAATCCCACCCTTCAACTCAGCAAATCTGAGATCTTCTGCATGACAAATCAGTCTACTTTCCTTCTGTGACTGGGGAACAGGCTTTGTGGAGAGAAGGTAGACAGAGATAGATAGATAGACAGACAGAATGACAGGGGTAGGACATGATTCCAGATACAGATGCCTAAATTTAGGTTCCTGGAGTGTAGATGACTTCATGTGAGCTAAGCTTCTACATTAGGATAAGATGAATTGCCCTCCCAATACTGCTCATTGTATAGTGGAGTCTTAGTCAATAACGTGAGCTTAAGACACCTGCATTTGGGGTCGATTCCCCCCTTTTGGCATTCTGTCCTAACCTGAGTAAGGCTTTTGAAATCAGTTTTGAATGCTACAGTTTTCTTATTTTCTTCTTTTTTAAGGGTAATATCCTGCTTTAGGGTAACAGACAGGGATACAGCATTGCTTTATTGTGACAATTTCATTTCAAATTTGCATTATTGTTAACCATTTCTTTGATTACATTTCTGTAGGTAAGTCAGTAAAATATTTAAATCTTGATAAATCTACTGCAGCAGAGTGGGAGTGAAAACTGGTTTGGACAGCTGTGCCCCAAGAGCAGTTTTCAGTGGTTCACTGTCAAAACGGTGGCAAATTCTGTAGAAAAGACTTCTAGGTCTGCAGGAGGTCAAAAGCTGAGCATCAGTCAGCAATGCCATGCTTTTGTGAAAAAAATAAACACAGTCTGGAAGTATAAATGAGAGCATTGCCTGCAAATGGGGGAAGGAATCCTTCCTCCCTGCTTTATTGTTGATGGGGCTGAAGCTTTGCATTCAACATCTCAGGAACTGATCGAGCACATTTAAAGAAAGCCCAGAGGAGAGTGGTGGGAAAGATCAGTAGCAAAACCTCCCTCCCAGGACTTCCAAGGAAATACCATAGTATTGTTCAGCTTAAAGCAGATGAAGTCGAGGAGGAGTGTAAATTCTGCATGTGCATAGAAGCTGGAAGGTGTAGTAGTTTCAACATCACTTTAGGATTTTGCATCCAAACTAGGTTCATTTTTATTTCTTTGATGTACATACCCTGGAGACAATCTGCAGACCAAACAGTATTCAATCAATAATTGTTCTTCTGAAAGGACACATACGGCCTAAATGTTTATAAACCCCAAATGATGTCACCATGCAGATGAATGACAGCAGAACAATGGCGAGGGCTGCACTCCTCTGAGCTATGGAGTTGTTCCCTAGCAACTGCAGAGGCCCTGGACAGCCTTTGGAGCCACTGCCAGTGCAAACCGGCCACTACCTGACAAACGATTGAGAAATTATCTCAATACGATATTTCACACAGGAGATATTGTTAATCGATTGTCTATTTGTAATTTACAGATACCATTTTCTGCTCCAGGTAGAGGAACTCCACTTAGTGACAGAGCTCCGGGAGGAGGTGAGTAGGTTGAGGAGTGTCAGGGAGAGCGCGAGAGAGAGAGACTACTGGAATCACACCCTACCTTCCCGGAGACAGGCCCAACAGGCAGACAGGACTCATGATACGGAGGATTCCCTATCCTCTCTCCGCCTGGCTGAACACAGTGACTTAAAGGATAGGGGGCAATGGCAACAAGTTCCTGCCCGGCGCAGCAGGCGCGTCTCCTCTGTGACTACCCCACCTTCCCAGGTGCCCTTGCATAATGGCTCTGCAAGTCGAACTGAACAATAACGAGGACAATGGTTCATCTAGCTCGGAGGTGTCACTGAGGTTAAGTCAGCCTATGCCCTGCATCGAAACTGCTTCCATTAAGAAAAAAAGACGGGTCATTGTCATAGGAGACTCTCTCCTGAGGGGAACAGAAGGCCCAATATGCAGACTGGACTCACTTCTTAGGGAAGTCTGCTGCCTCCCTGGGGCCCGGGTTAAAGATGCGAAGAGAAAGCTTCCTACCCTGGTACGGCCCTCAGATTATTATTCATTATTGATTTTTCGGGTAGGCAACGATGAAGTTGCAACAAGAAGTCCAAGGGAAATCAAGAGAGACTTCAGGGCCTTGGGACAACCGGTTAAGGGGTCAGGAGCACAAGCAGTGTTCTCCTCTGTCCTTCCAGTTGCAGGGAATGATGGGGGAAGAAACAGGAGGAGCCAGCAGATCAATACCTGGCTCCGAGCCTGGTGTCACCGGCAGAATTTGGGGGGTTTTGATCATGGGTGGGTCTACACGACACCAGGTCTGCTGGCGACAGACGGGGTACACCTGTCTCAAAGGGGGAAAAGGATCTTTACGCAGGACTTAGCAGGGCTCATTGAAAGAGCTTTAAACTGGATTTGAAGGGGGAAGGGGATAAAACCAGGCTCGCGAGAGATAAGCCTGGGGGCGGCATGCCAACGTTTGAGGGACAGTGTGCTAGCGAGGTCCTTCAGTCTGCCATCTCAGTGGAGGTAGGGGATGGAGATCCACGTAGCAGCAAAGACACAAGGGTTATTGATGTGTTAGAAACCATGGAAGCACCTGAGAACGATCACATAGGAATTAGGGTTTCTCCCCCAAAAATGGTGGTGGGATCAATAGCCCAACTGAAGTGCATCTACACCAATGCATGCAGCGTGGGCAACAAACAGGAGGAGCTGGAAGCCATTGTGCAGCTGGAAAACTATGATACAGTTGCAATCATGGAAACATGGTGGGATGACTCGCACAACTGGAGTGTTGCAATGGATGGCTATGAACTCTTCAGAAGGGATAGGCAAGGAAGGAGAGCGGAGGGGTAGCCCTGTAACTTAGGGAATGTTTTGACTGTCTAGAGCTTGACGATGGTGATGAAAGGGTCGAGTGTTTATGGGTAAGAATCAGGGGAAAGGCCAACAATGCAGATATCGTGGTGGGAGTCTGTTATAGACCACCCAACCAGGATGAAGAGTTGGATGAAATATTCTATAAGCAGCTGGGAGAAGTCTCACGATTGCTAGCCCTTGTTCTTGTGGGGAACTTCCAACTTACCAGATATCTGCTGGAAATATAATCGAGCAGAGAGGAAACAGTCTAGGAGGTTCCTGGAGTGTGTGGAAGATGATAACTTCCTGACACAGCTGGTGAGTGGCCCAACTAGGGAAGGCACCAGGCTGGACCTGTTGCTTGCGAACAGAGAAGGAATTGTGTGTGATGTGATGGTTGGAGGCCGTCTTGGGCATAGCGATCATGAAATGATAGTTTTTGATTCTCAGAGAAGTAAGGAGGGGGGTCAGCAGAACTGCTACCTTGGACTTCCGGAGGGCAGACTGTGGCCTGTTTAGGAGCCTGGCTGACAGAGTCCCTTGGGAGGCAGTCCTGAAGGGCAAAGGAGTCCAGGAAGGCTGGACATTCTTCAAGAAGAAAATCTTAAAGGCACAGGAGCAGGCCGTCCCCATGTGCCAAAAGATGAGCCACCGGGGAAGAAGACCAGCCCAGCTGAACAGAGAGCTTTGGCTGGAACTCAGGAAAAAAAGGAGTTTATGACCTTTGGAAGAAGGGGCAGGCCACTCAGGAGGACTACAAGGATGTCGTGAAGTTATGCAGGGAGAAAATTAGAAGGGCCAAAGCCCAACTAGAACTTAATCTGGCTACTGCCGTAAAAGACAATAAAAAAATATTTCTAGAAATACATTAGCCACAAAAGGAGGGCTAAGGAGAGTCTCCATCCTTTATTGGATGCAGGCGGAAACATAGTGACAAAGGATGAGGAAAAGGCTGAGGTACTTAATGCTGCCTTTGCCTCAGTCTTTAATAGTAAGACCAGTTGTTCTCTGGGTACCCAGCCCCCTGCGCTGGAAGACAGGGACGGGGAGCAGAATGAAGCCCCCATAATCCAAGGGGAAAAGGTTAGCGACCTGCTCCACCACTCAGACAGACACAAATCTATGGGGCCGGATGGGATCCAGCCAAGGGTACCGAGGGGGCTGGTGGAAGTGCTCACCAAGCCACTTCCCATCATTTATCAGCAGTCCTGGCTAACCGGGGAGGTCCCAGTTGACTGGAAGTTAGCAAATGTGATGCCCACCTACAAGAAGGGCCGGAAGGAGGATCTGGGGAATTACAGGCCTGTCAGTCTGACCTCAGTGCCAGGGAAGGTTATGGAGCAGATCATCTTGAGTGCCATCACGCGGCACATACAGGACAACCAGGTGATCAAGCCCAGTCAGCATGGGTTTATGAAAGGCATGTCCTGCTTGACTAACCTGATCTCCTTCTATGACAAGGTAACCTGCTTAGTGGGTGAGGGAAAGGCTCAAGGTGGATGTTGTCTACCTAGACTTTAGACCATTTCCCACGGCATTCTCCTGGAGAAACTGGCTGCTCGTGGCTTGGATGGACGTACTCTTTGCTGGGTAAAAAACTGGCTGGTTGGCCGGGCCCAAAGAGTGGTGGTGAATGGAGTTAAATCCAGTTGGCGGCCGGTCACAAGTGGTGTTCCCCAGGGCTCAGTACTGGGGCCAGTTCTGTTTAATACCTTTATCAATGATCTGGACGAGGAGATCGAGTGCACCCTCAGTAAATTTGCAGACGACACCAAGTTGGGCGGGAGTGTTGATCTGCTTGAAGGCAGGAAGGCTCTGCAGAGGGATCTGGACAGGCTGGATTGATGGGCTGAGGCAATTGTATGAGATTCAACAAGGCCAAGTGCCGAGTCCTGCACTTGGGTCACAAGAACCCCATGCAATGCTACAGGCTTGGGGAAGAGTGGCTGGAAAGCTGCCTGGCGGAAAAGGACCTGGGGGTGTTGGTCGACAGCCGGCTGAACATGAGCCGGCAGTGTGCCCAGGCGGCCAAGAAGGCCAATGGCATCCTGGCCTGTATCAGAAATAGTGTGGCCAGCAGGACTACAGAAGTGATCGTCCCCCTGTACTCAGCACTGGTGAGGCCGCACCTCGAATACTGTGTTCAGTTTTAGGCCCCTCACTACAAGAAGGATGTTGAGGTGCTGGAGCGTGTCCAGAGAAGGGCAATGAAGCTGGTGAGGGGTCTGGAGAACAAGTCTTATGAGGAGCGGCTGAGGGAACTGGGGTTGTTTAGCCTGGAGAGAAGGAGGCTGAGGGGAGACCTTATCGCTCTCTACAACTACCTGACAGGAGGTTGTAGAGAAGTGGATGTAGGTCTCTTCTCCCAAGTAACAAGTGATAGGAGGAGAGGAAATGGCCTCAAGTTGCATGAGGGGAGGTTTAGATTGGACATGAGGAAAAATTTCTTCACCGAAAGGGTTGTCAAGCATTGGAACAGGCTGCCCAGGGAAGTGGTTGAGTCCCCATCCCTGGAGGTATTTAAAAGACGTGTAGATGTGGTGCTTAGGGACATGGTTTAGTGGTGGACTTGGCAGTGCTAGGTTAACGGTTGGACTTGATGATCTTAAAGGTCTTTTCCAACCTAAACAATTCTATGATTCTGTTAAGTAAAAATTCCTCTGATTAAAAACTACATTGTTATTTCATTTTGCATTTGTGTTAGTATTAATCATATACATTTTATATGTTAAGGTATTTGAATTCCAGGAGGATAGCATTTGGTAGCTGCTATTGTGTAAGAAAAAGCATGCTGAGATGAAGTTTGACATTAAGATAAACTTATCAAAGAACTGCTAAAAACTCAAGCATCGATTGCTTCCCTGGCTTGGGACTGAATTTTGAAGCACGGGGTTAGGCATAGAGGCAAAAGGGAGAAAGGGGGAGAGTAAGGGCTTTATCTGAGAGGTCCAGCTATTTATTAAATCAGCTAATCATGACATTCCAGCCCAATTAATAACCATTGGTTCAAGGAACACCATGGACTAAGCCACACTGATGCTCAGTGCTCCCACCAGATGACAGAAAGCCATGCTCTGCCCTTTCTGTGTGTCTGACTGCAACAGAGAGCAGATCACCTCATCTTCTGCAACGCTGCTCCCCACTCAGCCACTGAGTTATTCTGTGAGCCTGGGCATGTCTCTTTACCATTTTGTAAAACAAAGTTAATAAGATTTTCCTGTCCTACAGTTAATTACACTGTAGGGGGTTGTGAAATGCTCTGTGGGCACGTCTGGAAGTAGAAGGGCCTATCTCCAATGTAGTTCCTAAGTTTCAACACCCATCTCCATATAGAATTGCCTAATCATCTGCTTCCCTGAAAACCTGTGACTGATCAAGATGTTTGGCAGTGATTTCACCCAATTACTGAAATGAGCATCAGGTCCTCTGTACTCATGTATGTGGAGATTGTGATTAGGGACCCCTCTCCCGCTTCTGGTAAAGCCTGACCTTTAGCCTCAGCTTATACACTCCAGATCATCCATGCAATCCTTCCTCAGCCATGGCCTCTGCTAATCCAACTTGTAGTCATACAGGTTTGGGTTAGAAGGGACCTTAAAGATCATCTAGTTCCAACCCCCCTGCCATAGACCAGGTTGCTCAAAGCCCTATCCAACCTGGCCTTGAACACTTGCAGGGATGGGGCATCCACAACTTCTCTGGGCAACCTGTTCCAGTGCCTCACCACCCTCACAGTGAAGAAAGAATAGTCCGTTGCAGAAATGCTAGGTGAGTTTGATCATTCTCCTTAGTTTGTATTCCAGTTACCCATTGCTTTTGAGGGGAATTCTTAGGGTTTTTTAGTTCTTTATCTGTAGAATAAGCCACTTGAGAACTAGACTGGCAGAATTAATGATCCTCAGCCTGAATTAACCTGGGAAAGAAGAATGTTCCTTCTGCAATTAGCCACGATGTTTATGTTACCACCAGTGGGAATTCCATGGCTGCTTCTCAGTGTACTGCACTGAAAATGAATTCTAAGTCATAAATGGGCTTTTTCAAAAACAAATGCTCCTGAATATGCACATGATTACTTCTACCTCAGCAAAGACTACTTTCAGTTAGACGAGGGGACTTTCCACTGACCTACTCCCTGTCCTCCCCAGGTAAGCTCATTAAATATTTGTTACGTTTACCATATGCTAGAGATTGGCGTCTACCTCTATACTGAGGCAGGAATTGTCATCTTTGTCACTTGCCTATTCAAGGAAAGAAATTATCGCTCTATGTTAGGTCCAAGGATTTGTGGCAACCAATTTGGGAGAAGTAAGGGAAAGGGACTAGAGAGTAAAATAAAAGTATGATGTACACACAAAGTAACTCTAATGTGCAGCAGGGGCCAAATCAATCCTATTTCAAATTTCAGGATCAAAAAGAAGTGCACAAATCTTGGGCTGCAGGAACATGTTGCTTTGGCAGAGAAGTTGTGCTTGAGAAATTCTTCCTGTCCTTGACTGCTCACTCCCCGGCCACAGCATTTGCTGCCTCCTCTGCAGAAATGTCAGTGTGGCCCTGCTGTAAACTGGTTCTCGGAGATGATTTGGCATGTGTCTTCTCTTTTTCCCTTCCCCCTTCCCTTTTTTCTGAGCTTATTTCTTTCCAGCCTAGATCATTTCAGAATGCAAACCTGAGACATAAGTAGTTGTACTGGGAGGATGAGCAGTGAAGGGTGGCACTGTGAACGAACATGTTTTCTAACACTGCCCTCATCTGACTAAAATCTAGTTATCTGATGTCTTAAACTGTGGAGTACCCTTCACCTCAGAATTAAATAACTCTTGCCCCATGTATTTCAATTCCACAAGTATCACAGAGCAAGTAGGAGAGGATGGGGATTGGAGACTGAGGGACTTGAAACAACGGAGATGGTAGAGGCAGATAGAGGGGCAAGTAACAAGTTTTGTCTGAAAGACAGGAGAAATTTTCAAGGGGAGCAAAGTTGTGTGTAATGTGGTCATGTGGAGGAGCAGCAGGTGAATTAAAAAGGAGATGCTTTAAAGGAGACAGAAACCGGAAAAGGATTTGTACACATAACAGGGTGGCTGTGAAGCAATGCAGAGAAGAAGGAAGGACAGAAGGAGAGACTGAAATGGCTCCATCTCAAGTAGGTCTGGAACAGAGGAATTAAGCCATTGCCCACAGCAGGGCTGTAACTTCTCAAACAAGGGGGCTATTTGACCTATCAGTACTGAAAGGTTACAGACCAAATACTTTATCAAGCATAACTGACCCCAGTCATTAGCTAGACAAAAAAACCCCCAAACATCTGTAACTGACACTTTTATGGACCATTATGAAGCCTGGTTAGTTGCAGTCTGCTATTCTGGGATCATCACCTCTCATTGTCTCTCTAACTTTGGACAATGTTTCAGCTCATCTGGAAGAAATCATAGCCCTCCTACTTTAAAAGATTTGCCTGGAAGCAGCAGGGCAGGTTGTGGCACCACCTTACATCAGTTGCTTGCCACAGAAAATCCCCAGCTGCTCCTTTGTCTTTTTGTGCCAGCTAAGTCCCGTTAATTGTTGTATCAAGAGACACCGTGCACTGGAGCAGTGGGTATGGAGGGGATGCACATTGCATCTCCACATGCTAATTTGGACAACCCTGAAAGCTGTTTTGACTTGTTCCCCTACTGCAAAAGGCCCATCCTGGTGACTGTAGAAGAACAAAATTGCTATGCAGCAACAACCCCTGTACAAGCTTGTGACTTGCCCTAAAACACAGCTGAAAACACCTTCTTCTGCAAAGCCAGACCTTTATAGCTCAGTCCTGCGAGAACGTTCCCTGCAGCTGTGATTTTTAAAGGCTTCCCAGGTGTTTTGCATCTCCCCTTTCAATGCTTGCAGAATCCATGTAGGGTGGGGGGTGAGCAGGTTTCAGAGAGTTTCTCTTTTGCTGTTTTTGATTGTGCACATAGCTGTTTTACAAAAGGCAACGTGCCTTTTGGGCCGAGATATGTGATTACTGCAACTTCCCTCTGTCAGCAGTAGGTCTCATCTTGGAGGACTAGTCCATGAGATAGCAGGTAAGAATGAAAGCAGCCGATGGTTATTCTTTTTCTTGTTTGCTTAGTCTTGCTTTTTGTCTTTTCACCATAAACCTGCCTGTGGACACCTTCCTTTCAAAACAAAATGGTGGATGAAAGGGTTGAGTTTTGCTTTAGTAAAGGGAAATTACTTGTTTTCAGTGATCTGGCTGATGATTTTGCCTGCCTGTTGGTAGCTGCAGGAAGGGGGAAGCTGCAGCTGAAAGAAAGCAGGTGGACTTTGCGCGCTCCGCCTCCCTGCTCTGGTGTGGAGCACTAGTTAACACAATGTGAGAGACATAGGTGCAAAAAATTGGTGAACTCGCCAACTAGGGTAAATCGAAGGGAAATACTACACAGAAGTGCTTTGTGCGGATATACTTGAGGTTCAAACTCTGACCAGCTATTTTGGCATTACTTGATTCACAAGGGCGAAGCTCTGGTGGGGAGCCTGGTAGGGTTCCTGTAGGCCTGCTCCAAAGCATGGCTGTCTGTGACCCTCGGTGGATGTATTACAAATCTGTTTCCAAGGAATACTTTTACTTTGAATCCTTAGTGTGGGGCAGAAGGGAGGAGCCTCCTCGCTACCTTGTAGCAGTTCGCTAATGCCGTCCGCCTATGTCGATTTTTAAGAGGGGTGAGGTGGGGGTACCCCCACCCCCGGGCATCACCCTGCGAACTATCAGCTACCCCTCGGGGGTACCTTTCCCGAGGAGCCGCCGCCTCTCGCTCGGCCGCCGGCTCACCCTGGCGGGCGGCCCGGCCCGGGGAGGGTGGGCGCGGCCGGCAGAGGGCGCCGCCGGCCTGACGATGGGTCTTGCGGCGGGTGGGGCGGGAGCAGGGCCCGCGCCTGGCGCCGTTGCTGTCCCGTTGGCGCCCCGCGGCGCCGGGGGAGCCGAGCGGTACCTCGGCGTGAGGGGCCGGGGCCCCGCCCGCCCCCCGGCGGGGCAGGGTGCGGAACTGAGTCATCAAAGCGCTCGGGCGTTTAAAAAGGAAAAAAAAAAAAAAAAAAAAGGAGGGCAGGAAAAAACGAACACACACCCCCCCAGCAACAACTACACTTCCTGTTTGTATTTCTGGCTTCGTTAATAAGTGGCCTTGTTGCCTTGAGATCGGCCTGGCTCTCCGTGGCCCCTCACGACGAGCCCGGCCCTGTGCGGACGAGGGCGAGGCGACTTGGGCGGGAAAGCGGGGGCGCCGCTCCCTTCCCTGTATCAGAAATCGTGTGGCCAGCAGGAGTAGGGAAGTGATTGTCCCCCTGTACTCGGCACTGGTGAGGCCGCACCTCGAATACTGTGTTCAGTTTTGGGCCCCTCACTACAAGAAGGATGTTGAGGTGCTGGAGCGTGTCCAGAGAAGGGCAACGAGGCTGGTGAGGGGTCTGGAGAACAAGTCTTATGAGGAGCGGCTGAGGGAACTGGGGTTGTTTAGCCTGGAGAAGAGGAGGCTGAGGGGAGACCTTATCGCTCTCTACAACTACCTGACAGGAGGTTGTAGCGAGGTGGGTGTCAGTCTCTTCTCCCAAGTAACTAGTGATAGGAGGAGAGGAAATGGCCTCAAGTTGCATGAGGGGAGGTTTAGATTGGATGTAAGGAAAAATTTCTTTACTGAAAGAGTGGTTAAACATTGGAACAGGCTGCCCAGGGAAGTGGTTGAGTCCCCATCCCTGGAGGTATTTAGAAGATGTGTAGATGAGGCGCTTAGGGACATGGTTTAGTGGGTATGGTGGTGTTGGGTTGATGGTTGGACTCGATGATCTTAGAGGTCTTTTCCAACCCTAATGATTCTATGATTCCCTGAGAAAGCGGCCGCTCCGTGAGGGCCTCCGGGCGGCCTGATGGGCAGGGAAGGGTGAGCTCTGCCTTCCCCTTCGGGGGCTGTCGTACGTGGCCTCCCTTGGTGGGCCCTTCCCCCAAAGGGGTCTGGTCGAGGCACAGGGACTCCTGCCCTTGGGGACCCGCTGCTGGAGGCACCGCGCTTTCTGCTGCAGCCAGCTCTGCGCAGCCCGTGGGGGAAAGGATAGGGTGCAGTGGAAACTGGAGGGCCCCCGAGTAACTACGACAAAAGCATCGTTGCCTGCCATTATTCCATATAGAGGAAATTCCTACCTCCTTTGGGCTTTTTTTTTTTTTTTTTTTTTTTTCCTCCTTGGGTGGTACATGTGAGTTCTTGGTCTGGATCCTGAGCTTTAAGAAAAGCGCCTTTGCCCTTGCGTAGACTTCAGGGCCGTTTACGGGCTTTCCAGAGCCCATCCTGTGCAGAGTGCGAGGGAGATGTAAAAAGCACTAGCTTCCATCCCAGGGGCTCCAGTCCTGCTGGGTTGGGGTAGCCCTGTTTGGGCCACTGGAGCAAATAGTGGTCCAGGCTCTGGATGCAAAGCATTTTTCTTTCACTTTTTCACTTTACATTGCATAGATTGGAGAAGATTAAAAAAAAGTTGCAACAGGGATCATGGGAATGTGGATGTTGCATGCTTTCCATGTCCCTTTGTCATTAAGTGTCTGGCATTCACACATTAGTACGTGACTGCTTAACAGGGAAATGGAATATTGAAACCACCCCATCCCCAATAAATGCAACACCAAGGTTGTAACTGTACCTTATTCAGGGAGCTCTTGGATGAGAATTCCCTTGACTGAGTCTTATTTTGAGAGCCTGATTCTGATGTGATCAGCTTTGTGTTTGCTGCTTTGGAAATTATTATGCATTGAAATAGTGAATGGCATTGCTACAGAGCTGAAGGGGTTCAGGTCTTAGGGTAGTTTGCAAATGCGCCTCTTCAGTGGATCTTATTATATAAATACATAAATAAAATTCCAAACTCCTTAGTGGCCACTATGTCTAGACCAGTGTGTGAACTTACTCCCTCCACCTAGTCCTGTTTGTCCACTTTCTTGCCTGGAATATTGTTGCCCGAATTCGAGGCTGTGAACTTTGGGTCCTCTGTGGAAGGGCATGTCTTTCTGGTGCTTGTTTAGATGGTGCCTTGTATAATGGTGTCCTCTCATGAAGGTTCATAGTGCTCTTGTAGGGTTGCAATAAACTCTTTGAAAGAGTCCATCAGGTGTGGTAATCTGAGCGATGCCTTTGTGTGAGAGCTTATACGGCTGTAACAGAGCAAAGACACATGCAAGAAATCGATGATACTTAAGCATTTTGCTAGTGAAGACAACTAGCTGTCCTGTAGGAACAGGAAAGCTATTGTGGACCTGAATCTGCCTGTCTTCCTCTGGTGCCAGTGTTCCACAAAGCATGCATTTTGTATCTTTAATGCTATTTAGCTTAGCAAAAGGTACAGCCTGGGACCGGTCAGAGAACATAATTAAAGAACGCTCAGCTTCCATCCCTCATATGAAGGTAGTGTATTCATATTTCAGCTATTTAAGTCAGCCTCCAGTGTTCGTAAAGTGTCTGATGTTCTCTTAGTGCTGTGTAAACAATAGCAAAACCAAAGCAGAATTAATTTTCAATTAATCTGAGACATTCATAACAGGGATTAGAACAATAAACAAGTTTTATAATCGTCCTTCCTCCTTGTGTATGAGATTATTTGACCTCTTTAGACTAATCAGATTTTATTTGTCAAATTAACTGTAAAATTCAGTATTAGTAATCCCAGACAGTCAAAACTTACTTAAGCTTCATCCCCTCCTATTCTGTTCCCTCCAGGTGAGGGAAAAATTATTTTATTTAAAAAGAAGAAAAGTTTGGAATATGAACGGTCTTGATCTCATTTTAAGAAAGTTTGGTTTTCTGTGTCTCATTCTACATTTTAACCTTTAGAATATAATTTTTTCATGTTCAAGCTTTTTCTTAGCATTTCGGAGGTCTGGAAACTTTTATTTTTAAATGAAACCTGAGATTCCTGCATAATTGCTTGCCTTTGGGAGTTCAGATTTTAATTAAAAAAACAACAACGTGGCATAGTTGTGATAAAATCATAAGAACTGGCAACGCATTTAAATTTCGAAGCCAGGTAGGGAAGCATTGCAAAGGAGAAAACAGCCTGACTGTTAGGAGACTTTCCTGATGATGAAACCCTGTGGGATTATGGCTGGCTGGCTGCAGTGCCCGGAGGACGCAGAGGAAAGATTATAGGTCACCTGTACCCACTGCAAGCGCAGGAAAATGCGAACCTCCAACCACCAAGACTGCCTTGTATTCATGGTCTTTACTAGGCTAGTCCTCTCCCCTTCCCAGCTCCTTATAAGTTGATAATCTTTCTTTATGATACACATCTGAAGTGCGTGCACTTTTCTGGGCAAGAGTAGTGCCGGCACAAACTCTTCCCTGTGCCAAACAGATGCTTAGGGAGAATCCACAAGGCTTGGGGCAAAAGTTGAGACCATGACTGTGTGTTTATCGGTCTGTATTGTTTAAATGATGATTCATTACTTGCTCAGAACAAGGAACTGGGCAAGGCTTGCTCCCTTTCCCTGAAGGACCCTAGTGCCTAACACCAAGAGTGGTGGAAAAGTCCTAATCTTCAAAGAGAGAGATAGTAAAATTTCTTCTCTCAGAGGTGTTTTAGATAGCACTGAACAAAGTGTTGGAGAGCTATTGACTACACTAAATCTGAAAAGGAGATAACCCAGCAGATCTCTGGTTTTGCATTGTAGTGTAATTATAGGTGAGCTTCACTGTCACAGAGCTGACCGTGTTCCCAGGTGCTGGGAAGAAAATTGGCGATATCTTACTGCTGTGACCCTTGTTTCAGCACAGAAGCACACATCTCATGAACAGGCATGTCTAGTCAGAGAAACAGCATTGTGCTTAGTGTTTGCGGTATTCAGCAGCGTTGAGAGGTATTAATTCATGCTCCGATGAGCTCGTCTTACCTCCGCTTTTTGTATCAAAGTTCTGAATTTCATAGCTTGTTATTCTGGATGGATGGCCAGAGAGTGTCATTCTCCTAGCATGAACTGCACGCTCAGTTAACGTAACACGAATCTCTCAGAACTGAAGAACTGGGGTAATGATGGAGCCTGTATCCCGCTCTTATCAGTACCTGATAATGGAAGTTCATTTAGTAAGACAGCACCGAACACAGCGTGGGCAGAAAGGAAATCATCTGATTCAGAAAGGCTGACCTAGCACCCAAGTGAATGGAAAATGCGTCATCCTTCAACTCCCCAAAGGAGCAGTGTCTTTATCTTGCGCTTGCCTTGTAGTCAGGGACGTGACCCTGCTTTGTAGCCATAGGGCTTCAGTGTGCAAGCTATCGTGGTGGCTCATCCTGTTGCTTCATTCTCTTCCTCATACTGCTGTGTTCAGTAAGTATGTATGCTCTTGTATCCCCCCTATACTCAGCACTTAAAATGAAGGCAATTTGATTTCACACAATAAAAAACTAACAGTACTGTCTTGTACCAGCACATTATCCTGCACATTGGGGTGAATTCACCCAGAGAGACTAAATAGTGGTCCAGTTACCAATTTCCCGTGGTTTTTCATACTAGGAAGAGATCTGAAATTAACCTGGCTTTTCCATTGTGAATTCTGTCATTAGACTATATTAGAGCTGCTTTTCCATTCATCTTCGCCCCTGCCCCCCGGGTGCTCTGACCTATTTCAGGCTGGTGCTTGCTTCTTTGGGGAGCAGCTGGCTTTGTGTTACCATTGGAGAAATGGCCCTCTCCCGTCAATCCGCTCTTCAACTAAAGTATGTTTCAGAAGTATGTTTAGATTTGATTGGGAGGGGTGGGAAGAGGTTCTCCTGTCTCTGTTTGCCTCTCTTCTACTTTGAAGCCATCAAACATCTTCATTGCCTGGCTTCATATGCCTTTCAAACATGGGAACCAGCAGAGAGAATATGATGAAACAGGTATTTAAGGCAATTAAGGGGCAGGCTGGAGCACAGGCCAAGTTATCAATCATTGCATGATCTACCTGGAGAGGTGAAAGAACAGTGTGGGTACTCGGCACATATCTGTCAGGTACTGAAGAGGGGCTGTCTGGGGATTTTTTTTTTCTTTTTAACTAAATCTGCAATGAAGCAGGTAAAGTTGTTAGTTTACCTGCTCATGTCTTATGGTTTCAGATAGTGCTCTAAATCAATACTCTGGAGGAGCTGAGAACAGGAAATTACTTTTCCAGAGCTCTGATCTAATAAAAACTCAGTTCCAGGACTAAAGCAGAAGATGGACTGAGAATCCCAAAATGACACCTAGCATTTAATTTTGGCTTTTTTAAAAACATCTCACATAGCTGCAGTAATCCAAAACAAAATACTCTAGTCATTACAAATGGGTAAAAATGAAAAGTTCTGCCTGCCCCCAGTTTAAATTATTGGTTGCCGTCCCGCAGTTTGGAGCTCTGCTGGTAGTTTGAGGCCCTGGAGCCCTTCTAACCAGTAATGCTGATGAGCTTGCTAGTGCTGATTGACTCTACTGTTGGGTTTAGGTCCATGAAACACTTTCAAAATACAGCAGTGACCTGTCAACCTCAGACTCTGAGAAACACCAGTCTAAGTAAAGAATGTGGAACGGGAAAGAAACTGAAGTAGTGTGTGGTGGCATGACCAAGCTTAGAAAATATTTGGAGAAAATACACTGGGATATTTTTCCGTAGCATCAGTAACTGAATTTAAAAAAAAAAAAAAGTTGTCTTTTTTTTTTTAAGAGGATTTAATGGTAATAATGGTTTTTAATAAATCGTTCTCTGATAGATTTTTTTTTTTTTGTGGTGTTGCTATTTAAGCAAAACCCCACTAGGTGTCCTCAGTCTGTAACGTGACCTGAGAAGTTACAATTTCTCATAGGAGAGTTGAAGTCTGAGGTGTGGGAAACAAAGCCGGAGCAGCCTGTTGCGGTTTGGAAGGCTGTGGGCTTCCTCCTCCTCCTCTACATGCCTGCAAAACAGCACTGAAAGTCGGTTCTGGTCCTGAGAGCATACCTGTGTCAGTAGCAAAGCATGCATCAGTGTTTCCGTGCTACAATGAGATGCTTTTAAATGTAAGAAAGTAAATGTGTTCTTCTGAATATGTCTTGACATACACTGTAGATGTGTTGTCTACTTGCAAGCGCATGGATCACTGTGCCCATCTTAAGTACCAGATTAAAGAATAGCTTCGAAGATTCTCATGTTCGTTTGGAGCATAAGTAGGTCTGTTATAATCAATGAACTTGAGCAATGAAAGAACCTCAGTGTTTATCAGTATTAGTTTGAAAATATCCAAACGTGTGCGTGCAACCAAATTTTACCTGAACTTGCAAACCTCTTGAGTCAATGAAGGTCATCTGGAAACCAGAAGGCTTTCTTCTGAGTCTTTTGGTACATTTTTTGCTGTAGGGTTAGGAATACCCCAAGCACTGCTTTCCTGCTACTGTCTCACATCTCCCTCTTAGCTCTGCTGGAGATGGTGGGAAGGGTGGAGAACACTCCAAGTGCATCTCTGCTTCGCGGAACCTATTTCATCCTGTTCATTGCTTTTTGGGATGTGTTGATAGCAGAAGTTCAAAATCTCTGTAGAAAGCAAAGATGTTTGAAGTCTTTCAGGCAGAAAATTAGCATGTTGACAAGGACTGTGGTTCAGAGTGTCTGAAACCCAAATTTAGCCTTGCTAAATAAAAAAAACCCCTAAAAATCCCACTAGCTGTTTTCTGTGTAGCTCCAGCGGGCTTGTGCTAGTGTTCCTAATGAGTTTTGTAAATAATCTTTAAAAGTAATCAAAATCTGGACCAAAGCTCTGTGAGGGGCATGGTGACGTTATGACAGAGCTTGGAATTGCACATCTGTGCTCAGTGCTGTTTCCGATCTACTACACATCAGTGCCAAAGGTTGTTGGATTGTAGGTTTTAAGGGGGGGGGGGAGGAGGCAAAACTATTAGAAGGCAATCGAGGCACAAAACCAAGCACCTTTACGTTTCTATCCCAGTGCTGTATTTGTTTTTAATATTGAATACGGCTTCTGAAACACAACAGAAAACAATCTTTGAATGTTTAGTAATCTTTTTAATAAGTCTGAACACTAGCTCTCCATGGGACCTTACATGTTGCTGTTTCAAAATATTGAAACCATTCTGTACTTCTAGAAGAAAATTGTTTTTAATGAACAGAGACTGTGGTTTAAAATATACATTAGCAAAAAGCAGATTATTAAGTGAGTTAAACACTCATGAGACTTGCAAATTGACAACTTTGGAGGAGAAATTTCTCCATATAGCCATGGGGCAAATAAAGCAAGGGCAGAAGAAATACAGGCCCTGACAAAAGTGCTGTAACATTGGCCCCAGGTCAGCCCGTTTCCGGCTTGGTTGAATGCTCAGCCTCTCTTCCTGAAGGCTGAAGCAGTTGCTCTTTCTCCTTGTTTCAAGTCCTTCAGGGCACAACTGTTGCCCTGTAACCTCCTCTGGGTAATTTTTTCCCCTCTTCCTAATGCTGATGATCTTAATACAACTCTGGAATAACCAGTGGCTCCGGCGCCTTCGTGCTTATCTTGCTTTGAAATGTAAGGTTGAACCTCCGCTGAGTAGTCACATGAATTCACTGAAGGAAACCAGCCATTTCGTGGGGGCATCGAAGGGGGGAACTTGACCCTTTCAGCAAGGCAGACCTCCTGTCCTAAAAGGCAGGAGTCGACATGACTCACTGCAGGTTTTGAGTGGCATGTTTCCTGATCAAACATTTCTTCCCGTGTATTTCTCATCTCATTCTGATCTTAGTCATAAAGTTTTATGAGTGCTTTTCTTCCTGGCCTTTTTACCCTAGCTCAACACTGTTAAGCAGCCCTTTGTTCCTTTTAGTCATCCACCCACAGCTTTCCCAGTTTTATTAGTGCCAAAATGAATGTTCCTACTTCTCTAGGCTATTCAGCGCACATTGATTCACCCAACTTCTAATCAGCCTTTTCTTATTCCCAGTGTGGGACTGGGAATTAGCTGAAGTTTAAATAGAATCCTGAAGATTAGGATGTCTGCAGAAGCAGATCCCCTTTTGTATGGCAGAGATGATAAGCTTTAGGTTTCTAAATGCTCCAACAATCTTTCCGGCGTGATTAGCACTCCAGGGAGTGTTCCTGTTATCCAGAAAGGCTTTAATTGTGCCCTTGGGGTATTGTGAGGTGGGAGGGGAGACTACCTGTGTTAGGGAAAGATAAATCATTTATCACATTTCTGGATGTTTTGAAAGTCCCCAGCAAACATCAGGTTGGAGCAGAAAGCTCAGCAGTGATTCCTCCTGGGAGGCAGGCAGCCCTGCGGTGGCTCGCAGCTGATTGCACTGGCAGGGGAAGTTGGCACATTACCTACCTCTGAAACATGTGCTCTGTCCAAGGCACTTGCTCTTTGGGAAGAAAAGGCAGCTTTTTAGGAAGACAAGGTGTGCTGTGGCTGCTCTCCCTCAACTGCAGCGCTGGTGGTTTGCGGGGGGTCTCAGCATGGAGACTTCTCTTTGGCCTCATGGGCAGTGGGTTTATTTGTAGCTCCTTTATAGGAATAACTAGCTCTAAGGTCAGGTCTCTCTTTTGTCTCTCCCTGTAGAAGAATCCCTGCTGTCAAGAAGAAGCTTGCATAGAGGGAGCAAGGATATAATTTTTCTCTGGTCTTTAATTAGTGGGGTTTTTTTAATGGTTTCTTCACAAGCTAGCCCTTTAGGTTGCTACTATTTCTGACTTGTCTGACTCTGCTGTCTCCTCTCTCTCCCTCCCTCCCCCCGTGCCCTGGCCGCCTTATTTCCATTTTCCTGTCTCTTGTTGCATTTCCCTCCCTGCAGAGTTTCATACCTCTTTGTGATCTTCACACCTACCACAGTCTTTGCTTAACCTACAGAAAAGATCAACTGTTGAAGAACTAATGTTGACATTGAACTGTCATCGCTGTTATTTTGCTATGCTGAGGTTGCTGTGAGATGGCCAAGAGAGGTCTAGCTGCTGAGTCATTGTTTGGAGACCTCTGCAAGCTTGGGCGTGTGTGACTATCTTTGGTTGGTTCTTTTCTTGGCAGGCCTTGCCTGTAACAAACAAGGGCTAGAGTATTGTCCATTGAAAAACAACAAAAAACCAAAGCAACCCTCTAACACACATTTAGCATCTGGATTTCTATGCAGAGCAAACTAGGCTTACAAACCATATGCTCCGCTGCCTTCCTGCAGAGGCATGTCCCAAGTTTTGTGGAGCTTCTCTTCTGCTGTTGTGAAGAGCAGGCTGGATCTACAGTCAGGAGTAGGACTGAGACTGATATTTAGATGTCCAGCCAAGTCTTAATATCCACAGAAAGGTTCTACATTTCTGTAAAGTTTGGGACTGCTTGCATACCAGCTGGGTTCTAGAGCAAAAAAAGTCCAGTCACAGGTTTAGTTATGCAAAGTGGGGAACATGAGCAAGAAGCTGAATTACGTTTATTTTGAGGATATTTCTAATACAGCATTAAACTAACTTATTAAGCAAATGGTGCACTTGAGTCAACTCCCACCAGAGTGAGCAGCAAGATCAGGTTCCACAAAGATGAACATGATGCTTAAATAATACTAGAAGTTCTATGTGACCATTGGGCTTCTCATACAAAGAAAGAGCAGAGTAGACCAGGTGTGTATTAAGCAAGCAGAAGAAGAGGTGACTGCCCACAGGCCAAACCCTGGTTGCTCTCCCTTGCCCTCCCCCTCCACACCCCAATAGTCAGGTTATCCTCTGCCTGGCTACTTGCCATGGGGTGGGTGGAGGGAGGAAGGAAGGAGAGGAGGAGCTTCCACTTTTGGTAGCAACAAGTTACTGAGCCTTGACATGAACTCCTACCTTGGAGCAGGGCAGGGAGCACAAGGGGCAGAGCATGGGCAGAGCAGAGGCAGCAGTCACCCTGCTGGTGGTGGTGGGGATGGAGCTGAGGTAAAAGCTGGGGCATGGCCCTGGGCTGCACAGCAAGATCTGGGAGGAGATGCTGGTCTTTGGCCTGGTGGAGCAGGTGACAGCCCTCCAGTCTGTGCTCAGAAAAAGTCTATGACAAGCCTGTTTGCGGGGAGGAGGAGAGAAAGAGAGACTTGGGAGGGCAGCAGTGTGGAGAGCAAAGAGGAAAATTAAGGAAGTGAAGGTCAATTAAAAACTTATTTATTAATTAATTTTCTTGAGTTAATGGGACAATAGAAATGATCTTCACAAACACTGACAATTCAGATTTTTAACTTGAAAGAATTTGAAATAGTCTGTGTTTTCTTCTTGAGGCTTTCTTACTTTGGTTTCAGAGTATGATTTGAAATACCTTCATTAAAGAAATCATCTTCCAAGTACCAGGTTTCTTGGTGGGGAGAACAGGACAATTAGTTCAAAATCACTTTTTTTTTTTTGGGCGGGGGGAGTGTACACATATAAAAGTCTGTCAGGAAGAACCTTCAGTAACTTGCATGAAATACGTAGATTTTAAAATGGTATCTTTCAACACAGGAATCTAATTAATAGGCACAGCTTACTTTACTTCATGTAAGAAGAAAATCCTCTCTAAGGCTGTTATGCCAGCTGTGTGCTGGAGCTGAGAGTTCAGGTATTTGTAGGCAAGTCGCTAATGGTGTGCTGAAAGAAATGACCTCTTTTTTCTCACAACCAAGGATGGCTTCATAATGAATGTCTGTCCCGATGCCATAAGGTAGAACCTGATATAGACCGATTTGCATCGTAATGATGATATATTATTGATACAAGGAGAAGTATTTCACCCAGTTACAGCACAGACCTCTCCCATAATATCTTCTTGTGCAAGTGCATTGAAATCTCTGTTGACATTGAGTGTGTCCGGCTGTGTCATTATGTTTCCAAACAAGCCACTCCTTCTCCCCATTGTTTCCTAAACCTCTCTCCAGAGAAATTATTTACTTCAGTGCTAACCCACAGTGAGGAAAAAAATGTGTAAATATATAAAAAGTAAGCCCAAGAAATCTGTAGTAGGGCACTTTTCAACTAGTAAAGGAAGGAAATGCTTTTGTGGGGTGTGGTTTTAGGAGACCATTTCATTATATTCTACTAAATTTTTTTTCTTCATGCTGAAATTTCTTCAGGAGATGAGACTCACACTAAGCAGATCCATCAACTGACAAGTGTCTCAGCTTAATTTCAAGAATGAATTGCCCTCAAAAGACTTTTATTGCCACATCTGTTTTTCTGCCCTAAACATTAATGCTTTTGGATGGTAACTTGTCTGTTGACACGTTGTCTTCCTGCTTCCCAGACAAAGTACTCATCCGCGTTAAAATACTTGGGATTTTTCAGGGGAGGGGAGACTTACTTTTTTTTATCATGGTGTTTGATTATCAGTGGTACTGGATTGTATAAAAGCATGAAACAAAGGGAGCCTTTCACATAAGCACAAGTTTATTGTCAGCATAGGAACGTCTTGAAAAAAGTACAGGCATCAATGCTTAAGGAAGGTGACTATTCTGTATCTCTACAGACGTGAACAGATAAGTAGGTATTTACAGGTGAATAAAACTTGGAATTCCTGTCTATTGAGAGGTTTATATGTTTTTATGCTGAATATAAAACTGTTTTAAAAAAATTTGGTCGAGAAATGCTTCAGATTAGAGCCTGTCAGTTGCTGCTATTGGATTGTCAGGTGTCCAGTTGGAACTGAAATTAGGGCATGTCATGTCCTTTCTTCTTTTAGGATCAAGCTTCTGTGTTGAAAAACATCTCCATTGAGGAAATACTGTATGGCTTGGATGGGTAGAATATATATCACAAAAATCTAACTGTTCAGCTCAGCAGAAAACACTAAGGGCATGGTATACCTGAATTTCTGTACTGTGTGACTGATCTTAGAAAGGTGGTGTTAAGCTGCCCAGAAAAACCTGAAACTGTGCAAAGTAAAAAATTTAAAGTCTGAGGTCAGAGTAACTTTTCATCCAAAAATATTTTGGGCAGGAAACTCAAGCTTGTGTGTTTTTTATTACGCATGAAAATGGCAGAGACTTTTTTGTGGAACTGTGCACGTACACTTGTTGCCTCCTGTATGTCGTCTGTAAAGCAAACAATGACAAAATCCAAGTGAGTAATTCCCCCCCCCCCCCAAGAGTTTATGTATGCAGGGATTTATATACCCTGTTGCAATGTGGCTGAGTTACCCTGCATGGTAACTTCAGAAATAGATTCAGTGTGAACTTCCTTGCCAGTTAAGGGAAGTTATGTACATCTACATATTTATTCAGTAAAATGCCAGATTACAGAGCAAGTTCTATGAGACCAATGCTGATGCTAAAAAATATGTGTGATGAGACTTGGAGGGGTGTTAGTCACCCCGCACTCGAGCTGGATAGGAAATTTGGCCACTGTTCAAAATTATCAGGAGTCTTAAGTTCAACTCATTTGGTCAGTTTTGAAGTCTGAGTTCCTCCATGTTTTGGAAAGGAACCCCTCAGGCGTTATACGCCAGTCCGCTTTTGAGTGCTTACATCTCCATTTGCTTCTTCATTTGAACACACTGCTAATTGTGCCAGTTAAACAGTAAAACGAGGTTAAAAAACACATTCGGAGCAGAAATGCCCATGGTGGTTTAAGGGCAAACTGGCTTTTGGCAGCAGAAGTCTGCCTTTTGTGGCAGAGAGATCATACACCTGTGCTTTGGCTGTTTTGGTGCCAAGTGATTGCCCGTAACGGGGTCTGAGCTAGTTTGTGAGCTCAGCCCTGGCAAGGTCGAGGTGCTGGCACGCGGTTTGTTTTACAGCCTTGCTGGTGGCTGGCCATGCAGTGCAAAGGCCTGGGTTACAAACAGCTTAATAGGTAGCAGCATCCTAAATTGCTGCTATTAAACTTGGCATTGCATGCTTGACCCATGCCCTTAAAAGCTTTTCTGGAACAGCTCTCCTTTAAGCCGGTAACGAGACCTTTGCAATTTCCGAGCTTGTTTTAGTAAACTGATCTTATCTGAAGTTCAAAATAGATTTTAAAGGTGCCAAATGCTTGCAGTGTATCTCCTATAACAACACGCTTGTCACAACAGGTGGAGGTTTCAGACTGAACAGCGCATTGGGCTCGGCCACACTTCGCGCTCCTGCCAGCTTCAGTGAGGCTGTGGGAGGGATTTGAACCCTCCCATTGTAAAGAGCGATGTGACTTTTCGAGCTGTTTGGAGTATGCGTTGCACTCTGGTCTCTGGTTTGATCTGTTGCTGTCACTATGTTTCATAAAGACAATATTTAGTTTGACACACACGGTGTTCTGCTTTTTTGTATCTTACTATTAAATTCCTGACTGAAAGCACGTTGCTGCATAATTACGCACAGGCATCTTCCTTTGGGTTTAGAAATAAAATTGCACGTGCCTGCAAGGGGAATCTCTTCTTCTGTCTATTCAAAGAAATAAGAGCCATCTTGTAAAACTTGCAGTGTACTCTTGTTCTTTCAGCCTCAACCAGAATGGGTTCTGCAATAACGTTTGGTGACAGATGTTTATGGGGGTGATGGGGTTTTATTTTTCATCTTCAGAAATGATGTTTCAGTAATGCTGAAACACTTTACAGCACTTGGAGGGTGTTATATAATAACTTAAGTGTGTGCTCAGAGGAGTAGGAGAACTTTGACCAGGAAATCAGGCTGGGGAGAACAGTCATCACAGGTCAAGCCTGCGTCAGGGTGTGTGGCTGCTTGCGGTGGGGAGGAGGTCAGGCAGCCTCCGAGTCTTGGAGCAGAGCCGGATTGGAGACACTGCTGCTTTGGGATTTCTTCCCAAATGTGGTGGTGGTGGAGAAGCATTAAACCACAAACAGGATGAAGCATCTGTCAATCTGTAGGCAGTGCTGGGGAGGATTGTCCTGAGAGCTGAACAGAGAGGTGCTTAGTGACCTGTGCTCTAGGTGGTAAAAGTCTGTGGGCAGAGCCAAAATCAGAGTGAGCAGATGGTGTTCACGTGCTTTCCTTGTCCCACAAACCCCAGCTGTCCCCACAGCCTTCAGCAAAGACAGCACAGGATGACATCTTTGCACTCAGTTGGCATAGTCGCAGCACCTTACAGGACAGGCGGTGGTGGATAAAGTCCAGCCATGCTCAATGGTGCCTGTGCCTGGTGGAAAAGCTCCTGTCCATACTGTAGTTCAAAGCCAAGTCAGGCTTTCCCTGCTACCATCCCTGAAGCATGCCCAAAGTCCACAGTGAGCTTGTACTTGTGCACCTTGTAGCTATGCTCAGGTTGCAGCATGGAACTAGGCCCCCCCAGGTGTTTTCTAGGTGCATCATAGACGCTATGAAATACAGGAGGGGGTAGAAGAAAATAGGCTTGTCTAGCACTGTTTTGTCAAAATACAACCAGGACAAGTGCAAACTAATTAGAAATCCAGACAACTCCCATATAAAACGCAATGGTGTGTCATGTGTGTGCCAACACGCAAAGTCATTACTCAGTTGTTGTTCAGGCAAAATTTCCCCTGAGTAAGGTCAGAGTAATCACCTCAGGATCTGGCCCTCCTGTGTTCCTTTCCAGTTGCCATAGTGCTTTTCATGTGATGAGCACAAAGTACTTTCTGATCTCGGCTGGGTGCGTGTCTCGCACTCACGGCTTTGCTGAGTCAAGGCAAGGCTTGGCACGGCACCCGGACATCACCCATCCTCTCCGAGAGGAGACAAAACCTCGTGGACTTCTGCATGTTGTCCTCCTGCAAGCCCCTCCATCCCTGCGCTGTGTTACTGAAATTGCCACAGCTATTAGGCAACGCTGCGTGGAGGTTGCTGCCTATTGGAGTGATCACGGTCGATTCGTCCTCATTATTCCTTCATTTCATCTTCCCCTGCCTTTCCATACTAGTGGGCAGGCTAACTGGAAGCAACTGGGGCTGTGCCCTTCACCCACTCTTCCCCAAAAGCCCTGCTGGGGCCCACCTGGCATCGGGGCGCTTGCTGCCAGCCCTGCTGTAGCCACGTGCTGCCTCAGCCCCCGGCCTCGTGTTGCAGTTTCCTGGAGGCAGGTGCATGTCTTGCGCCATTTGTACAGGTTTGGGGCTCGTATGCACCTGGCGCTCCTCCTGTGCTCCCTTAAGATCAGTAATGGTAGAGCCGTGGTATTTTTGGATGCTTTTCTTTGTGTGGAGAGATGCTTCTTTAGTACCCAGACCTGCCCTTTCCAGCTCAAGGCTTCTCATCTGCCTCTGATCTGCAGGCTGTGAACCCAAGGGGGTGCAGGGTGGGCATAAGCCATTTTCTGGCCCCTCTTCTGAGAAGAGATGCCCTTTGGAAAAGAGTGTGGGCTGTGTGGGGACGTAATGTCTTGTCCACCAGGACTTATTCACAGACAGGATAGTTCCCACTTTGACTTGATTTTCTTGTGCTTAATAATGGTTTTCTCTTTACATGCCCCTGGCTTGATGGAGATGTACCTTTTGACATTCCTTCCAAAGCATTGCTGTTACGCAAACGTCTCCGTTTATGCTTATGTGGGTATTATGTATGGCTGCTGGGAAGGAAAAGGCCTGTCCTTTAGAAGAGCCTTATTAAGGGAAACCAGTTATTAACAAGTATATATGGAAAGGGTGGGGTTCCTCATTACTCCACTCATTTCAGCATCTCCTATCTGCCTCAGGAGTGCATCATGGTGATATCAGCCTTTATTAATATAAAACTCAGTGTTACGCACCCAAGATTACACCACAGGTAGCTAATTCAGTGGGTCTCTGACACTGCAGCCTATCTGATTAAAGTGGTAGTGGAGAGATCAATGACAGCAAATTAAGCTGTCAGTGTCAAGGAGCTTTTGGTGTTATGGTGTAAACTTCAAATGATATTCAAGGATTAAAACCTGGGAGACTGTGATCTAATTAGTTGAAGTTTATCCTGTGAGTGGTTGGGACGTAATGACTTGGAGATGTGGAGATGAAAACGCCCAATGGCCAATTTTCTCTGTGGGAAAGTGAGAAATTAATTGGTTCTGGTGTGTGCTACATGACTTTTCTGTGTGCTTTTTTGATGGGTTCTGTCCAGTCTAAGGAATATGCCACTGTGGGAAGATGTATTAAATTTAACTCTTTTCCAAGCAAGTATGAGTTATAGAGATTTCCCCCTCTCCTTGAGGAAAAGTATCTTTATCTGGTTCCTGCCTTTATTACAGGAGTTACCACAAAACAATAAGGGGAAGCATATTTTTAGTGGTGGAGCTGCTAAGAAATTAGTACTTCTGTTCTGAAGTCCAGTGTTGACATTTCAATCCTGTGTGGGAACAAAAAGTCCGCATTTCTTGCAAAACAAAACTCAGTTATTCCTAATGAAAATTCTCCAGAAACCTTTCATTTTGATAGTATGGACATCTTATACTTTACTGTTGTACAGGTAAACATATTTTAATAGCAAGAACATAGCAAATAATAAAAAAATAACCCTATCAAAAAAATTTTCTCATTCCATTTTGTTAATCTGAAAAATTGTTTGGACTCTTCCTTTCTTGAAAACACTTATATCAAACCATTTCTGCAAAACATCTTGCTTCTGTTAAAACGTGGGGTTTTTTTTTCTTCTTTTAATAGAAAACTCTTCCCTCAGATATCTTGATCAGTTTTATTTAGCATATGAGTGTCTAGTGTTTCAGATCCTGAGAGGTGCAGGGTGGCTTCGGATGAATTTTAAGGGACTTGGCACTCCTCAGCATGAGTCCCACAATATTTACCGAGCGATGAGACAAGCAGGTGTAATTATACTGGCCTTTATTGTTTTCTCATAGCTGTCTTGCTGATAAGCTGTCCTTGGTGAGAACTGCTCATGCACATTTGATGACAAACTGGTGTGTTTGCGTGTGTGCATGCGTGCATGTGTGCATGCAGAGACATCAGGACTGCCTGCTGGTACCGCTCCCACCCAGCCTCGGAGTGAGGGGGCACTTGGAGCTCTTGCTGTCAGTATTAAGGTTTTTTTGAGCTGCTGTTGGTATTGTGGATTTCTGATGCGATTCAGTCGTGGCTCAGGACTCCTCTTCCCCCCTAATCCTCCTCCCTCCCCCATACTTGGCTCTGTGAAATGAGGTCCCTCAAAGCTGACACTTGCTTCAGAGAGCTTGGCACCCAAGCTGGCCCTGTTCTGCAAAACTTTGAAATAAACCACCTTCTCCAAGTGCTATTATGCTCTGTCCTCATGACAGCTGCTGTCTGTCTTTCCTTTGTCTTCCTCTAAACCCAGGCTGTGTATGCGTAGAGGAGCCCAGTCGTTCTGCTCTGTCAGCGGGCTCACAGCATGCTCTTTGCCGGGCTGCAGTTGATGGCAAGAAGGTTTTTATCATCTGCCAGTCAGTGGATGCAGCACAGCCCTCCACTGAACATCTGTAGGGAACAGGATAATATGGAGGGTTGTGTTCAACCAAGACATAAACAGACAAGCGAAGTCAAGGCGTCTTTTTAGGCAAAAGGTGAGCTGAAAAAAAAATGTATATCTGAACAACAGTGAGAAAGTGATATAAGGGATGAAAAATGTCCCAGATCTAGATTATTTCCTATATGTCAATATTTAACTGTAAAATTTTATGGAGGGGATATCTTGGGATTGATACTTGTGTTTCAAATAGTGCCTTTAACCTACTTACGTGACAAGCTTATTACTCGGTGTCTAGAACTTCTGATGATAAGTAAACGATGCTGTTCCCAAGTGAACTGTATGGGAAATATGCAGGTTATTAGCTAACTCATTTTTCAGCTTGGGAGACACTGGAGTGAAAGCTGAGCATGAACTTGCTACTGTAAGCGTCAAGCATTGGAAATGTTCAACATTGCTCACAGGCTGTTAAGTCAGCTTCCTGTTCCCCAGTACTCTTCTATTCTTACTTGTCCTGGTTTCGGCTGGGAGAGAGTTAATGTCCTTCCTAGTAGCTGGTACAGTGCTGTGTTTTGGATTTAGGAGGAGAACAATGTTGATAACACACCCATGTTTTAGTTGTTGCTGAGCAGTGCTTACACTAGTCAAGGACTTTCCAGCTTCCCATGCTCTGCCGACTGAGAAGGCTGGAGGTGCACAAGAAGCCGGGAGGGGGCACGGCCAGGACAGCTGACCCAAACTGGTCAAGGGATATTCCATGCCACGTGACGTCATGCTCAGTACATAAACTGGGGAAAGCTGGCCAGGGGGGGCCGCTGCTCGGGGACTGGCTGGGCATCGGTCGGCGGGTGGTGAGCAATAGCATTGTGCATCATTGGCATTGTATATTATTATTATTATTTTATTTCAATTATTAAACTGTTTTTATCTCAACCCACGAGTTTTCTCACTTTTACCCTTCTGATTCTCTCCCCCATCCCACCGGAGGTGGGAGAGTGAGCAAGTAGCTGTGTGGTGCTCAGTTGCCGGCTGAGGTTAAACCACAATGTTACTTTGTCAGGTTTTCTCTCTTAAGGGATATATTTTCCAGTCTTCTCACCTCTTATTTCTCTTTACATCAGCACTGCACCTCCTATTGCACTTCCCTATACCTTTAAAACACTGCCTACATCTCTTGTGGCCAGGAAATTCACCATTCTCCTCCACATCATCGCTGGGGAAGAAGAGCAAAAGTATTGAGGAAGATGTGAGGAGTTGGGGTTTACGTTTTTTGCAGTGAGTTTGGGGCGGTTATTTTATGGGCAAAACTTTTAATTTGCTCAGAATTTACATTCATGTCAATATGCATTTCATGAAAATGAAATCCTCATTCCTGTCTAACTTTTAATTGGCACTTTTAATATATCCTATTTTGTGTATTGGCAAAGAC
The DNA here is from genome assembly GCF_965638725.1 of Aptenodytes patagonicus. Classification (NCBI taxonomy): domain Eukaryota; kingdom Metazoa; phylum Chordata; class Aves; order Sphenisciformes; family Spheniscidae; genus Aptenodytes; species Aptenodytes patagonicus. Next base: position 126,411,056 of record NC_134949.1, read on the forward strand.
AAACATTTTCTCTTTAATGCTTCCTCCCACTTTTTGACTCTTTTTCCTTTCACTCTGTTCATTTCCAACATCTGATCAGACAATTTGTTTACTTAAGGTTTTTCAAGATAAAAATATGATTTGGCATATGTATCAAAACATGCTATTCAAATGAATAAAAATAAGGAATATTGAGATTTTTGTTTTAGAATTCCTCAAATCTATCTATATTAATTTTCACAACAAAAGCTTCATGAATTATTTTGGAGACATTTCATGTAATGGAAACTCTTTCAGGCTTCCCTTCTTGTTTTTTTTTTTCCTTAACCAGAAATTCATGTTCTTTAAGAGCTGTTTGCCCAGTGCCATTTTTATACTCCTACCATTATCTCCCATGCATACCTTTTACTTTAAGTATTTAATTGATGCTGGAGACTGCGCCATGTTTAAAAACAATTACATTAATTCCTATATTTTTCACATAATGCGGTGTGTGTCTGCTGCAGTCTACAAAGGCTTAATATGTCTAAATACTGTATGTGGGTGCAGTAAAGATTAAGCTGGGCTGAGTATGGAAAGTGCAGAAACTGAAGTGGAGGGGAAAGTCTTTTGTTCAACTAGAATGGGGTGAGAAACCTTTTCCTTACCTGGGGCCACAGAGGGCTCTCGGGTACCATATCAGTGGCTCTTGCAGAGCACACACCAGGCTGTATTTCCTTATTGCCCGGTCCCCGTACAGTGCCCACAGACCTGTGATATGAACACAGCTACAGCCAGTGGGCTGCGTGCCCTTTCTTGCCCAGCACCTCCCACCCCACAGCACCAGGTTTCTTCAGCTTGCTAAGCCTGAAGTTGTCGGGGCATGCCGTAACCCCCGCGTGGCACTGAGCTGCCCCAAGCCAGGCGCTGACCTTTGCGGAGTTGGGAAGCGGGAGTCCCAGAGCATCCTTTGGGACAAAGGGGTAGAAATGGAGGCTGGAAAAAGATCAATAGAAGGGATGGGGAACAGACGTTGGACTTCACAGGGCACCAGGCTGTGCCAGGGAAGTTGTCATCGGGGTGGAGGTTTCCCACCTCTGTGCTAGAGAGTCAGCTTTCAGAATCAACCTAGCAAGAAACAGTTCAGCTCTGGCCCTGTACGGTGGGAGTTGTGCATGCACAAGTATATTCCCTGGTGAAAAACAGCAGCTGTGGTTGCAATAGAGGGAAAAGCTCATCAGTTTGGGGAGGCTAATGGCAGGAAAGGAGGGAGATGGTACACTGGTGTGTGCACAGGCAATGTGTTGCAAAATGATAGTTGTGTCATCATCACATCAGAGGGGATGTGACCCAGAGAAGATGATACAAAATATGAAGGAATACATGGACTTGGAGGAGCCCGTGTTCGCTGGCAGGACAGCAGCTAGCCAAGCCATGTGGATGTAGCAGGGAGAATTTGTTGCCTTAAGCCTCATTCTGGGGAGGCAGATTGGGTAAAATGCAGATCCAGGATTTAATTTCTAATTTCTCCTGGAGGAGAAGATTCAGAGCTAATCTGGTTCTTTTTTCCCCCCTCTTGGCACCCTAGAAAGGAAAAGTAACCAGCCAAGGTTAAAGTGTCTGACACCAGTCCTGATGCAATGGCAATATGGGGTAAAATAACAAGTTGCAAACCCTGCCTGGGAGCATGGAAGATTGCTGGAGCCGTGCTGAGGGACACAAACTGCCGCCGGTGCCCGAGCCGTGGCTTCCCAGGCAGCAGTCGCACCCTTTTAGCCTGTGGTGTGGGCATTACCTTTGGTGTTACTGGCTCAGCAGTGAGAAGTGCTGAGCCAGTTGCCATCTATTTAGGTAGGGTTCCCAGCCTGTCTCCCAAGGAAATCAGAGTTGCATAAGGGCACAAGTTGGAAGTCTTGCTGGGGTGCGGGGGAAGTGGAAGTTTTAATGGTAGAAGCGTATGCAAGGGAAGATCCTGTGGGAGAAGAGAGGGTGAGAGCCCGGTTTCTCTCTGCCAGTTGGGGAGCAGACCATCGACCTGCTAATTTTTTTTTTAACTTTCGATCTGCTCACGGTCTTTAACCTGATGTAAATTCCTGTTCTCTGTCCGTACCTCCATCCTCTCCCATCCAGTGGGTCCCTGTGCCATCACTAACAGCTGCTGAAAATGTCGGACCTGGTCTTCAAAACTAGATGCTTCCCATTGGGTTCGATTTGTTCTAGAGACTTGCGTACAAACATGTCCTATACACGCACCTGGATTGGGTGGTGGGTGGCTGCGAAGAAACTGTCTCACTAAGTTCCTTACAAGCACTCATGCGATCATGCACACAAACCCTCCAATTATAAAAGGGAAAACCAAGGTAATATGATAGGAGGGTCTGTAACAGACCCCTACGGTACGGGAAGGGATGGATGTGATTTTTTTTTTTTTTTTTTTTAAAGGCGGCTATCATGCCTGTCTGAGGTGTGGGACGTTGCAGTAAACAGATATCTCACTCTCCCAAAGGTCTGTTGGACAAGCAGTTGGGCAGCCAGGTTCCTCCAACACAGTAGAAACAACTCATCTCAGAAATGGGAGGCAGCTAATAATGGACTGGCTATTTCAGTGTCTGTCCTGGTTAATAGAAACCGATTTAAGAATCCAAAGGTGGGAGTTAATTGAGTGATCATAAAATAAGCCAGGTCACTACGATAAGAATCATGGATTTCGGGAAAGGTATGGAGCTATATGTTATCTGGGACAAAAGTCTAAAGGGTAAAGGATAGCTGGCAATAAGATACTGTACCCAAAACATGCTAGTAGACTTTCTTGATGTAGCAGCCAGCTGGAAAGCTTTGTCTGAAATGCCCTGCATTCCCTGGAGAGGAGCTCGGTATAGACGGGCGCGCTCCCACTTCAGGATGTGGCACAAACGCAAGCGTAGGGAATAGCTCCTTGGCAGCAGTGAACCAGAAGGATCCGGTTGTGAACAGAACACAAAGGATGTCCAGTTGCAATGCAAATTTGGCCTTCAGCAAGACTGGCCAAAGTCTAAACAGGCTTGTGCTCCTCTATGGGCTCTCTGGGTTTCTTTGTGTTTTGGGATTCCAGCACATTGTATCTCAAGTGTTTCACGTCCGCAGGAATGTGAAAAGCGTTAAAATCAAGATTAGGATGATTGATATAGTGCTGTTTGTTTGCTAACCTGGTTACAAAAAGTATTCTGCTTTGTAGTGTGCTCTGAATTATAAATGAAAGTAGTCTGATGTCTGAGTATGCTCTGAAACGTATATAGTGTAGCCAAATGTTCATAGTGCCCTGAACAGTGCTGACGTGTTGGCCTTTGTGCAGTCTGGGAACGCAAGGGAGTACTCACTTTTGCTATAATAATAATTATAATGAAAAATAAGATATTTTAAAGAAATCTCATGTAATTGGCAAAGTCCTCCGATTCAGCTACACTTCTGTTGTTCTGTAGCCCTTTTACACCCCAAGTACGTTCTGTTAGCTAATGCTAGTGGTTCCTCTAACTGTTACAAAGCTAGATCATGAAGAGAAATATGCGCCGTGTCCAGCTTTTCCTGTTCAGGGAGTAATTTTTTCCATGATGTCTAATCTTATTCTTTTGCTGAACTGTCAGTAAAGCCAGACCACTTTGGCTTGGCATTTTGCCCACATCCACCTACATATTTTTCTTAACAGCAAACAAACTAATTAAATGCCTTTATCTTATGAGGCATTCCTTTCTCTCAGGTAGTTACTGATTAAAAAAATAAATAAAACTTCTCACTATTTTGAGAAAACAAGGGGTGAGTCAGTGTGTTCACAGCCTGGTTTATTATTAAACAAGAAGCCAGGATCAAAAAATGAGCAGGGTGGAAAAAAACGTTAGTGCCATCGTATTATGTTTGTGGCCAGTGAAAAGAGTCTGTTCTTACTCCAGTGAGCCTTTCCAATATCTAGTAAAATTCATGAGCGTTACATTTGCACATGAAGGTGGACAGGGGTACATAAACAAGGCAGAGGTACCTCTCGTGAAAGATTACTGCAATAAAATGTGAATTTATAAACCGTAGTTCGTATTGCTTCATATTAGGCATGTGCTTCAATAGCCTTTCCAATAATGCTAACCTGAAGCAGAAAGGCAATTATTCAAAGAGGCGACAGACGTTCTCCAAATCTAATGGATAGCAATAACCTTACTAATTGAAGCGTTGTCTTCTTTTTAACTTAATTCATTTTATAAGTGTACCTTTTTTTTTTAATTGGAAATGGAAACATTCAGAGAGATCATCTAAGCCAACATCTGCTATTGGGGGAGTGGGGGGGAATAACAGCATGTGTACTCTGGAAGTTATAGCTCCCAAGCAATTTCCCTGATGATTTGTTCCCTTTGTGTGATATATCTTGTCTAGTGGTTGTCAGGACACATCTGGGCTGCAGAATAGCATGGGGTAAAAAGGGAGCAGGAGCAAGGGGCAAAAAGCCTGCCTGGGTGGTGCCATGGGAGTGGGGGGGGCTTGTGCCTAGGTGGCTCCACATGCTAGGGCTGAGGAGCAAAGGTGCTGCTAGCTAGCTGGGTGAAGGCAGGTGGCTCTGCTGGTGTTAACCTGAACTACCTCCCATGGACCTCCTGGGCCTGAGTAAAAAGGTTGTTCATTCCGCGCCGCTGCCTGAGCGCTGACCACAGCACCCTGATCAACCCAAGGCACCAGCCAGGCACCGAGTGCTGAATATATCAGTAAGCTCCTGCCAGGGCAGCATCCACTGTAATGCTCTAAGCTGAAGAGAAAACAACAATAAAGAGGTCTTCAGTCCCTGTTGTCTTTCCCTAATACTAAGCCCAGTTCTAGGCTTGCCCATGTTTGCCTGGAGAGCAATCTGTGCCCCGAGACAAACCAGGAGACGCTTGCTGCTATTACCAGCAGCCCTCATTCTACCTTGGGAGGTGTTGCAAAATGTGTAAATCAGCTTAGCTCTTCATCCCTTGGTTTTCTTAATACGGACTTCAACTCCAGCCTTTGAAGCAGGCTTTACTCACAACAGACCTATTAAATTATTTGCTTCTGCTATTGTATATCCAGGAGATCCACAGATGCCCCACAGTTACATAGAAGCCATCCAGACTGACACCAGTATTTATGCAAATCTGCAGGATTTATCATTTGGCATAGAGTTTGGGCCAAAGTGCCAACCCTATATTTAAAAACTGCCGTGCCATGGAGTAGCATCCCAGCAAACTCCCTGCCCCAGAAAAAAGCAGGATCTATTGGCTTCCAGTGGCACCATCTCTAATCCTAGCCTCCAAGCGCCGAATGATTCAGAAGCAGACTGAGATCTTCAATGCATTGTTTTGATCCCTAATCCTGCCCAATCCTCCTCCTTTGATATGTAATCTGCTGGCACCTGTGGTGAGTGGCTGCTGTTTGCCAAAGGGTGGTTAGGAGACACGAGATGCTGGAGCTGCTGAGGTATGTTAGCGTTGGGCAGGGTAGAGCCAGCATGGCCTGAAAAAGGAGATTTGCTGCTGGAGCTGGGAAGGCCCCACGGGTGGAGCTGATGGCGAGTTTGGCCAGATAGTGCTCACTGAGATGGTGAGAAGGGCTAGATAACCCCGACAGCGTGACACCAACTCCCATCCTACCTTCCCACTGGGCCAATTCCAGCAGGAAAACAGGCTTTTCCAACCCAAGCATTAAGTGTGTGCCCTTAGACACATATGTAGGAGTCCCTGTCTCATCCCAAAATAGTCCAAGTCATTTGCTCCTTTTAATGCCAGCCCTCCTCCTCAAACCCTGCTGTTCCTAATCCTGGCCTTCATCTGAGCACAGGACCTCCAGGAGCTCATCCTTCTGCAAAACGATTAAGCCCTTGAGGACGCTGCACAGACTCTCATCCCGGGCCCTTGGATTTCCTTCATGGTAAAACAGGAAGCTCCTCAGCTCCTGTTGAATGAAGGCCTGGCCCTGCCCTAAGCTTTCTGGGGCATTTCCACTGCCTTTGGGCTTTGATTACTGCTGGTGCCACGTGGGTGGGGGTTTGCGGCTCCTGTGTTTGAAGGACCACATGGAAAGGGAAGGGTCTAAAGAGCTGCATGGGTCAATATGTGCATGTGCCTGCAAGGCTAAACAAGCAAAAGTGAGAGTGGTATCCTGAGGGAAAACATTGATCTTTGATTTGTTCAGGTGTGTTTTGAAAAAACAAGGCAGAAGGCATGATCGTTAGGGTTTGGCTTAGCATGAGCTGAAGATCTCTTGGGCTTTGTGTGCTGTTCTGCTGGGTCCTGCTACATGTTTAAAAGTAGGATGGCTACCATGTGGGTGAAAGAGTCCTCATTCATTTTGTACCAACTCAAGGTCTGTAAGCGAGGATATCAAGCCTATGGTTAGGGCTCACGCCAACTCACAAAGAGCTGTAATCTCTGTTTGGTTCTTGTAGTCCTGTAAAACCCAGGTAAGAGCATCACCTGGGGCAAAAGGGTCACGATTCATTTAAGTTCAGCTCAGCATCACTGGACTGGATTCTTAAGAGCAGAAGCTGAAAAGTTTGATATAATATAAGCATCTGCAAAGCCTGCCTGGCTAAGATAAGGGCTGCATCGTGTGGAGGCAAATTGGCTTTGATTTGCTCAGAAGTGGGATGAGATTTTTCTGTAAGGCTAAAATGAGAGCCAGGGCCTCCTGACGTTAATTCAGTGTTGATTATTCTAGGCCAGATTCAACTCATTGAACAGGTATTATGGTTTGCACCTAGTGTACAGGCAACTACAGTGTAAAAGTGGAAGGGGTTGTGGCCTAGGCAGGGGTAGGACAGGTGTTAAGTCTCAGAGAAGTGGAAGTTATTCTCATTGTGAAGAGAAATGAGTGGCAAGCTTGGCTGATCACTGAATGTGAGGCTGGTGCCAGGAACGCTGGATGGATTATCTTTGCCTGGGACAAATGGAAATGGTTGGGTATTACTGGGAAGACTGGGAGTTATTTGTCCCTACTACTATCATTGGCCTGCATTCACCTTCTAGGCAACATTGGTCAGGTTATTTCTTTTGATCCTGTGGTTCGTAACCTTAACTCTGGCCTTAGCAGAATAGCCCGATGCAAAGCCCATGCTGATAATCCCTGCTGGCACACTGCCTTGTCCTCCACCTTTAGGCTGCGTTTGATTCAGTTCTGAACTTCCTCAGACCCACCTATAGCAAATGATCATCTGACCTACCCCTCCAGCTGTGAGCTTCCCTACACCCAGGAGTCCTCAGCTAAATTCAGAATTATCTACAGCCCTTCAGAAACTTGCCTCCATGCCTGTGTACCTCAGGTCATCTTCTGTCAGGGCAGCTCTAAGCCACAACCCTAACACAGGAGACCACTTCAGTGAAGCACTCCTAGCTCAAGGGTCGATGACCCAATTACCCCTAGAGACAGCAGCACTTACTGTCGGTCTTTTAGTCCTTGCTTTTAACACAGTGGTAGACCCAGCTCTTTAGTTCCTTCTGTCCTTCTCCATAAGCGTAACCCTAACCGTAGTGTTAGCCCAATAGCCTGGTCAACTCAACATAAACTATTAGACAATTAGCTTTGACAGCAATCTCTCGCAAATAGCACTCACCCTAGGAGGACCCATCAGATGAGATACTTGGCTCTGCTACCGCCGCGGTCCTTCTCATTCCTCAAGAGACTGTACAACACACAGTCATGAGCCCAGTTCTCCAGCTTCTGTACCAAACCTCCCTCAAGCCCAGTGATAGCCTGAGGCATGTCACAGGAGCTTCTTATCATTGGCCTTTCCTGGGGCTCTTTTAACAACAACGTGTAGGCAGCCTTGGTGTGGGATTTGGCTCTCCTTGCTTTGGCCAGCCCAGTTCCCCAGGGTTCACCTGGGCAGTCTGCTCTCCCTCTCTGATCAGTGCAGGGCACTCAGCTCACCCAGAGACACAGCTTGGTGTCTGAGGAAGGTAGGATGAATAAATACACTGGGTTTTCCTCTTTTTCTCTCCACTGACTGCTGAGGGAGCTTTTGCACACTTGCGGCCTATTAGAGGCCTAAAGTTGGGTGTGCTGCATCCCACCTGGCTGTGAAAATTCATATTTAATGAATAACCTAAACAACTGTGATTGAGTGATGCTGACTAGCCCTATTCCACCTGCTTTATTAGTCTCTGACTTGGCCACGTATTTCCAGCACTTGCAAATGTGTTCTTTTGGTTCTTTGTTGGTGCTCTCAGTAATTAATTAGTAAGCACGTTACCCGCTGTGGTCTGCATACAGCCCCCTGCACTGTGATTTGGGATGTGCAGGAGGGGAGCCCACGCGGCTGTGCCCGCCTGGTCCCGCTGCAGGAGGGCTTGGTGATGATGACAGCTGGTGCCATGGATTTCAGTTTCAAGGAGCTGGGATGCTGTGCTCAGGCAGTCAGCTGAGCCCTTCCCCAGGGCACCTGCCACTTCTGGAAAAAATGCCTGAGACCGTGCATCCATGTTCATCTAGCACGTGCTGAGCAGGAAGGGATGGTAAGAGAAGATTATGGAGAGATGCAGCAGTCAGAGGAAAATGAAACAAACCCACAAACTCTTTTTTTTTTTTTTTTTTTTTTTTTTTAGGAGCTGTCAGAAAAAACACCTGGTGGAGAGCTGATTTCAGCTGCAGTGCTGTTACCTGATACCAGCTTGATATCATGGTGCCATCTTGGGTGGGGTCTTTGCAGAGAACAACTTTGTTACAAGAATATTAAAGCTGTAATAGCTGGCTCAAACAATGCAGGTAAAGGGAAATAAAAGAGGAGGATAAGAAAGTAATTGTCATAATTAGGCAGGAGGAGAAAACTGAATAGGCTGTGTTGGGGGGGAGCAGAGGCAACAAAGTGCTGCTGGGCTACCTGCTGCAGGTGTTGAGATCTAATGGCAAAGACTCAAAAAAAAAAATTTAAGAGTTGTGTAATTAATACCCTATGAATAATGCAAATAGATGCCCTCACAGGTAGTTGAATAACTGATTTTGTTACAGGGATGCTGCATAATTCCACAATGTGCTTTTCTTTCCCAGCTGCCTTCTTGATCCTGCCGCCCCCCCTTCCCTCCCCCCCCCCCCCGTTTCTGTTTCAGGACTTGTTGGCTTTCTTTTCATTGAATCAGTAAGTTTCCCATGCCTCACCCCATTTCACTGCTGCTAGAGCGAGATCCTTAATAACCTGGCCCAGCCACGGCAGGAGGAAGTGAAGGAAGGATCTCTGGGGACCTTCATCATAGGTGGCAGAGAAGAAAAGGAGAAAGTCCCTGCAGAGGAGGGAGGGAGGGAAAAAACCTGCAGACTGGGCCGGGTTACAGGTAGGCCAAGTTACAGAGGTTGTCGGCAGCTGTACTCCTGCAAAACGCTGGAACAGCTTCTCCAGAGGAGCAGACACCCGCTGCCTCCAACCTCTGGAGCACACAGTACAGCCCTGCAGGATAGAGAGGGGAGGAAAAACCTGCACCAGGGGCTGAAACACATGGCCCATCCTTTGTCTTCATTCCTGCCCCTCCCCCCCCCGCCCTCGTGAGTCATTGAGGCTTCACCCTTCAACTCTGGATGTGTTCAATCACTGACGACTCAAAGGGCAGGACCCAGAAGAGGAGCAGGAGGTGAAGATGGCAGGCTTAAGCACCCTTCCAGTGGCAGCTGGCACACCTAAGGAAGAGAAGGGCAGGCTGGGCTGTTGGCGTGTGCGGTGGCTGTAGGCACACCTACACACCCAGGAGGTACGGCCGGGTCACCCTGCAGTGACAGCACCCCTGGCACCTGCGGCTTTCAGGGACAAGCAAATGTAACATCTAGGAGCTGTCTTTAAGGTCTGCTGGGTTAAGTTTGCAGTCAAGAATGAGGTCAAAGTAAGACGGGACGGATATGTTTGCAGCTTAATGGCCTTTTTATGACAAGGGAACAGCATGTAATGTAACATAGACACAAAGTAGGCACTAGCTTGAAGCAACCGTTTCCTGGAGAGCCTTGTAACTTATTTGCATATATGTTAGAAAAATATCTCAGCTGGATATGAGCATTTCCAGTGAGGAACAAGGACAGCTTCCTGGCCCAGGTTCTTTTAATGGCTTGAATAAAAGATGGGATGTCAAATAGGACTGAATTTAATCTGTAGTTAAAGGATTATTTCTTGGCTCCTCAACAATTACATATTCAGTGGAAACCTGGTGATCTTAAGTATGTCACAATATAATATTAATAACCTCATTACATATCAACTGTGTTACAACTCAGATCTGCAGCCAAACTGCTGGCAACAGAGGGGTGTTTGTACTGACATCTTAACTTCACTGCTGTTGGCCAAATGCCTTTTGGGCAAAATAAGAGGATCGGGCTGGTTGTTCAGAAAGGTCATTAAGGAGTTAAAAGCACTTGCGGGGCAGGGGGGAGCAAACCCAAAAACTGAGGCTGGCTCTGGGCTTCTGGCAGGTTTCTCCAGCAGCAGCAATGACTTTCCTCCTCTGGCTCACCCACCTCCCATCCTCCTGTGGGAAGCAGCAGAGCTGCCCCCAAAGCCCCAGCATCTTGCAAGAGCTGACCTGAGCCTCTCCCCCAGACAGGCCTCTCCGGAAATCAGACTTTCCAGGGAGCCGAGGTGCAGGGGCTCGCTCCCCCTGCGGGCAGCCCTGCCAGGGGGCATCGGCAGCAGCACCCTGCTGCAGCCCAGCGCCTTGCCCGGGAGCACGTCTTCTCCCTGGCTGGGTCTGCTCCTGTCAGAGGAGCTTCAATATCTGATCGAGGAAGATAATGAAAGCCACTTGGGAGACCTTCAAGGAAGCCATAATCCTCTGGCACTTCGATGGGACACAGCCGCCACTCGCTGCATGGCTGGTGAGGAGCGGCCGGAGCTTGGCAAGGAGCCCTCGGCACCCACCGGCATCGGGAGGGGCAAGGGGACATTTTTAGCAGAGATAAATAAATCTAGCTTTGCTGGGGGTCGTGGTCCGCTTGGCTGGAAACTTTTGCCCCTTGCATCTTGGTCTCTGGTGAATTTTGTTAATCTGGAACATATTTAGGGCCTAGAGCAAACCTGGGAAAGCAAACGGTGCTTGGGAAAACAGGAGAAGGGCAGGAAAAGGCTTGATATGTTGCTGCTTGTAAAAGCAATCTAGCACTGTGGCTGACCACTGACTCTGTGTATGTATGCGTATGTCTGCAATGTATGTAATAAATAAATAAATGTATGTAAATACCTTCTCTATGGGCCAAAGACTGACCTGTAGTGTAAACTTGAGGCTGTCGCTGCATCAGCAGAGAAAGTTATTAAAAAGTGTGTTGAAGGCGGCAGCTGGGGGACAGGGGTAGGAATAAACCACTGCAAAGATGTAAGGTCAAAAGTAGGTTACTGCCAGCTCCTCCAGTTTTTGGTGATGGTGGGGCTCTGTGCAGGAGCAGCAGCAGCAGCCGCACATACGATTTTGGACCCAAGTCCTTGCTGCTGGGTTTGGATTTGGGTTGTTAGGATGGGATGGGGTCGGAGCTGTTGTCGATAAGTAGCGTTGTAGAGGAAACTGTAAGAGTTTGTATCCTGCATCTCATGTGACTGCTAGAGAGAAGGTAAATACGACTTGCTCTGCCACAGCAGGAGGTAGAAGCAGAACCCAAAGGCAGCATGTCTTTAGACTGATCAAATAAATGCTTCCAAGGGTTTTCACATATACACACATATATATGTATGTGTGTGTATATTTGTAAAAATATAAAAAATACATGTATATAAATATTTTTTTAAATGGTAACTGTTAAGAACAGTGTAGGATTCTGGAAATATTTAAATATTTGTTATAGGTAATGTGGACACTGTGGTAAGTGACTAGGATGTGGAAGGCATTTTCCCTATGAACATTTTATTTCCTAACTGCTTAGAGCAGGATTATGTTTTGATTCTTCCTTAGGCTTTTAACATGGGAAACTCTGAGGCAAAACACTGAATTTGGGGAATGCTGGTCTGATCCACCTTGTGTTTACTGGATTGGTAATACCTGAGTGGGAACAACCATACAAGTGTTCGTGGCTCCGCAAGTGGATGTTAATTCCTCTTTCTTTTGCAGCCGGGATTTGATTTCTTTCTGACAGTAGCAGTGTCTCATGGGAGTGGATTACAGGGTTGCGGCAGTGCTGTGATGTGTTTGACTTGAACCTTTGGCAGCCTCGAGGGATACACCCTGACGCAGCTTTTAGCCATCCAGATGCTCTGATAGACCACAGTGAGCTGGGATGGAGTAGCTTAAGGGGAGAGCTGCAAACTGCTGTGGTACCAAGTGGTCGGTGGGATTAGGTTAGCAAAGCATTGCACAAGCAGCAGTGCGTTACTGCCGTCTCCTTTCTCATTTTTGTAGTCCATTTCTGAATGCAAAGAATTACGACCACGTCTGTACGTGGCTTGGGCTGGGGTGAGTTTGGTGGATGTAGTGGTCTGAGAGCTCCCTGCCTTGAAAAGTGGCTAATTTTCACCATGAAAATAAGAAACGAATACTGCGTTTGTGAATGTGAGTGCGCAGACGCATGCCCGCGTGTGCAGGCAGAGAGCAGGCACGTGTGCGCCTGTGAGCCTGCGTGTGCAGGTAGGCAAATGCGTGTGCCTGTGTAGGTAGGTACACATGCACAGCCACCCGACCATCCCTGTGATCAAAGTGAAGAAAGAGCCACATTAAAAAGCTGAAATAGCTTGAGATCCCGTCCTTATTGCCTCTGGTCTCCTACCTCGCCCAGCCTCACCCTGTCCCACGTCCCTGTTAATTGCTCGCAAACAGCAGCAGGGATGCAGCAGCAGCCGAGGTTGCTGCACGCTCACCGCGGGGCTGATGGGCAAGTCGGGTCCTTCTCCGGGAAACCGTACCGCCTTGTTGTGACACTCGCGCCAACCTGTGATGCCGGCTGCTTCGAAGCAGTCTAGCAAAGGGCAGAGGGAGAGGGGCCGAGGGGACAAACTGGTGGCACGCACGAGGGACCCTCGCGGCACACCTCAGGGTACAGTTCTGGGAATTTTACGTGGAAACAACCTGCCGCTAAGCCCTGTGGGGCTTATGAGTGCCTTAGAGCATGCACAGGGCTGTCAGCTAGAGGGAGGCAGCAGGGTGCTGCAGTGCATCCCCCCAGCCCGGCCCCTCCGCAGGGCAGGAGGGAGCGGAGGAGGTGGCATCTGAAGGAGTGGTCCCAGACGCCTGCAGGCGTCAAGCACAACGCTGGCCAATTCCCTTAGGTCGGCGTCCCTCTTGTTTTAATGGGAGTCAGATGCATAAAATCCCTTGGAGATGGGTTGCCGTTGATTAAGGGAATGACAGCCTCCCCCGGAGCAGCTTTTCCTGGCCCCGCTCCAGCCTGGAGAGACTCTCAGGGGGCTGGCACAGCCCCACCACCCCCAAAACAGCATGGAGCAAAACAGTCCCTTTCTGAGGGTGAGCTTGGCTAGCTGTGCTGCCACCAGGGAGCTGCACCCTCTGCCCTGCCCCAAGCCAGCCCTGCTTCACCCCGGCGGGGGGCAAATCAGATGCCCCCCCCTCAGGCACACGTCTCCACCGGTAGGGAGAAGCCGGTGTGTTCCTCTGCATTTGTTGGCCTTATAGTTTATTTTTTCTTTTAATTCCTCCAGGAATGAGGCAACTAATTGACAGTCGAGGGAAGCTCAGAGGGACAAAGGAGAGGATCAGGGAGGCCTCAGCTTCCCCACTGGCACAAGCTGGTTATAAGCCATGATGACTACCCAGCCATTTTGCTTCACTGGGTGCGCTGACAGCACAGTTAATTACCACTGCCTTCACCGTCGGGCTTTACCCTGACTTAAGGCTGGAGCAGCTGTTTTGGTTACTAATGGGGAGAAACGAATGGAGAAAGTCCAGTGGCGTCTGCAACGCCGCCTCCCTGCCAAAAAGCCGGCTGGAAAACCTCAGCCAGCCTCATCTGGGCAGGAGCCTCCCGTGATGGAAAGGCAGGCGGCGGTGAGCCGGAGCCACCTGTAGAGCAGTGCGTGCCGGCACACGCCATGCGAGCTGTCGGGGTTCACTTGCCACCCAGGGCAAAGGGCTGCCGCAGAGCTGCCTAGTCCTGGCAGGCCTGCAAGGAAGAAGGAGAAAGGGTGCTCCGCCGAAAGTGTGTCTGGGGCTGTGTCCTTGGCGCTGCCGTGGCCCTGGGAAGGGGATGCCGGGAGCGGTTCTGCACTTCTGTCTTTCCTCAAAGCCGGCAGAGCCAAGGATGGGAAGCGAGCCTCTCAGTTTCCAACTGTGCAAGGCTTTTTGCTTTGGAAATGTCTCGGAGCTGGGGCCTTTTCAGCAGAGAAAACACTGCCCCAGTGAAAGGGAGGGCAATGCACGCTGCGGGTTGTAGCTGTGGCAAGGGAGCTTGTCTGCATCTGCACTGGTTGGCCTGGTTTGCTACACTAAAGCAAACTTCTTCCCTGGGAATAGGTGCCCAAAGGGTGAGGGGAGAACAGGGGTGGTCCTGAGAGTAGTTTGACTTGGAGAGCAATGGAGCGGTACCGCCTTTCCTTAATAAACCGCTATCTGAATCTGGATTTAGGTCGAGTGGAAACAGAAAGCCCTGGCTGCTCGCCAGCGGCCAGTGGCCCTTTGCTGCTCTGCTCCCCCAGGCCCCGGTTACCACTATAGCAGCAGCCATGCAGCACAGCTTCCTCCTCCCCCTCTTCTTCCCTGCTGCTCCCTGTGGGGGATCTCAGTTGGGGCGTAGGCTCGCACATCCTTGTGTGGAAAAACAAGGAGCTTCAACATGGGGAGAAAGCCTGGTACCTCCCACCCATCCTGAAGGCACTACGCAAGTTGTACCCTGGCTGCACCAGGCAGATGGATGCTGCCGTGCTCAGGAATTGGGACTAAATGGGAACGTACTGGGGAGTAAAGGCTTTTCTGCTTTGGGAAGCTGGTGGTCAGGGTAAGTTCATCTCAAGGCATCTAGGATCTTCTTCAAGATGGGATGGACTATTCTGCTGATTAGATTTATTTTTTTTTTTTTAAAGGAAGATGTTGAGATTTTTGTGAGCCCCTGAGACCGGCGGAGGGACTTCAGGTTAGGCTGAAGTCAGCCTTTATATTCACTGCATACAAACTTCTAGACTTTGATTTTGCAAAAGCACACGTGCTTTTGGATATAGCTACTGTGATAAATGTTCCCAATGTCAGTTTTAATTGTGGCCTGCTTAACCTCCTACGATGCCCCTAGCTAAGCATCTTTGCAAAGAGCAAGACAATGCTGGGACAAAGCCAGCCTCACTGGGGGTTTTAAAACACATGGCAGACATCAGTAATGGCAGCACAGGACTTGGCATGTTTTGCCAAGGAAATGTATTGGAGCCGGTCCCTGTTGAGGTAGGGTCAGGGCATGAACTCATGTGAAAACTTGCTCTGCCAGGATTTATTTCCTCCAATCCGATCAGGTGATGGAGACCAGGGGGGGACTCGTCAGGCAAATTTCTCTCTCGTGCGTGTTGTGAGTCTGCAGCCCATGAGCCCTTAGTCCTGCTGCGGTCAAGGGTTACTCTCTGCCTGTGGGGCAGAGCCTGCCCCAGGGAGCAGTGCCTGCAAATGGGCTCTTGCCTGCTCTTCCAGGGAAAAGTGTGGAGCATCTTTCCCCTTGTCATTGCCACAGCTGTAGTATCTATCTTGGGCTTCTGCATGTTTCTGCTCGAACCTCTCAGAGCCAGGTGCTTCTGTGCAGATCACGAGTTGCTCTTTATTAGCTTTCATATGGTCTTTGCTCTACGTAACTGCAGAGAAAAGCCTGAAAGCCTCTCCCACAGCATTTCAAAAACACAAGGTAAATAAGGTGGTGGCAGCAGTGATTTTAAACCCTGTTTTTGCTCAGGTGCCTGACGCATGATTCCCTACAAGCTCAGGACTTCCCTCGTGCAGCAGCGAGGGCTTCCCAGCCCAGCTGGGTGTCGTGCCTGCCTCCCCACCAGCACAGCCTCCCCTCCCCGCTGCCCCCCAGCCCTGCGTCTCACTGCCAGCAGGCCGTGACGCCCAGCCGCTGAGCGACCGCAGCAGCCCAACGTGTTGGGATCTGCCTTCTGCCACCTCCCCTGTTGAAAGGCCTTCCCGTGCTGTTACGCTCTGTCTAATCAGCACTCACTTTGGGTTGTGAATCTCTCCCTGGCTCGGGTCTGTGATAGGAGTGCCGGTATTCAGCGTTTTGCCACAGCCCCCGAGTTAAAGTGCGTCCCAAAAGCAGGCAGAAGGGAGGGAGCGGAGCAGGGCCGTGCGTGATCCATCCCTCCACAATACCAAACCGGTGTTGCAAAAGCAGTCAAAGGCTTCATGCAGAGACCTGGGCGCACGTGAGGGCAGTTTGGGCCAAAGAACAGGACAGGCTAAGCGCAGCTGACATCTTACCTCAAAACCCTGGCCCCAGGACTCGTGTGTAAAGAAGCCCAGCACTGTTCCTTGCCTGTGTGGGTCTCCTTCAAAGTCAATGCTGCTTGAAGAAAGTCCTCCCTGTCTGAGACGGGGAGGGAAGGGGAAAGGCTGGATGCCCCCTCCCCAAGGCGCAGGGACGATGGGATCTGATCAGCAGCTGGGCCCAGGGGCAGCTGGGGAGGTAACGCAGGTTTGCACCCCAGCAGCAGAGCTGCTTCCGGCACCCGAAAGCTTTGCCTGGGTTTTGGGGGACACCTGCGAGCCGGTCTGCATGTTATGCTACTCAGCTGGGGTTAAAGGAGTGTGGAGGAGAGCAGGTATCTCCCTCCTCAGACCTCTTTGCTAAAGGAGACCTTGTAGAGCAGCTCCCACATGCCTTGTTTTTCTTGCAACCCTGTTGTGCAGAGCCAAGGTGGTGCAAGAGAGGAGGCAGGAATGAAAGGGCTGAGGTTTGCCTCCCGGCCTCTTTGCAATCACCCAGCAATTCTCTCCCCTCGCTGCCACCGCCGAGCATGTTTGAACCACAGGCTTGTCGAGTCCTCTTGAGGCCTGTAGAAACATGGCTCTGCAGCGCCTTGTGCTAAGTAGCAGGTAAATAAAGCTACTGGGTGCTGGGAACAAACTTGCGAAGACAGGTGATGCATCAGGGGCTGCACTATCCCCCAGAGGCAGAGGCTGGGATGGAGGAGCAAAGAATGGGGATGGTGTGAGGCACCTTCCCTGTTGCTGGGGCTCCTGCACGGGGAGCTGGCACCAGCGAGTGCTGGCAGAAACCCAGACTACGCTACCGCAGGTATGCAGGCAGAGGCTAGGTTGAAAAATCGCATCTAGAGATGAAAAGGTGAAGCTTATGGTCACTAACACCATTTCACTGTATCTTTTTTTCCTACGTTCGTTACTCCTTGGGCTGAAGGAGTAACGGGGCCCCAGGAGGCCACAGTCAGAAGCCGTAAGGAAGCAGGCGAGCACAGTGTACGCAGAAACGCTGCAAACAACCTCTACCTGATTTTGGAGGCGAGCAAGAGGAGCTTATGTTCATCTTGCAGCCCTTTCTGCTGCCAGGGAGCAGTTAGGCAGCATGGGGGACCTGGATCAAGACTCAGTTCTGTAGCGCCCTCCA
This sequence comes from Aptenodytes patagonicus, assembly GCF_965638725.1. Lineage (NCBI taxonomy): Eukaryota > Metazoa > Chordata > Aves > Sphenisciformes > Spheniscidae > Aptenodytes > Aptenodytes patagonicus. The sequence goes on from NC_134949.1 coordinate 126,428,486, forward strand.
TGCCTTCTCACCACCTCTCAAACCCACTTCCCAAGTGTGCGGGGTTTTGTGCACGTTTTAGGTGTTTGCATGGGGGCTGGAGCTGGCGGGTGAGTGGGCAGAGCCCACGGCTTAGGAGCTGGTTCACACCATTGCCTTGGCTTGCTTCAGGGCGTGAACTGAAGTCCAGGGAGGGAAGCTGGCAGAAAGTGGTGAGGGGAACAGATTTCCTTTCAGACTTGGGGCAGCTGAGTTCAACCTGCCAACTCAACTAGGGAAAAGGAGTCAAATGATACTGACTGTGCATTTATGGTAGGGTCTGGGGATTTCTTTTTTCTTTTGGTAGAGGTTTTGGGGTTGGTTTTTTTGTAGGTAAGTAGCAACAAAGCCTGATATTGCCATTAGGTCATTCTGTGTATTTTTCGTTTTGTTTGTTTGTTGTTGTTTTTTAAAGAACGTGGCTGAAGTTGGAAAGAGGCAAAGAAATGCCTGTAAGCTTTAGGGCAGCAGCCCAGTTAGGACTTCAGCTAAGTCAGAGGAGTGCACGTATGACCAGGAAAGTCACCCGCAGGAGGCCTTTACAAAACAGTAATTCGTAATTGCTGCATTAGTGCTAATTTAGCACCCCCATTCACCACCCCTCCTGCCCCCAAGGAAGGCAGTTCATGGGGACAAATACCCACTCCAATACTGGCAGCATGTCATTGCAATCCCTTCGTTGTTTTTTTTTCCAGTGCCAGCTGTGTTGCCTTCTATATGTAATGCATAGCTGGTGCCTGTTATTGTGAAAGACGGGATGGAAAATAAAGACTCATAAGTGTGGCCTCATGTTTAATTAGAGGCTAATGTGCTGTTAGGCACTGAAGGAATGTACTGGCGAAGCAGTGCTTGAGCTGTTTTAAAAGCATTGTATAAGTGTACTTTCCCCTTGCCTAGCTGGCATGCACCACCTTTGTTAGGAGGCACAAGACTGCTGTTCCCTGGTCTTACAGCTCTTTTGCAGTTCAGGCAAATACTGCTGGAATTAAAGTATCTCAAATCTCACTGTTTGGAGAACTTTGAAATGGAAGGGTATGGTGTGTGCTAAGCTAAGCCAAGTGTTTAATCATAGTCACAGGACTTGAGAGACTAAGTGGTCTGTGGTTGAATTTGCTATAAAGAGAGACTGATTAAGCACAGCTTAATGAAACATGACATCGTTATTGGTCTCAAAAGAAGTTGAAGGAAGCCATAAGAAAATTACAGTTTTGTTTGTTTAATGAGAAGTTTCAGTGTCAGCACCTTTAGGAAGCTTGGTGTGACTGCCATGCTCCGGTAAGAGGTACGTTGCTTTGTAACCTCCATACATTGGCATGCGCATGGCTTTACCATCTGTTCTTTAATACAGTTTCATTAGGCAGTCAGCGAGCTGTCTTGAAATTCAAGAAATTGTACTAGGGGAGTTGCACCAGGCACACAGAGGTACAGGAACTGTATCAAACCGCAGCAGGCTCCCTGCCCCTTCTGCAAGCACCCATCCTCCTTTGCTTATTGCCCTCAGCCACTACCATCTCCAATGACAGGAGGCTGTTTTTTAAGAAAGTATTGACTTTCATGGGGCTAGATTCCCACAGGAGCACCTTGACTCCTAAAATCAGATACTGAAGTAGCACTGGCATTCATACCACTGCCATCAGGTATGCGCAAAAAAGGTCTCAAGCAGGAGCAGCTTTCGTGTCAGGGGAGGTGGGAGCAAAGCACATCACTGCTGCATGCTCTGAGGCACGCATGGTGGGTACACAACACCAAGGAGAGGTGAGGTACCTGTCTGGGCAGTCACCTACCAGTCAACAGGGAAGATGCAAAAGCATTTGGCTTGGCTTCAAGGCGGGGAAGAAAACTAAACTGCCTGGACAGCTACAGCAAAAGAGGAAAGCATCCCAGTTGTACATGTGTTACACACATAAAGGCTAAGTTATGTGTGGTTTTATTCTCTAAGTTTATTCTGTAAATAACACCTCCAATTCATTCAACCTCCTTACCTTCCATATAAAAGCTAAAGGGAATGTAAAACTGAGGACAGCCTTACATGTCAACAGTTTGGGCTTCAACATCATTAAACACATTACAGTTGTGTGCTGCTGCTGGTCAATGGGTTTTCAGTTGTTTTAACAACTACAAAATAGAGACAGATATGGAACACAGTCTTTTATTAACAACAGATCACATTTGAACTTTGAAAAGAGTGAAATTAAAAGGTGTATTAAAACATACCCACTCTAAGCAATCTATTTTCTTCAGTAGAAAAAAGCATACAACAGGTAGAAATACTATATACACAGTATATTAGTCTAGTCATCAGCCCCTCCAAACATTGTTTCGCAAATTGGTATAATGCTGTTAGAATATACCATCCAGTTACAGTCCAGTATGAATTTTAGCTTTTGACTTTTTCATTTAAGACAAACCACTAAGCACCTAGTTCAGCTTACTGATCTTGGAATACCTACAAGGTGGTACTGTATATATGAAGATACCAGAGTTAACCTTTTACTTCTGCTTATGTATTTTTGGGATCCTGCCTTGTTAGTAAGTCTGCCTCATCAATTTTGAGTACATGGAAATCTGTAATCAATGTCTCCATTAAACAGAGTACCTTCTGACACCGAAACAATCATTAACTATATCTTAAATAGCCCTTTCCTCATCTCTTGCATTAATTTCAAGTAGATTTGTGTTGTTTATTTTACACTGGAGGCTTTCAGCCCAAAATATAGATCACTGTGATAAACCAGAAATCTACACCATCCTTTTTTTTTTTTTTGAGGAAAATAAAAAAGCAGAATGTTAGTTCTTAAATTAGTTTGCCACATAAAAAAAAAAAAAAGCAGGGGGGAAATCCACAAGTTGCATCCTCCTCTCACAACATCCTTGGGAGGGGAATGTCAATATACAGACAGGGCAGGCACACGCAGCATGACTGATACAGACCATGGCATGGCAGACTCCAGCTCTTAGCCTTACATCTGGCCTTCGTCCATGTGTGCTCTCACTCGCACACTCAAACACAAGTAGCTTCTGCTGGTTGCGCCTCAGTCCATCAGCTGACACCGCTGATAAGCGGGTCACTGCACCACTGGAGAAGGCCCTCATGAGTCAAGCTCCAGCAGCCTTCTCGCACCAGGTAGAAAGGTAGCAAGTTCTGTACCTTTTGCTTAAGTCTCACTTAACAACACGGTAACCGAGCTATTACTGCTCTGCTGAGCAAGCTGTAGCAGGGTCTGACATGTGGGTCTTTGCACGTCAGTGTACGCCCCATGCTTCAGAAGAACCTCAACTGTTTTTGCGTGCCCTCCTTGTGCAGCCAGATGAAGAGCTGTCAACCCTTCACTGTCAGAAACATTGATATTTTCTGAACTGACAAGTTCTTCTACTACTTCAGAGTGCCCATTTTCTGCAGCAAGATGTAACGCTGTCCTATTTAAAGGGCCTCTGGCTAGAACACTGGCCCTTTCATCTATCAGCAACTTCGTTGTTGCTAAATGGCCGCTGCGAGATGCCAAGTGCAGAGCGGTGTATCCTTCTGCTGTTGCTGCCTCAATGTCTGCACCATGTTTAAGGAGCAGCCTCGACGTGCTTGTGTGGCCAGTTTCAGCAGCTATGTGAAGAGCAGTCTGCAAGAGCGCGTTCTGTATGTTGACATCCGACTCCAGGTCTATGAGAAGGCGAGCGACACGGTAGTGCCCTCGTTGAGCGGCCAAGTGTAGCGAGGTCCTTCCATCCATGGTCTGCACATTCACGTTTGCACCCCGCTGTTTGGCCAGAAGCTTTACAATGGGGAGATGACCTTGCCAGGCAGCATAGTGCAGTGGCACCCAGTCATCCTTTCCTTTGACGTTCACATTAACGCCTCTTCTCAGCAGGATCCGCACAATATTCTCTTGGCCATACTGACAGGCTACGTGGATGGGGGCTCTGCCTTCAAAATCTACCTCATTTAAGGATGCATTCTTATCAAGCAGCATTTTGGTGCTGAAATCATCCCCGTTTTGGGCAGCAAAGTGAAGAGCAGTCCACTGATCCTCATCTTTGGCATTAACATTGATTTTCCTAGCCATAATCAGCTCCACAATGCTTTTGACTTTCTTCTCAATGGCTATGTGAAGAGGGGTGGATCCTTTCTTGTTGGTGAGGTTAGGGTTAGCATTGTACAGAAGGAGCCATTTGACACATTCTTCTTGACCAGCTTCAACAGCCAAGTGCAAGAGACTGGAGTTCCCATCTAAAACAATATCAACGTCTTGAGGCTGGAGGATCTTCATCAGCTTGCTGGTATCTCCAGATAAAATGGCCTCCGTTAGCTTCCTCTTCTGTATGTCTGTAGTACCAATATCTAGATGGATATAAGGAAGAAATTTTTTACAATGAGGGTGGTGAAGCACCGGAACAGGTTGCCCAGAGAGGTTGTAGATGCCCCATCCCTGGAAACATTCAAGGTCAGGTTGGACGGGGCTCTGAGCCACCTGATCTAGTTGAAGATGTCCCTGCCCACGGCAGGGGGGTTGGACTAGATGACCTTTAAAGGTCCCTTCAACCCAAACTATTCTATGATTCTATGAAAAAGACACCATCACAATCCTGATACCCGTCAAACCTTACTTGCTCATGGCTAACATATCTGGTGGCTTCAGCAATTACTTGACTGCAAAGAAAACCCCCCCAATAGTTTCAGAACAATTTCAGGCCAGATCTGGAGCCCCACTTACTCTTATTCTGTTTCTTGTGAAATGAAGAACAAAGGATGCTGTGGTTGATCTCCCTGCACTAATCATTGTTTGCCTAACTGGAAAATAGATGCCTGTTTTCCTGTTTTTTGCAGCACTGGACTGAAAAGGGAGGGGTGCGTGCGCAACAGCGGGGGTCTTTATTACAATGGTCATGGGGGCTGCTGAGAAGGTGGCTTGAGTAAAAAAACAAAACAAAACACAACAAAAAATGGTGCTCAGACTTGGGCTTAGTATAACTGAAAAAGCCACAAACTCAGCTGACCTGACTGAGCATTGGCTTTAGTCCCGCTTCGAGCTGGACGCTGGACTAGGTGACCTCCCTTCCAACCAACCTTTACGTGACTGATTCTGTAATTGCTTTGGTGGGAATTCAGGTCACTTCTTTTCAAAAGTAAGTGAGATTTATTATTTCTCATTAGATCATGTTTGGGAACCACCTCATTTTTTTTAATTTTTTTTTTTAAATAACTACCTCCAGTAAACAAATTTGTAGTGCTGACAGCAAGAGAAAGCAAGGCTAACAGTGATTTCCAGAATGCTATTCTTTATAGGACTACTCTCCGACCCATTGACTCCCATGCCCCAGTCCAAACAACTACAAAAAAACAACAACAAAGAAAAACCTGACCATTACCTGAACTCTCCCTTTCAAAGGAAAGGGAAAGGGAGCCTCTGGATGAAAAAGCTGAATCTACAGATGACACCCCTGAAAGCCGCTTGTCACTGGAGGCAAGTTTGGACTCAGAAGAGCTGCGGCTGAGATCCTCGGGGCCTTCCATAGTCTGTGAAATCCCCGAATCCAGCTGGGACAACAACTCTGAGAGACTGTAATCCTTAACTGATGGTAGAGCAGGCTCCTGTTTTGGCTGGGATAATGCAGACATCCCCTTCAAGAGAAGCACACAAGCATTTTAGAAAGGTCAGTAAAGAAAACTGAGCACGAGGCCCTACAGGAAGAAACGTAAGTTTGTTAGTTTGCAGGTAGCCTTTAAGCACTGTTCGTATTAAATGAAACCTATGAATACAGTCACTGAAAATTTTCAGATGCAGGAGGGCAGCTTTCATCAGTACTCACACAGCCACTAAAGCCACATGGCTCTTCTGTCTACAGCGTTTTTTAAGATCAGTCACACCCACATAGTTCCAGCCTTTATTTCCTAATTGTCCTGCTCTCCCTCAACAGTTTAAGATCCACTTGCACTTAGTCCTGCGCTGACGTTTTCCTGAGCTGTACCATGCATCTGCTGTCACTTTTGCATTCCAGCCCTTCACCAAGACCCACTTCTATCAGGAAAGAAGGTGCTCAAAAGCAGCAAAGAGAAGGTTGCTTGGGAAGTTACAGGTCACAGAGGAACCCGTTCCTCGCAAAACCTAGTGTGCTTGAACAAGAGGCGGAAAGAGAAAATACCTCAGGCTGCTGCTCTGGGGAATTCTTGGTGTCCAGGTCCTGAGTTATCATCTCTTTTGTTTCATCTTCTGGTTTTTCACAAAGGGCCTCTGTTTCTGAAGTGATTTCTTTGAAGAAAGCAAGAGAAAGTTTGGGTTTTTTTTTTTTAATAGGAGACTTTTCTGAGATACCCTGCTGCCTTTCGCTGTCATTAGAGCTTAACAGCTTTGAGATACTGTGGGAGAAAGACTCCAATTTTGACTATTCCATCTAGCACCTCATCAGTAGGTACAAGTGTGTAGCTAAGCAGAGAGTGCATAGGGCTGACTGAACAATTCATTTTCACATTCAGACCAGACTGATGTTACATGGGAGCTACGCTGCAGGACTGTGAAATGGGAACCAGTCTACTGCTGGCAGACTTAGACATACATTTTTAAAGAGATGGGATCCCTCTTCCCTTCAGTCCCCATACCTTGTTTGGGCAGGAGGAGAGGGAAGAGGCAAATCTCTCCCATTAATGCTAAATGAAGCTACCTGGAGATAGCACTTGCTACATCCTTCTGCACATTTGAATTCATAACAGGTGCTTTGGGCAAGTTCAAGCCTTTCACCAGAGTTGCCTTTTATTGGCAGAAAAATGACAGTACAAGTTGTTTTGTTACAAGAAAACAATTCCGTTTCTCAGCATACAAGAGTAAATTTCAAGAGCCAGGGCCTTCAACGCTTTGGTATGGTGAAAACCACACCAACTCCAGCTTGGCATATGCCCCGATACATGCAATCAGAAATGCACATAATTTCTGGCTAAATGCATCAACTGGTTCAGTACAGGTCTTATTCCTGACATGTTTACATAACACTGTCATGGTCAGACTTGTCCCCAGATAATCCCTTCCTCCACAAATGAATAAGTGGCCTGTATCATTGTCTCCACTGTACAATGTGCTCTATTTATTCTGTCACAGAGGTTCACAGCATTTACCCTGAGGATTAACAGAGTCCTGAGCAATAACGTGACTCATAGAAGAATAAATGGGCAGCCAAGTTACGAGGAAATCTTACCTTGAAATGTTGGCCGTTCACCAGGATCATCTTGCCAACATTTTTGCATCAGTTTGATCAAGTTATTACATGAGTGAGGTCTGGATTTGGAAACAGCAGGTAGCTCTGGGCGGTGGCCTTTAACTACTTTTACCATAATATGTAAAATGTTGTTCTCCTCTGTAAAGCAAAGGCACACACACAGCAAAAGGAATGATTTCTCTTTTGTCTAAGAGCATTAACAGTGTATTAGGCTGAAACTTTGTTTTCATGCATTTTTTCTAGATTTAGAGTGCTTTCTTTTATCAACAGGGAAAAAGAAGTTGGTCTTATTCTCCCACAACACATTTGTCAATGCAGTAACACCTACTTCCCATGTATCAGTTAAAAACAATTGTCAGTGAGTGACTGTGTTCTTTTTCCACCCATAAAAGACACAGAACCAAAGAAAAAAAAACTTGAAGAGTTCTTTGCTACCTCTCTTTGGATTTCCGTATCTACTGTAAGAAAACCGAACCACAGCTTTTATTTAGACCAGGTACCTGAACTTTTCATAAAGGTGAAGGAAGAACACAAACCAAGCAGTGCAGTAACGTGGCTCTTGACTCTGAAGTCAACCATTGGGCTAAATGGGATCTCTCACTTGGAGAAAAATTAATAGTGAGTGGAACCTGTTCAAACATGTTTGCTATACAAGGCTAGTCATACACACAGGAAAAGTCATAAAGAATAAATAGCTGCCTGTTGATTGGTACATTTACTGTGGCATGGAACAAGGCTTATTCTCACAGACAGCTTTTTTTTTTTTTTAAAAAAGAACAAATCTGTACCCACCATCTACAAATAAACTACAGAACCTCTCTACAGAGAGGCTGTTTCTGAAAACAGCACAGTTGCCTGCCAGTTGGCTTTGCTCTGCGCCGTTCCTCGTTGGCCGTAAACATGTCAGAAGTCTGCGCAGGCCACACACTAATCTGGATCTGTACAGCAAACTCCAGCAGAAACGAAAAGGTGCAGACTAGGGCCCCCTGTGGCAATATGGGTTCTGCTTTCACGATGTAGGACAAAGGAGGACTTACATTTGTGATCAGAATTTGAGAGCTTAAAAGCGTCTGCCACACAAGACTGTAAGAATTTGGAGGACATGCATGTAATCTGGGGCTGGTGGGGCAGGAAGCGTGCTTATCAATGGGAGAAAGGAAAAAAATTCCAACACAACCCAAATACATCAAACTTACCTGCAAAAGGCTTCTTCTGTGTAAGAACTCCCCAAACCACGATGGAAAAGCTAGAAATAAATGCAAAAAACTTATTTCTAGAAAAGCTTAAAAAAAACCACCAACAAAAAAGCCAAAAAACTCACAGAAGTATAATTTATTTTCTTAAGTTCTCTTTCCTTGTCCTTCACTTCTGCATCTAATTCAGCTGATGAACACACACAGCAAGATGCAGCCAAGAATCATGATTTGAAAGTCTAGTTTTTGCAGGGAGGAACCTGAGGCAGCAAACAGAGGGACTTGCTGGAGGCTGCCGAGTTCTTGGTAACATCTACCAACTACTCCACACTAACACTGACAAAATCAGAGAGCAGCAAGCATTACTGTGGATTTTATTTAATACTTCTGCCCTGCAACACGACTTTAAAGAAACACATTCCATTTAGAATATGACGTGTCTTTTAATCTACAGCTATGATTTCCTTTTCTGAAGAACCAAAGACCTAGTGATGAAATCCACTGAAGATAACTAAGAATTTTGTCACAGACTTGAAAAGTAGGTCAGGATGTACCTTTTGATGGGGAAATTAAAGGTGGGCAGAGTGCCTCCCATGCCAGCTGCTAATAAATAAGAGTTACTTGGCATGATAACCCTCAAGACCCAGGATCAGCTGCAGTTTGTTAAGAGGCCTTTACCCTATAAATACTCTGCAAAAAGTAAAGCAAACGTGACCCTTTGCAAGATGAGGCTCAAACTAGATTTAGGGGTTTCATGCTCAATTAGGTTTTATAGTCAGAAAGAGAGGGCTTGTTTTACAGTATTACTTAAAGTGCTTTAAAGTGTTTTCATAGTTAACTGACCTGTACACATCATGTTTGGTGTCAAAACACCTGTTTTTCTCTTTGATGCGCTCTGGAGGAAGGTACGCAATTGTGCCACACAAGCCGTCCATGCTGATGTCATGGGAATGGGACAAGCCATTGCACTTTGCAAGTCCAAAGTCAGAAATCTGCAAAAAATCGAGGAGGAAGAGGGGAAGAGAAGTGCATGCTACCATTAGACTTCAGAGGCGTTAGCAAAGATTTTCCGTAAAGAATGATAGATGTAACAGGATGACCCAACAAAATACAGCGAGCTGCCGTTCAGAAATACTAAGCTAAGAAAACATCTCTGGAAGCATTACGCTATGGTAGGCTTTTCTTTATGGTTAAGCTAAAGAAACAAAAGCAAGCAGCTTTTTGCAAGCAGCAGCATGTTAGCCCATTACATAGCAAACACAACAAAGTCAAGACAATTTATTGTAATTTAAAACTAGTCAAATTTAGCTAGTGCAAACTACTTTAATGTAATTATTGGTCCTGCCATCCCCTTTCCCTATGTAACCTCACGTTTTATGCTACGTTCAAGTGTTCTGAGCACCTGTTTTCAGACCACGAGCTCTCCAATGAGTGCAGGAAAATTGCTCTTTCAGATACCGCTGTTACACTGACCATGCCAACAAGGACTAAGTCCAACACCAGAGGCACCAAGTGTTAAAAAAACCCAAACCAAAACAGACACACACATCAAAAACCCACACAGGGAATTCTTTTTGGCAACTAGGAGATATGGCAAGTTGGAGCAGTGACGCAGTGAACACAGCTGAAATGAACAAAACAAGTGACAGCAAGTTTATAAAAAGGAAAACACACCACCACTTTAATTTGAAGTGTCAAACAAATATGCATTCATTTGCTCTCAAAAGCATACCAATCATCAAGCAAACAGATAGGCAAGGAGCTTCCTTTGTCTTACTTATTTCCCACTGGTCAAAAATGTCTATTATGCTAAGTGGAAATTTCAAGCAAAGTCAAGTCTTTTTGGACCACTCAGCCCACTGATTTTTGTCTACATGTTAGATAAGATCCCCCCCCACCCCCGACTTATACATTCTTTTTATCTAATGAATACTCAGGTTTTTCAATGACTCATTCCCCTTTTGATCTTCACAGCTTCTCCTTTGAGAAAGTTCTCCCTCAAAACAACAAGCATAATTAAAAAAAGCTTTTTTTTTTCCCCTCCCTTTAAATAGGCTCCAACTTTACACTTTCAGAAGCTTCTGTCTAAAGATACCACAAAGCTAGTCGTAACATGCATCCATTACTGGAAAGGGAGAAAACTGCTGCCAGCTTCAGCCTCCTGGAGAACAGGCAGGCTACACAGCCATCGGTCTTCAAATGCCAGGAATCTCCCTTTGCCATAAAACAAAGCAACACAGCTTCAGGAAGAACTTCTCCCAGGGACAGAGAGCTCAATAGAGGCATTCTCAGGAGCTGTAGAAGTCCTGTACCCTAGCACACAGGTATATCCAACCTGTTGTCCATCTGTATCTTAAATCTGTAGGGAAATGTGGGAATGACTTGAGAAGAAAAAACAAAAAAGAGGGGAAAAAAAGGGAAAAAAGCAAAGTTATCGGGAGGAATAGTTTCTCGTGCTTGTAGGGCTACACTCAGAGGGGGATTGCTGGCCTCCTCAGCAAGCCAAGCATTGGAGTCCAGGAAAGCAGTAAGTAGTCAGGAAACCCAGGTTCGCAAGCCAGCTTACCCTGGGAAGAGCTGAATCGACCGCCCCAGGAAGTGCTGCATGAGTTCGGGGCACTTAGTGCTCCACAGGAGAACAAAAGCACAACCCCAACATCACATAAGCCCATGGAGTCAGGTTAATAAATGAACCGACTGCTGCAAGTCTGAACAGATCCGACTTGGTGAAGCGCTGCTATCCTTTGATTAACATGAAGCAGAGGCTTGTATACACCTCAAGAAATCCATATGGCATGCAGGCATAATTAAAGTAATACACCTTCCTCTTTGTCTCAACAATACCGGGTTTCCTACTGTGTAAGTCAAGAAATAAAGATGAAATACAGACAGCACAGTGACACTCCTGCATTAAGAGCCACCAGCTATGTTGCGTGAATCTAAGGCTAGGGGCTAAGACAGGAGGCTAAGCACACTAGATAAAAAAGGTCTCAGTCTCAGCCTACAAACCAAGAAACAGCTAAGGTACATAATATACCCCCCCCAGGCTAGCAAGAACTTTACTCTGTGAACCTGCCTCTACCTACTGTGAAGGACAAGGTTTTATACCAATTAATAGGAAATTCATCTGTAAAGCAGAGCTTCAATCATATCAAATTCTGCAGAAAGCACTGGAAATTGAAGAATTGTTATCTTCCAGGCTGCAACAAAATAGTAAGATTCTGCAGACAGCTTTTGTGGCTTTTACTAGTTCCTTTAGAGTAAATTTTCCACACTGCACAGTATATTTAGTCATGCAGTTTCTTTAAACATCAGTGGGAACCGTGCAGTGGGTGGAAGACACAGCCATTTAACTTACCTATTTTGCCTTTAGATTGCTTGCCAGGTACCTAATTCTGCAACACAAGGCACCCTTGCTGGTGAAGGTAGTGAAAGTGGAGCACCCCTCCCCACTTCTTCCTCCACATCCCCGCTAGCCCTTGCAGCCCACCCCGGGACCTGTCCTGCCCCACGATCCAACAGAACCCATAATCTCACTCCTCACATCAGTTAGTTCAGGTGGATCCCATCATGCTTCAAAAGCATACCTACTATCAGCAGAGTTAAGAGGAGACATGGAGGCGACAGACTGCTTCATGCAAAACACGCGGTGAAGAGGTAGGAAGAAGAGAAAACACATTGGCCAAAGCCCACACAGACAGTGGGATTGTTCATGTTCAGACAACTCGCTCCGTCTCTGCTCTTTAAAGGTCTGCATGAGAACAAACACGTGAGTAGCGACTGGGGAGGGGAGCTGTACATGTTCTCCTGCCCACTTCCCAGCAACAGTTACTTTACTGACAGATTCCAAGATCTGAAGATCTTTTCTTCTTTTTTTTTGTTTTTAGTTTTGTTTGTTTTAAACTGAGCATACTGTGCACACAGGCCTTTCTCTGCTTCTGTCATTTGTGGACGTTTCCATTCTAGTTTGTAAAAAACACTCACTTGCAAAGTTTTAGATGCTTTGAGTTTGTCAAGTTTTTGGGGGGATTTTTTTTTTTTTTTTTTTAAAACTAGTAGATATGCTCACGTAACTACAATGGTTACTAAAGTCAGCTATTCCCAAACACTGCAGGGATCTAGCTCCCAGGAACAAAATTAGTGCTTGGAAAGTGCTTTCACTGATGACTCCTGACAGGCCACCCTGAAGCGTGCACTTCTGATGCTGCATGTCATTTTTCTACAAATAAGACTCAAGAACTCACTGCAATGGACTCAGGGACAGAGTTCACCAAAAGGTTTCCTTCATCAAATAGGTAACAAAGCCATCAGATTAATTTTTAATTGCTGCTGGCATATCCAGTATTAGTCTCTGTCCAAAGTCTCTGTGCACTTGGATATTGAGAATGCCACCACATTTGTCTATGGGGTTTTGGGGTGTTGGGGGTGGGATGGGGGGCGGGATGGGGGGCGTGTGGGGAGTGTGTATTGGCCTTGTTTGTTTTTCTGGGGGTAGGGGAGAAAGGCTAGTTGTTTCAATTTTGTTCTTTAAGAAACGCCAGAAATTTTTAAGAGACTTACCTGGGTCACAGATTTGGACTACTAAAGATTAGGAATAGACATTAATTCCAAGTGTAGACACAACCAGCATCTGCACTTCAAACGTATGTCTTTACTTCAGTGTTTATGAACACACTTCAGTTAGCTACTAAAAGAAGTCTTTCTGAAACAGACTGTATTTCCATCCTTTTCCAACCTGCCCTGAAACCTTAACTCCTCAAAACCTGTTTCAGGTGTGACATTTGTAACGCTCTCTTCAGAAGTGGCAGAAACCAAAGCCAGGGTCAAACATACATTTTAATTCATCGTAAATCTGCATTACCGTAACAGGGATGGTCTTGTTCCCTCCCCTGTGCCAGCACAATTAGATCAATTGGAGAATTGATCAAGGTGAAAACCAGCTTTGTTGGCTGGGATTAAAGAGCCATGTAACAACAGCCCTATGTGGAAACCCTGATCAGGAGGGATGGGAAACGGGGGAGAAGGGACACACAAAACAACAAAGCCTCTTCTTATTTCTAGTAGAGAAAGAGACAAGAGAGCATTTGCAGCCGATAAAAAAAAGTGGCTGTGTTAACCACATCAGCTAGTCTAATAAAAAGAGACAACCACTCTTTACCGGCCTGGCCTCTGGGTATTACTTTGACCTACAGTTAACGACCTACATTAAGCTTTCTGATAAACAAATTTGTCATCTGACTAGGCTTCTTCTAACTCCACACTCAGAAATTTTGCAGCCCCTTCTTCAGCTGAAGCAAATAAAGGTGAAGACCACGGAGGTAACCTATCCGTGTTTAATAAGACCATCAGCACAGCACAACACAGCAGCAAGCTTCACTCTTCACACTGGTTTAAATTGGAGCACTGGGGGAAAAAAAAAAATAAAAGCAACTACAGGGAGCTTAAAGCAGTGCACAGCTGAGACCAGCTCATCCCACTTCAAGTTCTTTAAAAACAAAATCTGGGAGATGAAAAATAACTGGTGGGATTTGCCTGTGTGTGTGTACCCACACATATACACATGAGCATGTGTGTATATATACATACGTATGGCAAGTGAGGAGCTGCAAAACACAGGCTGGATAGTAAGAGAAACAAGAACTTACAAATCATGCTTTTGCCCAAAAATATTAAGTTGCAGGTTGACTTCATTTTAAATACCTGAACAAAAAGGTAACACTCTTAACCATGAGATACTGAAGATAAGAAACCTGGGAAGCAGCAATAGAGAGAGCATGCGGGCATGGTAGCTGGCAACAAGTTAGAGTACGAGATTACTGCATGTAGGGGGGTGTATATTCTCCTACCAAGGGCCCTGGAGAGAGATCACATCGGAGCAGGGAACGAGCAAACTAACAGCCCGCAAGGGCAGCACTGGAATGTGGCATTGCTTCCCCAGCACCAGCTCCCCACAAGCGATTGCCACATCATTGGGGGAGACATCCAGAATGCGTACGGAGGGCAGGAGAACTGAACAAGCAGCTCCTAAGACGTGGTCCAGTTAAGCAAAAACTAGGTGTTAGACAGCCCATAAGTATTGGAAGGCTGCATATATGGAACGCTGGAGAAAGGGGCAGGGAAGATCTTGTCGGTACAAATAGAAGTAACAGGTTGACATTAAGGAAGAAAAAAATGCAGGCTGATCCCTGCTAGCAAAGCCTGCCTGGGTATGGAATAATCCTCCCAAGGAAACCAAGGCTTTGCTTAAGGCGACCAAGATGGAGCAGGACATGGCGGGGAAGGGAGCTCCCAGCTGAGGCTCCCGTCAGTACTGAGCTCCACCACCACTCACAGGGGAAGAGGCATGCATGCATGCATCCATCCTCCAAAAAACAGCAAAGCTTTACCTTGCGCTGCACGTATTATATACATGTATATTTAAAATCACCAAGGAATCCCCCAACATGCCTTTGAAAAAGTTAATATCTGTCTGTCTATATCCCTGCTCAGTGCTCAGGCTAATCCCATCCTCTTAATTATCCTCCCAAGAACAAAATTCAGCACACACTTATGTAATACACAGGAGACAGCTTTATGATATGGAGGCACCCACTTGATGATAAGTTCTGTACAACACTACTGCGTTAGTCATCATCCTCACTTGGGGTTTTTACAGTAAGCATTGTGCTTGTAAAGGAAGAAGGGCGTGTTTCCATTTAACTAGCAATATGGCACAGAAGCATTTCTAATGTGCTCCACTGGAAGACTGTCTGTTTCCTGGCTCAAGGGCAAACAGTTTATAAAAGTCCTCTGTACCTCCAAACTCTTCTTTTGCAGTCTGCAATATCTCTTCACTCACCTTAGGATTCTATTAGGGACAGGTCACCTACTAAATTAACGCTAACATTTAGAAAGTAAAAACACTTCAATCATCAGCTCCATTAGCCTTCCAGCAAGAAAATGCACATTAAATCAAGCTGCAGGGTCTGAAATTTAATTACAAGTTTCACATCACACAAAAAGAAGGTTTGGGGCCACATTTTTAAAGCGAAGGCGCCTCACAGAATATGTACATCTCTTATTTTGCATACAGGTTCCTATGTCTGCTTTGCCGCTTGGAGGGGTTTCCAAGACGCCTGCAGATGTACAAGCTGCTGGCTGGAAAAAGGTTTGGAGTAGACCATTCTTTTCTGAACGTAATGGAAAGGGTCCGAAGACCTTCATGTGTTTCATATACAGAGCAAGTAGCAACAGTTTAGGGATGTCAGCGGTGACCTCACCAGAAACATTTTTTTTTTTTTTTTTGTACATTTCGCACTGTGCCCCCTTGTATTACATCACCACCCAGATGTAGGCTATACAGCAGGCAGAATATCAGGCGGCATTTCAACCTCCTGAAACAGCGAGAAAAATACAGCCTTCATATCTTGGCTCATGGATGAGTCAAGAATTAGGAATTTAAGAAGTTATGAAAGCAAGCACAAACTTCAGGTAAATAAATACTTAGCAAAGGCCTCTCAGCACCAATGTGTGAGAATACACTTTCAACAGTTCAGATCCTGATGTTCTGGTCATAATACCATGGACCATCTGTAGATGCCTCCTATCTCAGAAAGAAAATCCTTCTAAGTAGTAAACCACTAAGAAGCCTAGTAAAAAAGCCAAGACTGTCACAGGTGTGATTTCATTAGAGGCACACACCTCTTACGGCTCCAACCCCCTCATGACATCAGGAGAGATGTTTTCATTTAATGAAAACTTCATTTTTAGAATGGTACAGCAAGACCTAAGCCATTTGGCCAGTTTGAGGGGGACAGGAAAACAGGGAGCAGATGGATGATGGCACTGATAAAAATCTATGACTACTTGTACTGAGTTATATCGGCCAGCCAGCCAGATCAATCCTGCAGTTCTAAGGTTAAGAGTGTGGCCACTGATTTGGGGGGGCGGGGGGGGGGGGGTGTCAGGAAAAAGATGTATTTCAGTCTCCTCCTTCTCCAAAAGGAAGGATCAGAAAGTAAGCACAACCTCCTTTGTCCTGCTGTCAAAACAGAACCTCCAACAGAGAAGGCCAACAAGTTTGCTAGCTTACTCTGGAAATGGATAACAAAAAGAATTTCATGCTGATACAGCCACAAAAATTCCCTTAAGTGACCTCTGGTATGCATAAACAGTCAGGACAGAGATACCTCTTCACTGTATATACTCTGAGCAAATGAAAGAAGAAAATGAGTTGCCTCTGGGAAGGCTTCTCTGGACTCCAGCTGTAAATGAGATTTTGGTATTTAGTGGAGCGTACAAAGCCAGAAGGACCTAGACAGAACAAGGTCACCACTGAGAGCTGTGGAAGCGGCATAGATGATTTAGAGGTTCACACTGCTTTTCTCTCCCTGTTCTCATCTGCCTCATGACCCTACCGCAGGGAAATTTATAGCAGGACTCATTAGGTCTGAGAACCAGAGTTCACTACACTAGCACCCTCCTAAAATTTCAGCAGAGTTCTCACAAGCTCCCGAACTCTACCTCTATTTATGTACCACAATGGTGCATAAATCACGTAGACAAGTTTGGGGATTGGAGGGGTTGGGTTGGTGAGCGTTTTTCTAATTCAAAAGGAATGCTGCTGGTTTCTCTCAGGCCTTTGAGACTGGCAAGAGCCATGCAAGAATATCCAAAGGTGGGTCCCTGGCACAGAGTGCCCAATATGTACCTTGACATGGTAGTGGGCATCAAGCAGGATATTTGCAGGCTTGAGGTCCAGGTGGAGCAGTGGAGGGGACATGCAGTGCAGGAAATTCATCCCCACAGCTGTCTCATGGATGATGCGGAAGCGCAATTCCCAGGGCAGAGGTTCGGAAGCCAGGAGCTTTTCCAGAGACCCTGTTTCCATGTATTCCATGACCAAGCCAACCGGCTCTTTACAGATGCCGTAAACAGGAAGGATGTAGCGAAACTTTGCCATTTCCATCTTCCTGGCTTCTTCCAGTAACTCCATGCGCTCCCTGGGTAGAAGAGAACAGATAGTAAAGGATGGAGTAGTTGTTTCTCCCCTCCCCCCCAAACATGCACAAAACATTTCTTATGAAACTGAACACCACGTTTCGTGATCATCGCTTGGCTGAACCACGCTACATCTCACCAGCCTGTACTCCAGGCATATTTCCACATTTACTAACTTTGTTTTATGCTTCTAGTGGTAGGCAGCTCACAGCTGCTGAACCACAGGCGAGTTGTACACTTCAACAGTGCAACTATCCCTAGCGTAAAGCCCATCTCCCCGCTTTGACGTTTATGCTGTGCTGTTAAGAACGAGGACGATACATGTAGTGCCCAGATTTACCACCGCCGTAACTCCTTGGGCTAAAGTCATTAACTTTTT
This sequence comes from Aptenodytes patagonicus, assembly GCF_965638725.1. Taxonomy (NCBI): domain Eukaryota; kingdom Metazoa; phylum Chordata; class Aves; order Sphenisciformes; family Spheniscidae; genus Aptenodytes; species Aptenodytes patagonicus. Next base: position 126,446,255 of record NC_134949.1, read on the forward strand.
GTGAGTCATAAGACTGCGTTAATCAGGAGTGAGCATGGACAGCATTGCTTCAGCTGCCCTGCTGGCGCAGGCTGCCGGTGCACAGGCCCAGGCCTTGGGAGAGGAATCCCCGGGACCTACCATTTAGGGGAGCAAGCTGCCCGCTGTAGCTAGGAGGACACAGCAAAAGTCTCCTTGTCCAGATTTGGCAACTCCGATACTACGCTCACTCAGCTCCAGCGGATGCCGAAAACTCCCAGCACGCCATTTTCGGTGACGTAACAGGCCCAGCGCCAGCACGTGTAATGGCACCCCCGGGTTGTTTACAGGTCACTTCAGCCTGACCCTGCAGAGCGCTAAGCGTTACTCAGTCCAAGCTGCAGCCTCCCAGATCAAGGCTCTTAATTGCCATGCCCTCCTTCTGTACCTCACGCACGGCCTTCGGGCTGCAACAGCCCGCGAGAGCCCACCGGGCGCCCAGTTGGAAAGAGGAAACAAGGGTCCTCTCCCCAGGCCGACTGCGCCCACAGAGAGGAGCCACACGTGATGGGTAAAAAAAACCCTTCAGTCTGTCAAAAACTACATTATTAGTGACGATGGGCAGTACCCAGAGCAGCTTTGGGCCACGGGTAGTGATGCATCACTGTTGCTGCCACCCACCGATTCACAAAAGAGGATGCAGGGAGGTCAGATAGGTAATATTTCCTGAACAGACCCTCTCTTATTACACGACAGCTCTTGTAATGTACCCAGGGTGTGTACACTATTTAATGGAGAACAGTACCTGAAGTAATAGGACAAAGTTTTAACACAGACCCCTGGTAAACAGAGACTCCTACTTTAAAAGAAAAAACACATTGCTTTGAGGCTCCCCCACCCCACACAGGCATTTTGAGATGACCAGCGCTCCTGGAAGACGTCAGGGTTTAAATATAAAGCTCAGTGAGCACATTCACAGCGGCTGCAAGGCAGAAAGCTCTGTTGCCTGCCCCCTCCGCCAGTCCCCGAGAGCTGGAAAACACCTGGGGACCAATCCTGACCCAGTCGCTGTTTGTGCCCTGTGCCACTAACAAGTCATGCCAGTTACCACTATAGGAGCCTCTTCCAAGGCAGAGCTATCAGCTCAAAGTTTGTGTTTTTTTTTTAAATCCAAGGCCAGCTAGAAGCACTCTCCGTTTCTAACAAGAGAAACGCCAAGTCCAACCTTAGCGCAGTGAAGTCTCCCCTTCCCACATGTCCCCCCCGATGCCTGGATGACCCAGGGGACAGCATGCACCACCTGTGCTGAAACGCAGCCTGCAAGGGACCCTCAGTGCTCCCACATGGGAGTGATTTTGGCAGCCGTCATTTAGCCCTTAGACTCCGCATTAGGACACTCCCATGACCCCGTCCCCTTCCCCTCTGCTTCGCCTGCTATGGGAAGCGCAGAGTTGATGTTGACCCAGACAAGGCTGGAAACACGGTCTGCTGCCTGTTCCTCACCAGCTGTAGCAGCCTGCAATAACCCGATGCAGTTAACATTTCATGCTAGGGGCGAGTCTAGCCTAGCAGGAGGAAGCAGACCTATTTCAGAGGCAAGATCAGGCCAAAAAACGGTTTAAGAGGGACGTACACACTGGGAGGAAAAAAAAAAAAGATAAGGGAAATCTTTTCTATTAACCATGTTGGCTCCTGCTGCTCCCTATAGCAACTTTCTTGTGAAATAATTGCCTTAGTAGACAAGTACTCAGTTTGCTCTTTGGCACGCTGGAAGGGAGCGCCTATGAACAACACAACCAACTCCTTGCCCCCAAGCCACATGCATAGCCAGCATAATTCACCAGGCTTCGGCAGGCTGAGCTCTGGAGTCAGGGATGTAAAATACCTGTCTGAACCCTCCAAGGCAAGGCAAGAACCCAGCAACAGCTAAAGCCTAACAAGAACCACTAGACTCCCGGGGACAGGGTTCCCGGGCTAACAACAGCCTCAGAGAGCATCACCAAAATCACAGGCATCAGCTGCTCGAAATGGGGCATTTTCCCCAATGAAGAGAGAATTTCCAGTTTCAATAAAATTAGAAAAGCTCCCTTTCTGCTTGGACCAGACCCAGTTAGTTGAGTGAATTAACTGACAGGCAAGTGCCCTTTATCTAATTTGCCTGTTTAAATAAAAACCCCGTACAACAATTGCCACCTTTAGCATCTTCCCATACCCAGAGTGTTCAAAACTGAATCAGCCAGTGATCTGGTATAGCCAGGGAGACATGTCAGTTTTCAAATACAGACCCCTGTCACCTTTAGAAAACAGAAAAGGTAAAAAGACAAAAGAAATAAAGAGAGTCAAAGTACAACTCAGTCATTAGCCAAGTGCTGGACTGCACTTGCATTAATCGTATCAACACAAACAGCTCGTTAAGCCAAGATCTCCTCCATCAGGCAAAGATGAAAGGCCTTTCCCTTTCCTTTTCCCTTAGCGCAAGGTGCTACTGGCACTCAGCACTGTCTTAGGTGTTCTCAAGGCACAAGTGCTAATGCTGCAACAAAGGATGCTGTAGGTATCCTTCAAGTTCACATTTAACAGCTCAAAGTATGGGATGGAGGCGGGGGGGGGGGGGGTTATGCTGCTCAGTTACTCCTAGAGCTAAGAAATTATTCTGCACTATCACCAAGAAACACTTCCCTCCAAAGTGGAGGAGAAGAAAAGCTCCTTATGAGGTTTCTCAGTCAAGAGGCATGGGACTAGCCTCTGTTATAATAGAGTTTCTTATTTACCTCCTACACAACAAGAAGAGTCAGAATTATCTTCTCTAAGCACCTTGGCTCCATTCCCCTCCCCCTCCAGTACTATATCCTAACATTATGGTAATAAAAATTGAAAAAAAGAAAACGCTTGCCCACAGGACAGCTGAGCTCATGTAAATCATGGGGTACATACACTTTCCCCTATAACAGTATTAGAAGACAGGGGCACTGGGTTCGGTGCCAAATAGCACCTCTGTTAGAGAAGGCGGCAACGACAGATCAGCCATTTTCAAAGCTACCAGAAATATTACATGAATGGGGGACCTCCGACATCCCCAAAAACAGCTGTCTGCTTCTGCTCAAAGTCAGACCCCGAACGGATAGGGCCGCGTTCTTTGCATTCTCCTGGAGAGACAAGGGACTTACTCCTGCCCACTGCCTCACTCCCCAGGGACCAGGGCCCAACCCTTGTACCACAAACCCTGCCACAAGAACAGCCAGAATTACGACTATATCCACATTTGCATGTATCCAATCTTTATGCCCTAAAGATAACACTGTGTTATAAAAATGCAACTTCAAACTCACAAGGCAGTCCTTGCAGTTTTATATTCCTCCACCACTACCATCACATTTCCCTAATGGAGTCTGAGACAGAGCGGTTAAAGCTGCTCCAGAGAAACTCAAAAAGCCCTGAAAACCCGTAATGGGGCTGTTTCTGTGAACCACCTCCAGACGCAGAGCAGCCAGGCTTCTCCCAGCCCAGGGGAGATCCAGCCCTGCACAGCCATGCTGCTCTCCAGTGGGGAATACAAGTTACCTCTTTACAAACTGCTGGCGGTGAAGATGGGGTCCACAAAAATACAACACCCTTGAATTTTTTCAGGGACTCTTTCATCTGCATCATGGCAAATGTTTAAGAGCATACAGCGACCTCTGCTCTGCAGGGTACAGCTTTAATGACCTTCACACTGCTGATCCTCAGAAAGGAACGTGAGTAAGAAGAGAAAAGAAGAACCACTACATGGTCAGGGCAGAGTATGTTTGGGGGGGGAGGGGGGGGGGGGGGGAAGAAAAAAAAAGAAAAAAGAAAATCCCTTCTTTCAGGTTAACACAGATCTCAGCCCTTCTAACAGATCTCTGCTGCACAGCGCAGGTATGAGAGGATTACAGGTTAGCCCAGACAGCTAGGCTCACCCCTGCTCTTCAAGGAGCACAAGATGAGTATTAAGTTCTACCTACACATCCAGAGACCGCCAGAACAGACATTCATTCACCTTCACCACCTAAATGAATGCAGCACCTGCTAACAGCAAGGCATTTCTAAAACCTCCTAAATGTCTCAGTCCTACTCCATTCCTAAATCCCGGGCCTGCAGAGGGAGGTACATGTAGGGCTTTGCTCATTTTTTTTCCAATCAAGAAGGCAGACCTTTCCACCTCCATGCCCCGTACTCCTCCCCACCAACTAACACCTCCAGTGAAGAGCCCTCTCTGGCAACCATTACATCCTTCATACTTGTTACAGTCTGCGTGTTTACGTTCAGCTATGAGAAATCCACAAAGGCTTCCAGGTTGCTCTCTCTAAGCTCGCCACCCTTTTTCTCCAGACCGTACTTCCATTCCAGCCAAGAGGGATAAAGAGAAGAGACTTTGCGCTCTCCGCTGCAAGCACTGGGGGAGAGGCTCCTCCACCTTTCTGGGTCACACACTCTCTTCTTCAGGCTTCCATTGAACCTCCCCATCTTGAGAGAGTTGCATATGGGAAACGTGATCTCAGGAGACAGAAAGTGGGAGCAAATAAGGTGTTAGGAATGGAATTTGGCTCGATCGCCTGAGAGGGCTTGGGCTTAAAGGTAAAAACACTTCTGGCTGTACATTCAGTTTTTCTTCTGCTTGAGGCCACTTGGCTCTATGGTGTGATAATTGCCAAGGGAATTACTCCAAATCTCTTACTGTCTGCAGAAACACAGTAAGAGATAATAATACAGGGTATTAACCGCCACCAAGCCATTACAAACAGGGTTTTCATGTGGTACCAAATAAATAAATAAGAAAAAGCCTCTGTGTTTTTCAGTTAATGTTTCCAATACCACTGGTAAATTCTTCTAACTCTGCAGCTTCACAGAGTTGCAAGAAACGGCTAGTCAAGTTAATCTCCTGGATTAACAATCTAATTACACAGGCTTCTTTCAACCTGCAAACTAAAGAGGTAACGTTTTATTTTGTCTGGGCCCCCCACCCCACCCTGCCATTTGAATGGCACAACTTTCTTAGAAATGTTTTGGGTGAAAAGTCTCTTGCGGGGGGGGGCAGCGTTACCAACTACTGGAACGGGTTTGGTAGAGCAGCCTAAGAACCAAAGGAGAAGCGTATACAAATTCAGCTTAGCTTTACTTTGCAGAAGCAGCCATTTCAAAGGCCAGGGACCCTCCAATTTCTAATTAGTGCTCCCCTTAAGCATCTGAAGCACAAATTCTGCAGTAAAACAAAGAAATTACTGTTTCAAGGATTGGTTTGTTAAAATTAACCAGGAGCGGCAGGAGCCCCTCAAAGTTCCCAAATTCTCAAGGCGTTTTTGTTTACTGCATTGCATGTTCGTATGGTCTCTCCAGTATCTGCACACCTCATAGCCACTGAGGGACAGGCGGTTCTCTACTACACATTGAATATATTAATATAGAGATTTGGTAGCAGCTCTCAAAATTAATTGTTCATATTAACAGAGGTGACAGCATCCTTTGTGTCAGACTGAAAATTAACTTTTGAGTAAATTTCTAGATGTATTCTGCAAATGAAAAGTGTAACAAATGTTCTAGCTTATTTTTAAGAGATGTTTCAATTTTAACAGCAAAATCAGTCAGCTACAGTACTGTTTTGATTAGGCCTCAATAAGCATCAAGTCTGAAACCTGCTTTGAAGTATTAATGGTAGGAGGGCTTGCAGGTTAACCCGATAAAACACCCTCTGCAACTTTGAAGTCTTTTCCGTTTTATTCACAGACAGCACAGTTACCCTGTGCATCTATTAAACTCTCCCCCTCCCCTTCTAAAAAAAGGGACATTTTATCTCATTCACTGTACTATGTAAACCATGCCTACAGCAAAGTCAGCAATTCAGATAATGGGCAAGATGCCCCACTACCCTCGTAATCTTGTAGAAGATGGGCTTACAAACGTTTTCAATCTTGGGCCAACTTATCTCCCTCCTCCTGCAGGAACCGCAACAAGGGAAACCTTTTGTGACCGAACCAACCCACATCTCAAAAAATGAAGGGCAGAATCGGCTCCCGAGTTGGCAGAGATCCCAGAGATCAAGGTGGAGCTGGAAAAGCTCCATGAACGCGACTTGGCCATACTCATCTCCCTCCGCACGGACACTGACCTGCTGGGAAATCACTACTGTCCCTCAAAACAGAAGGATGTTTCTAGAGATGCATCTGAGAGCCTTCCTCTCCTAGGAAAGGAGGGCTGCGCTCGATAGGCCCCCATCACACACAGACCGCCTGAGCACAGGGTAGCTGATCGTCCTCACCATGGGCCACAACTAGTCACAGAGGGCAGGGGAGCTGGAGGGGGTTCTCGCCATGCGGTATCTTTACCCGCAATACACCACAGCTCCACACTGGACGACCCAGTGAGGACTCATCCTGGGCAGATGCAGGGAGAAGCGCTGGCCCTGAACTGAAGCTGGAGAACGTATTTCCCAGCACGTCTCCTTTCAGCACCCGCTCCTGAAAGACAGCACGCCCGCGCCTGCAGCGCCCACGCCCCAACGCCCCCCACGCCGAGCCCGCTGCTCGCCCCGCTGCTAACCGCCGCCATCTACCACACGGGAGTCACAACTAATGTATCTGCAAATGCAAGCTAAAGGGCTGGCTTTTCTCAAGGTAGATGGGAGATGACTGGAGAGAGGCACGGCAGGCCTGAGAAGCCCCCGGATCCCACTCGGCATTTTCATTCCTCCTGCACTTCCCGTTCGGGGACTGCCTTCCATGACCTTTGGAGCTGCAGCAGGCGTAACGCTTTAGCGCAAGCCAATACACGCACGACGAGGGCAGGGCAAAATGCTTTCCGAATGGCTCCGAGGGAAAAGGCAAGACCTGCACTGCAGCCGTGCGGCGGTTCTTTCCAAGCTGCTGCAAGTGGCTAAGCAACATAGCTTATTCTTTGAGGGAGGCCAGCCCCATTATGTACGATTGAACTAAAGGTGTGTGTCCGGGCTTCGCTTAAGTGTGACAAAGGCCACGTTTGCCTAGGGAATATTTAATTGCGCGGCTCTCTTTGCTGCGTTTAGTCAGACCTTCATACCCGTTGCTGCTGTCGGTAAACAGGGCTGCGAGACGGGCTGCGGCTACGGGGCTCCTGCCGTGTCGGCGCGGGGCTGGGCTGGTTTGGTTTAGTTCTTTTTCAAGTACGCTCCCGCGATCTGTAACTCTGGGCTGTATCGCTTGGTTTGTTTCTCAAAAAAATAAGGTGCTGCACCGGCAGGGCGAGCAGTACCATCGTCTCGTTTGGCCTCGGAAGCGTTTCAACCGCTGGGGAGCACAATTACCTACGTTTGCATGCCTTGTGTAGCCTGAGCCAAGAAAAGGCGAGGAAAACAAGAAAAAACAAACAACCCCGACAACAAAATAATAATAAAAAAAATCCCTAAGCTCCCGGGAGCCGGGCAGGGCCGCGGAGGGGGAGCCCTCGGTCGCCCCGCGGCTCCCCGGCTGCGCCTAGGCGCAGCCGGGGAGCCGCGGGGCGACCGAGGGCTCCAGAGCGCCTGGAGAGGGGTCGCTGCTGCGGGAAGAGCCGCTTCCCCCCCGTTCCCTCTCTCCCTCCCTCTCTCCCTCCCTCCGTCCCCGTCGCCCCTTACTTCTCGTCCACATGGAGGCTGGGAGAACACTTGATGGCGAGCCAGGTCTTCCAGTGGAGGTGGCGCACCTTGTACACCTGCCCGAAACCCCCCGAGCCGATCTTCTCCCAGCTGCCGAACTCGCTCTCCTCGAAGGTTTTCAGCAGTCCCATGGCCCACGGGGAGCCGCTCTCCCGCGCCATGCTTGCCCCTCGGCCGCCGCCCGTCCGGCACCGCGCTGCGACGACAGCGCCGCCGCCGCCGCCCGCCCAGGTGAGTCAGGTGTGCCGGGGGGGAGGAGGGGGGGGGACGGGGTGGCGTCACTTCCTGGGCCGGGCCCGTGTCCCCGTGTCCCCCCGTCCCGTCCCCCCCCCGCCGCCGCGGGGAGCTGAGTGCTACGAGCGCCGTCAGGGGGTGGTTGCGGCCCGGTCCCGCCGCCGGCACCCGGGTCCCGCTCTCAGCCGTAGCGCCCTCCTTGGCCCCTCGGAGGCGGCCAGGACGTCCCCAGGGTCCGGGACAACGCTTGGGGCCCGGCCCTTGCTTCTCCCGACACTTATAAAGGGCAGTCCCCCCACCCCCGGGCGGGCTCTTCAGCGGCCCCTCTTCTCTCCCGGGTGCCCTGCAAGCTGCCGCCCGCCCGGGCAGCTCCCGCCTCGCAGCGGCCCCGAAGCCCGGCAGCTCCTCGGGCAAAAGCGACGGGGCAGGAGGGGAGCGCCGCACACGCTGGCGCGCTGCGATAATTAAGCCGTTAAATAAAGGGGGAGGGAAGCACCAGCAACCGCGCTCCTTCCTTTTCTTCTGCGCAGGGCCCGCTCTGGGAGCCCCAGCGGGCTGCCCCCCTCCGGCAAAGGAGGACAAACCCTGCGTCTGGGCAGCCTGCTCGGGTCTGCGAGACTCGGGCCAGCCTGCGCCGGGTGGCGGAGGCTGGTGTCTGTTCAGGCACGCTCCGAAGCGAAGTTTTTTAGGCTCTGGGAAACTGTACTGCCAAGAACCGATGCGTCTCTGCTTTTCAGTTGCCCCTGGGAGTAGGAGCTTTGATGATCCCAGCGGCAGATGTCGGTGCCTGAATCCTTTTGTGGATCTAATTGCAGGTACCACAGGACTACAGACCAATGGCCTTACTCTGTCACTGAGTCGCTGCAGTTGGAAGGAAGGAGTCTGCAACCTTCGGCGTGTAACGCGACGGTAAAGGGGCTATTCCCATCTGCATCACGACCTTCACGCCTATCGCGTGTCTAAAGGTTAATAAAGCTCGTGTTTGTTTGTTACACTGAGTATCAGACTCAAGCTGATTGTTCTGGGCAGTTAGCGTATGATCATTTAATCTGGCGGGTTAGGCAACAGATAGAGGACAATGTGGTTTAAAGCTAGGACAATAGCAGTCTTGTCTTTGCAAAGCTCCATTTAAAAAGTATCTACAGAGGCGTTTAATTACTTTCAAAAGATATGGGACATCAAGTCTTGTTCTCAGGGCTTTATTCCACATGGACTTGTTCCTGCTTAATTTAGTCTGGATTAAACTAAACAATGGCTTAACTCTGAATGAGAACATCTGCGTATAAATAAACCAGGAATAAGAAATAGCTGTGTGTAGAGACAAGCCCTTAGGTCACCGGTGTGACCCAACAATACACCTCTCTCTGACCTCCTCCTGGCTGTTATCCTAACTTGTTCCTTGCTTTGATTTGGGACTTCAGCTGTGGCTGGGTCAGCCTGGAGAGACTGCCATGTTCTCAAGGAGCTCTGCTTAAGCTGAAGCAATTTGGAGAACCAGGGCCTTGGACACTATGTCTTCTGGAGGTGTGCGCGACTTTGTTCCAAATTGCACACCAGATATTTTATTCCACCAATGATGCGTTGTCATTCAAACTCCTGTTTCATTGGGAAGATGGTGAAAGCTGTAAAACTACGTGAGTTGGACGAAACCCAACTTGCCCTGAGTTGGCAGCTGAGTTTAAGCAAAAAGTAGGTTGTATACCTTCTACCTGCACTGTGATTTGAGAATTAATTCAACAAACACCATCAATGAAGGAGTGAGACCTCATGATAGAAGATGGAAAGAGCTCATCTAAGAGAATTTCAATTACTTAAGTGCTTTCAAAAGGGCTAGGCCTAAATAAAATTCACATTTAAGGTGCTGAGAGAACTGGCTGCCCAGGCTCCGAGCTTTTAGTTGGTGAAGTGGAGAAAGGCTGGAAAAGGGCACCAGAAGAGTTTGTCTTCAAAAGGCAGAAAAAGAAGGTGGCAGGGGAATTCCAGAGCAGTCAGGTCCCCGACTAAAAGTAAATGAATAACGAAAAAAAATGCTGATCGCTAGCCAGGCTGACAAACAACAGTCAATACTAGGTTTATTGAGAACAATCATGTGAAACCAACCTACTGTATCTTTTTGTGGCAAGGTAAGCAGTCTTGTATAAATCCTTCTCTCCCATGCACATACAGTAGCAGGGGCATCACAAAGAAACTCTCTTCTTACTCTGTTTCCTTGTCTTGCGGTATTTCTCAGTCCTTTCAGAGAACAGGGTTTAATTCAGCGCTTTAGCCTTTTCTTCTTGGAATGAAATCCTTCTAAAGGGTTGCTCGGCGCGTATGAAGTCAACCAACCTGAAGCTTCGACAGGTCGTAGGGCACCTTTGTCCTGTATGTTAGAGCTAAAACATTTTGCTTCTATGATGTTCTGTGAACAGATAGCAGATGGCAACTACGTAGTAGCTTTGAAGCTGATGCAAGTGGCAAATTAGTGCTCTTTTGTAACTTTCCAAACGATAAAACAAAAATCCATCTATTTGCCCGCTCTGCAAACAATTAAGCTATGCTTAGGTTTTTATACACAAACGGTGCAATGCTGCAGTTGGCTTAAGCTGATCTAAAATGACACTGTCTCTGACGGAGGCTGCCGTCCGCTCTTCTATGTCGGTGCGAGTATTCACACGGTCGTACTCGCATTCACGTGGTTGAACAGTGACTGAATCAGCTCAATGATCTCACTTTAAAAAACTCCCTTGGTTAGTTTTCAGAGAGATCAGAAAGCTGGCCTGACTTACCTGATGCTCGTTAATGTCAACAGAAAGGGAGGCAAGTAGGCTGGAAGGAAACTACCTCCGAAGGTGGTGATGAAAGGGGCATAGTTACACATCGTAGCAGATGCTGGAGTTCCTTGCTGATCTCATTTAAAGCATACCCTCGCAAAAAACTGAGAAGTGTGGTGTGGAGGTGGAAATGAGCGGTAGGAAGAGGGTGGGAATTCGTAAACCAACTTTTCCACTGAAGAAAATAATAATAATAATAAAAATACAGTGTAGGTAATCCTGCTGAAGTCAACTACACACTCCGGCTGGACTGCTCCCAGTGCCCAGAGTCAGGCACGTGTATGAATTTTTGCTAGTTCAGAGCTTAAGTTAACGACAGCTCTGCCTGCTCAGCACCCCAAGAGTCAGTTCCTTTATAAATCGATTTGAACGTACAGAAGTAAGCCATGAATTAAAAGGCAGGCTGGGGACCATGCTTGGGCCTTCATCAGCGTGCTTTTAGTGCTCGTGACTGTAATAGCTGAACAAATCCGAACACAAGTTAATAAAAGTCTTGTGGCTTCCTTGGAAAGCCGAGAACTCTTCTTCAGAGGCAGAAAACTGAGACGCATCCTAATTTGCTGGAGATCACGTAAGCGCCTCGCGGTAGAGACAGTAACAGAACATAGCCTGTATTTGACATGATCTAGTAAGAAAACTACTGTTTCGGGGCTTTAGGTAGGCTTTGCAGATTGCTTTTAACACGTCTTACTTCATGGCATTATATGCCAAAAAGCAGATCAGGGCAACCACTCCTCTCCCAGATGCTACACTTTAAAGCTCGTGCAAAAGAACAGAGCTGTTTAATGATCCAGCTTTGAGAATTTTTTTCCAAAAGACAAACACTGTGCTTTTTCACAACCGCTTTCTTAGAAACTACTTAACGATTTTTGCTAACATTCTTCCTCTGTAAGGATAATGAAAACCCCTGCTTTCAGGAACTTAATTCAGAAGCATTAAACAGCCCCAATTTTACATATATCTCATTATCAGCTCTGTTTATGATAGTAGAGAGCCAGTACAAAGTGAAAAAATACAATTAAAAAACAAAAGGTTAATCACATTCGTGTAAGCAGTGAACGACTGTTGTTTCTGCGGTATTAAGGAAAAGAATGCCTTGTTCTAAATTTTCGTTCTCAAACCTCTGAAAACAAAAAGGGTGTTCTGCATGAGTTCCTCAAGCTCCGTCTTGCTCTGCTTCCTGGCAGACACCATCATTTTTTAGGTACATTTTTTCCTGCTGTTAGCTGTGCTGCGGGGCACCGTCTCGGAGGTCATTGTCAAAGGGTTTCTTTGTCAGCCTGGCAAGCCGTCTCCTCCTGCCTCCACAAAGCCAAGGGCTAGTCGGGTCCCACCGAAATCCACAAAGGTCCCGTGCCAGAGCCGCAGTTAGGCATTATGCTGGTTTGACAGACTCGAGTGGACCTGCACCAGTTTACCTTATCTGATGATCTGTCTCCATGAGAACAAGTCCCTAATGACTCACCTCATACCTGGTGTGCACGGGAAGAAGTTGTTTTTCAGGCTGGGTCCCACAAATCCCAGCAAATAATATCTTGTTTCTCGCAGAGCTTCTTTCTTCTAGGAGGCGCTGAATAAAGTGTGCGTTCAACGAAGGCGTTTGCTTGACACATGCCCCATGTCACGCAGTGTCGTGGGACAAGGTGGCAGGGTGAGTCAGAGCGCTCAGACCGCAGGCACCCTCTGTAGGCTCTCCTGGGGGACGGCGCTCGGCAGCCCTTGCTGGGGAGAAAGCAGCTTCAGAATCACGTTGACAATTAAGCAGAAACAGAACCCTAGTTTTCAAAACCGAATAGATTTACATACAGTTATCTTAGCACAAATAACTAGCATGAAAAATTTATAATTTGGTATCAAAATCAGGAAAAAAGCCTCTTTCACCCAAGTGCTTTCATTCAGATGGATACTTTATTTCGCTTTGTACGTGCAAACCAGCATCTTGGAGTGCTAATATAACACTTAAATCTTAACACAAAATTTGAAAAAACTCTGAAAAAGAAAACTTTGAAGTCCATTGTCGCTAACTACTATTGCCTAGTAAATACACAGGTGTTAACAAAGCCTCTATATACAAACTCATATATGAATGTAAATTCTAAACTAGATTACTGACAAGAAAACGGATGTAACTTTTTAGCTTTGCAAAGCCCTTGTGTGAATGCAAACACTGTGAATAATAATAAAGTGGCACGGGTACCTAAAGCAATAGTAGAATAAAACTCCAGAATGTCATTAAGCAGCATAACTGAGGGAAACTACTTTAAAATACGAGTTTCAAAAATAGGGCTCCATTAATAAATTATCACCCCATTGTGTCTGCCCCCACAGTTGATTTTGTCTGCCAAAATGTATTTAACAGGCTCACACGACGTTGTGGCAATTTAGAACTCGCAGGTCATACCCTTGCCCTGCAAGTATGGTTCCACAGCTCAAGTACAAATCTATAATGCCGTGTTTACACCTGTCATGTGAAGCCCTGAATGGGCTTAATTTGTGTAAATTAACCTTGGTACCTGCAATGCAGCTGGCACTGAAGGCAGCAGCCTCCCAATCTGGCAGGCGTGGGGATCTGCCCAAAGGAGTAAATTGTTGGATATTGGATTAGAGGCTTCTGGTAAGCTATTGTAAAAGATCTGGAAAAGACTCCTCTGTATTCTGGTCGACTAATACTTTCCATTATAAAGGACTCCGTCTTTGGGAAGCATTCGCACCTCTCTTGTTTGTTGCAGGCCTTTGATATTTTAGCAGGGGAAATCCCAGAGGCTACAGTGGTACCTATTCATTGCCGAGAGAAACCCGAGTCAGTTTTACCCGTATTGTAAAGTATTAAAAATGCTGGGTCTCCGATTCATGCACAAAGGCAGATTAAAATCAGGCTGCCACCCACATCTGTCTGGCCTGCCCCCACTGCACAGATGGCTCAACTGCTCTTGAAACATCAGCCGAATTGCCACAAATTACAGCCCGGCATATTTAATGATACTAAAACCTGAGCACAAAGATCTTGGCTGCCTGCAAAGCAGGAACTTTCAAGGCAGTAACAAGGTGAACAACTATGGAAGATTTTTACAGCCGTCACTTTTAATCTGCTTGTATTTGTGACAGGGGTCTTAAATTCCTTTTCTCTCTCTGGCCAAGATTGCTAAACGTCGTAGACAACCTGGTCTAGGGTTGTTAGGCTGAAGCAGCAGCGGGCACTGCTGTCTGAGCCCAGGTGCACAGCCAGAGGCATTACTTGGGGCTCCCTCCAGCAAGCCCCGCTCCCATTCATAAGGCAGCTGTAACAAAATGGCACAGGCCCTTCAGTTGGCTCCCTCTCCCCACGCTCTTTGTGACAGCAAATGTAGGAAGCAGAACAGTTCATGTAAGAGCGTAACAGATCCTGCGCTGACACCAGCTGCTCACCCGCTCCTACCGGCCTCCGTGAGGGCCCTGGGCAGAGCACCGCGCTCTTCCAGCTGTGGGGATGAGGGGGAATGAGTCCTTCCTTCCCCTAGCCCCGCACACAGGCCTAGCATGGCCTCATAGTCCTCCCACGCAAGAGCGGTCGGCAGTTAGATGATGAGGGGCCAGTTCAGGGGAGAGAGTTTCAACTAGTTTTTCCTTCACATTCATTGGTGTTGCTTCATCAACTTAAGCAGAAGTACAACAGTTTTCAAACAGCAGTACAGCAGTTTGAAGTTCAGAATACACAGGCTCTGGCATGGAAGCCTCTGTTTCTATCAGAACATTTTCTCCAGTAGCTTGCGACCATGGCTGAAGCTGTGCGAGAAGTACTTCTGCTGTTGAAGTGTCTCTTTTGCAAGAGTCCCCTCCTTCTCTTCCAAAACTATTTTGACTTGGTGAAGACTTATTTGTTACCATCTTGTTAGCAAGAGCCTGACCTAAACCCATGACAGCATTATATACTGCTAAATTCAAACTCATGTGACCCTCATCATCTTCTTTATATCTAAGGGAATAAAACTGAAAATACAAGTTACAAACATAGCATTTACAGCAGAAAATAAGAATGACATCTAATCAGATTGCCAAAATTAAGAATGTTGGCAATTAAAAGATTAATTAGATTGCTATTTACTAGGTGGCACTCAAACAAAAGACACTCTATGTGAAGGAACACCTGCAAGAGGGTTCCAATAAGCAGTTTTTATCAAGAATACATCATGTAACAGAAAATAAGGGATACCTATTCATAATTATATTTTATTTGCTGGATTTTCTTGTCCCAGAATGGAGAGTATGGCTTGTTTATACTACAGAAGCTGTTGCTGTATTTATGTACTCTCTTTGGTGAATACAACTTGCAGGCTCAAAAGATTTCTTTCAACAATCTAGGTTACAAGATTTTCACAGTGGTAAAAGCTGTAAAAGCAAAAAGACCTTTTTTTTCCTTGGTTTAACCATCTTTACACTGGGTTTTCCATCATGGTAGTGAAACCTAAGTAGTAAATTGTTTCACACTCGGAATGTTTAAAACTGAACCAAACTTAAGACAGTATTTAATTAAATATCTGGGTCTCTTAAACAAAACGTTTTAAAAAAAAAAAAAAAAGACTATGATCTGAACAAGAATCCCCTAGTAACATACCTGAAACAAGAATGACTGCTGAGTTTATGAGCTTTTCGAAGATGTAGGGTCAACGCGTAACTCCAGGAGAAGCATTTCTGACAGATGTGGCATTTGTATTTCAGAATGCCAGTACTCTTGGAAAGAAAGACTGTTAGAGTCACTGAAGGCTTGCACGTATACATGACAAAAAATAATCCTTTGTTGAAAAGGGGGAAACTACACTAACTAGCAGAAAACCTTAAAATGTTTAAAATTTGTGGGTTTTAGAACTTGTCTGATTAAGGAACCCCAGTGAACATGGAAATTCTCTGCATTGGCCATCAGCACTGCAGACACCTCCAATAGCAGTGTGACACATAGCTTCCACTAAAATATGTTCATTTTACAACACAGCAGTGATCCTAACTCAGAAAGTGGAAGAAACAGGCAACAAGTGTGCATAAACTGTAGCGGCCAAAACTGTATTTTAATGCCGTGGCCAGACTCGCCCGATCAGAAGTGATGTAAGCTTTACACACTTTATAGTTTCTCTATTTTCAGGTAACATATTAGTTCTAAGGATGGAGTACCAACATGAGGAGAAAGGTGACATTGGATTTTAATCCCTGAAATATTTTGCTGCCGAGATTAGGATTGGCATGTTGGGGTTTTTTTTGGTTTTTTTTTTAAAAAAGCAGGGGGGGGAGGTTGGCCAGAGTTCAAGACTGTCAGTATGCAACTGCATGCACCTAACGTAAGCACACAAAATCTATAGGTAAGGGTGAGTCAGGTGTTTGCATAATACTTGCAAGAGTCCTAGAAATGTGTGCAAGTAAATACTTGATTTTACGCAAGAAAGAAACATTTTGTTAATTCACAAGAGACTAAATGCACGTAAATTTGAAACTTTAATCTCATTTATAGCAATATATTTTATTCTGCTATTTAATATACTCACCACATGAGCTCTCTCGTAATGCTGTCTCAAAGTTCATAAAGTCCATGAAGTAAAACCACATCCTTCAACATCACAGCTGTAGGCATCTGAATCATTGTGTGTTTCAACATGTTTATGCAGATCATACGCGTTCTTAAAACTGAAAACAAGGTAAAACAAATAACAGCATAATAGTATAGAGGAGTAGTCTTGTGGTTAATGTTTAGGACTGGGAGGTAGTAATTTTTGGCTCTGACAATGACAAGTGAAAGCGGAATATGTGTAAATCGCTTCTCTACCTCAGTTTTTCCACCTGTGAAAAGGGGATAGTACAGACGTCTCTTTGATGTGCTCTGGATTTCATTTTCCATTCCTTCTTTCTTCCCACACATCCACACCATGCCCAAATCTAGGTAATTTCTCCACAACCGTGTTGCAGGGCATCACCCTCTCTTTCTGTTCACATGGAGAAAATTCTTGTCCATTATCCATCAGTCACTTCATCCTCTCTGGTCTAGAAAGTCAGATTATTTCCTTCTGTCCACCCACAGTGTGAACACAAAAGTACTTAAATATTTATCCACTTTATCCCACTTCCAGCATACAAAGGCTAGACCTCTCATCTTCTCTGGCAAAGTTAAGCATAATTTGCCAATGTTTATATATGTAACTTGGTCTATCACATCAGAATGCCACCTTTTTTTTTTTTTTTTTTTTTTAATGTCACTGCTGTGTGGCATCATGTCATGAAAGCAGAAAAGAAACCACCACAGAAAGATGAGAGTACAAGACAGCAGAAGGCGTAGTAAGCCTGTGGCAGAAAAATCACTCAAAGGAGAAGACTGTGACTCTCCCAGCAAACAGCCAGTAATCGTTTAGAATGGCAAAACCCACTGTTCAAGGCACTACTGCTACACATCTCAACCTGTCGTGATGACCGTTCTGTAGTACACAGTCTTGCCAAGACAATTCACCTTCTAACACATCAGTCCTACTTGCACCAGAAGTTCATGAACTACAATGTCTCAGCAGCTGGAGGCAGATGAACAGCAGATTAATCTTATTAGATTTCTTCATTGAACAGTTGATTATTTTTGTGGTTGAAAACTTTCCTTTCTTAACTCCTATGTAAAACACTAACTTGGTTCTACAGTTCTGCTCACGTAGCTTCGAGCCTCAAATTTTCTTACCCGCTGTCACAGAGGTGACAATGGAAAGGACGTTCATCACAGTGTCAGAATCTAATGTGTGCTTTCAGTGAGCAGACACTCGTGCATACCGTATCACAAAGGGCACATGTAACATGATTAACTAGAAAAGACAGTAGAAAAAAAGATACTTTCAGTTCTGTATCACAACTTCACCAGGACATTGTCTGCTATGACATGTGACAAAAAATGTATTGAAATATCATATTAAAATATTATAATACATTTGGGAATAAAATATACAGAGAAAAAAGATAAAAATGAAATGCAGGTACAATAAAGAGAGTAGTGAAATAATAGCCAGTCCTACAACGTTTCAAGTTACTTTCAAAAAATAGATGGTAAAGGCAAAAGATGTAGAGGATCATGTTTCACTCTCTAGGCGCTAACAAAAAGGATGATTATCGTCTTGCCCTTGGCACTTTGGGAGGATTTCTAAAAGGTGGATGTTGTCTGGAGGCCTTCTGACAGACAAGCACTGGCAAATCTGCTTTTAGTGTTTAAGGTATAACCACTCTTAAAAAGGTGGCAGAAAGAATATATGTCTGTCCTCCACCTCCCCATTTCACATTTGGATATATTTCCTTAAGGCATAATGATGCTAGGTGCTTGCTAAGCTGCCAGACTACGAACTGCAATGGCTGAGGCACAGGTTTGCTCTGACGACTCTGGAACTGGGGAGAACCTCTGGCAGACTGGCAGGCAGGACTGTAACATCTTAAGCTGAACAAACGCTTGTTTTGGTGCATATGTATCAGCAACCTGATGAATGGAGTAGGAACAGTCTCAACAGAGAAGCTTTGGATTTAGACAAAATCTGTTCTATTTAGACAATGCATTATCTTATAATCAACCCAGTGCTTTACAGGTGGCCAAAGAAAAACATGCAGTTGAAGTGCTCATGTTTTCTCAAAAAAGGAAGTAAATAGAATGCACTGTAACTATTCTGGAATCATTCCCTGCACGGGCACTTTTCCTCATAGTTTGTCTTAAACCAGGAAAAATGATTTTTTTTTTTTTTCCCCTCCTTAAAATAAATAGCTTCATGTGGAAAACTAGTCTGGAATAACTTAATCTGCAAAACTGCATCAGTGAAGCTCAGCAGTCTCTTGAAGTGGGAGTATCCAACAGTTTACTTAGTTGTCTGGCATATAAATATGTCCATGTAGGGAGTAATTTCAGAATACCCACAGCGTCTGCATTCACATCACAGCTTATTTCAGAGTAATTTCTTATAGGTAGGCAAGCTCTTTAAAATAAAATTTCAATATTTATCTATACCAGCAAGCTGTTATGAAATACGCTGAGGTAAGAATCTGAAAACGTCATGTCTGCACTGGCAGTCTGCACTAACATGCAGACATGTATGCTGCCAGAATTTTTAAAGAAAGCTGAATCATGAACCAGGGAAGTAACTGGCTCTAATATCCAAAGGGATTTAGGTTGTGCCGAAACAGCTGGACCCAGGAATGCCTCCCAGCTCCCTCAGCCAAGTTCACATTGCAGCTGGTTCGCTGTGGCTTACTGGGACATTGCACCGGTTCACATCATCCTTGTTCCTAGGTCCAGCCACCTTGTGATTTTCCCTGGCTATACAAGCAGAACACAGTCGGAATTATCAGGGAACAAGGACAGGCAGGCACATTGTACAATTCACAAAGGTTTAAGTGCAGCCAGACTGACCAGAAACAAATAGTTCAGTTAGCCATGCGCTTTATTTAATATATCAAATCTATCTTAATGTGTGTTATGCTTCAATTAAAAAGAAAAGCATATTTAAACTGCCTCATTAGCTAATAAAAACAAAATAAAAAAAAAAATCTTACTTTGTATTTATTTCAATTTCTATCCAAAATCACCTTGAGACAAAGTAATAAAACTAGTAAACAAAACAACAATAATTCTCTATTTTCTAATATAAAATTTAAGATATTTTAGTCAGATGCATGTCAATTATAAAACTATTTAAATACGAACATGGTCAGTCCTGGTAGCTCACAGTAAGCACCAAATCAAACGCATAGTTGTTAAGCATCAATGTGTTGACTTGCAGACAGTGAAAAATCACGTTTCCTTAAGAATGCAACTAGAAAGTAGAATCTACCCTGACCGAGCAAGTCTGCACAAAGCTACTCGTATGTTTATACAACCTAAATGACTGGTACCCAGGTCTGGCTACATGGTTCAAATATTCCTATTCCCAAAGCAAAGACTCACCCGCCTCTTGGCTTCTGCGTTTCCTGTATGTCCAACAGCAATATCACATGTTTCCTTGTGCTTAGATGCTGTAGGATTCTTTCCCAGCAAGTCATAGCTGTTGTAGTATAACTTGTGGGAATAATTTGGGGACCTCATGGACATTGTGGTTAGGTCAACGAAGGACTACACTATTTGAGTGAGGCTGATTATGCACTGCAAGGTGAGCAGAGTTGCAGCCCAAGCTAAAACACAGCTTTGGCTTTAACCATGCCCCTAGTCATGAAAGCAAGTAAACAGACATGCAAGTGAAGAATAAGCATCTGCACCGGCGCTACTGCAAAATAGAAAAGCCCCTTAAACTTTTTGGTCAGAAGGCATGAAGAAGGGAATTTCCTTGCTTCAGAGGGACTGGCAATGAAATTCTTACTTTCCAGCATTTGTAACACAGTTGCCCTAGTTTTGTATATTAATTTTCTTAGCTGATAAACTACAGAGTTATAAGTATCGTTATATCAAACCTGTTCTGTGCAAGGTGACCTTGAGAAAAGTACGTTTTATTTTAAAAAGCTCTGACTTACCATGTCCCCTCACGTGATCTCGTAGCAGCCTTTCATTAGCAAAATGTTTGTGACAGTTCTGGCAAACAAGTATTTGTTCTGAATTTAAATAGGGACTACTTAGTGGCAATACAAATAACTTATGAAAGATTTATTAATTAATAACCTATAGCTGCCAGTTTCATGAATAAACTAACACAACATTGAGACAGTTTCAATATACTTTTTCATTACCGATACTCTTCAGAAGAAAATTTAGTTTAGGCTTAATGAAAATGATTGTTTATCAGTAAGTTAATTTTATCCTAAACAGAGTAACAATCTGTTCAAAACACTAAGTTTGAAATTTGAGCTCTTCTGTCAATTACCTAGAATGCACCTACTTTCCATCACCAAAACATCCACAATTCCTAAATATATTCCAAGCACTTAAAAACAGAAAAAACAACCACCTCTCCCTTCCTCTTTAGCATGCAGGAAGGCATGCCAACTAATACACAGTTGGTTGAGGTAGGGAGTGTTCTGGTGAAGAAAATACTTACTGGAAAAGCAAAGCTGAAGAGAAAAAAATTGCCTTTTGACCTGAAAGTAGTTGGATGCTCATTGGGATTACTTGCAGAGATTTTGTAATCCAAGCCTGGCTCCCGTGGAGGTTCTCTCTTCAATAATCAAAGGTCTTTCCCATTCACGGGCAGTTTCCCAGTGTCAATGGAATGTCACGCTGTGCTATGGGCACCAAGGGAAGAGAGGCAATGCGATGCCACAGCTGCCAAGTGAATAGCTTTTCTGCTGAAACACAGATCTAAGGGTGTTCTGTTGCTCACTTTCATTACCCTAATTCATCAGACATGCAAAATCAAGAGAACTTCTGTGCTTTATGAAAACAACTTCCTTCCTGGAGTAAACCCTGCTTTCATGCAATTGACTTATATGAAAAATAGAAATATTTATGAAATTACACGTGCACGTTACCACAAAGCGCCTTAAATGAAAATCTCTTAGAAATATAAACAGAAATAAAAGTATATCCACTTACTATCTTCTGAAACTTGTCTCTTTGCATGATCAAAAAAACTTAGTGTTATTGGAGAACATTCCTCCACAAGTAGGACATGCTACAGCTCTTTCTTGAGTGTGGGTTCTTAAATGATCCCATAGCTTATGCTTTCCTTTAAATATGCCTAAACAATCTAAACCAAACAAACAGAAAAAAAGCTGCACGAGTACTGTACTCTTTCTTACACAGAAAAGAGAAACAGAAAAGGCTATTACATACTTACGTCTTACTGTTATGGTTTTAGAAACACACAAAAAAGTTTCTTCTAGGGGAAAAAAAAAAGTCAGACTGGTACTATAACAAACATCACGTGACATTTAACCCTGCAAATATCCATGCCAAAGCCAGATTATTTGTCAGTAATCAGAATTCTTCAGGACATGTTGGCCATCTATCTGTCTTACAAAAATTTCAGTTTTGAATCAGCAGAGAGCATGCTGCTATACTTTCCACCCTCATGTGTCAAAGTTTTTGACTCCACATGTGTGGTGTTACAGTAGAATAGAGATAATATTCATTACTATTTCTGTTGCCCCCCTCATCACAGAACTCCAGCAAACTTCAGGGTCTCTGGAGAACCAGGAGAACAAGATGGGGTAGTGAATACATGTCAACTGTAAATCTCCAAGAACTCCACTTACCGACCTCTTTTTTTTATATTCACATTTTCTATCTTTACATACACATTCACACAGTGGTTAACCACAAGCAATCAGCTATCCACCAAACAACCTTTGCATATAAACAGCTATGTTCTCAGATCTCTCGAGCTCGGGAACAGTCTGGTACTGTAGACACAGTGAAAGTTTTACCAGCACAAGTAGAAAGCTCTGGCTATTGACATGTGACAAATAAGGGGAAAATCCCTAGTAGGTTAATGTATTGGTGTAAATGGAGCTAAACAACTACTTTCAGGAGAAAACTTCAGACAGATGTGAAGGAATAGCCTACCCTCTCACATAAGGAGAAGCGGCCATGAGTCTCTCTCATCTACTGAACAAAAATAACAGCTATGCAGAAAGCTACCTTTTTAGAAAGCTGCAATAATAGCCTGGGCCCAATCAAAGACTCTTAAGAATCAAGAGGACTAAATTCAAATTCAAGAGCAAGAGGCAGGGAAAGTTAAAATATTGTTTTGTGGATGACGCATGATAAGAGTAACCAAGTGAATCAAACTCAACGACAGGTTGAATACCTTTAGGTCTCAGAAATTACTACATAAAATTCATTTAACAAAAAGAATTTGCCTAGTTCATTTAACCAAGTAGGTACATCGTGTGTTCCATTTCTACTATCCATCGGGACATTCTCTCAAGTAGAACAAGAATGTAATAGCCTTGATAACAACCCACATCCGCTCCAATGGGTAGAATATAGGCTGAAACTACAGAACTCCTGGAAAGGAGTTCTGAGCTCCAGATTAACATAGTTAGTGAAGGGACAGAACTCTAGACTCCTTATTAAAAGACAAAGGAAATCCTAAAACCTCACCGTGCCTACAATAAGGAAACAGGATCATCAGTGTCTCTTTCACCTCTACTGTGTACAGGATACTTCTGGTTGGGAGGGGCCACAGAAAAAGGACAAGCTCCCACATCTAGGTCAGAAGCTAGAGGACTGATTATTCTTCTAGTGCAACATGAAGATTCCTGTCTCTGTTTAACCCCAGATTCAAAATGTGATATACAGGACATCAGACTGACTCTCTCTTACGTCCTTCCTTTGTGAACTCTGCCAGAGCCTCTGGTTGCCCTGACCAGCCTGTAGCCATCTTTCTTTGTAATCCTCCTCTGCAGCCAATTCCACCCCACACATCTAAGAGTTTAGTTGCCTGTGTTTGAGGTCTGCTCTAATATGGTGATGCTGTTCAAGCTTCAATCACGCTTCTGTGAAAACATCTAAGTTGTGAGAAAGAGCAGCAAGAAGCCTCATCTGGGGCCTCCACTCACACGCCCTGTGCTCTCTGGCTCGGGAGCTGCAGTTACCCACCCCTTGCGCCCCACTGGCCCTGCCTCTGCCTTGCTATCTGGACTTCCTGGCTTGACCTCAGACCTGTCTTGTCACAGTGGACTTGGCTGGTGATCACTGGGCTGTGGCTGACCCTGGCTAGCGCCACCAGACCTGCTCTGTTCTTCTTGTTCAGGTTCTGTGAGACTGCACCCTGTCAGTGAGGTCCCTGCCTGCCTGTCACCCTTAACTCCCAGTTTGCCTTCCCTTGCAGAGCAGCCCACTCTTCCTGTACCCTCACAAATTCAAACCAACTCAGACCACCAGCTAGTATACAGAGGGTCCCCGGAAAAGACTGATCACTTCCTATCTGTTGTCCCAGTTCCGTAACAACTGCTTCCTCACAGAGGTGAGACCTTACTGGCCTGTCCTTGCTTGTTAAGTTTGGGGGTGTGAATGAAAAGGTGTCTTTCACTGCCTGGACATTATGATGCTGCATGTCACTTTCAAACGTATACCACCACCCTGAATGTCAAGATCACAGACTACAACAGACCTTGTAAAACCCAGGACCTATTCTTTTGTTCTGAGGCAGGATCAATTACACCTTGGTCTCAGAAGAGGTCTTCTCAGTTCCCCAGTGATAGACAACCTCCATAATATCAACAGGCAACTGCTACAGTATTTTAAAATACCCTATTAAAATGGCTTTCCTAACTTACAACTTGCACCTCTCTTGTTACAACTTTTAGTGGGCATGGTGGTGTTGGGTTGACAGTTGGACTCGATGATCTTAGAGGCCTTTTCCAACCTTAATGATTCTATGATAAGTGAAGCTCATTACTTCTCATCCTTTCTAGCACAGGCATGGAGAACAGATGATGTCACTGTTCCTAACAGCAGGGCATTTCTTAAACATATTTGAAGACATATCATATTCCTTTTCTTCCGCATTTCCCTTTTCCCCATTCTGTTATTTAGGCTATACAGTCAGAGGAGTCCCTACACCTGT
Organism: Aptenodytes patagonicus; assembly: GCF_965638725.1. Taxonomy (NCBI): domain Eukaryota; kingdom Metazoa; phylum Chordata; class Aves; order Sphenisciformes; family Spheniscidae; genus Aptenodytes; species Aptenodytes patagonicus. The sequence goes on from NC_134949.1 coordinate 126,470,353, forward strand.
CCTAATGGGCTATATTTTCTAAAGCTATGGTCACACTGATGCGTGATTTTTGTTCCTCTAAGGACTACAGATTCTACATTATCAGGTCACTGGAGTGAGTTCCCCAGCCAAAAAATAGTGCATCTGTCAGCTAACCTCAAGAGCGAAAAGGAACAAAATTATGTCGCCTTGCATCCACTGATGGGATTTTTGTCATCATTGCAGTGAACAGCTAACCCAAAAAGTAACTTTAACACATACATTGAAAATACACATATCTGGGGGGGTTCACCAAGAGGACTCCAATCAAACCTGGACTTTGTTGACACATTTTACAAGACACAGCCAAATTGATTGGTTTAAAGCAAGCACAGAATGATCTGTTCCAGGACCAGAGTCCCACAAATTGTCTCATTATTTTTCAGCAGAAAGTCTTTTCTTCTGGAGAGGTTCTGTTCATACACTTTGTAGGTCTGAAGCTGAATGGCATGCACATCAAATGGCAGTCCATAGTTTAGCCCTTACTCAAACAATCAAGGCATCTGCTGTGAAAGACTGTCAATGGAATGTGGCTTCTACAACATAGCCAAGGGCAGAACATCAGCTTTGAAGCCATGACAACAATTTTAACACAAGAAGTAGCTAGCAATATAGAGAATGCATTAAAAATGCTCTTTCTCACCACAGAGTTGAGAAAAACTAGGACGGCGATAGGTGCACTTCCCTTGATTTGAAGGGAACAGATGAGGGAAAGCAAAGAGTAAGCTCACCATGAAAGATTATTGGGAGGGAGACAACCTTGATCCTGAGTACTAGAATATAAGTGAGAAGTCTGTTTGAATGGTATATGGACTATCAACCACAGGCAGAATTATGAGGAAACCCAACCCTGTTCAGTACTGGCGATTCTCAACTTAGACTAATTGGGAGTTGAGGGCCTTCAACCCCATGGATGATAGGAACGATTCTACATAAATCATGGTGCCTATAAAATAGAAACGTTTCTGCAACTATTTAAGATAGATGAAAAAATTTCTGGAGATCTCTCACAAATTCCTATGCAATACGTAGCACTAAGTGAATTTTATAAGCAACACTGCAGTGAAATACTTTTTGAAATAGAATTTTTTTAATATGAACTACCTTTCCAGTGACAATAAATAGCTTGCTTCTAATCTGTAACAGTTTCTCCCTCAGTATAATAGGCACGAATAGTAACATGTTGATAAAACCACACTGAGTTATTGAAGGTAACCTAAAAACAAAACAGAAGATGGAGAAGACAAGATAGACAGGAACATAGAATTAAGTGTTTTTAGAAACCAAACAGACACCAGTAAACACTGCAGTAACATTTAATTAACTCACCCCAACACAGAGACAATTACATCAACTACAAAAACGTAGAACATTCTGCAGCATCCACCACACAAACCAGGCCCTGAATTTTCACCTACCGTCTAGTAGTTGAAAAGTCTGTCCAGACTAATTGAGTGAGTGCGACCCATTCTTTGGGGCAGGGATGTGTCTGTTAATGTATTTCTGTTGATTTATTTCTTTGGTATATTTTTACGTTCTCCCCTCCCTTCACTTCTACCTGCTCCTACTCACGAGAAGGCTATAAGGGCAGCGCAGGTAATTGCAACAGAAATGGGAAGGCTGCACAACGATTAAACTGAATTAGGTGTTACGGACACAGCACTCCACGAGTCAGTACTTATGTGACAAGGGGGACTAAACTTTAATTAGCCTCTGTCTCACTCCATAAAAATCCACACCTGCAGAGTGAAAGTAGACTGCAGATTGCATTTTCTTCAAGTAACACAAGGTGTCATTCAACTGCATGCTGTCATCAGTCGCAATTCAAAGTATTCCTCTCAGTTCCCAATAATTTAACCCCTTAACCTCTCTGCTGTGCTGGCACTATTTAGTAAGGCTACACATTGATTTGGGACAAGGAATTGATCTGGGACAAGGAATTGATCTGGCTTTCAATGAAATCAAAACACTGGGGAGAGGAAATGGGAAACGGGTGAAACTGCTTAGGCTGATATTGCCTCTGCCAATAACGTACAGTTGATGCAAATTTGAACAGCATTGTTTTTTTTTTTAAAAAGAAAAATATATAAATGAAAAAGCCTATTTATTTAATATGATCTGGTTTTAATCATCCTAATCTTAGTAGAGTGGATTAAAATAAGCTGCTAGGCATTCTGTGTGCGGAACAGAGCATTCACATGAGGAGTTAATGCAGGCAAACTGCTGCATTTTAAATTCATACTCCAATGTATTTCACAATAGCTCCCTTGGGGAGACAAGCCCTTATTTCCTCTGAAGGGCTTGAAACATGATCTGAGAAATCCAATGTCTTGTGTATATGAAAACATACAGGCGTATTAAGGTGAATCAACTAAAAGTATTGAGCTAGACAGTGATCGAAAGCCTCTTCACTTCTTAATCAGAGTAACCACATGGGTGTTAAACCCATTTTAATTTGTTGGCACCATCTCTTTAAGTGTTTTGCCGGAACTTTCTTGAATATTTCTTTCTATATAAAGAGGAGAGGGAGTTTTTGGGGCTGTTGCCCGAGTCAGAAGCTTTACCTTTGGGGAAACTGAATCTGACACAGTAGGAGGCACCACAAGAGTCAGGGAAAGCTGTATGGGTGATTTTCAAAGAGAATTATATTCATAACTGTGGGAACATATTTGCAGGAGGGTGGGAAAGGTAAGCAGTTTTCCCTGCCCTCAAAGTTCTCCTCTTTTGCAGTGTGCCCTACCCCACCTCCTGGGTCTAGTCTAGCCTGCCTACTAAGTTGGGAAACATTCTTTTAATTAATAAAATTCACAACATAGTTTGAACTTGAAAAAACATGTATAAAAGGATTTAGCAAAATGCTATGGACTAAAGGTTTCCATTAGCCAAAACTGCCCACTTACATAAATGAAAAATGGAACATGAAATCAATTAATGGGAAGATTTTTCTTCTGGTTTTTAAGCATGTTTTTTGAAAGACTGTGCTTACTGACAGATGCAGCAAAATCAAATTCTGAGGGCTTTGAAGTTTTCCTGAACCTCCTCATTTTTAAAATAAATAGACCGATCATAGCAGTATCTGAGTAAAGACTGATTGGTATGTATTAAAAAGTGTTAATAACAAAAATAGCTACTGTAACAAATATGATTCCTATAAGCTATAAAACATAATGGCAATTAAGATTTGTTTGTAACAATAGTTTGTAATCAAACTATGCAAACAATCCAAAAGTTATCATAAATAATGCTCTGTATTATATGTTTAGGCTTATAGCTTTAAAAAGAAGAGAATGGGGTACTTCCATGCTTAATCCACTAGTAAATAAAAGTCTTTATTTACACAGAGATATTCTAAATTGAGACCCAAAAGAGCCAAATGGATATTTCTAGACATTCTGTCCAGTCATAACATACAGATGAGGAGGCACTCACCTTTTATATACACTATGGCACAATCAATCTGTAAGCTGAAACGTTAAGAGGAAACTGGAAAAAAATATAGACCTAGTAAGGAGAAGGTTAGCAAAGCAAAGCAGGGGCTGTAACCACCATCAGAAAACAGAATTTCACTCCATCACTGCAGTATATTTACTCAAACATCACACTGATCCTAATTCAACAATGTGATGCACATGAGAGATACAAGACCTATGTAAAGCATCACCAGTCTGACATTCCCTTGCATGGAAATATTTTCATCCTCATTAGTGTTTGTTTGTAACCTCAAAAAGCATAGTTTATGTCATAAATTATTTTTATCACAACTTTGACATGAAAAAGTCATAGATAGTAGAGAACTAGGATTTAAGGATGATAACCCATGAATCACTGAAAGGCCTAGAGTGACATAAGGAAAAAAGGATCAAAGGCCTTTGAAAAACTTTAAAGTTTTTGTTTTGATTTGTAGTTCAACATTACTAAACCTGCATCAGATTTGCCCATATGAGGTTTGCAAAATTGTTTAGTTTTACAGTTTTTCTGATTTCCACAGTACAACGTATTTCAGTTGTTTCTTCTTCGCCAATATTTTGTTTTCAGTTATATCATTTAACTCAAATGAAACAAAAAACTCATACAACATGAAAAAATTAATGTAGACCAGATAGACAATTTGCCTGCACTACTACGTTCTCTAAAAACTATCTTGCTCAACAGTTATACAGAAAAGGACATGGTAAGAAAATGTCATCTGCAAAGCATCACACTTGTGGATGCAAAGGTAATGCTCACTAGCCATAAAAAACAGCTGAGGTTCTGAGGCCAACAGCAACAGAGAAAGTGCTTCCCTATAACATCACATCAATACGAAGCCACTTCTGATCAGGAATGAACACCTCCAAGAAGCAGAAAAAAATTTATATAGGCAGCACTATTTGTGTTAACATTGTCAAAAAAAGGTAGCAACTGCTAATCATCTTGGTTTACTTGATGCAGAAATAGCACAGTCAGAACTGAATGGATAATGATTTTATTTAATACAAGACACCAAAAAGTGGTCAAGATACAAACCGTTTTTAGTTGAAACCAATCTCGGCCACATTTGGACATCAGACTTATATGAACAGCCTGTTGCAAATGTCTGATTTCTGTCCCAGTAAAAAAAACAAAAACATTTCCAGCTGACCAAGGAAACATCAGATACTCTGTTGCCTTTCTTCAGACAAGCAATAAACACTCTGGACCTGTCTACAAACTACCAAGTTCATTAATTTATCATTAAACCAGGTATATTACAGTTTTGCATATATGCTCTTAAAACACAAGAGAAGTTGCACCTTTGTCAAAAAGATCACTTTAGTCACCACAAAAAGAAAGAAAATTTTAATTCGAGGTCACAGATGCTACGCAAATATGTTGTTTACATTTTTGTGAATGCTACCATAGTAATTATCATGTATTACTTACAAAGATGGTGGGAAACATTGGTCAGAGTTAAGACTGAGCAGAAATTCCCAATAGTGAGTGAAATCCAAAGAATGCTGAGGTAAAGTTAGGAAAGGAAAAAAAATAGCAATATCTCAACCTATTTCACTTACATCACAATTCTCCCAATGGCAAACAAACTCTTCTGAAGTCTTTGGTAACTGATGCCAGCTACGGCTGTTCTGCAAACACACTGGCATATCGTGGTGCAATGCCCGTAACTGAGAGCCTATGAACTTCAGTTTGGGGCAGTAACTGTGAAAATTGACATGTGTGATCAGCTCTCTGGGATGTTCGCCCCAAATTCACAACTTCTCCACCAACACTGGTACTGCTCTAAACACAAGAAAGAAGCAACATCTTACAGAACGGTGCATGAAATCTGCAACCGTGTGCCACAACAGTGAGAATGCCAATAGTACTTACATTTGTAGTAACTTCACAATCTGTAAGTACCCTTAGCAGGGAAGCCAGTAATGGCTATCTACTGATAATGCACTAGATAAAACTTGCAAGTCTCAGTGGCAAACAGATTTTCCACTGTCTCACAACTGCAGCAATACTAGAGTGCTTTGTTCCTTAAAACACAATTTTTTGCAGAAAGGCACTTCATAGATTCAATAGGAAAATTTTGTAAAAATAAGTATTTTCTTAGGTATATACTATGACACTCTTCAGCTTAGGTCACAGAGACATTGTTCACGTTGGTCCAATTCTACTTTTTTCACCTTTAATTAAAACTCATTCACCTTTAATTAAAATGTCTACACCTGTAATTATACTTGATTACAGTGTTAAGAATAAAGAGCAGGATGCACAAGAGCCAAAATAGCTATATTAAAAAGTCTAGTATGTTATTGCTATTACATCCACAGAGACTGCCTATAATTTTCTGCAGAATCGAATTTTCTTGTTTTTCCTTTTAAGTACATTTAATACTATCAAAAATATGTAGAATATAATACCTGTCATAAAGTAACACCAGTGTATGTATCCAAATAAGGCAAATAGCATACAAACAATAACGTTTCCATTTTTCCATAAAGATTCATACAAGTGCTACTTTAAACTTAGAATTCTTAAGCAGCAGGCCAGTTCCCTGAAAGGGAAGAACTCTGCCATTCAAAAGCAATTTGCTAAAATCTGTTTTAGACAATTGCACCTGCCGAGGCCCTAATCTTAGAAAAAAAATCCTCAGCAGAAGTTCTCATGACATCACCTCTCCAGTCTCTTTCCACATTAGTAATAGCTATCAATACAAACAAAAATCCAGGACAATCAGATACGAAGCAAAAAGCAGGTGTAAGTCCTTGTCTAAGGGCTTCATGCAGCTGGGCCTTAGGAAAGCTATGAACATCTGCGGTGCAGGTAAACTGAAGTCAGTATTATTTCCTAGGCTAGGAATAATCTCCCAAACTGCAATGTAATCTGTGTGACAGATGAGACATAAACGACCTGCTGTTTCCAAGGGGTGCTGTAGGTATTCTTCCAAGTGTTCCGCAATATGATTACAAAATTCCTCTGTGCATTTCCCTACAAAGCAGCATTCTTTCCATTCGCATGGCAATATCAATTCAGCGTTCTTAAATTTGCTTCCAGGGGACATTGCCTAAAATTTTTAGGAGTACAGAGAAGTTCTAGTTATCATATTACATTTCTGTAAATTTCTTTTGTAAAAATAGCAGTTCAGATTACAGGCTCCTAGATGACATGAACGTTTCTTTTTTGTTTGGGTTTTTTTGTTTGGGTTTTTTTTTTTTTTATTATTACTGGATACATTATTTTAAGAATCTAAGGCCATATTTTGCAAACATTTACACCTTGCCAGAAGCCACAAGTTGTAACATTTTCATTACAACCACACAGTAAGAGTCCTACGATCACCATCCCAAACATCTGCTGAGGATGCCTTCATTGTAATTTAACTGTACAGCAGTACTGTAAAACCTCTTTCCACATAGAAAGCCAAAGTAACCATTACCAAGAGTGCAATTCCACAGTCACTTTAGCCTGACATCAGTGTGGGCTCCCACTGAAGAGGGCTGATTCCATGCACCCCTTCTTGTTCTTCTCAAGATCCAGCTCCGGAATTGGCACAGCCGGCCACTAAACTGGTGAGAAAACTGATCCAGCTGAAAGCTAATTCTTGGGGGGAATGATAGACAGAGGGCCGAATCAGTTTTCTGCTCAACTGGATGCATGTTTGTATCAGTATGAAGGAAGCAACAGGAATATAAACGAAGGAGAAATAGTTCCACCGTTTTTTCATGACGCTGAACAGATGTAACGGCAGCAAACTTTATTAAAAACTACTGGCCCTTTCTCAGTGGTTTTCCACCCCCCTACTCTTCCCTGTGTTACTAGCTTCAAAGATCTGCCAGTTCAGCTGCTCAGAGGACCACTCCCTAACTTGCATTATTCCCAGCAATCTGAATTAGTTTTAAGAGTTTAAATAGCTTCCAAGCAGATCAGCTGATGGATCTCAATCAGCAGCAGACTTTGGAAGGAGGATGGTAACAAGCAGCTGGGAGGAGGTTCTTCATTTTCTCATCAACACATACAGAGCTGGAAGACAAACTCTGTCCCATAGCCTAAAGCATCAGTATGAAAGTCTGACTGTGTCTTCCCTGATGCGCTTACTGATTCTATTGATTAGAAGTCAGGCACTGACATAATACCAGATTAAAAAAAAATAGCATGCAAGTGGAAAAGCACGCAGGAATCAGTATGCCAACGCAATGGCGTTAAGCAGACACCATCAACATAACTGGCAGTATTTTTGTACTTCCGGCTACTAAAAATGCCAATTTGGAAGCATTCCCCCACTGGCAAGTTAATTACCAGAAAACTTCCCAGAGAGCTGATCATCTTACATTGCAAGAGGGACTCCTCTTACATTGTAACAGTTTAATCTAAACTGCTACAACCAACCCTTTCATTTCACCAATGCCCCATCTTACTGACCCGAAGCAGAAAACGCTGGCATCCCCAAAGGCACACTGAAAGGTAAGAAGACTGCCGTTTATGCTACACATTTAATAATCCATTGCCAAGTACTTTATTAAAGTTATTCCAGACACACTATTAATACTACTGGAACAAAATATTTCAAGTTATAATTATTCTAATTGACGAATGCCGGTATCCACAATACCCTAACAAGCAGGCTACACTAGAGGCAAAAACGACCAGAGAGAAAACTCTGGGAGCGACCTCGAAATCCTCCCGTCCATCACGACACGGACCCTCACCGCCTTCCCCCTTCCCCCCGCCGTCTCCACACCCCACCTCAGCCGCCTACAGACCCCCCGCTATCTCTACACCCCCACCTCAGCCGCCCTTAGCTGCTTTCGGCTGGGGGGCGGGCGGGAGAGAAAGCAAGCCCTCCCCGGGCAGAGGGGGCTCTCCACACGCCTGACCAACGGCACTAACCGACCCCGGGGAGGGGGACGGGAACGCTGCAGAGCGGGACGGGCAAGAACGCGCACCTGCGCCAGCCGCAGGGGTGCGCATGCGCAGAAGCCGTACCCAACGGGGGGAGCCGGCTGGGCTCTCCCCTCACAGCGCGGCGCGAACGGGCGCGCTCGGGTCGCCGCCGTCCTTCTCCTCCAAGCGAAGGCGGAGCGGTGGCCGAGCCAGGCCGTGGGTTGCCCCGCGGTGGTGAAGCCCATGGCTTTGCCTGAAACCGGAGTCAGTGTGCGGCCCGCCGGCCGTTTACGGTCGCGGCGGTGATCTGTCCCCCGCCGCGCTGTGCGGAGGCAGCCTCAGAGGTTTATTCCCCCATTTTAAACCCTCCCCCATCAAGACGTTTCCCAAACCCGAGGGGTGCCCCGCGTGTGGCCGGGCGGTGGCCGGGGCGGGGCGGCGCAGCCAGGGCCGCGCACCTGCCTGGTGCGGGCGGCTGGGTGTGCGGGGACGTGCCTTCACTGGACCCGATCCATTTCGCTTCCTTTGTGGTGCAGGGTAACGAGTCCCCGCAGCTCACGAAGGCCTCGGAGGCGGACGGTGGCATGTCCCGCGGGCCCCCATTTCTGGTGCCGGAGCCAAGGCTGAACTGCCAGCTCACGGGCAGGGATGGGGGAGCTGCTGGTGGGAGGCGAATGTCCAGAGGAGAAGGGAAGCAGGCAACGGCCCGCAAAGGCATTTACGGTGGTTAAAACGCATCTTCCTATGACTGCTGTTGTAGCTACCACTGAGCAATCCCACTCACCACCGCCCGCCCTCTAACTCTCCCATTTATAGTGCTGTTAGTTTAGACTAAACCCCACCGTTTTCAATATCCTTCGCACCAAACACAGGCACCCTTAAAGGTAAGAGTGTATTAGCTGGCAATGCACGCTATTGAGAGCTGAGTCTTTGCAGCCAAGTGTAGGAGACCACACACATTCAGTTACTGCTTCCAGACTCCGCTAAGTGTCCCGTGCAACCAGAATTTGTGATTTCTTGCAAGCATTAATTGATTACAGCAAGTTCTCACTCTTCTTGAATTACTTCTTAAACTACTCTTCATTTTGATAAAATGCTTACACTTAATTTCTAGACATTTTTTAAAGTAGGTAGACTCAGAAATACTGGCTATACTGCAAGAAGACAAAGCAAATTAAGAAGGAAATGTGTATGCTGTATAATTAGAATGACAGCTATCCCTTTACTAACTAGAAATGCTCCCAGGGGTGACTGGATTACTTTAAAGCAACAGCAGTAAATAGAGCACTCTTTTCCAAGACTTTTCTGCCAGGAACACCTCGTATCTCTATTCAATCCACTTCTTTCTTAAATAACCACACAAGTATATCATGCCTGGAGGAAAACTTAGTGCGTGTTGGGATTTGCATGTATTTCATGGGAAAAAAAGTAGTGGAAAAGGGAGGAGTGTGAATGAGAAGTACGTGCATTTGCCTTCAGGACAAAGTTTCTCATTTTTCTCTGTGATTACGCAATCTAAGCTCTTCTTTTGCATCTTTAAAAATGGTGCTTTGTCATTGATTCCACTGTCTCTTCAGTAAAAATCTTCTGTTTGCATCAGCACGGACTTCACAGGAAGGCAATAAAGCAACTATTCTTTACTTTTTAAGACACCCCCCCCACACACACACACAAAAGAACCTGCTCCTGCCCAAATACCCCCAACCTATGTACCCATATTTACTTTGAAAACTAATCCTGAATTCTATAGAACTAGGGCCCTTGGGCACAAGCGCCATCTGTACATCAGTCAGACAAAGGTATTTACTCCTCTGAAAGCTCAGACTAGGGTCTTAGCACGGGCATGGGTGTGCGGAGAAGGGAAGAGGAGCTCACACATGCAGACGATCTGTTTTTTACCTACCTACAACACAGCCAGTGTAACAGATAGAGCGTCATCTCCCTCGCCTTGGCACAGCAAGGAACTGGGGTCAGAGCTTCCCCACCCTTTCCTTTAATGACCCGATTTGATTTTTTTGTTTTGTTTTTTAATTGTAAAACACCCCTCTCTATTCCAGTGTCATCCCCTCGATGGCACTCCTGTGTCCACCGTGCATGCCGATATCACGTATGCAACAGAGCAGGTCTATTCTGTGCGTGAGAAAGGACAGTCACTCTTGAGAAAACGCTGCCCACAACCTTGCTTTCGCTCTTCCCAAAAGTGATGAAATGTGGACCTGCTTCATTCTCTTATCGTTTGAGCATCTTACCCTTTGGTTTCTGCATGTTGCTGCATATAACACACCGAGTGTGTTTTACGTTTGAATTTAATTTATGGTAAACTGAACACACACTAACACTTTCCCCTATACAAGTAACAGAATATAGAAAAAAGCACCTGAACGCAACAGTCACTAATATTTAGTTAACAGCACTGCATCCACCACAACTTACCATACCGTTTGCTACAGCAGGCTAAGTATGTGTTCTCCCAGCTTTTTTTTTTAGCTGCACTTCCCATGTATTTCATTGCCTCAGCTCTCAGGTCCCTCTCTCTCCCCAGTTTTGAATCTGTTTCTTGACGTTCACTACAGGTGAGAGGTACAAGTCTCAGAGATGCTCACATTCCTGTGAGCTCTGTGAAAACAGCCAGCTGTGTCGGGAAGAGATACTGAAATGGGCACATGGCTTGAGGGGAAGGCTGGCAGAACTCAGCTGGTATCTGCTCTCATTAACAGCACCCAGCGCATCAACCCCTACACGAGTAGTTCTGGCGAACGAGCCAGAGCATGTCCCGTCTCCTTCCTTGAGCTAGTGTCACGGCAAGGACCCCAGACTCACGTGGGTAGGAGAAGGGCAGAAATCTGTAGAAAATTAGTATCATTAGTTTCTCCTAATTTTAACTCCTCATTCTGCCACTACTACACTTCTTTTTTTGTAGCCATTTAAATTTTTGCTACATTTACTGATCACCTTAAAAACTTTTTGGAATCCAAATCTATAAGCAAGCAGAAAAATAAAGGAAAGCACTCAACTGATAGCAAAAAGACATTAGAACTTAAAAGCTTTGCTTTAGATGAAATAAATCCCTAAACGAAGTAATTTTAATTGCTTTTGACATCAGCTGCTCTAACAGCCATTGCAACTAATAACCAGCTTTTCAAAAGTGTTAGCAGCTAACCAGGCACTGTAACTGGTCCAAACAGCTCATGGATAAGGCAGAAAGAAAATAGCATTACACAACAAACGTCGATGAAATCCTGACTCTAGGGGTGAGACTGAAGTCTCCTGGACAAGTCTCACCTTCCCTGCCACGCTCAAAGCATACCCTCTCTGCCCCTTTCAGCTCAGCTGTTGGGAATTTACGTTTAGCAACAGTGAGCTTGGACTCTCTAGAAAAGCGATCCAACGTGTCGGCCACCGTCAGGCTGTACTGCAGGGGCTCTCTATGCTGAATTCCAGTCTGAACTGAACTGTGCGCTTTGTAGCTGGCTGCAGTACCCATGCAGAACAGCACTTTAGCACCCAGGAGGGAAAATAAATCCAGAACAGCTTTCTCAAAGCATTTTAGGGCAAGAAACGTATTTCCCAACCGTGGTTACACTGTATGGTGAAGTACCTGTGGCTTTTTACAGTGTTCCAACATTTTTAGTTAAGAAAATTTAATGGTTTCTTGCCATATACAGCGCGAATATCATAGTAGCATCTCAGTCCTGAGGAAAATCACCTCTAAGATGAGTTGATGACAAACACGATGGAAATACTTTTTTCCTTTCTGCTGTTGCCACCGTGACACTGTGGGTTTGCTATAGGGCAAAAGCGCTTATGTGAAAACAAACCTTGGTAACTAATCTCCCAGATGCGAGTCACTTGGCTGCACACTGTCTCCGAGACTACTTCAAGCAGAGCTTTGCTGTGCATCGTGGTGTGGATCAGCATATCCTCCTCCGGTATGTTTCCTTCTCCCTTTACACCAGATGAGGCCAACACACAACCGCCGTGAAAAGGCATGCCGAAAACACAAACGGTTAAAGATTTTCCAACAGGTATGCCTGTATCAATAATAAATGTAAGGCCAAAGTAATTAGAAGGGGTGACGTTATTATTACTTTAAATAGCGCCAAGGAAATCTCGTTACTGAACAAGAATTCACAAAGCAATATTAACAAAGCTATTTACCCTGTCCACTTTCACGTAGTGCCTATCGGTTTTATATGATTGTCATTTGGACGTATGGTATTTTTTTCCCATTCCCAGTTTTCAAGATGAGAAATTCAGGCATCTTTATGTATGCAGAACACCAGCAAATCACTCTGACAAACTGCCAGAAAATTCAGTTCTAGAAATAAATTAATTCAACTGTTTCCTGGCTGTTAACTTCAAACAATTTCTGGAACAATAAAAAGGGACAGAAACATAGCTGGTTAGACCGATAGGAGACTGACTGGTAGGTTTCTGCAAAAATACTCACTTTTCATACTGACACATCTAAAAAGAAAACTTTAATTTTAGAGAGCGTAATAGCACTTGATACAGTAGGTTTTCCTGAGAGAACTCACCACAGACCATAGCCAAGAAAGATTCAATCATCTCCTCTGCTTTCTGTTATTACCCAGTAACAAGCCATAGAATAAATGTTTTAGAACGCTACCCCATGTTTCTGTATATTGTGGGATGTACAAAGTTCTACGAGATGATGATTTTGAAGCTTGCTTTTGAAGCAAGTCTATGTGATTTGAAGAAAAAAACGTTTGATGCATTAATTAAGGAACAGGAAAGAATAACACTGGTAGAGAAAGGGTTCTGTACCTTGATGCTCCTTTACTTCAGAGCCCATGTGCCACAGACAGCATTCAATTAAATAATAGTCTTAGCAATAAACAATGACAATACACAGAACACTACACAACATCACTCCTTTGGCTCAAAGTAATTCCAGTTTGTTACTGAACAGTTGTTATGCAAAATCTCCAACACATGGCTGAAAACAATAACCGTCACCTCCTATAGCTGAAAAGGCTAGTAACAAATCGGCAAAAGAAACTTAGATTGCACATCCCTTACGTGGTTTTCTCTCTTGTGCAGTTCGAAACAGCATCGGTATAACTTTGGTATTCACCTGAAAAAGGCTTAGTTGGGAGAGCAGCTGGCAGTCACTACTTGTCCAAGGTAAGCTCTGTCTGAAAAGGCATCAATTTCCAACGTCCCCAAGCAAAATAATTTGTTTGAAACAAACCCAAACAAAATAATTTGATTTGAAATTTTTCATGTTGCAGCACACCCAAGATACAGTTGTGTTCTCATAGGGATGTTAGTAACAGTAGTAATAACAAAATCACGCTGAAAGATGATGAGGTACCATAGCAATGGTTGCAGGGAAAGTCAAGATCATTTCTAAAAGGAGTGCTCTGGGAAGATCAGCTTTCAGAGAACTTTCTATTGCCTGGCCTAGTCAAAGCCCTTCCAGTGGTTGTATTTTTCCCTCCTGAAGCGGAATATTGTTTAAGATAATTTTTACAGTAAGAACAATCATCCACTGGAACAACCTCCTCAGGGACATGGTAGAGTCCCTGTCACTGGAGGTTTTAAAGATGCGATTGGACAGGGTGCTAAATAATCTTATCAGGCTCCCTTTAAGGTTGGACCAGGTGATCTTTCGAGGCCCCTTCCAACCTGGGCTGTTCTACGATTCTGTGATTTTGGAGATACTGAGAGACTGAAGAGAGACATTTCTTTTCTATGTGACCACCAACATGCAAGCATTTATTGTGTGACCATTCCTTTTTAAATCAGCTAGAATCGATCATTATCAGAAAGGTAAGATGCTAACTTGCCTGGATGGAATTACGCAGGCCAGTTAGCGTGAGAGGGATGCTCAGCAGCGTAAGAGTGCAGAATACCAGAGGATCGTGTTAGGATAAAGAGGTGTTGTGAAGTCGGAGAGGTCTCTGTAACGGTTGATTACCTCCATATGCAATTCTTACCAAATAGGCAATTACATGTTAAAATGGCTCAGGATGATTCAATGCATCATGAATGCTACTATCAGTAGTATTAACATAGAGCAGATGTACTCACTCTGCAGCTAAGGCAAAAAACCTCTTCTTCCCCACTTAAAAGCTTAATCACCATTTACATACGTCTAAACAAAACCCTGATCTTCTAGAAGCTCTATATGCAGCACTGTGACGCTCCGTGTGTGTGTGTATATATATATATGGATTTTTTTAGATGTTAGTCATCTTTTATTTACCATAACAACTTGACCTAGGACCTCTACATTTGCTTTCCTTCCCTTTTTTTTCCTTCTCCAAAGTACCCTGCCAAGAGGTAACGTGCTTTTGCCAATTAGGCACCAAACACACGGGGGGGGGGGGGGGGGGGAAGTTTCAAGTACTTTCAAATACATAAACAACATATTTAATAAATAAAACCTAACTTCGTCTTGACCAGTGGGTTTGGTGTGAAGGGGAAGCATTTGTGGACAGGACAGCTGAGGAGAAACTTAACTGGCTCTGGCCAGTGGTGAAATAATCCAGGTGATAGAGCAGCATAAAACTGTACCGCCCAGGATATTGGGAGGCTAATAAAACTACAGGATCTCATGGTATTGTGTGAAAAGGATCTGGGGAAGACAGAAGGGGCTAGAGAATGAAAAATTCTCTTTCCCACACCCCTAAAAGGTATTTTCTCTTTCTGATGCACATCTTTGTCCCATCAAATATAGGTCCCTCCCATGTGGACATTTTATAGGCTTGTTGACATTTACAGAAAAGTAGTTCTGCTCCTCTGACACACAAAATCTGTCACCAGAAACCCCTTTCCTACACATGTCCTGTTGCAACTAAGCTTTACACAGAGCCTAGCATAGTGAGCCTCTGGACACTGCTATGGCACCAAGAAAACCATCAGAGGTTAATTTTAATATCCAGACATTTATACTTTGGAAGAATTTGTGGTAGAGATTATAAGGCATCCTTTAGGGGTCAAGTAGTCCATGTTAATACAGACTTTCAAAGCTGAAGTCACTCCTACTCATATTTTTGCTAATACATAGAACATTTTCATAAATACGATAGGCACAGACAGGATTTTTACAACCATCAATCTATCTTCACTGTCAAACACAGCAGCTGCTTTATCCTCAGCAAAAACCTTCAGCACGGTTCTGTGGCTCAGTCTTCTGCCCCAAAGGACCTTGTTCTTCAGCCAAAGCTGGAAGGACAGATTTGCTGTTCAGGATTCCAGGCAGCAACATTTTTTTTTTAGTTTATTCATTTTTGATATCAGCTGCTTTTTCTCTGTGGGAAAGATACTATCTTCTTGACGTGCAAAAGTCCAGACTGCACATCAATGTATGGAGAATGGAATGGAAGTGTAGTATCAGCAATTGTGTATTTGACCCAACCCACTATTTATATCCCCAACAGTCATGCAAACCTTGCCCATTATACACTAGGGCATACTGCCTCCATGTGGCAGAATATGCTTCAGACATTCTTTTTTCTTGCATTTCACACACTCTTGTGTGGCTATGAATTTTGGAAATAGTTTTGGAAACAGAAGGAGTAGAATCCATACATTATTTCTGTGAGAAAGGGCAATACGGGGATGAAAAAATTAATGTATCATATTGATAACAGTGTTTTTCACACAAATACCAGGAACACACAGTAAAGTACAAAGGCGCTCTCTCTCTCTATGTGTGTGTGTGTGTGTATATATATAAAAAGAATGTTTTCTCAAATGTTTATTACACGATGAAAGAAGACTAATTGAAAAAAATTCACATCCTGAACTTCATCAAAGGGGACCGATTGCTCTTCAGGCCTATTAGCTAAAAGCAAGATTGAAAGAGCAGTTTTGAAAAATTACATAAAACTGTATCACATTCTTTTTTCAGTTCATAACTGGTTTGATTCAAACTTGACTAGAAGACCATAAAAGTTGCTTTAGCATTAGACCAGCTATCTGATTCAAGTAGCACTAACACCGTGTTATGGGTATAGGGTTTTTCCCATGACTAAAATGGAAATACTGTGTGAAATTGGTGTATTTTCTTCCACACCGCACTCATCCCCACCCCAAAGTCCCAACCTCCACCTACTTTACCAATGTTGTTAGATACAAGACCTAAAGAAGATAAAAACCAAGACGATTATTGTTTTGCCCATTTGCGTCTTTACATTTCAGTCTCTACCAGCTGACCACAAGTGCATTCCACCTCACCATGAACAAGGTCTTCATATGTAATTTCCAGACTGGAAAAAAGTGACATGGTATGGCTGAAAGGGTTTTGTAAATCACCAGTGCCGTAATATTTAGGATTTCCCTGCTTTGGTTAAGATGTATTATGATGCTCCTGTCAAATCTCAATCTTACTGCACAAAACACACAGTGCAAGGGGGTGCTAAATTTACGGTCAAATTTTTTTCCTTTTTCTTTTTTTTAAGACAGTGCAAGGTCTAGAGACAGCGTGACAATCTCAAGGTTAGGGTGTTGCAGGGTGCTATGCCAATTTTAGCTTACATTTCATTGTATAAACATTTTCCCATCTGTTTGGTCTCCAGCAAACAATCCTATTGGAAATTTTCCCAACGTCTCTGTGTTCTTGTCTCTAAGTACTGTCCATGTCAAAACTTTTCAACGTATAAATTAGTAGCTATACATCTGTTGTTGTTGCTCTGTTTGAACCTGTTGCTGTCCTGACTGCTGTTGCGTTGGCTGTGCCTGGGGCTGCAAGACATCAGTCTGCGGCACTGACCTCCATGTCAGAGGATGCTGTTCCGTTATCTGGTTCCCTAGAGGAGCAATGGAGTTCACCAAGGTGGTCAGGTTTATAAAGTGGGCCACAGACTGAGGATTGGCTGCCTCTGGCTGCGGCTGGATCTGAATGTCATTTTGGCGGTTGTGCAGCATGGCGGAACCACTGACGGTGTCAAACGTCACGGTGAGAATTGAGTTGTCCAGCTGTAACTGGCGTTCAGGTGCAGTCAGATGGCCCACAGCCACTGGCTGGAGGTTTGTGAATTGGGTTCCAGCTGCCGTCGTAATGGGGGTAACAGTGATATTTGTCAGCCCGACAGAACTGGAAGGGGCTGTGACATTTGGGTCACCAAGGGTCACCACCACCTGAGGAAGAGCAGAAAGGTAACCTCAACCTTATATCTTGCAGCCGACTACCAAATATCAAGCATCAAGAAAGATCACCTGAGTTCTGATGGGCTCACATGTTGCTACTGCCAGCAAGAGAAGTCATACACACAGAGGGGAACACAGAAAGCTTGGAATATAACAACTTCCCCATCTAGAAATAAGAAGGTAATGGGAAGGAGGCATAGGCAACATTCAAAACAAGCAGCCGAAGTAACTTTCACACTTTCAGTCACAGCTTCAGCCTGTTAGTGGTATCTGGCAAACAAGGAGACGGTAACACCAAAGGAAATGAAAACAAACATGAGGAGCTTACTGGTCCAACTCCTTGGTTTTTTAAAGTCTCTATTCGTCTTCCTATTACCACAGTTTATCAAACTAGCTCTAAATGTTCCAATCACTCTTTTGGTTTGCTATTAGGAAAAAAGAAGGGTTATCTCTCTAAGCAATGCCTGCTACTCATCACCCTGCTACTGGAGCTCACCTGCTGGATGCTCTGTACAGCTGAATTAGTCTCATCTCCAACATTCCCTGTGAATTCACCTTCCTTCTCTGTGTATTCACTGAAGGCAGGGTCCTCAGGCACTTGAGCTTCCTCCTCCTCACCTGACTTTTGTTTTCGTTTCTGGCCACGTTTAGGAGCTTTCATATGCTGCTTCCCTTCTGGTAATTCTCCCTGTTCCAAGGCTAATTCCGGCTGGAACAACACATTTCCAAACAAAACATCAAGTCATTTTGCTTAGCGAGGTTCCAAGTAAGAGACTATGACCTGAAGCTGGTTTACTGTCAATTCTCAAGTGAAGACACAAACTTTAGCAAAAACCTGATTTCAGAGAATCAGACCTCACCCTGTAATTACCTCCATTTTACCAGCACCCACGTTATACAACAAAACAGATCAACAGCTTGCATCTGCTTATACATGTTAAGCTGGGCCTGACTCTCTAAAAAAGCACATTCCTTGCCCATCAGCCTACGCCCAGCCATCTTATGTACCAAAAAAGTGACGTCCCCACCTCACCCTCGAGAAGGCCTGGAACCTAGCTGCCACCAGAATTCTGCAACGACCAATTTACCTGAACAATCCCAATTGAGGAAGCATCAATGGTAGTCGTCTCTGGCAGCTGCTCTAAATCATCAATCCTTACCGAAAGAATCTGTAGACAAAGAGGTGTCAGGTGGTGAACTACAGCAGTGCATACCACAGTCAAACAATACAGCATTGCCCTAATAAATCCTGTCACAAAGCAAAAAAGATGTAATCTAACATTTTACACATATCATTTAATACAAGGGATTTAACCATGGCTTTTTTTTAAATAACCTTTTGGCATATAACCTTTTCCTTCTCGCTGAACACCAGCAAAGTTTAAAGACAACAATAGAAGAATATGTTTATTTTCATATTCTAGACAGAACACAACCCACTGGGAAGTGATGAATTCCATAGAAAACAAACAACGTGAAAAAAATACTATTATTTTAGCATTTCTATTTATAAACCTATCGACTGTGTCCTACTCCATTATTTTCAGCTGAATCTATACATCTCAGCTTATCAAAGAACAGAGACAAACTGCCCTCTGGATTGCAGATATGTAGCTGCATTTTTAATCCAAAAATCAATAAACAAAGCTTTTTGTTGACTTCCTTCCCAGTCATCATGATAAAAAAATGTTCACGGCAATGCAATACTAATGATAAATTGGTAGTAAAAAAAAAAAAAGCCTCAAAGGAAACGGACAAGCCTTAGTCAACCTAACCAAGAAATGCTGAGGAGAAATGCAATAGCTATTCAGAAATCTAGAACACAGAAAAAGCCCCGTTGGGGTCAGACAAAACATCCCTCTAATCCAGATTGTCTGCAGTCAGCATTCATCTTTAATACTAAGAATAATTTTGTATCATCAGCAGATGCTGCCATCACCTCTCTATTCACCACTTCTTTCAGATCACTTCTGAATACAGAGAACACAATGGGGAAAAAAGAATCAATTATACTCACTAATGAATGAAGACAAAACATGAAAAAAATATACATTTAAGATGAGGCAGAAAAAGAAAAGGGATTTAAATAATCAGAAGAACTTCATTTTTAGTGACTGACAATCAGATATGTTTACTACTGAAACATAACACAATGAAAAGGCTGATTCAGCTAAGTGCACACTTGACACTACCTAAAATTGGCCCCAAAAGAGCAGAAAAAAGAGAGAGAGAGAAAAAAAAAAGTAATTCCTTTCAAGTCACTGAAGGCCATAAACTTTCTTTACCAAAAAAAGAAGTAAAAAAAATGCAAACAAACCACCCCACAATCTACCTGCCAAACTAACTCACCTCTGGATGTTTACGCCTCATATGTCGACTCATGGACGCTCTGGTAGAAACCTTTGTCCCACACAGCTGACAGCTCTGGGCTTCTACCTTATCATGAGTGAGCTGGATGTGCTTCTGTAGCATGTAATCAGTGACATATTTCTTATCACAGACTGAACACGTCCACTGTTTTCCTACTGGTGGCAGACGGAAGGAAACGCTGTTAGCAACAGCCCCCAAAGATGAGTATTGTATTGTCAGCATCTCAACAAGAGGAACAATTTTATGCTGGTAACATGATGTGTAACACTAGTTCCAAGACTGGCAAGTCTAAAGCAAGCCTAGCAATAAAATTAAGATATTGTCTTTGGATACTGTTTTTCAGATGATTTACCTGTATGAATCAACTTATGAGTCTCCATTGTATTTCTCTCACTAAACGTCTTGCCACAGAGCTCACACATGAAATCTTTGATTCCTGCATGAAGAGCACATTTAGCATCAGAGTGAAAACAGTCTAAGGTATCTGGGACAATTCTGAGTCTCGTATTACTAAAAAAAAAAAAAAAAAAAAAAAAATCACAGCCGAACAAGTAGAAGCAGCCCAGCTTCACCAGCTATTTTTATCTAAGCCATGCCACTGGACCTGGCAGAAAATGAATCCAAGAGAAATTGATGTGGGAGGTAAAATTTTGTTTTGGGAAATGAGAACCTGAAGACTAACTTAAAACAAAACCAACACTCTAGACCTACCCTAGACCAAAACAACCTCTCTTAAAAAAGCAAAACAACATGAAACCAACTAAACTATGTATCTTAATTGTATAATAGGTGGTCTTGGCTGACGAAAGGACAAAATCTCACTCTTCAAAAAGCAGAATATGTGTATTTTTTTATTGGTGTTTCTCATACTCTCTGACTGTTCTAGAAAAGAGTTCTCTCAGGAAGCATTTAACTGATTCGGTGCAACTTTTGTACATCTTTAGAGACCTCACCCGTGTGTCTTTTGTAATGCTTCAGCATGTTGACTTTCTGTGCAAATTTTCGGTGACATTCCTTGCATTCATATTCTTTAATCCCTTTGTGAAGTTTCATGTGGTGACGAAGTGCATGTTTTGTCTTCATTCCTGTGAGACAAAAGGTACAGCATGACAATTAGTCCATTGCTCCCACCTTCAGAGGAGAACTCAAGATGACCATGTTGTTAGCCAAGAGCTCTAAGATTATATTTGCTGCATGTCCACAATTGCGTATTTTTAATTGTTTAGGTAGCAGTGCACATTATCATTATTATTTTAATTCCAGGAAAAAGCTCTGGAAAACATCTGAGTAACCACTGAGGAAGAGGCAAAACAGCAGGGACAAGCAATGACAAAACATCATTAGAGATGTCAGACTTCTTGCCTTCCACTAAAATACCAGCTCAGATTTGTTCAAGTTATAACGCGAACAATTCAAAAAGTCAAAGCAACTTTGACTCTTAAGGCCCTTACAGAGAGAAATTACTCTCTTTCTTAAGCCTGAAAACAGCCTAGAATGAAAAAATTAACTTGTATTCACTTTTGTGCTGCAAACTCAGTCAAGCAAGCGCTCCTCAATCTGACAGAAGCAAATTTTATTAACATCAGTTTTGTCTTACAGGCCATGAAACCAAATTATAGAAAATTAGGGGTAGTTTATGTAACCGGAAGGTTAATACAGTTTCTACCTCTCAAAAATGCAAGATTTACAACACTCCGAGGACCTTCCCAATATTCTAAGAATGGAAGTAGTTTTAATTCAGATATTCACCTGCTATTCAGTATCACAATTAATGGAAAACAAGGCATTAGACATACCTTTGCCACATTCTGCACACAAGTATTCTCGGATATTATCATGGACTCGCATATGTTCTTTTAACATGTCTTTTCTAGCAAATGATTTGCCACATTGCTCACAAGCATGACTTTTTACACCTTAAAAATAAATTTAAAAGACAACATAAACAAAAAAAATGTTAATGAAAAATGTGCATCTCCTAAAAACTGACTAAACTGGTGAATTAGAGGGCAACAGTCCACCTGTGTTGTCAACCACATCCTTCATGCATATTGTAGCCCAAACTAAATTAGAAGACTTTGGAGAGAGAGAAAAGCTGACCTTTTGTGTGAGATTGGAAAAAAAAAAGATAAAGCCTGAGGTAGGAAAATACTGAATAGCATGAAATAATAATGAGCTGTTAAAAATGATTTTGCAATAGCAGTTTTCAGCCTGTGTAATGGTGAGAAGGTGGCATGGATAAGAATTTGGGGAAGAACAGAATACAGAATTAGGATTTTTAGCAGGTGAATCCTGCATCATATTAACTAGGAATCTTGATTGTATGCCTAGACCAAATATCTTCATTAATACTACCTGCTTTAGAAAACCGGTCTACCTTAAAAGCATAAATATAACATTTATCTTATTGTAACTTCCAGTAAAAACCCATAACTTTGCAGGCACTGGCAACAGAAATTTCTTTTTAATATTGATAATAATGAACAAACACAACAGTTTTACCTGTATGTATAAGCTTATGTCTTTCCAGATTTCCTATACTGTTAAAAATCCTTCCACAGATTTCACATGGATGGATGTATCTGAAACCAGAGAGACCAAAAACTGTGATTCTTTTCTTGAGACAGAGGTGGTTTTCAAGCATCTGTGTCAGTAACCGTTTTTCATTTGGTAATACTAATTACTATAAAAGTTTCTTGAAACATAAATGCATTTTTAAAATGAGCCTTAAGAAACCCATAAGTTCACTGCAAGCTTGGAGCAGTCTGGCATTGCTATATCCTCAAATCATAGTTTTTAAAAAAATATTTACCAAAATCATAGATTTATACTTTACAAAGCCCAAACTGAGAGGCTGTTGACTAATCATCTGTGTGAAGTGAATCATTAGTGATATATATTTCAGGCTTTTAATAAACGTCTTAACACCCATTACACAGTTTCAGGTATTTCAGTACAGCCCAATTCTCTAAAAGCATCAGCTGGCAGAGCCATTATAACTTCAAAAACATAGCTCCTCTTATCAGTCCAGCACATCATCTTACTTCTGCACGTTAGGATCAGGCAGGTTTTCCCGATGAATGACCATGTGTGCGTGGTAAGTTGCCTTCAAGGCAAAACGTCGGTTACAAATGCTACAGCCATAGCCTTTCTCCTTGTGCACGTCCATTATGTGCTTCAGGTACTCCTTCCCTCTGCCGAACGTCAACTGTGGAATGAACCAATAGTGAATGAAAGGGGAAAAAAGTCCTCGGGAACAGCAACGATCTAGTAACACGTTACCGGGATCTAGAGTCGGAGCTACTAGACATAAATACCCTGTGTATCACTAGATGAAAAATCTGTGAAAGCTGGATTTAGGCCTGAACCTCTTTGGCCATTACAAGCACATTGCTACAGGACATCAGTTAACTCATTTGGAAAACTAGCTTGAGATGGTATCTCTGCTTCTTACACTGCACAAGTAGAGGACCTCCAGTTATTTCTGCACTGAGGAACAGCCTTGAAGAGAGCCATGTCTAACCTCCACTAGCTGTCAAAGCAAGGATGCCACAGGTGGAAAAATGTCTTTTGGGCTCTAGGGGCATGGTAAGCTCTAGTCTGCATAGTAAGCTTCAGCACTAGCTCCAGAAGAGTTGGTATTTCTAGGCATTGCAGGGCAGTGATTCTAGCTCAGCTCCTGGAAGTGCTACAACTACGATAGACAGGTGCTCCACTACTTAGCTCCCTGGGCTAAGTAACCCTGCATACACATATATGCTCCAACATACCAGGGCAAAGTGCCATAATGACATGATCTTTTGCTCCAATTTTCAAACTAGTCAGGGTATTTCTGACAGCACTGCACAGCTTGGTGAAGGCGTACTTGGGATGAGAAAAAAATAAAGAGAGAGATTCCTAAGAGCTCAGAAGAGATACTTCACTAAGACTCATTCGTATGTTGTTCTCCCTTAGGAATGCATGAACAGATATGTTCAGCCAAAAAGAGCCTCCCCATCTCATCACAGGTTAACGCTCATTTTCCACAGCTGTTGCCTTACACAACTGTTTAGGTCACAAACACCTGCAAAAGCGCTAAAAAACCCAGCTTCCAAAAAGAGCTTTCTAATTTGAATGGCACAATTGCCCTCATTTGGAAGCATACAATTTTATATAGTTTATGTACCCATTAAGTGTCAGGTGTTAAAATTACCACATTGAAAGCAAGCACACGATTAACTGCTGTGATACCACATCTTCTCATGCTTACTGACATAAGCTTAAAATCAGTTTGCACTTAAAACCAGTTCACAGACGAGAAAAGAAAACTGAAGTAGTATTATTCCCGTGTCTTTAAAACGAAGATAAGCTAAGCACTTTCACCACAGTAAGCGTAGGCTGTGAAACAAGCTCGGCTTTCCAGGGGCCAAGTCAGTGGCTTAACTACCAAAATTCCCCCGTCCCTATGTCAGTTTGGCCAGTTTTGCTGTTCTCACGGATTGCTTTTGCATCCCACCCACCCCAACACAGCGCACTCGCCCAGTAAGGACACAGAATCCAAACGGGCCTTAAGGACCCCATTCTTCCCCACTACTTTACAAAATGGCAAAAGCCATGCGGTAAGAGCTTTAAAAAGTCTTCCTCTCTCAGCTGACAACTGAGTAAAGTATGTTCCAGCAGTACTTCTAATGCCATCCTGTTAGTAATAGAGTAGGCCAAGAATAAGCAGTCATACTGAACATAAGCAGCAGTCTTAATCCTCCAAAGTGGATATCCACTAGAGGACCATCTGATCTCATCAAAATTAATCGATTTGTGGACTGTATCATTCAGAAATGCTCTAACGATTTTAATTTGCACATAATTAAAAGATAGTGTAAGATTTGAATGTTCCTTTATTGTTTCTTCCTCCAGTTTTGCTTGCTTGCTTCCTTGCACACAGGTAAGCGTACGTATGTGTATTTATCTTTTTAAGTGTTTAGCATTCACCTTACAGACCACCACCTAAAGTCTTAATGAATAGCATCGCTTCATAGATTAGAGGTAACAAGCACTGCAGAAGAGAGCAGACCTGTGGACTGGCCTTCTCTTTGTGAACCCTTAACGTTATTTAAAATTCTGAATGATTTACAGACATCTCCACCCCCTTCCCCATCCCAAAACAAATTAATCTGAAAGTATTTAAAGCTACCTGGCACCTTTTGCAGCTATACTTGTGAGGCTCAGAATCTGCACTTTCATCAGAGTTGTCATCGTTTTCTTCTGATGAGATTCCAATTTTACCAATGAACTCTTCTCTCTGGTGATCATCCATTAGTGCTATGTCCTGTGTAGGGTGGGAAAGAATATTCTGTTTAAATAAACTTCTATTTCAAAAGGTAACACCTAGTCAGCTTTTGTTGCCATGCAGACTGCCTTGCATTAACAACTGCTATAACATTATTTATTTAAAATATCCTCCTGCTTCATTCAATTCAGGTAAACAAAGTTCCTCTGTCCAGGACTAAACAAGGAACAACTGTTTATTCAAACAATACTCCATTTTTTGTGTATAAAAGGAACTTCAATGTAAACAGAGACTCAACCGGTACAGTGTTAGATCCATTAAAGCATCTTTATCAGCACTACTGAGTGACACCAATTCCCTTTCAATTCAATTCCTTACAATTCAGTGTTAACCTAGTTACATCAAAATAATCTGGGTCTGATTAAGCACTATTAATAGGTGGGGTTTTTGTGATTTGGAACATTTTGATAAAACCAGGTAAGGAACTCAATACACAGGCAGTTATGCCGGCATATACAAAAGAATCACAATCACTGGCATGGAAAGGGCAGAAACAATTAGTTCCCTTGTTTGTTTTTTTCCCCACAAAGAGAGGGGATGACAGTAACCCCTCAGCCCAACCAAACTACAGCTGGAACAATACATCTCTCTGCAGCCTTCCTGTTAAGTTATTCTCCCTGCTTTAAACCGAGCAGCCTCTGTGATTCACCCAAGTTCACAGAGGTGGTTTTTCCTTAGCGTTCAGAACAGTGTTCCGTAGTGGCAGCTGAAGTAACTTCAAATATAATAGTCCACAAACTCTGTAGCAATCCAGATGTAGAAACAGAGCCATGTGTAAATCAGAGCACAGCTTGTGCTAGGCTGCTGTAGAAACATCACTGCACAGGGTACATAATCACTGTCGTGTTGCCAGTATGAACATGTGGCCATAACAGTCCCAATATATTTATTGATATGTTTATATGTCTGCTAAGTAATATGCCTTTTCTAATAAATTATTAACACAATACCTTAAAATGGACATGAATGTGATCTCTCAACACATCCACCCTGAAAAATTTACGTCCACAGATTTCACAAGTGTATTTCTTGTCTCCATGTGTTAAAAGGTGTTTGTTCATATTGCTCCTACATGAAAATACCTAAAAGAAAAGAAGGAGGAAGGGTTTTTGTATCATGTCCAGCAGGGCTACAGTTCTTTGCAAGTTATCCGATGGATAGCATGGAACATATTTACTGTCCTGTTTTATTCATTCTGGCCAGAAACATGTAGGAGCTCCTGTTATCCAGCCAGCAGGCTACCTCAGAAACTGCTGGCACAGCAAAATACAGGTGTACAGTTCCAAGGAACTGACTGAAATGGGCCGTTCATCAGAGGTGGACTTCCAAAAAAGCCACAGCAGAATTACATAGGGTAGATTTAGAAATATTTAGACAGTGTCGTTTGAATCATGAATGTTCCACCTATCTATAAAAAGACACATCCACAAAATCTACCTTCATTGATAAGTAACATATCCAAAGCATCAAAAACAAAGGTCTACACACCAACGTAAGAGTTGTTTGAGTACACCTTGCACCATGAATCATTAAACATTTATAAAATCACTAGTTAAACCCACAGTCTTTGTACCTGTCATAACAGCAACTTAAGATCATGAGCGTTAAACACCCAAATACAACAGTGCCATGACTACACCATGAATTCACTTTGATTTCTAATAGAAAATGATTCCCAATGCACACAGTCAACTCCCGTTGTTTACATTCCAGCAGAAAAACTTCACTCTAAATAACATAAGCCATGAGATTTCACTGACAGACACAGCGGCCATGTTACACTCTACGTTGTGCTACATGTCCTGAAAAAAAGTCTAGCCTGAGCTTCAGTTTTGTTCTTATCTTTGTCCTAACAGCTCCCACCATCCATGGCCACAGTGGGCTTGGATATATCATGGAGCTAAGGCAGTGTAAAGAGTAACGTCTTGGCTGAGCGACAGGGCTCGCTGGTAACTAACCACGTGCCTGTCCGAGTTGCGAGGTAATCTGACTTGGCACGTACCTCAGTGCAAGTCATCTACCTCAACCTTTTGGCAGGCTGTGTGCCTATTCAGGTAAGCTGCTATTGTGGTTTAATACACGGGTGGTAACTTGTTATGCCACGGTAACTCGTTTGGAGGTGCTGGGTTGAGGCGCGCCGTATCCCTGCAGTATCCTGGAGCTACAATGCAGAGCTTCACATAGCACACGCTGGCAAAGACGCCTACCTTCCCGCACACGGGGCATCCCGAAGGCTCCTTCTTGTAGCGAACCATGTTTTCCGTGCTGTGCTCAAAGTCTTCTCTTTTCACACGCCTCACCCCTTAACAGAACAGTCCCCATCAAAAAAACAAAACAAAAAAAATAAACCATGGTTTTCCACTCCAATCTGCATGCCCTTTCAGGTGAATACTGTAAAGAAGAGTGAAACACTGGGAAGAGCCTCAATGCAGAATTTAATTGCTAACAAAAGGATAATTTCTAAATTAAAACGGTGTCTTAAGAGTATAAAAGCAGTCTGCCAAAGTGAGGTATTACGGCTTATTGGTTACTACACCAATTGTAAAGTGTCTGAAAACAGACATTTATTGTCAACACCTGGAAACAGGCAGATCTAGTAGACCTTGGCACTTCAATCAGATATCTGGCCCAGAAATTCCCCCTCGCAGTCTCTACGGAGAGAGGCAACCAGCCAGCATCATCTTTAATGCTCAATGAGGATTTCAGACCTCTTTCTCTGCTACTTTCAGGAGGGAAGAGGGCTGCTGCTGTTCTGTGACAGCTAAACATGAGAAGCCTTGCCACTGCCATTCAACCCCTTGTCCTCTAGCTGTCCTCTAGTTCATGACACAAAGGTCTGAATCACAAGAGCAGCCAGTGACGGTCGGCTACGTCCAAAGCACCAAATTAGACAGTCTGGCTGCTTTTTTAAAATCACCTTTGGTTTTATCATCTAGATCGCTAGAGACATTTTAATACATATTTCAGCAATCTACCATCACCCAAGTCTTTCCAGAGTCTTTGAGTACCTATAACATCCTTAGATGGTTGAGATTTTGAACAGCAAACTCTTATAATATCATTTTCATATATTCTCAAGGTTTTGAAAGATAACATCACACAGCATTCCATTTATACTATATTTACACAGTAGTCACTTTCAGTTGTACATTTTAAGTTAATTCTCTGCCTTCAAATTTTCAAGTTACATGTTTTTTAAAAAAGAAAGAAAAGAATTCAAAGAAAGAGAAAGATATAATTAAAATCAGCTAAACTACTGCATAATAAGCCAAGCAACTTTCACATGACTGTTAGTAGCACTGGATCCAATCACGTGAGGCTGAAAAAAAAAAGGCAGGTGCATCTCCTAGAAAGTTTTTCATAGAATTAGACAACTCCCCTCCAGGATCCATTACTATTATTTTTAATAAATGTCACATTTTGCTGAAACCTGCTATTCCAGATCAGGTAACTGACAAAAAAAAAGAGTTACCATCCAGAAGAATCTAATGCGCAATCGTTTCCTTGGCCTTCCCACCTCTACTGCCGTAGAGTAATAATTAGGTTGATCTGCAGTATACTTACCTTCCAAGTGTCGTCTTTGATGGTCTAGCATGACATCCTTCCGGTAGAACATCTTATTGCAGATTTCACATGCAAACTTCTTATCCCCATGCTTTTTCTTGTGTTTTGAAAGATTACTGTTTGTAGAAAAGAATCTGAAACACATCTCACACTGGAATGTCTTGTCATCTGTAAGCAAGAGAAACCATGCAGCTCTTTACAGATGAAAACAGGTTTTGTATGTTTGTGAGACTGGTAGTTCTTTTGTTAGATCCGAGTTTTAACATATAATCCATCATTATATGGATTGAGGAGGGAAATGCAGAAGCATGCATTTTTCTTTTACTTCATGATTTTCTTCAAAGGCAATAAATATATATGATGCTAACCTGAACATAGAATCTAGCATTGTAACTTCCTCACATGGGCTATTTCCATTGTGGTCTAGCATACATTAAAATTATGCTTGGAGTGGATTCTGTTACAGTTGATTCAAGTTTTTAATGTTGCTAAAATCACTACACATACAGCAACACGGCATCACATGAGCAGCTGTGTCTAAGCACCAGAATACTTCTGCCAGAACTGGCTCCTAATACCAGCCAGTACAGAATACTCCAGAAGAAAGTATAAAATCTCAAAAATATACCATTACATGACAATAGGCCTATGGGGAATTTGGTTTGTATTCAGTAGTTGAGACTTTTCTTGGAATATGAAAGCATGGTCCTATAGATGGAATCTGCCAGTGCTGCAGCAATCACAAAGAAGTAACAGTTTGATGCCTTGAAGAGTAGAGCAAAAACTGCTGCTCGTGTTGGCCAACTGACAGAGAAAATGAGCTGCTGCCCTTGAATAAACAGAATACTGAGGTTACTTGGCATTACTTTCTATTCTTTGTAAGGCTGAGTTTTTATACAAGCTGTACCCTCTGAAAAGAAATGAGAAAACCTACTTTGAATGGTGCTGTAAGGGGCAATTACCCAGGTGATTTTGGACTGACAGTTATCATGGGTCCATAGAAGTAACCAGGATGTCATTTTCTAAGCATAAGATCACTCAGCATAAATACTATGAGTAACCGCAAGGGATGGCTATGGGAGAGAAGGACAGGTTCTAGTGATACTAAGAAAAAAACATCTACAGGGACTACTGAAAGTATAAAGAAAGCATGAGAAACCAGAAGAAACCTGTAATCCCAGAAAACTACAAACTATCGATAGTACTGGCCCCCTTTCCAGTCCCTCTGTTTCAGAGAAATGAGGTGAAACTTAGTTTCAGGAAAGAAAATTAAACAGAGATGGTGACAGGGTATCTGTGAACATACAAATGAAATACCAGTGAAGATATTAGACAGGTGAGCAGGAGAGACTAAAAAAAGCAATACGTAAGTGGATGTGTAGCTCTACAGATTACTGGTTACTCTTTTCTTATCACAAAAAGAGTTTTTTTGAGGGAAGTGGGGCGGGTTGCTTGTTGTGATGATGACAATCTCCTACTCCCCTTCTGTAGTTTCTGTGCTGAGATGGATTTGTGGATATCCCCCCAAAATGGAGTAGAGACGCCAGAAGAAGCGGAACGGTTAGCCATTCTCACCTGTCCTGCAGTTATGGAATTCCAACGCACTCTCTATCCGAAAGGCCTTCTCACATGTGGTGCACTTGTATCTGTACTCACTGTCAACCTGAGGATTGCAAACAGTAAGTGTTTAAGTGGGGAAAAAGCCAAGTCACGTCTGACAGAGAAATTCTAAATCTCAACCACTTTTTCTGTTCTCTGTCTTTTCCAATTTTTCTTCCTTCAACGGGACATTTAAATACACATTGATGCAAAATTCTGACACTGTATCATCCTGCCATGCTCCTACATCTGAGCTCTATCAAAAAAAAAAAAAAAAAAAGTAGACCATGCACCTGTGTGCATGTAAGAGTCTTCCTGATAACCCCCGGTCCAACACAGAGACAGAATTTTTGAGAAGCAAGATGCAATCTGACTCATCCTCCAGCTCCAGAATAGATGCCAGCAATCTGGCAGCTTAGGACCTTGATGCCAAGCAGCAATGGAAATACTCACTGATAAGGCCCTGCTACAGGCATGTTTAATATTTATATGGCAGCAGCACTGAAAGGCCATCACCAACAGGCATGGTGCTGCTACTGTAAGAATGTAGGTTCACACACGTACGCATAGCCCTTCATGACACAGCCTTTACCTGGAGAGTTCATGCGTTAAATGACGCTATAGGTAAGGATAAATGAAACGGGACAAGCAAACAAGACTGGAACAATCCTATTTAGTACCATAAACTGAAGTCAGATCTCACTTCTAGATCATGCAGGTCCAGCTAACTCCAGCTTGTCTTGCTGTAACTGATGCCTGAAAACAACCTTCTATAGGAAATTCAGACATGAAAAAGGACTTGTACACTCAAAAGCGTGTCCACACTTTGCAAATTCATCAACTGTTCTAACAGGAGATGTTACCTCTCCCTATCAGCCTTGTCTCACTTATTCACATGGGCATCCGCTCAAATATAATTCACCCAAGCTCCCCAGCTAGCACCTGGAAGCTCACTGTACATTTTCACCTAACCTCAAAAAGAGCCCGCTAGTCATTTCCACTCACTTCGTTCCTGCTGTGCTTGTACGAAACATGCTGCTTCAAGCTCTCTTTACGGCTGAACAGCTTTGCGCATTCCTCACATTTAAATAGTTTGTCACCTGAGGGGATCAATCAAGATAAAATAAAAAAAAGAAAGTAGTCAGCGACTGATAATAAGCAATTCCAGGCAAGACATGGGAAACCAAAGCACAAGCAACTGCAAACGAACAGGCTAGTGATGAGAAGCTTTAGTAATTCAGGAGATCCAAATAGTGGATTTTAACCTTTTCCAACAATTTTGACAATAATTTTGTTTAGTTCCCCCACCCTTTTTCAGTGATTATTTTTCATGGAATCCTTAGAAGTAGATCACGGACCCCTGGAACTGCAGATCACAAGCTAAAGAGCACTCAGCTGACATTTACACAGCAATGTTACCCATGTGCCTGTGAAGGTGGGGTGCGATATATATGTATATATTTAAAGGGAAGAACAGTTTTGGAAAAAACATCACATCCTCGCCTCCATTTAAAATATGTACCTAAATTCAAATTTTAAGTACTCTAATTTCAAATTTCAGCTATTACGTTCTCATGCTTTGGTCTGCAAAACTAAAAGAGTTCCCTAGAGAGAGTTAAAAAAAAAAAAGAAAAAAAGAAAAAAAGAAAAAAGAGTTCTATTAAAGTTATGTATCCCAATATCTAGGAATAGGCTAGCTGTTTTACTCAAAGGTGGAACCACTGAAGGACAAAATCAATATGCAAGTGAGGCAAAAATCAAACCCACCGTGAGAACGGATGTGCCTGCTGAGGTTGCTGCTGTTCTGGAAGATCTTACTGCAGATACTGCATTGATAGACTCGCTTGTGCTCCCCAAGTTGTTTTATCAGCTTCCGCCGTATACCATGTCTACTGGAGAGAATTAAACTTCTTTTGAGGGACATGGTGTTTTGGTGATGAGCAAACCTACTGGATTAGAGAAAGAAAGGCAGGGACTGAAAGGTATCCCACAGGTTGCAAGAAAGAGTCCCACCAGCGGGCAAAAGCTAAAGGAGTGTTATGCTCAGCTTCTGGCAGGAGAGGGGGGCCTGAAGCTTCCTCATTGCCAAGGCGCCCTCCTGGCCACCCCCTGGAAGCAGCAGATGTCGGAGCGCGGCTCACTCCAAATTACCTTCACCCAGCACAAACGAGGAAAAAAGCAGCAGCCACCAGCCTCAGAGATTCTCTTTGCAGGCCCCTCAGAGGAACATAAAGGATCTGTTCTGCTTATCCTCTGAAACCATTAGCGCTATTTCAGCTCAGAAAGCTTGGCAGTTCGCGTGCAAAAGGCGTATATGATTAGAGGGCAGCAGGGCACCAAGAAGCAGTACTGTTCTATTTCCCAGCACAACCACCCGCTGGAATGCATTTTTGATGGCTCTGTGTCTGCTGAGGACTTCAATATATAGCTCTACTAGCTAATTTTGAAAAATCAAGTGCTTTATTATACAAAAAATAATTCAAAAAGCCAATTTTACCGAGACAAAAAGACATAAAAGAATCTAAATTAATCAAATGATATTTAAGAGTCTCTCTGATGTTGTTATATTGAACTTTTCCCCTCCCACCGCTCTAAATGTGAAGTATCACACGCACAAATCAACTTGAAGTCATTCATGAGTTAAGATGACAAGCAAGACTGAATAATAATGGTTAGCATAATTTTTTTAGCAAAAATCTCTTTGCCTGCTTTATCAGCAACATTCAACAGGAGTAATATTTCACCTTGCAGCTGCAGGAGGCTTTTGGAATCACACTGAATGAAAGGAGTAACATGATGGAAAATGAAATTCTCATGGTTTATGCTCCAAAATTCTACCACCAATATCTCACTATCTGTGCACCATCCTCCAGTGCACAAGCCATCTTTGTGGCACTCAAAGTCAGCTCTTGTAGCAGCAGCAGCAGCATCACACAATTTTACACTAATACAAAAGAGCATCTCTGGGCCTGGAAGTTGAGCAGAGCTGTTACGTGCTACATAATCTTAATTAAGCCTAAGAGGAAATTCTGCATCCCAGAGCACTTACTTTGTCACTGAACTCATGCTATTTGTGGTGCTAGGCATCTTTCCTAAAACCAATTCCATAATTCTCTCTTCTGCAGCTGAAGGCAGGGCTACCTCTTCTGGTGGGACCTCAGTTACAACGTCAGCTACACGTTCCGCTGCAAGCACGTCATAAAAATACAGTGTTAATGTGGATAGCTAGAAATAAAACCTCAAATGCAGGAATTTGCTTTTGTAATGAGGTGTGGCACTGAACATATTATTCATCCATGACAAATAATGGATCGCTAATGAGTAGGTAGCACTTGCAAGATAGAGAAAGTGGCTACTGAACGACAAGTAAGAAGAGTCAACATCTCTTACAGAGGTGTAATTTCTTACCTTTCCAACCTATTACTAAGGGGTCAGTTGACTATGCATCATGAAATTTCCTACTACACCTTTCCTTAAAGGAAGGTAAGGCCTTGAAAAAAGCCCCTTTCAAGAATAAACCTTAAGGTAGAGAGAGGAAGGTATCTCCTCTTGAGAGGGAGGATGCTTTCTCTTCTGTTCCTGCAGAAAGCTAGGCAGGTCTCTCATAACCACTATCCTGTGTTTCCCTGGGCCTCTCTATTACTAAAACCGTCACAGGAGAATGCAGGTAATCTAAGTGTAGGTGTTGCAACAATTAGCATAGACAAGGACCTCAGAGATAATTAACAAAGTTTGTAAATTGTCTGCTTTAGTGATCTAACTAAAAACCTCCATCTTGTCTCTGTGCTACTTTTTAGGCCTTTCTGAGAAGGCATCAATACAGACATATAAGAGGATATGTGCTTAGCATTTTCTTAAGTTTTGTTTTACCTGCAGAATCTTTCTCTTCAACAACAACAAGAGGTGTTTCTGCTTTTGCTGTTTTGGGCTTTCTTCCCCGCCTGGCCTTCCTCCTTGAGTCTGTACTGGCACTGGCTGCATCACAAATCACTGGCTGATCCACCGGGGGAGCCTCCGCTGCTTTCTCTGCAACAGCCTCATTTTGGCTGGTTTGGGGGGCACCTTTAGCTTGTTCCAGGTGACTCAGCAAGTGCTCTGGGTGGATGGGAAAGAACAAGAGAGTAAGGAGGAAAGAAACTGTCATGAAATACTCAAAGGGATAGATCCAGCTGAAGCCTATCTATCAGGTCAACCTCACTTAGCAGAGACTCACTTCAAATTATTTCAAAAGCAGTCACAATACCTTCCTAAATAAAAGCATACAGTCTATTAAACATTGAAACGATTACTCACAGGGACTGAATTTTTTAAGACGTTTGTTAGGTATCACTGGAAAAGGTTGCGCCCCCTGACAATGGGTACATTTTTCCAAATGCCCAAGTTATTTAGCAGCCTAAGTCCCCTTTTCAAAAATGATTCATCAAATGGTCAGAGCTCTTAAATATGCTAAGTTCTTTTGAAAACTGCACAAAATAGCTGCAAATGAAATGCAGGAAAAAAAAGGTATTTCATTACCTTTACTAAATCTGTGCCATAAATACCAGACAGACTAAGCATAAGCTGGCATCACTGACTTTGTACGCTGCTCATGCAGTTCCCCATCCTTGATACTCCTAACATTCACATGTCATCTTCTAGACAACAGTTTTGTTTCTTCTGGATTCAACATCACAGTTGTTTGCCCACAGCTTGACCACTGCCATATCCAAAATATCACTGTTTTACCTTCCCTGCTACTGTTTTTCTTAAAGGAACACAAAAATTAAAACCTTTATCTTACTGCATCATGGACAGGGTATGGCTTCACAGTGTCCTGCTCTGTGAAGGACAGAATTCTCTTCAGAATTCTGAAGAGCAGAATTCTCCTGATGCTTCTCAGTACTCTCTCATTAATTTCTAGCGCTTCTTACCTGTCAGCAGCTGAGGCTCCTGGAAAGCAGATGAACACACTTTACACGTCCACTGGCTGGACTCTGCTTCTGCAGCTCCACTGCCTTCTGGAGTGTTCACTAAATCACAACAAGAAGAAATACTGAAAAGCTTTGAAAATGGGAAGGTGGTAAATTGCTGCAGCTTTGTTTATCTTGCAGTAACTCCCTGGGTATCACAACTTACGATTTAAGCAGTAAGAGGCCCACAGGGGCAGCTGGGACTACTTCAGGATTTTCCAAACATGAACACTTGAAACATCAGAACAGATGAGAAGTCAGAACAGAAACTAAATGATGCCAGGAGAGAATATCAGTGCTCTTGTAAAGTCTTGAGCATCTCTTTATCACTTTCTAAAGAACTGCGATTATCAAAGGCACAACATAAAGCAATTTTTAGCACCTTTAAAACCGTGGTTACCAGTCCTCTTCTGGGTCAGCTGAGGACAGAAGCAGAAGAAGCCTCCTTGCTCTCTGTGAAGAGCATTGCAGAGTAAGAACATTTGGATTAATGCAAGTAAGGGTAAGGATACAATGAAAACCTGGTTTTGAGTGGTTTCGTTAATTAGATGTTCTATGAAACCACCATATTAATGTTTTAATTAACATATCAACTCACGCCAGATAAAGAAAATAAAGAAGAAATTAGGGGGAAAATGGAACTGGAATGAAAAAAAAAGAAGAGAGGAAAACGGTTACTCTGTTCACAGTCCATTGTCTTTAAGTCCTTGGATGATATGACTGAATTTGACAAAAGGATCTGATAAATCTGGACTGGTTCAGAGATTTTTTTTGGTCCACACAAAGCTGAATATTCCACAGTCTACAAGACTGCCCCAGAGAAGGAGGATGACACTGAAATTAGGTTAAGTGAATGGCAGCACAGGAGATTCAAACTGTACCTCAGTTTCTGCCACAGATTTCCTGTATGATCATTAGCAAGTCAGTTAATCTCTCCCTGCCTGAGGACCCCATCTGTAATGGGATGTTATACTTACTTTCTCCTTTTCACTGTTGGCTTTTAAACCAAAATAAAAGATTCTCTGAGGCAGAGGTTGTTCCCTGCTACAAATTACGTTCAACGTTCTGTACTACAGAGGTGTGATCCCATCCATGCCGTAATAAATAAATAAAAAATGACTAGACAATTCAGCAACAGAGATTCCTTCTTCACAGGCTACATAAAGAACTTATCTTGAGAGCTCCATCTGGGAGGCCAAAACCAGCAAACCTAAACCCCAAGATTTTGCATAACTTTAAAAAAAAAAGTCAGATTGGTAAGCAACATGTAAGCTACTGTATCTGTCTCATGAAGTTG
Organism: Aptenodytes patagonicus; assembly: GCF_965638725.1. Taxonomy (NCBI): domain Eukaryota; kingdom Metazoa; phylum Chordata; class Aves; order Sphenisciformes; family Spheniscidae; genus Aptenodytes; species Aptenodytes patagonicus. The sequence goes on from NC_134949.1 coordinate 126,506,942, forward strand.
CAGGCTAGTAAAACTGAAAAAGCACTATCTGCAAAACTGAAGTCTGTCTTGGAAAATTGTCCCCGACTCTGCACTTCCCTTGCTCCTTACCTGCCTCCAGCAGTAAACCTAGAAACCCTATAGTTGTGCACTGGTCTGCCAGGAAGAGTCAGGTCCTGTTTAGGTTCCCACTTCTTCAGGCTTCCAGGGTGACTACAGGGCAACCCAGTTTACTTGGAAGCACAGATCTGCCAGTTGGCAATAGCTTTGTACGACTTGAGGCAAACAGTCAGCATCAAAAGAGGCATGTTTTGTTTTCGAAACACCAAAACACTACTTTAGGGTTCCCGAAGTATAATAGGCAGCATTTTGTTTCTATTGAAGTTGGACTTTCAGACAGTAGGATGAAGGATGGAGGGGCTGTTCAAATTCTTCATAGTTTTTTTGCTCCCCAGAAAAATAAATGACGCCAAACTGAAAGACAATTCCCCAGTCACCTTCACATTTTAGCTGTGACAGTATCCAAGTTAAATGAATGGATCTTCTGATGAATTGCTCTGTACACATCTACAACAACTCTCCTCCTCCTGGCTACTTTTAGTAGGCAAAATTTAGCAAAGTAACCTTTTCAAAGAACAGACCCAGAATGGTTGTCTTTTGATCCTGATCTCCACACTACGTACTCTGAGTTTACTTTTAGACACGGCAATTTGTGTTAAGTGGGTTCTTAATGTCATTGTTCTGCTTATCAGAGATTAGGAGGGGGGGGGGGGGGGGGGGGGGGGATGGGACACGACGACACACCGGGACGGGGACACATGGCTTCATAATCGACCTTGGGGACTGAGTTCCTATGACACCACTAGTTATTTCCTGAGCCATATGTTCTTTGCCAAGAGTATCTGTCTTGCTTATAAGTTTATCTAAATTTAAGTTCCTGTAATCAAGTTCAGTCTGAACTCTAATAGGCTTCTGGTATCATTGTAGTTTGAGGATGGCCAGGGTTCTTGTCGTTTCCAAACAGCACTGTTCTTACATTCACTCACAGTCTCATGTTTTCTTCTTGAACCTGATCATCTGAACTGAACACATACTACACTTTGCACAGTGAGTCTGAAGATTTTCTTTGGAATTGCCCCCACCCCAACATTAACCACCTCCAAAGTCAGAAGCAGTTGTGGTTTTCATGAAAATCATCTGCCTAAAGGTTTATCGGCCCCTCTGTCACTTTTTAATCTGCATATGTATTTTAAGCACCATGCCCATGAAAATAAAAAGAAAAATCCAGACTTTCAAATCCTCTCTAAATTAATATTTGCTGAAAGTTACATAACCATAATATCTGCATATAAGTGGTACACCTAACAGCTCTTTAGATCTATATCTGTCCTCTATCTCCCTTAAAAATACCATAATTTTGCATACCTGCTGAATCAGCTGCTGGTATGCTGGATTTCTTCGTTTTTTTATGGGGGAAGATAGTAGACGAAGGTTTTGAAGAGATTTTATTCCCCTCTTTATCAGATTCCATCACTACCAGGCACATATCTGTGAAGAGGAAAAACAGTTCCTTTACTTTCCAGACCCTTTGATTCTCTTGCTCTGTGCTGAGGGCAGTAACCATAGTCAGAAAGTTTTGCCCTATAGCAGGCCTGCAAAAAACATTCTCATGTAAAATCCTAACCAGGACATTCTTATGCCTGAATCTCATACAATGTGCCTTTCATATTCTGGAGAGTATAGTGAAAGGGCTGAACAGAGAAAGCAGGACGTACCTAAACGATATTTTAAAATGCCCATATGCACATAAAAATACATGAACAGGTTAAACTAAAGAGGAAAAAGATGAAACCTCTCAGTTAATACCAAATGGAAACATCTTAGAATTCAGAAACCTGTTAACCGCATTGATTCAGCTGTAGCACTTAAGACTGTGCTTACAATCAAGATCAGCCATAAAGCATGCTGATGGCAATGGCCTCTCCCCAAGCCATTTGTCACCCCAAATTATACTCAGTGTAGCAGTAATACCATTCCAGGAGTACTCCCAACTCAAGATCAGAAAGAAAATGCCCTTGCAATGCTAAAGGATCATGCCTTTTAGCTGTAGAAATGCAAAAGTAGAAGAAAATGAAGAGGCAGAGGAACAAAAGCCTTCTGGCAATTCTAATCTGCTGCCTTTCTTTGCCAATGCACAAGCAATCGTGTGGAATGGCAGTTCACTCTTGAGCTTATCTTATTCTAGTGGGTCCCATGTAAGGCTGCATAAAATAAAAGTAGTTTTTTAGAACTGTGTAACAGTCCTGAGCAAAACCAAAACATTTTCACTACAACTGAAAAAGAATGGCTTCCTCAGCAAATCTGCATATACGTTTAGATTTACACTGACACTTAGATTCCTTTGCTCTTCTACCCAGAAATGTTTTTGATGCAGCCACCAGTTCTTCAGTTAAGAACTATTTATCCAGTTTGTTCACTCTGAAGAGGCTGAACCATCAACTAGGCCATCCGTTTTCAAAAACACAGATATTATCATGGTGAAGAATCTATGCTTTCTTCTTGTAGGGCAACCACGTATGCAGGTTAGCCTGACTCTAAAGGCTAACAAATTCAGGGTCAGAGCCTATTTGATAAACAGCACTGTCAACTACAACAGTAGGGGACTATCAGTCCCTATCAGGACTGGGCCCTTAGGAAGGAAAAAAGGCCCCCACACATACCATTGGCAATACTAGTGACCTGCTTCAGCACTGGCTTTTCCATTTTTTTGGCGTAAAAAGCTGCATACCACACTCGCAGCTCAGTTCCTGGTGGGATGTCCCGGGAGGTGGTGAAGTAAATATCATTGTCATGCTGGAAGGCAGTTAAGTTTTGATGCTCATATTCGGTGGCTGGTCGCACCATCATCATCCAGTTGCAATCATCTTCATTTGAGGTGTCAAAATACACCAGGGGCCCATCCTTCTGGAACACCTGCCAAGCAAAATACGCATATAATAAACCCCTAAAATAATACAAAGTTAAGAAGAATTTTTATTTTCTGCTTTTGTAATGGCTTCCATTCAATGTACATCAGAGAAAAAGCAAGCCTCAACACTTGCATCAAGCATGTTTCATGTATCAGTCACATCTTCAGATGAGTAAGTCTGAGACACACTATCAGGGGCAGGATGGGAACAAACCGAACTTCCATCCTAAGAATTCTTGCTATAGCCACCAGTTCCTCTCAAAATTTGAATGACTGAATACAGGATAATGGAGGGGAATCCAAACAGCACACTGTGAAACACCCATCAGCCTGAGTCACATTTCTGAATCTTTACTTCTGAGTTAGGTATTACTGAAAACGTAAGGCTGAATTCAATTTTTACCGTAGCATTTTTTCTACCAAAACTTGTCAAGAGAAGAATAAAACAAATGCAAGACAGAAAAAAATATTTATTCTGCACGTTTCATAAACCTAATGCATATGTCACTCATTAAGCAAATACAATCAAATTGAAGAGACTCATTAAAACAACTGAAATGAACTGCCATAGTCATTGTCCCTCTTGTATCTTCACATGCAGAAGGTGAAAGACAAGCAGTTTTGCTGACTGTATCCTAGCCCTACCTCCTATAAGGACGTTCACGTCAAACATGCAGAAAGAGCCTTCAGTTTGGTTCTTCTGTATCCTGCCCAGAGAATGCTTGTTTAGGTAGTCCATTATAGGGCATGCCTAAAAGATGTGCCAAATAATTCCCCTACACACTTTTTTTTCCATAGTGGTAGACAGCATAAAATCATCCTGGGTAAAACTGACTCTGTTACTGCTTTTCATGTGCCGTGTCTTACCTTCAGGGGAAAAACTGATTCTTTTTCCAGCTTGGCAACTCTCTTGGATTCAAATGGGCCAAACTGGGTACGTTTCACTAGCTGAGTCAGAGCAAATACTCCTTCAGTCCCATCCTCCAGTTGTCTTATCTCCAAATTAGAAGGCAGAGATGATCTAAGAATTGAAGAGAGAATTGAGAAAAAAACAATTACACATGGGACAAAACTGCAAGAATCCATGGAAGAAAGAAGTCAGCATCTATTTCTCCAATCTCCAGTAACAGAAAACTTTTTTTTCTGATTTCTATGAGGATTTGTAAATAAACAGAGGAGAACAACTACCAGCAGTGGAGGAAGGCTGAGTCAGTGATTACTTGAGAGAGCTGAACCCATGTAAGTCCAGGGATCTGACAGGCTGCACCTGAGGGTGCTGACAGAGCAGTCCAATACCATAGTGAGACGACTCTCTATCCTCTTGGAAAGATCATGGGCATCAGGGGAGGTGTCTGATGACTGGAGAAAGACAAAGGTTGCACCCATCTTCAAAAAAGGCCAAAAGGATGATACAAGGAACTACAGGTTGGTCGGCCTCACTTCAGTCCCTGGGAAAATCATGGAACAAGACCTTCTGCGAGGCATTTACGGGCACATGAGGTGAAGGAGGCTGGAAACAATCACCATGGATTGATTAAGGGCAACTCATGCCTTATGAACTGCCTTCCAGGATAAAATGATCAGGTTTGTGGATGATGGAAGAGCAGTGGATGTCATTTTCCTTGACTTAGCAAGGCTTTCAACTCTATCTCTGATGATATTCTTGTATCCAAGTTGGGATGTTATGGTCTGAATGGATACACAACTACTAGAGTAGTTCTTACTCTACCTGGAGGCCAGTAACAACTGGGGTACAGCAGAAGTCTGTGCTGGTACCTGCTCTGTTTAACACCTTTATCAACAATCTAGAAGGGGCAATGGAGTGCACTCTCATCCAGTTTGCAGAGCACACTAATTGAGGGGCACAGTCAATACATCTGAGGGCAGGATTGCCATCCAGAGGGACCTGGACAGCCTGGAGAGATACACCAACAGGAACCATACGAAATTCCAAGGACAAATGCAAAGTCCTGCACCTGGGAAGGAAGAAGCCCTGGTGATGGTACCAGCTGGGGGAAAGACCCTAGGGGTGGTGGTAGGCAGCAAGCTGGATGTGAGGCCATAGCATGTCCCAGCAGCAAAGAGGGCCAAATGCATCCTGAATGGTATGAACAGGAGCAGCCAAAAGATTGAGGCAAGCAATTGTCCCCCTCTGCTCTACGCTTGCTCGATCCCATTTACCTATTGCTCCCTGTTTTGGGCCCCCAATACAGGAAAGACATCGACAAACTGGAGCAAGCTCAGGGGACGACCACCAGGATGGTCAGGGTCTAGAGCAGTCACCCTGTGAGGAAAGGCTGGGGAAGCAGGGGCTTGATCAGCCTGGGGAAGAGATGGCTGTGAGGGCCCAAACAGCCACCCGTGCACACCTACAGGGATGTCACTGAGACAAAAGGAGTCGGGCTCTTCGCAGGGGCGCATGGCAAGAGCAGAAGAGACAACACGCATAAAATGAAAAATGAGCAGTTCAGCCTGGATATTAGTTCTGACTGGAATATCCTGAGACCTCTTCCAAAATGAATTATCCTATGACTCTACAGAACTTCGGTTCTGATCATGCTTATTTTAAAAAATAAGCTATATCCCTCCCCAAATTTTAAAACCTTACATAGTTACGCAGATCACAGCCCTTAAGATGAAAGCCCTGCAAGCTTCCCTTCTGTCTTCTAGCCCCCTTATTACAAACATTAATCGCAAGTGCCTCTGTGCTCCCTGCCTCTCTCATTTACCAAACAAGCTTCTGAGAAGAACTGTATGTAGTAAATATTGTTACTATATATAATACACAGAGAACATCTTCCAAAATTACTGGAACCAACATATTGGTTTTACAGACACCAAACGCAACCCTATTTTTTCAGGTCTGTGCTAACAGATGAAAAGCTAAAAATAATCAGACGGGCTACTGACTACTCTATAGAAGTTGACACTGGCAGTTCCGTTTTCCTGTCTGGATGAAGAGAAATACAAAAAGATTGCAATCTTAGTGATAAGCAAACGAATTGAAAAAATGCTTTCAGTTTTAATAACAGAATATGCAATGTTAGAGACATTGAAGTTCAGGAAATGTTTCTTAACACTTGTTTTCTAACCATAAAGCATCCATTTTATCTTTTCAGTAGGACAGAGGAAACAACAATCGTGGTTAAGCAACTAGACTGGTTCTTAAGAGATTCGTATCCAGTTTGTGGTTAAACTTGTCCTCAACCTCAGACAACTCACTCTCAGCTACTGTTCCCCAGATGTAAAATAAAGGCTGCAATTATTTTTCTTCTTTCTCTTTCTTATCTTACCTGTTTTTAGCTGTAAACTCTTCAGAAAAATAAATACATTTTTCTGTAACATGGCCATTTTTAAACTCGGCTTTCAAATCCACCATCCAGCAGCCAACACTTCCACTAGGGAACACTTACGCATCTGCACGTCAGAAAAGGCTGAAAACCAGTGCATGCACCATATTTGCAAACGTTCACAGTTGGAACATCTGGGCACTATGGTAGTTCTCCACCGTACAAATAAATAAGAGCATTAAATTGAAAGGCAAAAAAAGAAAAAAGAAGTTAACAGGTAAGAAATAATAGTTTAACTTGTCATTGAATCTGCTTAGGATGGGCTAGAGACTTACTGCACTGCCCAGTTTCTGTGTATAAGAAAAGCACCTCCATCACCAGTTTCTATTACTCCTATGGGCATTTTGAAATTACCCGCAAGAACGAAGCACCTCTAGTGTCAGGACTGTTAAGACAGTAGTCCCCACTAACACTTGCTGCAGGAGTTCATCCACGGCCGGTTTCCAGACATAGGAAGGCAGTGCCTGGCAGGAGCTGCAGGGAGCTTCCTTTCCTGGGAAGGCCCAGAAAAACGGCTGTGGCTCGTGCACACATGCAGCCAGCGTACACTGTGGGACACCAAAAGCATCCTGCCCAGGCAGAGAGGGGTCATGGCACCCACGCGGCAGACCCAGCACATTCAGTATTTGTTACAAAAGGATCCTGGGAATACATGCTATGGCCTACATAGCCAGCATGTGTCAGACTCGCTGCCCACGTGCCCAGGTTTTCTGTCCGCGACTTCCCAAGAAGAAATATGGAAGCCCTAAGCACATTATATAATACATGAAGCTATTTGAACTTGCTTCCGTTTTTGGATTTGTACTGCACCTTCACGATAGTTGTTTCTTTTCCTTAGCCTTACATTTTACACCCTAATATGAATTTTGCTGACAATGCCTGATTGCCTTTCTCTGTAAAAAACACTACTCAGTGTTGTTTTCTCCTAATTAGATTTAGTCTATTTGTTTCTTTTGGCAAGCACAAATGTTTCTGCTATGCTGTCACAGATTTTCTGACAGAAGCATTACCCTTAATCATTCATAAAGACTCAGTAGTAGTAACAACTTGTTTTGCTTCTCAGTGGAGGAACTACAAAGGTTATACCAAGCAGGAGGACACAACCGTTCACATGAATGAGAAATCCTCACACACTTTTCTGAAACTAATACAGTACATCTGACAAGGAGAAAAAGTTGCAGGTACTCGACCAAGACAGAAGTCATCACCCTATCTGGCACTATCTGACTTTTTGCCAGAAACCTCAGCAAAGAAGCCAAGTTATTTTTTTGGCTTCAATTCAGTAGAGCACTTAAGCGTGTGCATCAATTTTTCTATTTAATCAAGGCTATGTGCTTTCCATAGATTGGGACTTCACTTTTCAGCTGTCAGCGTGACACCCATTAAACAGCAAATATGCTTTAAAGAACTAACATGGATGTTGGGTTAGTCAGAACTAACACAAACGTTCCTTACCTTGCCCTGCTCAATACAAAGGAGTCTTTGACTGTCACCACTGGGCCCAGCTCAGGACACTCTGAATCATGGTACTGCCCACAGTCCTCGCACCCTGCAAGGAAGCAGACAGCAGACAGAAAGGTTGATGGAAAACACTTTTGTAAGACAGCTGCCTCCTTTTTTCAAGAGCCAAATACAAAATCTAGCACCAGGCAAAATACATACATATAGAGGCAGATTTTTATTTATATTGCTTAAAAGAACATGTATAATTGATCAAGTTGACAGCTGGCAGCTGTGTAGGTGAGGTAACACACACTGTGATCAGTACGATCAGAAGACAATTGTCTAAATTCTCTCTCAAAGGAAAATAATTGCCTTACATCCACAGTAAATATTCTGCTTAAAGATGGCATTATTCTTCAGATAAAGTGCCATAACATCTAGCAGCTAAAGAAAACCACATTACTACCTTCACCAGAACCCAGGCTTTTAGAAACAGCTTGGGTAGCTGCTCTTTTTAGCGACAGGAGGCATAAGCCCAGTACCAGTAGCAGAACTGGCACGGGGCCTCAAGCAGGGCACAAGTGTGCCGTGGGAGCCCAGCTCTGCCCACAGCCGCACCTGGCCCGCTCATGATCCTCACCCATGGCGCACGGAGAGATACCTCCAAGATACCTTCTGGTGCCTTTCCAAACAAGTCAGCTGGCTGCGCAATACACTTTGGCCACTTCTTAATTCACTGTCAGCTTACCTAAATTAACTTTTAGTTTAAGTGGCTGTAAATTACCCAGAACTGAATGGTTCCTAAGAAACAATTTTCAGATCAGGATAATTTGAGGCTTTCTAAAATAAGCCAACTTAACAGGATTTCAAATGCATATATATTGCTTCACCATGAAAAATAGCTGCCAAACTGCCCTGCCTGGTCAGCTGCTGACGCAGCTTAAGAAGAGATCATCGCACAGGGGTTATATTCCTATAATGTGATTTCCATTTAAGCTCCATGCTCACGAGGGCAAGTCAGGTAACCCCAGTAAGGATGCAAAGTAGAAGGTGGTTACACCTTGTTTGGGAAGAGAACAAGACAAAAGCCATTTCATTCCAGGGTATGCCCCCCCAGTAAAGCGACTCTGTACTCCTAATTAGAAAACTCTCCCTCCCAGTATTTGTCCCAGTGAACTAACAAAAGGATTTCTTCTAAGACATGGAAAAGGGATCCCAACCTACAATAACATAGCTCCACGTTGTTTTTCCTTCTGGCAAGAAAAACAGCTTAGCAGTGAAAATCCACATACATTTGACAATCGGCAGTACCAGCTCGTGCAACCCCCAAGCCTGACCGCTGCTTCCTGTACAGCTGTTTGTGCTGCCTTCTGGTGAACCAAGGAATGAAACAGCCAGCTTTTCCCATCAGTTTATTTTTCAGCTGAATGAATTTCCCAGTCCAGTTTGCTGCACAGCACCACACAGCTGTATCAGAGGAAAGGATCAGTGGGCGAGTGCTATCCACATAGCACCAGCATCAAAACTAAGCCTACAGCCAAATGGCCTCCCCCCATCCTGCACTGTTTACGATACCACCACCCCCCTTAGGTGTGCCCGTAGCTCACACTGCACTTAATATTACTGAAGTAATCTGGGCTAAATACAAATTTCCAAAACCAAAGAGGGTGGAGGAACCACAGAGGAACGTGTAAACCAGACTGCTGAAAAGAACTGGATTATCATCCACTAAGTGTTGTCATAACCAACGGGGACAGGAAGGAATAGCCGGAGCGACAGCTTCTTAAACTGGCTTTGCTGCCAAAGGAAATGAAGCACTTAGTCATCCCCCTTATCTTTCGACTGCACCTAGGCACCCCTCACCTCTGCAAAGATAGCCACTGCACAGGTTCAACAAGGTGCAGACAGCACTGTCCAAAACTACATGCAGGAATAAGCTACACATTTCTCTCACTCCTTTGCAGATGAACGATCAAAGCAAGGGGAATATGATACTGACATTGTGTAGCATGTCTCTCAAAATCTAAGGGATGCCTTACAGCAGACATTCCCCAAGGCTATTACATGCACCACATGTGACATTTCCAAGAGATTATGGCCACAGGAGAAATACAAAACTAAGCATGGGGATAAATGGTAAAATACCCTGGGGGGAGTATATTCACAGACTTCTATAAAATTATTCCAAAACTCTCTTTATGTCTACGAAATACATATTCAATGATGTTAACTATGGGAGTGCACAATTTCATTTATAACAACTCACTTCTTCAGAACGTAAGCAGTCCCCCCATCCCATGGGAAAAACTTACAGAGAGCACAAGAAAGCTCAAGAAATTCAATGAGCACAGCCTCCACTGGAAGGGGGAAAATCGTGTTGTGCGACACCTTCTATCTGCGCAATTAGGGAATGGTATCACATCCCAATCCTTGTTGCTATCCACCAGGGTCTTTTTATGAAGGGGAAGACAAGGTAACTTCACCACTGGTATCTGCAACTCAATAAAAATGCCTATTGAGTCAACACTATTTTTGAAGGAACCCTGGTGAATCGGTGGTGGAGGGAAAAGTGCAACTTTCTTTGCAATATAGTTGCCATAAGGCTAATGTGCAGCTGTGGAGCCATCAAGGGTAAAAAACTGTGGATCCATACCACCAAAGACATATGGTCCATTCTGGTCTTCCCAGATCGGATCCACAATATCTGGGCCCTCTCTGCTCATACAAGTAGGTAAGCAGACTCTACATCTCTTTAACTTTTTTCCACTGTAACACCAGACCCTGCATGTCCAGGCTGGTGACAAAGGAGAGGCTGCAGGGCTAGCATGCCACTGGGAAACGAGCCTACTAGCCAAGCTCCATCAAGCATGGGATTCTGCCCACCGTACTTCCTGGGCACACCACTGCTACAGCCTCTCTTCATGTGCCATGACCCCATGAGTCCAGATCCCAGGTCATGGAGCCCAGTCTGGCACACAGGGTTAAACAGAAGGCAGATCACAAAGCCGAGCTGCATGAAGCGCAGGCCTAGCCGCAGGGACACAAGAAAACACAGTGAACGCCATGAGTGAGACTTGTCAGGGCAGTCGGTGCATCTCAAACTGGGCTTGTCCAGAAAGAATAAGAAACCTGCATCCTCCTCCTGTGGAGGTGCAGATATCTTCAACTCAGGCTAGAGGTCAGAGTTCCCCACAGACACCTCTGGTTGCTAAAGCTCGCTGTATAAACAAAGGACTTAGACCGCGTTAGGCCTTCAGTCTCACTTACTTCAGCCATGAAAAAGCTGTTCTGCTAACTCACATTCAGAGGTCTCTTTGTGTGTTTGCCAAGAAAACCAGGAGAATGTGTATACTTAAAATTAGCAACCTTCTCTCTACTCCTCTATAAGCTGTTCGAGCTTCCTTTACATAAATACTTTTCTAAATAAAAACTTAGCCTGTTTTAGTCTTTAATTTCAAACATTCTGGGTAGACAAATCACATCATGAGAAGTTGATAATTTTCCTTTCTAATACTTACAAATAAACATAGTTTCATCACTGCCATCTTCAGCCATTTTTTAAACCTGCCAAAATACAAAAGATGAAGTTAGTTCTGAATTACTTTTACCTTCCAAATTATTGAAACATCCCTTTATGGAGTAACGATGCTGACTGACCCAGAGCATACCCAAACACATTACTGCCCCTGCAGGAGTATCAACGGAAAGTTGAAGAAATCAAAGTTGCTAAAAATCCCCCACTGACTGCTGTATCATTACATGTGCTGCTGAAATAACTACCAAGCCTAAATATCTGTAGGTTCACAGGCATTTCTCTCTTGAGGCAATGTTGTCTCATGCCGTTCCCCATCCCTCCTCTCACCAACCTCCAGCCATTCCTGTGTGTCCCTGCACCCCCTGCTATAAGCTCCCGTGGAGCCTCAGAACAAGCAGGGCCAGAGGGCTAATCCAGGCCAGCAACCACCGCTGCAGAAACAAGGCCCATCTAGTTCAGTGCGACATCTTATTGAACAGTAGGTTAAAAAATTATCTCTGAAGGGTGGATTACTTATTTAATAAACACAATAATCTTAAGAACCTAAAAAGTGCAGATATGATCACAGATTTGTTCCAAAGGCAAAGGTATACTGTGGTAACAAGCACCAGAAAACCTGGGAAAACAAATCCTGTCTCTGTCACTGACCTTCCATGAAATGGTAACTCACCAATTTGCTTTCACCTGTAAAATAAGGATAATCTATATCCACTTTTATAAATCAGTTTTGGCAGTATGTATTAAAAACTTGTATAAACACTATTTATTGCTCCTCAACGATGTCTAGACAATCTAAATTATGGTTGGCAAGTAGGCCAATTATGTATGGGTAAGATCACGACACAAGCAAGATCTAGAAGATAGTTTTCCCTTTTCTAACCATGAAAAGGCTCTCCTCTTCAAATAAGCAATTTTCCCAATGCCCCAGTGAGAGGCAAAGCAACACGAAGATTGAGACCCAAGTCTAAAAGAGACTGAGGCTGCAGAAATAGCGAGCACATTGGTCAAGAAGAGAACAGGAAGGAGTAAGAGACTGAACCTGTGAGAGGGAGGAGGACAGGAGGAGAGGAAACGTGACCAAAGACACACCAAGCTAGCAGAGCCCTGTTCGAAAAAAGATAAAGCATTTGCTACTACAACAACAAAAGCCAAGACAAAGATACGTACAAGCACAGCTGTTACTCAGGATCAGCATAGGAGCAGCGAGTTTACTCTTGAACACTGATGCTTCATATGCTCTGCCTGGCTGGGCCCTGAAAATATGCCTCAGGCTGGAGCCCGCAGTGGCAGCTACTTCTGCGCAGGTACCGGCTCTACTGACTTCTCAGCACAAGTGAAGTCCCTGTCCCACACAACCCCTTTCACTGCTTCAGGAAGGACTCCATACTTGCGCCAAGCCTGCTGCTAACGCCATGACGGCACCTGCACGTGGCAGGGAGCAATGTCTGATACACAGCTGCCAGCTGCACCCATGCTCCCCCCCGCCTCAAGCCTCCACCAGAAGCAGAAACAGGTTCCTTCACCAATCCTTAGGCTATTCCTGATTAGCAAAGGACAGTCCATCGCCACACGGAGATGTGCTGGGCGGGAAGCCAGCACGTCAACTGATGGAATATAAAGGGACACCTGGTTGCTGGGGCTTTTGGCCACGGCAGGAGGGATCTTGCTGCTCAGTTATCTGGGCAACAGCCTAAGGAGGATTTTGGTCACCGAGTCTGGGCATTCCTCCACAGCCCACCCCAAGCACCGCCCTCCCCAACTCCACCAAATGTCAAGAGCATGATCCCCCCTAACACCTGTTTCCCCAGTAAGGGGCCAGCACTGCCCACCTGTGGCACAAGCTAGGCCTTCCTTGGCTACGGCTTTTGGGGACTAAACTCATATAATAAAACACTTAAACGTTTATACAAAAGCCCAATGCTGAGCACGAGCAGCAATTCAGGTAACTTCCCAAAAGCTCTTTTCCTGAAAGCACTGTAAACAATGCAACAGGTATTTAGGGAAACCCAGAGTATAACGGTGCAAAACAAGCCACAGAAGGCGCATTGTAGGTTGATGTCAAAAACGGTTTGTTTTGCTTTTTAACCAAGATATTTTGTGGATGCTCTGCACTATTTCAAGAGGTGAGGTGTACGTCCAGTTATTTTTAGATAGTTTGTGTCCTGACAAGACTTTAATCCTAAATACGGCTGAATTAACAAATACTCTTCTTGGTCACTGGTTCAGATACGCAGGGGACACAGTGCAGCAAGACCAGCAATACTGCTGTGTAACCTGCTCGTCAAAGGCATTCACCTTCTAGGACTTTCCCGTGTCGCATTCTTCACAAACAGCAGATCGATGACATGCAGCATTACAGAAGCAGCAACGTCAGTCTTGATCTAGGGGCAGTCACATGAGAATAGCACCAAAGGGGCGGAGAAATCGTAGTAGCATAAATGTTGTTCAGGGTGATGGGGAGAAACTGGCAAGGTCCCTTAAACATACCTCACGTAGGTGGTAAGGACACTAATCTCGGTCATTATCTGCATTAGCATAATTTTCATTTTTGTAGCAAGTATCTTCATTTTCCACAACGCAAAATTTCTGATTTGTCATCCATCTTCCCTATGCTCAGCACAATGACCTGCTATGCTCTGAAATAAACAGGAATGGGTGACGTATTATGTATCAAATAAGCTCACACCTCAACACGCAGGTGCAAAAAGAGGACTACCTTGCATTAGTATTTGCACCTCGTTACAAATTCCTGCGTGGTCTTTTTTTCCCCCCTTCCTACTTTACAGAAAGCGTAGGAAAGGAAGAACTGCACCAAAGCAGGTTTAACAATTCTGCTTTGCAAACACATACTATTTCTCACCCATAGACTTCAAAACTCATCACAAATCTCAACTGTATTTCCCAAGAGTTCTTGAAATAAATGACATTATGCCACCCGCTCCAGCTCGTAAACGGAGACACAAAGTGCCATGCTAGCTCACACGATGGCACTGAAGATAGACTTTAGAGTTTTTTACCCTCAGCTACTGTTGTTCTGAGCCACGTCTGATTTTTTTTCTTTTCAAGCATTTGTATCAGAAAAATATTCCATTAAGTCACTCATCCTACCGCACATAACTATGTTCTTCTCTTGCAGAGAGAATCAAAGCTTCTGGGAATCCCAGATATTTTTATATAAAACAGAGAGCAATCATTAAGCAGTGAATAATCAGGTGAAAAGCTACACAGACAAAATTAGACCACAGGTACGAGGCCTAATTCTGACTGCAGAAAAAGAGCAGAAAACCAGAATTTTCTGCTTGTATAATTAACCAAGTGACTTTGTGCCCAAGAGTAGAGCACACAGCTATGCACACAAGCTCTAGCTGCAACATGGGCCTCCGAACACTGCTGAAACTCGAGGGAACCCAAATGACGACACTGAGGGGCTGCAGCGTCACAGGAATCTGCTTGCAAAGCATGACGTGCAGCGTTAGTGTCAGGGAACCACTCAAGCCATAAGCGATCAAAAAATGTAAGACCTGGTGTAAAAGCGTACTTTCCACTAGTAAACAGCTGAAGAAAAAAATCAGGCTCCAGTGGTGAGTCGAGTAATTTTGATCTTGCAAATGGATTTAAAACAACAGGTACGAAGAATTAAAAAATAAACCCAATCCCTAAAAATCTGTATTTGAATTTAATGACCAACAAAGTAAAATTAAAGTTTCCCTTTCTTCTTTCTTCAGTTTTCCATTAAAGTTCAACAATGGACTTCTACTAGTGTGAATAAGTAACTTGAAAACAGAAGCAGATGGGTACTGGAAATATATGCGTTCAAGCAAAATGCACTTAAAAATACTCTTTGTTTTCTTCACGATATAAGTCTAATTTGTTCACACTACTGCTCAATGTAATCAAAAACTATCTGGCAGAATATCTGGTAAACTACAGCGAGGCCTTGTATTTCTAAGAAATTACGACCATTCCACCAGTTACTGTTGAGAAGGGGAACAATTTCAGTACCAGTCAGGGGGAGCACAGCGCAACAGAGTGGGTGTTGACTTTACGCCACCTGCCCTCTCCAACATCTCCTGCGATCATGTTCACCCTGCCCAGGGGGAATGAAGTATATGCAAAGTTTAACGAATGTGGGCAGACAACGAGTGTACTGCAGAAAAAATGCGTGTGTGTGAAGCACTGCAGACTGGGGCTTTCATCCTTTCGTCTTGCAATCGACACACCGCGCCTTCTTCCAGAAGGCACGCACCTAGAGAGCCAGGGCAGGGGAAGGGCAGAGCCGCCAGCCAGCGGATCAGCCGTCGGCCCCGCCGCCGGTAAGGGCCGGTTCCCACACTCGGTTTACCAGACCTGCCTCCTCCTCCCACCCTCTTCCATTTGGATCCCGCCTTCACACCTGAAAGCGGCTTCCCCCCCACACCACCCCCGCCACCCCCGCGGCGAATCCGTGCCGCGCCGAGGCGCTCCTCGCTCCCGCGGCCACCGGCTCGCCAGCTGCCGGCACGGGCCGCCCCGCGGCGACTGCAGCCCCTCGTCCCGGCTGCCGGCGGGGAAACGCCGCTGCCGGCGGCACCAGCCACAACGCGGCCGTTTCCTCACAGGGCCCGCGCCCTCCCCGGACCAACGGCTTTACCGGCCGAGCCCCGCCTCTGGGGACAGAGCCCCCCCCCCCTTTCCCCCGTTACACAGCCCCAGCGGATCGCACCCGAGCCGCCGCCACCGCCCGCGCCCCCCGCACGACGCCGCCGCGGGGGCTGCCCCAGCCCGCCTCACACACCGCCCCGGCGGGGCCGGCGCTCGGCAGCGCGGCCAGGCGCAGCCCGGCGGCGGGGCCGGAGCCTCCCGGCGCCGCGGGGTGTGTGTGTGCGTGAGTGTGTGCGGGGACGGACGGACGGACGGACGAGGCCTCGGCGCGGCGCCGCGCCCGCCGCGGGCACGGTCGGCGCTGAGCGGCGGGACCGCGCCGCAGCCGCCAGGAGCCCGGCGGGCGACGGGGCCCGGCCCGGGATCCGGGAGCGGCTCCGCCGGGTTTTGCCTCGGACCCGCCTCACCCCCCTCCCTACTGCCCTCCCTCCGCGCGCCGCGGCGCGGCCGCTGTAACAAAGAACAGGCGGCATGGAGGAGGCGGCGGCGGAGGAGGAGGAGGCGGCGGGCCCGCAGCCGCCGCCGCTCCGGGAGCCCTCGCCGCCGCCCCCGCCTCGGCCCCGCGCGCCCTGGGGAGCGGCGGGGCGGCGAGAGGAGGCGCGGCGGGCCGGGCCACGCGGGCCGGGCGTGGGGCGGCGGGGCGCGGGTCCCGTGCGTGGGGTCCCGCGCGTGGGCCGGGGAGGGAGGGGGCGGCGGGCGGGAGCGCGGGGAACCGGCGTTACCTGTCTGGGGAATGGCCAGAGCCGGATCGGATCCGGACTCCGGGTTCCGATCCGCTCCGGAAACCACGCGCCACCGGAAGCCGGTGCGGCCGACCGCAAAGCACGGCGGGAAGTGTAGTCCACCGGCGGCGGGGCGGGCCGCGCCGCCCGGGCCCCGACGCGAGACGCCGCCGTTAGCGGGGGGCGGTGGCGGCGGGTGGGGAGCGGCCGGGGAAGGGGCGGGGGGCGGCGGCGGCGCTGTCCCTCTCCCGGCGCCCTCATCGCCCCGGCTCGCCCCTGCCAGGGCAGCGGTCTGCCCGGCGGCGGCCGGACCTTCAGCACCGCGTGGCTGGGGTCCCCCCCCGGCCGGGCCCGTTCCCGGGCGAGTACGACACCTGTGCGAGGAGCGGCCGCCCCCTCCCGGCCGGCTCCCCCGTACCGCCCTCCGCACTGCCGGCGCGGCGCTTCGGCCCTGGGCTGGGCTGGAGGAGGAGGGTGGCTGCCATCGAACCTGGCGTAGCACCCAGGTTGCACAACCTGGGTTTTTCCTTTCTCCTCCTGGCCGGTGTCGGCCGCGAGGTGGAAGTCCCACAACCGGTCTGCCAAAAGGCGTTAAGGGTTCATAGAAACGCCACATCGGGCACACAGCAGGCAGATTTTTCCCCCGTCGAGCCCCGAACGAGTACCTGAGTGCCCATCTCCTCAGTACCCAAGCCTCGTTGAGGCTAACAAGGTCAGCGCTCCCAAGTCTCGGCAGCCCTGCGTTACCGGGATGTTATCAGGGCCCAGCTCCACTGTGCTCGACGGCAAAGAGCAGGACCACACATACCATTCAGGAACAACCAGCGATGCCTATTTTTTTATGTCGTGGGCTACCGCTGAGACCTGGTGCCCAGGAAACAAAAGGACATGGACTCGGTGCCCTCAGCTCAAGGCGTTTTAAACCCCCAATTCGGGTTACTGCGGTGCTCGCCCCCCTCCCAGCTGAAAGGTGCGCCGTGCAGCCAAGAGCACCCCTTCAGAGGCAGAGGCCAGGGCCAAGAAGTACTTACGCTTTTTGTATTCAAGCAAGATGCCCCAACTTTTTCCGCCGGTAAGAAGCGTCGCCCACAATGGCGTTCCCCCACAGCCTTACGCAGCGCTCCCTGCCGCTGTGGTGTGACTGGCCAGTCTTCACAGTAGGAGCAGCCCTGAAGATTCAAAGATGATGGAAAGCAGGCGCCAGCTCTGTCCTCTCCAGGGGATGTGCTCTCCTCACGGCTACGTCTTTAACGGTTAAGGCCAGGCCCTTTCTCACCTCACCTTACCCATCCCACGTCCCCTTCTGCACAAGTACCCAGTTTCAAGAGGGATGTGCAGAGTATTGTGACTCTCTTCTTGTTAAGTGCTCGGGTAAACTGAAACAGTGCAGCATTTGAATTTTGAAAATGTTGCTTCTTGGGAAAACAGTGTTAATTTAAGGAGGGGGAACCATTTTATTCTTCAAAAATGACTCGCCAGAAGTTTTCAGTGAACACAGGAGTAGCAAGGGGAATTTTTCAAGGATCTAACCGCATGTACAGGTCATTTGCTTTTTCAAAGACCGAAGCCGACTGGCTTTTAGTTTTTTATAGTCTGCTTTTACTTATTTTCCCTGTACATCTCAGTGCATATTGACATTCACAATGCTGTCTTTGGGCCTCCGCCTAGGTTTCTCCAGCATCCAGTGCACAAGGGTGATTATCCTACTTGCAGTGCATTCACTTTGTCAGAATAAGTATTAACTAATTCAGAATAGTTATCTGTATGGCAGTCTGGATTTACAATGCGTCTGAGTCTGCATCCTGCAGCTCCAAAATAGAATCATAGAATAGTTTGGGTTGGAAGGGACCTCTAAAGGTCATCTAGTCCAACCCCCCTGCCATGGGCATCATGGACATCTTCAACTAGATCAGGTTGCTCAGAGCCCCCTCCAACCTGACCTGGAATGTTTCCAGGGATGGGGCATCCACCACCTCTCTGGGCAACCTGTGCCAGTGCTTCACCACCCTCAGGGTAAAAAATTTCTTCCTCATATCTAGTCTAAATCTACCCCCTTTAGTTTAAAGCCATTCCCCCTTGTCCTGTCGCAACAGGCCCTGCTAAAAAGTTTGCCCCCATCTTTCTTAGAAGCCCCCTTTAAGTACTGATAGGCTGCAATAAGGTCTCCCTGAAGCCTTCTCTTCTCCAGGCTGAACAACCCCAACTCTCTCAGCCTTTCTTCAGAGGAGAGGTGTTCCATCCCCCTGATCGTTTTTGTGGCCTTCTTCTGGACCCGCTCCAACAAGTCCATGATTTCTTTTTTTTTTTTTTGTCAGTACTCCTACTTTTCTGCAGAGTTAACATCAGACTGTGAACTTGCATCTTACACCAGGCTCGCTGGGGTAGAGAGATGAAACAAAATGAAGATCCCTTCCATTCATTGTTTAAGAATGATGAACTGGAGGAAAGAGTATGGCGCCAGACTTAGTGCTACATCTATTCCTGCTCTCGCTCTGATAGGTCTTGTCACTTTTGCTAGCATACACGAATGGCATCACACAAGTTATAAAACCTCAGCCAAGATTAGAGCAGGAAGGAAAAGTGAGAAGGTTTGTTGGGAGACTATTAGGAAATTTCAGCTAAGCACCTCAAAGATATGAAATGAACAGGCATAGAAATGTGGGCAGTAATTCCCAGTAAGGTAACATACAATTTCCTTGCAAAAGAAGATACAACACTCACTTTGGGAAGGGAAATAAAACCACTATTGGGGCCATTTTCATGTGAATGCCTATTTTTGGTGGATTTTGTTGTTTTTTTTTCCCCTCAGTCTGGTAGGACTTTGTGACAGCATTAATTTAGAACATAACTTTTTCAGTAAAATGATTGCAAGAGAACCTTATTCCCAGGCTGTGCTCATTTTAGTACTGGTGTCCTCTATATAGGATCTAGGCCCTAAGACTCCTCCCCCTTTGCTCCCAAAATTACAAATGGTTTCAGGATAATACAACATAACTGAGAGAAAAAATAACGAGTAACTACAATGAGTTCCACAATTCCTTCTTTCGTTAGATTCTCACCGAGTCCATGTTTCAGGCCATTTCTCAAAGAACAAGAAGGGGCTACCTGATACGGCCGGGGTTATCAGAAACAACCCACAGTGTCAGCACAGCGTAGGTGGAGAACTCTGCTCCTGAATAAACAGGTAAATGGACTGTGTTAAGCAACAGGTCAAATTAGTGAAGGAGAGTAGAAAACCATCTGTTACACTTGGCTGACTAGGTATGTAGGACAGCACGCTACACAGAGACAATTGGCTTTTATTGTACGTACAGCAGTAGTTACTTCTTTAAAAAAATCCTCTTCTCAGGCTTTTTAGTGATACAATAAATCTGTACATCATAGACTTCTTAATTGCACCAACTTAATTTTGTGTACACACAGAAAAAAGAAAATAAACCCCACCACAGAAGAAGTGACTATCACAGTTGAATGCTAGAAAAAAAATGTTTTACCCCATCTGGAATATCAGAGCATACTACATTATTGGGAAATACAGAGTTATAGTATTGGAAAGACCTCGGACCCATCCTTATCAGCTATTTTCACACCATGCCAGCACCTTGCATAGTAACAGTTTGGATATCCTGAGTGAAATGGTATTATTCACCCCTAACTTAAAGTAATCACCCCTGTTACAACCTTGAGTTGTTTGTCAACAAGGCTGTGGCTTAGCAATGTACAGAAGCATATGCTGACTTCAAACACATGAATAAATCCACTTAGGTCCTGTGGAGGTCAAAGCATGAGGTCAGCTGCTCCCACTCACACTGGGAATGTCTTAGCCCGGAGCTACGGTATACTTAATTCTGTACCAGGATAAGCACTTATTGCAAACTTCAGCTCTACAATTCAAAAACTGCAATAAACTAAAATGAAAAAGCCATGCGGCTCCCACCTTGTATAGAGCTCTTGCTCCTTTTAACACCTAGAGCTACCAGAGCTGAAAAAGATGTTAAAACAAGAGCAAGACTCTTATTTTCCTTCTCCATACACATTTGGTAGCATTTTATGTGGTTGACTTCGCTTTTTCCTATGATACTTTGCAAATCAAGAACACCAAAACTTTACAAGAAATACACAGCAGAAAGCTTTCACTTGAAAACCACCTAGAACCAGCAAGGAGATGCAGGACCAGGAAATGCTGTAAAATTTCACTGATCCTCAAAACTGGTATCATTGCCAGGCAACAGAACACCTCGAAAAAAGCAGCGCTGGAAGCCAAGTCCTCTCAAGAGCCAGACAGTAACTACAGGTCTGTATAACCTGGAGCCCCAACCTCTCTCCCAAAGAAAGAGCAGGGGAAAAAGAAAATCTAACAGAAAGCATAAAAATAATAAAGCCCAGTATTTATGCCTACACAGTTTATGACCTGTCCATTAAGTCAAAGAAGTTTGCCAAAGGTATTTTGCTTTTTAAATGAATATGAACTTTTTTCCACTACGGCATTCCTTCTCCTTCCTGCCACCTAAGATTCACAAATTTCATATATAGTTAGGAGTGAAATGACTGTCATTTCTTCCTGGGGTGAATTGGATATGAAATACCGGTGACCTAGGGATAAAGGACCCCCTCCTCTTTAAAGTGACTTTTAAAGTGATCTTAGTCACTTTAAGAAAGTTACCTAGCTTGTATTCACACCTGAAGTATTAGGAAGTTTTATTGCTTTAATCTACAAAGAGAAATTTAACTCTTGTAGTACTTACTCGGTCAAAATTCACACTAAAGCCAAGGCAAATCTTGGTTAGGTAAGGATGCAGGTTGTCTCCATCAAGGCAAATGAAAAGCAAAAGTGCCATAAAGCAAAACAAACCACAAATACAGATTAAGAAGGTTCAGTTATGGGCAGAAAAATTCTTTAGAACGGAAAAGCAAGCCTTCATCTCTTAGTCCTCATAAAATAAATACCGTGCCTTCTTTGCTGTACAGAACATCCAGAAACACAAAAGTGTAAGAAAAGGGGCAAAAAGGAAGAAAGATTTCACAGATTGTTTCCAAGCTATTGTTCTGAAGTAATTAAATTGGAAGACAGAAAAGAAGAAGTTTTCAGTGTAATATCAAGCAGAGATTTGTTCTACTCTTCAAATGTGTAGTTATTAAAATTATGAAGATTGCAAAACATAAAAGAGCAAAATGATTCCCTCCAGCATCCTTCATACAACTGCAGAGGAGATATGCAGCACCTGACAGGATACGTCGCAGTGTTAGTTATGCCAGTGTACAAATCCAGTCTTCCCGACCCAAACCTGTAGCATAGCTCCCGCTGGTTGTCAGGACCCACCTCACACTGACCTAAACACTGGTACACAAACAACGTACATACTGAGATCTCCTGATCTTAAATGACAACCTAATCGTCTCGGAAGGTGGGAACGGGATTCAATATTATGGGCCTTTGGGGTCGTCACGACTGAGCAACTCAGTTCTCCCTTTGTGTTTAGTACTTCAGTTTGTTTTTACAACAGGATATAAATTATTTGTAGAGCAGTAGGAAGGGGTGAAGAACACACCAGCCAGCTATGGAGGTCAAACCTCAAACCAAACGATGCTTATTTTCCTGAGGAGCGAAGGCAATTAAAAAACAAGATTCCCTTTTTACCCCAAATGCCTTGCTTTCCTCATCTTAAGAATTAATTCTCTCTCAATATATGCAAGCCCAAACCTTCACACAGTTTGCAGTATAGAATGTTCTCGTTCCCGCCATCAAGACACGCATTTAGGCAATCACCAAGACCTTAAGAAAGAGGAACCAAAAAACCACTTCAGTGTGTATCTGTTCCTTGGGGTAAGCTACAAGCAAACCCTACTTCTGTATTCTGCACATTATTCAGTGTTATTTCCACCCCATTCTACAGTACATGATAAAGCTTCTGGAGATTGAAATCCCAGTTCAGTACTTTAAGCAGACTTCAAGTAGTGTTACGTGCCCCCTTTACATTCCCAATCCCACAGCTCTTTGCTTTTAGTGTAAGGGGGTGCTACCCATGGAGCTCGGTCTCACTTTGATTTCTTGAACTCAGTGACCAGTTGTGGGTTTCTCCTTCAGCAAACAAGACTGAGCATTTAAAACATGGCAGGGATTTGACCCCCCACCCTGCCCTGTCATGCAAAGAGCTCCTAGTAAAGTCAAGGGAAAAACTGTATGTTGAAAGAACATAACATCAGGTTTTTTAATGCTCATATCATGAGCCACTGTAGAACAAGAAACCTAACTTCTACTTTGTGTTAAATTAACAATAAACAAAAGTGTTCAAGCACATTCAAGCTGGACAAACCTGTATTACTGAACTGGGATTTCTAAGCACGTTACAGCTCTAGAAGACTCATTTGTAACCAATTTTCAAAATACAGAATATTAAAATGCCTTCAAGTTTTTTCATAATAAACAGCATGCTTAAATGTACAACTATTTGATAGTCTGGACTACTGTACTACCACAGTGATTTTAGGAGGTTACACATAAACAGTGTTTTTAAACAGTAGGATCAGTTAAAAGATTGTGACAGTTCATTTCTTCTAATATTTTCTTGGTAAAAAAGAAACCAAACCCCCTCTACTTTTATATTCTTTATAAAAGCATTTACCAAGGAATCTAGAGTCCATCAGAAGTTTTGAAATGTGTTTCTGTTCTTCAGTGACTTTCTATTTTTGAAGAATGGTTTAAGTTGAAAGCCCAAATATCTGCCAAAGTGTTGGATGTCTTTTAAGGGGAGGAAAGGGGGGAGGGAAATCACTGTTGGCAAAGCAGGCACAAATCTATCATTCATTCACGTCAGTAATTTAGATGGAATGGATGTTTTTCTTGGCTAAAGAGAACAGGCTTGGTCCTTTGTCCTCAGTAGGAATGTAGATGATGGAAAAGTACAGGTATGCACGAAAGATGGTACCTGTGAAATACTGACTGCCATTTTACTCTTCTTAATAGCCAAAACAAGAACTATGCCTTTACTTTCATCAGTTTTTCCTTTTAATTTAAAGGAGCCAGCTGCAATATTTAATGAGGAAAAAAGTAAAAAAACTCACCCAACCAACCACTCACCACATGACAACACTGGTAGATCTAGAAACTGAAAGATGACTATGGGAATTGTTGTTACTATTTTTTAAAAAGCTCTGTTCACAACTGTGTTTTCTAAGATCTCAGTAAGTGTTTGGCAAGTAAAACAAGCTGTCTAATGAAAAGCATTACAGGGTTAAATATGCTCTATTCATCACTTATTGCTCCTAGCTTTGCATTTGATATGATGGTTAATATACTTGTCTAACAAGTACTTGGGAGAAGGAATTAGAGCCCCTAAGATAGGTTTTTGCATCAGCAACGCAGCTTCTCACACAGGGAAGAAAAGCTACATGTAAGAATTTGTAAATGTTTTGTTTGCGAGTAGACTCAAGTAGACTTTAAAAAACGTTCTGTTTTTTTAAGCATAACTTATGCACAGAACATCAAACAATATGCTAGTATAAGTATTTGCATAATTTATTGATTTATGGCTAATATCAAAGGCATCTCTCCACCTACATGGACTGAGCAGTTATTACAGCAGGCTACAGTTACTACAGTAGGCTATCTTAATCAGCATTTTAGTTCTGCTTCTGAAAACTTACCCGTTTCCAAATTACGATATAAACTGGATCTGGGTGTCTCTTTTCCCTTTCAGGCTGACTAGAAAAAGAAGTTGAGACTTGCGTTGCTACTATTCCAGGCTGCAGTAAGGAAGCACAGTGGTATCTTCTCTCTTTATAGTGGTTCAGTCATATAAGCAGGTATGATGTTTCAGTCCTTAGCTCCCCATTAATGTAAACTAGGTGCTTACATGCAGGTCCTCCCCACCTGCATCATTCCCCATCCTCCCTCATCTTTTACAATAAACCACATGGTCCTCCAAAAGCTGTCATGATACAATTAGCGCTGCTTGTATTTGGAGGAGCAACTTTATAATCAGAGAGAAAAAGCGTTCTGGAAAAATAAACAAAAAAGACAAGCTTTCTGTTTATTCCTGGACCACTGTATTAGTGAACATCATTTTATGCAAGTCATCAGCCATATTTGTATTCTCTAGTGCTGCTCTGTAAACAAATGGTCAACTGATGTGCAAGTATCCCATCAGACAGTGTTCAGTCTTACACGTATGGTTCTGCCGAAGCACCATTCAGTTTGTTCTTGCTTTTGTTTTTTGAAAGGAGCTTTCTGTTCAGAATACGTGAAAGCGTGCCTCCCTTCTTGCGCGTTTCCTCTGACAGTGGCTGCTGCAGGTAGACAAGATCGTTGTGCGATTGACTCATTCCTGGATCCTTCTGATGATGTCGCCGGCGGAAAAAGAGCTTCGCACTTTTTTTCAAAATCCCACCTGCGGAAGCAAACAGCAGAGGTGCAGGACACTTTAGACAGAACAGGCTGCTTTCCTCTTGGAGCTCAGCTTTAACCGTAACTGCAGCCCGACTGAAAAAAGCCTTGCTCTTAACATTTCCAGTTTAAGCATCACCCTGGTAACTATTCAAACAATGTTAGAAAGCTAAGAGCGTGGTGAATCTAAAGCAAGAATATTGATGGTTTGTATGTAGAGGCCACAATAGTATGAGTTCCACCTTGGAACAAGTCATTTCCGATACTGGCAAATGCGAGCAATCGTCGTGCTTTCAGCCAGAGGCACACATACATACACTACATGCTACTGAATCCTCCTTGCCCCGCTGTTGATCCAGCTCTCTCCCAGCTGAACACTGCTGAGAAATTCAGACTCCATGGAAGTGTGTATTTCTCCACTTCTCCTCATTCCATGCAAGTATCATGCAAACTGAATCATGACAAACTCTGGCAGTTCTAGATCTATGCATATACACACACTTGTACAGTTAGTACAAACGTTCAGGAGGGAAGAGCTCACATATATTGCTAGAGGAGCACTAAAGAAAAAAGGAATTTTCCTTCAGTTCTTTCAGAAATGATGCTGTTGAAAAGGAAGGAAAGCTACTGTGAAACATGCCTATGAGCAATCAAATATTAATCCTCCGATTTCAGCTTCTAAAGTCAATCCACACATCTTGTGGAAGTCTCCTTCCTTAACACTTCATTAGTTTCAAATGCTCTTCTGAAAGCTACGGTAGTGTTCAAACATACACATGCACAGCGTTTGGTGTGGGTTGTATGCTGGGTTCTCACATGTCAAACTGGCGTATCTGATCTTTCCAATACAATAAAAGTAGAGAGTATTTTATAAAAGGAATGAAATAGAAGAAATAATGTTACTGTTTCTTGTTTCAGAGACCAAAGGAGCTGAAAAGAAAAGATTAGCCCATGATGCACAACATGAAGGTGGCATTTTAATTTGAGGTGAAGGACACTGTTGGTGCTGAAGAACGGTACCTGGCTGTCAACCTGCATGCAGTAGGCCCATACAAGCCAGACAGCACGTTTTCTATACGAATTTGGTAGCACCACCTACAACAACAATCATGAAGCATTTGCTATTTTAAAATCCTGTTAGGAATAGCAATTCACTTGAAGCAGATTAAAAATAATATTACATCTGCTTCCAATAGGTTCAGAAATTTGCTCAAATCCCTTCTGCGGTAAATTAGGTTGCTTTATGTTGTTGTAATTCCTTCCCTTGATCCCATGTCAAACCTATTATGCAGCCAAGGCAATTGCAGCTGTCATCTCACCAGGGACTCAGGACTCATGTTGCCAACACCAGCCACCAGTACTCTTCTCTCTTTGCAAGCTCGAGTTGTTTTTGCAGCCACCGTTCTGCCGAATTCCACCTTCCCTTTCCATGTGCATGTGTGCCTGATGTGTAAGGCAGCTCGGTGGCAGCTGGCAGGGACACCGCTCCGAGCTACCAGCAACACTCAGCCTGGTGTCAGTACATCAGCCCAATGTTAAAATTGCAACAGTTTTGTGCAGAATTGGGTAGCGGTGTTGTCCAAGAGGCACGAGCCAATTTGAACGAAGGAGGACCCAGGTAGCAAGCCAACACAGGAGCCTTCTGGCAGTCAGACTAGTACGTGAAGACAGTCACCTCCCTGGCAAAGCTTCCACACCTTGTTCCCGCACCACCATCAGGTTTCCCGATTCTTTCTCAGTTCAGCTATTAATTCCTGTCGCTGCATGATCTTGATTCTGCTTTTCCTCCCATTGCAAATGGATACAAAAAGCAACACACAGACCAATTCTTTCATGTGATACTGTGCAATAGCTAGAATTAGATATTTGTCCCCCAAGGACTTTAGACAGGCTGCGTGTCATTTTGCACAGCGACAGCTGCAGAATAGGTATTTCACGGCAGCTCTGCTGCACGCAGCCAGATGCTTCTTTGTTCAGACCAGAGCAGTTACAAACATGTGCTTGGGATTATTACTTTGTATTTTAAGGACTAAGCACTCAGCACCTGGGATGATATTCTAGCATGTTTTGTCTTGCTGCTGCTGAGACTTTTCTCACAGGGCATGATGGGATGGAAGCAGAAGTCAGCTGAAAGCAACTGGAACTCATGGATTTGAATCTTGACTGCTCTCCCATCACCCTCTGATTGATCTTTTCAGCAAGGCAGTACCACTTCAAGCTGTTGTCAACAGCATAAAAGAAACAGTGTTCAACCCCATGATCCTGACAGTTGTTAATATGCCAAGGCTGGCAGGGATTGATGAGGCCTTGCTGCTGTGCAGCTTTTGTTTTAGCAGTCAGCTGTTCTGCCCAGCGGTCTTGTTAGCTGCAGCTGAAGCTGTGCCAACAGAAGGAGTAGGACAGAAGGGTTTATCCATAAGCAGCTATTTAGTCCTATCCCTTCAGACTGATTTCCCATAATGGGAAATAGAACCGAACCAAGAATGCTGCAAAAATTGTGCCGGTGGCCTGGGACAACTCGCTGCAGGTGAAAAACTGCAGGCAGCGCTTCCCTGAGAGCAGCACAGACTCAGCACAAGAAGCAGCAGCCCCCCGACATGAAAGCTCCCTGTGTTTTCAGAGGTACTGAGGTCATTGCTACCTGGAAGCTTGCCACATCCCTGCTGCCACCCATCAGTCTCTAGCCAGTTTGGTACGTGCTGCCTGACAGTGGCTCCAGCTGTTGTGGAGGCATGCACCCCTGCTAAGAAAGCAGGGTAGGGCAAATCACAAGCTTGGCGATGCTCGTGCTATTTGCATGCTTACTTCTCGAGTTCAACAGGATCCACATGCCAACTCTGCCCCTAACACCAGGAGATAAGCAGAGAGCATGTCAAGAGTGCTGTACAGACTGACTGGTCTTCATAGGCTCCTCTGCACTAGTTTAGGGTGTTCTGAAAATGCTTTGTGGGGCTAGGATCACTTCTGAATGTCATTTTTGTTAATGAAGGAAGATTTCCTTCCACATCTACAGGGATACGACTAGAAATCACTTTTTCCATTCCTTCCCAACTTCCAAAACAGTTTTTATCCAGGTGGTTTTGTAAATACCTGCTAAGGTCCTCGTAGCTCTACGAGTTAGGCTAGAAAAGAGATCTAGAAAACTGTAAGCAGCAGGTTTTAAAATAAGCATTCTGCATATGCATATAAGTTATGGGGTCACACATGGTTTGCACGAGCAGATGTTTGGTTGATAACCAGATACTACAGGAATGGGCATGATGGAGAGAGATCAGGAATGTAGAGCACCCCTCCAAGCCTTCCTTGCTGTCCATTCTGCATGACCCACCAGGACAGAACAACCACCGGAAGAATGATCTGTTGGAGCAGACTTGTCTGCTAAGACACCTGAGCACTGGAAGGTAATTTTGGAGGGAGGAAAGAAATGGATGGGGGAAGAAGAAAACGGGTGCCAAACTATGTTTTGCTTCAGTTTTTACAATGAGTGTACCATTGTAAAGCTACATTTTCTTAAAAAAAAAAAAAGACAAAAATAACTTACTGTGTAGGTAATTAATTCTGGTTGGCA
Organism: Aptenodytes patagonicus; assembly: GCF_965638725.1. NCBI lineage: Eukaryota > Metazoa > Chordata > Aves > Sphenisciformes > Spheniscidae > Aptenodytes > Aptenodytes patagonicus. The sequence goes on from NC_134949.1 coordinate 126,535,531, forward strand.
TAGTAGTCCTCTTAAGTTTATAAAAGGGAATGGGTGAGAAAGAGGAAGTCAGAAAGGTAAAAACAAAAATATGCAAGAGTAGAAAAAAAAAAGAGAGTGCTAACTTTAAGACATTAATACCATACACAAGGCTTTTTAAAGCAGAGGGGGTTTGGTTTGGTTTTGTTTGGGGTTTTTGGAGGGTTTTTTTGTTGTGTTTGGTTTTGTGTGGGTTTTTTAAAAAGGGAAAGTGTTTGACAAAACAGAAACCTTGAACTATTCAAAGCTAACTGAAGGCAGGGGGGTGGAAATGTGGAAATGTTTTCCTATCTCATTCCATAAAATGCTACTCAGCTATGACAAAGCAGAGACACAAGACTTCCATGACGAGATCTGTGTATAAAGAAAGGGATTTGAGTGTGGGTTTTTTAATATTTTTTCAAGATGAGACAACTCTCAAATATAAGAGGTACTTTGCACTTTTAGCAGTTCTATACTACACCGTGTAAACAGGATCTTTAGAAGCCTGATCTCTTTGCAACATACTGCACAGAGAAAAACAAAACTAGACAACAGTTCACATACAAACTTCCACTTGCTTGTTTTAGAATAACATGTTAGAGTCTAGAGGTTTTGCAAAATCTCATGCAGCTTCCCAAACTTTTCCAGGCTCCAAATGAGACATCTCTTCACAATTAACCTTCTACCCCTTCCCCAAACACACCCAAAACTTTAAATGCCTGACCATCTATGTCAAATTGATTGTTGCTGTACCATCCTGATCTATCAGGTGGAGCAATACAGCTGCGAGAAGGCCAGAAAACCTCAATGCTCTAAGCGAGAGCCTTCGCAAAGAGGTCCAGTGTATGCCTTATGTGGGGGGGATTACAAAAACCTAGTAATATACTGAGGTTTTGTAATAAGCCATTTTACAGTATCTCTGGGTAAGAAAAGAATAGAAAATAATAAAGCGAAAGAGGGATGGATATGGGTGAGAAAGACAACAATTTTTGCAACGTCAGTGTGCAGCCCCTGAGACTGGTGTGCTGCCTGTTCAGGACATAGTCCACTGCACTGGCTCTTGTGTCAGACTTCCTAACAGCCCCTGTGTTTATCACTCAGCCACAAACCAGTGCTACAGCCTCAGAGGTTAATGGATGTAGAAAGGAAACACAAAGAATCCTAAGACATTTTCAAACTGCAGCTATCCAGGTATGTAACTACATAAGCAAAATGATCTGACCCTTTATTTACTTACTAAATTACCCTTTATTCCATTTTCTTTAGCAAACTACGTATTAATGAAATCAGTGAAAAGGGAGAAACTGTTCACAAGGCAGTTAAGAGTGAGTGTACTTCTGGTTTAGCCATGGTGCTTCCTGAACACACACTTTAGTGAGGGCAGGGGAGTCTTGTGCTCAGAGATGTGAAGGAGGAGAAGAAACATATCAGAAAGCAACCGTGGAACCCTGCCATTTTCATGTTAGTAATGGGGCTGCTAATATAGCACAAGTCCTTGTTTACAAGAACACGGTTTTCATCAAGGAATTGACAATGTGGCTAGTTATTTCTCTCCCAGATAACTGAGTTGGGCTTAGTGAGCTGCCCTTCAACATCTAAGGGTGAGCCGTTCTGTTTCCTGATGGAGGGGAGTGTAAGAGAGCCTGTCATGTCTTGCAGAGCCAGAGGACTGCAGTCTTCATGGCTGCCAGTAAGACAGCTTCAACCAATACAATCACAAGGAGTTTAACAACAAAAATCAGTAAGAAAGGATGAACTACTACAGTGTTGCATGACACTGCCAATTACATAGAGAAAGCAGTCATTCACTAAAGCAGAGGTAAGGATCACATACCTTTAGATTTTTTCATGCTCCCAGTTTCTGAAACGCTTAATGAGCTCCCAGATATTTCTTCACAGGTCTGGTCTAAGAGCATGTTGGTGTCCCACTGTTGGCTGCCGTTCTCCAAACCCCAAGCCTTATGGGCACTTTGCTGTGGGTCAGCATCAGGTACTATTTCTGAAGCTGCTAACGATAGCTTTTCATCAGAGGTGACTTTTGCAACAGCTTCCTCCGCAGTGGGTGGATCTACTTCTTTGCAGGAGCTGTCCATGGCTGCAGCATAGTCCATCATCAGTGCAGCTTCACTGTCCTGAGATAAAGAGGTCTGCCCAGTGAAAATAAAAGACGACACTGACACAAGCCGCTCTGCTGGAAAAAAAACAAGCCTCCCTGCAAAAGTTCTGTTCTCTTCTTTACACTTTTATTTGCATTACTCAGGGCTATCAGAAAGCCACTGTGAGGCTTCCTTAGCTCCACTAAAGGAGAGGAGCATATAGCCAAGTTTTGATAACGTTGTTAATGCCAAATGACTGGAAAAAAAATATTTAAGCACATGCCTCCCACCTATCCCCAGCCCCACTGCTAGTAATGGGACTCTTTCCTACATGTGCTGCTGTAATGAACTATCAGCACGCATAGACAATAATCTTTTGGTCTTTTTAAGAAAATAAACATCAAAGTATTTAATCTTGTAGAAGGACTTCTTGGCATCTATATCAGCTAAATACAAATCCACACAGTCCCAGTGCCCCCATTTCCCAAGCAGATACATCCATCACTGTGGCAGCTGATCCTCATTCCCCCCCTCAGCACAGCACAGCGATCTTGAGGGGATCCATGCCCGCTGACTCGGCTTCACTCAGCTCTTTAGGGGTCCTGTGCGTAACAGGAAGACTTGACAGCAAATGCCCATACAGCAGCCTGCAGGGAAAGGACTACAGGCAGGCACCAAGCATCAGATGGGAAACTGAGGCTGTGGATGAAGAAAGTCTGGAGGAATGCTATATACCATGTGAGAAACAATCTTCTGTTTGCCCTCCCTCTGGAACAGAGCCCAGAGGACTAGGATGTTTTTCAGAGGGTTTTAACAACTTCGAAAAAACCCGAAAAAGTCTTTCATACTTTTTCTGTGCATCTTCCCTCCACGAGCGAAACACAGAGAAGGACTAATTATCCTCTGTTCTCACCTAAATTGGTTTTCCCAAATCCCTAATCATCCCACTCCCATCCAAGGATACCATGCATTTTTCGTCAGGCTGTCAAATCTAACAATCAAAAACCAACACCCTCCCCAACAAACACATCCTGATTTGGCTTAACCTGAAACAGTTACTGAAGCAAACTGGCACACAGACCTAGATCCTGCAGAGACTGCTGAATGGGAGACAGCAGAACGCATGTTAAGTTAATGTTGCACTCAGTGGAGCAAAGATGCGCTCAGTGGAGCAAAGACTTTACAGTACTAAGCATTAAATATAAGTGTTGTTTTCTGCTCTACCTTGGACACCCCTGATATGATAATGGTGCTCTTCTTTCTAGGAGACTTCAGCTTCTGCTTTGCAGACTCACTTAGCTGCCGAATGGCTGCTTCTGCAACAGGATCGGTGCCATTCAGTACCAGCAGTTCTGAAAAGAAAGCATTATTTCAGAGGGAAGAAAGAAAAACAGGAAAAAACAGAGCAAAGTGAGGCAGAGTTTGTTCTTGACTTAAAATTCAAACAAATCAGCAGAAACAGTATAAACACCAGGCATACCAAAACATCTTCCAATTCACCACCCAGCTATTGGGTCTTGTCTTGCCCTTCTGTTACCCATTTTTTTGAGAAAAGGTACCTAAGTTGCACTTACAAACCCTTGCCCTGAGCACACAGGAGGTTTTGGAAGCCTAGACAAAACATCCAATTATTTCAATGCGTTGCTACACTGCGGTGACTACAGTCCAGAAGCGGTGGGTAGAGCAGCAGGTATCACAGTCGTGAAGAGCCATAGTTCTAACATGGTACAAAGCTGGCATGTGCTACTACTGCTTCAGGTAGCTATTTTGCTCTTTTTCCAGACATCCTCACTCGGCATTTCCAGATTTGCTATGGCACTATGATAGAATGGGGAAGGCAAAGTGGCAGTCACTCTGGTCTTTATCAGCTGCCTCCAAAGCCTGTAAAGTGCACCTCCTTTCCCCCTCCAAACATTGCACAGGAGTACAAAACCTTCTTTATAAAATGCTCTTTAGTGACAAACACAAGTTTATTTTTAAGCATGGCCTTTTCTGGCATCTAGTATGCAAGTACTTTGGGCACAGCAAATACACACTGATCAAATTCATCAAGCTTAGGAACAAACAAGGCTAAGAAAGTTAACATGACAAAAACCCCCATATTTAATTGTCTGAGGTGGGCTTTTCTGTTAAGAGTTTTAACAACAAAAGAATATAGGCAGGAATAGCACCAGTGTTAATTAAACTGAGCAGTCTCTTTTGTTACTGTGACATTAATGCAACAAAAGACGAGGCCTGAATAATTATGCTGCACCAAGTGTCTCAAATACTTTTGGAACTTAAGAGTATGTATGCACAAGGGGTATGCATGTCCACACATGTCTGCACAGTCATTATAAACCTCTACTTTTCCACCTCCCTAGCCACTGCAAAGCCCTCAGGAACAGCTGAGAGCATCCAGGACAGCATCAGTGGCACTTGCTAATTCTTATTGTTGTCATCACTTAGAACTACGGCACGGCCACGGCATCTTTTCCATAGTGCTTGTTGCTATTTTGGCACGATGTCTGTAATAACTACCACCTAAATTACTGCCATACCAAATGCTCCTTTGTATTTCTTTCATTTGGCTTAAACTTTCATTCTACTGAGTAATTCTTCCTGCTGTATTGTATAAACATTTCACAGAAATTCCCCTGCGCTCCCATAAAAACACTGTCCATATCAATGTGCTTTAAGTTGTCTTCAGATGAGTTTTCCAGTAAGTGCTCTGTATCTTTAATATCATAAACAGTTATGAGAGTCAACTCAGAAGTCTAGCACTACCTTAACATTTCCCAAATTGGCTTAGTAATACCATGCTGCTTCATGGTATCAGAGTACTTCTTAGACTAGAGGTAGGGAAAGATTCAAGTGCTATTACAGCTATTTACAGTTACTGGTTCGTGCTCTTCCTCAGATTTCTGTCTTTTGGCCAATACATTTCTACCTCTCAGCAAGCCACCTGACTGTTCCAGGAGCAGTCTAGATCATCTTCAGATTGTCCCATCTCCACTCAAAGCTGTACAAAGAAAACTGGACTCCACATCATGTGCCATTTGCAGCTACACTGGGTCACATCTTTCATTACTGTTCCTACAGAGCTACTGAAAGATCAAATGGTGACCACACAAAGGACTGAAAAATATGCTGAAGATTCAGAGTTGCAACTTGAAAAGGCAAAATGCCCCAGAATCAAAATCAGGTTTAATACAGTCGAAGTGAATTTATAATTAAAGTTATTATCAATGCCACCTGACACTCTGAAGGCACTTCAGCTGTATGCCAGGTGACTTAGGAAGGTGGACAAAGAGGCACAGCAAGATCGTGTATTTGCATTAGCACAAAAAAGCCCAGTGGCAGGGCTAGGAAGAGAATTCAGTCTTCCTTACCTCAGTCCAGCCTCCTGCCTTCTGTTCAGACAGGGGGGACTTCACAATGGCCTTAGAGGTAGGTTTCACAGGGTTTTCATTTTGTACAGTGTTCCCCATGCCTTTATAAAAGAGGAAGCTTTCATTCAAAAGTAAAAGAAAAGACACCCTAGCTTTTCTGCAGTCACCTCCCCTCTCCAAACCACAGCTCATTGTTATTTATTGAAAATTAGTGATTTAAATCACCAATTAAAACCAGACTTCTATTGCAAGACTGCTATATCCCTAACCACAGTACTTGCTAACATAAACATCTCAGTGCCTGTTGAAGGGCTTTAGCCATATGGGTTTGCTGTTATTTTAACAGAATTACATTAATCCCATGTGCAGCAGAGAGATGTATTCTCATTAGAAGCTTTGAACATTTCGATTACCTGTATCTGAAGATGATAAAGTTTTGCTGACTGGAGCACCATGAGAATGGATAGCTTGAATAGAGAAATCCTTTTCAATCACCTTTACTTTAACTGGAGTTTTCACAGGAGAATCTGAGAACCAAGTTTTTTTGTTATTTAAACTATTCAAGACATTTATTATTATGAAAATAACAAGAATTTATTATACCAATGTTAAAGCCTGTTCAAATCATAAGTGTTTGAGAAAGTCGTTTAATACAAATTCTCAATGCATGCTCTATGGTAACCTGACGCAAAAAGACCTGTGAAGTGTAGGAATTTATTGTTTTTAAACATTTTACTGTAATACACTAGACAACATCCACTTAAGTAAAAGGTCTGCTTTAACAACTTAAAAGAATGCAGCTCTTTGTGAGACTTCACACAAAGACTGCTTAGAGGTTTTACTTTCACACTTATCCCAAAAAGAATCAGAGAACCTACTCCTGAAAGACATGCTGAAAAAAAAAACCCTTTGTCACAAGATGATACCAATCCTCATTACAGATTATAATACGGATCAAGGTTAGAAGGCACAGGATGGTCTGTCATCAGCAAACACTGCAAGAGTCTGATACTTTTGTCATGTGGAAAACTATCCACCAAAACCAAGCTTTTCTGCATTATCACTCTACCATGAAGCTTTACAGTGTGTATTAAAAGGAGCATTAACCACTCCTCTTGCAAGAACAAGGTTTCATGAAAATTTCTCCTGGTTTTGGCTGGGATAGAGTTAATTTTCTTCCTAGTAGCTGGTACAGCGCTGTGTTTTGGATTTAGGATGAGAACAATGTTGATAATGCACCGATGTTTTAGTTGTTGCTGAGCAGTGCTTACACTAGTCAAAGACTTTTCAGCTTCCCATGCCCTGACAGCGAGAAGCTGGGAGGGGGCACAGCCAGGACAGCTGACCCAAACTGCCCAAAGGGATATTCCATACCATATTCCAGACCAGATAAACTGGGGAAGTTGGCTCGGGCAGGGTGACTGCTGCTCGGGAACTGGCTGGGCATCGGTCGGTGGGTGGTGAGCGATTGCATTGTGCATCACTTGTTTTGTATATTCTTTTATCATTGTTGTTGTTGTTGTTATTATTATTATTTTGCCTTCCTTTTCTGTCCTATTAAACTGTCTTTATCTCAACCCATGAATTTTACTTTTTTTTTTTTTCCCCCGATTCTCTCCCCCATCCCACTGGCGGGGGGGGGGAGTGAGCGAACGGCTGTGTGGCGTTTAGCTGCCTGCTGGGTTAAACCACAACAAAATTAAAAACCTGATTCTGAAGAATACAAACAATGCCCCCCCCAACACATCAGAGAAGTATGGACAACAGCGCCTTTCCTTACATCCCACTCCCCTCCACCCTTCTCCTGGTCCCCACGGATAACCCTAAGAGTGAACCCAAAGAAGTGGACTTCCTTACCTGTGCTCAGTGGAGATGATCTCCCTTCTAGACGAGGTTTGGTTTTCACAGCAGTTACAGTAGTGACCACAGTCCCACAGGGCATCACAGTGCGATCCTTTTCTATCTTAGTGGCTGGCACTGGAGAAGAGACTTGCCACGTCTTTAATTCATTGGGTTCTATAAAAAAGAACTAGGAAGACAAAAAAAAGTCACCTTAGAAGCACAGTCAGGTAAGAAGGACACTAACATTTCCAGCTAGTACTTCTTTAACGTTTTTACTACCGTTCAAGAGCCAAACAGCTAATTCTTTTGATAGACACAAATACCATGTGAAGTGTTACCATGCAATCTGAATGCGCTACTCTAACTCGGCCACAAATGGCACTGTGCTGCGAGCGATAGTCCAAAGCACAAGATGAGCAGTCGCAAGTACTTCCCGAAGTAAAAAGTCCACTGTCAAACCATCCAAACGCAGTAGTACCTCTGCACTAATGGATCCCAGCCCGGGCCCCGGCTCTGAGCTGCTCTCACTGGCCCTGCTGTTCAGTGCAAAGCTTTGCTGTCCAGAAGGTTGTTTCCTGAACAAGTCTAGAGGTACAGTCACCTTTGCAGACAAAGGTCCTAGAAGACATAAAATCAACAAAATCAGCGCACATCCGAGCTGTCAGTACATTTAAGGGTGAGAAGATGGGAAAGGCGGAGGAAGAACACAGGCAGCTAATTGCAAGAACTGGTTCTACACCATGAGGCAGAAACATGGCAGTTTTCACAGCTTGCTTTCCATTTTATGACTATTCCTCAGCCTGGCCTAATACTGTGCAGCATAGAAGAATGGAGACATGAAACATTACTTATTTACCACTCTTTCTGGCCATTATTTTTCCCTGTATATGCAGAACGTTTAGGGGAAAAGGAAACACCTAATGTTTCATTTCAGAGAATACTCTGGATTCCTGGTAAACTGGTGCATCATTAATGATATTTTTTCTTAATTTGATCTTTAGTGCAAGTTCAGCAGTTCTCTTGTTCGTCCCCTTACTTTATTAGCTACACCAGACTGGAGCAAACTATCAGTAAAATTACTGCACAATTTCAGGGATGAAATCCTAGCTTTCTGCGGAATTCAAAGACAAATAGAGATATAAATTATATTCACATTACTCATCTCTCTCCTTACTAATATGAGTTTTCTATTCAAATTTCTCAAGAAGAACAGCTAAGACAGTATGGGGGGAAGAAAGATGATTGCCAGTGCAATCAACTGGGACTTTTTTCTTCAAGAAACCAGGTTGGTAGTTACAGTCTCAGTAGGACGTGGAAAGTTACTGGTATTGTTTGAAAAACCCACTACTAAAAATGCACAGGTACAGGCAAGACTAAACTTTATGCAAGAAACAATATACATTTGCTGACTGTATACAGATCCCATTTTTTTGTTAAAAATAATAACCAGCATCCACGTCAGAGAAATTTTTTAAAGCATTTGCCTAAATTTGACTTCCTAATCCCCCAAATAATCACAGAGTGCAAGGTACTGCACGACTTTGTATATCTAGATTATTAAAAATAAATACAGTAACCCAAAACCAAAAATCAAACATAGTCCACTTGTCTATATTACTTATTAACCGTGACTTAGATAAAATTTTATTACCTAATAAATTATGGGCCAAGCCTTCATCCACTATCACAAGAAACCATGAGTAAAAGCACTTTTTTTTATCACTGGGTATGAAAAGCTTTGGCCAATACTTATAACTTTTTCCTGAACTAAGTTGAATATAACTGACAGTACTAAAACACAGAGAAATAGCTGAGTGTCAAAAAGTAATGCTGCTTTTTTGTTTGTTTTACACCTGAAACCTGACATAAGAAGGAAAAAGCACATGGATCCCAGAGGTGAAATACAGTTACTATTTCTAGCTACAAGAAAACTCTGTATCAGCAAAAGAACATGCAACATATCGGAGAAGAATTTATGATGTTGTGTCGTCACTTCAGTAAAGCCCAAGTAATGAAGTACTTGGAGCAAGTTTACAAAGCTCACACAAACACCTCAACATGCTCTCTGGTCTCAGCACCCACCCACCCCTTACCCCCACTAGGAAGGTAATGCTTCTCCAAATAAACCAAATGCAATAGTTCAGTGGAGGGGTTTTCTTGCCATTGAAGGCTACTTGCAGACTGCAACAACAGAATCAAGTAGTAAAAAAGTTTCAGCCCCCATGCTTTATATTTAATCCAACATAATCAGAATTAGTGTGTTTTATACCTGAAAATTGCTAGGCAGCCTCTGGGGCTTGAAAAGGAAGGATTTAGGATTAACACCCATGATTCCCCTTCAGCCACAGAAAGACCTGGAAAGCTTAACTTGAAACCAAAAATTGCTCACAGTGGATCTGTTAAAAGTTTAGAAGGCTGAAAAATTAGGCTATCAGCAGATGGAGACTCAGGATGTTGACAGTCTAGAAAAAAACTCAAGGCTTCTCTGTAACCGTAACTCTGAGGAGGACAGAGACACATGAACAGTGTATTCTCTCTTCTGTCCGTGATTACTGATGGAAGTAACGGTGTACATAGACAGCACTTAACCCAGGTCAATCAGTGTTGCTCAGGAACTCCGTGATTTTCCACGGATTTCAACTCTAGGACATGAATTTAAGGACAGGATTATGGAGTTTAAAAACACAAACTTAAGTTATAAATTTTCCCCAAGCTGTCTGTTTTGTACAAGTTTGGCTGGCTATTTTCAGCTGATCTCCCTTCCACAGCTGTTCTTCTCCCCAGGGCTGCCTAGAGCCATGCTTAAGGCATACCCGATTTCAAAATCAGGACAAGTCAGCATAAGACATCTACGCTTTAATGCAGGTTCAGAAATCTGAGAGTTTCTTATATGGCTATACAGCCGGGTAGAACTAAAAGAGGACTTATGTCAACATTTAGCAATGCTTACAAGCTGATCATGCAAAATAATTCAGTTTTAATACTTACTATCCAACTTTCCATCTTCTACTATTTGCAGTTGCAATGCTTTTGATTTGGCACTTAGTTCACTGTGAAGTAAATGAAACTATGTTAGGTCTTCGCAGGCAAGCAGATTTTCCTTCCCACTTAGGTTTTCCCCTTTCCTGTTCTGGTTGCCAACACCCTAACTTTTCTTGGCCCGCACTAAGCCAAGCAGTACAACTTGCTAACCGAGGCAGGCAGCACTACGTGGCAGCACTGCCAGGCTGCTGGGTACGCCACGTGCGTGGCGTCTTTTTGACCTCAGGTAAGACTGACTAAAGGGATCATAGTCAGAAAAACTTGGCTTGCTTCTCTCCAGCACTGTTGCAGAAGTTTGGTTGCCTAAAATTTCAGAGGCTTTTCTTCTCCCCAGTAGTTGACAAACACTGCCCTTCAAGCTGATGTTGGTCCCTAATCCAACTGCTACACCACAGCACTAAGAAGCTATTTTTTCCTGCAGGATCAAACTTGTAAGTCAAGGTGCTGGAACAGGTCCAATCAACAACCCATTCAAAGCTGTGGGGTATCCTGTCAAAGCAGGAAAGTGTCCTGCAAAAGCAGGATAGATGCAAGTAAATAAAAGTAGTTACAGTCTTATGTGAGAAGAGTCAGTATTACTTTTCCAAAATAAGACTCAAGGATGTTGCAAGATAACAAGAACTAGTTTCTGTGTGACAGAACCAACGTGAAGTAGTAGCAGAATTACTGGCATGTGCAGTACTTCATAAGATGGACTAGACAATAGATACAAAACCTCTCCTCTAATTGAAACAGTGAAGCAAACTGGGTACCTGTTGAGGAACCTTCCAGCAAAACTTGATTTTATAACCTTCTCAGCAGGTGTTCTGCCAAAAACCTTAGGGGCACATATGTATGTATTTTATTTTTATGCCTCCATTTCAGAACAGTGTGATCTTGGTTGCAGGCATCCCACCTCCATTAGATGCTCTGGGACATCATCTATGCAGCCGATTTTAAGCTTTTCCCTGCCACTCCCATCCCTTTCTGCACCTCCAACACTTGAAAGGAAGCACCTTGATGGTACTATTGCTGCTTTTCCCACGAAGCTAAAGCAGAGCCTGACATGGTGGTCAGTACACTGGTCTTCAGACTGGTGGCTATTTTTGGTTTTGAAGAAAGAAAGGGGGGGGGAGATGTGAACTTGAAAGAAGGTATGCAGCCAAATCCTGATCACTCATCTGTAAAAGTCCCCAAGCTTACCTCAGGCACTTCTGAAAAGCAGCCAACGCCATGGAAAACCCAGCATTATCCCTAGCATCAAGGCAAAATTCCAGTCAACTTAATCACATCCTGACTGCCCTCTCTCTGCACTTTCAGTTGGAAAGGGTATTATTCTGACAAATTTCCTGTCCGAAATCACTGGGAACATGTCTGCTCTGCAACACCGAGCATGGATGCTGTTCTACCTAAGGATGGCTGAAGTGATTCACAGACCTAGTGGCTGAAGCACTCTGAGATACTCTAGAATAGAAAGCTGCTACAGAAGTGCATTTTTCCCCCTTCTTATTGTGGAGAAGAAATCGCATCACGTTAATCCTTAAGTCTTGACGGCAACGCAGCACACTGTCACAGAAGAATGTTGTCTGATCTGTGGCTTTCCACAAAAACTGTAGGTCCTCATAACTAAAATCAGACTTCAAAAGTCGTTGGACTGTGCGTGTCTGAAGGAAGAGAGTTTCCTGTCTGGTTTTCCACTTGACAGCGGGATGAGAAGCAGTTGCGCACACCTCCATCAGACCACATAAAAAGGTGAGGCCTTTCAGTGTTATTCTACAACATCAATTTTTCTTTGCTGACTATAGTGACTTCTAATCACTCCCATCCCCTACACACTCTCAGAGGGGTCTGGTGTTCTCCAAGTCCTGTACAACTTGTGATGACCAATCCTGGCGCCTTCCTCCAAATCAAGCAGCCCCTGTCTCTTTTCCCCTCAGTTCTCCTGTTTCTGCAGTGCACGCTCCCATAACATTCACAGGCGCAGTTCAGCAGACTGCGATGAGGAGGCAGGAAAAGATCTGTGCATTGCACGCTCACTCCCCCTTCAAGTTGAGGACAAGCACGCAGAAGTGCACACAGCTCCTTGAGGAAGAGAGCACTCGGCATGGACAGGCACAGGTCTGAATATACGCTCAGTTCCTTGTAAGCTAAGCCTCTGCTTTGCAAGAGAAGGAAGAGATACAGTGGATGCCAGGCTGTGACTAGACAGTGAAGAAAAACATCACACAAAACCAACTGAAATACTACTCTCTGAAATATGTATTTTTATAGAGAGAGAGAAATGGAACTGAGATGGGAGACGAAAGCTACAGAAAGAACCAGAGAGACTCCACTGTGCATGAAGTGCCTCTCACATTAATAATCTGGTAGAAAAAAAAGAAAGCAGTATCTGCAGTATGTTGCATGGCAGCATTTCTACCCCATTCCCCTGGGAAGCTGCTTCTGCCTGCGAGTGTGTTTAAAGCCACTAGAGAAACATCCCTCTGACCCAGTCCGCCATCAGTGACTCCCCCTTCCTCAACTCGTACAATACAGAAGCTACCAGATATTTCTGCTCTGCTGCTAGAAAGTGGAAATGAAAATAGTTTTAGAACTGCTCACTTTTGACCTTATTTACAGAAGCTGTGTGAATCACAGAATACCGTGCAGGCTGCCCAAAAGTCCTATTTTTGTTCTACAGAAAAAAAAATGGTTAGTTTTACACTCCATTTTTAATCATAGCCACCATTGTTTTAGATGGTCAATTTTTTTGTACATTTACATTTCCCACTCAGGGGAGGGAAGGGAGAGACATCAGATTTCCTCAAATGCAGTTTTCAAAGTAAAGTAACTTCAAAACCTTGCTAACACTTTTTTTGGCACCATATGAAAGAACAGGGTGATTTATTATGCCTGTTACTCCTGTCATTTACTAGAATCAGATATCTACCAGGGAAGATCTAGAGACCTATTTGATCTCATATCCATGCAGAGTGTAATTAGATACCCTGAATTTCTGAGGCCACCCGACTGGACGTATTTCAAAATGCCGTTCTTCCCTCAAAAACCTCACACAGTTTAAGTCAAAAAAGATGCTTTACTATAAAAGTATTCTCATTAGGTAAGTTACTTACAAGATAAACTCTTCCGTCCAAAAGGGATTTGCAGCATTTTTGGCTACAGAGCTGGAAAACTTCTGCATAGGGTCATTCAACTGAACTATACACACAAGGTTTGCGCTGCCTGTAAGGGCAAGAAAAATCAATATCCAGTTATTAATATTCCATCCCCAGGAGGCACACTTACTCAAAAGAAAGCGAAGAACCCCCTTCCTTACATACTGTGCTTTTGAATAGACTATTGGAAAGACTTCCTCACCCACCCGCAGAATAAATTCCTTCCCGGTTTGTATACCACCTACATTAATGGCGATGATCAAGATTGGGTCACCATTGTCCTATGCACAGTTCTACAGAGTGTGAAACACGATGACCCAATTTAAATTCTGGCATGAAGCAAAAAAATGCAGGCATAAAAAGATCAAAAAGGATGGGGAGACAGAATGAACAGCACGGAGATGGCGGTGTGGGTGCGAGGGGAGGAGTGAGTAAAGTTGTTTTCAGCTGCTTTAAAAAAAACCAGAAGTTTTCAATGTTCCTACTGGCCACAGTCACAGTGGTTTCTTTGGACATCAAAGCAAGCTGCTTCTGCTAGCAAGTGAATGATGACAGTAGTGTTAATTAACAATGGCTTTGTGGACTGCGGTTTGTAACAAGTCCACGGCATTTTAGAGTACTGGTGCAGAATTATCTCTACCTTGATCTTGGAATTTGATAGCGTGGCAAATTGGCATATTAGAGTAGTTACATTGCTGCTCCAAGGGGAAATAGTTTGCACAATGTGTTACTCTTAAAACAATTTCTTTTGTATGGCTTTCACAGCATCAGAAATCATTTCAGTCCCAGGGTTCTAAAATATCAAGGAAAGCGGCAAAAAGCTCAGTATGGACTGTGTGCAAAGCAAACAAAAGATATGCCGCCTCCAGTTCTCCAGCAGAATCTAGGTTTATATTTACTATCATCAACCCTCAGTAGTCCTCTGGTGGTGCATCGGAGCTGTGGATGAGCCCTATCTGAGGCACAGAAGCAGTGTGGGCCTGGCAAGGTTATTAGAGGAGGCAAAGCACTATGTACACGCAGCTTATTTGGGTTCCAAGCTAACCCTGGAGTAAGTAGTTTAGCTGCTTTCACAGCACGCTGAGGCTGAGTTAATGAACCTGGGGCGGTTTTCTGTTAACCCAGCCATATGTCTCTGCAGCCTGCTCTTGCTGCCAGCGGAGCTCAGCAGCCTGGGACAGAAACACCTGTATAGCTCTGCCAGAAATTACACTGGAGCCACTGACCGACTGATACGGAACAGGGTATTTCCACATTTCTGCCTCACACAACCTGGTGTACACAACTAACAATTTTTTCCTTAACAGCAGAAATCAACTTTTGCCCTAGATGATACACTGTGCACCATATAGTACTAAATCTAGGATAATCTTTGTTTACATACACAAACTAAGGAGATAAAAATGGGCACAGACCATAAGCAGAGGCCAGTTCTGCTACTGGTTACTCAGCAGTTGAACTAACTTATCTACAGGAAAGCCACAAGCTCCTGGTAAACCATGTTAGCACCCATGGTTGATGATGATAATCATCAAGACAGACAAACCGCCCCTCCCTCTATGTATCGATGCAAGTTAGCCTGCAATATTGCACACTCTTATTGAGTTTCAGAGTTGCAACAGGATAATTAATTATTGCTGCAAGACAAGGCCAGGAAAAGCGAAGGGAACAATAATTAAAAGGCAGCAAGCTACGTTCAGAAGCTAGCGTCTTCCCAGCTGTGCAGTACTTCCACTGGATTTCGAGTGTACCAGCTAAACCCCACTAAGAAGCTTTATTTCTCATACTCGGTTCCAAAGCGTTTACACTCCCAGAGTTGCTAGGGAACCAGCAAAATTCCCTCCATCTCCTTTTAGAAGAGCAAATGGTGATTTTGCCTCTCAATATCTGGGTTCCCAAAGTAGAGCACATTAATTGTCCCCTCTTCCTCGCATTTTCAGGGAGGGGGCAGAGAGGCTTCCCGTAAGATGAATCCTCTGTTGCATGCACTGTATGCACGTAAAGGTATCTCATCTCATGAGTTTTAAAGGCGGCCAAAAATCTGCTCTTTTGAAAAGCTTAGTTTGCACTACAAAATTGTAGAGTAATAACAAATTCTGAATGAGGTTTTCCTGCAATTTACAGTTTCCAGCACAGTTTTATTTATATAGGACATTTCGCTGCGAAAAGTTCCAGAACTGCTATAAAAATAATTTGTTTTTAAAAAAGTCTGAAGAAAGTTACAGGGGAATCACTTCCAACCAGGATGAGCAAAGTAGCATTAGCATATTAGCAAACCTATTACCTCTAACTGAGAAAAGGAGTATAGCAAGTAGGATGTATCTATCCAAAACTAGTGCCTTGCCCAATTTAGCAGCCACAAGCTTCCATTAAAAAGACAGTGACGGAATTGTTAGTGACCATAAACAACAGAGCCTCAAATTTGTATTTCCACTGACAAAATCTGAAATATGCTTGCTTTGCCTCAATCAGTGATGCAGGTGCACTTGAAGAAGTCTTAATACTTGCTAGATGGGCTTGGTGCTTCTTTCCAAAACCAACAGTGCAACTTCACTAGGCAGTGACCTCCTTTTTGGCTTCATTCTCCGCTTGCAAGAGGTACTCCCTCCCCTACCCGCAGAGGTACTTTATTAGGGGGAAAAAATCCCCAATAACAAAACACCACTTTTGAGGAGAGTTTACATAGAAGAGAAGAGTTTTAGATAAATCAGCAAATTGCTCAAAAGTAAAGAAAAGCAGCTGTAAAAATAAGGTAATACTGAACCAAACCAGTGTCATTGCTAGCAGTTAATGGAGAGTTGGATTGAGCCCCTCATCCTGGGTACACTCAAAGTGATAACTTTTAGAAATTAAAACTAAAATCCAGAAAATAATCAACCAACTTTATAAATATGCTCATTTCAATTTGTTTTCAACAATGATGGATTTGTGTACAAGAAGATCAAGATGTTTAAATACTTAAATAAACCAAAACATACACAGTTTTCTACAAGCATGACTAAGTCTGTTTCTCAGAGTACAGCAATTTCTTACATCTTCTTTTGAGAGAAGGTTGTAACCCAGAACTTCCAAATGATTTCAGCCGAAAGGAAAAAAATCCCAACCCTGTTTGAAAATGAGCAGCATCGCATGGGATACGTTACCTGCAGCACTGTGATCAGTTAGGTTTACTGCGATGTTCTTTACCAGCAGTTTGAGTTCATGAGCCCTTGGAGGTTTAGGCGGACTAGTGCCCTGAGGGAGAAGGCTTATGTTCTGTACATTCTGTGAAAAGCAAGCAGAACAAGAGGGATCGCACACATGCAAATACAAAATACCTTTAACTTCTGTCACATCGACATAGGGAAGCAGACATGCAACAGGGTATAACATCAACAGGTAGCCACACAGGAGTTATGATCACAAAGCCTTCACTGCCAAAGGCTATGTTGTTTTAAAGAATGCGTTCCAGTTGTTTCTGATCACCGAACGGTGTTAAACTTACTCATTTGTGAGTCATGAATGTATAATAAAAACACTAAGCAGAAGGACACTTCTCAAAAGATTTAGGTAGGAATAAGACTTACCTGAACCTCCTTTATATCTGTAGGCCTCGTACTCAACACTACAGATGGAGAAACTGAGCTAAAGAGGTTCTTCAAAACATCTCTGAGCGTTTCAGATATTGCACATGTCCCTGCTGTCTGTCCCTAAGAGGAAACAAACAATCATGCTTCTCAAAACGCAGAAGAAAGAAGTCAAAGCAAAAATTAATTTGGTATATCTAAACCACCGAAGCTATTGAACATTAACTTTGACAGAGAGAGACATGGTTTCTGTTGCCAACAACAAAATGTAACAAGAGATCATGCAAATAATTGCTTAAATTTCTATATTATGCATTAAAGGAAAACTAGAAATAGACACTGAAAAAGTCACATGCTGTTCTGAGAGTTAGGAAGGCACAGCTATTAGCCACAAAAACAGAAGTTTCATTAACAGTTTATATCTTATGATGGTGTTTTAAAGTTTTTTTACTGCTTTGCACCCCATTGAGAGCACAGATCAGGTTATCAGATAAGCAGATTGGCACTGTTCCACTGATTCAATGGGAGTTACGCTGGCTTGCAACAGCTGAGAAGCAGCTAATCCTGTGCTGCACTGAAAAAAATATTATAGTATCTCTTGGAGGTCTTCAACCTTGCTGAAAAGTGCACTGTATGGACAGTCATGCTGCTCTGGGGGACTGACTCGTACATTTGTCCATTCAAAAATCTCATGGCAATCTGCACTTAGCACCACTATCTCCGAGGGATCAGAACAGACCACAGATTTTGCTTACACACGTAGCTTCACACAATTAATCGTAAGGTGTATGAAGACGGTGAGCCGCCCCTGCCCTCCCTGTTCTCCTGGAGAAGCCTGCTTCCCATGTCACACTCCTCAGAAAGTCTCTTCTGCTCAGTTGCCTACAGGGAGTGGATTTTTACATTAAGCTATCACAGAAAGGGCAGTCTGATACCCAACTGCTCTGAAGGTAGCACAGGAGAAATCTCAGTGAGGTTTCTTTTCTAAAGAAAAGATTGAAGTAGGAGACAAAGATCTGACCTAAACAACAGAGGACTCATCCATCCTTTCTCACCTGATACCACACCTGAGAGACTTTAATATTACAGAACAAGACTTTAAAAGAAAGGGAACTGATTTACAGATGCAGATACAGAATAGCTGGAGAATGCAATAATCACACAAAGCAGAAAAAAGGTACCCTTCTGCATGCTGCTGGCTGACAGGAGCATGCCTACAACCGGCGTGCCACGGCCAACAAACAAGGCCCTGCTGCAAAGACAAGGCGCACTGATGACAAGGACACCCAATTTGCACCAGCAGGGAGATCAAGTGGGGGACTGAAGGCCTAATCCTGGTAGATTGCTTTGATAACACTGTGGCTGCGCACCACCAGCTTTCAGCGCTACCTGACCCACGCTGGTGCAGCCAAGCAGCACAACAAAGCCGCAAGGCAGTAACAGCTCAAGCCTCAAACAACCGCATCTCTGCGAATGCGGCAGAGCACAGGCTTTGCTCTGCCACCCTGGACACCCTGCACCATGCTCCTCTGTTACGGAGAGCTCTCGGAAGGAGAGGCGATCTGTTGTTTCAAAAGCCTCGATCCTTTCTTAGGTGTAGGAGAATGATCGTGCAATGACTTCTGCACTCCTAAAGGTATGCTTGCAGCTTGCACAACAGGTCAAACAGATTTGGAGTAACAGCCCTTTCCCAATTACCCAAGTGTTACAGAAACATTTAGGGTGTTTCGAAAAAAATCCCAGGAATGTTGTGTACAGAAATCCTGTTTCACTGCCTTCTTACCTAACTGCCCTTTGATGACAGATCGCTACGGTTCAAAATGTACAACAGCATCGACCAGTCCCACAGAAACTCTGCTTTGTTCACACCGTGCTCCCTCAAACAACTGCCAAGGAAAGAGGCAGTGGCACATTTCTGCAACTTGCAGATAATACTCTTCTACTTTAAAAAAGTATTAAAGTAAATTAGGCTGTCTAAAGCCTCAGTTTCAGTAATTTCATTACTTATGTTATTTAAATAAGCAGACAAATTGTGGTTAGTTTTCACTGTTTTGGAGGTAATTTCCTCCCCTGCCCTTACCCAATCACTGTTTGATGAAGAACACCGTCAAATTGTAAAATCCCAGCTGCCCCTCGTTTTGCCATCAACCTAATCTGACATTTGTTATTTAATGGTAACAACAGCAACAATAGTCATTGGACTTCTACCATAGGTATTTTCTGATGTTTCCACAGTTATTTGGAAAGTGGTTTGGTTGAGGAGCCTCCTGTCAGCCCAACCTCATTTTTAGCCATCCTTACTTGGGAAGTAACGCTCCATCACGACACCCTCCACAAGGCAAGGCGTAATGGCTTAACTGCCAACCAAAAAGGCTTAAGACAACACGTTTTACTGGGGGTTTGACATGGGCTAGGGACGTACAGCCAGCTACCGTGGCCAGCTTGGGGCACACCACCACATGAAGTCACAGTAGCACAACCGTGTGCAAACCCAAGCCCTGCCAGTCAGCCAGGTTGCCAAACACAACTCGGGTTCACCCAGCTATTATAAACAGAAAATAGGTTGTTATTATATCCACCTTGTCTGACTGATGACAAAACCACTGTGTAGATAATCACAAGCACTTAAAGGTATTTATTTGCACATACAATATTGCTTCCAAAAGAGGAAAAAAACAAGACACAAAAGCTGACATTTAAGTTTAGGAGCTGAAGCAATTTCCGAGGTGTAGGTTGCTCACAGCTTTTAGCTCTTTGTTTATTGCCTCCCCTCTTCCCTAAGTGCTAATAGAAACTTCAAAGTGGAAATAAAGCCCTTAGCTATTAAGAACTTAACAGGCTCATTTCAAAAATGCAGGCAAAGCACAGCAAGTTACAACTCCTTTTCAACTCTGGACTCGGGCATCTCTCAAAAAGCAGGTTGTGAAGTCCAGTGACTGTACCAGAGTCATCTGCATTTGCCAGTAAGCACTTAATGACTGTTCAATATGTGGATAATCAGCATGCCACCCCAACACGTGAAGGTCATTTACACTGCTATGCACGCACAGTAAAATCTACATTAAAAAACACTTCAAAAGACTTGTCTGTCTTTAGTTATGAGTTTCACATTTTTGTGTACAAAAACTGTGGCAATAAATTATTATGATTCTAGGTCACTCAGTACAGGTCTTTAGAAGCAGCTCTAGTATACAATAAACCTATTTTTTAACGAGGCCTTCAGTCACAAAACCAACTTCACAAAACACAAGCAAGTGTTCACCCACTGTTGTAAGAAAGGCTTAAGTCACCACGTTTGTGCCAAGAAAAATATAATTGTGAAGGGTCAAAGGCAGAAGAAAGCCTCAGCCATGAAGAAACTCTTTCAGGGGATGTCCCAATAAAAAAACCCCAATGAATCAGTGTTTATACACTAAGATAAGGTGCAATTTCAAAAGCATCAAGATATTTTTAGATGACCCATAGTTTCCTTAAATAATTGTATTTTTTTCAGAGCTGTTTCTGAACTATTGTTGCCAGATTTCAAAATTTATTTAAGTTAAAGAAGGGGCAACTTTGTAATTACTTTGATGGGTATATCATTACAATTGGGGTTTTTTTGTTATTTTAGAAGTGCTCTGAGAGAAGGTATTTAGGAACAGACATTTTTCACACCTTTGAATTTGGATGAAAAATGTTTGCCAAGTCATTTGTCTGTCAAGTACAGACTTGATTTATCTTAATGCTTCAGTAATCTTGAGAAATGCTCCTAGATTTCAGAGATGTAGGGTTTTGATGGATGAGCCATGGCAGATGTCACTTAAGCAGTTCAAGACAGCACTGCTGACAGGTAACTGCTCCACGCTTCCACCGAAGGCAGCCAGCAGAAAGGAACGGGCATTTTTGTTTCAGCTCTTCCAGCCCCACCTGATACCTTAGCTCTAGACACTTCTACTGCTAACCTAAAGCATTACACTGGGTTTTACACTGAAGGGATGGAGACCCATCTTCTCTACCATTACAACAAATAAAACTTACTGACTGACCTCCTGTACTGTTGGCTGGATTTCAAAGTTGGTTTCATTGGCGTTAATGAGGAACCACTCAACTTTGACATCTTCTCCTTTGTCTTTCACATAGAGCTGAATCTGTGGATAGGAAAGCAGTTACTGGAGGGTGTTCTGGTGTCTTGTAAAGAAATTGTAGGTCAAGCTCCACACTAAGGCTTGCCAAAAGAAGAATGATACCAGTTTCTGAGTAAATAAATTCAAAGTGACAGTCTAAGAAGGCAGAAGTTACTTAAGCTTTGAGAGTGCATGCCAGTCAAAAAAGGGTATTGTTGTTCTATACATCTGAGTAGTCTACCCAACGTGTTATTTATCCACAGTCTCCTAAACAGGTGGCTTAATTTATGAATTTATCACTTGCCCCAGACGGAAACTGTAATATTATCAAATGTTTTACCGGAATTAACATGAGTTTGTATGCATTTTGCAAACAGGAGGTTCAGCTCAGCTGCAAAATGAGAGGTAACAAAAGGAAAAAGAGAGAGAAAACACTTAACACTTTACCTGCAGGTGAAGTGGAGACAACTTCACGCTGTACGACTGACCTTCTCCAGCCACGGGCGAAGTATGTGAGACAGTGACAACAAATTTAACGGAATCCCCCACAACGTTACAAGAAACCACCTAAAGAAATGAAAGGGGGTGGCGGGGAGACAAAGGAAGGGAAAAACAAATTAGTCTTCAGACGAAGGTTTGGTGAAGGCAAGAAAGGAACTAAGAAAAGGAAGTACTTTAAGCTACCAGAATTATGCTAAATTCCGTAGGTGGGAGATTTCTAAGCAATTTCATTAACATCCCTACCTCCTTCTGTACATTCGCTTCTAAAAACCATAGTTCAAGTGTTCGCTTCTGGACATAGAATTTAGTACCCGGAAATTCTGGTATTTTCCAAAATTTCTTTTGTATTGTTATCCAATACAAAAGTAACTCCTCACCTGACAAAGACTCCTTTGTGTTTCACATATCTATATACGAAAAGCTCAAAGATCATAATTTTGCATGAGGGAGACAAAGATGTTTGTTCTTCTTCCTCTTCTGCTCCGAACTAAGTAGCCTACCATAGGGCAGCTGGTTT
The DNA here is from genome assembly GCF_965638725.1 of Aptenodytes patagonicus. Lineage (NCBI taxonomy): Eukaryota > Metazoa > Chordata > Aves > Sphenisciformes > Spheniscidae > Aptenodytes > Aptenodytes patagonicus. The sequence continues at coordinate 126,557,703 of NC_134949.1, forward strand.
TACCAAACAATATTTGGTTTAGTGGTATCCTACAAACATGAAACTTTGGCATAACCCTGCTACTGCAGAAGAGGATTTTGTCTGAGTAATTCCAGTTCCCAGTGGGGTGGGAAGGGGCAGGAGCCTTTCAAAGTTTTTTCAAGTCCTTGACCAAACCAAGAAAGGCCCTGAAATTTGGTGACAAAGCTAAATGTCTGGGAAAAGTTTGTATGCCACTTGACTGCAGTAGACTTCATTGAGTACACTCCCTCACTTTTATGAGCAGTAATTTAACTTGTTATCACACTGAGTTTACAAACACTGAATGTTTTTTCCTCCCTCTCCTCTGCAAACTGACTGAGGTGCTGGAGCTGCCATGCAAAATTCCCAGAGCGTGCAGAAAGTGCCTGGCGGCACAGGAAAACCCGAGGGACAGAAGTCAGAAATCACTCATTACGCCAGAGAGAGAAGCCCACTTTGCAAACAGCTCTGCTGGTTAAAGACAGCTGCTTGTCACTGTCCCTCTGTGGTTACTGTCCCCACAGCTCCACTGCTGGAAAGGAGAGCCGAACCCTCCTTAGATTGACTCAGGCAAAGTTAACCAGGTTAATGCAATGCGCAGACAAATAATTCGCTGCAAGATTTGTTTGATGGAAACTCTGCACATATGCTATTAAATTATGTTTGTGCATTTATTGCTTCATTTATGGGCACTGGATTGAAGCTGAAGGCTTTAAAATTAATCATGTACCTTCTGGAAGACCCTTATCAGTCTCTCCTTAAATATATTTCATCTCCCTGGGCTCTATAGCATACATTTTAAGAAGCACCAGAGCATTATCAAGGGCTTCGGAGCACATCCATTAAGATAGAGACTTAATTACAAAGGAGTGGGGGGAGGGGGTGGACTTGACAAATAAAAATCCCAACCACACCCACAAGCAACAAGATTTGCCTTTTCAGGTTTGTCTTCTGCAAATTATAGTTTATAAGTGAACAAATCAGTTTCCCTCACCTCTCCCCTTCCCTAAAGTCTAAACCCCTTCAAAAGTGATTTCTGACCCTTAATCCCATATAATCAACAAGAACACCCACTATTATGATAAAACATAAAGGATTTTAAAGCATTTTTAATAGCTAACAAGACCAAAGAGCCTAACTGCTTATTTTACTTGTAGTTGAGTTGAAACACAGAAACAGAATCACTCCTTTCATTCACGACGATGGATTGGCATGGTCGCTCTTTAAAGACTTCAAAAATGAATAGGTTCTTCCCTCTTTTTCGAGGGCAGAGGAGGGAAAAGGACAGGTCTGATGCAAAAGCTGCTGACACTTGCATGTCCTAAATGCTGGGCTTTATCATCCATGCACACTTCATCCACACATGCATAGGAATTTCAGTGCATTCAAACAGGTTGGACTTGCTGCACGTGTGATGCAGAGCCATTCATCTGGAATTTCTGAATGTCTAAGAGCCAAGGTTGCCAGGTACGCAGTTGATTACTGCTTAAAAAAAAAAAGTGTGGCAGGAGAGCTGACAGATGACTTCATGTGCCACTTTTTTCTTAACCGTGTTTACTTCTAAGTAAAGGATGGAAACAGATATTGCAGGTGGTGGAACTTTCACTCTTCTTTCCACACCTTGTCAAGAGATGCTAAATCCACTTTTTTTATATTTGTACCTTTAGTTTAGGAGTTTAGTCTCCTTGATTAATTTATTTTCTGCCAAAGACATCTACCAAGTCCTACTCCCCTTCTCCCCTCACTTTTAATGAAATAACTGTGGTCTTCAGGTACAGAGGTCTGTTAGTTTTTAATCCATTCAGAAAATGGAGTAGTTCCATGTTTGTTAATGGAAAATAATATGTCTTTATATCAGGTGAATCCCTTTGTTCTGGGAGCAGGATGGATTTTGGAGTCAGAATACTGAAAGAAGTAGAATTCTGGGATAGAATTTGAAGAGAAAGCGATTCTGTTTTCATCTAAGATGCTGCCGTAAGTGGTGAGAAGTTGATTAAAGACACCGCAACTGCCGCTTCCCTTTTTAAGTGACATTCCTTTAGAAGTGTAGCGGATGATTTTGATAGACCAGAGCAGAAATATGTAGGCCGTTTTCCCCAGAACAGTCACATGAAGAAAAATACTGAAGCTTCCTGTGCAACGCTCCTCTTCCTCCATGCCCCCATCCAACCTGCTTCCTCAAATTCATTTTCTCTGCACAGATGAAGAGCAGGAGAAGGGAGGGTCAGGCAAAGCACCCCTTTCTGGTCAACAGGGAAGAGAAAGAGGAAGGATAGATGTTCACAAGAAAACAGTAGCACCTGGACTGATGGGAAGGGAGTTGCTCTTCAACTTCATTTATCTTCATCTCTCTCTCCCACCCCTCCTTACCAGGGACATCCCCAGTCATCAACACTTTGTGGTTTAGAGTCTAGAAAACCTGACATTTTTATAACAAACTGCTCTTTAAAAATTAAGCCCTTGCACCACTGCACAGCAGCTGTGGCTGGCTAATTCTGGACTCCCAGAGAGGTCACACTCCAAATCTCTTTTGTTATCTTACATCTGGACAAGCAAGACCACCTAAATTATCAGAAATAGGGTGAGGTGAAGTAGCAGCACAAAGAAACCAGGACCCTTCTACCAGAAGGACCAAGGTATTTTCTCCCTCCAGCACCTCTGTAGCTCTAGCCTCCCCCAGCACAAACACCCCGTCACCAGCCAAGGTCTCTCCATACACTTTGGGGGTTTCCCATGGAACGGGTTCCCAGCCCTTCCTCAGGTGCCTTCACCGGCAAGGCTGTGCCCCCACTCCTCCTCAGCCCTCTGACATCCCTCCCCACACTCAGCTGACTCCTAGCGCTTGATCACCCCCATGCCTGGGTTATTCTTCCTATCTCCTCAACACCCTCCAGCCTTGCCCCTCACCTGCCTCCATCCCTGACCACACTAGCCCACGATGTGGGTGACCTGCCGTGGCAAGACGCCCCGACCCGGCTGGGCTCCGTTCCCTGTCTGCCTGACACTGGCACCCAGCTCCAGTGAGCTGCAGATGCTGTAACACACCTTGCTTATACGTATCTAAAATTGTTAGTACAATTATCCCCAAAAAAATTCTCTTTCAGATAAACAACTGCAAGAACGAAGGAGACTGAAAAAGCACTACAGCTGGAATAAGACAAATATTTTTCTGAGAAACTCAAGTGTCCAAACTTGTGTACCCACAGCTATTAAAGCCCTTCCCCCTGCTTTGCCCTCCCTCTCTATATCTTGACTTTTTCCCTTTGCGGTTCTTCTGGACAGAGCTGCAAAATTTCAGTTTCTTTCCTTCCTGAAGCAGCAGAAGAAGATGCTTCATCTCAAGGAGAACCGGAGCGCCTCTGCTCCTCACACGTGGTGTCCTCTCACCTTGAGAAGTTTCAGTTTTGGCACCGGCACCACAGCAATTTGTGTGTTACACGTGGCCTTTTCATTACTCCTCCGGGACAGTTGTCCTCCCTCCCCTCTCCACATGAGGCAGCATGTCCCCTCCCATGGCCAAGCAGAGGGTGAAGGGCTGTGACTTCAGGGGGAAGTTCTGACAGCCCTGCGGGGGAAGGTATTCTTCACCTTCCCAGGCCCCGACTGCATCATGTGCGCGCAACTGCATCACGTGCGCGCGTAGAACTCTCAGCATTACGGGCCTCGATTGCTTTTTCTCTGGAAGGAAATCAGTTTTACAGTACTTGATATTTATTTCCAGAAATAGCAGGTTACTCAAGGTTACTCAGTAGCAAGCAAGCAATAAAAACCTTTAACAGTTTGCACAAGAAAATGAGTATATACCATGAGGCAACCACACAGTGAAAACTGCCTTGATCTCAACTGTAGGGACCAGTACACCATTAGATTCAGGACACCCACAATTTGTTTGTTTTGGAGTACTACTCTGAGAAGGAGAAGGTTCTTTTTTTGGCATGGAAAACTTATCTTGTCAATGGCCACACAGTTCGTGTGCTCAGCTTAAAACCTCACCATAAAAAAATTTCCCGTTCAGAAACTTCTGCCTTTTGATAGTCGTAACACTCAGCTGTTTAGAAGAAGAATTACACGATCTTCCTTGGTTACCAGAGCCTATGCATTAACTTCTCGAGGGGGTTTCTGTAGCTTCTTCACCATTTCCTCTTTACCCAAGCAGTTTACCAAGTGACACAGACAAACTGAAGAAAAGAAGACAAATGCAACGTCTAACCTAAGCACAGCTAGGGACGGATTTTTAGAAGCCAGTATCAAAGCAAATTTGCCTGCAAATATAATGAGACAACCCCGGAACAGTTTTCCAAAACGATGATAAACACCAGAGTGAAGGCAGGGTGAGTGACAGAATAAGTGTAGGAGAGAGAGAGTTACCACATCAGCAACAGAAACAAAGCAGAAACTGATAAAACATGAATTTATCCACTCCTTTGAGACCGACATACAAATTCAAAAAGTGGAAAAAAGGGGAGCGGGGATAAAACAAACAAGCAGGGAGTACAAGGAGACAGGACAGGAAGAATTTTCAACCCGCCTATCAAGTGAGTATCAAATGGCGTGAGGACAGGAAGCAGTAGTTATAGTTAAGAAGGGGGAAAATAAATAAATACCAGAAATAGACTTGCTAGTTTGGCCTCACCAACACACAAGTCTTTACAAACCAAGTGAGAGACAGCATAGCTGAAGACATGGAGACCAACAGAAGACTATAAACTGCAGGAGAGGTTTGCCAGTTTGCGCTACAGTAGCTTGGAAAGAGATTCAGTTGCGGAGACACAGGCACATCGTGCCGTTGGGGTGCCAAGGCATCCCTGACCCCTGCACCGAGCTGGCAGATGTGACACAAGCCTATAGGAGGCCTACACACATCTGCAGTAGCAGCTGGAAGACAGGCAGGTGTCCTGACAGTGCCAAAACCAGTATTATCTCCACTGAAGCAAACAAATCCCCACCCTGATGTCTTCCTTCAACAAGACACTCAGTTCTTAAGTAGGTTAGATCTATTATTTTGTCTGGCCTATTTTAGTAGGGTCACCCCACTGGTAATTAAGCATGTACTCCATCATTCCCATGTTAAGGTGAACGGGGATGTGTCTGAAAGGGAGAGGACAGTACAGTGAGCAGGGAAGTGAAAGCTGGAAGCAAGTTACAACAGAGCCTGTCAGGCACTGACCCTATTGCATAGTTAACGTCCAAAATTCCTCAGGAGAAATCTGAAAGAAAGCATGATGCTCAGGAAAGCAAGCTGGGAAGCAGCAATATAAAGAAAGATCAGGACATCACACAGAAAAGCTGAAAAACCTTGAAGACTAGAAGGGAAATGCAGTTAAAAATACAGAGCATGCGTGTATGAGAATTAACAAATACTACTCCTACAAAGGGCAGCTTATCACTGGGAGAACACCAAAGGAAGAGAGAACTGGATGCATCAAGTCAGTCACAGTGTGAAGCAGCCATGGGAAAGGCAGATTGGAAGCCTAAAATGCATCAAGAAAGTACTTTCAGAGACGCAAAGCAGTAATCTCCTTGCATGCTAAGACCTCACCTGTAGTGCTGTGTGTCACTTCACCCATCAAGTTTAAGAAAATGGATTTAACTGGAGCTGCTGCAGAGAATGAGTGCACAGGAGTGACTTATGAGGCAGGACAACATCATGAGAGGAGACTTAAGTAACAACTTATTTAGCCAAGGTAAACAAAGGCTGGAAGGAAATATAATTCCTTCACGATATATTTATTGACAGCAAGCACCATGGAAGAAAAGTAAATACATTAAGGATAATGGCCTCAAGTTGTGCCAGGGGAGGTTTAGATTGGACATGAGGAAAAATTTCTTTACTGAAAGAGTGGTTAAACATTGGAACAGGCTGCCCAGGGGAGTGGTTGAGTCCCCACCCCTGGAGGTATTTAGAAGACGTGTAGATGAGGCGCTTAGGGACATGGTTTAGTGGGCATGGTGGTGTTGGGTTGACGGTTGGACTCGATGATCTTAGAGGTCTTTTCCAACCTTAATGATTCTATGATTCTATAAAGGATTATATTAATACAGAAACTAAAAAAAAAAAAGCAAAAAAGCTGCATGGGCCATGATTCCACTTAGGCTTGTAAAAAAACCCCAGTCATTAAAGCAGCAAAGCTCTGGGACAGTTTTTCAAGCAAAACAGGGAGTTAAAAGACAATAGGAACTGCACATGATGGTCAGGGCAGTTCACCCCACCAAAAATAATCAGAAATAAACACATGTATGTAACTAGGAATGATTCCAGGTTAGTACTGTAGCGGTGACGATGAGAAACCAGTCTTTCCTGGAGCAGAAAACAGCCTTTGCTACACAATGTCTCTACCTGCTTCAAAGCAAGTGGAACTGGAAGCCCCAACGCCCCAGTGCGGCACAAATGCAGGCTGCCAGCTCATAGCAGGGTGGCTGCAAATGAAGCGATACCAAGATGAAGCTACGACAGGCGTGTGGGAGAGTAAGACCTTTTTGGGCATGCTGCACAGCTCATGGGAAAACAGGACCTCTCACAAGCCAGCAAAACAGTCCTCCTTTCTCTTCACCATTTCCCCCAGCAAGATTCATCACACAAAAATTAACATGAAGCTTTCATATTTGCTGTTGCCTGCTGTGATCCCAGTCATTCCCTGTATAGCAACTTATTATCACTCATTAAAGGAATGGCACTCTGAGGGCATTTTATTTCTATTTAAGCATGAAGCAGGAAAAGAAGGGAGACTTCTGTTTTAGTCTGCTCCGTCTAAACCCTCTGTGCCAAGTCCCCATCAAGAGAATCATCTTTTTTGTTGCCTTTTTTGTTGTTGTTGTGAAGTTCAAAGCCTCTGGAAATAGACTGCAGTAATGGAAAGGCTGGCAGAACTAGCTAAGAATATTGCTAATGTTTACTTTATTAAGACAAAACAACCAACACCACACAATGGAAACAGGCCACTTCATTCTATATATTTAGGCTCTGATCCGAAACTAGAGTGAAGGCAACGTATAAATAGAAGCATTGTCAAGAAGTAGTGTGGTGTAACCTTCAGCCACAGAGCAGCTCTGTCCCTATCACAATAGTTTTGGCCAAGCTCACAACCAGCAGCTTCCCCAACCGTGTCGGCAGCACTGTACTGTGGAGCATGTACCAGTTTTACAACTTTCAGCTTCTTCAAGGCAAGGACAGTATGTATATACCTATGGACTGCACATGTCAGCATGTGTCCTGGTCATAAACAGAGCTGTCAGCAGTAATATAATAATTACAGTCTGACTGTCAAACCCGTATTGTTTCAGAGCAAGACTGCATGCGAGCCTTCCCAGGCAGGAGGCTCGCTGCCAGCACCAGGAATGCTCATCACCTGGCTGTGCTTCATGGCCCAGCATTCAAGAGGACAGAGGACCACCCACCACAAAAGACATACCGCAGGGCTCTATCAGCATACAGCTGCATTAAGATATTACACATCCCATGTTTACTGCTATTTTGATCTCTCACCCTCAATCCTCCGCTTCCTTTGATGACCACAACCTCTCTGATGCAAGGTCAAATACATATTTAAAATGACATGCAATAAATCAAGACCTGGCCACTGAACCAAGGCACCTATATGCTCTTGCCATACAGATCACAGGTAAAGCAGCATGTTGAACCAGTTGCAGGAGAACAGTCTTGTGCCAGCTGATGCCTCAGGCAAGTGCAGAGCTCTGCAAGGTGCTACAACATTGATAAACATGTAGCATATGGTCACAAACTACATTCAGAGCCAGTCACACCAGTAGTGAGTTACAAACACGTATCAGAAGTTTGAGTCTGGACAAGCCACAGAGAGGTATTTCAATGTCATATGCACAGATTAAGAGTTTGAAGAGCAGGGCGGGGAAGAAAACACCACAAAAAACCCCCTTTGGACCCTTGTTATTACCTGAGGAATATGTAAGAGAGACAATTACTGTATGAGAGAACTCCTGAGGTGTTTAGAGAAAGGTATTCATTTAAGGAAGGAGGGAAAGTAGCTACCAGAGTGCCATTCTAAGGTTATTATACACTGAAATCCAAATAAATACTCAGGTTGTACCTTAACTCAAGGAGTAAGAATAATTCAGAGAAGTTTTTCCAGCAGCTGTGCACAAGATTATGGAAATGGGTTTTGGGACAGTTGAGAACAACCCAGTTTACGTAAGCAAACCTGTTTTAATCCAATGCATTTTAAAATGTGTTTATATTGGTTTAAGCTGCTGCGAAACCACATTAGATTGCTGGCTGCAGTGTAACAGCTTGATTAACATATTGAAATGGCTCAACCCAAGGTCAGACAAGGACCAGAGACTGCACAAGGGAGGGTGCCGGATTGCAAAGCCACAGGTAGAAGAGAGCAAGAGAACAGCCCTACAGCAGCCAGCAGTTCCCCGGGCTTAGGCTGTCATGGAGCCAGCACTCGCCACCTTCTGCTGCCCAAGGTTAACCACAGCAGGTTAAGGTGCCCACAGGGCACCGCAGGCCCTAACTTACCTCGCTGCTACGGCAGTCAGAATCTACAGTTAAACAACACAGAAGTTAACTGAGGACTGCAGCAGAGATGTTCCCAGTGGTACAACATGACTTCAGGGAAATCTAGGACTGCAGCGTTGTGCCTTGGTTCTGGCACACAGGCAAGATGAAAGTGGGTTTTAGCCTTGAGACGCTGCTCTCATCGTGGTCCAGCCATGGGCACAGTGCTCTGAGCACAAAGCTGGTCCCATGCACCCCTGCTGAACTTTGACGCTGGCCAAGGGCAGCCAGCAGACCCAAACCTCCTGGCCACCTCCCATGCAAACACATTTGCAGCCCTGCCCACCTTCCAGCAGCGTTTTAGACACTGCACTGCAAGACACCTGGTTTTTGTGCTGTTAGTCGCGAGCTTTTATTTGTAGCAGCTCTCCCTCGGTTGCTGGCTTCACACATTATACAGCATGCCACTTTTAGACCTAGCAGTCCCCTCTACCTTCCAATTTCCCATTGTGGTATCTTCCAGTGGCACAGAGTAACGCCAGTGCCAACTCTACAGCCCTACCAACTCCAGTCTCTCTAGTCCCACTGCTGGCACAGGGATCCCTGATAGGGGGAAAGGAAAAAAAATTTAAAAAAAGAAAAAAAAAGGGAAAAAAAAAAGAGAGAGAACAAGTGCACAGACAACTTTACACGTTGGCAATCCCCAGCTGCCACCAGTCAGGGTGTGCCTATAAGTTGTGTATCAGGCAGATAAGCATGCATAGTTTTCAAAGGAATCACAGTAGAGCTGCTTAACATCTAAATCAGATAAGCAAACCAAAATAACAAAGCAAAACAAGAACAGCATTAGGCTAATTTGATGCAGGTGCCTAAAGCTGAGCACCAGTTCAGATGTGAATAGTAGTTACAGTCACTAGGATGAAAATGCAGAAGCTATCATTGCTAATAAGCATACATACATTTTCACCCTAAGAGCCACATTCTGCCTTATTTTAATTTTGTATGCACTAAGCACCGGGAAAATCACTTCTCAGGATGTGGGGTGGGGGTGGGAGAGGAAGAAAGAGACCATTCCCTCCTCACTGAATACAGAATTCAGTAGAGTCAAGACTTCACCCTCAGGACTTTGCAGCTGTTCCACTGATCCCTACCCGGCTCTGACTTACGAAGCAAACCTGTAATCAGCCACGCAAACAGCAAGAGGCAGACAAAGATGTTTTCCTGTCCCAGAGGAGAAGCGTCCCTTTCCTTCTTCATGAATTCCCCACCCCACGCTTCAGCAATAGGATGGGGAACCATCGTACCGATGGTGGGGGGAAGAGGGCTGCTGTACAAGTTCATTGAAGGCACATCTGTAAACTTGGCATAACCCTGGTTATTGTTCATTCGGTAGAAGCCCTGGAGCACATTCTGCTCATGACTTGCAAAAGAAGTGAATCAATGGGAAGAGTTTGCACAGGTTCATTAGAGAAGCAGCCTCTTACCAGCCTTGACAAACTTAGGTCAAAGGTACAGAAGTATTGACAACTAAAACTCCCACTGATGCTAATAAGAAAAGTTAGCATTTCCTGCCCAGAAGTACACTGAAATAAAACAAAACTGAAGTTTACCTTCTCTTGAGCTGACTTTACAACACTAACAACTTGTTTAACTGCTAGCTCAAGTGGTTCTGGTGGGTCATCTTCCTCAAACGTAAGCAACTGTGAATCCTAAGAAAGAAAAAAGAAGCAGCATTGTTAGGTGACAAACCCATCGCTTGAAAACAAGTGATAAAAATACACTGTCGGTGAAGTTCCTGGAAGAACCGGAGACAGAATTGCAAATGTATGTCAAAACTTGTACGTATTAATTGCACGACACCTCACTACGTAATACAGGGTAGAGCCTGAAAACCTATACTTAGGACAAAACTATGGGCCTAATCATAACTCATCTTTCTCTGTAGCAGAATATCAAGGTACGCAGCACAGTGCAGAACAGAGCCCATGAGCAGGAGCAGAGTTCAGTTAAACTGTTCTTCTTGAGTAAGGATTAATCAGTGCTGTAGTTTCAAAGGGCGTTTTTAGTTTTGCCTAATAATACGGCTGCACGAGGCTATGCCAAAACTAAGAAAACCCAAATATCATCTTGCAGAGGTGAGGAAAGAAGCCTTCCCCTCCCCAGTCCTTCCTCGTGTGTGACGGCAGGCGGTGATGACAGCTACTCAGTCTTCACATAGACAGCAAGGAGAAGACAGTGTATACCTGGTTTGGCAGTGAGGTCATACTTTCAGAGACATCAGCACTTGCATTCTCCACCTGCTACCCACACTGAGCAGTCAGCGCCGCTTCCCTCGTCACCCGAGGTTGTTTTGCATGCAGGAATTTCATTAGCAGTGCGCCGCTGACATTGTTTTGGGAGGCTGACAGCGGGAGCCACGCCACGCTGCAGTGCCAGGCAGTGAACTCATCGCAAGAGATGGCTCCAGCTGCTCTCCCGGGTAGGAGGGTGTGCGTGCCCCTGTCAAAGTGGCTTTAGTCTCTGGCCAGGGACAGGAAGCTGCCTCTTGTTTCTAGTTACTTTCAGTTTCTAGCACCTATGCCCAAGCTGTCTGGGCTCTCCTCTTCCACAAGTGCAAGGCAAACCTTCGTTTCTTAGCACAACCCATGCTCTTCTGAACTACACCGTGCAATTTGAGAGGGCAGACAAAGTATTTTCTTTCCACTGCCCTAACTTAGGGTGATGTCTGGAAAGTGTTAAACTGCTGTCCTTATCTTTCACACACACGCGTTGCCCCACTTTTCCTTCTCCCCCAGCCTGCTCTCTGGCAAGTAAGAAGAAAGCATGCTGCAGCCACCGGGAAATGAACCTCCTAGACCTAGGGAGAGGGCTTCACACAAATTCGGAGACCTGGGTACACGCCGCTTCCTAGACAGTTTAGCCTCAGCATTTTCCACTGACACGGCAAGGGTTCAGTCCACAGGACCAGGGAATTAGGTTGCCAGGGCCTCACCTAAGCTCCTCACCTTTTAGACCCAGGCATACCATTACAAACCACCGAGCGGGATGACACGCTGCGCCCTTCGCAAGAAAGGTAGGATAGGATGAGAAGGGATGCCACATTTTGTGCATTTATCTGACCCGGCTTAAAAGCAAAGTAATGAAAAACTGAGAAGCCCACCATCCCGTGGCGGTCTGGAGGAAGCTAGCCCTCAGCATTACACTGACACACACAGGGGTTCAGCACAGCCTAAGACAACACGAAGGAAGCCCGGCTCCGGGAATTATTTGCCGAAGGACTGGCCGCAGGCCCCAAGCCGGCGCCCAAGGCAGGAAGTTTCCATTGTTGCCTCCTCCCCACGCCCGAACAATGTTATCGGCAGCGCAAGCCCCTGCCAGGAGCCGCGGGGGTCACGGCTCTCCTCCCCATCCTTCCCTGCTCCCACACTGCGCCTCTGGCCGGCCCCTTACTACAAATTCCTGCCAAGCAGCAACCAAACATACGTATATACATACACACGCATATCTACACACACATATATATATATACGCATACATATATACACACACAGAGAGGCACATGGAGGGGCAGTAACACACCGGCAGGTGCTGTCAGCACCGTGCTCACGGCACCCCCATATATCTTTGGAGCAAGTGCCAGTGTCCCTACAGCCGCTCCTCGCCCCGGGCAGGGAGAGCCCTCGCCCGCCCCGGCACGGCCTGGCGGGACGCCCCACGGCCGGGAGGCCCACGGCCCCAGCCCGGCGGGCGCGGGGCAGCTGCCGGCGGCGCCGCCCGGAGCTCCCCGGCCGGGCCCTGCGGCGGGGCGGCCCCCGTTTCCCCGCCTGCCCGCCGCCCCTCACCTGCGACCCCGGCACTCACCTCCCGCGCCGCCGCCTCGGCGTTGAGCGCCGCCACCCAGGCCCGCCGCCACTGCCGCCGCCAGCTGCCCAGCGACAGCGCCCAGGCCAGCACCGAGCCGCCCTCCTCCAGCAGCTCGTCCCGCCGCGGCGGTGGCTGCTGCGGCGGAGGCGGCGGCCGGCCCCGCCGCAGGGCCAGCAGCGCGTACTGCACCAGGTAGACGGCCAGGGTGGCCAGCGCCGCCACGAAGAGGGCGACCAGCACGCACCAGCGCAGCTCGGCCAGCCCGCCCGCCAGCCACGCCATGGCTGACCATAATGGGAGCCGCGCTACCGGCCCCCACCAAGGCGCGCGCGGCGGCGGCGGAGCCGGGCGGGGGCAGCCCGCGCAGGGCCCGAGCCGGGAGCGGCGGCACGGCGTCCGGCCGGCTGCCCGGGGACGCGCCGCGCCGCGCCGCACCGCCCGCCCACGGCGCAGTCACCGCCCGGCCCGCCCCTGCCGGCGGGGCGGCGAGGAGAGGCCCAGCCCCGGCCCCAACCACGGCCCCAGCCCCAGCCCCGGCCCCTGCCCAGCGCTGCCGGCGTGGGCGGCGGCGGGGCGGCCCACGAACGCCGAGGGGGGCTGGCGCGCTGCTGGCGTGGCCGGGCCGCCCATCGCCCGGCGGCGGGGGGGCGCTCGGCCCGGGGCTCCCCCGGCGTCCCGCAGCAGAGCGGGTGAGGGGGCGCCTGGTCCCCCGGGCGGCGGCGGGGGGCGGCTGCAGCGGGAGGGAGCGGGGCTCGGAGTGGGTGTCTGGGGCGCAGGCTGCGGCCGGGACAGCTGCTGCCGGGCGGGTTCGTGTGCGCCCTGAGCCGGCGCTTCTCGGAGAAACCATGGAAAGAATGGGGCGAGAAGAGCGCTTCCAAGGATGGGCAAAAAGGGGGAGTTTCAGCAGAGACAGTGGGGCAGGAGAGGCGTTCAGAGGCCAGGGAAAGACACAGGTGTCAAGCTAATAATTTTCGTTGTTTTTCATATAACAAAATGTTTCCCCTTCAGTGGTATTTAGTGATGTCGTTTGCACACTAAGAAACAACTGCAAATGAACGATCAAGTGAACAGACCCTCCCATCTTTGCACGCAATAGATAAACGTGTTAATGCCTGCTTGTGGGCAGAACAGGAGTCGGTTACAAAACAGGCCTGGCTTTTTCGCCAAAAAAGAAAGATCATATAACCTTTGTCTTCCAGAGGCTGAACCTAGTTTATGGCAGAATTACAAAGTCCAGTGGATAAAATTGCCACGCTGCCCCTCAGTAGCAAATGGGCGTTTTTATGAAGGCACCCCTTTACATAACAAGGTAACACTTGCGGGTCTGTGATCGGTCTCCCCGCTCACCACTTAACAGCGCTGTGGGAACAACTAAGGAGATTACGAGGCTTTTTATTTTTCCCTCTGCTTCCTATCAAAGGGCAAATGCAAGCTTCCCTTTTCTTCCTGGTGCCGCAGCATCTCCTCTGCCGAGGACATCAAACTCACTGGTAGGAGAAAAAAACATTTCTGTGTTTCATTGTGATCTATGGCCTGGAGCGTAAATTAAGGACTAAGTACTTTCTACAAACCGTGGTGAATGACTCTTGTTATCAGTAGGAGGTTTGCGATACAGAGGGAGGAAATTGTCTTTTGATAGTAAATAAAAGTTTCATAATTATTTCTGTCACATTCATTTTTAGTAAGTTCCTGTTTGGCTTTCAGAGTGCTACCTTACCAGCTCAATGCTATTTGTGTCCTCATTTTTCTGCTTTTCTTTGCCTGCTCTGTTTCTTCCGTAGTGGCTTTCCTTACGCATGGCAGCTCCCAACCGATGAACCTTGCTTGTATTTTTTGCCCAGTTCACATGCTAAAACAACCAGCAATTAAGTCATTGAGGTTGGTGGTAAAATGTCATTGTAAGTTCTTGCTTAGGCTATTGCCACTTAAAGGGCAGAAACATCTTCTTCTTGCTGGAAACTGGAATTCCAGACCATTGGAGCGCATGCCATGGATCACAGAGGGGAATTACCGTGGGTCCCACGGTGCCTGGCTCTGGCGTGCCTCCCGAGGGAGTGGTGCAGATGGCAGGTGCCGAGGCACAGAAGCCGTGTGGGCTCACAGACCAGGCAGCAAATGCTTGTTTGCTGGACATTTTCAAGCAAATTCACAGCTAGAAGCAGAGGTAAAAAGAAAAGGGAAGTGAGTGCATTACAGAATCACAGAATGGTTGAGGTTGGAAGGTCTCTGGAGGTCATCTGGTCCAACCCCCCTACTCAGGCAGGGCCACCCAGAGCTGGTTGCCCAGGACCATGTCCAGATAGATGGCTTTTGAATATCTCCAAGGACTCCACAACTTCTCTGGGCAACCTGTTCTGGTGCTTGGTCGCCCTCACAGTGAAAAAGTGGTTTTCCTTATGTTCAGTGGGAACCTCCTGTGTTTCAGTCTGTGCCCATTGCCTCTTGTTCTGTCACTTGGGCACCACTGAAAAAAGCCTGGCTCCATCTTCTTTGCACCCTCCCTTCAGATATTTATATACACTGATAAGATCCCCCCTGAGCCTTCTCTGGCCTTCCCTCCCCTCAGTTCTCTCAGCCTTTCCTCATAGGAGAGATGCTGCAGCCCCTTAATCATCTTAGTGGCCTTTCACTGGGCTCTCTCCAGTGAGGACCCAGCACTCCAGGTGTGGCCTCACCAGTGCTGAGTAGAGGGGAAGGATCACTTCCCTCAGCCTGCTGGCAACACTCCTCCTAATGCAGTCCAGGATGCCATTAGCCTTCTTTGCTGTAAGGGCACGTTGTTGGCTCATATTCAATTTGCTGTCCACCAGGACCCCCAGGTCCTTTCTGCAAAGCCGCTTTCCAGTTGGTCAGCCACCAGCATGTACTGGTGCCTGGAGCCGTTCCTCCCCGGGTGCAGGACTTTGCACTTCCCCTTGTAGAACTGCATGAGGTTCCTGTCAGCCCAATTCTCCAGCCTGTCAAGGTCCCTCTGGATGGCAGCACGACCCTCTGGTGTATCAATGACTCCTCCCAGTCTTGTGTCATCTGCAGGCTTGCAGAGGGTACGCTCTGCCCCATCATCCAGATCATTAACAAAGCTGTTGAACAGGACTGTACCCAGTATTGACCCCTGGGGTACACCACTAGTTACAGGCCTCCAACTAGACTTTGTTCCACTGATCACCACCCTCTGGGTGCAGTTGTTCAGCCAGTTTTCAATCCACCTCACTGCTCATCCAGCCCATACTTCATCAGCTTCTCTATGAGGATCTTATGGGAGACAGTGTCAGAAGTCTAGGTAGACGATGTCCACTGCTCTCCCCTCGTCTACCAAGCCAGTAGTTTCATCGTAGAAGTTTATCAAGTTGGTCAAGCATGACTTCCCCTTGGTGAATCCATGCTGACTACTCCTGATGTCTTTCTTGTTCTTCATGTGTCTGGAAATGGTGTCCAGGATTAGCTGCTCCATAATCTTCCCAGGGATCAAGGTGAGTCTGACTGGCCTGTAGGTCCCAGGGTCCTCCGTCCTACCTTTCTTGAAGTTAGGAGTGGCATTTGCTTTCTTCCAGTCCTCAGACACTTCTCCCAACCACCATGATCATTCAAAGATGATCAAAAGTGACCTTGCAATGACATCTATCAGCTCCCTCAGAACTTGTGGGTGCATCCCATCAGGGCCCATGGACTTACATATGTCCAGATTGCTTAAGTATTCCCTGACCTGATCCTCTTCCACCAAGGGTATGTCTTCTTTGCTCTGGACTTTCACCTTGGTCTCTGGGGCCTGGGATTCCTGAAGGGCTGTTACATCAACATTTAATACAGTATTTATGAATATGGGGGCTAGGCCTCTGGGAGGAGGAACAGGTTGTTGACCGAGAAGCGATTTGATCATTTTGTGTTGTAAATACATTGTCCACATTTGTACCTTTAAGCTGCAAACTTGACAGGGCCAGAACATGGTTTTATCTATCTGCTATAGTTAGTTTACTGTATGGGCATACAAAGAGTGGGCTACTCAGAGGTCAAAGCACTTGCCTGGGACACAGGGAAATCCCATGCTCCATTCACTTACCGGCTGCCTTCTGCCTGCCTGAATCCAGGTACGTGATTCAGAGTACACCTACATGATACCAAGGAGCAAGCTGCTGAGATCTCCAGAGATCCACAACAAGAGCCATATTGCTATGTTAGCACAGCACCATACATAGGTTAATTCACCCCACTGAGAGACCAGATTTATTAGCTGGGCACATTCATTTTAAGATCCAAACCAGTATCTATTCCACCCGAGAGTGCTGAGGGAGCTGGCGGAGGAGCTTGCCAAGCCACTCTCCATCATTTATCAGCAGTCCTGGTTAACGGGGGAGGTCCCGGACGACTGGAGGTTTGCCAGTGTGACGCCCATCTACAAGAAGGGCCGGAAGGAGGATCGAGGGAACTACAGGCCTGTCAGCCTGACCTCGGTGCCGGGGAAGATTATGGAGCGGTTCATCTTGAGGGTGCTCACAAGGCATGAGCAGGACAACCAGGGGATCAGGCCCAGCCAGCACGGATTCGTGAGAGGCAGGTCCTGCTTGACCAACCTGATCTCCTGCTATGACCAGCTGACCCGCCTAGTGGATGAGGGAAAGGCTGTGGATGTGGTCTACCTGGACTTCAGTAAGGCCTTTGACACCGTCTCCCACAGCATTCTCCTAGAGAAGCTGGCGGCTCACGGCTTAGACAGGTGTACTCTTCGCTGGGTAAAAAACTGGCTGGACGGCCGGGCCCAGGGAGTGGTGGTGAATGGAGTTAAATCCAGTTGGCGGCCGGTCACAAGCGGTGTTCCCCAGGGCTCAGTTTTGGGGCCGGTCTTGTTCAATATCTTTATCAATGATCTGGATGAGGGGATTGAGTGCACCCTCAGTAAATTTGCAGACGACACCAAGTTGGGCGGGAGTGTTGATCTGCTCGAGGGTAGGAAGGCTCTGCAGAGGGACCTGGACAGGCTGGATCAATGGGCCGAGGCCAATTGTATGAGGTTCAACAAGGCCAAGTGCCGGGTCCTGCACTTGGGTCACAACAACCCCATGCAGCGCTACAGGCTTGGAGTGGCTGGAAAGCTGCCTGTCGGAAAAGGACCTAGGGGTGCTGGTTGACAGCCGGCTGAACATGAGCTGGCAGTGTGCCCAGGCGGCCAAGAAGGCCAATGGCATCCTGGCCTGTATCAGAAATAGTGTGGCCAGCAGGACTAGGGAAGTGATCGTCCCCCTGTACTCGGCACTGGTGAGGCCGCACCTTGAATACTGTGTTCAGTTTTGGGCCCCTCACTACAAGAAGGATGTTGAGGTGCTGGAGCGTGTCCAGAGAAGGGCAACGGCGCTGGTGAAGGGTCTGGAGAACGTGTCTTATGAGGAGCGGCTGAGAGAACTGGGGTTGTTTAGCCTGGAGAGAAGGAGGCTGAGGGGAGACCTCATCGCTCTCTACAACTACCTGAAAGGAGGTTGTAGCGAGGTGGGTGTCGGCCTCTTCTCCCAAGAAACTAGCGATAGGACGAGAGGAAATGGCCTCAAGTTGCGCCAGGGGAGGTTTAGATTGGACATAAGGAAAAATTTCTTTACTGAAAGAGTGGTGAAACATTGGAACAGGCTGCCCAGGGAAGTGGTTGAGTCCCCATCCCTGGAGGTATTTAAAAGACGAGTAGATGAGGCGCTTAGGGACATGGTTTAGTGGGCATGGTGGTGTTGGGTCGACGGTTGGACTCGATGATCTTAGAGGTCTTTTCCAACCTCAATGATTCTATGATTCTATCTTTGCCCAGTATTGCACAGTGCTATACCAGATTGTCTGCAAATAGCTCAGGGATTTCTAATACAGCACTGCACTGTGGCAGACAAAACTGCCCTTAGCTTGTCCCATGTTCCAGTTCCCTACATATGCCACGTGGACAATTTTTTTTTAACTGGCAGGAATTTTGTGAGTCTAATTAATGAATATGAAATGACAAGAATGAGTAAAGGATTACATTGAGATATTAAAAGCAGTTTTCCTTTACAGAACTTTATCAACTATCTTGTTACTAGAAATATTTTACTTTTTTTTTTTTTTACATAGCAAAAATATGTGGCAGCTAATATTTAATTATTTTCCCTTTTTGTGCACCTGTGAACTTGGAATAGCCCTCTCTGAACATTCAGGATCTTACCCATCAAAGCCTAGCTCTGGGGATGCAATTAGTAGAGTAATTAGTTTTTCATAATTTTGTGTACTTTGAAGCTGGGAACTGTGATTCTAACTTGCTCCTAGGCTCTGCTATATGTGCTGTATTTCTATTAAGTAACTTCTGTATTTCCCCAATCTCAGCTTTTCTTTTAATTAGCAAATGTATATCTCTGTCAGTGATGGCTGCAAAGCAAGTTTAAAAAATGCAAAGTGAGATTGATACAGAGTTGATTTTACAAGGGTTCTGGAACAAGAGAGTTATAAATGCATCACTCATCGCAGCTACCTCACATGTCCTGTTTTGGTCCTTTGAAGTATGAATTTTGTTAACCATTTCACTCTGTACTGCAAAGGCAAGAAGAAAACTGCAGACCTGTAGCTTACTGTGACCTAGTCTGTGCTAGAATGTTTTGCTGGTAGAGCTACCCTAGGCACATGAACAACAAAGAAATATCTCACCCGTTAACTAGTGCTGCCAGGTTCATCATACATCTGAGTTTCCAGAGATGGTCTTTTTCACCCCCCAGACAGAATGTGGGCAGAATTTTAGGACCTTGGCTATTTGTTTGAAATTTCCAGATTTGTTGGAGGTAGGTGGTGCTAGATCTGAGACTACCCTGAGTCCCATGGTATAGATACAAGCAAAGGGAGCAGGATGAGATCATAGTTATTTAATCAATTTCATTTTTAAAGCTACAAGCAGAACAATGACCAAAAAAAAAAAAAAGCCACAGGTTCAATCACTGCAATTAAATGATCACTTATACAATTACAATGCACAGAGATAAAATCAATCCAAACCTTTCCCACTAATTCTCTGCCTCTGAGCCCCACTGTAGTTCTTTACACACATGAAAGAAAGAGAAGGTTCATAAGGGGCCATACCTGCAGTCTAACATGAAATCTGAAACAAGTGCTTTGTCAGGACAGTATAAAAGTGTAAGAGGTGCTTATTTTGGCCAAACTGCACTTTGCCCAGCAGAGCTTTTTCCAGTGTCCCAGGAAATCACTGTGTGATGCCACCTTTACCTGTGAGGTGGCTATAACCATGTCTTCATTATGAGATTTTGCTAGCGTAACAGTCAGCCTGAGGTGATACCACTGCACACTTTTCATTGACAGCTCTGCTGGCAGAAGTAGACCTGTTAATCTTCACACCTGAAGTGTGACCCCTCGGCATGTTACTTCCCATGGAAGAGGGGACCATTTCCCCTTTCACATGTAGCATTTCAGCCTCTCTCCCACTCTTTTACCTGCTGTGCCAGAGGCAGGTAACAGGCATGTCCTTCTACCTGCTGACTGTGGCAAGTTTGCTCAGGAGTTATGGGACAAGGAGAGGCACAGTGCTAAAGCCAGAAGATGAGTTCCTCCATTTGGTCCTGCCTTTACATGTACTCTCTGGTCTGTTTTCTGTAGCCCCTTCCTAGGTGAGATTCAGCATGTGTGACCTGTCTTGTCTCGCTTGACTCGACATACCAGAAATGTTGTCCCCTGCTTTGCGACAGCTGTCTGAGAAAGAGAGTGATGGGTGTGCAAAGGGCTGGAACAAGGGCCAGGTGGGATGCCCAGAGAAGCCTTGTTGGAAGACGGTCAGCAGTCTAGAACCGAAGGAGGTGCTGCTAAGCAAGCTTTCATAGCTAGGAGCTAGCATGGGGGCAAGGAGGCTAGCACTGGGCTGGCTCTTGATCTGGAATAACTCCCCCCACTTCATGTCTTCCAGAGAACATCCTCTTCTTAATGAAGGAGTCTTGCTCCATACAAAAAAGGCTCCGAGATTATGATACCATTACACCTTCACTTTGACCAATTACTGTTATTTTTGGTTCTTTTGCAATATCAGGAGATATCTGATCTATCCAAGCACCAATCTCTATTGAAAAAAGTAATATATCTACCATGGCCTCATAGTAGAAAAAGTTCAATTCATTTAGGTCCCTTAGTTGTTCTTTGCCCAAATGCCTAAATCTCTTAAGTGCTTAAGAAGGCATACTGCCAGGAGCTGAGTTTTTCATTAGATCAGAAAATTGCTCTTATAGCTTTGTTACTATATGTTATTAACATACAGGCATGGTCCTAAAAAAAAAAATCTTGAAAAAACAACCGTGCCCCACAAATATAAATGTTGACAAATTGGCTAAGTTTCAAAACAAATGGGTCACAATGTTTTATTTTGACCAAACATAATTTCAAGTTATGTATTTAGATATAAAGCAAAACTGCGAAGCCATGTTTCAATCCTATTAGAGCAATCATGGACCCAACTTGGTGTACCTTGGATACTTGTACTTTCTTTTGAAGCCATTCACGCACCAAAAATACAGCCTATCAAGGGAAAAAAAACCCCAACATGAGAAAGCACACACGTAACGGCACCATGGTGTTTGTATTCATTGTTGCACATCAATATTTCACCCATTAATTTTAGAAGTCTCTTGTCATTTTGTCATATTGTAACTATTTTGCTTTTCTCTGTAGGACCACACTTTCCCAACTCTCCACTATCTGGTAAATAATCTGTTCCTAAGTGGTCACAACTTTGCGAAAGGAACAAAGGCTAACAACAGACATTTTGTCTGGAATTGCTGATTGTTTCTTTTACTATTTGTATCTGGCACTGCAATGGAAGAAGGAAAGATATTTTTGAGAGTATTATTTTTTCTATGATGATGACTCTTCAAAAATATATTTACTAGACTTCAGTAAAATACCATGAGTTTTCAGAAACTAAAACATGACAGACAAGCTTTTTTTATTTTCTTCTCTATTTTCACCTGCTGGAGCCAGTTATATTCTCTCCACCAGAGAGTGCAACTATCACCAGAGGTGATGGTGCTGGGATGGAGAGATTGCTGTACTCTAAGCAGTATTGTGAGCTGCCTTCCTCAAGGACGGCAGTCTAGAGATGGTGGGTGATTCCAGCTACATGAAGTTTCATGCCTACAGGTTAATTTAGGCTCAGAGTTAACATTGTGCCCAAATGGTTAAGGCTTTGCATGTCCAAGATAGAGCTGAAGAATCTCCTGACAAGGAACCACTGGAGAGATTCCTGCCTCTCCTTCTGAATCTTGGCCTCCAGCCCAGGAGATGCTGAATTCCCAGGGACGTGTGCTTCTCCCATGCAGTACAAACACTCATACACTCCTCAGACACATGCTTGAGGACACTAAGACCAACTGGCTTTGGGAATGTTGGGCATCAGAAAGAAGAAAGGACCTGGTAAGTAGTAAAAGAGATCTTCAACTTTTAGACTGAGAGCAAAGGCATTTCAAGCAATGTTGTAGGAAATTTATAGCAAGAGTATGAAATAAAGGCTTGTGAAAAATCTCAGAACCCACACCTTCATCTAGAAGAACAGTGAAAATGCTCCAACTCAGCTAGACAGCTAAGAAAATCCAAGGGCATGTACCAGTTTTGTGTTGCATGTCATCCCAAGGCACACCCCCATGGGTACTGCACTAAGGCTAAAACACTTAAGAGTCTGGAGCGCGTGGGTACAGGCTCACTCACGATACGGTTATGCAAATGAAGGAGAATGCAATGCGTTATGGCACAGGTGAAGGGTAAAAAGCTTTTCACTCCTCAGTCATGAGTTCACATTATGTTCAAGTGTGTTGACTATATGTTATCATAATAGGTGTTAAGCTACAACTACTAATCCTCTTGCATTTTCTTAGACGACTGTCTGCACTGCAGAAACCATTGGGATAGACCGGCCTCCTCCTTGGCAGTCTCAATAGGGAGCCAAGGATTGAAGAGTCCAGAGATGCACATCATCTCTCCACTCCCAGCTGTCAGTCAGGCAGAAACCATGCTGCTTAGCGAAGGAAATACTGGAAAAGACAGCTTGTAGACAAAAGTGTATTATAACATGCCTTTGATGTAACAGGGAATTTTCTCCAAACTCAGCAATTGCTGTGCGACAGAGCCATATTTAAACACAGTCACATGCATTTTTATATACATACATATGTATTTATATAGAGAGAGGGGTTCACCTTGTGTGGTGCTTTCAAGTGTGGCTCTTCAGGTGGGTGTGACGTTGCAGTCTTTTGTTTCTGGCTCCTCCTAGTGCCTGTACACCGTGTTAGAGGCACATATAGATTGTAAGATCATTTCCATAAAATGAAGGTTCTATGTGGTTCTTCTTCTCTTGAGCCTTGTAGTAATACTTGCTAAAAACTACCTGATTTCAAATCACATTTTTAATATCAGTGGTTCACCTCCAGACTTATTCAGAGTGACAGTTTGGTATTTTTAGAGGATTTTTTCTCATGCTCTTAAAAAATGCATTTACATGCCTCAGTCAAATTTCTCCTGAAACAAGTAATCTGAATGCAAGCTAACAAAGCTAAGTTTCCTCCTTGTGGCATTTGGCTGCTCAGTTGATTGATGAGTGAAGAAGAGGCAGCAGCAAATAGCAGCTTCCTTGTTAATCACAGCCCTGGGCTGCCATGCAGAGAGGAAGCCTTTACCTTTCCCCCTATGGGTGGGAACAGCTGTGCCTGTTCTGACATTAACTGGACTTCACGCAGGGTGCCCTGCAGAGCAAGAGATGTGCATGAAGCCAAGGAGTAGCCAGCTGAGGAAGAAGTAAGTAGGACGGTGGTCAACAGAGCTGTATTTACTGTTCTATAGGTTTTCCTCTGGTTTTAGATCCCCCTTCTTAGGACCCACAGGTGCAGGTGGTGAGGTGGAGAAACTGCGAATGTATCTCCGCAGGTATAGTTGCCACACCTTGTGAAGCCCTCAGGACATGCAGTTTTCAAAGCCTGTTCCAAGAGGACCCAAACTTCCCCCACTGCAATGTTGTAGGGGAAATATTATTAAACAATCTTTTGGGAAGTTTTTCTTCCCTTAAACTCTTCCATAGACTTTATAGCATAGAGGAATGGATGCAGTTTCTTGCCAGCCAAAAAGGCTTACATGGTGTCAAACCCTAGGAACTCCTAGCTGTCCATTAGGGAAGAAAGGAAAAAGCGAGAACCAAAGAGCCATATTCATCACAAATGACACCTTAAAACAGAGGCTGATTTTTCTTCTTGTTTTGGCAGGGCCACAGCATGCTCTCTTCTGTATCTTATGTTGTTCTGCTGTTGTCATCCTACTCTCTCCCACCTCTTCTTCTGGCTTGTTGCCCTTTGTTCCTCCAGACACCTGCCTGTGGAGCCTGCAAATTTCAGTATGGTCTCTTCCTTCTAGCAGAAGCATCCCTGGATGCTAGTAATCCCAGCAGGTCATGCTGCTTGATCACTGCCCTCATTTTTAACACCAGTGCACTTCGTTGGAGAGATACATGTTGCTGGATGAGAACCTGTGCCCTAAAATATCAGCTTAAGCTAATGATTACAACCAGGGCTCCATGACATCAAAGAACTGTATCCATCTTAGGTCCTGGACTGACAAGACATTAAGAAATTGTTAAGGGTGGTATCAAAACTGCAGAGGCAATTTAAAGCCAATTCTTTGTTAACAGAAACTGGCTTTGCATTTGCTGTACTTTTTCTACACATGTAAAATGAAGGGGAAATAAAAGTTGTCTATGCTGCTTCATTGCAGCCAACGCCTTGAAAATTTCTATTGCCAGGGTATTTCAGGACTGGAAATAGAAATATTGTCCATGTAGGTCTCATAGTAAAAATTATCCTGTTAGTGTTTGCGTATTAAAAAAGTGGTAACTGGATACATCCTATGAATGGAAGTAAAAGTTACTGGCTTTGTTTGCAGAGCAACTGTCTTAGAAGTGGATGGCTGGAATTTGAACAAAAAATAACCATGAAAACAGGCACAATGCTCATGGCGTTATGAGTAACTTCTTATAATTTTGGTTTGCTTCTTGACTTTTATGTCAAATATAGGTTGTATGGTCTCTAGAGCAAACATTTTCTGTGAAGCATTTAAGCAATGTTAGACTGCTCTGAAACAGTAAGAGAGAGAGGACTGTATGCAGATCTTAACTGGATGCAGAAAGAGCCAGAGTTCCTAATGCTGAAAGGAGAAAGAGGGAGCCAAACCTTTGGTGATTTACCGCTCTGCGAATGAGTCAGAGAGCAGCTCTCCCTGCTCTCTTTACCTTTTCCACAGCTCACCTAACTTCTGATGTGCAGGGATGCTCCACGGAGGGACAGGCCAAGAGCCCTTTGTCCCGGTTTTCAGAGAGATTTAAGGAGCATCAAAGGCCCAAATCCTCTTGACGTTGGAGTGCCCTTTCAACCCTAGATTCTGACCATTTGGCAGACCTGGTACTTCAGCTCTGCCGTAAGTTTTACCTGACCTATTGCCCCACTTACTCTGACAAGACAGTACACATGCACACGGTGACAAGCACTGGGGTAAAAAGCACAGATAACTGTTCAGCATGTGCTCTTGCTGCAAATCTTATCCTTCTCACTGACCATTCTTTGCTACCCAGCCAGTGATTTTTATGAAACTTGGAGATTAACTCTTGAGACCTTGTCTCCTCTATTAAATGTGAGTGAAATCGGTCAACAGGTTCAACCAAATTGCACAAATTAAAAATGGCAAAGGACAGCAAATGTGGACTCCAAGAAGTTGAGAAAACTGGCCTAAGAGTTTTCAGAGAGGTCTCATCTACTTTGAAGAGAGGAGCCTAGTAAACCCTGTTCCCAAAAGATACAGAGGTCATTTTCTGCTTCATGGGAATCCACACACTACATTCCCACACAGGGGTTTTTGAAGAGGGAAATACATGCAGCAAAACTGCTTTCGATAAGAGTGCTGCAAAATACCATAAACATTCCTAACAGCGTATTTTCAAACATCTGGTTCAATCCAATTTTAGATGAGAGAGATACTCAGTTGATGTAACCTTGCTTCCACAAAGTCCCATTTTAATCACTGATTGCATAGGAAGCAGAATTTGGGCTGTGCTCAAGTTTTAAGAGATTGTCTAAAGCAGTTGGTTTTCTTGTATTTTCCAGTAAAAGATTCAGTGGGGACTTACTAAAACAAACAAAAAGCCATTATTTTAGTAATGTAAAAACTATCATTTACATCCAACAAATAGATCAAAAGATGCTCTTTTATAAACAAAATTTCCATCCCACAGACACAATGGTATGTACAATAATATCACACTTTGCCAAGAGATTCCAGTATAAGACACAGCAATTCAAAAGAAACAAAGTGTAAGTTTATTGGACGCCAACTTTTCTTAGTCAAGATCTAAGTAAAGAAAACACACAGTAGAAAAAGTTGTACAAAGCAGCAATGGATTTACATTACATTAAAGAAAAAGTTACCCTAAGCTATTAGGTCTCAGTCCTAAAAAAAGTAAAACCCCATCCTTAATTAAAATTCAACACTGGTGTATTGAACTGATATACAATGACTATAAGGTATACAGGATTATAAAACCAGCTTCTTTTGTCTTACCTCTATAATCCTTTAAAATGACAAGTGATTTTGTCTAACTAATTGGAAAGTTCTATAGTAAATATATTGGATAATTCCAGTTTCTATAAACTGTAGGAAACTATTCCCCTCTACCCAAGCACTAAAAGTGATCCCCTTTTCCTGCTTTTTAAAAAGGGACACTGTCAAGAACAAGCCTTAAAATGTGTACTTTATATGTATTTTGCATGTTACGTTGCAAAAGATAGTTTGTTCTGGTTTTATGTACATATTTTAATTAAAGATGCTGCTGCAGTAGTGGGAAGCTTGTATCTTTAGAAGGTAATGTGTATCGCTGAGAAACTGGAAAAGGAAAAATGGATTGAGTCCTTTATTCTGGAATAGTGAGAGAAAAAGCAACATGAAAAAAAAATAAGCTCAGCCCACAGAATTCAGATACATTTTTCAGACATCCTTGCAACAATTGAGGATGCCCTTAATAGGTATTTTCATGCCCAAGCAGCTCAAGTGTTACGATTCAATTCGTATTTTTAAATGCTTTGCTTTTATTAATATCAAGTATTCTTAATATAGATAAGTACATTTACTGTATACAACCTTTCTCTTGATAGTGTCCCTTTATGTACAACAGTTATAGTACAGTTTTTCACAAGTCATTTTAAATAAACAAGAATCAATGACATTAAAAAATACTATCAGGCTGTGTTCAACAAAAACAAAAAAAAGATTTTAACACTGATTCATTAATAACAACATTAAAAAACCCCCAAACCCTAAGCTTGCTTTGATTTTCATCTAAATCTTCTGGTAGGAAAATGTAAACAATTTTATTGAACAGTATAGGCACATGCCAGATTACAGGCTCATGCCATATATTTGCACCCTCACTGTTAGTGCCAAGAAGGTAGGCATAGTCTGTCCTTATCCCATGTGAGGAACTTCTAGTTTTATCACTGGAAGCTTGGAACAAAAACAGAGTACGTGTAGCTTCAGACCAAACCTGCATGCCCTACTTGGGGGAAAACAAACAAACAAACATCAGACAAAAAATCTACTGGATGTCACTAGAAGGCCTGCCTAAATAAGAAATGCAGGAACAAGTCTCTTACAGCTGTGTTTTGGTTCACGGATAAGGCTACAGTCTCCATTCTGAAATACACAAGACGCACTCTAGTGTCACCTACTGCTTCAGGAGGTTATCTGCTCAATTAACTGTCACAGGGTGTTCTACTCCCCCTTATTAAAAAAAAAAAATAAAAAAAAGAAAAAAAGAAAAAGCGCAGATACAAGAAGTAGAGACAGTATTATTACTGGTTCACATCCTTTGTTTTTGTAAAACTACAGAATTATACCCTAGCTGTATACGCAGTTTTTAGGTAGAGGAAAATTCATTTTAACTTTTGGCTCTAGGACTTAAAAAAAATCTGCATGTATTTTTCTGCCATTGCTCACTTTCAATGGTTGATCATGGTCCCAATTTAGCAAAGAACTTAAGCACATGTTTAAAAAAAATTAAGACTGATCTCAATGGAACTTAACCATAGGCTTAGACACTTTGCCAACAGAGTGCCTGAAAGGAAGAAAAATCCCAAAACAAAACACATTTCATGGCTCAACCCTGCTCCCCTTAAATGCAATGGAAGTTTCCACTGTACTTCCACTGAAGCAGGATAGTTCTCTGAGATTTATCTGACAGATTATAAAAATAGAAAAAAAAGAATCAAAGATTCTAATCTATATATTAAAACTTCTGCACATTCCTGTCACAAATTTTAAGAAAAAAAGCAAACTACTTTTTATATTTAACAAGACCTCTAACTTTGTGTCACTTCAGTACACAGCTACAAAATTAAACAAAGTATGATGAAGACAGGTTTTTGTATCAATAAATTTGCCTTTTATTTTGGCTGTGGCCAAACTAGACACTCTACAAAAGACCTTTATTTATAAACAAGCAACTAACATTTTTTCCATAATTTAACTTTTAAAACATATATTAAAGTTATATAAGCGGAAGCATATTTATTCCATGTCCTCCAAAATAAACACTTCTATCAAGGGCTTTTTAAGATACTGTATAAAAGCTAATAGAAAACCAGAACAGCTATATAAACATCTCATATTTAAACTTCAGAGATCCTGAATTCCTTTACTAAACAACAGGAACTGAATTTAAAAAAACCACAGAACACGCTTAAAGTTAAAATCAAAACTTAAAAAAAAACCCCCAAACCCCCCAACAACTAAAGAAAAACTTAGAAGGAGGCTATTTAGACCAAAAATATTTTATGGATTTTTTTATAATACATACTATACTAGGAAAAAGGTCAAGGTTTCTTCAAAGATGTTGCACAAGCTTTTGATTTAAAGTGTGTGGAATTTATCATCATATCACATAGCAGAATCCCAGTTGGAAGTTAGATGACTATGACATAGCTGAACTAGTTGCCATCTTCCTTTAGAAAGCACGCTGATTTTTAAAAGGCTACATATAAACTTTCAGACTGTTGTGTAGAGGAATCATTGGTGAAAACTTAGGAATCATTTTACAAAAACTTGTTCATATTTTATATGCACAGATTTCTTAAATACATTTAAAGGATACTTAGCGAAGCTTTATGTTTTTCTGATTTTGTTAAACCAGGTTAAGTGCAATAACCATTTTACTTTGAAATTGTTTCTGGTAAGAAAGAAATTTAGTCTTATTAGGTGGAATAAAAAAAGTCAATAACTACAAATGTCACTATTAAACAAGTACCTTGTTTTAATTGCAATGTCATAGAAAGAGTTTAACTGATATTCTAACAAATTAGCGTAATCACATTCAGATACAATTTGCCTGAAAGAGGACAGAAAAGGAGAACACGTTACTATTAAAAGTGTTTAGTAACAATTTTAGATTTTAATCAAAAATGAAACAGAAGAGGCTTGAAACTAACATTGCAATTTTTTTGGTAGCTGAAAAAAAGTCAGTGGTTCATCTTGAGCCAATTCTTTTAAACTTAACTTACAGGAAAAATAATAAAAAAAATCTGTTGGAAAAAAATGGTGGCACACTTGGGCTTTCACTGAGAAAAATCTACTCCTGTGTGTGCCTAACTAAGGATACCCATCCTCAGATTCTTAGGAGTTACACTTGTGCTTAATTTTGCTAACTCTTAGTGTCAGCTTGCAATTCTTTTTACTTTTGAGTTTGGGATGCTGAAAAAAAATTCATGGTTACATACACAATTAAAGCCTCACTCCTGCTCCCCCTGAAACTGGCGACCAAACTCCTGTTGCTTTCAGCCAACACAGACTGGGCTCTGATTAGGTAGTGTGGAATGCAGTCCCCCTCTCCCAGCCCGCACGGGGTAAAGTTGGTCAGGATCATAAATACTGTTTGCATCATTTACATTCACTTTAATCCATCACCACTCCACTAAGTTCAAATTCCAGCAGAAGCATTTTTCATTGTTAGTTTACCACCTACTTCTGGGCAAATATTTCTTCTACTTACAGAATAATTTTGGACCCTTACTATAGCTTCTGGTAAATATCTATGATCCTACTTACACTAAATGCTCCAGTTGCGATTTGAGGTAAAATAATGGAACCGCACAGAGTACCTGCAGGCCATTATTACCATGATTTTCAACAAATTAGAAAATTGCAACACAGTATCACAAATTATAGAAAGCGGCAGAAAGAAATATTCTATGCATTGTATTCATAAAATGCAGTGATTGTAGTGTGATGTTTTTTCCTCTGCTTTGAGCTGGATAGGTATGCTTAACACAAATTTCAAATACATACTTCTTCATTTATACAGGTGTCTATATAAATATTTACATTTTTAGTTTTTATTAAAACATATCTTTGTACTCATGGCCAAGCTTATTACTGTGTGTAGGAACACAACTCATCTTCTGTCCCTTAATGAGCTCTCTTTTTTTGATTTAATAGTTATACATTCCTT
The DNA here is from genome assembly GCF_965638725.1 of Aptenodytes patagonicus. Lineage (NCBI taxonomy): Eukaryota > Metazoa > Chordata > Aves > Sphenisciformes > Spheniscidae > Aptenodytes > Aptenodytes patagonicus. The sequence goes on from NC_134949.1 coordinate 126,587,558, forward strand.
TGTAGTTAGCATTACAAACAGTTATACAAATAGTGGAAACAAAATTATGAAACTTGTCTGACATCCATTCAATCTTAGTTCATATTACAAACAGTACCATTTGCATTATGATGGCTGTTAATACAATGACTTTAGCTACCGAAGTACCTATAGTAAATTAGTCTTTGGGACATTATATAAAGCAAAGTACTCCCTCCCCCAATTTTCCTTAGAAACTTATAATTAAATGGCTGAAAGCAGACTTGCTGCTACTTTTTATATAAAATCTTAGTAGTAATATTGCTGACTTTAGATTCTATTTTAATTTGCACAAGTTCCATATAACAACAAAACAATTCTATATTCCCTTAAAATATCAAACATTCGTATCCAATAACATCAGGATTACTCAAACTTGAGGTTTATTTGTTATTGCTAAAGGTTTCTAAGACCTAAGTCAATACAGCAAGACACTCCATCCACTTCCTCCCTAACTGCAAGTGCATGGCAACTATTTATATGGAGCTTGTGTGTTGGTTTCTTTAAAAAAAAAAAAATGAAGTTGGTTACAGTATTTCACTACTACAAACTCACAGTTAGAATCCAAATTGTTGTTGCTCTTTCATTTAATATATAACTTTATATATAATACACACGCACACACCAACATCACAGGATGAAGATCCATGCATACAATCCAGATGTGATCATATTTCAGTGTTAAATGAAATAAAAATTATTCTGTTACTATTAGATCCCAGACCACAGTATTTTAAATTACTCTGCTTTCTACCTACTAACCAAGTTAATTTACCTTAATCTTCAAATCCAAGCAGCATCACAAATTCCAATTTTTTCGTCGTTGTCATCGTTTTGATCCTCTTAGATTTCTAGTTTATATGGCATACATCTGAGATCCTGAATACAGCCTCCACTGAACCAGCTTTTTAAGGTATCTGTTAAAGCTAATTGTGTGTCTGTTCATGGCTCCAAAGACTAAAAGCTGTCTTGAAAGTCCTATGACAGAGTTTACACATGTATTGTCTTTTGAATGTGATTGCTGAGAGTGGTGGAGCATGATAGAAGAGTGTATCTGACTCCTGTGGTACAAATAATTTTTCAGTAGTAGTGGAGCTTTCAGACAAGCCTGTTGGACTATCAGGCTCCAAAGGCTGGATTTTGGGGAGGGGTGGGGGTGGAGGTAAGGGTGGTGGTGATGGGGAATTAGCTGGTGGACATATCTCAGGCTCCTTATTTGCAGACTCCTCTGCAGCCTGTGACATATGAGACTGGAAGTGACTCCACAGTCGGAAATTGGTTCGGAAGGCCTTGTTACACACATGACAAATAAATGGCTTCACAGAGCATAAGAGCTCTTGGTGACGCTCCAGCTGTTTGCGTACAGTGAAAATCTTCCCACACTTTTCACAGGGCCACAAACCAGCATCTTTGTTGGAGACTACTTCCTTAGGTTCTCTGCTCGTTTCAGTGACCTCATCCTCTATATCATCCGCAGGCTCTTCTTTGATCTGAATTTTAAACTGCTTGGAAACACTTAAGTCTTCAGGCAGGCATGAGGAATCTTCAGAATCAAAATTTATTTGTTCTGACGAATCACTGAATACACCATCTTCCTTTGCAGCAACAAAATTGTTTATTTTATTGGACTCTGACTGAGGAGGCAATCTTGATGAACCAGTTATTTCTCCATTGTGATCCAGGATAGGTAAAGAAAAGTTCTCTGATGGAGCCATTGTGTTTTGATTGTGAACTTCAACTTGATGACGCCAAATACTAAAGGATGATTTAAAGGTACGCATACACTCAAGACAAGTAAGTTTCTTGTATTCACACTTGCTTTCATGCTCATGCTTCAGCTCTGGAGAAGAAAATCTAAGGCTGCAGTAAGGACAGACAGTAGCATTTCTACAGAGTCGCTCATGATTTCCCTGTTCAATAAGCGAAGAGAGCTTAGCATTGCAGAGACGGCACTGATAAACCTCTTTGTTTTCTACTGGACTTTCAATATGAATATGATCTTTCTGCTTAGGAGCCTTATTTCCTCCAATTGGTTTCTCCCCTGGGTGCATTTTTATATGCTGTTTAAATTGCGAGAGGAAACGATAAGCTTTCCCACAGTAGGTACAAATATAGGCTCCTTTGGTTCTCGATCTTAAATTCCTTTTGATGACTTGTTGTGCTTGTGAAGCAGACTGCCCCTGAAAACCTTGCTTGCCACGTCTTAGTTTAACTATTAGAGCTTTTTTAATTTCTCTCTCTCTCACTATATCGATCAGTTTTCTTTGGAATTTTTCATCCAAAACAGCATGTGAACTGGAAGCAGGTGAGGGATTCTTCACAATTCCATGTTGTGTCTGGCAGTGCGTCCACACTTTGAAATTTGTGTGAAATCTCTTGTGGCATATATCACAAGCATAGGGCTTCTCTGGATTATGATACATGTTAACATGACGATGAAGACCTGCTGTTGATCTAAAAATTTTAAGGCAGTGCTTGCATTTAAATTTTTTATTTGGTCTTGCTTCTTCCATCTCACTGTATTCATCTTTACTGACATCAGAATCAGGAAAATCAGCATCAAGGTGTGTAGGGCTTGAGCCTTCCTCAAAGTTATCTTCTGACCCAGGAGAACCCTGCTCATCCACCTTCAGTTTCTTAAATGGTAGTCTTCTATCAGCCTGAAATCTCCTTTTTGCTGGAATTCTACTTGGTTCCTTATGATCATCCTCAGTTTTATAAGGAAAGTCTTTATTTGTTGATGCTGAAGCATCACCCACTGTAACTCTTATTATTTCGGCAGGATCTGAAAGTGGGCTGCTAGGTTCAGTTTTTATTCGCACTTCTGTGAGAGGGGAAGCAACCTCCCTATCAGTTGACTGAGAGGCACTGAAAGACCTAAGGCGATGTGGGTGTATTACTGGTGGTTTTTCATCTAAGACTAACTTCTCTGATGACTCTTTCAAGGATGACTTTTGAGATACAACATTAAACGTCTTCTGGGAATCATTAGTTCCCGGTGAGGAGGAGGATGATACCTGTGAAGGTTTTAGGTCAACAGAAGGTGAGTAAATAGGAACCTGGCTGTCCATGGACAGTGACCTTCGAAGGAGACTTTTTACAAGTGGCCCACTTCTGTCAATACTTTGGTGTTCTGGACCAGATCCACTAGATGGGATTACTAGCCCTAACTTTGAGTAGTATAGCAAATTCCTGTCTTCACCTTGGCCATTGCCTTTTCCTGCCTCTCGCAACAAAAATGTAGATTCTGATGCGCCACGCAGAGACAAGACTGGTGGACGCGGTCTTTTTAATGACATCTCTGAGGCCTTTCCTCTTAAAAGCTGACCACTGCTTCCTGGTTCATCGCTTGCAATTTCTTTCTCTGCTAAAGGCATTTGAGGCAGTACTGTGTTCCTTTTCACTAAACCACCTCTGCTCTGATCCTCCACAGTTCCAGAAGTTTCATGAAGCTTGGTATAGCTCACAGGGCTTTCTTTCAGCCATCTCCTTTCAGTCAGTGATAAGTTGTGAAGGGTTTCAGTTGGTTTTGTTACTTGTGGTCTACTGCTAGTTTTGACAGCAACAGAGGGTGAGGGTTTAGAAGTATGGCTTAAATCATGTTGCGTTTGATTTATACTTTTCGTTTGTGCTTCAATTCTGTTCTGACAGACAATGACACTTCTCTTCTGAGAACTACTTTCGTCTTCATCTTGATACAGTATTTTCTTAATAGGGCAAGCTGGAAAAGGAGCTTGAGGACTCTTAGAAACAATGTTTGTAAGAAAGGATATTCCAAGACTGTAGCCCAGTTCTTGCACAGCTGCAAGACTGCCTTTCTCAATGAACAAGGATGAAGAATAAATGTAGTTTAACACATTATCAAAAGCATCCGGTTCACAAAAATCGAGTTGAAACACTGACTGAGACTCATTCTCCTTATTTGTGAACAGAGTTTGGAAGTATTCACTGCTGGCAGCCAGAACATTTTTATGAGCTCGAAATTTCTGATCTCCTACTATGAGAACAACATCACATAGCTGTCCCTTTAGACGCTCCTCATTCAGTGCACTTAGAAGTGAAATGGCATGTGCTGGGTTTATGTAATGCAAGAGCCCCTCCATGATTCTGATGTTTCTGAAAAAGAACAACAAAAAAAAGTTGTAGGTTGCCTTATGTGAACTGTTGTCAGAGATAAAGTAAACACACCTAATCCCTCTGTACTTCATAAACTGGCTAAACCACCATCAACAGTGCTGAAGAAAACAGCTTGTTTGGAGGAAAGGTATGGGAATTAAAAGAACACTGTTAGCTCCAACAGGTGCACAGGCATGAGAAGAACCACCGCATGTGCCCACTTTCAAATACACCATTAATAGCTGATCTTACACCAAGAATATTACACCTAACTAATTGGGGGGTGGGAGGGCTGTCTTCTCTTCCTACAATACACCTGTCCACATGAAGGAAGAGTTCAATCATTTCACTCTTGAGCATCTTTTTCTCAGCTTTAGCTTTATGAAGATCTATCTTGACAACTGCATTGATAAACTCTTGAATAAGATATCTAAAGCTTAGTTATGCCAAGTCACCTTTTTGAGGCTAAGCAATGCTGACAGTCTCCTGCTGACTAAACAAATTAACAGGGTTTTGTTGTCATTTTTAATAGGATGATGGAAAGGGATAATACTGGGAAGGGAGAAGGAAGCAGGATTATTGTCTGTAATCTAGATTAATTCATCATGTTTGCTTATGTTTAATAAGTGTTGTTAATATATACTTCTAGCTATCAAATATGTGTCACTTATAACCGCATTGCCAGGATCTGGTTTCTTGGAAATTTCACAATTATAATTGAAGTATCCCTGCATTGCTTTCTTCTAGCTTAAAAGCAATCAGAGAACTGAACTCCCCATTTTATTCATTAGTATAAGAGCACTTTATGCCCACAACCCATATACTTGAGGAACAGTTACCCTCAGGTGCATCCCAGAGTACAATAAGTACAAATTAAACTGCAGTGCAGAAATCCCCATGTTCCATATGCTTCAAAACACAACCCACTTGGTACTGCAGGATGTCTCAATAACTCAATAGACTGTTCCCGATTAGATCTTAACAAAAGAAGAGAATCAGGTTTTAAGTCAGTTTAAACAAAGACCTTCTGTGCAATGAATTGTAAATTATATAGCTGTGCACATGCACACACACAGAGAAATCAGCAATATCCAATTTTCTTTTTTTTTCATGGACGCTCTTACAATTCTGTTCAAGTTAACCTGTAAGAATTTTACACTACCTTCCTCTATGGTGGTAGTAGAACAAGTCAATGATGTGTTTGTTAAAAGCAATTCTCTTCTTTTTACAGCTCAGTTGAAAAACTACTCTTTAGATATTTATACATGATGTATGCTACTACAACAAAAAGGTTTCACTACTCATCAGCTTACAAGCAAAACTGAAAAGTTTATCAAAATAAAAAACAATATTAAGAAGCTGTAACCCCAGAATTAATAAATTGGGGTGGTAAATCTTACAACTAATGGATATAAATAAGCGATCAAAGTCTAAATTGGTATTACTGAGAAATGAATCAAAGGATGCCGCATACAGCATCTCAGGGCATTGATCATATCATAGGACTGAGCTACCACTTCTATACCTGAAACTACCAAATGAGTTAATAATGTCATGGCAACAGCAAAGGCAGAATTCTGTTTCCTCACCAGATCTGCCTCTCTACTGTTTCAGTGTCGTTTCATAAACACTAATACATCCTTAATTCATCTCAGATGGTTATAATGCATAATCCCCCCCCATCTATAAAGAGCAGAGTAGTCAAGCTTCCATGAATTTGAGAAACCAATCTGCTTCGTTTTGCTTTGTATGTTTTGCTTAAAAGTACTGTCTGGGGGGGGGGGTGCAATACCTGTCTCCTTTGTGGATGCCACTGCAATTTAAAGTGGTGGCATCTGGCCCTAATCCAGTCTTGTGGTCTGAGCACCATTAACACTTGGAGTGTTATTAGAACAAGTGTTCCAGGAATGCATCTTTTCCTTTAGTTTCATCTGAAAGAAACTGAGTTTGCAAACTCAAGTGATTCGTCTGGGATGCAAGCTGCAACATGGTACATGGAGGTAACAGATCAACAGCGTGCTTATGAAGGAAACTTGAACTAAAACAGTACTGTAGAGATACCCAGTAGAGGTTGCTGCAGAACCCATATTTCAAGGACACAGGGGGAAAGGAGTATATTAGTCAAATGTTTTGAAGTATTTTCAAATCTTTCACTTTAATCTGCTTTAGCCAGGCCTTGGGTCTTGTGTAAGACACTCACAGAATAAACACTATATAATTACTATGCGTTCCTTTGTCCATTGTAACACAGTAATGCTATTATAAAGACGGGGGTGTAAAATCTACACGTCTAAAGCAGAATCCAATAGTCACCCATCCTTCTTTCTACATTTCCCTTTTTTATTTATAGAGCACCTTCAATTTATTACATTAAACAAGACAGAGATAAGCATCCTATTACAATCCTCCCTTTCACTCTCAGAGCACAGTCTCTTCTGTGCAGTGAAGGAGGCAGAGCTCTTTGGTGCAATGTAACTCTGTCACTTTAACAGTAACCAAGGCTGCAACATACACAAATGGCAAGGGACCAAATTAATCCTGCAAAGGCAGCTTTAATCATGGTATTTCCTAATTCAGGTGCTTGACTTTCAGCTTAATAGCCTTTAAACACAACCGTCAGAAATAAAGCAAGCTATGATATGTTAAGAAGCAAAGCCAGAGCTGGTTTGCAGAACCATTTTAACACATTTACACAGATCATCTGAAAGCCTGAAATACTTAGATGTAAAAAACCCCCACAGATTACCAGAGTAAATGTACAATGTATTAAAATTTCACTGCATGAACACTTTTCAGTAACAAAGTTGGTCCAAGACATTCCTGCTCTCTTCTGTCCATCTTATCTGCACACTGCAGTTCACTCCTCCTTCAGCTGTGCTAGTACAAATATTTGCAGGCCTGTATTACACAGCAGATCAGACAATAAATAAAAAACAAATATTTATTTTCAAATGCTGGTCAATTTTTATATTAAAGCACAATCTCAAGAACGAATGCATTGGCATAACTGAAGAGGCAGCAAACTGTGGCAGCAGAGCAGTTATAGGAAGGCAGGAACTCTACAACAGTTTGCCATCAAAGCCAACACTTGGATGACTGAACTCAGGCTGGACACAAAAGGTGTGCCTAGCTCTTGTGTAGATAACAGAACTGTGGCAGTTGTTTGTAATACTAGATTTGATTCCAGGTGTTTGACGACTCATACTTTCTCAGCTGAAGATTATTTTGCCATTAACTACCTAAGCTCTTTCCTCCAGATAATCTGCTTCTATTCTCTCCAACCATTTTTTCCAGCCACCTTCACTACTGACTGGAAACAAAGCTGTTTCCTCTTTTCTTTGGATGACATCAAGGAAACAGTAGGAGCATATCAGCAAACCTCCCATTGTCTGTGTCCAGGTGTTACATGCTATAGGGGCTGCTCGTCCTCAGGAGGAGCAAGACTCCAGACCCAGGAAGGGCAAGTGCAGCAGGAGCACCTGCAGCCTTCCTTCTGGAAGCCAGGAAGAGATTTTAGTGTCAATCTTCAACAGCCCTCTACTGAGCTCAGCAAACTAGATTTCAGAGACTTAAGTACCATATTTGGTACTAGATTAATTTTATTTTATTTTTTGAACAAGGATAGAAGAAGACCACTACTATTTCAAAATTACTTTCTGCAAAAAGGAAACGTCTACTCAGGAAAGCTCTTCACAAGGAAAGGGTGAAAAAGCTTAATCTTCGGCCCAGCAGTTTATTGATCTTCAACAGCTACCTGCCTTTGAAGTGGTAGTTCCTCTTCCTTTCCTCTGTCCCTTACTCTCACACGTCCTCCCCCCAGCCATGTGGTACCCTCCTCTTCCTCTCACCAGCCCTGCTGCTCATTTGACCTCCCAATAAGTTGATTCAGCTCCCTAAAATGAAGCAGGAAACAAACAAACAAAATCAACCCAGCTTTTTAATGTCTGTTTGGTATTTTATAGGTTAGGAGCTTAATCTGCTCACTGAGAGGTCAGATGAGCATCAGAGTTGCAGCAAGAGAAGCCATGAAACTACCCATTCTTTGTCAGCAAGTTGTTCAATCAGCTTTGCCCATCTGAAACTTCACTTTCAGAAACAATGAAGTCACTGATGCTGAAACTTTACAAATAAAATCAGGCAGATATTTGTGTGAACAATTTCATCATAATAGCTTACACTTGCAAATGCACAAGCAACTAAAATAAGATGTTGATGTTGCCTGCTGACTTCCATTATAACGACATAGCTGTTCAGCTAAAGCTATGTTAATAGCGTGCTGGGGGTGGGAAGGCCGATGTTCTGAAACACTTAATGAGATGCAATGTTGCAGCAAGGAGGCGCCAGGGCTGTGAGAAACTGCAGTTACAAGCAGAGAATACAAGGAAGGAGGAGGAAACGCACGCAGAGGAGACAGGCAACAAGCGAGACTTAACAGGGGTTTCAACAGGGAAAACATACATAAGAAGTATGGTGGGGGCAAACCCACTAAAAAACCCCAAAGAAACATGGATTATAAAACCCAGCCAAGAAATACAAGTGACTTCCTGGGGTATCCCCAGTTAAATGAAGGAATGTTGCACTCAGTTATGAGTGGTTTGCAGAGGATTTGATGGCTCTGATAATTCATGTTTCAGATAATTAATGTTTCTGATAATTCATGTTTCAGACACAAGGTGGGAAAAAAGTCCCATTACTCGTCAAGAGTCCAGATGCAAAAAAACCCTATGCTGCTTAAACTTCTACTCAAGGATCCTGTGCTGGGTTTTATTATTTGAGTTTGACAACAGTTTATCAAATGCCTCTTCTTCCATCAATAGCCTTTGCAACATAGATTCTGTCCTACAGTCCATATGTATTTACACACACACCCCCCTACACACTCCCAAAAGCTATATGTAAAAGCTCCAAACCTGCAGAGCAAGATTGTTTGCACTTCTATAATCTTTTTCTAACTAAATATTTGAGTAATCTCTTGCTGCAAGTTTGGGGATTCTGTCTTCCTGGATTTAATGAAATGTGATTTCAACTGTGTCGTGGTTTAACCTGGAAGGCAGCTAAACACCACACAGCCGTTCGCTCACTCCCCCCCGCCCAGTGGGATGGGGGAGAGAACTGGGGGGGGGGAAGTAAAACTCATGGGTTGAGATAAAGACAGTTTAATAGGACAGAAAAAGAAGGGAAAATAATAATAATGATAAAAGAATATACAAAACAAGTGATGCACAATGCAATTGCTCACCACCCGCTGACTGAAGCCCAGCCAGTCCCTGAGCAGCGGCTGTGCCCCCCCCTGCCAACTCCCCCCACCAACGTCCCCCAGCATGACATCATATGGTATGGAATATCCCTGTGGCCAGTTTGGGTCAACTCTCCTTGTTGTGTCCCCTCCCAGCTTCTTGTGCACCTCCAGCCTCCTTGCTGCGGGGCAGTATGAGAAGCTGAAAAGTCCTTGCCTAGTGTAAGCACTGCTCAGCAACAACTAAAATATCAGTGTGTTATCAACATTATTCTCATACTAAATCCAAAACGCAGCACTGTACCAGCTACTAGGAGGAAAATCAACTCTACCCCAGCTGAAACCAGGAAAGTATCCACCCATTATTCTATACCATCTACGTCACGCCCAGGTCCCACACTTTCCAATTAATCACCACCACCTTTCCTGTATTTTGATATATATACACACAGATATCATTCTCTTAATCTATGGGCCATCCCTCTAGAATGTTCGTTGAGTTCATTTAGTCCATGACTTTGGGCTCCACCTGTCCTAACACTCCTTCAGGGCAGGAGAGGTGGTGTGTGGTGTTGGATTGTTGCATGCTAAAGCCAGTTTTGGTTCCATTATCGCTGTGCTTGTCTGGTTCTATCATTGCTGCACTTTGCTCAGTTTCATCAAAATTCATTCTTCATTAATCTGGGTGATTCTTACTGTGATACCGTTGATATGGCATATACCAACCATAGCAGTGATGACATACAGTATTATATAGCAATTAACATAATACAATTTAATTCACCGGCTATTCTCACCCAAAATCAAATCCCATCGGACTTCCCCATCCTTCTGCATCACTCACCAAGTGCACCCAGGTCCTTGAGCAAAAGCAATCCCACGGATGGGTTTGCCTTTGCCAGAGGCAGGAATAACCCAGACTGTCTTCCCCAGCATATTTTTTTGTGCACTACAGGGACTTTATTCCCATCTACAGTACGTAAAAGTTTTGACTGGGCAGGGCCAGCTCGATTGGCAGATCCCCTCGTGTTGACTAACCAGGTGGCCTTTGCTAAATGCGTATCCCAATGTTTGAACGTCCCGCCACCCATTGCTCTCAGTGTAGTCTGTAACAGTCCATTGTATCGTTCAATTTTCCGGGAGGCTGGTGCATGATAGGGGATGTGATGTACCCACTCAGTGCTGTGCTCTTTGGCCCAGGTGTCTGAGGTTGTTTCGGAAATGAGTCCCGTTGTCTGACTCAATTCTTTCTGGGGTGCCATGTCACCATAGGACTTGCTTTTCAAGGCCCAGGATAGTGTTCTGGGCAGTGGCATGGGGCACGAGATGTGTTTCCAGCCATCCGGAGGTTGCTTCCACCATTGTGAGCACATGGTGCTTGCCTTGGCGGGTTTGTGGGAGTGTGATACAATCAATCTGCCAGGCCTCCCCATATTTATATTTCAACCATCGTCCTCCATACCAGAGGGGCTTTAGCCGCTTGGCTTGCTTGATTGCAGCGCATGTTTCACATTCATGGATAACCTGTGCAATAGTGTCCGTGGTCAAGTCTGCCCCTTGATCACGAGCCCATCTCTATGTTGCATCTCTTCCTTGGTGACCTGAGGTGTCATGGGCCCACTGAGCTATAAATAATTCACCCTTATGTTGCCAGTCCAGATCCACCTGAGCCACTTCAATCTTAGCAGCCTGATCCACCTGCTGGTTGTTTTGATGTTCTTCAGCGGCCCGACTCTTGGGTACGTGAGCATCTACGTGACGGACTTTTACAACCAGGTTCTCCACCCGGGCAGCAATATCTTGCCACAGTGCGGCAGCCCAGATGGGTTTGCCTCTGCGCTGCCAATTGCTCCGCTTCCATTGCTGCAACCACCCCCACAGGGCATTTGCCACCATCCATTAGTCAGTACAGAGATAGAGCACTGGCCACTTTTCTCGGTCAGCAATGTCTAAAGCCAGCTGGATGGCCTTTACTTCTGCAAACTGGCTCGATTCACCTTCTCCTTCAGCAGTTTCTACAACTTGTCGCATAGGACTCCATAAAGCAGCCTTCCACCTCTGACACTTTCCCACAAGACGACAGGACCCATCAGTGAACAGGGCATATTGTTTCTCATTTTCTGGTAGTTTACTGTACAGTGGGGCCTCTTCAGTGCGTGTCACCTCCTCCTCTGGCAATATTCCAAAATCTTTGCCTTCTGGCCAGTCCATGATCACTTCCAAGATTCCTGGGTGACTGGGGTTTCCGATTCGAGCCTGCTGTGTGATCAGTGTGACCCACTTACTCCACGTAGCATCAGTTACATGATGTGTAGAGGGGACCCTCCCTTTGAACATCCAGCCCAGCACCGGCAGTCGGGGTGCCAGGAGGAGCTGTGCTTCAGTACCAACCACTTCCGAAGCAGCTCGAACCCCTTCATATGCTGCCAATATCTCTTTCTCAGTTGGAGTATAGTAGGACTTGGATCCTCTGTATCCCTGACTCCAAAACCCTAGGGGTTGACCTCAAGTCTCCCCAGGTGCTTTCTGCCAGAGGCTCCAGGTAGGGCCATTCTCCCCGGCTGCGGTGTAGAGCACATTTTTTACATCTTGCCCTGCCCGGACTGGCCCCAGGGCTACTGCATGAACTATCTCCTCTTTAATTTGTTCAAAGGCTTGTCATTGCTCAGGGCCCCATTTGAAATCGTTCTTCTTCCGGGTCACTTGATACAGAGGGTTTACAATCAGACTGTAATTTGGAATATGCATTCTCCAAAGCCCCTCAACGCCTAAGAAAGCTTATGTTTCCTTTTTGCTAGTTGATGGAGACATGGCTGTTATTTTGTTAATCACATCCATTGGGACCTGACGACGTCCATCTTGCCATTTTATTCCTAAAAACTGGATCTCCTGTGCAGGTCCCTTGACTTTACTTTGTTTTATGGCAAAACGGGCCTTCAGCAGGATTTGGACTATTTTCTTCCCTTTTCCAAAAACTTCTCCTGCTGTGTTGCCCCACACGATGATGTCATCAATGTATTGCAGGTGATCTGGAGCTTCATCCTGTTCCAGTGCAGTCTGGATCAGGCCATGGCAAATGACGGGGCTGTGTTTCCACCCCTGGGGCAGTCGGTTCCAGGTGGACTGGACACCCCTCCAAGGGAAAGCAAACTGTGGCCTGCACTCTGCTGCCAAAGGGATTGAGAAAAACGCATTAGCAATATCAATTGTGGCATAGCACTTGGCTGCCTTTGACTCCAGTTTGTATTGAAGTTCTAGCATGTCCGGCACGGCAGCACTCAGCGGTGGCGTGACTTCATTCAGGCCACAATAGTCTACTGTTAAGTCTCCACTCTCCATTAGACTTTCGCACTGGCCATATGGGACTGTTAAAGGGTGAGCGAGTCTTGGTGATCACTCCTTGGCTCTCCAAGCCAAGGATTGTTTTTCCTTGCAACTCACGTACCCGTGCCTCTAGGGTTGAGGTAGATTTTCCATCCCACTTCCTCATGTCCTCTCCGTGGTCACGCAGGTAAAACCACAGGGTGCCCAGTGGTGTGCACCCTCTATATTCTCTCTCTCGAGCAGAAGAATGCTGACTCCTAATAGCTGAGATACTGGTCCGTACAGGTGGGGAGTAGGACCTATCCTCCTTGAGTTGCTGGACCTCCTGGGACAGTTTCTCCACAGCCAAGACAAGGGAGGAAGAGAGACTTTCTTCATATTCCCAGAGCTGGCCAGCCAATTCATCCACTGTTGGTCCCTCTTCATCTGTCCCAGTCAGTATTGCCAATGAGTTGGCATATGATGATGGTACGCTCCGTACAAACTTCTGTCACGTGGATCACGTGCACTTGGCTGCATCTGGATCTTTGGATAACTGCTCGTTGTTCAGGTCACCATAAATCCCCTCCAGCATGGCTAATTCCCTCAGGTACTGGATACCTCTCTCCATGGTGGTCCATTTGCCTGGTGACAAATAACATCTTCCTTGAGGGATACCTTTCCTTCATACCTGACAGGAGTCACCTCCAGAGGCTGAGGGTTTGTGTTCCTTTTCCAATCGCTTTGTCAATGCCCCCTTCCCTAGAAAGGGATCCCAGCTGCTTGGCTTCCCTACCCTCTAATTCCGGGCTACTGGCCTCATTTTCACAGCATCAGAGCAGCCAGGTGACAATATGCTCGCCTGGATGACAACTGAAATCTTTTCGCATATCTCACAGCTCACTCAGGGATAGGGATTGGGTGGTTACCGCCTCGTTTATGAGTTCTGCCTCTTCCTCCTCCTCTTCTTGTGATGGCCCTGCTTCGGAGTATCCTGCCTTGCCCACTTCTTCCTCCTTCCCCTTCCTAGTAGGAGTTTCTTCCCTTACTAAATGAGCTGACTTTCGCATCCAATATTTCTTCTTATGTATAGGGGCGGGGCGACTGATACCGGCACAGGTTGATTCTCTGGTTCAGCTGCAATGCCTGTCGCCGGGGTTGGAGTAGCCGCAGTGCCTGTCGTTTCATCATCAGATCCAGAAACCTTCTTTTCCCCTTGAGGGTACTGAAGAGTGTTGAACAGGGCTCAGTAGGCACGGGCCAGGCCCCAGCATGTTGCAGTGATCTGTGTCTCTCTGGAGTTGCCAGGGTGAGAGCATATTTTTCAAAATATTTTACTAGTTTTTCAGGATTCCGCACTTGTTCAGGGGTGAAGTTCCAAAACACTGGAGGTGCCCACTGTCCTAGGTAATTGCCCATACTATCCCACGCACCCTGCCACTCATAACTATCCAGCCTCGGGGCAGATCCCTGGGTGGTATTCTTAAATAGTTGTTTAACTTTAAACAAGACCTGAAACACATTCAGGTGTAGGAGCAAAATGAACATGCTGGTTTGAACATTCCAAGGATATTCAAAATTCTCAAGAGCTGCTGTAACTAGCCTGGAGGAGAAGGGGAAGGTGAAGGAGTGGGGGAAAGTGTCCCCCCTTGTCTGCCCCACAGATTGGCTCTCCGAGGAGGAAAGTTAAAGAGTGTAATTACTAATAGTTTCCGAGAGACGGTTCCCGAAGTACAGAGATGATGGCAATGCTGAGCACAAATACCAGATTAGTCTCATGACCAGTAATTTTATCATATCACAAGCCAGTGTTACACAGTACAGCAAAATTATAACCTTAATCCAGCCCCCAGAGGTGATAAACAGCACAACAGGGAACATATACAGCAAGTAAGGTGTTACATAACACAGCTCTGAGAGCAAGCACAACAACTCTGAGAGCAAATAAATCAACATTGCGACCAGCAACTATTAACCTAATAATGAATGCTTATAACAAATTTGTTTTAACACGCTCTGGTCAGATCTGTTGTTATCTCAACCCTTTGAGCCCCATGTTGGGCACCAAAAAAGACTGTCATGGTTTAACCCAGCAGGCAGCTAAACACCACACAGCCGTTCGCTCACTCCCCCCACTCCCAGTGGGATGGGGGAGAGAATTGGAAAAAAAAAAAAAGGTAAAACTCATGGGTTGAGATAAAGACAGTTTAATAGGACAGAAAAGGAAGGGAAAAATAATGATAAAAGAATATACAAAACAAGTGATGCACAATGCAACTGCTTACCACCCGCTGACTGATGGATGCCCAGCCAGTTCCCAAGCAGCGGCCACGTCCCCCTCAGCTAACTCCCCCCAGTTTTTTTGTGCAGCATGACATTATATGGTATGGAATATCCCTGTGGCCAGTTTGGGTCAACTCTCCTTGTTGTGCTCCCTCCCAGCTTCTCGCTGGCAGGGCATGAGAAGCTGAAAAGTCCTTGACTAGTGTAAGCACTGCTCAGCAACAACTAAAACATCGGTGTGTTATCAACATTATTCTCATCCTAAATCCAAAACACAGCGCTGTACCAGCTACTAGGAAGGAAATTAACTCTATCCCTGCCGAAACCAGGAGAAATTGCTATTGCTGTTTTCCAGTATTGTCTGTACTGCAGACAATACTGCTAACTTTCTCCACGAAGACAAATGTTTTTCATTTCCAATAGGTCAGCAGCAAGGAGAGACTCAGTGGTATGAAGACAAGCATAAAATCAGATAAATATTTGCTAGTGTGTGAAACTGATGTATTAATTTCCAACTATTTATCCTCCACACATACAGAAGCAGAAATTTAGGGAAAGGAAAAGAAGAAATTCTATAATATTGTGCAGTCTCTCTATTTTGCCCTCGACTAGAGACAAATAATTAGCAGTTATCCTGATACAGACTAGAAATTATCTTAGAAATTAGAGGCTACTTTTCACATTCAGATCATACCCATAGTTTCGCTAACTGACACTCAAAATAGCTTCTCCCGACTTGCAGCAAACTGCAAAATGTCAAAGTAACACCACAAAGCTCCACTTGTCCTTCTCTTTCTTGTTTACAAACAAGCAGCAGCTAAGGGTGCAATTTCATCTTACCCTCAGTCCAATCTAACTAGGGATTGCTCCTGCAAGGAGCAGTCCATGTCTCCTCCCCTACTAAGGAAGGACTAGCTTGCTGTCAGGTCAGTAAACTGATCCAGCTGACCATGGGATTGCACAACTACTGGATGTAAGGGACAGGGCAGGAATGTGTGCTGGCTGTGAGATTTTCTGATTCTTCTCAAAAGAGTTCATGAAGATTAAAACACATCAAACAGTTTGATAAAATATTTGTCCTGGCCTCAATGCCTTGACTGAAAGTTGCGTAACCATTGTCCACATTGCTGTAAACTAAATCAAGAGACTAAAAAGTTTAAAAATACCTTTTCCGAAGGAGTTCTTCAATTTTCATTCTCTTGAGTTTTGTAATATTGCCATTAAACTCTCTGATGGGACAACACCAAAAGGTTTGGTGGCCATACAATTTAAACATCTACAAAAACCTCATCCCCAAAAATATTTCATAGGATTTTTTTTGGCAAGAGATGCATGAAATCAAGAATTTGAAGAAGGGGAGACACACACGAAACATGTACTCTTTCTACAGGTTGACTTTATTATTTTATTGGTAATGCTGCGATATGCTTGCCAAATTGAGTAATATTCAATCATCTGCTTTACTATATGAGCCACTCTTTGTTTAACTGGCCCAATTCACGATAAAATCTTGTCCACATACTGCTTTTAGGTTTGCTGGTATAGTGAAAATGACAAACCCTAATTGTGGGCATATTTCTATTAATATAAAGGTGTTTTTACAGGCATAGTATATTTTAGATGGGAAGAAAAGCCAATTATGCCCATATAAGGTACTTTTCTATCAACAGAATTGTGTTTACACTAAGGTTTCTATAAGAAAACAAGAGATGGGGGAAAAAGTCATGCACTTAATCTGAAACATGCAGAACTAATATAAAAGCTGAGCCTAACAAATTGTCAAGTGAGAAACTTATGATTCAGGGAACGCAGGTATCTTCCACCCACTGAAAGGATCCAAAGAAAACATCATTCAGCCATCGTCTCCATTCAGCCGTCATTAATTATGGGCAAGATACTGGGAAGACAATACAGGGTAATGTAAAAGGGAAAAGACAACAGCAATTTTACCTGAGTTTTACATAAGAGATTTACAAGGTCATGAATAGCACGTGGAAGATTTTCAGCTTACTCAAAGTCCACGTGCATTTGGAGGTAGGCAACGCCTCACGTACTTTAAAAAAAAAATAAAAATCCTCCTCCATGAACAAGAACACTATGTATTTTTTCTTTATTCCTCAAAAGTATTTATGAGAAAGGAGCTGGTCCTATCCTTACTGAATTTCCAGGGAATTTGGCCATTGACCTCAATAGTTGAAGGACTGTACTCAGAGTTATGTCCTGGCACGAAATAAAACTAGTTCCTTTTGGTTGTGACAGGTAGATTAAGTTGTGGCAAACAGTGATTAGAAATCACTGTAATTCTGCTGTTTTTCCTTCCATGTTTCTTAATTTACTTTAAAAGGTTTTTTGTGAGGCATATTTACTGTACTAAGTACACTATTTTTGAAAAATTCTCCGAAGATACTCACGAATGTATTCAGACCAGAATGCCAAATAGTTCACCCCAAAGTAGCTCTAATGTTTTTTAGCTGGTGGGCACCCACCCCACTGGGCCTACCGGTACACTCCTAGTTCCAGTGTACTGTGGCGTCAGGCTTGGTGCTGGCCTACGCGAGCCACACAGTGCTGGAGGGAAATCAGTGAGTGAGAGGGATGGGGGGCAAGGGGGTGGCAGGGACACTCACTGTCCCCCATTTAAGAACTGTCCCTGCACTAACCACAACTTATCAAAGAGATTACTGAGAATGAATTGCAACCTACAGATTACTCACGCTGTTAAGTGCTGATGTAGGATAAACCATGGATAAGGAGATTAATGCTCCGAGACAAAAAAGGGAAAAATATTTCTTCCTTTCCTGAAGAATGCAATTTAATTGAATACAAATTACTATGAAAGGAAAAGTCTCACAACAATTTTTTGAAATTATTTGGCCAAAGGATTTTTCATGCCTTTTCATCACAGAT
This sequence comes from Aptenodytes patagonicus, assembly GCF_965638725.1. Taxonomy (NCBI): domain Eukaryota; kingdom Metazoa; phylum Chordata; class Aves; order Sphenisciformes; family Spheniscidae; genus Aptenodytes; species Aptenodytes patagonicus. The sequence continues at coordinate 126,605,421 of NC_134949.1, forward strand.
TGTACGGAAAGATTTTGCACAACAGAAGTGTGGTGTTTCACTAAATCTCAGAGGGAAAACCCCCTCAACAATCATGACTAGGCAATTTTAAAACTTTCTTATTTTTGATGGGCTGTAAGACTGCTGAACTGATGGTGGTAGTGGTGGAGGTAGAATGAGTTTAGGAAGGTAGAATAGTTGCTCAACACTTTTTTTTTTGTTCATAAAATATGCCTGAACTATTCTAGAACAACATAATACATAAAGTAGCCAATAAGCAAAGACAACAGATTTTTTTTTTTTATTTCACTGCTGAATGAAAGAAAATATAAGAGAACTGCTGTCTTAAATATTATCATTAAGGAAAAAATTCAAAAAAAGATTACAGTACATAGACTAATATTAAATCTACGCCATAAATATTTGGGGAAAGCAACTCCCTCTGCACAGAATATCTATTTTAAAGCAGGGCATATTGCAGTCTTTCCACTTGCAACAAATGATTTTGCTGGCTCTAAAGATTTTTTTTTTCCCCCTTCCCTTCCGAGGATCTCAGATCATTAAAAGTA